>NC_079339.1:10237091-11437091 GCF_029582105.1 Oenanthe melanoleuca
CCAGCTGCTGGCAAACCACCTCGGCCTCCTCCATGTCCCAGCTGTCGTCTTCCACCGAGCCCCAGCGTCCCTGCACCTTCACCTCCACCCTCCCGGCACACGGACTGCCGCCGCCCGCCAGCCTCAGCTCCACGGCATCTGCACCAGGCCAGGACCATGGCTTAGCCCTGCCCGGGATGCTCCAGTACAAGGTGGCTGTCCCAGCACGGCCAGCGTGTCCTCTCACCTGTGCAGGTCACCCCCGCATCCCGCTCGTGGCCGCAGAAGTGCCGTCCCCATCCGAAGTGCCGACACTCCTCCAGCGAATTCTCGGTGCCGTTGCAGAAGGGCTGCAGCCAGATCCGCCCGGTGCCCTGACCGAACGGAGCGTTCGAGGACACCGCGGCCTCCTGGCCACAGCCCAGCTGCCGGCACACCACGCTGGCCCATCGGGCTTCCCAGTCGGAGTCGAAGACACAGATGGAGCCCCACTCCCCGCCGTGCTCCAGCTCCACGCGCCCGGCACAGCGCCCGCCGCCGCCCACCAGACGCAGCTCCCCGGAGCCTGCGGCACGGAGGCTGCTGAGCCGGGCCCGGCACCGCCGCGGGCCCCGCTCCCAGCGCCCGCCACTCACCCGCACACAGCTGCACGCACACGAGCAGCGCCAGCGCCAGCAGCGGCCCCATGGCAGCGGCCCCGAGCCAGCGCAGCCAGGCCACGTCTCGCCAGCGCCCGAGCCAATGCAGGCAGCAGCAGCCGGGCAGCCTTTAGCAGGTGCCTCATCGGCCGCCTCTGGGGCCGCGGCCTCCAATCACCTGCTCCGTGCCCAAATATGAGCCTGGCCTCCGCTTCTGGCGTCACACACCTCGCCACAGTGGGCTGCCAGCCGGATGTGCCCGGGGGAGGCAGCCCCCCCACCCACCACACCTGCGCTGGGGGGCCCTTCCTGTATCCCCCGAGCCTCCAGCTCTGCTGCTGCTGCAGCCTGCCAAGAGCCATCCTGATGAATGGGGACAGCCTTCACCCACAGACCACGATAGAGCAGCTGCAGGTGCACAGCTGCAGAGCTGCCAGCCCTAATCTCTGGGGCGCTGCCCTGCCGGGGTGCTCGCAGCCCCGCGGGGGTGGCAGCAGCCCCCGGCTCCGCTCGGCGCTGCCAGGTGCCGGCTCCCCGGTCCCTCGCGGCGGCGCTGGCACATGGCGCTGCTGCCGCAGCTGTGGCCCCGCGCTCGCCTCGCCGCCAGGGCAGGAAGGAGGCGCTCAGCCCCCGGCGCCTCCCGGCCTCGCCACCGACCGCACGCAGCTCCCGACACCTGCGCTGCCGCCGAGAACGCCGCGGCTCCGCGCTGCTCCTGCCCCGCCGCTCCGTGCCCCTGCGGCTCGGCAGCCGCGCTCCAAAGGAGACTTCTCGGGCTCAGCCCTCACCACACTCTCTGTCGGCACATTCCCAATGCAGGAATCCACTTTCACTGCTGGCACCTTCACAGCTGCGGCTCCACTGACGGCGGATGCCGGAGCTTCTCCCAACACCCACTCCCACATCCATTTCCTCCCCCGTTCCACCCCAGGTTTCCCACGGCAAAGTCGCAGGAATTGCCCATCGTAAATCCATTTCCTGCGGCCGAAGGAACACAGAAACAACTCCAGCTGGTGCTTCCCGGGATGGTCCAAGGTAAAGGAACTGGGATTTGCCCACAGCCCCTGCCTCCATCCTTGCCCCCTTCCCCCCGCTCCCCCCACTACATTCCAAGCACAAAAAATTCACTCTGAAGTCTCCCTTTCTCCTCATCCCAGCCTCCTGCTGTCTCTCTCAGTGTCCCTCACCTGACCGAGACCAACTATGTTCTCCGGCCCTTTCTTATGCAAAGGATCGGTACTCCACGGCTGTAGTAGAAGAGTTTATACGAGTACAAAAAGAATTTCAAAATTAGTACAGAAGTCATTCTTCCCCAATGAGGTTGTGTGTTAAAAATGAGTGGCTTAACTCTTAATTCTTAACTCTCAGATGTTACAGTTGCAGATGGAGTTGGAATTTGAGACCAGGAGTCTCTGCTGCTTGTACTTTGAGGAGGGAAGGGACGGACAAGGTAAGAAACATCCTGTGTAAGGCACAGTCAGGGTTATGCGGCCGGCTCACGAACAGCTTGTGGTTTAGGCAGTGCTGTAGAATGAAGAAGGAAACTCGCAGAGAGGAAAGAAGGCGTCAGTGCTGAGCGGAGCAGCCTGTAAGAAAAGGAGACTGTGTGGTATTTGAAGGTGCCTATGAGGGAAGGAATCAGAACTGGGGGCAAATAACTCCATTCAAAGGATGTATGCAGAAATAGTAATAAAAGACTCATGTTGGTGCCAGTCGCGTTCATCTCCACAGAAATACTACACTCGACCTCTACTCTCGGGCTCCCACCTGGAGCAAACGGAGCAGCTGGAACTGCAGCTGCTCCCCATCCACCGGCACCGCAGCAATTGCTCACGGCCAGAACGTGCCGCTCCCTCGCTGGGCGGCGGCGGGAGGAGCTGCCCTGCCCCATCCCTGCTCTGCCGGGCTGCGGCACCGGGCAGTGTCCCGGAGCTGTCCCTGGCACAGACACACGCACGGCACTGAGCCCAGAGCGGCTCAGCTGGGGACACCCGAACGGGAGCGGCCTTGGTGCCTGGGTGGCTGCTGCCCCGGCCACAGGGGACAGGAGCTCTCCGAGTGCACCGATCCCTCGGGGGGCCCTCGCTCGCCTCCCAGCCTCTTTGCAGGCGCTTCTATCGGGCTGCGCTATCGCCGCCTCAGCAGCCCCTGCTGCTGCCACGATCCCTCCATGCCCAGGCTGAGCACGGACGGCTTCAGCCAGGCCCTGCTGCAGGAACTGGACGCCCTGCGGGCACTGCAGCCCGCCCTGAAGATCGGCAACCTCCTGGAGCATGACGTGCCGCAGGCAGGGGCCATGGCCCGGCTGCCCTGCCAGAGCGGGCTCCTGCAGCGGGGCAGGAAGGCGCTGCCCTCCTTCAGAACACCTCCCTTCTTCAGGAAAAGCCCTTCAACAACCAGAGCCATTCCCAGCCCAGCTCGCAGTGCCTGGGTCCTGGCGTCTCCATTTTCCTCTCGCTGTTGCTGGGAACATTTGTGTGCATTTGGAAGTTCCAAATAAAGACCCCGAAGACAATACTAAACAATCTCCCATGTTCTTATCCCTGATCACACCAATCCTTTTTATATGTCCTTCCTTCCAGTTTCTGCCCCGCTACCCCAGTGAAGGGCTGATGTACCCGGGATTCAAGTGCCTGTTCCAGAGTGAGGTCCCAGCCTCAGCAGTGAATCTCTGACAATATTCTGATGAAGGCTTAATAGGATAAAATGGAAATTCCCGATGAAATTGAAGAAAATGCCCACAGTGAAGCTTTTTTCCTGCTCTGCTGTAGAGGGAGCGGTAATCTCTGTGGACAGGGCCATACCTCCCTGGGGACAGGGCCCCACCACACTGCCACACACATGTCCCCAGGGTGGGGCATGGCCAGGGAATCCTCATGGCACCGTCTCCAGGGCGCTGCTGCCGACATCATCATAGTCCGAGTGCCCCGGGGGCTGTTCCAACGGGTCCCTTGTAGATCCTGGGACACTTGGAGGGGAGGAGATTCCACCTTGGGACACACAGAAAGGTGCCTGAGGGGGGCAGGCAGCTCCGTGTACCCCTGACAGACCCCACCTGGGCTCTGACCACAGCACCCATGGATCTGGCTGGCTCCCTGCCCGCCCCCACAGCCAAACCCTGCCAGGGAGTGGCTCTGCAGAGGGCACAGGGCAGCTGTGAGGCCTCTTACCTGTGGGGAGGACACAGATTCACCTCTGCTGTGCCACTCCCTTGGACACGTCCCCAGTGTCTGGAGCAGGGGATCCTGTGGCACATCCAGGACATCGTCGTAGTCATCCGGGATTCCTTGCTGGGGCCAGGCAGGGGGTCTGGGAAATGCAGAGGAATCCATGGCAGTGAGCAGCAGCTCTGGAAGGGGTCTGGCTGTGCCATTCCCTCTGGCTTTCCCACCAGGGATGTGCTGGTGACCTCGGGTCCAGCAGGGAAAGGCAATGCTTCACTGCACACTGACAAGGGGAGCACTTGTCCCCTCAGCTCCCCAGCCCGGCTGTGTCCCCTCCCCTGCTCTCCCGCTGCCTTCCTGCCCTGGGGCCCCACCTGGGGCTGCCTCGGTGTCACACCCCTCCACGCTGTCCCCGCTGGAATACGGCAGCTTCTTGACCCATCCCTGTGACAGGGAACCTGCAGGGGATAAACAGGGACATGGGGGTGGCCTCAAGTGGCACCGCAGGTGACAGAACCTCACACCACACAGCGTGGCTGCTCTGGCACCCAGGGGACACCCCGGCCCATGGCCAGGAGCCACTGCAGGGACACCAGGGCAGGAAGGCACTCAAGGTGTGCCCTCACTAATGCTGAGTAGAGGGGAAGAATAACTTCCCTGCTCCTGCTGGCCACACTATTCCTGATCCAGGCCAGGATGCCATTGGCCTTCTTGGCCACCAGGCCACACTGCTGGCTCATGTTCAGTCAGCTGTCCACCATCACCCCCAGGTCCCCTTCTGCCTGGGCACTGTCCAGCCACACCATGCCCAGCCTGTAACACTGCAGGGGGTTATAGTGGCCAAAATGCAGGACTCGGCACTTGGACTGATTAAACTTCATCCCATTGGACTCTGCCCATCCCTCCAACCATTCCAGATCTCTCTGCAGAGCCCTCCTACCTTCCAATAGATTGACACATGCTCCCAGCTTAGTGTCATCTGCAGATTTACTGATGAAAGACTCAATATCCTTATCCATGTCATCAATGAAAATATTGAACAGAACAGGTCCCAGCACAGAGCCCTGAGGGACACCACTGGTGACAGGCTCCCAGCTGGATGCAGCACCGTTCCCACCACTCTCTGTGCCCAGCATTGCAGCCAGTTCTTAACCCAGCCAAGAGTGCTCCTGTCCAAGCCACGGGCTGCCAGCTTTTCCAGGAGTGTGCTGTGGGAGACAGTGTCCAAGGCCTTGCTGAAGTCCAGGTACACAACATCCACAGCCTTTCCTGCATCCACCAGACGGGTCACCTGGTCCTAAAAGATCAGGTTGGTCAAAATGGCTAGCCCTCTGTCCTGCTTTAGGGGAAATTTGGGAGGAAACCTCTGAATGAGGGACCTCAGCTGGCTCGCGGAAAAAATACTCCCTCAGAGAGAAGTGGGAAAAAAGCTGCTTATTTAACTGACAAAGCACTTCCAGCACAAAAATGAACAATACCAAGCAGCAAAACCTCTCCCCACTCTGAAGAGATGACAGATTCAAAGAGTCCCTCTCGTGGGTTGCAGCCCGGCTCACTCAGGCTGTTCTCAGTCCCTCCAGTGCTGGGAAATGCTGTGGCCCAGGCCAGGCCTGGTGTGCCACAGGTGTGAGCCCCCGCTGCTCTTCTGGGTTTTCAGTCCAAAGCAGCTTTGAACAATTCCAAGAAAAATGGAAAGGAACATTCCAGATGAACTCCTTTGCCTCAGCTAGCCAGAAAAACTAACTAAAAGCAAAAAGAAGATCTCTCCTGCCACCCACTGCAGACAACATGGTCTGTGTGAAGGAGGCAGGGGAGCAAGTGCAGTCTCTGATAACAACTCTGCACCTCTTTCTCTTGACCTTCACTGCTGGAACCAGACTTAAAGCTGCAGATTTCAATATTCAACACCAACAGACGATTTGAGGATACAAGCATCATAAAGTCACCCCAAGACATTCAACCCCTCATCCCCATATTGTTAGATTACTACTATATCTATAATATACTCTAATTCTATAAACACATACATCATACATGTGTATATATATATATATATGACATCCAATAGTAACATTTACATATCATTCTCACCCCACAATCAGATCTCCCTGAGGTACACATCGTGTTGTCCCATCTTTCTGCATTATCCACCATGTGCAACCTGGTCCCTGAGCAAAGGCAATCCCAGGAATGGGTTTGCCTGTATCAAGGCAGAATTGATCCAAGCTGTTTTCCCAAACAAACCTCTGACATGCACTCCTGGGGCTTTATCTCCATCTGCTGTATGCAAGGACTCAGACTGGGCAGGGCCTGCTCGGTTGGTGGAACCTCGGGTGTTCACTATCCAGGTGGCCTTTGCTAGATGCTGCTCCCAATTCTTGAAAGATCCCCCACCCAATGCTTTCAGGGTAGTTTTTAACAGTCCATTGTACCTCTCCACTTTGCCTGCAGCTGGTGCATGGCAGGGGATATGGCACACCCACTCATGCCATGTTCTCTAGCCCAGGTGCTTATAAGGCTCTTCTTGAAATCAGTCCCATTGTCTGACTCAGTTCTCTCAGGGGTTCCATGCCTCCAAAGGACTTGTTTCTCAAGGCCCAGGATGGTGTTCCAAGCAGTGGCATGAGGCACAGGGGAGGTCTCCAACCATGCCATAGTGCAGGAAGAAACTGGACTTTGGTCAGCAAATCAATATGATTTTGCAGAAGCTGATTTATTGTTTCTAATTCACCCTAATTATACATTTCTATAACCATCACCCACGTGGGGACACACTTTACAATTACTAATTTTAGGATATTGATCCACCCATCCAAACTCCTGAAAGTCCAGGATTGGTGGGCTTCAGGATCTTCACCGCCTCACATTATCTTGAATCCTCTCATCTTGGTATTCTGTGTTTTCAACTTCTCTCCTGATTTAGAATAGTTTATGTTCCAGCAGCCTTGGAGTGTTTCAACAAGTTATTGAAAGTCTCCCAGATTTCCCTCATACTGTGCACCTGATATAAACACTGGTCTAAACTAAGAAATACACAAAAACACCTGGCGTGTGAAAGAAGCGTGTGAATGGACAGCAAAATATGCAGAAATTACTGAAGAGCAAAACATAGGGACTAAATATAGTTTTTGTCTGGTGCACACACACAAGGCCCAGATTTGTACAGACATGTCCACCGAGGTTTAAACCTTGTTCAGCATTAAAACAATTTCCCCTTCTTTTTCTCGCACCAGCCAAATACTCTTTGCTAACATATCATCTTATCTTATCTTATCTTATCTTATCTTATCTTATCTTATCTTATCTTATCTTATCATATCCTCATCAAATCCTTATAATATTTTATCTTATCCTTATACTATTTTACCTTATCCTTACACTATTTTACATTATTATTATACTGTCTTATCTTTTATTCTTTATATTATCTTATCGTATCTTATCTCATCCTATCGTATCTTATTCCATCTTATTTTATCTAGTGAATCATTAACTTTATTTATGGAAAAAACAACTTCCTAATAACCAAGAAATACACCAAAACCCTTTTGATTAAATCAAGCTCACTTCAAAAAAGAGTCCATCTGTCATATTGATAGGGTCCAATTGCTAAGTCAAAGCAACTCGAGTATTGTTTTGATGCACTAAACACCTGGGTCTGATGGCATTTTCCCATCCAGGTAGAGCCAGGACGTGGCCAGAGCCCAGGCCCTAATTGGAAGTGAATTCCCTGAGAGATTTCTTTAAAAAAAGCCAAGACTCTTAAGAACACAAGCTACAAGCAAACACCTCAGGGTGAGAAAACAACCAAACTTCTTCAGCATCTTGTTCTCTCTGAACTTTTTCCTCAGGCTTGTTCTCTCTCACAAAAACCCACAAGATCATCAGTTTAGAGGAGGCTTTCAATGAAGCTTAAATATCATTACTTGAAACTCTGAAAACACTGAAAATCATGAGACAACAGAGAGGCAGCCTGAATAAAGAGATACATATGCAACTAAAAAAGACACAGAAAAGATCCTGAAAATGACATGTCCAAGAGATTACACCAAGAGATGTTAAAACACATAAAAATGCTGGCTGTATATACAACAAATACAACATCAACATCCCATGAGTTTGCCTATTAAAAATTGATACATTCACACCATACAATTAATACTGTTAATTATCACTTCAGTAGAACACAAGCACGCTTAAGAGAACTCAGTTAATCAGTATTGATTCCAAACATAACTGGCACAAAAGTTTGTCTAAACTCAGTGACACTGAAACTTCATAAAAATGAAATCTAACAGAATTAACTTAATAGAACTTAGCCTTAGTCAATCTTAACAGAACGTATCTGGGCTCCAAAAAACCACCCGTGAAGGAAGAGCTCCCTGAACCAAAAGGACGTGAACGTTATATGCCTGCAAATATTCTTGTGTATATAAATTTCTAATTATTATAGTAAAAACCAATACCACTATAACTGTGCTGCAGTGCACTCGGATAGTTTGAACTCCTCCAGTAAAACCCTAAAAACCCACTTTAACCACTAACCACGTTTAACTGCCATCCCGCCTCTCTCTATTTTTTTTTTTTTTTAATTTTTTTTTCCCCGTCGGGGGTAGGAACCGCGCCACTGCGGAGGAACACTGGAGCCCGCGCCGCCGCCGCCGAGCATCGGGCTGGAAAAAGAAACCATCCCCAGCATCATGTCCGGGGTAGCGACCCCCATGTCCAGAGCTCTCTCCGCCCGGCCCCGGGCCCCCCTCCCCTTTCTTCTGCTGCACACGCTCCAAACTAACACACCCAAAACGAGGGTCCGACATTCTCCGCCTTCCTCGGCACGGCCCGAAACCAGCAAACTTTCTCTCGGGACCTGTCCCTGCCGGGAAGCGAAGCCGGTGCGCTCCGCCTCCCTCTCTCCTCCGGGAGAGCGGCGCTGCGGCACACGCAGCTCTGCCGGGGGAACAGCTGTCCCTTCTCTTCGCCCCCGCCAGCAGAAGCGGTCGGGCTTTTTCTCTCTCTCTCATCTGTTGATCGACTGCAGTTCTTAGTTGTGCTGATTCTCTCTCTCGCTGCCGGGGCAATCGCTCTGCATGCGAATATTCGCGATCTACATTTGAATGCCTGCTCTGACTGAGCTCCCGGGGCTGCTGGTAACTCTCCAGGGGACACCACGGGACAGCCCGTAGGTTTTTCTGCCTCCGATGTTGGCAAGGAAGCATCTATTCCTGTTTTTTCTGATTCCAATACGGACTGTGAGTCCGCGCTGTCACTGCCCGAGACCTCCCGCGGAGCCTGCAACACTGCTTCGGGGATTGCTGATGGTGAGGACAAAACCACTGTCTCTTCCCCACAGAGCACTCTCGTACAAACGCCGAAAGGCAGCCGCAGGGTCGCCCGAAATAAATCCTTTTCCCTGACCCCATCTAAATAGGCTTTTTAAACTCTCTGGGTCGTACTACACTGCTCTCACAGAGAGGATATGCTGGAGGATATTTAACTTGGTCTGCATTTCTTGCTTTTCTGTCGATAATAATTTCTCCATCCCTCCAGCCCCAGCCGCTCCCCTTTACCGTAGCTCTTCGCTGCTCTGCGCACGCTTTTCTCTCGGAGCTTTTCTCAGGAATGTCTCTGCGCCCCGTGCTCCTGCCGGCTTCCTTCCGAGCCGCCCGCCGAAGTTTTCTCTCTCCCGTATTCTTGCCATTCTCTTGGGAGCCGCACAGCGACTCCCGCCGCTGCGGTCCCGCCGCAGCAGCCGCGACTGGGCTTCCCGTGTCTTCCGATGCGCGGACCCCTTCAGAGCCTGAGTCTAGAGAGTTACA
Source organism: Oenanthe melanoleuca (assembly GCF_029582105.1). Classification (NCBI taxonomy): domain Eukaryota; kingdom Metazoa; phylum Chordata; class Aves; order Passeriformes; family Muscicapidae; genus Oenanthe; species Oenanthe melanoleuca. The sequence continues at coordinate 10,246,689 of NC_079339.1, forward strand.
GTTCCATTCATGCACACGATGTGCACGGTATATCACGTCGTCGGGTCACCAAATGACGGGAAAAACTAGACTTCTGGTCAGCAAATCAATATGATTATTGTTTCTAATTCATCCTAATTATACATTTCTAGAATCATCGCCCACGTGAGGACACACTTTAAAATTGGTAATTTTAAGATATTGATCCATTCATTCAATCTCCTGAAAGTCCATAATTGGTGGGCTTTAGAATCTTCACCATCTCCTGTTATCTTGAATCTTCTCATCTTGGTATTCTGTGTTTTCAACTTCTTTCCTAATTTAGTAGAGTTTATGTTCCAGCAGCCTTGGGGGGTTTCAACCAGTTATTGAAAGTCTCCCAGATTTTTCTCATACTGTGCACCTGATATAAACACTGGTCTAAACTAAGAAATACACAAAAACACCTGGCGTGTGAAAGAAGCGTGTGAACGGACAGCAAAATATGCAGAAATTACTGAACAGCAAAACATAGGGACTAAATATAGTTTTTGTCTGGTGCACACACACAAGGCCCAGATTTGTACAGACATGTCCACCGAGGTCTAAACCTTGTTCAGCATTACAACACAGTGGTGGCTTCCCCCATGGTCAGCACGTAGCGCTTGCCCTGGCGGGTCTGAGGCAGTGTGATGTAGTCAATCTGCCAGGACTCCTGTACTTATATTTGGACCATCGCCCCCCATACCAGAGGGGCTTCACCTGCTTGGCTTGTTTGATGGCAGCACACGTGTCACAGTCATGGATAACCTGAGAAATACTGTCCATGGTTAGATCCACCCCTCGCTCTCGTGCCCACTTAGAGGTGGCCTCTGCCCTGATGACCTGAGGCATCGTGGGCCCAGTGAGCCAGGAACAACTCTCCCTTGTGCTGCCAATCTAAATCTATCTTTGACACCTCTATCTGTGCAGCCTGATCTACCTGCTTGTTGTTTTGGTGCTCCTCATTAGCTCTACTCTTGGGGACATGGGCATCTACATGGACTTTCACAGGTAGCTTCTCTACCCATGTACTGATATTTGGCTTAGTTTGGTTTCTACATCTTTAAAACCATTTCTAAGCTGCATGAAGCATTTTTGTTGCTGTTAGTGGAAATGCACTTAGAATCAGGAAATTCTGTTTGTGGCAATGCAGGGCATGGCGGAAGGACAAAACTCCATGGCCCAGCATGGGCTCCAAGCAAAACCAGCTTTCCTGCCCCCAGGAATCTGGATCAGTGAGGGCTGTGGATAAACACTGAGGGGCCTGAGCTGTGCAGAGTCCCCATTTCTCAGCAAAAAGGTGAGTTCCCCCTCTCTGATTTACCTCACCATCTCCATAGGCTGCACATGATTTTCCTAGGGAAAGAGTAGGAGTGTAATGCTGAGGGAGTCCAAGTGCTGTAACAACACAATATCAGTGTGTCAGTGGCCCAGTTAACTGTTATCAAAGTGATAAAGAAGGTAAATTAATATTTATCCACAATTAATTTGACTCTCCCTGTTTGTTGGGTTGATGTGGCCAGAAATGTGTATTCTATCACCGTCTGCTGAAGCCGGGTGGGGCAGTGATTTCCTTATCTCTGTGGCACACACTATCTGCTGCTGGGCCATCTTTAAGACAAGGTGAGGCAATCATCTTTATCTTTTCCACAACCCATCCTCCCTCCAGGAAGATATCATCTCCTGCTGCACATTAAGTCCCACTGATCAGTATTACTGGTGAAATTACATCATCCCGTTGGAAGATGCTCCAGCCAGGGGAGGAGCCAAGCCTTTCCTGCCCAGATAAAAACTGAGATTTTGGACAAGTTACCTTCTCTTCAATGGATTCCGAAAGAAAACCAGACCCTTTTTTTCCACATCATCCCTGGACCTTCAGAGGAAATCTGCACCTTCTACAGGAGCACTGCTTCAGCTGAACCACATCTGCCACTGCAGGAGGATTGCAGCCACCATTTAATGGGACTGCTACCAACACCCTGACTGACAGGGTGTCAGCTTGTATTCTGACTCTGTCAGGGTTGTGATTGTTCTTTGTAATACTGCATTTCTTTTTTAATTTTCCTAGTAAAGAACTGTCATTTCTAATTTCCAAATCTTTGCCTTAGAACCCCTTAATTTCAAAATTATAGTAATCATTTGAAGGAAGAGTGTTAACATTCTGCATATCTAAGGGAAGCTTCTGCCTTTATTGGTAGACAGCTGTCCTTTAACCAGGACACCAGAGACTGGCTGGTGTACCAGGGATGGAAGTGCCTTGGCCCGAGGGAGGTTCCTGACTGGGCAGTCAATTTCTAAATACTCTGGGTTTTAATAGGATAAAAGAGAAATTCCCAGGGAAATTGAAGAATATCCCTAAAAAGGAGGTGTTTCCCTGCAGAAATGTATACGGAGGTGTACACTGTGTAGGCAGGACCACCTCTCCCTGGGGACAGGGCCCCACCACACTGCCACACATGTCCCCAGGGCTTGGGCATGGCCAGGGAATCCTCATGGTGCTGTCTCCAGGGCACTGCTGCCGACATCATATAGTCCGAGTACCCCGGGGGCTGTTCCAACGGGTCCCTTGTAGATCCTGGGGTACTTGGAGGGGAGGAGATTCCACCTTGGGGACAGCACAGAAAGGTGCCTGAGGGGGCAGGCAGCTCCGTGTCCCCCCTGACAGACCCCACCTGGGCTCTGACCACAGCACCCATGGATCTGCTGCTGGCTCCCTGCCCGCCCCCACAGCCAAACCCTGCCAGGGAGTGGCTCTGCAGAGGGCACAGGGCAGCTGTGAGGCCTCTTACCTGTGGGGAGGACACAGATCCACCTCTGCTGTGCCACTCCCCTGGACATGTCCCCAGTGCCTGGAGCAGGTGGATCCTGTGCCACATCCAGGACATCGTCGTAGCCATCTGGGATTCCTTGCTGGGGCCAGGCAGGGGGCTCTGGGAAATGCAGAGGAATCCATGGCAGTGAGCAGCAGCCCTGGCAGGGTCTGGCTGTGCCATCCCCTCTGGCCTTCCCACCAGGGATGTGCTGGTGATCCTCGGGTCCAGCAGGGAAAGGCAATGCTTCAGTGCACACTGACAAGGGAGAGCACTTGTCCCCTCAGCTCCCCAGCCCGGCTGTGTCCCCTCTCCCCTGCTCTCCCTGCTGCCTTCCTGCCCTGGGGCCCTACCTGGGGCTGCCTCGGTGTCACTGCCCTCCACACTGTCCCCGCTGGAATACGGCAGCTTCTTGATCCATCCCTGTGACAGGGAACCTGCAGGGGACAAACAGGGACATGGGGGTGGCCTCAAGTGGCACCGCAGGTGACAGAACCTCACACCACACAGCGTGGCTGCTCTGGCACCCAGGGGACACCCCGGCCCATGGCCAGGAGCCACCGCAGGGACACCAGGACCCGAAGGTGCTGTGGGGCTGTCAGGCAGAGCCTTCACTGCACACAGAGCTGGGGCACAAGGGCTGCACCCACCGGGCCACTGGGCACCTCCTGGTACTCCGGCATGGCCGTGTAGTCCAGCTCCTCGTAGACAGCATTGGAGATGGCATCTGCAGCTCTGCCATGGCCTGGAAACACAGGCAGCATTTTCCTGGGGCCCTGGGCACGGTGGGTGCCACCAAGATCACCCCTGCCCATCTTCTGAGCTGTTCCACAGGTCAGGAGCCCCTGGAACCCCAAACCGGGTCTGTCCTCGGCCCCCACCCACCAGGACCCACCTCGGCGCCAGGCACGGGCACGGCACAGCAGCACGGCCAGGGCACCCAGGGCCAGGCACAGCAGCGTCCCCAGCACCACGCACAGCACAGTTGGCACAGGCACCGACCCCACGCCCACTGCCAGGGTGCTGCTGCTGGGGACACCTGTGGGGACACAGGCAGGCAGTGAGGGGAGGGGGATCCCAGCCAGCCCGGGCTGGGGGATGCAGGCACGGGCAGACTACCTGTGCTGCTGGCACCCTCCGGATATGGGGTAGTGTCTGTCTCGGTGCTGCCATCGCTGTCCTCCTCACAATCCACGTGGGCGTGCCCGCCAGCGCCGCAGCTCTGCAGCTGCCAGGGTGCCGAGGGGCACCCCCAGAGTGAGCGGGCCCCGTCCTCGCAGCCCACCCAGGCCAGCCAGGCACGGGACGCCTGCTGGCCGGGGACGGCCGACAGCCAGCCCCGGTGCCCACAGCCCAGCTGGCGGCACACGGCGGCGGCGGTGCCGGTGCTGGTGCCGTTGGAGCACACGCGGCCCCAGGTGCCGTTATAGGACACCTCCAGGTAGCCACGGCAGCGCCCACGGCCGCCTGCCAGCCGCACCGAGATCTGCTCTGCAAGGGACACGGGGGTCACGGCACGGCCACCAACCCGCCGGGGCCTCTGCCGGACCCTGATCTGGCCGTGCCCGCCACTGACCTGAGCACACGGCCCCTGCCCCAAGGCCGCGCCCGCACTCGCGCTGTTCCGAGCGCCCGCATTCCCAGAGAGACTCCTCGCTCCCGGAGCACTCGGCCATGTACGGCCACAGCGGCCCCGTGCCGGCACCGAAGCGCGCCCAGCTCGGCGCCTCCAGGGCCGTGCCACAGCCCAGCTCCCGGCACACAACGGCAGCGTCCTGCAGCTCCCAGCCTTCCTGGCACACGCTGCTCCAGCTGCCACCGGAATAGACCTCCACGCGCCCGGCACAGCGCCCTGAGCTCCCCACCAGCCTCACCTGCCGGCTGCCTGCGGGCACGGAAGGACCGGGCTGGGCTGGGTGCCCGGGGCACCGGCACCTCCAGCCCTTTCCAGGACACTCACTTGAGCAGACGACGACCATCTCCTCAAAGCTGCTGTTTCGTGCAGCGCCCATCCGTGAGACATCCTCCATCTCCTCCCGGCTGCCATCCATCTCCTCAGTGCTGTTACTCAGCACAGAGCCCATGCCCGAAATGTTGTCCACCTCTTCAGTCATGATGTCCCCCTTGCTGTGGCTGCTGTTCAATGCAGCGGCCGTTCCCAAGGCAGTGTAAACTTCCTTGGGCATACCACAACCCAGCACCCCACACACCATATGGACATCCCATTTCTTCCACTGCTCCAGAGGCACACGGCGCCAGACCGGGCTGGTTATGTTCTCCTCCAGCCGCCCATCACACAAGCTCTGACCGCCCACCAGCCGAAGGGATGGGACGGAGTCAAAACCTGCCAAACCAGCAGCAGAGCCATGGCGCTGCGGCTCAGACAGCAATCCACTCCAAAATAACCCTGCATCTTCTGACCCTAATTCCTGGGCAGTCCCAAAAGCCCTAGAGGCTCCTCCCGCGGATGCCTACACACCTGAGCAGCTGACAGCAGCGGCGTTCCCGGGGGCACAGGGCGGCTTCCCCAGCACAGACACGGGGCACTGGCCCGGGTGCCGCTCGCTCCCGCTGCAGCCGAAGGTGTCCGGCCGCAGCGGCCCCTCCCCGCTGCCGAAGGAGCCTCCCGGGGGCACGGCGAGGGCGCGGCCGCAGCCCAGGTGGCGGCACAGGACGTGCGCATCGGGCAGCTCCCACTCGCTGGCGCACACGGAGCCCCACGTCCCCCTCACGGCCACCTCCACTCGCCCGGAGCATCCCGAGCTGCTGTTCCCCAGGCGGAAGCCCGTGTAGGCTGCGGCAGGAAGGGCGGTGAGGGCGGCCATGCCGCACGGAGCCCAGGAGCCCCCGCTGTCCCCGGCACTTACGGGAGCAGATGATGCTGGCACGGCCGCTGCAGCCCTGCCTGGGGGCCGGACGCCGGTCACAGGCGCTCAGGAGGAGCTCGGTGCCATTGCACTGGAAGCCCCCGTCCCAGAGCGATCCCGGTGCCGCCCCAACCCGGCCACTGCCGCCCATGGCGAGCGCCTCATCACAGCCCAGCTCCCTGCACACCACCTGGGCCGCCTTCATGTCCACCTGATCCTCACACACACCAAGCCAGGCCCGGCCCTGCCGCACCTCCAGCTGCCCGGCACAGGCTCCGGCACCTCCGACCAGCCGAGAAAATCCTGCAGGAGCAGCGCAGGATCATTGGCGAGGGATGAAGGGCATGAAGTGGCACTTCCCCCCTATACTAACTAAGGCCCTACCTTGGCACAAAACGGCAGTGTCCTCCTCATGGATGCTGATATTATAGGGTCCCCAAAGAGCAATCGAGCAATCCCAGAGCCTGGACTCGTTCCCAATGCAATTCACAGAGATGAGGTTGACGGGCCCATCCCCTTCGCCGAAGCTCTCGCGGGCCAAGTAGGCACCGGCAGCCGAGCCACAGCCCAGCTGCTGGCAAACCACCTCGGCCTCCTCCATGTCCCAGCTGTCGTCTTCCACCGAGCCCCAGCGTCCCTGCACCTTCACCTCCACCCTCCCGGCACACGGACTGCCGCCGCCCGCCAGCCTCAGCTCCACGGCATCTGCACCAGGCCAGGACCATGGCTTAGCCCTGCCGGGGATGCTCCAGTACAAGGTGGCTGTCCCAGCACGGCCAGCGTGTCCTCTCACCTGTGCAGGTCACCCCCGCATCCCGCTCGTGGCCGCAGAAGTGCCGTCCCCATCCGAAGTGCCGACACTCCTCCAGCGAATTCTCGGTGCCGTTGCAGAAGGGCTGCAGCCAGATCCGCCCGGTGCCCTGACCGAACGGAGCGTTCGAGGACACCGCGGCCTCCTGGCCACAGCCCAGCTGCCGGCACACCACGCTGGCCCATCGGGCTTCCCAGTCGGAGTCGAAGACACAGATGGAGCCCCACTCCCCGCCGTGCTCCAGCTCCACGCGCCCGGCACAGCGCCCGCCGCCGCCCACCAGACGCAGCTCCCCGGAGCCTGCGGCACGGAGGCTGCTGAGCCGGGCCCGGCACCGCCGCGGGCCCCGCTCCCAGCGCCCGCCACTCACCCGCACACAGCTGCACGCACACGAGCAGCGCCAGCGCCAGCAGCGGCCCCATGGCAGCGGCCCCGAGCCAGCGCAGCCAGGCCACGTCTCGCCAGCGCCCGAGCCAATGCAGGCAGCAGCAGCCGGGCAGCCTTTAGCAGGTGCCTCATCGGCCGCCTCTGGGGCCGCGGCCTCCAATCACCTGCTCCGTGCCCAAATATGAGCCTGGCCTCCGCTTCTGGCGTCACACACCTCGCCACAGTGGGCTGCCAGCCGGATGTGCCCGGGGGAGGCAGCCCCCCCCACCCACCACACCTGCGTTGGGGGGCCCCTTCCTGTATCCCCCGAGCCTCCAGCTCTGCTGCTGCTGCAGCCTGCCAAGAGCCACCTGATGAATGGGGACAGCCTTCACCCACAGACCACGATAGAGCAGCTGCAGGTGCACAGCTGCAGAGCTGCCAGCCCTAATCTCTGGGGCGCTGCCCTGCCGGGGTGCTCGCAGCCCCGCGGGGGTGGCAGCAGCCCCCGGCTCCGCTCGGCGCTGCCAGGTGCCGGCTCCCCGGTCCCTCGCGGCGGCGCTGGCACATGGCGCTGCTGCCGCAGCTGTGGCCCCGCGCTCGCCTCGCCGCCAGGGCAGGAAGGAGGCGCTCAGCCCCCGGCGCCTCCCGGCCTCGCCGACCGCACGCAGCTCCCGACACCTGCGCTGCCGCCGAGAACGCCGCGGCTCCGCGCCGCCCTGCCCCGCCGCTCCGTGCCCCTGCGGCTCGGCAGCCGCGCTCCAAAGGAGACTTCTCGGGCTCAGCCCTCACCACACTCTCTGTCGGCACATTCCCAATGCAGGAATCCACTTTCACTGCTGGCACCTTCACAGCTGCGGCTCCACTGACCGGCGCCGATGCCGGAGCTTCTCCCAACACCCACTCCCACATCCATTTCCTCCCCCGTTCCACCCCAGGTTTCCCACGGCAAAGTCGCAGGAATTGCCCATCGTAAATCCATTTCCTGCGGCCGAAGGAACACAGAAACAACTCCAGCTGGTGCTTCCCGGGATGGTCCAAGGTAAAGGAACTGGGATTTGCCCACAGCCCCTGCCTCCATCCTTGCCCCCTTCCCCCCGCTCCCCCCACTACATTCCAAGCACAAAAAATTCACTCTGAAGTCTCCCTTTCTCCTCATCCCAGCCTCCTGCTGTCTCTCTCAGTGTCCCTCACCTGACCGAGACCAACTATGTTCTCCGGCCCTTTCTTATGCAAAGGATCGGTACTCCACGGCTGTAGTAGAAGAGTTTATACGAGTACAAAAAGAATTTCAAAATTAGTACAGAAGTCATTCTTCCCCAATGAGGTTGTGTGTTAAAAATGAGTGGCTTAACTCTTAATTCTTAACTCTCAGATGTTACAGTTGCAGATGGAGTTGGAATTTGAGACCAGGAGTCTCTGCTGCTTGTACTTTGAGGAGGGAAGGGACGGACAAGGTAAGAAACATCCTGTGTAAGGCACAGTCAGGGTTATGCGGCCGGCTCACGAACAGCTTGTGGTTTAGGCAGTGCTGTAGAATGAAGAAGGAAACTCGCAGAGAGGAAAGAAGGCGTCAGTGCTGAGCGGAGCAGCCTGTAAGAAAAGGAGACTGTGTGGTATTTGAAGGTGCCTATAAGGGAAGGAATCAGAACTGGGGGCAAATAACTCCATTCAAAGGATGTATGCAGAAATAGTAATAAAAGACTCATGTTGGTGCCAGTCGTGTTCATCTCCACAGAAATACTACACTCGACCTCTACTCTCGGGCTCCCACCTGGAGCAAACGGAGCAGCTGGAACTGCAGCTGCTCCCCATCCACCGGCACCGCAGCAATTGCTCACGGCCAGAACGTGCCGCTCCCTCGCTGGGCGGCGGCGGGAGGAGCTGCCCTGCCCCATCCCGCTCTGCCGGGCCCTGCGGCACCGGGCAGTGTCCCGGAGCTGTCCCTGGCACAGACACACGCACGGCACTGAGCCCAGAGCGGCTCAGCTGGGGACACCCGAACGGGAGCGGCCTTGGTGCCTGGGTGGCTGCTGCCCCGGCCACAGGGGACAGGAGCTCTCCGAGTGCACCGATCCCTCGGGGGGCCCTCGCTCGCCTCCCAGCCTCTTTGCCGGCGCTTCTCATCGGGCAGCGCTATCGCCGCCTCAGCAGCCCTGCTGCTGCCACGATCCCTCCATGCCCAGGCTGAGCACGGACGGCTTCAGCCAGGCCCTGCTGCAGGAACTGGACGCCCTGCGGGCACTGCAGCCCGCCCTGAAGATCGGCAACCTCCTGGAGCATGACGTGCCGCAGGCAGGGGCCATGGCCCGGCTGCCCTGCCAGAGCGGGCTCCTGCAGCGGGGGCAGGAAGGCGCTGCCCTCCTTCAGAACACCTTCCCTTCTTCAGGAAAAGCCCTTCAACAACCAGAGCCATTCCCAGCCCAGCTCGCAGTGCCGGGTCCTGGCGTCTCCATTTTCCTCTCGCTGTTGCTGGGAACATTTGTGTGCATTTGGAAGTTCCAAATAAAGACCCGAAGACAATACTAAACAATCTCCCATGTTCTTATCCCTGATCACACCAATCCTTTTTATATGTCCTTCCTTCCAGTTTCTGCCCCGCTACCCCAGTGAAGGGCTGATGTACCCGGGATTCAAGTGCCTGTTCCAGAGTGAGGTCCCAGCCTCAGCAGTGAATCTCTGACAATATTCTGATGAAGGCTTAATAGGATAAAATGGAAATTCCCGATGAAATTGAAGAAAATGCCCACAGTGAAGCTTTTTTCCTGCTCTGCTGTAGAGGGAGCGGTAATCTCTGTGGACAGGGCCATACCTCCCTGGGGACAGGGCCCCACCACACTGCCACACACATGTCCCCAGGGCTGGGGCATGGCCAGGGAATCCTCATGGCACCGTCTCCAGGGCGCTGCTGCCGACATCATCATAGTCCGAGTGCCCCGGGGGCTGTTCCAACGGGTCCCTTGTAGATCCTGGGACACTTGGAGGGGAGGAGATTCCACCTTGGGGACAGCACAGAAAGGTGCCTGAGGGGGGGCAGGCAGCTCCGTGTCCCCTGACAGACCCCACCTGGGCTCTGACCACAGCACCCATGGATCTGCTGCTGGCTCCCTGCCCGCCCCCACAGCCAAACCCTGCCAGGGAGTGGCTCTGCAGAGGGCACAGGGCAGCTGTGAGGCCTCTTACCTGTGGGGAGGACACGATCCACCTCTGCTGTGCCACTCCCTTGGACACGTCCCCAGTGTCTGGAGCAGGGGGATCCTGTGGCACATCCAGGACATCGTCGTAGTCATCCGGGATTCCTTGCTGGGGCCAGGCAGGGGGTCTGGGAAATGCAGAGGAATCCATGGCAGTGAGCAGCAGCTCTGGAAGGGGTCTGGCTGTGCCATTCCCTCTGGCTTTCCCACCAGGGATGTGCTGGTGACTCGGGTCCAGCAGGGAAAGGCAATGCTTCACTGCACACTGACAAGGGGAGCACTTGTCCCCTCAGCTCCCCAGCCCGGCTGTGTCCCCTCCCCTGCTCTCCCGCTGCCTTCCTGCCCTGGGGCCCCACCTGGGGCTGCCTCGGTGTCACTGCCCTCCACGCTGTCCCCGCTGGAATACGGCAGCTTCTTGATCCATCCCTGTGACAGGGAACCTGCAGGGGATAAACAGGGACATGGGGGTGGCCTCAAGTGGCACCGCAGGTGACAGAACCTCACACCACACAGCGTGGCTGCTCTGGCACCCAGGGGACACCCCGGCCCATGGCCAGGAGCCACTGCAGGGACACCAGGGCAGGAAGGCACTCAAGGTGTGCCCTCACTAATGCTGAGTAGAGGGGAAGAATAACTTCCCTGCTCCTGCTGGCCACACTATTCCTGATCCAGGCCAGGATGCCATTGGCCTTCTTGGCCACCAGGCCACACTGCTGGCTCATGTTCAGTCAGCTGTCCACCATCACCCCCAGGTCCCCTTCTGCCTGGGCACTGTCCAGCCACACCATGCCAGCCTGTAACACTGCAGGGGGTTATAGTGGCCAAAATGCAGGACTCGGCACTTGGACTGATTAAACTTCATCCCATTGGACTCTGCCCATCCCTCCAACCATTCCAGATCTCTCTACAGAGCCCTCCTACCTTCCAATAGATTGACACATGCTCCCAGCTTAGTGTCATCTGCAGATTTACTGATGAAAGACTCAATATCCTTATCCATGTCATCAATGAAAATATTGAACAGAACAGGTCCCAGCACAGAGCCCTGAGGGACACCACTGGTGACAGGCTCCCAGCTGGATGCAGCACCGTTCACCACCACTCTCTGTGCCCAGCATTGCAGCCAGTTCTTAACCCAGCCAAGAGTGCTCCTGTCCAAGCCACGGGCTGCCAGCTTTTCCAGGAGTGTGCTGTGGGAGACAGTGCCCAAGGCCTTGCTGAAGTCCAGGTACACAACATCCACAGCCTTTCCTGCATCCACCAGGCGGGTCACCTGGTCTAAAAGATCAGGTTGGTCAAACATGGCTTAGCCCTCTGTCCTGCTTTAGGGGAAATTTGGGAGGAAACCTCTGAATGAGGGACCTCAGCTGGCTCGCGGAAAAAATACTCCCTCAGAGAGAAGTGGGAAAAAAGCTGCTTATTTAACTGACAAAGCACTTCCAGCACAAAAATGAACAATACCAAGCAGCAAAACCTCTCCCCACTCTGAAGAGATGACAGATTCAGAAGAGTCCCTCTCGTGGGTTGCAGCCCGGCTCACTCAGGCTGTTCTCAGTCCCTCCAGTGCTGGGAAATGCTGTGGCCCAGGCCAGGCCTGGTGTGCCACAGGTGTGAGCCCCCGCTGCTCTTCTGGGTATTCAGTCCAGAGCAGCTTTGAACAATTCCAAGAAAAATGGAAAGGAACAGTCCAGATGAACTCCTTTGCCTCAGCTAGCCAGAAAAACTAACTAAAAGCAAAAAGAAGATCTCTCCTGCCATCCACTGCAGACAACATGGTCTGTGTGAAGGAGGCAGGGGAGCAAGTGCAGTCTCTGATAACAACACTGCACCTCTTTCTCTTGACCTTCACTGCTGGAACCAGACTTAAAGCTGCAGATTTCAATATTCAACACCAACAGACGATTTGAGGATACAAGCATCATAAAGTCACCCAAGACATTCAACCCCTCATCCCCATATTGTTAGATTACTACTATATCTATAATATACTCTAATTCTATAAACACATACATCATACATGTGTATAATATAATATATATGACATCCAATAGTAACATTTACATATCATTCTCACCCCACAATCAGATCTCCCTGAGGTACACATCATGTTGTCCCATCTTTCTGCATTATCCACCATGTGCAACCTGGTCCCTGAGCAAAGGCAATCCCAGGAATGGGTTTGCCTGTATCCAAGGCAGAATTGATCCAAGCTGTTTTCCCAAACAAACCTCTGACATGCACTCCTGGGGCTTTATCTCCATCTGCTGTATGCAAGGACTCAGACTGGGCAGGGCCTGCTCGGTTGGTGGAACCTCGGGTGTTCACTATCCAGGTGGCCTTTGCTAGATGCTGCTCCCAGCTCTTGAAAGATCCCCCACCCAATGCTTTCAGGGTAGTTTTTAACAGTCCATTGTACCTCCCCTCTTTGCCTGCAGCTGGTGCATGGCAGGGGATATGGCACACCCACTCAATGCCATGTTCTCTAGCCCAGGTGCTTATAAGGCTGTTCTTGAAATCAGTCCCATTGTCTGACTCATTCTCTCAGGGGTGCCATGCCTCCAAAGGACTTGTTTCTCAAGGCCCAGGATGGTGTTCCAAGCAGTGGCATGAGGCACAGGGGAGGTCTCCAACCATGCCATGGTGCAGGAAAAACTGGACTTCTGGTCAGCAAATCAATATGATTTTGCAGAAGCTGATTTATTGTTTCTAATTCACCCTAATTATACATTTCTAGAACCATCACCCACGTGGGGACACACTTTACAATTACTAATTTTAGGAATATTGATCCACCCATTCAAACTCCTGAAAGTCCATCATTGGTGGGCTTCAGGATCTTCACCTCCATTATCTTGAATCTTCTCATCTTGGTATTCTGTGTTTTCAACTTCTTCTCCTGATTTAGAATAGTTTATGTTCCAGCAGCCTTGGGGTTTCAACAAGTTATTGAAAGTCTCCCAGATTTTCTCATACTGTGCACCTGATATAAACACTGGTCTAAACTAAGAAATACACAAAAACACCTGGCGTGTGAAAGAAGCGTGTGAATGGACAGCAAAATATGCAGAAATTACTGAAGAGCAAAACATAGGGACTAAATATAGTTTTTGTCTGGTGCACACACACAAGGCCCAGATTTGTACAGACATGTCCACCGAGGTTTAAACCTTGTTCAGCATTAAAACAATTTCCCCTTCTTTTTCTCGCACCAGCCAAATAATCTTTGCTAACATATCATCTTATCTTATCGTATCATATCCTTATCAAATCCTTATAATATTTTATCTTATCCTTATACTATTTTACCTTATCCTTACACTATTCTTTACATTATTCTTATACTGTCTTATCTTTTATTCTTTATATTATCTTATCGTATCTTATCTCATCCTATCATATTCCATCTTATTTTATCTAGCGAATCATTAACTTTATTTATGGAAAAAACAACTTCCTAATAACCAAGAAATACACCAAAACCCTTTTGATTAAATCAAGCTCACTTCAAAAATGAGTCCATCTGTCATATTGATAGGGTCCAATTGCCAAGTCAAACAACTCGAGTATTGTTTTGATGCACTAAACACCTGGGTCTGATGGCATTTTCCCATCCAGGTAGAGCCAGGATGTGGCCAGAGCCCAGGCCCTAATTGGAAGTGAATTCCCTGAGAGATTTCTTTAAAAAAAGCCAAGATTCTTAAGAACACAAGCTACAAGCAAACACCTCAGGGTGAGAAAACAACCGAACTTCTTCAGCATCTTGTTCTCTCTGAACTTTTTCCTCAGGCTTGTTCTCTCTCACAAAAACACACAAGATCATCAGTTTAGAGGAGGCTTTCAATGAAGCTTAAATATCATTACTTGAAACTCTGAAAACACTGAAAATCATGAGACAACAGAGAGGCAGCCTGAATAAAAGAGATACATATGCAACTAAAAAAGACACAGAAAAGATCCTGAAAATGGCACAGGTCTCATAGATAACTACACCAAGAGATGTTAAAACACATAAAAATGCTGGCTGTATATACAACAAATACAACATCAACATCATGAGTTTGCCTATTAAAAATTGATAAATTCACACCATACAATTAATACTGTTAATTATCACTTCAGTAGAACACAAGCACTTAAGAGAACTCAGTTAATCAGTATTAATTCCAAACATAACTGGCACAAAAGTTTGCCTAAACTCAGTGACACTGAAACTTAATAAAATGAAATCTAACAGAATTAACTTAATAGAACTTAGCCTTAGTCAATCTTAACAGAACGTATCTGGGCTCCAAAAAACCACCCGTGAAGGAAGAGCTCCCTGAACCAAAAGGACGTGAACGTTATCTGCCTGCAAATATTCTTGTGTATATAAATTTCTAATTATTATAGTAAAAACCAATACCACTATAACTGTGCTGCAGTGCACTCGGATAGTTTGAACTCCTCAGTTAAACCCTAAAAACCCACTTTAACCACTAACCACGTTTAACTGCCACCCTCTCTCTATTTTTTTTTTTTTTAATTTTTTTTTCCCCGTCGGGGTAGGAACCGCGCCACTGCGGGGGAACACTGGAGCCCGCGCCGCCGCCGAGCATCGGGCTGGAAAAGAAACCATCCCCAGCATCATGTCCGGGGTAGCGACCCCCATGTCCAGAGCTCTCTCCGCCCGGCCCCGGGCCCCCCTCCCCTTTCTTCTGCTGCACACGCTCCAAACTAACACACCCAAAACGAGGGTCCGACATTCTCCGCCTTCCTCGGCACGGCCCGAAACCAACAAACTTTCTCTCGGGACCTGTCCCTGCCGGGAAGCGAAGCCGGTGCGCTCCGCCTCCCTCTCTCCTCCGGGAGAGCGGCGCTGCGGCACACGCAGCTCTGCCGGGGGAACAGCTGTCCCTTCTCTTCGCCCCCGCCAGCAGAAGCGGTCGGGCTTTTCTCTCTCTCTCATCTGTTGATCGACTGCAGTTCTTAGTTGTGCTGATTCTCTCTCTCGCTGCCGGGGCAATCGCTCTGCATGCGAATATTCGCGATCTACATTTGAATGCCTGCTCTGTGACTGTCCTCCCGGGGCTGCTGGTAACTCTCCAGGGGACACCACGGGACAGCCCGTAGGTTTTTCTGCCTCCGATGTTGGCAAGGAAGCATCTATTCCTGTTTTTTCTGATTCCAATACGGACTGTGGGTCCGCGCTGTCACTGCCCGAGACCTCCCGCGGAGCCTGCAACACTGCTTCGGGGATTGCTGATGGTGAGGACAAAACCACTGTCTCTTCCCCACAGAGCACTCTCGTACAAACGCCGAAAGGCAGCCGCAGGGTCGCCCGAAATAAATCCTTTTCCCTGACCCCATCTAAATAGGCTTTTTAAACTCTCTGGGTCGTACTACACTGCTCTCACAGAGAGGATATGCTGGAGGATATTTAACTTGGTCTGCATTTCTTGCTTTTCTGTCGATAATAATTTCTCCATCCCTCCAGCCCCAGCCGCTCCCCTTTACCGTAGCTCTTCGCTGCTCTGCGCACGCTTTTCTCTCGGAGCTTTTCTCAGGAATTCTCTGCGCCCCGTGCTCCTGCTTCCTTCCGAGCCGCCCGCCGGAGTTTTCTCTCTCCCGTATTCTTGCCATTCTCTTGGGAGCCGCACAGCGACTCCCGCCGCTGCGGTCCCGCCGCAGCAGCCGCGACTGGGCTCCCGTGTCTTCCGATGCGCGGACCCCCTTCAGAGCCTGAGTCTAAAGAGTTACAGTTCCATTCATGCACACGATGTGCACGGTATATCACGTCGTCGGGTCACCAAATGACGGGAAAAACTGGACTTCTGGTCAGCAAATCAATATGATTATTGTTTCTAATTCATCCTAATTATACATTTCTAGAAATCATCCCACGTGAGGACACACTTTAAAATTGGTAATTTTAAGATATTGATCCATTCATTCAAACTCCTGAAAGTCCAGAATTGGTGGGCTTCAGGATCTTCACCATCTCCTGTTATCTTGAATCTTCTCATCTTGGTATTCTGTGTTTTCAACTTCTCTCCTAATTTAGCAGAGTTTATGTTCCAGTGGCCTTGGGGGGTTTCAACCAGTTATTGAAAGTCTCCCAGATTTTTCTCATACTGTGCACCTGATATAAACACTGGTCTAAACTAAGAAATACACAAAAACACCTGGCGTGTGAAAGAAGTGTGTGAACGGACAGCAAAATATGCAGAAATTACTGAACAGCAAAACATAGGGACTAAATATAGTTTTTGTCTGGTGCACACACACAAGGCCCAGATTTGTACAGACATGTCCACCGAGGTCTAAACCTTGTTCAGCATTACAACACAGTGGTGGCTTCCCCCATGGTCAGCACGTAGCGCTTGCCCTGGCGGGTCTGAGGCAGTGTGATGTAGTCAATCTGCCAGGACTCCTGTACTTATATTTGGACCATCGCCCCCCATACCAGAGGGGCTTCACCTGCTTGGCTTGTTTGATGGCAGCACACGTGTCACAGTCATGGATAACCTGAGAAATACTGTCCATGGTTAGATCCACCCCTCGCTCTCGTGCCCACTTAGAGGTGGCACCTCTGCCCTGATGACCTGAGGCATCGTGGGCCCAGTGAGCCAGGAACAACTCTCCCTTGTGCTGCCAATCTAAATCTATCTTTGACACCTCTATCTGTGCAGCCTGATCTACCTGCTTGTTGTTTGGTGCTCCTCATTAGCTCTACTCTTGGGGACATGGGCATCTACATGGACTTTCACAGGTAGCTTCTCTACCCAGGTACTGATTTTTGGCTTAGTTTGGTTTCTACATCTTTTAAAACCTTTTCTAAGCTGCATGAGGGGTTTTTGTTGCTTTTAGTGGAAATGCACTTAGAATCAGGAAATTCTGTTTGTGGCAATGCAGGGCATGGTGGCAGGACAAAGCTCCATGGCCCAGCATGGGCTCCAAGCAAAACCAGCTTTCCTGCCCCCAGGAATCTGGATCAGTGGCAGGTGTGGATAAACACTGAGGGGCCTGAGCTGTGCAGAGTCCCCATTTCTCAGCAAAAAGGTGAGTTCCCCCTCTCTGATTTACCTCACCATCTCCATAGGCTGCACATGATTTTCCTAGGGAAAGAGTAGGAGTTTAATGCTGAGGGAGTCCCCGTGCTGTAACAACACAAATATCAGAGTGTGTGAGTGGCCCAGTTAACTGTTATCAAAGTGATAAAGAAGGTAAATTAATATTTATGCCACAATAATTTGACTCTCCTGTTTGTTGGGTTGATGTGGCCAGAAATGTGTATTCTATCACCGTCTGCTGAAGCGGGTGGGGCAGTGATTTCCTTATCTCTGTGGCACACACTATCTGCTGCTGGGCCATCTTTAAGACAAGGTGAGGCAATCATCTTTATCTTTTCCACAACCCATCCTCCCTCCAGGAAGATATCATCTCCTGCTGGCACATTAAGTCCCACTGATCAGTATTACTGGTGAAATTACATCATCCCATTGGAAGACGCGCCAGCCAGAGGGAGGAGCCAAGCCTTTCCTGCCCAGATAAAAACTGAGATTTTGGACAAGTTACCTTCTCTTCAATGGATTCCGAAAGAAAACCAGACCCTTTTTTTCCACATCATCCCTGGACCTTCAGAGGAAATCTGCACCTTCTACAGGAGCACTGCTTCAGCTGAACCACATCTGCCACTGCGGGAGGATTGCAGCCACCATTTAATGGGACTGCTACCAACACCCTGACTGACAGGGTGTCAGCTTGTATTCTGACTCTGTCAGGGTTGTGATTGTTCTTTGTAATACTGCATTTCTTTTTTAATTTTCCTAGTAAAGAACTGTCATTTCTAATTTCCAAATCTTTGCCTTAGAACCCCTTAATTTCAAAATTATAGTAATCATTTGAAGGAAGAGTGTTAACATTCTGCATATCTAAGGGAAGCTTCTGCCTTTATTGGTAGACAGCTGTCCTTTAACCAGGACACCAGAGACTGCTGGTGTACCAGGGATGGAAGTGCCTTGGCCCGAGGGAGGTTCCTGACTGGGCAGTCAATTTCTAAATACTCTGGGTTTTAATAGGATAAAAGAGAAATTCCCAGGGAAATTGAAGAATATCCCTAAAAAGGAGGTGTTTCCCTGCAGAAATGTATACGGAGGTGTACACTGTGTAGGCAGGACCACCTCTCCCTGGGACAGGGCCCCACCACACTGCCACAAACATGTCCCCAGGGCTTGGGCATGGCCAGGGAATCCTCATGGTGCTGTCTCCAGGGCACTGCTGCCGACATCATCATAGTCCGAGTACCCCGGGGGCTGATCCAACGGGTCCCTTGTAGATCCTGGGACACTTGGAGGGGAGGAGATTCCACCTTGGGGACAGCACAGAAAGGTGCCTGAGGGGGCAGGCAGCTCCGTGTCCCCCCTGACAGACCCCACCTGGGCTCTGACCACAGCACCCATGGATCTGCTGCTGGCTCCCTGCCCGCCCCCACAGCCAAACCCTGCCAGGGAGTGGCTCTGCAGAGGGCACAGGGCAGCTGTGAGGCCTCTTACCTGTGGAGGACACAGATCCACCTCTGCTGTGCCACTCCCCTGGACATGTCCCCAGTGCCTGGAGCAGGTGGATCCTGTGCCACATCCAGGACATCGTCATAGCCATCTGGGATTCCTTGCTGGGGCCAGGCAGGGGGCTCTGGGAAATGCAGAGGAATCCATGGCAGTGAGCAGCAGCCCTGGCAGGGGTCTGGCTGTGCCATCCCCTCTGGCCTCCCCACCAGGGATGTGCTGGTGATCCTCGGGTCCAGCAGGGAAAGGCAATGCTTCAGTGCACACTGACAAGGGGAGCACTTGTCCCCTCAGCTCCCCAGCCCGGCTGTGTCCCCTCTCCCCTGCTCTCCCTGCTGCCTTCCTGCCCTGGGGCTCTACCTGGGGCTGCCTCGGTGTCACTGCCCTCCACACTGTCCCCGCTGGAATACGGCAGCTTCTTGATCCATCCCTGTGACAGGGAACCTGCAGGGGACAAACAGGGACATGGGGGTGGCCTCAAGTGGCACCGCAGGTGACAGAACCTCACACCACACAGCGTGGCTGCTCTGGCACCCAGGGGACACCCCGGCCCATGGCCAGGAGCCACTGCAGGGACACCAGGACCCGAAGGTGCTGTGGGGCTGTCAGGCAGAGCCTTCACTGCACACAGAGCTGGGGCACAAGGGCTGCACCCACCTGGGCCACTGGGCACCTCCTGGTACTCCGGCATGGCCGTGTAGTCCAGCTCCTCATAGACAGCGTTGGAGATGGCATCTGCAGCTCTGCCATGGCCTGGAAACACAGGCAGCATTTTCCTGGGGCCCTGGGCACGGTGGGTGCCACCAAGATCACCCCTGCCCATCTTCTGAGCTGTTCCACAGGTCAGGAGCCCCTGGAACCCCAAACCGGGTCTGTCCGGCCCCCACCCACCAGGACCCACCTCGGCGCCAGGCACGGGCACGGCACAGCAGCACGGCCAGGGCACCCAGGGCCAGGCACAGCAGCGTCCCCAGCACCACGCACAGCACAGTTGGCACAGGCACCGACCCCACGCCCACTGCCAGGGTGCTGCTGCTGGGGACACCTGTGGGGACACAGGCAGGCAGTGAGGGGAGGGGGATCCCAGCCAGCCCGGGCTGGGGGATGCAGGCACGGGCAGAGCTACCTGTGCTGCTGGCACCCTCCGGATATGGGGTAGTGTCTGTCTCGGTGCTGCCATCGCTGTCCTCCACACAATCCACGTGGGCGTGCCCGCCAGCGCCGCAGCTCTGCAGCTGCCAGGGTGCCGAGGGGCACCCCCAGAGTGAGCGGGCCCCGTCCTCGCAGCCCACCCAGGCCAGCCAGGCACGGGACGCCTGCTGGCCGGGGACGGCCGACAGCCAGCCCCGGTGCCCACAGCCCAGCTGGCGGCACACGGCGGCGGGGTGCCGGTGCTGGTGCCGTTGGAGCACACGCGGCCCCAGGTGCCGTTATAGGACACCTCCAGGTAGCCACGGCAGCGCCCACGGCCGCCTGCCAGCCGCACCGAGATCTGCTCTGCAAGGGATGCACCGAGGTCACAGCACGGCCACCAACCCGCCGGGGCCTCTGCCGGACCCTGATCTGGCCGTGCCCGCCACTGACCTGAGCACACGGCCCCTGCCCCAAGGCCGCGCCCGCACTCGCGCTGTTCCGAGCGCCCGCATTCCCAGAGAGACTCCTCGCTCCCGGAGCACTCGGCCATGTACGGCCACAGCGGCCCCGTGCCGGCACCGAAGCGCGCCCAGCTCGGCGCCTCCAGGGCCGTGCCACAGCCCAGCTCCCGGCACACAACGGCAGCGTCCTGCAGCTCCCAGCCTTCCTGGCACACGCTGCTCCAGCTGCCACCGGAATAGACCTCCACGCGCCCGGCACAGCGCCCTGAGCTCCCCACCAGCCTCACCTGCCGGCTGCCTGCGGGCACGGAAGGACCGGGCTGGGCTGGGTGCCCGGGGCACCGGCACCTCCAGCCCTTTCCAGGACACTCACTTGAGCAGACGACGACCATCTCCTCAAAGCTGCTGTTTCGTGCAGCGCCCATCCGTGAGACATCCTCCATCTCCTCCCGGCTGCCATCCATCTCCTCAGTGCTGTTACTCAGCACAGAGCCCATGCCCGAAATGTTGTCCACCTCTTCAGTCATGATGTCCCCCTTGCTGTGGCTGCTGTTCAATGCAGCGGCCGTTCCCAAGGCAGTGTAAACTTCCTTGGGCATACCACAACCCAGCACCCCACACACCATATGGACATCCCATTTCTTCCACTGCTCCAGAGGCACACGGCGCCAGACCGGGCTGGTTATGTTCTCCTCCAGCCGCCCATCGCACAAGCTCTGACCGCCCACCAGCGAAGGGATGGGACGGAGTCAAAACCTGCCAAACCAGCAGCAGAGCCATGGCGCTGCGGCTCAGACAGCAATCCACTCCAAAATAACCCTGCATCTTCTGACCCTAATTCCTGGGCAGTCCCAAAAGCCCTAGAGGCTCCTCCCGCGGATGCCTACACACCTGAGCAGCTGACAGCAGCGGCGTTCCCGGGGGCACAGGGCGGCTTCCCCAGCACAGACACGGGGCACTGGCCCGGGTGCCGCTCGCTCCCGCTGCAGCCGAAGGTGTCCGGCCGCAGCGGCCCCTCCCCGCTGCCGAAGGAGCCTCCCGGGGGCACGGCGAGGGCGCGGCCGCAGCCCAGGTGGCGGCACAGGACGTGCGCATCGGGCAGCTCCCACTCGCTGGCGCACACGGAGCCCCACGTCCCCCTCACGGCCACCTCCACTCGCCCGGAGCATCCCGAGCTGCTGTTCCCCAGGCGGAAGCCCGTGTAGGCTGCGGCAGGAAGGGCGGTGAGGGCGGCCATGCCGCACGGAGCCCAGGAGCCCCCGCTGTCCCCGGCACTTACGGGAGCAGATGATGCTGGCACGGCCGCTGCAGCCCTGCCTGGGGGCCGGACGCCGGGCACAGGCGCTCAGGAGGAGCTCGGTGCCATTGCACTGGAAGCCCCCGTCCCAGAGCGATCCCGGTGCCGCCCCAACCCGGCCACTGCCGCCCATGGCGAGCGCCTCATCACAGCCCAGCTCCCTGCACACCACCTGGGCCGCCTTCATGTCCACCTGATCCTCACACACACCAAGCCAGGCCCGGCCCTGCCGCACCTCCAGCTGCCCGGCACAGGCTCCGGCACCTCCGACCAGCCGAGAAAATCCTGCAGGAGCAGCGCAGGATCATTGGCGAGGGATGAAGGGCATGAAGTGGCACTTCCCCCCTATACTAACTAAGGCCCTACCTTGGCACAAAACGGCAGTGTCCTCCTCATGGATGCTGATATTATAGGGTCCCCAAAGAGCAATCGAGCAATCCCAGAGCCTGGACTCGTTCCCAATGCAATTCACAGAGATGAGGTTGACGGGCCCATCCCCTTCGCCGAAGCTCTCGCGGGCCAAGTAGGCACCGGCAGCCGAGCCACAGCCCAGCTGCTGGCAAACCACCTCGGCCTCCTCCATGTCCCAGCTGTCGTCTTCCACCGAGCCCCAGCGTCCCTGCACCTTCACCTCCACCCTCCCGGCACACGGACTGCCGCCGCCCGCCAGCCTCAGCTCCACGGCATCTGCACCAGGCCAGGACCATGGCTTAGCCCTGCCGGGATGCTCCAGTACAAGGTGGCTGTCCCAGCACGGCCAGCGTGTCCTCTCACCTGTGCAGGTCACCCCCGCATCCCGCTCGTGGCCGCAGAAGTGCCGTCCCCATCCGAAGTGCCGACACTCCTCCAGCGAATTCTCGGTGCCGTTGCAGAAGGGCTGCAGCCAGATCCGCCCGGTGCCCTGACCGAACGGAGCGTTCGAGGACACCGCGGCCTCCTGGCCACAGCCCAGCTGCCGGCACACCACGCTGGCCCATCGGGCTTCCCAGTCGGAGTCGAAGACACAGATGGAGCCCCACTCCCCGCCGTGCTCCAGCTCCACGCGCCCGGCACAGCGCCCGCCGCCGCCCACCAGACGCAGCTCCCCGGAGCCTGCGGCACGGAGGCTGCTGAGCCGGGCCCGGCACCGCCGCGGGCCCCGCTCCCAGCGCCCGCCACTCACCCGCACACAGCTGCACGCACACGAGCAGCGCCAGCGCCAGCAGCGGCCCCATGGCAGCGGCCCCGAGCCAGCGCAGCCAGGCCACGTCTCGCCAGCGCCCGAGCCAATGCAGGCAGCAGCAGCCGGGCAGCCTTTAGCAGGTGCCTCATCGGCCGCCTCTGGGGCCGCGGCCTCCAATCACCTGCTCCGTGCCCAAATATGAGCCTGGCCTCCGCTTCTGGCGTCACACACCTCGCCACAGTGGGCTGCCAGCCGGATGTGCCCGGGGAGGCAGCCCCCCCACCCACCACACCTGCGCTGGGGGGCCCTTCCTGTATCCCCCGAGCCTCCAGCTCTGCTGCTGCTGCAGCCTGCCAAGAGCCACCTGATGAATGGGGACAGCCTTCACCCACAGACCACGATAGAGCAGCTGCAGGTGCACAGCTGCAGAGCTGCCAGCCCTAATCTCTGGGGCGCTGCCCTGCCGGGGTGCTCGCAGCCCCGCGGGGGTGGCAGCAGCCCCCGGCTCCGCTCGGCGCTGCCAGGTGCCGGCTCCCCGGTCCCTCGCGGCGGCGCTGGCACATGGCGCTGCTGCCGCAGCTGTGGCCCCGCGCTCGCCTCGCCGCCAGGGCAGGAAGGAGGCGCTCAGCCCCCGGCGCCTCCCGGCCTCGCCACCGACCGCACGCAGCTCCCGACACCTGCGCTGCCGCCGAGAACGCCGCGGCTCCGCGCTGCCCTGCCCCGCCGCTCCGTGCCCCTGCGGCTCGGCAGCCGCGCTCCAAAGGAGACTTCTCGGGCTCAGCCCTCACCACACTCTCTGTCGGCACATTCCCAATGCAGGAATCCACTTTCACTGCTGGCACCTTCACAGCTGCGGCTCCACTGACCGGCGCCGATGCCGGAGCTTCTCCCAACACCCACTCCCACATCCATTTCCTCCCCCGTTCCACCCCAGGTTTCCCACGGCAAAGTCGCAGGAATTGCCCATCGTAAATCCATTTCCTGCGGCCGAAGGAACACAGAAACAACTCCAGCTGGTGCTTCCCGGGATGGTCCAAGGTAAAGGAACTGGGATTTGCCCACAGCCCCTGCCTCCATCCTTGCCCCCTTTCCCCCCACTACATTCCAAGCACAAAAAATTCACTCTGAAGTCTCCCTTTCTCCTCATCCCAGCCTCCTGCTGTCTCTCTCAGTGTCCCTCACCTGACCGAGACCAACTATGTTCTCCGGCCCTTTCTTATGCAAAGGATCGGTACTCCACGGCTGTAGTAGAAGAGTTTATACGAGTACAAAAAGAATTTCAAAATTAGTACAGAAGTCATTCTTCCCCAATGAGGTTGTGTGTTAAAAATGAGTGGCTTAACTCTTAATTCTTAACTCTCAGATGTTACAGTTGCAGATGGAGTTGGAATTTGAGACCAGGAGTCTCTGCTGCTTGTACTTTGAGGAGGGAAGGGACGGACAAGGTAAGAAACATCCTGTGTAAGGCACAGTCAGGGTTATGCGGCCGGCTCACGAACAGCTTGTGGTTTAGGCAGTGCTGTAGAATGAAGAAGGAAACTCGCAGAGAGGAAAGAAGGCGTCAGTGCTGAGCGGAGCAGCCTGTAAGAAAAGGAGACTGTGTGGTATTTGAAGGTGCCTATAAGGGAAGGAATCAGAACTGGGGGCAAATAACTCCATTCAAAGGATGTATGCAGAAATAGTAATAAAAGACTCATGTTGGTGCCAGTCGTGTTCATCTCCACAGAAATACTACACTCGACCTCTACTCTCGGGCTCCCACCTGGAGCAAACGGAGCAGCTGGAACTGCAGCTGCTCCCCATCCACCGGCACCGCAGCAATTGCTCACGGCCAGAACGTGCCGCTCCCTCGCTGGGCGGCGGCGGGAGGAGCTGCCCTGCCCCATCCCGCTCTGCCGGGCCTGCGGCACCGGGCAGTGTCCCGGAGCTGTCCCTGGCACAGACACACGCACGGCACTGAGCCCAGAGCGGCTCAGCTGGGGACACCCGAACGGGAGCGGCCTTGGTGCCTGGGTGGCTGCTGCCCCGGCCACAGGGGACAGGAGCTCTCCGAGTGCACCGATCCCTCGGGGGGCCCTCGCTCGCCTCCCAGCCTCTTTGCCGGCGCTTCTCATCGGGCTGCGCTATCGCCGCCTCAGCAGCCCCTGCTGCTGCCACGATCCCTCCATGCCCAGGCTGAGCACGGACGGCTTCAGCCAGGCCCTGCTGCAGGAACTGGACGCCCTGCGGGCACTGCAGCCCGCCCTGAAGATCGGCAACCTCCTGGAGCATGACGTGCCGCAGGCAGGGGCCATGGCCCGGCTGCCCTGCCAGAGCGGGCTCCTGCAGGGGGCAGGAAGGCGCTGCCCTCCTTCAGAACACCTGCCCTTCTTCAGGAAAAGCCCTTCAACAACCAGAGCCATTCCCAGCCCAGCTCGCAGTGCCGGGTCCTGGCGTCTCCATTTTCCTCTCGCTGTTGCTGGGAACATTTGTGTGCATTTGGAAGTTCCAAATAAAGACCCCGAAGACAATACTAAACAATCTCCCATGTTCTTATCCCTGATCACACCAATCCTTTTTATATGTCCTTCCTTCCAGTTTCTGCCCCGCTACCCCAGTGAAGGGCTGATGTACCCGGGATTCAAGTGCCTGTTCCAGAGTGAGGTCCCAGCCTCAGCAGTGAATCTCTGACAATATTCTGATGAAGGCTTAATAGGATAAAATGGAAATTCCCGATGAAATTGAAGAAAATGCCCACAGTGAAGCTTTTTTCCTGCTCTGCTGTAGAGGGAGCGGTAATCTCTGTGGACAGGGCCATACCTCCCTGGGGACAGGGCCCCACCACACTGCCACAAACATGTCCCCAGGGTGGGGCATGGCCAGGGAATCCTCATGGCACCGTCTCCAGGGCGCTGCTGCCGACATCATCATAGTCCGAGTGCCCCGGGGTGTTCCAACGGGTCCCTTGTAGATCCTGGGACACTTGGAGGGGAGGAGATTCCACCTTGAGGACAACACAGAAAGGTGCCTGAGGGGGGCAGGCAGCTCGTGTCTCCCAGACAGACCCCACCTGGGGGTCTGACCACAGCACCCATGGATCTGCTGCTGGCTCCCTGCCCGCCCCCACAGCCAAACCCTGCCAGGGAGTGGCTCTGCAGAGGGCACAGGGCAGCTGTGAGGCCTCTTACCTGTGGGGAGGACACAGATCCACCTCTGCTGTGCCACTCCCTTGGACACGTCCCCAGTGTCTGGAGCAGGGGGATCCTGTGGCACATCCAGGACATCGTCGTAGTCATCCGGGATTCCTTGCTGGGGCCAGGCAGGGGGGTCTGGGAAATGCAGAGGGGTCCATGGCAGTGAGCAGCAGCTCTGGAAGGGGTCTGGCTGTGCCATTCCCTCTGGCTTCCCACCAGGGATCTGCTGGTGGCCCTTGGGTCCAGCAGGGAAAGGCAATGCTTCACTGCACACTGACAAGGGGAGCACTTGTCCCCTCAGCTCCCCAGCCCGGCTGTGTCCCCTCTCCCCTGCTCTCCCCGCTGCCTTCCTGCCCTGGGGCCCCACCTGGGGCTGCCTCGGTGTCACACCCCTCCACGCTGTCCCCGCTGGAATACGGCAGCTTCTTGACCCATCCCTGTGACAGGGAACCTGCAGGGGATAAACAGGGACATGGGGGTGGCCTCAAGTGGCACCGCAGGTGACAGAACCTCACACCACACAGCGTGGCTGCTCTGGCACCCAGGGGACACCCCGGCCCATGGCCAGGAGCCACTGCAGGGACACCAGGGCAGGAAGGCACTCAAGGTGTGCCCTCACTAATGCTGAGTAGAGGGGAAGAATAACTTCCCTGCTCCTGCTGGCCACACTATTCCTGATCCAGGCCAGGATGCCATTGGCCTTCTTGGCCACCAGGCCACACTGCTGGCTCATGTTCAGTCAGCTGTCCACCATCACCCCCAGGTCCCCTTCTGCCTGGGCACTGTCCAGCCACACCATGCCAGCCTGTAACACTGCAGGGGGTTATAGTGGCCAAAATGCAGGACTCGGCACTTGGACTGATTAAACTTCATCCCATTGGACTCTGCCCATCCCTCCAACCATTCCAGATCTCTCTGCAGAGCCCTCCTACCTTCCAATAGATTGACACATGCTCCCAGCTTAGTGTCATCTGCAGATTTACTGATGAAAGACTCAATATCCTTATCCATGTCATCAATGAAAATATTGAACAGAACAGGTCCCAGCACAGAGCCCTGAGGGACACCACTGGTGACAGGCTCCCAGCTGGATGCAGCACCGTTCACCACCACTCTCTGTGCCCAGCATTGCAGCCAGTTCTTAACCCAGCCAAGAGTGCTCCTGTCCAAGCCACGGGCTGCCAGCTTTTCCAGGAGTGTGCTGTGGGAGACAGTGTCCAAGGCCTTGCTGAAGTCCAGGTACACAACATCCACAGCCTTTCCTGCATCCACCAGCGGGTCACCTGGTCCTAAAAGATCAGGTTGGTCAAACATGGCCTAGTCCTCTGTCCTGCTTTAGGGGAAATTTGGGAGGAAACCTCTGAATGAGGGACCTCAGCTGGCTCGCGGAAAAAATACTCCCTCAGAGAGAAGTGGGAAAAAAGCTCTTATTTAACTGACAAAGCACTTCCAGCACAAAAATGAACAATACCAAACAGCAAAACCTCTCCCACTCTGAAGAGATGACAGATTCAGAAGAGTCCCTCTCGTGGGTTGCAGCCCGGCTCACTCAGGCTGTTCTCAGTCCCTCCAGTGCTGGGAAATGCTGTGGCCCAGGCCAGGCCTGGTGTGCCACAGGTGTGAGCCCCCGCTGCTCTTCTGGGTATTCAGTCCAGAGCAGCTTTGAACAATTCCAAGAAAAATGGAAAGGAACAGTCCAGATGAACTCCTTTGCCTCAGCTAGCCAGAAAAACTAACTAAAAGCAAAAAGAAGATCTCTCCTGCCACCCACTGCAGACAACATGGTCTGTGTGAAGGAGGCAGGGGAGCAAGTGCAGTCTCTGATAACAACTCTGCACCTCTTTCTCTTGACCTTCACTGCTGGAACCAGACTTAAAGCTGCAGATTTCAATATTCAACACCAACAGACGATTTGAGGATACAAGCATCATAAAGTCACCCCAAGACATTCAACCCCTCATCCCCATATTGTCAGATTACTACTATATCTATAATATATTCCAATTCTATAAACACTTACATCATACATTTTATATATATACAGGACACATATACAGACAATGCCAGTGACATCCAAAAGTAATTTACATATATTCTCACCCCACAATCAGATCTCCCTGAGGTACACATCGTGTTGTCCCATCTTTCTGCATTATCCACCATGTGCAACCTGGTCCCTGAGCAAAGGCAATCCCAGGAATGGGTTTGCCTGTATCAAGGCAGAATTGATCCAAGCTGTTTTCCCAAACAAACCTCTGACATGCACTCCTGGGGCTTTATCTCCATCTGCTGTATGCAAGGACTCAGACTGGGCAGGGCCTGCTCGGTTGGTGGAACCTCGGGTGTTCACTATCCAGGTGGCCTTTGCTAGATGCTGCTCCCATTCTTGAAAGATCCCCCACCCAATGCTTTCAGGGTAGTTTTTAACAGTCCATTGTACCTCTCCACTTTGCCTGCAGCTGGTGCATGGCAGGGGATATGGCACACCCACTCAGTGCCATGTTCTCTAGCCCAGGTGCTTATAAGGCTGTTCTTGAAATCAGTCCCATTGTCTGACTCAGTTCTCTCAGGGGTGCCATGCCTCCAAAGGACTTGTTTCTCAAGGCCCAGGATGGTGTTCCAAGCAGTGGCATGAGGCACAGGGGAGGTCTCCAACCATGCCATGGTGCAGGAAAAAACTGGACTTCTGGTCAGCAAATCAATATGATTTTGCAGATGCTGATTTATTGTTTCTAATTCACCCTAATTATACATTTCTATAACCATCACCCACGTGGGGACACACTTTACAATTACTAATTTTAGGATATTGATCCACCCATCCAAACTCCTGAAAGTCCAGGATTGGTGGGCTTCAGGATCTTCACCGCCTCACATTATCTTGAATCTTCTCATCTTGGTGTTCTGTGTTTTCAACTTTTCTCCTGATTTAGAATAGTTTATGTTCCAGCAGCCTTGGAGTGTTTCAACAAGTTATTGAAAGTCTCCCAGATTTTTCTCATACTGTGCACCTGATATAAACACTGGTGTAAACTAAGAAACACAAAAACACCTGGCGTGTGAAAGAAGCGTGTGAACGGACAGCAAAATATGCAGAAATTACTGAAGAGCAAAACATAGGGACTAAATATAGTTTTTGTCTGGTGCACACACACAAGGCCCAGATTTGTACAGACATGTCCACCGAGGTTTAAACCTTGTTCAGCATTAAAACAATTTCCCCTTCTTTTTCTCGCACCAGCCAAATAATCTTTGCTAACTTATCATCTTATCTTACCTTATCGTATCATATCCTTATCACATCCTTATCAAATCCTTATAATATTTTCATCTTATCCTTATACTATTTTACCTTATCCTTACACATTTTACATTATTCTTATACTGCCTTATCTTTTATTCTTTATATTATTTATCTATCTTATCTCATCCTATCATATCTTATTCCATCTTATTTTATCTAGCGAATCATTAACTTTATTTATGGAAAAAACAACTTCCTAATAACCAAGAAAAATATCGAAACCCTTTTGATTATATCAAGCTCACTTCAAAATGAGTCCATCTGTCATATTGATAGGGTCCAATTGCCAAGTCAAACAACTCGAGTATTGTTTTGATGCACTAAACACCTGGGTCTGATGGCATTTTCCTATCCAGGTAGAGCCAGGATGTGGCCAGAGCCCAGGCCCTAATTGGAAGTGAATTCCCTGAGAGATTTCTTAAAAAAAAGCCAAGATTCTTAAGAACACAAGCTACAAGCAAACACCTCAGGGTGAGAAAACAACCGAACTTCTTCAGCATCTTGTTCTCTCTGAACTTTTTCCTCAGGCTTGTTCTCTCTCAAAAAACACACAAGATCATCAGTTTAGAGGAGGCTTTCAATGAAGCTTAAATATCATTACTTGAAACTCTGAAAACACTGAAAATCATGAGACAACAGAGAGGCAGCCTGAATAAAAGAGATACATATGCAACTAAAAAAGACACAGAAAGATCCTGAAAATGGCACAGGTCTCATAGATAACTACACCAAGAGATGTTAAAACACATAAAAATGCTGGCTGTATATACAACAAATACAACATCAACATCCCATGAGTTTGCCTATTAAAAATTGATAAATTCACACCATACAATTAATACTGTTAATTATCACTTCAGTAGAACACAAGCACGCTTAAGAGAACTCAGTTAATCAGTATTGATTCCAAACATAACTGGCACAAAAGTTTGTTTAAACTCAGTGACACTGAAACTTCATAAAAATGAAATCTAACAGAATTAACTTAATAGAACTTAGCCTTAGTCAATCTTAACAGAACGTATCTGGGCTCCAAAAAACCACCCGTGAAGGAAGAGCTCCCTGAACCAAAAGGACGTGAACGTTATCTACCTGCAAATATTGTGGGTATATAAATTTCTAATTATTATAGTAAAAACCAATACCACTATAACTGTGCTGCAGTGCACTCGGATAGTTTGAACTCCTCCAGTTAAACCCTAAAAACCCACTTTAACCACTAACCACGTTTAACTGCCACCCCTCTCTCTATTTTTTTTTTAATTATATTTTTTTTTTTCCCGTCGAGGGTAGGAACCGCGCCACTGCGGGGGAACACTGGAGCCCGCGCCGCCGCCGCCGAGCATCGGGCTGGAAAAAGAAACCATCCCCAGCATCATGTCCGGGGTAGCGACCCCCATGTCCAGAGCTCTCTCCGCCCGGCCCCGGGCCCCCCTCCCCTTTCTTCTGCTGCACACGCTCCAAACTAACACACCCAAAACGAGGGTCCGACATTCTCCGCCTTCCTCGGCACGGCCCGAAACCACAAACTTTCTCTCGGGACCTGTCCCTGCCGGGAAGCGAAGCCGGTGCGCTCCGCCTCCCTCTCTCCTCCGGGAGAGCGGCGCTGCGGCACACGCAGCTCTGCCGGGGGAACAGCTGTCCCTTCTCTTCGCCCCCGCCAGCAGAAGCGGTCGGGCTTTTTCTCTCTCTCTCATCTGTTGATCGACTGCAGTTCTTAGTTGTGCTGATTCTCTCTCTCGCTGCCGGGGCAATCGCTCTGCATGCGAATATTCGCGATCTACATTTGAATGCCTGCTCTGACTGAGCTCCAGTGACTGTCCTCCCGGGGCTGCT
Source organism: Oenanthe melanoleuca (assembly GCF_029582105.1). Taxonomy (NCBI): domain Eukaryota; kingdom Metazoa; phylum Chordata; class Aves; order Passeriformes; family Muscicapidae; genus Oenanthe; species Oenanthe melanoleuca. The sequence goes on from NC_079339.1 coordinate 10,277,647, forward strand.
GGTAACTCTCCAGGGGACACCACGGGACAGCCCGTAGGTTTTTCTGCCTCCGATGTTGGCAAGGAAGCATCTATTCCTGTTTTTTCTGATTCCAATACGGACTGTGAGTCCGCGCTGTCACTGCCCGAGACCTCCCGCGGAGCCTGCAACACTGCTTCGGGGATTGCTGATGGTGAGGACAAAACCACTGTCTCTTCCCCACAGAGCACTCTCGTACAAACGCCGAAAGGCAGCCGCAGGGTCGCCCGAAATAAATCCTTTTCCCTGACCCCATCTAAATAGGCTTTTTAAACTCTCTGGGTCGTACTACACTGCTCTCACAGAGAGGATATGCTGGAGGATATTTAACTTGGTCTGCATTTCTTGCTTTTCTGTCGATAATAATTTCTCCATCCCTCCAGCCCCAGCCGCTCCCCTTTACCGTAGCTCTTCGCTGCTCTGCGCACGCTTTTCTCTCGGAGCTTTTCTCAGGAATCTCTGCGCCCCGTGCTCCTGCCGGCTTCCTTCCGAGCCGCCCGCCGGAGTTTTCTCTCTCCCGTATTCTTGCCATCTCTTGGGAGCCGCACAGCGACTCCCGCCGCTGCGGTCCCGCCGCAGCAGCCGCGACTGGGCTGCCCGTGTCTTCCGATGCGCGGACCCCCTTCAGAGCCTGAGTCTAAAGAGTTACAGTTCCATTCATGCACACGATGTGCACGGTATATCACGTCGTCGGGTCACCAAATGACGGGAAAAACTGGACTTCTGGTCAGCAAATCAATATGATTATTGTTTCTAATTCATCCTAATTATACATTTCTAGAATCATCGCCCACGTGAGGACACACTTTAAAATTGGTAATTTTAAGATATTGATCCATTCATTCAAACTCCTGAAAGTCCAGAATTGGTGGGCTTAGATCTTCACCATCTCCTGTTATCTTGAATCTTCTCATCTTGGTATTCTGTGTTTTCAACTTCTTTTCCTAATTTAGCAGAGTTTATGTTCCAGTGGCCTTGGGGGGTTTCAACCAGTTATTGAAAGTCTCCCAGATTTTTCTCATACTGTGCACCTGATATAAACACTGGTCTAAACTAAGAAATACACAAAAACACCTGGCGTGTGAAAGAAGCGTGTGAACGGACAGCAAAATATGCAGAAATTACTGAAGAGCAAAACATAGGGACTAAATATAGTTTTTGTCTGGTGCACACACACAAGGCCCAGATTTGTACAGACATGTCCACCGAGGTCTAAACCTTGTTCAGCATTACAACACAGTGGTGGCTTCCCCCATGGTCAGCACGTAGCGCTTGCCCTGGCGGGTCTGAGGCAGTGTGATGTAGTCAATCTGCCAGGACTCCTGTACTTATATTTGGAGCATCGCCCCCCATACCAGAGGGGCTTCACCTGCTTGGCTTGTTTGATGGCAGCACACGTGTCACAGTCATGGATAACCTGAGAAATACTGTCCATGGTTAGATCCACCCCTCGCTCTCGTGCCCACTTAGAGGTGGCATCTCTGCCCTGATGACCTGAGGCATCGTGGGCCCAGTGAGCCAGGAACAACTCTCCCTTGTGCTGCCAATCTAAATCTATCTTTGACACCTCTATCTGTGCAGCCTGATCTACCTGCTTGTTGTTTGGTGCTCCTCATTAGCCTCTACTCTTGGGGACATGGGCATCTACATGGACTTTCACAGGTAGCTTCTCTACCCAGGTACTGATTTTTGGCTTAGTTTGGTTTCTACATCTTTAAAACCTTTTCTAAGCTGCATGAGTTTTTGTTGCTTTAGAGGAAATGCACTTAGAATCAGGAAATTCTGTTTGTGGCAATGCAGGGCATGGTGGAAGGACAAAGCTCCATGGCCCAGCATGGGCTCCAAGCAAAACCAGCTTTCCTGCCCCCAGGAATCTGGATCAGTGAGGGCTGTGGAAACACTGAGGGGCCTGAGCTGTGCAGAGTCCCCATTTCTCAGCAAAAAGGTGAGTTCCCCCTCTCTGATTTACCTCACCATCTCCATAGGCTGCACATGATTTTCCTAGGGAAAGAGTAGGAGTTTAATGCTGAGGGAGTCCCGTGCTGTAACAACACAATATCAGAGTGTGTGAGTGGCCCAGTTAACTGTTATCAAAGTGATAAAGAAGGTAAATTAATATTTATGCCACAATTAATTTGACTCTCCCTGTTTGTTGGGTTGATGTGGCCAGAAATGTGTATTCTATCACCGTCTGCTGAAGCGGGTGGGGCAGTGATTTCCTTATCTCTGTGGCACACACTATCTGCTGCTGGGCCATCTTTAAGACAAGGTGAGGCAATCATCTTTATCTTTTCCACAACCCATCCTCCCTCCAGGAAGATATCATCTCCTGCTGGCACATTAAGTCCCACTGATCAGTATTACTGGTGAAATTACATCATCCCGTTGGAAGATGCCAGCCAGGGGAGGAGCCAAGCCTTTCCTGCCCAGATAAAAACTGAGATTTTGGACAAGTTACCTTCTCTTCAATGGATTCCGAAGAAAACCAGACCCTTTTTTTCCACATCATCCCTGGACCTTCAGAGGAAATCTGCACCTTCTACAGGAGCACTGCTTCAGCTGAACCACATCTGCCACTGCAGGAGACTGCAGCCACCATTTAATGGGACTGCTACCAACACCCTGACTGACAGGGTGTCAGCTTGTATTCTGACTCTGTCAGGGTTGGGATTGTTCTTTGTAATACTGCATTTCTTTTTTAATTTTCCTAGTAAAGAACTGTCATTTCTAATTTCCAAATCTTTGCCTTAGAACCCCTAATTTCAAAATTATAGTAATCATTTGAAGGAGAGTGTTAACATTCTGCATATCTAAGGGAAGCTTCTGCCTTTATTGGTAGACAGCTGTCCTTTAACCAGGACACCAGAGACTGGTGTACCAGGGATGGAAGTGCCTTGGCCGAGGGAGGTTCCTGACTGGGCAGTCAATTCTAAATACTCTGGGTTGTAATAGGAAAAAGAAATTCCCAGGGAAATTGAAGAATATCCCTAAAAAAGGAGGTGTTTCCCTGCAGAAATGTATACGGAGGGTACACTGTGTAGGCAGGACCACCTCTCCCTGGGGACAGGGCCCCACCACACTGCCACAAACATGTCCCAGGGCTTGGGCATGGCCAGGGAATCCTCATGGTGCTGTCTCCAGGGCACTGCTGCCGACACATCATAGTCCGAGTACCCCGGGGGCTGTTCCAACGGGTCCCTTGTAGATCCTGGGGTACTTGGAGGGGAGGAGATTCCACCTTGGGGACAGCACAGAAAGGTGCCTGAGGGGCAGGCAGCTCCGTGTCCCCCCACTCCCCACCTGGGCTCTGACCACAGCACCATGGATCTGCTGCTGGCTCCCTGCCCGCCCCCACAGCCAAACCCTGCCAGGGAGTGGCTCTGCAGAGGGCACAGGGCAGCTGTGAGGCCTCTTACCTGTGGGGAGGACACAGATCCACCTCTGCTGTGCCACTCCCCTGACATGTCCCCAGTGCCTGGAGCAGGGGGATCCTGTGCCACATCCAGGACATCGTCATAGCCATCTGGGATTCCTTGCTGGGGCCAGGCAGGGGCTCTGGGAAATGCAGAGGAATCCATGGCAGTGAGCAGCAGCCCTGGCAGGGGTCGGCTGTGCCATCCCCTCTGGCCTCCCACCAGGATCTGTGTGGATCCTCGGGTCCAGCAGGGAAAGGCAATGCTTCACTGCACACTGACAAGGGGAGCACTTGTCCCCTCAGCTCCCCAGCCGGCTGTGTCCCCTCTCCCTGCTCTCCTGCTGCCTTCCTGCCCTGGGGCCCCCTGGGCTGCCTCGGTGGTCACTGCCCTCCACACTGTCCCCGCTGGAATACGGCAGCTTCTTGATCCATCCCTGTGACAGGGAACCTGCAGGGATAAACAGGGACATGGGGGTGGCCCTCAAGTGGCACCGCAGGTGACAGAACCTCACACCACACAGCGTGGCTGCTCTGGCACCCAGGGGACACCCCGGCCCATGGCCCAGGAGCCACTGCAGGGACACCAGGACCCGAAGGTGCGTGGGGCTGTCAGGCAGAGCCTTCACTGCACACAGAGCTGGGGCACAAGGGCTGCACCCACCTGGGCCACTGGGCACTCCTGGTACTCCGGCATGGCCGTGTAGTCCAGCTCCTCGTAGACAGCATTGGAGATGGCATCTGCAGCTCTGCCATGGCCTGGAAACACAGGCAGCATTTTCCTGGGGCCCTGGGCACGGTGGGTGCCACCAAGATCACCCCTGCCCATCTTCTGAGCTGTTCCACAGGTCAGGAGCCCTGGAACCCCAAACCGGGTCTGTCCCGGCCCACCACCACCAGGACCCACCTCGGCGCCAGGCACGGGCACGGCACAGCAGCACGGCCAGGGCACCCAGGGCCAGGCACAGCAGCGTCCCAGCACCACGCACAGCACAGTTGGCACAGGCACCGACCCACGCCCACTGCCAGGGTGCTGCTGCTGGGGACACCTGTGGGGACACAGGCAGGCAGTGAGGGGAGGGGATCCCAGCCAGCCCGGGCTGGGGGATGCAGGCACGGGCAGAGCTACCTGTGCTGCTGGCACCCTCCGGATATGGGGTAGTGTCTGTCTCGGTGCTGCCATCGCTGTCCTCCTCACAATCCACGTGGGCGTGCCCGCCAGCGCCGCAGCTCTGCAGCTGCCAGGGTGCCGAGGGGCACCCCCAGAGTGAGCGGGCCCCGTCCTCGCAGCCCACCCAGGCCAGCCAGGCACGGGACGCCTGCTGGCCGGGGACGGCCGACAGCCAGCCCCGGTGCCCACAGCCCAGCTGGCGGCACACGGCGGCGGCGGTGCCGGTGCTGGTGCCGTTGGAGCACACGCGGGCCCAGGTGCGTTATAGGACACCTCCAGGTAGCCACGGCAGCGCCCACGGCCGCCTGCCAGCCGCACCGAGATCTGCTCTGCAAGGGGCATAGGGGGGTCACGGCACGGCCACAACCGCCGGGGCCTCTGCCGGACCTGATCTGGCCGTGCCCGCCACTGACCTGAGCACACGGCCCCTGCCCCAAGGCCGCGCCCGCACTCGCGGCTGTTCCGAGCGCCCGCATTCCCAGAGAGACTCCTCGCTCCCGGAGCACTCGGCCATGTACGGCCACAGCGGCCCCGGCCGGCACCGAAGCGCGCCCAGCTCGGCGCCTCCAGGGCCGTGCCACAGCCCAGCTCCCGGCACACAACGGCAGCGTCCTGCAGCTCCCAGCCTTCCTGGCACACGCTGCTCCAGCTGCCCCGGAATAGACCTCCACGCGGCCGTCACAGCGCCCTGAGCTCCCCACCAGCCTCACCTGCCGGCTGCCTGCGGGCACGGAAGGACCGGGCTGGGCTGGGTGCCCGGGGCACCGGCACCTCCAGCCCTTTCCAGGACACTCACTTGAGCAGACGACGACCATCTCCTCAAAGCTGCTGTTTCGTGCAGCGCCCATCCGTGAGACATCCTCCATCTCCTCCCGGCTGCCATCCATCTCCTCAGTGCTGTTACTCAGCACAGAGCCCATGCCCGAAATGTTGTCCACCTCTTCAGTCATGATGTCCCCCTTGCTGTGGCTGCTGTTCAATGCAGCGGCCGTTCCCAAGGCAGTGTAAACTTCCTTGGGCATACCACAACCCAGCACCCCACACACCATATGGACATCCCATTTCTTCCACTGCTCCAGAGGCACACGGCGCCAGACCGGGCTGGTTATGTTCTCCTCCAGCCGCCCATCGCACAAGCTCTGACCGCCCACCAGCCGAAGGGATGGGACGGAGTCAAAACCTGCCAAACCAGCAGCAGAGCCATGGCGCTGCGGCTCAGACAGCAATCCACTCCAAAATAACCCTGCATCTTCTGACCCTAATTCCTGGGCAGTCCAAAAGCCCTAGAGGCTCCTCCCGCGGATGCCTACACACCTGAGCAGCTGACAGCAGCGGCGTTCCCGGGGGCACAGGGCGGCTTCCCCAGCACAGACACGGGGCACTGGCCCGGGTGCCGCTCGCTCCCGCTGCAGCCGAAGGTGTCCGGCCGCAGCGGCCCCTCCCCGCTGCCGAAGGAGCCTCCCGGGGGCACGGCGAGGGCGCGGCCGCAGCCCAGGTGGCGGCACAGGACGTGCGCATCGGGCAGCTCCCACTCGCTGGCGCACACGGAGCCCCACGTCCCCCTCACGGCCACCTCCACTCGCCCGGAGCATCCCGAGCTGCTGTTCCCCAGGCGGAAGCCCGTGTAGGCTGCGGCAGGAAGGGCGGTGAGGGCGGCCATGCCGCACGGAGCCCAGGAGCCCCCGCTGTCCCCGGCACTTACGGGAGCAGATGATGCTGGCACGGCCGCTGCAGCCCTGCCTGGGGGCCGGACGCCGGTCACAGGCGCTCAGGAGGAGCTCGGTGCCATTGCACTGGAAGCCCCCGTCCCAGAGCGATCCCGGTGCCGCCCCAACCCGGCCACTGCCGCCCATGGCGAGCGCCTCATCACAGCCCAGCTCCCTGCACACCACCTGGGCCGCCTTCATGTCCACCTGATCCTCACACACACCAAGCCAGGCCCGGCCCTGCCGCACCTCCAGCTGCCCGGCACAGGCTCCGGCACCTCCGACCAGCCGAGAAAATCCTGCAGGAGCAGCGCAGGATCATTGGCGAGGGATGAAGGGCATGAAGTGGCACTTCCCCCCTATACTAACTAAGGCCCTACCTTGGCACAAAACGGCAGTGTCCTCCTCATGGATGCTGATATTATAGGGTCCCCAAAGAGCAATCGAGCAATCCCAGAGCCTGGACTCGTTCCCAATGCAATTCACAGAGATGAGGTTGACGGGCCCATCCCCTTCGCCGAAGCTCTCGCGGGCCAAGTAGGCACCGGCAGCCGAGCCACAGCCCAGCTGCTGGCAAACCACCTCGGCCTCCTCCATGTCCCAGCTGTCGTCTTCCACCGAGCCCCAGCGTCCCTGCACCTTCACCTCCACCCTCCCGGCACACGGACTGCCGCCGCCCGCCAGCCTCAGCTCCACGGCATCTGCACCAGGCCAGGACCATGGCTTAGCCCTGCCGGGATGCTCCAGTACAAGGTGGCTGTCCCAGCACGGCCAGCGTGTCCTCTCACCTGTGCAGGTCACCCCCGCATCCCGCTCGTGGCCGCAGAAGTGCCGTCCCCATCCGAAGTGCCGACACTCCTCCAGCGAATTCTCGGTGCCGTTGCAGAAGGGCTGCAGCCAGATCCGCCCGGTGCCCTGACCGAACGGAGCGTTCGAGGACACCGCGGCCTCCTGGCCACAGCCCAGCTGCCGGCACACCACGCTGGCCCATCGGGCTTCCCAGTCGGAGTCGAAGACACAGATGGAGCCCCACTCCCCGCCGTGCTCCAGCTCCACGCGCCCGGCACAGCGCCCGCCGCCGCCCACCAGACGCAGCTCCCCGGAGCCTGCGGCACGGAGGCTGCTGAGCCGGGCCCGGCACCGCCGCGGGCCCCGCTCCCAGCGCCCGCCACTCACCCGCACACAGCTGCACGCACACGAGCAGCGCCAGCGCCAGCAGCGGCCCCATGGCAGCGGCCCCGAGCCAGCGCAGCCAGGCCACGTCTCGCCAGCGCCCGAGCCAATGCAGGCAGCAGCAGCCGGGCAGCCTTTAGCAGGTGCCTCATCGGCCGCCTCTGGGGCCGCGGCCTCCAATCACCTGCTCCGTGCCCAAATATGAGCCTGGCCTCCGCTTCTGGCGTCACACACCTCGCCACAGTGGGCTGCCAGCCGGATGTGCCCGGGGGAGGCAGCCCCCCCACCCACCACCACCTGCGTGGGGGGGCCCTTCCTGTATCCCCCGAGCCTCCAGCTCTGCTGCTGCTGCAGCCTGCCAAGAGCCACCTGATGAATGGGGACAGCCTTCACCCACAGACCACGATAGAGCAGCTGCAGGTGCACAGCTGCAGAGCTGCCAGCCCTAATCTCTGGGGCGCTGCCCTGCCGGGGTGCTCGCAGCCCCGCGGGGGTGGCAGCAGCCCCCGGCTCCGCTCGGCGCTGCCAGGTGCCGGCTCCCCGGTCCCTCGCGGCGGCGCTGGCACATGGCGCTGCTGCCGCAGCTGTGGCCCCGCGCTCGCCTCGCCGCCAGGGCAGGAAGGAGGCGCTCAGCCCCCGGCGCCTCCCGGCCTCGCCACCGACCGCACGCAGCTCCCGACACCTGCGCTGCCGCCGAGAACGCCGCGGCTCCGCGCTGCCTGCCCCGCCGCTCCGTGCCCCTGCGGCTCGGCAGCCGCGCTCCAAAGGAGACTTCTCGGGCTCAGCCCTCACCACACTCTCTGTCGGCACATTCCCAATGCAGGAATCCACTTTCACTGCTGGCACCTTCACAGCTGCGGCTCCACTGACCGGCGCCGATGCCGGAGCTTCTCCCAACACCCACTCCCACATCCATTTCCTCCCCCGTTCCACCCCAGGTTTCCCACGGCAAAGTCGCAGGAATTGCCCATCGTAAATCCATTTCCTGCGGCCGAAGGAACACAGAAACAACTCCAGCTGGTGCTTCCCGGGATGGTCCAAGGTAAAGGAACTGGGATTTGCCCACAGCCCCTGCCTCCATCCTTGCCCCCTTCCCCCCGCTCCCCCCACTACATTCCAAGCACAAAAAATTCACTCTGAAGTCTCCCTTTCTCCTCATCCCAGCCTCCTGCTGTCTCTCTCAGTGTCCCTCACCTGACCGAGACCAACTATGTTCTCCGGCCCTTTCTTATGCAAAGGATCGTACTCCACGGCTGTAGTAGAAGAGTTTATACGAGTACAAAAAGAATTTCAAAATTAGTACAGAAGTCATTCTTCCCCAATGAGGTTGTGTGTTAAAAATGAGTGGCTTAACTCTTAATTCTTAACTCTCAGATGTTACAGTTGCAGATGGAGTTGGAATTTGAGACCAGGAGTCTCTGCTGCTTGTACTTTGAGGAGGGAAGGGACGGACAAGGTAAGAAACATCCTGTGTAAGGCACAGTCAGGGTTATGCGGCCGGCTCACGAACAGCTTGTGGTTTAGGCAGTGCTGTAGAATGAAGAAGGAAACTCGCAGAGAGGAAAGAAGGCGTCAGTGCTGAGCGGAGCAGCCTGTAAGAAAAGGAGACTGTGTGGTATTTGAAGGTGCCTATAGGGAAGGAATCAGAACTGGGGGCAAATAACTCCATTCAAAGGATGTATGCAGAAATAGTAATAAAAGACTCATGTTGGTGCCAGTCGTGTTCATCTCCACAGAAATACTACACTCGACCTCTACTCTCGGGCTCCCACCTGGAGCAAACGGAGCAGCTGGAACTGCAGCTGCTCCCCATCCACCGCACCGCAGCAATTGCTCACGGCCAGAACGTGCCGCTCCCTCGCTGGGCGGCGGCGGGAGGAGCTGCCCTGCCCCATCCCTGCTCTGCCGGGCACTGCGGCACCGGGCAGTGTCCCGGAGCTGTCCCTGGCACAGACACACGCACGGCACTGAGCCCAGAGCGGCTCAGCTGGGGACACCCGAACGGGAGCGGCCTTGGTGCCTGGGTGGCTGCTGCCCCGGCCACAGGGGACAGGAGCTCTCCGAGTGCACCGATCCCTCGGGGGGCCCTCGCTCGCCTCCCAGCCTCTTTGCCGGCGCTTCTCATCGGGCAGCGCTATCGCCGCCTCAGCAGCCCCTGCTGCTGCCACGATCCCTCCATGCCCAGGCTGAGCACGGACGGCTTCAGCCAGGCCCTGCTGCAGGAACTGGACGCCCTGCGGGCACTGCAGCCCGCCCTGAAGATCGGCAACCTCCTGGAGCATGACGTGCCGCAGGCAGGGGCCATGGCCCGGCTGCCCTGCCAGAGCGGGCTCCTGCAGCGGGGCAGGAAGGCGCTGCCCTCCTCAGAACACCTGCCCTTCTTCAGGAAAAGCCCTTCAACAACCAGAGCCATTCCCAGCCCAGCTCGCAGTGCCGGGTCCTGGCGTCTCCATTTTCCTCTCGCTGTTGCTGGGAACATTTGTGTGCATTTGGAAGTTCCAAATAAAGACCCCGAAGACAATACTAAACAATCTCCCATGTTCTTATCCCTGATCACACCAATCCTTTTTATATGTCCTTCCTTCCAGTTTCTGCCCGCTACCCCAGTGAAGGGCTGATGTACCCGGGATTCAAGTGCCTGTTCCAGAGTGAGGTCCCAGCCTCAGCAGTGAATCTCTGACAATATTCTGATGAAGGCTTAATAGGATAAAATGGAAATTCCCGATGAAATTGAAGAAAATGCCCACAGTGAAGCTTTTTTCCTGCTCTGCTGTAGAGGGAGCGGTAATCTCTGTGGACAGGGCCATACCTCCCTGGGGACAGGGCCCCACCACACTGCCACAAATGTCCCCAGGGTGGGGCATGGCCAGGGAATCCTCATGGCACCGTCTCCAGGGCGCTGCTGCCGACATCATCATAGTCCGAGTGCCCCGGGGGCTGTTCCAACGGGTCCCTTGTAGATCCTGGGACACTTGGAGGGGAGAGATTCCACCTTGAGGACACAGAAAGGTGCCTGAGGGGGGCAGGCAGCTCTGTCCCCACAGACAGACCCCACTGGGGGTCTGACCACAGCACCCATGGATCTGCTGCTGGCTCCCTGCCCGCCCCCACAGCCAAACCCTGCCAGGGAGTGGCTCTGCAGAGGGCACAGGGCAGCTGTGAGGCCTCTTACCTGTGGGGAGGACACAGATCCAGCTCTGCTGTGCCACTCCCTTGGACACGTCCCCAGTGTCTGGAGCAGGGGATCCTGTGGCACATCCAGGACATCGTCGTAGTCATCCGGGATTCCTTGCTGGGGCCAGGCAGGGGGTCTGGGAAATGCAGAGGGTCCATGGCAGTGAGCAGCAGCTCTGGAAGGGGTCTGGCTGTGCCATTCCCTCTGGCTTCCCACCAGGGATCTGCTGGTGGCCCGGGTCCAGCAGGGAAAGGCAATGCTTCACTGCACACTGACAAGGGGAGCACTTGTCCCCTCAGCTCCCCAGCCCGGCTGTGTCCCCTCTCCCCTGCTCTCCCCACTGCCTTCCTGCCCTGGGGCCCCACCTGGGGCTGCCTCGGTGTCACTGCCCTCCACACTGTCCCCGCTGGAATACGGCAGCTTCTTGACCCATCCCTGTGACAGGGAACCTGCAGGGGATAAACAGGGACATGGGGGTGGCCTCAAGTGGCACCGCAGGTGACAGAACCTCACACCACACAGCGTGGCTGCTCTGGCACCCAGGGGACACCCCGGCCCATGGCCAGGAGCCACTGCAGGGACACCAGGGCAGGAAGGCACTCAAGGTGTGCCCTCACTAATGCTGAGTAGAGGGGAAGAATAACTTCCCTGCTCCTGCTGGCCACACTATTCCTGATCCAGGCCAGGATGCCATTGGCCTTCTTGGCCACCAGGCCACACTGCTGGCTCATGTTCAGTCAGCTGTCCACCATCACCCCCAGGTCCCCTTCTGCCTGGGCACTGTCCAGCCACACCATGCCCAGCCTGTAACACTGCAGGGGGTTATAGTGGCCAAAATGCAGGACTCGGCACTTGGACTGATTAAACTTCATCCCATTGGACTCTGCCCATCCCTCCAACCATTCCAGATCTCTCTGCAGAGCCCTCCTACCTTCCAATAGATTGACACATGCTCCCAGCTTAGTGTCATCTGCAGATTTACTGATGAAAGACTCAATATCCTTATCCATGTCATCAATGAAAATATTGAACAGAACAGGTCCCAGCACAGAGCCCTGAGGGACACCACTGGTGACAGGCTCCCAGCTGGATGCAGCACCGTTCACCACCACTCTCTGTGCCCAGCATTGCAGCCAGTTCTTAACCCAGCCAAGAGTGCTCCTGTCCAAGCCACGGGCTGCCAGCTTTTCCAGGAGTGTGCTGTGGGAGACAGTGTCCAAGGCCTTGCTGAAGTCCAGGTACACAACATCCACAGCCTTTCCTGCATCCACCAGCGGGTCACCTGGTCCTAAAAGATCAGGTTGGTCAAACATGGCCTAGTCCTCTGTCCTGCTTTAGGGGAAATTTGGGAGGAAACCTCTGAATGAGGGACCTCAGCTGGCTCGCGGAAAAAATACTCCCTCAGAGAGAAGTGGGAAAAAAGCTTCTTATTTAACTGACAAAGCACTTCCAGCACAAAAATGAACAATACCAAACAGCAAAACCTCTCCCCACTCTGAAGAGATGACAGATTCAGAAGAGTCCCTCTCGTGGGTTGCAGCCCGGCTCACTCAGGCTGTTCTCAGTCCCTCCAGTGCTGGGAAATGCTGTGGCCCAGGCCAGGCCTGGTGTGCCACAGGTGTGAGCCCCCGCTGCTCTTCTGGGTTTTCAGTCCAGAGCAGCTTTGAACAATTCCAAGAAAAATGGAAAGGAACATCCAGATGAACTCCTTTGCCTCAGCTAGCCAGAAAAACTAACTAAAAGCAAAAAGAGATCTCTCCTGCCACCACTGCAGACAACATGGTCTGTGTGAAGGAGGCAGGGGAGCAAGTGCAGTCTCTGATAACACTGCACCTCTTTCTCTTGACCTTCACTGCTGGAACCAGACTTAAAGCTGCAGATTTCAATATTCAACACCAACAGACGATTTGAGGATACAAGCATCATAAAGTCACCCCAAGACATTCAACCCCTCATCCCCATATTGTCAGATTACTACTATATCTATAATATATTCCAATTCTATAAACACTACATCATACATTTTTATATATATAGGACAGTCTATACAGACAATGCCAGTGACATCCAAAGTAATATTTACATATTATTCTCACCCCACAATCAGATCTCCCTGAGGTACACATCGTGTGTCCCATCTTTCTGCATTATCCACCATGTGCAACCTGGTCCCTGAGCAAAGGCAATCCCAGGAATGGGTTTGCCTGTATCAAGGCAGAATTGATCCAAGCTGTTTTCCCAAACAAACCTCTGACATGCACTCCTGGGGCTTTATCTCCATCTGCTGTATGCAAGGACTCAGACTGGGCAGGGCCTGCTCGGTTGGTGGAACCTCGGGTGTTCACTATCCAGGTGGCCTTTGCTAGATGCTGCTCCCAATCTTGAAAGATCCCCCACCCAATGCTTTCAGGGTAGTTTTTAACAGTCCATTGTACCTCCCCTTTGCCTGCAGCTGGTGCATGGCAGGGGATATGGCACACCCACTCAGTGCCATGTTCTCTAGCCCAGGTGCTTATAAGGCTGTTCTTGAAATCAGTCCCATTGTCTGACTCAGTTCTCTCAGGGGTGCCATGCCTCCAAAGGACTTGTTTCTCAAGGCCCAGGATGGTGTTCCAAGCAGTGGCATGAGGCACAGGGGAGGTCTCCAACCATGCCATGGTGCAGGAAAAAACTGGACTTCTGGTCAGCAAATCAATATGATTTTGCAGAAGCTGATTTATTGTTTCTAATTCACCCTAATTATACATTTCTAGAACCATCACCCACGTGGGGACACACTTTACAATTACTAATTTTAGGATATTGATCCACCCATCAAACTCCTGAAAGTCCATCATTGGTGGGCTTCAGGATCTTCACCGCCTCACATTATCTTGAATCTTCTCATCTTGGTATTCTGTGTTTTCAACTTCTTCTCTCCTGATTTAGAATAGTTTATGTTCCAGCAGCCTTGGAGTGTTTCAACAAGTTATTGAAAGTCTCCCAGATTTTTCTCATACTGTGCACCTGATATAAACACTGGTCTAAACTAAGAAATACACAAAAACACCTGGCGTGTGAAAGAAGTGTGAACGGACAGCAAAATATGCAGAAATTACTGAAGAGCAAAACATAGGGACTAAATATAGTTTTTGTCTGGTGCACACACACAAGGCCCAGATTTGTACAGACATGTCCACCGAGGTTTAAACCTTGTTCAGCATTAAAACAATTTCCCCTTCTTTTTCTCGCACCAGCCAAATAATCTTTGCTAACTATCATCTTATCTTATTATCGTATCTATCCTTATCACATCCTTATCAAATCCTTATAATATTTTATCTTATCCTTATACTATTTTACCTTATCCTTACACTATTTTACATTATTCTTATACTGCTTATCTTTTATTCTTTATATTATCTTATCGTATCTTATCTCATCCTATCATATCTTATTCCATCTTATTTTATCTAGCGAATCATTAACTTTATTTATGGAAAAAACAACTTCCTAATAACCAAGAAAACGAAACCCTTTTGATTATATCAAGCTCACTTCAAAAATGAGTCCATCTGTCATATTGATAGGGTCCAATTGCCAAGTCAAACAACTCGAGTATTGTTTTGATGCACTAAACACCTGGGTCTGATGGCATTTTCCCATCCAGGTAGAGCCAGGATGTGGCCAGAGCCCAGGCCCTAATTGGAAGTGAATTCCCTGAGAGATTTCTTAAAAAAAAGCCAAGATTCTTAAGAACACAAGCTACAAGCAAACACCTCAGGGTGAGAAAACAACCGAACTTCTTCAGCATCTTGTTCTCTCTGAACTTTTTCCTCAGGCTTGTTCTCTCTCACAAAAACACACAAGATCATCAGTTTAGAGGAGGCTTTCAATGAAGCTTAAATATCATTACTTGAAACTCTGAAAACACTGAAAATCATGAGACAACAGAGAGGCAGCCTGAATAAAAGAGATACATATGCAACTAAAAAAGACACAGAAAAGATCCTGAAAATGGCACAGGTCTCATAGATAACTACACCAAGAGATGTTAAAACACATAAAAATGCTGGCTGTATATACAACAAATACAACATCAACATCCATGAGTTTGCCTATTAAAAATTGATAAATTCACACCATACAATTAATACTGTTAATTATCACTTCAGTAGAACACAAGCACGCTTAAGAGAACTCAGTTAATCAGTATTGATTCCAAACATAACTGGCACAAAAGTTTGTAAACTCAGTGACACTGAAACTTCATAAAATGAAATCTAACAGAATTAACTTAATAGAACTTAGCCTTAGTCAATCTTAACAGAACGTATCTGGGCTCCAAAAAACCACCCGTGAAGGAAGAGCTCCCTGAACCAAAAGGACGTGAACGTTATCTGCCTGCAAATATTCTTGGTATATAAATTTCTAATTATTATAGTAAAAACCAATACCACTATAACTGTGCTGCAGTGCACTCGGATAGTTTGAACTCCTCAGTAAACCCTAAAAACCCACTTTAACCACTAACCACGTTTAACTGCCACCCCTTCTCTCTATTTTTTTTTTTTTTTTTTTTTTTTCCCGTCGGGGTAGGAACCGCGCCACTGCGGGGGAACACTGGAGCCCGCGCCGCCGCCGAGCATCGGGCTGGAAAAAAAACCATCCCCAGCATCATGTCCGGGGTAGCGACCCCCATGTCCAGAGCTCTCTCCGCCCGGCCCCGGGCCCCCCTCCCCTTTCTTCTGCTGCACACGCTCCAAACTAACACACCCAAAACGAGGGTCCGACATTCTCCGCCTTCCTCGGCACGGCCCGAAACCAGCAAACTTTCTCTCGGGACCTGTCCCTGCCGGGAAGCGAAGCCGGTGCGCTCCGCCTCCCTCTCTCCTCCGGGAGAGCGGCGCTGCGGCACACGCAGCTCTGCCGGGGGAACAGCTGTCCCTTCTCTTCGCCCCCGCCAGCAGAAGCGGTCGGGCTTTTTCTCTCTCTCTCATCTGTTGATCGACTGCAGTTCTTAGTTGTGCTGATTCTCTCTCTCGCTGCCGGGGCAATCGCTCTGCATGCGAATATTCGCGATCTACATTTGAATGCCTGCTCTGACTGAGCTCCAGTGACTGTCCTCCCGGGGCTGCTGGTAACTCTCCAGGGGACACCACGGGACAGCCCGTAGGTTTTTCTGCCTCCGATGTTGGCAAGGAAGCATCTATTCCTGTTTTTTCTGATTCCAATACGGACTGTGGTCCGCGCTGTCACTGCCCGAGACCTCCCGCGGAGCCTGCAACACTGCTTCGGGGATTGCTGATGGTGAGGACAAAACCACTGTCTCTTCCCCACAGAGCACTCTCGTACAAACGCCGAAAGGCAGCCGCAGGGTCGCCCGAAATAAATCCTTTTCCCTGACCCCATCTAAATAGGCTTTTTAAACTCTCTGGGTCGTACTACACTGCTCTCACAGAGAGGATATGCTGGAGGATATTTAACTTGGTCTGCATTTCTTGCTTTTCTGTCGATAATAATTTCTCCATCCCTCCAGCCCCAGCCGCTCCCCTTTACCGTAGCTCTTCGCTGCTCTGCGCACGCTTTTCTCTCGGAGCTTTTCTCAGGAATGTCTCTGCGCCCCGTGCTCCTGCTTCCTTCCGAGCCGCCCGCCGGAGTTTTCTCTCTCCCGTATTCTTGCCATTCTCTTGGGAGCCGCACAGCGACTCCCGCCGCTGCGGTCCCGCCGCAGCAGCCGCGACTGGGCTGCCCGTGTCTTCCGATGCGCGGACCCCCTTCAGAGCCTGAGTCTAAAGAGTTACAGTTCCATTCATGCACACGACGTGCACGGTATATCACGTCGTCGGGTCACCAAATGACGGGAAAAACTGGACTTCTGGTCAGCAAATCAATATGATTATTGTTTCTAATTCATCCTAATTATACATTTCTAGAATCATCGCCCACGTGAGGACACACTTTAAAATTGGTAATTTTAAGATATTGATCCATTCATTCAAACTCCTGAAAGTCCAGAATTGGTGGGCTTCAGGATCTTCACCATCTCTGTTATCTTGAATCTTCTCATCTTGGTATTCTGTGTTTTCAACTTCTTCTCCTATTTAGCAGAGTTTATGTTCCAGTGGCCTTGGGGGTTTCAACCAGTTATTGAAAGTCTCCCAGATTTTTCTCATACTGTGCACCTGATATAAACACTGGTAAACTAAGAAATACACAAAAACACCTGGCGTGTGAAAGAAGCGTGTGAACGGACAGCAAAATATGCAGAAATTACTGAAGAGCAAAACATAGGGACTAAATATAGTTTTTGTCTGGTGCACACACACAAGGCCCAGATTTGTACAGACATGTCCACCGAGGTCTAAACCTTGTTCAGCATTACAACACAGTGGTGGCTCCCCCATGGTCAGCACGTAGCGCTTGCCCTGGCGGTCTGAGGCAGTGTGATGTAGTCAATCTGCCAGGACTCCTGTACTTATATTTGGACCATCGCCCCCCATACCAGAGGGGCTTCACCTGCTTGGCTTGTTGATGGCAGCACACGTGTCACAGTCATGGATAACCTGAGAAATACTGTCCATGGTTAGATCCACCCCTCGCTCTCGTGCCCACTTAGAGGTGGCATCTCTGCCCTGATGACCTGAGGCATCGTGGGCCCAGTGAGCCAGGAACAACTCTCCCTTGTGCTGCCAATCTAAATCTATCTTTGACACCTCTATCTGTGCAGCCTGATCTACCTGCTTGTTGTTTGGTGCTCCTCATTAGCTCTACTCTTGGGGACATGGGCATCTACATGGACTTTCACAGGTAGCTTCTCTACCCAGGTACTGATTTTTGGCTTAGTTTGGTTTCTACATCTTTTAAAACCTTTTCTAAGCTGCATGAGGGGTTTTTGTTGCTTTTAGAGGAAATGCACTTAGAATCAGGAAATTCTGTTTGTGGCAATGCAGGGCATGGTGGAAGGACAAAGCTCCATGGCCCAGCATGGGCTCCAAGCAAAACCAGCTTTCCTGCCCCCAGGAATCTGGATCAGTGACGGGTGTGGATAAACACTGAGGGGCCTGAGCTGTGCAGAGTCCCCATTTCTCAGCAAAAAGGTGAGTTCCCCCTCTCTGATTTACCTCACCATCTCCATAGGCTGCACATGATTTTCCTAGGGAAAGAGTAGGAGTTTAATGCTGAGGGAGTCCCCGTGCTGTAACAACACAAATATCAGAGTGTGTGAGTGGCCCAGTTAACTGTTATCAAAGTGATAAAGAAGGTAAATTAATATTTATGCCACAATTAATTTGACTCTCCCTGTTTGTTGGGTTGATGTGGCCAGAAATGTGTATTCTATCACCGTCTGCTGAAGCCGGGTGGGGCAGTGATTTCCTTATCTCTGTGGCACACACTATCTGCTGCTGGGCCATCTTTAAGACAAGGTGAGGCAATCATCTTTATCTTTTCCACAACCCATCCTCCCTCCAGGAAGATATCATCTCCTGCTGGCACATTAAGTCCCACTGATCAGTATTACTGGTGAAATTACATCATCCCGTTGGAGATGTCCAGCCAGGGGGAGGAGCCAAGCCTTTCCTGCCCAGATAAAAACTGAGATTTTGGACAAGTTACCTTCTCTTCAATGGATTCCGGAAGAAAACCAGACCCGTTTTTTTCCACATCCCTGGACCTTCAGAGGAAATCTGCACCTTCTACAGGAGCACTGCTTCAGCTGAACCACATCTGCCACTGCAGGAGGACTGCAGCCTCCATTTAATGGGACTGCTACCAACACCCTGACTGACAGGGTGTCAGCTTGTATTCTGACTCTGTCAGGGTTGGGATTGTTCTTTGTAATACTGCATTTCTTTTTTAATTTTCCTAGTAAAGAACTGTCATTTCTAATTCCCATATCTTTGCCTGAGAGGTCCTGAATTTCAAAATTATAGTAACAATTTGGAGGAAGAGGTTAATATTTTGCATCTCAAAGGGATGATTCTGCCTTTATTGGTAGACAGCTGTCCTTCGAATCAGGACACCAGGGAATGGCTGCTGTACCCGGGATGGAAGTGCCTGGGCCTGAGTGAGGTTCCAGACTGGGCAGTCAATCTCTGAATACTTTGGGTTTTAATAGGAAAAACAGGGAAATTCCCAGGGAAATTGAAGAATATCCCTAAAAAGGAGGTGTTTTCCTGCAGAAATGGATAGGGAGGGGTAAACTCTGTGAGCAGGGCCACCTCCCCTTGGGGACAGAGCTCCACCACACTGCCACACACACATCCAAAGGGTTGGGGCATGGCCAGGGAATCCTCATGGCGCCGCCTCCAGGGCGCTGCTGCCAACATCATCATAGTCCGAGTGGCCCGGGGGCTGTTCCAAGGGGTCCCCTGTAGATCCTGGGCACGTGGAGGGGAGGAGATTCCACCTTGGGGACAGCACAGAAAGGTGCCTGAGGGGACAGGCATCACCTTGTCCACACAAGCAAACCCCACCTGGGATCTGCTCACAGCACCCATGGATCTGCTGCTGGTTCCCTGCCCGCCCCCACAGCCAAACCCTGCCAGGGAGTGGCTCTGCAGAGGGCACAGGGCAGCTGTGAGGCCTCTTACCTGTGGGGAGGACACAGATCCAGCTCTGCTGTGCCACTCCCTTGGACATGTCCCCACTGCCTGAAGGAGGGGGCTCCTGAGTCACATCCAGGACATCGTCGTAGCCATCTGGGATTCCTTGCTGGGGCCAGGCAGGGGGCTCTGGGAAATGCAGAGGAATCCATGGCAGTGAGCAGCAGCCCTGGCAGGGTCTGGCTGTGCCATCCCCTCTGGCCTCCCCACCAGGGATCTGCTTGTGGCCCTCGGGTCCAGCAGGGAAAGGCAATGCTTCACTGCACACTGACAAGGGGAGCACTTGTCCCCTCAGCTCCCCAGCCCGGCTGTGTCCCCTCTCCCCTGCTCTCCCTGCTGCCTTCCTGCCCTGGGGCCCCACCTGGGGCTGCCTCGGTGTCACTGCCCTCCACGCTGTCCCCGCTGGAATACGGCAGCTTCTTGATCCATCCCTGTGACAGGGAACCTGCAGGGGATAAACAGGGACATAGGGGTGGCCTCAAGTGGCACCGCAGGTGACAGAACCTCACACCACACAGCGTGGCTGCTCTGGCACCCAGGGGACACCCCGGCCCATGGCCAGGAGCCACTGCAGGGACACCAGGACCCGAAGGTGCTGTGGGGCTGTCAGGCAGAGCCTTCACTGCACACAGAGCTGGGGCACAAGGGCTGCACCCACCTGGGCCACTGGGCACCTCCTGGTACTCCGGCATGGCCGTGTAGTCCAGCTCCTCGTAGACAGCGTTGGAGATGGCATCTGCAGCTCTGCCATGGCCTGGAAACACAGGCAGCATTTTCCTGGGGCCCTGGGCACGGTGGGTGCCACCAAGATCATCCCTGTCCATATTCTGAGCTGTTCCATAGGGCAGGAGCCCCTGGAACCCCAAACCGGGTCTGTCCCGGCCCCCACCCACCAGGACCCACCTCGGCGCCAGGCACGGGCACGGCACAGCAGCACGGCCAGGGCACCCAGGGCCAGGCACAGCAGCGTCCCCAGCACCACGCACAGCACAGTTGGCACAGGCACCGACCCACGCCCACTGCCGGGGTGCTGCTGCTGGGGACACCTGTGGGACACAGGCAGGCAGTGAGGGGAGGGGGATCCCAGCCAGCCCGGGCTGGGGGATGCAGGCACGGGCAGAGCTACCTGTGCTGCTGGCACCCTCCGGATATGGGGTAGTGTCTGTCTCGGTGCTGCCATCGCTGTCCTCCTCACAATCCACGTGGGCGTGCCCGCCAGCGCCGCAGCTCTGCAGCTGCCAGGGTGCCGAGGGGCACCCCCAGAGTGAGCGGGCCCCGTCCTCGCAGCCCACCCAGGCCAGCCAGGCACGGGACGCCTGCTGGCCGGGGACGGCCGACAGCCAGCCCCGGTGCCCACAGCCCAGCTGGCGGCACACGGCGGCGGCGGTGCCGGTGCTGGTGCCGTTGGAGCACACGCGGCCCAGGTGCCGTTATAGGACACCTCCAGGTAGCCACGGCAGCGCCCACGGCCGCCTGCCAGCCGCACCGAGATCTGCTCTGCAAGGGGGGCACGGGGGTCACGGCACGGCCACCAACCCGCCGGGCCTCTGCCGGACCCTGATCTGGCCGTGCCCGCCACTGACCTGAGCACACGGCCCCTGCCCCAAGGCCGCGCCCGCACTCGCGCTGTTCCGAGCGCCCGCATTCCCAGAGAGACTCCTCGCTCCCAGCACTCGGCCATGTACGGCCACAGCGGCCCCGTGCCGGCACCGAAGCGCGCCCAGCTCGGCGCCTCCAGGGCCGTGCCACAGCCCAGCTCCCGGCACACAACGGCAGCGTCCTGCAGCTCCCAGCCTTCCTGGCACACGCTGCTCCAGCTGCCACCGGAATAGACCTCCACGCGGCCCGGCACAGCGCCCTGAGCTCCCCACCAGCCTCACCTGCCGGCTGCCTGCGGGCACGGAAGGACCGGGCTGGGCTGGGTGCCCGGGGCACCGGCACCTCCAGCCCTTCCTGTGACACTCACCTGAGCAGATGATGGTCGCCCCATGAGGGATTCCAGCTGGTGTAGTGGTCATCCACAGTAAACGAGTAACGGGAACGGACTCCTGAAAAACTGTTGAACGGGGGAGGAAATGTGAGATCTGGATCAGGGAGTGGGTGTTTGGAGAAGCTCCGGCATCGGCGCGGGTCAATGGAACCGCAGCTGTGAAGGTGCTGCCAGAGAAAGTGGATTCCTGCATTGGGAATGTGCCGACAGAGAGTGTGGTGAGGGCTGAGCCCGGGAAGTTTCCTTTGGAGCGCGGCTGCCGAGCCGCAGGGGCACGGAGCGGCGGGGCAGGAGCAGCGCGGAGCCGCGGCGTTCTCGGCGGCAGTGCAGGTGTCGGGAGCTGCGTGCGGTCGGTGGCGAGGCCGGGAGGCGCCGGGGGCTGAGCGCCTCCTTCCTGCCCTGGCGGCGAGGCGAGCGCGGGGCCACAGCTGCGGCAGCAGCGCCATGTGCCAGCGCCGCCGCGAGGGACCGGGGAGCCGGCACCTGGCAGCGCCGAGCGGAGCCGGGGGCTGCTGCCACCCCCGCGGGGCTGCGAGCACCCCGGCAGGGCAGCGCCCCAGAGATTAGGGCTGGCAGCTCTGCAGCTGTGCACCTGCAGCTGCTCTGTCGTGGTCTGTGGGTGAAGGCTGTCCCCATTCATCAGGTGGCTCTTGGCAGGCTGCAGCAGCAGAAGAGCTAGGCTCGGGGGATACAGGAAGGGCCCCCCAGCAGGTGTGGTGGGTGGGGGGCTGCCTCCCCGGGCACATCCGGCTGGCAGCCCACTGTGGCGAGGTGTGTGACGCCAGAAGCGGAGGCCAGGCTCATATTTGGGCACGGAGCAGGTGATTGGAGGCCGCGGCCCAGAGGCGGCCGATGAGGCACCTGCTAAAGGCTGCCCGGCTGCTGCTGCCTGCATTGGCTCGGGCGCTGGCGAGACGTGGCCTGGCTGCGCTGGCTCGGGGCCGCTGCCATGGGGCCGCTGCTGGCGCTGGCGCTGCTCGTGTGCGTGCAGCTGTGTGCGGGTGAGTGCGGGCGCTGGGAGCGGGGCCCGCGGCGGTGCCGGGCCCGGCTCAGCAGCCTCCGTGCCGCAGGCTCCGGGGAGCTGCGTCTGGTGGGCGGCGGCGGGCGCTGTGCCGGGCGCGTGGAGCTGGAGCACGGCGGGGAGTGGGGCTCCGTCTGTGTCTTCGACTTCGACTGGGACGACCGATGGGCCAGCGTGGTGTGCCGGCAGCTGGGCTGTGGCCAGGTGGCCAGGGCGTCCCCGTACGCCCCGTTCGGTCAGGGCACCGGGCGGATCTGGCTGCAGCCCGTGTTCTGCAACGGCACCGAGAATGCGCTGGAGGAGTGTCCGCACTTCGGATGGGGACGGCACTTCTGCGGCCACGAGCGGGATGCGGGGGTGACCTGCACAGGTGAGGGGACACGCTGGCCGTGCTGGGAAAGCCGCCTTGTGCTGGAGTATCCCGGGCAGGGCTGACCCGTGGCCCTGGCCTGGTGCAGATGCCGTGGAGCTGAGGCTGGCGGGCGGCGACAATCCGTGTGCCGGGAGGGTGGAGGTGAAGGTGCAAGGATGCTGGGGCTCTGTGGGAGACGACAGCTGGGACATGGAGGACGCTGAGGTGGTTTGCCAGCAGCTGGGCTGTGGCTCGGCTGCCGGTGCCTACTCTGCTCGCGAGAGCTTCGGCGAAGGGGACGGGCCCATCAGTCTGGTGCTGGTGGACTGCCAAGGATCCGAGGCTACTCTGTGGGACTGCGAGATCCGTGGCTGGGGACCCTATAATGTCAGCATCCATGTCTGGGACACTGCGGTTGTGTGCAAAGGTAGGAGCTTAGTTAGTATAGGGGGGAAGTGCCACTTCATGCCCTTCATCCCTCGCCAATGATCCTCCGCTGCTTCTGCAGGATTTTCCCAGCTTGCCGGAGGTGCCGGAGCCTGTGCCGGGCAGCTGGAGGTGCGGCAGGGCCGGGCCTGGCTTGGTGTGTGTGAGGATCAGGTGGACATGAAGGCGGCCCAGGTGGTGTGCAGGGAGCTGGGCTGCGGTGAGGCGCTCGCCATGGGCGGCAGTGGCCGGGTTGGGGCGGCACCGGGATCGCTCTGGGACGGGGGCTTCCAGTGCAATGGCACCGAGCCCCTCCTGAGCACCTGCGCTCGGCGTCCGGCCCCCAGGCAGGGCTGCAGCGGCCGTGCCAGCATCATCTGCTCCCGTAAGTGCCGGGGACAGCGGGGGCTCCTGGGCTCCGTGCGGCATGGCCGCCCTCACCGCCCTTCCTGCCGCAGCCTACACGGGCTTCCGCCTGGGGAACAGCAGCTCGGGATGCTCCGGGCGAGTGGAGGTGGCCGTGAGGGGGACGTGGGGCTCCGTGTGCGCCAGCGAGTGGGAGCTGCCCGATGCGCACGTCCTGTGCCGCCACCTGGGCTGCGGCCGCGCCCTCGCCGTGCCCCCGGGAGGCTCCTTCGGCAGCGGGGAGGGGCCGCTGCGGCCGGACACCTTCGGCTGCAGCGGGAGCGAGCGGCACCCGGGCCAGTGCCCCGTGTCTGTGCTGGGGAAGCCGCCCTGTGCCCCCGGGAACGCCGCTGCTGTCAGCTGCTCAGGTGTGTAGGGCATCCGCGGGAGGAGCCTCTACGGCTCTTGGAACTCCCCAAGAAGTAGGGGCAGAAGATGCAGGGTTATTTTGGAGTGGATTGCGGTCTGAGCCGCAGCCCCATGGCTCTGCTGCTGGTTTGGCAGGTTTTGACTCCGTCCCGTCCCTGCGGCTGGTGGGCGGTCAGAGCTTGTGCGATGGGCGGCTGGAGGAGAACATAACCAGCCCGGCCTGGCGCCGTGTGCCTCTGCATCAGTGGAGTAAATGGGATGCTCATATGGTGTGTGGGGTGCTGGGCTGTGGTATGCCCAAGGACGTTTACACCGCCTTGGGAACGGGCGCTGCATTGAACAGCAGCCACAGCAAGGGGGACATCATGACTGAAGAGGTGGACAACATTTCGGGCATGGGCTCTGTGCTGAGTAACAGCACTGAGGAGATGGATGGCAGCCGGGAGGAGATGGAGGATGTCTCACGGATGGGCGCTGCACGAAACAGCAGCGTTGAGGAGATCGTCGTCGTCTGCTCAAGTGAGTGTCCTGAGAAGAGCCGGAGGTATGGTGCCCCCGGCACCCAGCCCAGCCCGGTCCTTCCGTGCCCGCAGGCAGCCGGCAGGTGAGGCTGGTGGGGAGCTCAGGGCGCTGTGCCGGGCGCGTGGAGGTCTATTCCGGTGGCAGCTGGAGCAGCGTGTGCCAGGAAGGCTGGGAGCTGCAGGACGCTGCCGTTGTGTGCCGGGAGCTGGGCTGTGGCACGGCCCTGGAGGCGCCGAGCTGGGCGCGCTTCGGTGCCGGCACGGGGCCGCTGTGGCCGTACATGGCCGAGTGCTCCGGGAGCGAGGAGTCTCTCTGGGAATGCGGGCGCTCGGAACAGCGCGAGTGCGGGCGCGGCCTTGGGGCAGGGGCCGTGTGCTCAGGTCAGTGGCGGGCACGGCCAGATCAGGGTCCGGCAGAGGCCCCGGCGGGTTGGTGGCCGTGCCGTGACCCCCGTGCCCCCCTTGCAGAGCAGATCTCGGTGCGGCTGGCAGGCGGCCGTGGGCGCTGCCGTGGCTACCTGGAGGTGTCCTATAACGGCACCTGGGGCCGCGTGTGCTCCAACGGCACCAGCACCGGCACCGCCGCCGCCGTGTGCCGCCAGCTGGGCTGTGGGCACCGGGGCTGGCTGTCGGCCGTCCCCGGCCAGCCGTCCCGTGCCTGGCTGGCCTGGGTGGGCTGCGAGGACGGGGCCCGCTCACTCTGGGGGTGCCCCTCGGCACCCCCGCAGCTGCTGCAGCTGCGGCGCTGGCGGGCACGCCCACGTGGATTGTGAGGAGGTCAGCGATGGCAGCACCGAGACAGACACTACCCCATATCCGGAGGGTGCCAGCAGCACAGGTAGCTCTGCCCGTGCCTGCATCCCCCAGCCCGGGCTGGCTGGGATCCCCCTCCCCTCACTGCCTGCCTTTGTCCCACAGGTGTCCCCAGCAGCAGCACCCCGGCAGTGGGCGTGGGGACGGTGCCTGTGCCAACTGTGCTGTGCGTGGTGCTGGGGACGCTGCTGTGCCTGGCCCTGGGTGCCCTGGCCGTGCTGCTGTGCCGTGCCCGTGCCTGGCGCCGAGGTGGGTCCTGGTGGGTGGGGGCCCGGACAGACCTGATTTTGGGGTCCAGGGGCTCCTGCCCTTTGGAACAATTCACCATGGACATGGGTTATCTTGGTGGCACCCACCGTGCCCAGGGCCCCAGGAAAATGCTGCCTGTGTTTCCAGGCCATGGCAGAGCTGCAGATGCCATCTCCAACGCTGTCTACGAGGAGCTGGACTACACGGCCATGCCGGAGTACCAGGAGGTGCCCAGTGGCCAAGGTGGGTGCAGCCCTTGTGCCCCAGCTCTGTGTGCAGTGAAGGCTCTGCCTGACAGCCCCACAGCACCTTCGGGTCCTGGTGTCCCTGCAGTGGCTCCTGGCCATGGGCCGGGGTGTCCCCTGGGTGTCAGAGCAGCCACGCTGTGTGGTGTGAGGTTCTGTCACCTGCGGTGCCACTTGAGGCCACGCCCATGTCCCTGTTTATCCCCTGCAGGTTCCCTGTCACAGGGATGGGTCAAGAAGCTGCCGTATTCCAGCGGGGACAGCGTGGAGGGCAGTGACACCGAGGCAGCCCCAGGTGGGGCCCCAGGGCAGGAAGGCAGCAGGGAGAGCAGGGGAGAGGGGGCACAGCCGGGCTGGGGAGCTGAGGGGACAAGTGCTCCCCTTGTCAGTGTGCAGTGAAGCATTGCCTTTCCCTGCTGGACCCAGGGGTCACCAGCACATCCCTGGTGGGAAGGCCAGAGGGGATGGCACAGCCAGACCCCTGCCAGGGCTGCTGCTCACTACCATGGACCCCTCTGCATTTCTCAGTGCCCCCTGCCTGGCCCCAGCAAGGAATCCCAGATGGCTACGACGATGTCCTGGATGTGGCTCAGGATCCACCTGCTCCAGGCAGTGGGGATATATCCAAGGGAGTGGCACAGCAGAGCTGGATCTGTGTCCTCCCCACAGGTAAGAGGCCTCACAGCTGCCCTGTGCCCTCTGCAGAGCCACTCCCTGCCAGGGTTTGGCTGTGGGGGCGGGCAGGGAGCCAGCAGCAGATCCATGGGTGCTGTGGTCAGAGCTCATGTGGGGTCTGTCACAGGGTACACGGAGCTGCCTACCCCCTCAGGCACCTTTCTGTACTGTCCCCAAGGTGGAATCTCCTCGCCTCCAAGTGTCCCAGGATCTACAAGGGACCCCTGGGAACAGCCCCCAGACCACTCGGACTATGATGATGTCGGCAGCAGTGCCCTGGAGACAGCATCATGAGGATTCCCTGGCCATGCCCCAGCCCTGGGGACGTGTGTGGCAGTGTGGTGGGGCCCTGTCACCGGTGAGGTGTGGCCCTTTCCACCGAGGTCACCTGTGCCTGTTCATTACTGCAGGAAAACAGCTGCTGTGCAGGGATGTTCTTTGATTTCCGTGTGAATTTCCCTTTTTGCCTATTATAAACCCAGACTGGTCAGAGACTCACTCTGGCCCAGGCATCTCTGTCCCGGGTACATCCGCCATGCATTGGGCCTGTGGGGCATGAACTGGACTAGACACATCCATGGGAGTGGTGAGATCATGGGAAACAGCACTGCAGATTTCTGGGATTGTCTGCGGGGTCTTTATTTGGCACAGCCAAATGCACACAGCTGTTCCAAACAACGAGGGAAAAAGGGAGAGGGCAGGACCTGGATCCTACCTGCCCCGCAAATACAGCAGGATTTCCACCCTGTGCCCCAGGGGTGGGGCAGGCTCAGAGCCACTGGCAGCACTGAGAGCTCGGCTGGGAATGGCTCTGGTTGTTGAAGGGCTGTTCCTAAAGGAGGGAAGGTGTTCTGAAGGAGGGCAGCGCCTTCCTGCCCCGCTGCAGGAGCCCACGGTGGCACGGCAGCCGGGCCATGGCCCCTGCCTGTGGCACATCATGCTCCAGGAGGTTGCCGATCTTCAGGGCGGGCTGCAGTGCCCGCAGGGCGTCCAGTTCCTGCAGCAGGGCCTGGCTGAAGCCGTCCGTGCTCAGCCTGGGCATGGAGGAGGCAGGAGGAGAGGAGAAAGTGTTAGATCTTGTGGGGAGGGAGGTATTGAAGCAGCCGTGATTCCGCTGCTGCCCTGCCTGTCCCGCAGCATCTTCTCCCCAGCTCGGGAATGCTGGGCGGGCGTGGCAGGGGCCGTGGCAGGTCCCTCACCCCAGGCTCCGCAGCGGGCAGGCGGGATGCTGGAGCTGCCGGCAGAGCTGCAGGACGCCGTGGGCTCCCAGCTCGTTGTCACTCAGGTCCAGGCAGGTGAGACGGGGCCTCTGCAGGAGCTGCACAGCCAGGGGTTGGCAGCAGGTGCCTGACAGCCGGCAGCTGCCCAGCCTGTGGGACCGAGGAAGACAGGGAAGGAGGGCTTAAGCCTCTGCTGGGTGAGCTGGCCAGGTGGGAAGGAGGAAGCTGCGGATAGGAAGGAAGGAGCAGTTCCCTGTCTTGCAGCCCCTTTACCGCAGTGTCTGCAGTGGGCAGGCACAGTGCTGCAGCCCCTCACACAGCAGCTCCACGCCAGCATCGCGCAGCCCCTCGCTGAAGGACAAATCCAGCTCCTCCAGGCTTGTGTTGGTGCTCAGCACAGCGGCCAGGTCCTCACAGCAGGCGCTGGTGATGCGGGAATACCGCAGCCTGATGGGAACCCCCAGGAACGACCCTCAGATCCTCCTGAGTGCACTCACTGCCATCCCACCATGGTGGCGGTCCCCACCCTGGTGCCACAACCTTGGAGCTCCTTGTCCGGGAAGAGTGGGACACGGGCACAGCGCCACCCCAGGGGGACCCTCTGGGTCGCCTCCCGAGCTCTCGGGTCCGAGATGCCCGCGGGGTGCTGGGGTTGCTCACCGCAGGATGCGCAGGCAGCAGCCCGGAGCCCTCAGCCCCTCGCAGAGGAGGCGCACGCCGCTGTCACCCAGCGAGCTGTCAGCCAGCTCCAGACGGGCCAGGCCAGGCTGCTCCGCCAGCAGCGCTGCCAGCTCCGCGCAGCAGCTCTCGGACAGCTGGCACCACCGCAGCCTGCAGGAGAGCACGGGCAATGGGGGCTCAGCACACCTCACCTGTTCCGGCTGCTCACCTGTGCACCAAACCCGAGGGACAACACCCACCCTCGGGTAAACGGGGCCTGGCCTCCCCTGGCCACTTGCCAATGTCCCCAGGGAGCAGCAGGGCAGCACCAACCCCCTCAGGCATTGCACTGTGGTTGGGGTGTCCCCACCCAGAGCCCAGATCCCAGAGCCCAGAGCCCAGCCCCGGCTGGGGCTCCCCGTGCGTCTCTCACCGGAGCACCTGCAGGGCGCTGTCCCGGTGCCGCAGAGCCCGGCAGAGCAGGCGGATGGGGCAGGGCAGCTCCTCCCGCTGCCGCACGACCAGGGCCCCGGGATGTGCTCCGGCTGCCGAGACTGCAGAGCTGCAGGGGAACAGAGCCGCGGGGCAGCACAGCCCTCGGCAGTGCCGGCAGCTCCCGGCTGCGACAGAGGCACACAACCCCCCACCCCGAGCAGAGCCTCCAGCGCACGGAGGGCTCCTCCAGAGGGATCTCTGTGGCTTTGGAGGGGGGGAAGGGCCTCGAGCATTGCTGCTGCAGCCACCCGGGGAGATGGAAGGTGAGTCACAGGGTGCACTTAACATTCCAGCACCAGGGATCTGCCTTTGCTGGAGAAGGGGGACAGGAAGCCAGAGTGAGAGCTGGGCACAGAAGCTCCATCACCACCAATCCCACGGTGGGCAGTGGATGGAGGAGCCCATGTGTTCCTTATTCTCGCCAAGGATAAGTAAATCCTCTGTAGAGGATTGATTTACCCAGGGAAAGGCCAAGCTGGTGTTCAGCAGCGAGGATCTGAATCATCCTTCAGGGCAGAGAAAGAGAAATCTTTGCAGTTTTGAGTCATTAAACAAGGAGGAGCAGGACTTACCAAGGCACTGACGCATCCAGCTCTGCCTCAGGATCCCGCCATTGGAAGGAGCATCCCTGGAGGGTGACACAGCCCAGTCCAGCCCAGTGCTGGATGCAGAAGGAAAGAGCCATCTGGTCATAGAGTGTCAGCTTGGTGTCCTGCAAGTCCAGGTCAGTGAAATGATTCAATGCACTTTGTGTGAAGCTCTTCTCATTCATCTCGAACAAGAAGTGGAAAGTGTCCATCTCTGAAACCTTCAGTGCTTGGCCAGGGAGGGAGAGGCCTCTGTGCCTCCCCTGAAGCCACTGCAGCAATTCTTCCCTGGCTCGTGCTGAAATTCTGCACCCAATGGTTTTGTCCATGTACTCTATGGATTTCTGGCTGACCAGACCAAAGAGGAATCTCACTGTTACGTTCAAATCCTTTCTGGACTTGTTGTAGCTTTCCAATAATTTATTTACATCCTTCTCAAGCTTCCCCAAACTGCTGGCCATTTCCCCATCATCCTCCAGAACGTAAAACATTGCTGCAAAAAACTCCTGGAGGTGCAGGTGGGTGAAGGCATAGACACTCTCATGGTCTTCTCCTTCCCTTGGGATCCTTTCATTGAGGAAGAAGGAGAGAAGACTTGGCTGGTCCAAGCCACAATCCTTGATTTCCTTCTCCTCAAAGAGGACCTTGTGCTTCCAGATACCCTCAGCAGCCAAGGAGCAAAGCTGGAGTAGGAACTGCTGGAGAACCTGGGGGTTGTCCCTGTCCCTGTGCTTCAGGATTTGGGAGAGGTAGAACATTATCATCCCTGTGGTGGTTTTGGAGCAGTCAAGGAGGTTTTTCTTCCCACAAAGCTCTTGTTCAAGGACAGTGCAGATGGTCCAGCTCATGACAGGGATGACACACAAGCTATAGAGGATCTCGTTGCCTCTGGCAAATCTGAAGGCCACATCTGCTTTGTTGGAGTTCTCAAAATACCTGTGGAAATACTCCTTCCTCCTGGCTGCTGAAAATCCCAGTATCTCCACGTAATACTCACCCTTCAGGCACTGCCTCAACCTCCCAAGAGCCGCTGGCCTCACGGTGATGAGCAAAGAGGCTTCGGGGAGCACAGTCTTCTTCAACAAGCTCATCAGGGTGAGCTCCAGTGGCTTCACCTCCCTGGGGTCAGAGCTCAGCTCAGCTTCGGGCCGAACCAAGGAAAACCCCAGGGCCTCGAAGCCATCAAAAATGAACAGGATCTTCTTCTGGCCATCCAGGATCGTCCCAGCTGGCACTCGCAGGCCAGGACAGCACTGTGAAACCAGCTCTGCCACGCTGGCTTCCATGGGAAGGACCATGGCTTTGCAGTCAATGCAGAAGACAAAGTCAAACTGTGTGTGCAGTGTCCCTTCTCCCCACTCCAGCATCACCCTCCTGACCATCGTTGTCTTCCCCATGCCCGGGGCCCCCACCAGCACCACGACCTGCGGGGTTTGCCCGTCTCTGTCGGGCTCAAACAGCGCAGTGCTGATGGTGCTGCTGGGGCTGGGGGTGGCTGCCCCGCTGCCAGTGCTGGCACATCCCTGGCTGGTCCCCACAGCTCCATCCTTGGCTCCCTGCTTGCTCCAAGGCTCCCTGGTGATGCTCAGGCTGGTGAAGCGGCTGTGGAAGGACGGGCTCTCCCTGGCACAGGTGCCCAGCTCCCTGTCCTGGGGGGACTCCTGGACCATGTGCTCTCTGCTGTCCCGTCTGTGCCCTGTGCCGATGAGGAGCAGGGTCAGCCCCCAGCCCAGACAAATTCCCCACCAGCCCATCCCTGCTCCTGACACACCAGCAGCCACTTCCATCAATGCTCAGTGCTTTCCTCAGTCTGGCACTAAGGACACCATTTGTGAGGATTTGGGGACTCTGGTCAGTTCTCCTTCTGGGTCCTGATCCTGACCTATCAGATTTTGTTTTATCATCCTCATCCACCTGGGAACAAATGCAACTGCCTGGGGCTGCCTGCAGCCTCTGACTCATGCTCCAGGGGACAAAGGCACTGTCCCTGGGCTCCAGAGCACAGATCTCCCCAGAAATATCCTTAATCCCCATCCCCAGAGGAAAGAATCTGCCCAGCTGGCTGCTGGAAAGCGCTGAGAGCACTGGGTGAGCTTTAAGGTCACTTCCAGCCCAAACCATTCTGTGATTTGAAACAACACATTTATGGAGGAAATCCAAGCCCATGTAATTCACTGCAGGGATGAGCTGCCTGGACAGAGCTGGTGACTCTCTGACTCATTGATAGGAGTGCCCAGGACTGAACTCAGAGCCCGGGCCCATGCCAGCCAGTGGGGAGGCTCCAGGTGAGGCTGCTCAGCATTCCAGGCTATTAATAGTACCCCAGGGGGAGCAGGGCTTGGATTTTCACTGCAAGGACTTCCTGCTGCCAGGCAAACCCACCTTGGCTGCTGCAGCAAGTCATTCCACTGTGAGAAACGTCCTTCATCCTGCTTTCCCAGGAGTCTGAGGTAAGGACAAACAGTGCTGCCGAAACAGCCACAGGGTTTTGCTGCTGTGTGGCCTTTTTCCGCTCTCCAGCTGTGGGTGGGCTGTAACTGGGGCTGTAGGAAAGGAGAGAGGCTCCTTTAGGATGCTCAGGGATGAAAGGGGTGTGAGCCTGTGCTGTGACCTGCTCTCCTGGTTTGCCTGCTCCAGTTTATGAACACGTGTGGGTGCCTTTTGGGCACCTCTGTCTGGATTAGGAGGGGGTAACTGTCTTGATGAGTTTATTTTCTGTGAGTGATGGTTTTCTTTCCATGATGGGGAAAAAAACCAAAAAAGCTTCAGGATGATGTGTTTAGCAAAGCTGCCTGTGAGGGATATCGGGAAAGGAGGAAAGGATGTTTTAAGGCACATTGGAAGTTAAGGACTCCTTATGGACTCCTTATTTCCCTGCTCAGAGCATGACAGCACATTGTCCCTCCTGCTTGCAGGATGTCAAATAAGTCTGGGGGTAACTGTTTCTGGCACAGCTGCCCAGGGCAGTGGTGGAGTCCCCATCCCCAGAGGGATTTAAAAGCCATGTGGATGTGGCCCTTGGGGACATGGGACAGTGATGACTATGGGCAGTGCTGGGGAATGCTTGGAACTGATAATCTCAGAGGCTTTCCCAACGTGAACAATTCCATGATTCTGTGTTCCTTCCCAAGGATGCTGCTGCCACCAACATGCCCCTGTGGGTTTTACAGGGGGGAGCTCCCCGGGAGCCAGGGCTGTCCTTATTCCTGCTTACTCCTCCTGAGAGGTGCTGTGAGCTGAGAGGGAGGGCGCAAATCCAGCAGCACCGTTTCTAAAGGTGTCCCACTCCCTCTGACCTTGAAAAAGCCATTTTCACCTTGCTGTGTCTCGGCCAGGGTTGCTGCTCGCTGTGCCTGCGCTGCCTTAGGGGGGATGTGACTGCCACGGGGAGATGGGGGAAGTTTATTGTTTTTACAGCTTTTTCCCTTCTTCCTACCTCAGTTAAAACAACCCCCCCAGTAAAAGTTTACATTCAGAATTTAAATATAACGTGAATTCCGGTCTGAGGCGTGTGAGAGCATCACGTGGGGCTGTTTATCTCCCGAGGCAGAGGCAGAGTGTGTGAACACAAGGAAACCGCTGCCGGAACCCCTGGCCTCAGCTCCTCCAGACTCTGGGGACAAGACCCGGCATTTCCCACTTGCAGGAGGCTCCCTCCCTCCTCCTGCCACCTTGAGGATATTCCTGCCTGACAGAGAAGCAGCAAAGGGATTTTGCTAGGGAAGCAGTGGTGGGGGTGTCACCTGCGTTAAACCCTGGATTTCCACCAACTTTGCAGGAATTCAGCCCCTCTGCTGCTGTCAGTAGATCAGCAGATTTGGGAGGCCTTAGGAAGGGGAAGCAGCTGTTTGGAGCCATGGAAAGGTCCTGGCTGTGCCTGGCACAAGTGTCTGGAAGAGCAGGGAGTGCTGGCACTGCTGGGTACAGGAGCAGACAGGGAACAGAGGGAGCATCAGCATCAGCCACAGCTAATCCTGTCCGTGCCAGCCTGTCTGAGCCAAGCTGCCTCTGGAGCCAAGGACTACAGAAGGAATAACCTTGCTCATCCCTGCCCCGAGGGGGTGTGGGTAGCTGCATCCCAAAGCAGCCCCTGAAAGCACAGCCAGTCCGGGGAGATTTGGGTTCTTGCATCCAGCCCTCATTCTGCAGCTCTCTTCAAAAACAGGCAGGATTTTAATTTGCAGTGGGATTTCAGCAACCTGAGTATTTTTGAGACATGACATGCACCTGGCTGGGCACTGGTGGGTGGTTGGTGGGTCCCAAGTAACTGATGGAGGCAGATGGGCAAATAGCACACAACCTGATTTGAAATAAAGGCTAAAAGAGCTCCAGACAATGCCAGAACCTGCTGAGGTTTGGGATACAAGCAGGAAGTGACACAGGGATGGGAATTTGAGCCCTGTACCTGGTTGGAGGGGTGAAGCTGTAACACAGAGGGCTCTTTGCTTTTAGCTGGTGAGGATGAGGAGGAGGTGGCTGTGTCTGGCACTGCCTGGCTGGCTGACAGCACTCTGCAGTGGGACTGGACTGTGTGCCCGGCTCTGGTCTGGGCAGGGGTGTCAAACCCCAGCCTGCTGGGACAAGGAGCACTCTGGGGAGAAGGGAAGAAGAGCTGGCACAGAACTACCCCAAGGTGCAGCATTTCAGTGTCCTCCCAGCACTGTGCAGAGCTTCTTCTTGGCGACTCAGTCTGACATTCCTTAACCCACTGCCAGGGATCATCTCAGTTGGAAATCCCTTATCCGGTGGAGGATCACACTCCTTTTTTCTGTGGTCTACACAGAGGCATCCCAATTTATCAGGCTGGCCTGCTCCAGATATTTTTCCCAGTGTGTTCCCCCCTACTTGGTTGCTGTGTTTCATGTAATTGCTGCAAATCCAGGCAGGATTTGGAGGAGAAACAAATGGAGCAGCAGAGGGGTCAGTGCCGCAGGGATAGCTCTGAATTGCTGAGCCAGCTCAGTCCCAAATGACAGAGGATGTGGAGATGCAGATGCAGCTGGGCTGCCTTTACCACCCTGCACCTCCCCTCCTTGGTATCCCGCCCCTACAGATCCCAGCCCTTCCCTCTGGATTGGAGCGCCCTCTCCCTCCTCCCCGCTCTCCATCTTCATGCAGTCTGCAGAGGTGCATTGTGGGAAACTCCCAAGTTTCCCCCCCACCTCTGCCCGTCTCCCTCCCTCCTCCCTGCGCAAGAGCCGCTCCCAAGGTGGGACTCGTCCGGCCGGAGCACAGAGGTAAGGGACGCTGCTGGGACAGGGGGCACGGGCTGGAAGGGCCGGGGCTGCCGGCTCCGGGACGCGCGGATCTCCTGCACAGGGTGACAAAGCGGAATGGAGACGTGCAGCCACCTGCTCAAGGTGAGTGGCCACCTCCTCCAGCCGCCTGGGATGGAGCTGGGGGCTGCCGTGCCGGCTGCCTCTGGAGCCAGCACCGCGCAGCTTCCCCCGCCAGAGGCAAAAAGCGCTGTTTTGAGCCCGAACAAGGCGCGGGGTGAGGACGGCGGCCCCGAGCGCTCCTTTCCCGCCGCAGCCCCGCGTTCCGCTCGCTGAAGGTCAGGCAGCCTGAGCGTGTTTGTGCACACGCGGGGCGCTTCCCGCCCGCAGCTTCCTGCGCCTCCCCTACCTGCAGCCGCCGCTGGGGCTGTGCCGTGCGGGAGCGGAGCCTCTGCCCGAGCCCGGCCGGGCCGGGAGGGGAACGAGAGGCCCTGCAGAGTTCCCGGTGCCGCAACCGCGCTCCGCAGGCTCCGGGGCCGCGCTCAGGGCAGCGGAGCCGCCATGTGCCGGAAGCGGCGCTGAGGGAGGGAGGAGGGGAGGCCGCGGCCCGGCCGAGCCCTCAGCGCTGCCGGGAGAGCTGGCAGCTCCCTCAGAAGGATTCCAGCAGTTTTACAGCTGCTTCCCCCTCTCCCGTCTGCACGGGCAGCGGGATTTGTCTCCCTTTTGCTCTGCCTGGATGGATTTAATGACTCTGTTTCATTCTGTCGCTCCCAAGGCAGGAGGGAAGCAGCAACAGCCGGCAGCTCAGCTCAACCTTCACCTTTTCCGAAGAAAGGGGGTTGTTTGGTTGGGCAGGGAGAATTTGATATCAATTGGGGGGGTGTATCCTTTGATCTCACCCTGGAGAGGAGCTCCCAAAGGGAAATCTGCCCCAAAAAATCCCCGAAAGGGAGAAAGGTGTCAGCGGCAGTAGTGGCTATTTTAAGGGAGAATATTGCAGCGAAGGAGTGGGAGAGGGGTGGGTACCAGACCAGGCCTCCGGAGCACGGTGGGTGCTGCCAGGGAGGGAATGCTTTGGGAACATCTCAGGCTCTTCAGTCTGGTGTCCCTGCTCTCTGCACATCATCCATGTGCATCCCTGTGGTGTGTGCCTGCAGGCACCTGTTGATTTGCTCCTGTTTACTTCTCCGTCCTTCTGGTGGCTTCTGGGGAGGTGCAACGGGGGAAAGAAGAGGATTTTAAAAATTGAATCGAGGTCAGGCTGGCAGAACTTGGGCATTGGGACAAGAAGAGGAAACCTCCCCGCCGCAGCTCCATTTTCCTGGGTGGGGCTTGGGCAGGATGCCGTCAGGAGAGGGAGGATGGACTCTGCTGGATTAAGCTCCCTGCTCCATCTCAGAACTGACCTCCAAAAGTCTGACCTTCACAGGTTTGACCTTCGGTGTTTTCCATCTGTCATTTCTCAGCCGCGTTGGTGCCCAACACCAACATCTAACCCTGTGATATTGTGGTAGGGTGGGGGAAGAAATCCCAATTCTCCTCTAAAAGTGCATTTTCATTCCGCTGCATCTGTCCCCTCCCCTGGCAGGCTGCTGGGATGCAGGGCTGGAGAACACCCTGGCACATTGTCCCCATCCTGGATCAGGTGTCAGGGCTGGCAGATGGGGTGGAGGGAGGGATGGAGCTCCCTGAGCAGGGATTTCCATGCTGGAGGAGCTTTGGCCATCCTTGCCCAGATGCTCTGCAGCTTTCTGCCGGGAAGGAGAGTGCTCTGGTGTTGCTGCACAAGGTAAGGGATGGGTTTTATCCAGAGAGTGTGGGGAGCCTCCCTGGACGGTCACTGCCTCATGTGGAATTGGCCCCTTGTCTGCCTGCAGTGGCTTCTTAGATTTCAGCTGCAGAGCAACAGTTTTCAGGCTGATGCCTGCAGATCCAGGGGCTGCCAGATTCCAGACCCAGCTCTGCATGTGAGGAATTGCCTCCAGAATATTTTTGCTGAGCCACAGAGGGGTGATGCCGTAT
The DNA here is from genome assembly GCF_029582105.1 of Oenanthe melanoleuca. Taxonomy (NCBI): domain Eukaryota; kingdom Metazoa; phylum Chordata; class Aves; order Passeriformes; family Muscicapidae; genus Oenanthe; species Oenanthe melanoleuca. The sequence continues at coordinate 10,314,153 of NC_079339.1, forward strand.
CAGGCAGAAGGGATGGATTTAGGATGCCCATAAACTGGGGAGGGATGTTGAATTTGCTGCTGCTTCCTGCAGTGGTTGGGGCTATTTCACAGTGTCACATATATCCCTCATCCTTTTTTGCTTGTGGATATTGAATTTGGGATACAGGACTGGGAGAAAGATGCCTTAAAAGCAGGATCTGTCAAAAAGGGAATCACCTCCTGAAGCTGGGACTGGCTCATGGCTGCCTGGGGAGCAGCACCCCCAATCTGGAAACATCTGCTCTCTTTCCAAGGGCTTTTCCCAAGTGCTGTCAGGCCTAGGGTAAGGAACAGGGCTTTGTGGTAGGAAGAAATGAGTGTTCACCATTTTCCAAGAGGCAGGGAATGTTTGCTGACTCTGTCACGTTATCCCTGAGCTGGCACCACAGACCCAGAGCTGAGCAGAGAACCAAGACAAGCCCCATGGTCCCAGCCAGGGTGTTGCTGGAATTGAATTTTTGGCTCTGGGAGAGCTGGAAAAACATTACAGAGAAATTAACTAAATTTGTTTGCAAAGTCAAAACATGAGGAGTTGCCCAGGGTAGGGTTCAGGATGCACCCAGATCCCTGTGAGGAGTCACACTCATGGGTTAAGGCTCCAGGATTCCTGTTGCTGCAGTGTCTCCCAAAGTATTCCCCATTATTGCTCCAGTGCTTTGGTCCAGTGTACTGACAAATAGCTGCTGTGGAAAAAAAAAAAGGTTCATCCTGGCTGAGAAGTGTTTCCTTTGTGCCCTCAATTTCTGTCTTGGGGTGAGGGATGCTCAGCCCTGCTAGAGAGAGGATGAAGAACTAACACCTCGTTATTTTGAAGGCTTAAAGCTACAATTTTGCTCTGCTGCAAAAAAAAAAAAGGAATTGTACTGGTGAAAAGAGAATTTGATTTTGTGTCTGAGGGGGGTTCAAACCCAAGATTAATGTGGGGTCAGCACAGCAAATTGAAGTGTTCTGAACTCTGTTTTAGGGGCTTGGGGACAGTGTTGGGACCCTGATGAGTCAGGCTTTGCAGCAGGATATTTCCAACCCAGTCTCAGCAAAGGATTTCCAGATTCTGTCGAATTCTAGAAATTATCTTGCAGTAAGATGTGTCTGAGAGTGCAGCTGTGTGGGGAAGGTTGGTGGCATTTGAGGTGCCTTGCCAGATGTGACTTCTCTTGCTGGCAGCAGGCCGGGGCCGTGCCAGGTGTGACTCAGTGCCCACCCCTGCGGAGTCAGTCGGAGCACGTGGCTGGAGACAAAATCTTCTCTCTCCCAGGGCTGCTTGGCAGTGCCTGGGTTTTGTTGTGCACGTGGCTGTGTACAGACAGGGTGTCTTACCAGGGTAGGTTGGAGATGTGTTTGGGGTTAAACCCCCCCAAAAGAACACAGGTTGAGCTCCTGGCAGGAGTGTGGTGTGTCTGCAATGCCGCCTCCATCTCTCAGAGAAGAAAATGTCTGCCACGTCCATCCCAGGAGCTCTTTGGGGACAGGATGTGTGTGGTTTGCAGAGGTGACACTCAGCTCAGAGCTTGTCATCTGCAGAGGTTGTGGTGCAGAAAAAGACCATATATGTCCTGTTCCTGGGCTCTTTCTGCTGGGGAGACTGAAGTGCTGTGTCACCTGTGTGGGCAGCATGGCTGGGCAGCCTCCAGAGAGGACACTGGCCATGGTGTCACACCTCTGTGCAGCTGGTGGCCCAGGGTCTGCATCCCAGAGCCTTTCCCTTTGCAAATGGGGGGCAAAGGTGCTTCTGCTGGGCTACAGGAACCCGTCCTGTTCCCACACCTCCCCTTGGTGCCAGGTACAGCCCAGTCTCTGAGTGTGGATGCATTGCCCAGCCTGGAGAGATGGGACGTGTCTCGGTGGCACTGGAAGTGAGAAGGGGTGTCCTGGCCGTGCTGTGGGTGCAGATTTTTGACCACTGCCAGCACCAGCTGGACCAGTGAGGAGCACGCTGGGGCTCAGAGCAATTGCCGCAGCCCTGGAGCAGAGGCTTGGCTGGCAGATCTCCCCCCGTGGCAGCAATCTGAGGCTGCTGCCACTGCTAAAATACTTGCAGCATCTGACACTCTCCACAAGATTCAAAGGGATTGTTTGAGAGGGAAATGTTTAATCCAGGGATGGGAGGAGGGATGTGGGGAGTAACCAACAACAGATTGGGAAAAGGATTCATAAATATCTCATCAGAGTGAAGTGGGTCACCAGTGTTTGCTGCGACTTGGTGCTGCTCTCTCTGAGGGTTGGGTTTGGGAGGGCTGGGAAGCACAGCAGGCTCCTGTACAGCCTGTACCTGGCTGTGCAGCACTGAGGCCGTTCAGAAGTATCTGTGACAAGTGACTCTGCTGGTGTGAGGTTTGCGTTGCGTCGTGTCACGTTTGCTGTGCGTTGCGTCAGGAGCTGGGGGCTGCAATAGCCTGGAAGGGAGCTCAAATCCTCCTTGGGGAGCTGCTCACAGCAGCTGAGAGAACACAAGCTCTTTATGTAAAGCTGCTTTAACATTTGTGGTAATATCAGAGGCAGTGCATTACCTCATCCACCTTCGCTGCACTTCTTGGGCATGGGGAAAAGCTTAGTCACTACTCTGCCGTCCTTCTCATGGGTGCTTGCTTGGCATCTCCCTGCCTTTAGCACATTTGTTCCTCCAGCAGCTCAGAAAAAGGGAGCAATGCTGCTTTTCCCCATTTCCAATGGGGAGTTGAAGCCCTGGGAATGCTGCTCAGTTGCAGGAGGGGACTGGGCACAAATCCTTCCAGCCCTGACAGATCACTCCACAATGTGGCAGAGGGGACAGGCACAGACCCCTGAGGACACTTCCCAAAGGACAGTGGGGTTCAAGCTGCATTCCTTTGGGGTTAGAGGAAAAGGTGGAGGAGAGTGGGATGGTGAGAGTGCTGGGAAAGGAGCTCCCTGTGCTGCACCAGAGCCACCTTTGGTGCCAGCTGCTGCTTCCTTAGGGAGGGCACAGGTCTGTCTGTCCTATGCACAGGGGGATGAGTGCCTTTCTTCCAGACAGGCAGGAGTGACAAAGAAAGGAAAATGAGATTAGGGGATGAAGGGAAAATTGGAAGATAAGGTGTTTCCTGCCATCTCTGGCTCTCTCTGCACAGCATTGCTCCAGGTCAGATGTAGTCAGTAGCTATTTCCAAGATGGATGTTTTCAGCTGGAGGACACCTAGAGTGTAGGGATGGACCTTTGCTGCAGGATAAATCCTGATACATAACCCCACTGTATTGTTAAATCCTTCCTTGTGCCAGTCTCAGTGTGGCAGTCAAGGACCTGATGGAAATTCATAGCAGAGGGAAAAACCCAATGGATGAGCTTCCCACTGCACCCCAGACTCACACCCTGGAGCAGCTCCTCGGCCTGGCAAAGTGACTGACTTTTCCTTCCAAATGGCAGCAGTAGGGGAGGATGAGAGGCTTTGGAGATGGGATGGGGCTGGTCCTGCAGAGGGAAGGGGCCATCCTGAAGGAGCTCTGCTGTGGCACAGCTTAGCAATGACTCATGCGCTGCCTTCAGTGCAGGATTGATGCAGCTTTCATCTGTGCACGCAGCAGACAGATGAATAGATGTGCCTGGTGATTTGCTGGGATTTGAGGCAGGAAAAGTGCCCTTCAGGGAGCCAAGGGAAGCAGTTCCTGTTGCTCTGGCTGCAGCTTGTTGCGCTGGGTGAGTCTGACTGCACTGACCTTGAGAGCATCCCAGGGCAGCTGTGGCGTTGGTGTGCCAATCTTTGCAGCAGCAGCAAGTTGGAAGGCTTTCCTTTTCCTTTTTCTCCTTTCTCATCCCTGGTTTTATTATACCAGCTGCCACTTCCCAGCCTGGGAAAGAGCTGGTTAACTGCTGGCAATGAGAACCTTCCTGAAAGGGCACTGATTGTTAAACAGAAATAGCAGGGAGCAGGGAAAAGGGAGGGAATGAAGCCTGTCTCCCACAAAATCTTATTGCCAAGTGCTGCTGCCTGTGTAGGAGGCAGAGAGGGAGCTGAAAGGGGGGAGGAATGGGTAGACAGGCAGAGACAGCAGCTGACAAGAGAGAATGGAGCGATAAAAAGATGTGAGGATCTTTAAAGAAGAAAGCAAAGGTAGGAAAATGTGTCGTTAGAGAAAACTTGGTTTTCCTGATGGCATGAGGCAAGAGGAGGAGACAAAGAAATGGGGAGGAACCCTCATATGCAGGCTGAGTTTTTGGAAATGAGGAAAGCATCTCTTTCTTCAGGCTGGGGAAGACAGAGGTGCTTAAAGATGAGCCCATGGTCATGGCCTTGGAAGTACAGGATGCAGAGGAGAGATGATTCCCAAGGCAGGGAGCCAAGAGCACACAGAAGAGCATTAAGAACAGGAATGGAAGAGGATGTGCTGCTAAAGGTACCCAGGAACAGGAGGAGGAGCCAGGCCAGAGGGTCTGGAGAGGTGCTGGGTGATCCTGTGGCTACTTGCAGTGATGGAAAACCACAGACAAAAGCCCTTTTATGTGGGACCTTAAGAACTGCCGACATTGATTTTTGGCTTAGTTTGGTTTCTACATCTTTTAAAACCTTTTCTAAGCTGCATGAGGGGTTTTAGTTGCTTTTAGTGGAAATGCACTTAGAATTAGGAAATTCTATTTGTGGCAATGCAGGGCATGGTGGCAGGACAAAGCTCCATGGCCCAGCATGGGCTCCAAGCAAAACCAGCTTTCCTGCCCCCAGGAATCTGGATCAGTGAGGGCTGTGGAGAAACACTGAGGGGCCTGAGCTGTGTAGAGTCCCCATTTCTCAGCAAAAAGGTGAGTTCCCCCTCTCTGATTTACCTCACCATCTCCATAGGCTGCACGTGATTTTCCTAGGGAAGGAGCAGAAGTTTAATGCTTGGTCCATGTGCTGTAACAACACAAATATCAGAGTGTGTGAGTGGCCCAGTTAACTGATATCAAAGCAACAAAGAAGATAAATTAATATTTATGCCACAATTAATTTGACTCTCCATGCTTTAACTTCTGAGCCCACTTTTGTTGTGGGCTCCACTTACTCTTTCTTTCTGTCTCACTGTACCAGATTGAAAAAAACCAAAGGATAAATTGGTCCCAAGCCAGAGGAGCAGAGTCCTGGAAGTGACTGTGCAGCCTCTGCCCTGGATTTATGTAGGACTTGTGCTGACAGAGCAGTATGGATGCTTTCTGGAAGCATAGGAAAAGGTGAGGAAGGTGATATCTACAGAAATATTAGAGAATGAGCACTGAGAGGAAAATATTCTTGGACTTGGCAGGCCCTTGTTTCCCTCCCAGACCACAGCGAGGTCTGAAGTTGGGTGAGCATCCGGTTGGTGTTTGTGTGGTACAGGATACCCAAGTGTCTGATACACACTCAGCAAACCATGAGAGAGGCACAGTCTAGGCTTTCCAAAAGGGTTTAATATCCCAAACTAAGGAATGCAAGCACTGTCCAGCTGCAGTCCATGAGAAATATGGGGTTTTATGGTCACCATGCCTAGTGCAGCATGAGGAGCTGAACTGGAAATCCTTGTGCATCCCAACTTAGGATATTCTGTGAGAGCCATGGAATTCCATGATTTTGGTGCTGCAGTTCCCTCAGTCTGCTCTAGCTGACTGGCACTGGAGCATCTGTGGCCACCAAGCAATGGCTAGTAAGGGAAAGCAGGAGAGGGAGGCATTTCCATCTTATATTTAGGAGCCATAAGGTGTTGCCCAGCTTTGCTCTAGTCCCAAACCTGTAATTTCTGTGGGATTTCCTCCATTCCTGCCTAAACAGGGATGAAAGCCCCATGTCTGTCAGCCTCTTTTCCAGCAGAGTCAGCAGCACAGATCATTGCTGCAGTCCTGGGACTTTGTTCCTGTCATTGGAGGAGCAATCTGCCCTCTGAGCTGCTGTGGAAGGAACCTTTGCTGGCTGAGGTTTTTGAGGAGCCTCTTCAGCTCTGGATCCAGACAATGAGCTCTGATTTCACTTAGCAGGCAGAAAGTTCCCGGCAGGCTCCTGGCAGCCCTGAAGGTCAGCAGGGAACCAGCAAAGCCGGCGGCTTGGATCCGATGCTGCCTCCTGGTTCCTCTTTATTTCCTGAGCTCGGAGCTGATGTGGTGCTGAACTGCCAGAGCCTGGTGGCAAAATGCCCAGAGCATGGTCCTCTCCTCCCATCACATGGAAATGCAGTCACAGGAGCTCCATCCTCAGCTCGCCCTGCCCTGCCAGGTTTGTGGGGTGAAGTTGTTGCAGTAGTTTTACATCCCCTCAAAGCCCACTTTATCCCTTCGCTTAATTCCTGTGGTGCAGTTGAGCTGTTCACTGCTTCCACCAGTTCCCTGGGGAAGACAGCCCCAGCTGATTACCAGTTTGGCTCCATGGAAAAGTCCAGCAATCCCTGAAAGGAGATGACAGGAGTGAGATGTCTCTGTCACCAAGAGATCCAGCTCTGCTGTAAATCCGTGCAGTCAGTTCTCTGTTTTGCACTAGCTGGTGACCTGGCACTTTGTTTTGCTGTTGTTCCACCAAAATGTTGGCAGGAATAATCCTTTTATCTCTAATACCTGTGAGAACTGAGGAATTAATCCTGGTTTTCCTGCAGTACACATCTGGAGGGAGAGTATCACACAAGATCACACACTACCCACTTCCTAAATGCACCTTGGGATAGTGCTGTTAAAGGAAGGGTGGAGGGTGAGACAGGCAGGGAGGATCTATCCATCTCCTTTTCCGTGGAACAAAATGTTCTCTCCTTACCCAGAAGGAATTGAAAAGGTGAGCAAAGGTAAAGTAAGGTTTATTTGGTTGGATAGTTGGATGTGAGTTTGTCATTGCTGACAAATGGCCTCACACACACAGCCAGGATGGACTTGAACTACGGATGCCCAGATGTGACAGCCATAGATGACAGTCAGTCCAACTTATTTGATATTCCTGTTTGATTTAAGGGAAAAATCCTTCCCTGTGAGAGTGCTGAGGCCCTGGCACACATTGACCAGAGAGGCTGTGGCTGCCCCATCCCTGGAAGTGTCCAAAGCCAGGCTGTCCAGGGCTTGGAGCCCTCTGATCCAGTGCAAGGTGTCCCTGCCCGTGGCATGATCAAGGTGAGTTTTAAGGTTGCATCCAACCCAGGCCATTCTCTGGTTCTGTGATTGTTACAGGCACAGAGCCTGTGGTAAATGCTCTGAATGGAGTTCGCAGTTCTGAAAGAAGGAGCCAAGAGTTTTCCAGTCTTCCTTTCTGTTCTCCTCTGTCACCTCCAGGCACAGCAACACTGGCTTGCTTTGCCCTGTCACTCACCTCTCCTTGCTCTACTTCCCCCTCCAGGTGCTGTACCATGTCCAGGTAGGACACTGCCAGCATAACAAGCATCCCAAGACTGCTGCTTTCAGGCCTTAAGCTCGGGTGGCTCCTCTGCTTCCTGCAGCAGCCGGGCAAGGGAGAAGAGCTGGGATAGCCCCACGTGTCCAGTCACTGCCCAGAGCACCCCAGGATGGATTCCAAAGGCAACGTCCGAAGCGGAAACAAACCCGACGCCAAGGCCGCCAGCTCTGGGAAGCCGGAAAAACCCAACCCTGGGCCTGCCACGAATGCAGACAAGAAGGAGACCCCCAAAGAGCAGCCTGCTCCTGCCACGGCCACCAAGAAGGCGGGCAGTGATGCCGCCATCGCCAACAACCACAGCAACCTGAAAGGCAGCCCCGCCGCCACGGAGGCACAGGAGGCCAGCGGCCAGTCCTCTGACTCTGACCACAAGGGAAACAGCTCCGAGGAGTCACCGGGCAGCTTCTTCGACAACATGAAGCCCTTGATCATCGTCGGAGGAGTGGCGGTGGCTGCGCTGGCTGTGATTGTGGGAGTGGCATTCCTAGCCCGGAAAAAATGAAGACCAAGACGGGGTGGGGATGAGAAACCCAGCCCAGCTGTACAGCTCCTTTTGAGACAAATGCATGCAGAAAAATTCTATACATAGCTATAAATATAGAGAGTGAGCTAGATAGGTCAACAACAAACACCAACTGCAACTCCAGGGTCTTGTTCAAGACAACTGTGCCAGTCTGACCCGCTGCGGGTAACTCCATGCACTCAGTGTGTTCTTTCATGTAATATATCTTGGCTTATACTGCTGTGTATAGATTACAGCTTCTCCTGATCGGTGTAAATGACGGTGTCCCCTCCCCTCCCCTGCTGTCCTCCCTGGGAGACACCCCCCCTTCCCCCCTGCAGTCCCGTTTTCAAGTCCAAAGTGTTTTACGTCCCATTCGCAGTCCCAGTTTGTGTTTTGGTTTCTGTTTGGTTCTGTTTTAACTTGGGCTGTGGTAAAGAAGATGGAAAGGGAGTGCTAAGGCCTGGCTTGCCCGTCCTGGTGCGCTGGGGGTGTTTTTCCAGCCCCCCCAGGCCAAGGGAAGCACAGTGGCAGGGAAGAGGCAGCTCCCTGACCCAGCAGCCACTGGCAATCCCTAATCGGTGTCTGTGTATCTGCCACTCATCATCCCACCTTGGAACACCTGCCTGGGAAGTGCTCCAGAGGAACCAGGGCAGCTGCAGGTGGAGGCTGCAGCGTGGCAGAGCTGAGAGTGAGCCTGGGATGTCACATCAGGTCACTCTTCTGGCTGAGCTGCCAGCTGGACAGTGACCAGAGCGGCTGTGCTGTGGCCCAGAGAAGTCTCATTGCAGCCTTCGGGGTCCCAGGGCTCACCAGGGTCACGTGGGCAGTGTTTAGGATAGAGAGACTTTGTTTTGGATCTAGTATTTCCTGAAGTTAGGCTGGGCTTTGCAGGGTGCTGTGGCCTCAGTCCAAGCTCCCTCGTGGTTGGCTGGACTATTTATGCTCATTTTTTTCGGGCTTTGGATAAGGCCTTTCACTGGATTTTTTTCCCCCACTGAAGGCTGTGGTCTCAGCACATGGGAAGACAGGAAAAGGGGAGACATGAGCTGATGTTGGGGCAGAGAGGGCCTGGGACCCCATGAGAGTGACACTGACCTACCTGCTTTATACCAGGGAAACCCCTTTCAAGGGGCACTGGAGTTTGTCCTGGGTGGATTTCTTACCTCCCTCTTGTGACAGTAGTAGCAGGGATTTGTAACTCATCCACACTTTGGAAATGGAAACAAATCCCAGCCTCGAGAGCAGCCTGATTTCATGGGTGAGTACCTTGGCTCTAAAGCCAGACCTTGTGAGGGGGAGGAGAGAGGCTGTTTAGTGCTTTGGCCAGTGCTCAGCACTAAACAGCAAGAGGTAAGGAGATCTGTCTCTGAAAGCTTCCATTAGGCTTCTCTTGGCTGCTGCAAAACAGTATTATAAAAACCCCTTACATTTTGGGGTTAAATTGGGTCAGAGATTAGGTGAGGTCCAATGGGAGCTTGGCAGTGGCCACCGCCCATGAGCAGGGGCAGGAGTGATGTTTAGATAGAGGCTGTGACATAGTGGGGTGAGTTGTGGTACAGAGCCTGTTGTGTACCTTTACTGAGATGGATGGATGGATGGATGGATGGATGGATGGATGGATGGATGGATGGATGGATGGATGGATGAATTCAGGGTCTGCAGAGATAGAGGGAGGTGTGCATTCCTCAGGTGCTGCCTATGCAGTGTCTGCCTCTGGCACAGTCCCTGGATGGGACAGTGGAGGGGTATAACCTGACCTGGCAATTCTTCTCTTGGCTCATGTCTGTCTTATTTACCTTCAAATCTTACATGCTGAATGTACATGGTCTTGGAATGCATGGCTACTCCTATGGTGAGCTCAGAAAATGAGGTCTATGGCCTCTGGGAATATCAGACACCGTGTCCTGGTGCAGTTGGAGGTTGATGCCTCCATCTTTGCCAGGACAGAGGCAGGAGCAGGTGTGTTGGGCTCACAGGAGTTTTAGGAAGCAGGGCTACAGCTCCAGGTGAGATCCTAGTAGCCTAAAGCACTCTTGGCATGAGCAGTGAATGTGTCTCCCAGTAGCAGTGTGTCACTTACAGCCTGGGGAAGAATTAGAAGCAGAAGAATTAGAAGGTCCTCCTCTCCTCTCAGATTTCTGCAGCACAACTTTGCAGAGAAATTTTCACGGGGAGTTTTGCTTATGTTGCTCAGAAGAAAGGGAAATCACCCCCTCCTGCTCGGGTTCATGTTTTGCCAAGTAAGGTAGTGATTTTCAGACAGTGACTTCTGTTTTCAAGAGATGTTTCTACCTTTCCTGTCCCCTCCCCCCCTCTCAGCTCTGGCCTAGTGTGACATTAGGCACAGCATCTATCTATTCTGCCCTGACCACAGATCAGGGCATAGATAGATCGGGGGAGGAAAGTGAAGCACCTGCTTCACTCGAGTCTCCAGTTTTACTTTCTAAAATGTTTTTATTTCCTTGTCTTCACCTTTGGCAACAGAAGAGGGGAAAAACAGTTCTCAGCCAATGGCCTTAACCTTTTCTCCACCTCCAAATCCTGCCTGCCCTTGGAGCACTCGGATGCAAGGCCACCAATTTAATCCAGGAACACCACAGAGGTGGTGATGGGGGCTGCAGCTCCTCATCGGGGCATGTCACTCATTCGAGCCCTCCCTGCACGGCAAACCTGGTATGTCCTGTTTGTAAGGGATTTTTTAACATGGTCTGTCCTGTTCCCAAGGGATTTTCCACTTTCTGTGGTCACTTAATAGTCCAGGTTCAGCACCTGGAACCCACCTCTTTGGCAGTCTGGTCTGGAAAACACCTGTCTGTGTCTGTGTGCGCGTGCCTTGCAGCACATCCTGCGTGTGTGTATGTAAAAACCTTTGTGTTGTATTGCTGCAGCCTGGGAGGGGGAGAGAATCCAAGCTGCAGATGCCCCTTCCTTCGTTCCCTGCATTCACACCAAGTATCTGTGATGTCTTTTCTGTGCCATTCCCACCACGCCATGCAGCTCCTGAATTCCTTTCCGGTCCTGGCTTCTCCTCAGTGCAAGGAATGTCTGGCTGGTGAAGTGCTGATTGTGTGGTGTGCTCCTAGCCCCTGCTTCCCTCCCTGGGTAGTCGTGTGGGCTCTTTGCTTTAAAATGAGGCACTTTTAGACTATCCTGGATGTGCTGTAGTGCTTTTCCAAGTGTGGGTCTAGTGTTGAGCTGGGCAGATCCAGCGTAGACGCCGCAGCGCGCCGCAGCCCTGACTTGCAAACACCTCCTGTCCTGCCTTACTGTGCCAGGCTGTGCAGTGCTTTCGTTCTGAGCCAAAAAATGTCCAGCGAGCACCAGGCCGAGGGAGCAGATTCCCCCTCTCTCAGCCCCAAATCTGTGGAAGCAGAAGGCTGAAATGACTGACCTCGCTGTGCTAAATAAATAGTTGTCTTTTCTCGTACTGAGCACACGCCGTTATTTGCTTGATGTCCTTCTTTGTGTGGTTTTTGTGGTATGAAGTCCTTCCAGTGACATCTCCGTGGGGAGAGTGAATTAACACTTTAAACTAATCAGAGTCTGTGCTTGGGGTTTGAAGAGATCTAGATTGCTAGTTTACTCTTGATCAAGTTGATAAATTAAATATTGGCAAAACTGGTTTCGGACCTTTCAGCTTATCACTAAAACTCTTGATTGAATTACTGCACCCAATCTCAATCTCTTTTTAGGGAACCATAAATTTTAGTTGAATATAAAGATGTCATTTTGCTGTCTTGGACAACTCAGTGGAAGGTTTTTGCTGCTTCTATTTTAAGAGAGATGAAATGGATTATGCTTCTGCTTCCTCTTCCTACTGATTTAATACCCTGTAGATAAATCCTGTTATTCCTAACAGTGCTGCAGCAGGATGAAAACAAATCTGGCAGCCAGGGGATAATGCAGAAGCATTTTTGGGAGGGTAAGAACACATTCCTGCAGGTGCTGTTTGCCTGGGACTCATTGACAGCACACAACAGTCACTTGCCCTGAAGCATTTCTTAGTTCCCTCAGGCTGGGTGATAAATTAAACACCCATTTGTGTCTCTGATGGACTAAAGTTTGAAGGCTGATCCATAGAATACAGAAAACAAGGGAATTTTTCCTTTGGCTTCACCATGGTCTGACCTTTGAGTTCTCGTTGGCACCAGGGATATGATCACAGGCCATCATAAAATCATCTCAATTACACATTTATTTTTAAATTGACACAAACATTCTTTAGGTTGAGCATAAGGGAAGTCTCTTCTTTGAGGCAGCTCTGCTTATACTGGCATCAGGATTTGTGTATGAACAACAGCAGTGCAACCAAAAACCCCTGGAGCTGGTGAGAGATTATTTATGCCTTAAAATATTCCCTGCTTTTCCTGGAAATGCTACTGGGGTTTAGAATTCAGCAGCCTTCTAACTATTCTTAGAATTGGTTGAAAATGACAGTGCTGGAGACTGGAGAGAAAAATGATTCTTTGAGAAATAAACCAGAAAAGGAAGGCAATGAAAAAATACATTTGAAAGGTGAAATTCTTGGAATTTCAATCAGATCCATGGAAAGCTTCAAGTCAGTAAAAATTCTGAGAGGGTGCAAGGAACAGAGCAGAGAAGTGGAGAGAAAAAGCACTATTTAATTATCTTAATAGCTTTGGTAAGGACATGCTAACTTTTATATCCTCTTCCCCCCCCTTTTTCTTTTTCCTCAGAAAAACTCAAAAATGACGAGCTCTGGTGCCAAGCAAATTAACCTCTGCTAATTGCCTTTTCCAGATGAATTCCTGCTGGCTCTGTGCAATGTTAAAGGGTTAGAAAAATATCTGAAGTTTTCTACAACCAGTTTTGCATGATTAAAGGGAATTGCCAGGACTTTAGGAGGAGCTTTCCACGTGCTTTGCTATCACAAGGACTGCAAATGTAGCCTGCTCACACTTCCATCCCCCTGGTCCATTCTTCCTGCTGGAGCAGGAATGCTGATTCCCTTCCCAGGCCTTGCTGTGGTGTCATTCCCTTTACCAAGAAGCTGGGAGAGGTCTGTAGGGGCAGGAAGCATCATCATATCGCATCACATCCATGAGCTGGCTGCAGTTCTGCTGTACAGGTTGGGCATTCCCCACCATGAAGAGGAATTGACTTTGATCTGGAGCACAACAGTTCTGTACTCCAGTAAATTCTACTGCAAGATGTTAGAATTGGGAATATTTCCTGCTATTTACAATGGAGTTATTTGGTCCTTTACTATTTTGGGGAGAAATCTGCTGATGCTGAGGATCTGTTGGCACGTTTTGGGTCTTATGGGTGGCACTTGACTGACAGCCCCAAAAAGCCTTGGAGCCTGTGCCCCCCCTCCCCTCATTCCGCAGCCCTGGGGGGGTTTGATCCACTGAATAAAGTGGGTTTATGACGACTTTTTCCTCTTCTTTTTGAGATCATGAGTCCAGCCCTGTAACCTGCTTTCCTTTTGAATTCCATAATTCTTGGGGTGTCTGTTCACACCAGATCTTCAGCTGCTACAAACTGCAGGGTTCCATTGGTTTCTGATCTGATTCACTGCTTGTTCTTTCTTCCTTCTTTGGCCACTACTGTATTCCCTTCCCTTTCCTTTCCCTACTTTCTTCCTGGGTAGCTCTGCAGATGTGCCTCTCCATAGCCCAAAGCTGGGGCAGATTTTGGGTTGGCTAAGGCAGGTTTTGGGTGGTGCCCCAAAAATACAGACAGCGCTGGGCTCCCAGACTGTGTGTCACAGCAGGGAATGTGTGAAGCTTTGCTCTCCCCTTACCTTTGAGGGTCTAAGTCTGCAAGAGGCTGAGTGCTCATCTGCCACTGGATTTGTCATGGATGACAAATCCCCAGGAAGGTCCTGTTCTTGTCCTTCCCTGTCAGTCAGTTGTGAGGTGTTCTGGCTGCTTGAGAGGGGCTGACATGGTATGAGCACACACTGCACTTGGCTGCAGCCAGAGCTCTGTCAGCCCACTGGAGCACCAAAAACAGAGGGAAAAGAGAAGTTTTGAAGTCGAGGACATGTACTTCTGCTGGAAGGATCACCTTTTGTGCCAGGGTTATGGGTACAGGAAGTGCAAGGATTGTTTCATCAGAATAAGCTGATCAGGTGTCACTGGGTGATAGAGAACTGTAGGCCTCCTGTGAGAGATCAGAGCCTTTGGCTTTCCAAATTAGTGAGTTTGGATCTACCTTGTGCTACAGCTCTGCTTCCTCCTCTGGACAGCGTGTGCTTGGATATGCAATACTCTGGGACTTGTGCCCTCTACTCTTTGATGCTCTTCAAATTAAATAGATTTTTTTTTTCTGCTGAAAAGCATTACTTGGGTTACACAGGCTTTGGACAGGTGTTCCCATTTCTCTTCTGGTTGTTCCCAGCTTGCAATCCTCAAACAGTTCTGTCACCTTTCCATTTCTCAGCCCCGGCACAGCAGCCCAAGCATGAACATCCAGGTTCTTTCTGTCTGTGTGATGATGCTGCAGCACCAAAGCTCCCACCAGGACAAGAGGAATCTTTAATCACCTTTCCAACAGTCAAGTCCTGCATTGTATCCCTGGTTTTGCCACAGCCACTTCAAGCAGCCAAGCTTCTGGGGCAAGCTGATGAGAACAAGGGTGCCACACAATTTTGTTTGGTTAAAAACCAACCAACCAACAAGGGAATAATTTGGCTTTACTGAGTTTTGTGCAGCCCTTCATAACCCTGGTGCCTTTTCCCAGGACTGTTCCAACTGAAGCCTTTAAAAGTTGAACTTTCACCTCCCCAGGAAACCAACTCTCTTTCAGTGTAGGTGCAAGCTGGCTATAAGTTTGTGGAGGAACTAAAATTGTAGGAAGGGAACTCAAAGGTCAGATTACAGGGGATTTTTATTTTGCTTTCGGTTTGTTTGGATTCTGTTACTTTTCCAGGGACTGATCCAAAGCCCTTGGAAGTCAGACTGAAATGCTTGCTGTTCCCTTGGAAGCCTCAGGCACCTTTCTTTTGGTGGGTTTTGAATCAGCTCCTGAGTGTGCTTTCCAAGCAATAGGAATTTTCCAAGTGACACCTTGATTTCTTCCCTGTACAACCAGACCTGCTTGGCACTTACACATCTTTACCTGTGTTCAACATACAGGTTTGGGGTTTTTTTTTTTTTTGCTCTCAGAAACAATATGCTGCTAGACACATTTCCTGGAGGGAAATGGACACCTACCTACACACAAACCTATTCAGCTAATTTATACCTTGTTGAATTTATAATCTTGTCTATGCTTCTATGGACACTTTGTATGGGCTGCAGCTCAAATCCTAAAATAGTCAAGAATTTTTTCCTTTCCCATATAGTATTCTATTTACTTTGACTTTGAAAACAAAAAAAGCGTATAAATGCAATAATGCAGGTAGACTAGAAATACTAGATTGAAAATTTAAAGTAGTTTAGCTTGTCCCATTGTGACTGACGGTGTTGTACGACACCCAACGCTGTACCCTGACATTTTCCAGGCTTTCTCTGTAGCTAAATCTAGTATTAGCTTTGGAAACCCATTGTGTGAGTGGTGGGTGGATGGGTCGGAATCGTGTGCTCTCTACACACTGTATGTTACTCACATCACAAGCTGTATGGCCACTCCATATGCTGTGAAACTGTAAATGATTCCCAAATACACCTGTAACTCTTACCAGGATTGTGAGAAATAAACTATATATAGATATATATACACACACATAGAGAGATTGTTAATTCCTCCCGTGAGCATCTTCGTGTATGTGGGGGTGTGAGTGGAACCTGCGGTGCTCCCTCTGGAGGTTGTCCCCAGAAAGTTGTGGCTGCCCCATCCCTGGACACGTCCAAGGCCAGGGTGGATGGGGCTTGGAGCAACCTGGGATAGTGGAAGGTGCCCCTGCCAATGACAAGGGGTGGAACGAGGTGAGCATTAAGTCCCCCTTCCAACCCAAACCATTCTATGATTCTGGATTCTATGTCTGTGTTTCCTGAAGGCTCAGTGTTTTCTAGGACTATTAATCCCCCTGAGAACTATGAGAAAAGGCAGTTCCTGCCCCAAATAAACTCCAGCCTGCCCAGGGAAGGCAGGCAGAGGATGATTATTGTTACTCCCAGATAGGAACTAAATTGAATCATAGATTTACCCAGAGACACAGGGGAAACATTTCTGATCCAAGAGATTCCCTATCCCACAGGCTGGTCTCCAGCCTTCACCCCCAGTTCTTTGCTGTGACTTTTCTCCTGCCAAATTTCTCCTGCTGATTTTCTGGTTTTGTTTCTAAGATGGCCTGGGAACACCTGACAAACAAGCCATCCCCTGAGCACTGGGTAATGTCTGTGGGGTCCCTGTGCATGGATTCCCTCCAGGCTCTCGAAGGGGAGGAGTTTTGGCAGCATTGTCACCACACAGGGTTGATGTGCTACACCAGCTCCAGTCAGGGGTCCGACAGAAGCCTGCAGGCTTTTGGAAATTAATTTCTTACAAACTGGGAAGAAAAATCCTGTAAATTCCACAGGGTCAGGAAGAAAGGGCATCCCTCAGCTGGAAAAGTGTAATTATCTGAGGGTTTTGCCGCAGAGACACAGCTGGGGACTCAAGTTTTAGTTTGTCTTGACAGGAGCAGGAGATCAAATAAGTTCCTGTTTTCTGAGTGGGAATGCTGGAGCTGAGAGGCTGGGATGGATGGAGGCTTGACCCTCCCACTGGCCACAGTCACACATTCCCAATGTGTGGAATTGCACAGGCCTGGAGCAGTGTAGGGAAGATGGGAAGAGCTGATGGAGGGGTTGGGACACTGTCCTTTGCATTTGTTTAAAAAGCAGGGAATAAGGACATAAATGTGATGTTCTGTGATATAAAGGCTTAGGCTGCTGGAGAGGCACTAAGTCCTGAGGTACCCCATGCAACAGCAAAACCAAAGCGAGTGAGATGCATTTTTACCTTTTTAAAAATAATTTTCCGGTACCAAAGATGGAGCAGCGAGGAACATCCAGATTCAGAACACAGTTCGGATTCAGAACACAGTTCTGGAAAGAAAAGGAGACAGATGATTGGAGAGCTGGACAAGGTCGCATAAGCTACATTTCATTTAGGAAACCAGGTTAGAAATTAAGCCAAATAAAATAAAATAAAATAAAATGCCAATAGCAGTATTGTGCTGTCTTTATTTCATATCTTTCATTTTATAACGGCATTGTGTCTGTAACACACAAGCAGACAGCAAGGGATAAACCTATTAAACTCACACAAGCGATGACAGATACAAATCCAGAAATTGAACGCTGAGGTTTAAAAAAGCGGGGAAATGAGGAAAAAAATTACAGCTGCCGATGGGACGTGGCACTACGGGACTCCCGGGACACCCGAGGCCTTCCAAAGGCCACGGCGGCGGCGGCGCCCCCTCAGCGCTTCCCGCGCTTTTCCGCCCCCCTCAGGACTCCGCGCGCTTCCCCCCGCCCCTCAGCGCCCCGCGCACTGCGCAGGCGCGGCCGCACGAGGCGCCGCCGCTCCCCTCAGGCGCGGCCCCGCCATGTCGGACCGACTGGCCAAGCCCTCCTGCCTCATCGTCGCCAGCGCCGCCGCCGCGGGTGAGACGCTTACGGGGGTGAAAGACCCCGCCGGTTCGCGGGGAGCCGCCGCTCCGGGCTCTGCGGGTGTCCCGTGCTCGCTGTCCTTTCCGAGCGGCGGGGCGGTGCCGCGCGGGGCCGTCCCCGGTGTGGCGGCGTGTGCCCGCCCCACAGCGCTTGCCGTGTGCCCGTGTGGTTGTCGCTGCAGCCGAGCTGTGCGGCCGTACGTGTGCCCTCCCTGCGCAGCTGTGCTGGTTTTCCGTCCGCGCTGCAGGTGTGGCCTCCGTGTGCAGCTGTGCGTGTGGTTTTGGTGGCTTTGAGGGGAAGGAAGGTTGGCTCAGGTCGGAAGTTATCGGGAAGAATCTTTGCCTGTGAGGGTGCTGAGGCCCTGGCACAGGTTGCCCGGAGAAGCTGTGACTGCCCAATCCCTGTTAGGGTTCAAGGCCAGTTTGGAGAGGGCTTGGAGCAACCTGGGATAGTGGAAGATGTCCCTGCCCATGGGCTTTAAGGTCCCTCCCAACCCATATCATTCCAGGATTCTGTTCCCCAGCACACAGCTCACCTGTAACGAAGGCTGTACATTTCTGATGTCTAAAAATCATTAAATCATAACAAAATAATCCTCTGAAATTATCTAGAGCTTTCAAGATGAGCAAACACCCAAGCTTGTGTACTTTGCTGGATAAAGTGTGGCCTGCATTAAACTCTCACTGTTGTTTCCCTGAGGTTTTGGAATCTGTTTTCCAGGTGTCTCAGCCCAGTCGTTCCTTCACTGCTTTACTCTGGCCAGCTCTGCCTTTAACCTGCAAGTGGCGACTCCTGGGGTGAGTGGAAATGGGCAAATACTGTGATTTCAGGCCGGAAACCAATTGATCTCTCAGTTATCATGAGATAATTGTACTATAAAGATATTGAGAAGTATTTTATTGACCACAGTACTGAAGTGACTGCATCCTTTCTATAGCATGGATTTGGACTTCTGTGTCCAGTATCTGTTCCCAGAAAGAGTAGAGGGGAAGCTGTTAGCACTAATTCACTGGGAAAAATGGAAAACTTGAGTTTTTTGAGAGCTGAAAGCATCTCAAAATCCCACATGTCCATCCTTCAGGAAGTATCATGGGTGCTTGTGCAGTGATCCTGACCACAGTGTGTGAACCATGTTATTCCCAGGGGAAGCCCATTGATTTTGTGGATGTGAACGAGGGCAACACACGCTGGATCCAGGACTTCCGCATGAAATCCTATGCCAACCCTGCCAAGCTGGAGTCCATTGATGGTAAGGGTGTCACCAGGGGCCACTGTCACCTCCACTGCCAGGAAAACAGTGAAATGCTCACTGTAAGGGCTTTCATCACACTGTAAGGGAAATCCCCTGCTTAGTGCCAGGATTTTGGAGAAGAACAACACAAAAAAGGGAGGAAATTGTGTTTCAAGAGAAAACTGTGGCAGCCACAGTTTTTGGTTTACGTTCTGTTTGAGAGGAAGTCCTGGCAACTGCTTTGCAATTTGGTTATTTATCTTAGAATGGTCAGTCTCTTTTAATATATATGCAATATATACATATAATGTCTGTGTTGTGGATAAGCACACATTACATTGTTACTTATAAAAATAAATATTTTGCTGGACTAGGAGCCAGCAGACAGAAAAGTTGTAAGTTTTGCTTGGATTCTCAGGGCTCATTAAAAATGTGTGTCCCTCGTCCTAAGAAGGACCTTTTTCTCTCTTCTGTGTAGTTCTGTTAGTTTCTTTAGGTCTTTTTTAGCTGATTTATGTGGGTTTGTCCTTTTTTTTCCCAAATGTGCATTGGATTTATGGTCAGGTTTTTGGGGTTTTTTACTTGTCCTACAATCAGCTCCTGCTTTCCTCCCAACCAGGGGCTCGGTACCACGCCCTGCTGATCCCAAACTGCCCCGGGGCCGTGACTGACCTGGCCAACAGCGGGTACCTGGCCAAGATCCTGCAGCACTTCAGCACTGAGAGCAGTAGGTGAACATCCTCGGGGGGCTGGGTGGATGAAACAGGGCTCCTGTGCTGCCTCTGCAGGATGGCTGCCTTCCAGAGACTTCAGAGTGTTTGCATGGCTAAAGAACCTTCAGAACTGGGAAGGGAAAGGGTGTCTTCAAGGGGAGAAACTGTGTCTTAATGGGCCTTTTAAAAAGGAAAGGGAGACTTAGAAGAAAACGAAAGTATCCTAAAATGTCTTCAAAAAGGAAAAAGGGAGTCTTAAAAGGAAAAAAAACTACTGTCCTAACGTGTCTTAAATAGGAAAAAGGGAGCCTTGGAAAGGAAAAAGAGGTCTTAAAGTATCTTAAAGAGCAATGCCAGTAGCTTTCCAGAGCTTGTCTCAGAAGAAGGATTTGCTGCCTTACAGTGGTACAGAAATGGCTCTGTCCAAGTCATCAATATTCAAGACTCAGAGCCGAGTGAGGAATGTCCCAGGATCATCATTAAGGCTGCAGTTAACCAAGACTTGGGGTCTGCTCCACATTTGAGCAGTAGTGGCGCTCAAAGTGAAAAGCTGCAACTCTTGTTCTTCCTCTTAGTGTAATAATAAAATAATTGCAGTAATTCTTATTACAGTAATTGCTACTGCAGTGTGCAGGAAAACCCCTCCAACCTAAAAGAACACTCTAAGTGCATAACTTCACTGCAGGAGGGCAGCATGAGGCTCCCCACACCCACTTGTGTTTTAAGTATTTGGAGATGCTCACAAATGTGCTGTAATTCTTTTCTAGAGCCTATCTGTGCTGTGGGACAGGGAGTGGCAGCTTTGTGTTGTGCCACCAATGAGGATAAGTCCTGGGTTTTTCAGGGATACAGCATGACAGGGGTAAGTCAAGCTTTTACCTGATTTTGCTGTTTGGGGGCTTTTTTTGCTATGTGATTTCTGGTGGTTTTGGTCTTACCCAGGAACTTTCTATAAATACAAATTATCAATTTGTACCCTTGGCTTGTGCAAGATGTGCAGAGTTTCTTTGATGAGGGGCCCTGAGTGCATGAAGCGTTTGTCCCATTTAAATGGCATGTGGGGAATGCTTTCCCTCTGATTGTTCAGTAAACTCTAAACTGAAGCAAAAAAAAAAAAAAAAAAAAAAAGGAAATCCCTGCTGCAGGTCTTTGCATTTTCTGTTGAGGACTTATAAAAATTTTTGGTTTTTTATGAATGCTAGAGATAAGTTATATTTCTCAAGGTGCTGTTTCCTTTTAAAAGGTAGAGGGAGTCTTAAGAAAAAAAGTTAGAGGAAGTTTTAGGAAAAAATGCTGTTTGGACAAACTGGCTTGCAATTATAGCAGCCGGTTACTGCTGATACTTTACCTTGTGTGCTGTGACCTCACAACCCATTTTTTAGTGTCAGAGAGATGCAGAATGCCCTAGTGCAGCTTTCTAGAGTGGAAAATTCACATGGAAAGTTAAGCAATTAAAATTTTGTGACTCACAAAACCTATTAGTGTTCTCATGTGCTTTTGTTTGAGTTAAGGATTATTTATGGCTCAATATGGATTGTTATAGTCCATGATGAAATATTTTAAATCATGTTGTGGCCTAGCTATGGTTGCTGTAGAAACCATAAAATTAAAATTCTTCCTTTTGCGTATAAATATTCCAAGTGCTCCTAAATTTTCTGTCTGTAAGCTGCTTCCCATATTCATTCCAACGTGGATTACTGTTTTTGGACTCTGCAGGTGGCACAGCATCTGTGTCCAAATATTTGTGTGCCACGGACAGACGGGTCTGTGCTTTCCTGAAGTTAATCAAACCTGCAGAAATTGTTTGGTGGTGGTTTTCCTCTTTACTTAACTCACTTAAGAGTTTCCAGTTTGCTCCCTACAGAAAATCCATCAAAGCTGCTTGTGGTTGGGAGAACAGTGGAGGGAACAGAAATACAAATTTCAGGGAAATATGTGCTGGTTTTGCTTGGCTTTTTCTGTAAACAGCCAGCCAAACTAATTTCCTTTTGATCTCTTTCAGCCCTCTGTGTACGAGCTGGTGAGGCAGCCAAATTTTTCCAGTTTGTCCATTATTGTGGAGGATTTTGTGAAGGATTCTGGAGCTACATTCAGTGGTGGGTCATGCCTGGTGTCTAGGATGGGCACTCTGTGTCTCCTTTGGGAAATGACTGTTTGTGTGCTGATTGTATCCATCTGAGGAGGACACTGGCAGGATCTCTCATCTGGCATTCCCAGTGGCATACCAGTATGTCAGTGGTCATTTGCAAGGCCAGGCTGGACTGGACTTGGAGCAGCCTGGGATGGTGGCAGGTGTTCTTGTTTGTGGCAGGGGGATGGGACTGGATGAGCTTTAGGATCTCTTCCAACCCAAACCAATCTGAGAGTTTGCATGGAATGAGATAACTTAAAAATTCTATTTGGGGTGCTGTGCATTTGCTGTTAGATATGAGCACACTGGGGTGTTGTAATTGGTCAGAAAATGAGCATTTGGTTTTTGTAGCATGTTGATCACAGCTGATTGTCTGGCATAAGAAGAGTTTATGTTGTATTGTGAGATAATTGTAACTTTCAAATACATACTTTGAGGTTTTTATTACAAAAATCTCCTGATGTGTGCTTTACCCACCTGGTGTTAACTGAATCAAGGACCCAGTCCTGTCCTTTCAGAAAAGGATTTTCTAGGGAAATTGTTTCAGGGTGAGGGGCTTGAGACTGCCCCTCTCTGCTAGAGTAATAGAATCAGCACCCAGCAAATCTGTCTGGCCAAAATAGTTACATGTTGTGTTGGGTTTATCATTGGTGTGATTCTGGCACTGAACTCATGTCCTCTAACACAATCCCTGTGTTTTTCTCCTGTGTTCAGCCAGCAGCCCAGATGCTGTCCATGTGGTGCTGGACAGGCACCTGGTGACAGGACAGAATGAGAATTCCACCCTTCCTGCTGTCCAGAACCTTCTGATTCTTTGCAACGTCAGGTGAGGCAAGATGGGGCTTAAAGAACTGGGAATAGCCAGTGGTGATCTGTATCTTTTGGTTTCAGGAATACTGTCCCTCAGAAGAGGGGGTTTCCCCTTGGTTTTCTGCTGAAGTGTGCCACTTCTGTTTGATCAGGCCAGCCAGGCAGTTGTGTCTTTTGGCAAAGAGCATTTGATTATCTAAGAAGATGAAAATGTGTGGGGAAATGCACAGCTGTAGTGTAACTGGCAAAGTAAAATGCTGAATAGGCTTCGGTAAACATTTCTGTTCAGGGAAACATCTCATGTTTCTTGAGCTTTGGCAGGCTGGCTTTGAGTCAGCTCTGATTTAGGATTCTGGGAATGAATGAATTTAATTTCTTTGGAAATGGCTTGGCTTGTTTGAGTGGCATTTTGTCAGATAGAAGAGCACATATGAATAACCACAAACCCCTTCTTTTGTTCAGGTGAGTGTGTGGTACCAGTCCTGTCCTGGCTGTGCACTAACAGGTCCTGTCATGTCTGGGTGTGTTCCCTTCAGCAGGAAATGAAGGAGAAGGTCTGTTTGCAAAGAGGATGGATGAAGAGCCAGCAGGCTGAGGATTTCCATGGCTGTGACCTAGATAAAACATCCCTCTGAACCCCTGTCCTGGACTCTGAAGTGACTGTGGCAGGGAAGTGGCAGTGCCAGAGGTTCTGTGTGGATGGAATGGATGAAGGTTGTCAGAAGAATCTGGGACACCCCATTACATTTTTGCTGCTCCATTTTCTCACTGCTTCTCTAGACCCTCAGTTTACAGATGTGGGGAACTGTATTGTCAAAACCTCCCAAAAGTTGGTGCTGTGAATACAAATTGCTGAAGCTGAAGCCCTTGCTCTGGGTTGGCATTGTACTGGTGCACAGCGTGCCCTTTCTTGTTCACATCACTGGGATTGTGTTTAAAAAGTTTGCTCAGCTTTTTTTTTTTTTTTTTTTTAACATGGTCCTACAATTGTTTATTTGTTCTCCTTTGTGCTGCTTATGTTGTGGGTTTTGTTCTCTTGGAAATACTCCTCTCTGGAAGTACACTGCTGCTGTCTCTTGCTGGAATTTTGTGGACTAGGGCGCTGAAAAATGCAGGTGGCTAATGTGGGTCCCATCTCAGGAACCAGCTGTAGGGTGGAGTCTGGACTTCTCCTTCCTTCTGAGCTGGAGGTGTGGCTTGAAGCTGAGCATGGAAAGCAATAATCAGTCAGACTGAGATTTTTTTTTTTTTTTAAAGTTGTTGCAGGCTCAAACATACTTAATATATTGGAAAGTAGATAAATTAACTTTCAGATAATTGATTTTCCTTCCCTCTTGGAATCATGGGCAACATTCCTCCAGTGCCCTAAAGAAATGGGGTTGCATTTTTGTTCTCTTACTAGGATATTACAATATTTTGGTTCTAATAAGTCATCGAGTACACAAATTCTGTCTTTTCTGTGGAAATCCGTTTTATAAGCTCTGTCTCAAGAATTCAGTGTGGTTTTAAAAGACAGACTTTGGGTCTTCTGCTGTTGCATTCTGGACCCCATCTTAGACACCTTTGACATTGATGGAAATTAAAAGCAGAGTTTAAATTAAAATTGGACTTTGGTAGAAATTAAATTATCAATTAGCTTTGATAATTAAAGTCTTCATTCCTGAGAATCCATCTTGGGGATTTGATGTTGACACCATCAGGGAATTCTTTCAGTCTAGAAAGCCACATCTTGTTTGTGAAGTAGAAGACTGTATTTCCTTAGGGACTGTGTTTCTGTGGGATTTTGCCAAAATTGCTACATCTTTCACTGCTTACCTGTAAAAATAGAACATTGGTGTCCACCCTGTGTCCTGTTTTCATTGCTTAAATGAGGTTCTGTCCAGGCTCATTCATCTGCTGCCAGGTGAGCGTTCAGACCACTTACAGGCTTTGATCAGTCCCCTGTTGTACAATTTTTTTTCCTTAATTTGTGGCATCCAGGACCTGCTGGAGTTGTTCTGCTCATGCCTCTGTTGGGAAGCAAACAGTTGGACAAAGAACCCTGCCTGGGGACTTGATGGCTTTCTTTTTCGTCCCATATGAGAGCAGAAAAAAGATGAGTTCCTGTGTGTAGTTTCACTCTTTCCCATCACACATTCACTTTTATCTCCTCAGCCATTAAGTTGCTCTTGGGAAAATTGGGGGAGAAAGGTGTGGTGCAGCAAGATTGGAGAGGTGATATGTGCAGGTGTGGGCTGGCAGCTTTGTGAGGTGGCTCTGGATGTGGTGGGCTGGATTGTGTTACCTCCTCAAGTCATGCTGACAAACTGGGAGCCATCTGAGTCAGAATCATGGAATTTAGGTTGGAAAAAAGCTTTTAAGGTTGAGTCCAAGCATCAGTGCAGCAGCACCACCACCATGTTCACCACTCAACCTCAGGGATCACATCCACGTGTTTTCTGAACCCTTCCAGGGATGGTGACTGCACTGCTGCCCTGTTCCAGTGCTTGATGTCCCTTTCCATGAAGAAATTTTCCGTAATATCCAAACTAAACTTCCCCGGCACAACTTGAGGCCATTAGGGACGATAGCTCTTAAGTTTTTGTACAGTATGACCAATTTTAGCCAGGATTTGGAAAAAATTGTTCAAAAACAGGGAAAAGAAGATCAAATGAATGTAGAAAGCATGAAGTTGTTGAATGTCATTCAGATGTGTTCAGGAAGGTTTAATTCTATTTCTTTTCTGTGTTAATTTTGTTCTACAAATGTACAACTTCATAGTTTGTTTGTTATTTTCTTTTATTTTACCTAAAAGGTATTTACATCAACTAAAATAATGAAGTGGCATTACACAAAGAGCAAGGATTTTTGGATGATTCTTGCCTTTTAAACTTCCTGTGGGAAGAATTTAGATACCTCAATTTGTATCTTCTGTACTTTCTACCTGGTCCAGCTGAGGAGCCCTGTGAACAATCCCATCCCAGGCATCCAAGCAGTGGTGTTTATACTGAGGGATTTTTGTCTCCAGCGCAGAAGCTGCTTCCCAAAGGATTGAAAACCTTCAAATTTGGGAGATTTTCATCCCACACAATCCTTTATTGTTTCAGCATTGCACTGTGCATTGCTTGGTGCTTTGGTCCTAGGAATGTCACCTTTGTTTCTTTGGAAATCTGTTCCTGGTAACATCCAGCTGGTGGGTTTTATTATTTTATTTATTTGGGTGGGGGTTTTGTTTTATTTTCTAGAGTTTTACTGATTTATTTTTCTGGGACTCACAGTGTTACATCTTCTCTGGGCTTAATAGCTGGGACCATATCCTCTTTTCCTCTGATATTTTTACAGGCAGTTATGGAGGTACCTGCTAGAAGCATCAGAGTGCCTTTGCAGCATGTGGGGCAGGATGAATCCAAAGGGATGAGGAGTTTTCTTGGATGTTAGCTCACAGCTGTAAAGGAGCACTGCTGTCCTGCACCCCACAAAGGATTTCTTCACCAAAAAGAGGACAGCCCACCATCCCTAAGGTATGGGAGCTTTTCCTGGCAGGTTTACACCCAGACTGGAAGAGGGGTGCTGGTGCAGCAGTTGGGAAACCGCTTAACTCTGAAAAACAGCGCCCCCTGTCTGTGGGTATGATCTCAATTTTCATGTTTTTGGGGATCCTGACAAGTTGTTTGAACTCTGGCCCTGTCTGCAGCTGATGGTTGTTGGTCATATCAGCATTCCATTTGTGTATTAATATATTTAATTAAGATTCTTTCCTTGGAGCTTCCACAGTATAATCTTGTAAAAAAAAACACTTTCTTTTTTAATGGAACCTGTTGCTTTATTCATCTTGTGTACATTCAAACAAGGGCCAGAAGAGATGGAACTGGCTCTTTGGTCCTGATTTACTTTAAAATTTCAAATGGAACTGTCTGGGTTTGGTGCCATCTGTACTGGCCTGTGATGGCTGTATTGGATAGACAAAACTAGTGAATCTAAGGGCTAATTTTAAATTAAATTCCATGATGGGAGGATGAATATAAATGGCTATATTACTGTGTCTGTTCTTCCAATAGCTCTGCTTTCCTGTACCCTGTTTCAAGAATGGAGGACATGCTGGGAGCAGCAGTGTGTCTCCCTTTAGCACAGTATGTGATGGGATGCAAGGCATGGCTGGAGGAGGAAGGAAAAGTTTCTCCAACCCCCCTCCAAGCTTTGCATGTTTGCACAGGGCTGTATGTTGGAATCAGAGAGCAGCCACCACAAGGAAAGGTTGGGAAAGGGGCTGTCATTTTTAAATCAATGCTTTAAAGTTTATGTATTGATTTTTTGGGATTTCTCCAAACCTTGTATCTGCCCCTAATTCCCGATTTGTCCTTGTGACTGTGAGAGCCACAGATCTTTCTGGGACACAAGAGACATCTCTTGATTTCTTAATTTGAGGAGGTATGGAGATCTGGGAAATCCAGGAATTTGTAAGCAGGGCACAGCCCGGGCCCTGGGAAAGATCTCTCCATCTGCTGAAGAGAGGGAAAGTTAAGGAAGAGGTTAAGGAATAAACACACTTTGTGTGACTGATTGAAGAGCTGTGCAGGCTGAAGGTTTATGTGGTGCTTGGTTTTTTTCACCATTTCAGAAAGGATGTGGACTCTGTGGCTTAGCCACGGATGTCAGGCACCTCATAACATCCATCAGTGCTGCAGAGAAAGAACTCCAGTGCTGAGGAGGAAACACCAGCTGCCACCACAGCAGGGAAGGGACCTTTTGACTGAGCATTTTAAGCATAACTTGTTCCCCTCGTGAGAGGTGTCTGTTGGTGAGTAAGTTACTCAGGCACCTTTTCCTACCTCTTTATCCCCTTTCACTGAAGTATTTTATTCCTTCATGAGCACCTTCTGCAATGTTTCAGTTTCATTTGAGCTCCACAGTGTTACTGACCCAGTTGTGTCTCAGCTATGGGAGGAGACAGATTCCATGAATGTGGAGGTTCTTGCCTCACACAGGGGGAAAAAGGGCCATTTATTCCAGAGGCTGCAAGCCTCTAACCAGCCAGCTTAATAGCACCAAGTCCCCAAATTCTGTGTGCCTGAATCCCTACCCTGCTCTCGTGAGTGCAGTGTGTGATGTTAGAGCACAGCAACCTGCTCATGGCAGAGGGGTGGAATGAGATGGTCTTTAAGGTCCTCTTCCCAGACCATTCTAGGAGTCTCCATTGGAATTCTCAGTTTAGTAAGAGTGAAAAATGCAAAATAGCTTGAATTGAGAAGGGATTGGGAGGGGAAGGGTCAAGCTTTTAGTGCTGGCTTGACTTTGACAGGAAGAAAGGTTACCTCCCTTTGGGCAGCCTGCTGGTCTGCTTCCCCCTTGCCAACAGCTGTAGGGCAGAGGGTCTGGATGAGTCCCCTGGGGACTTCATCTCCCTCTGGTAGACTGGCACTATTCCCAGGGCAGGCTGGGAGTGCAGCACCAGCTCTCTGTGTCCGATTGTAGCTGGCTGTCCCTTTGGCTGGAACAGCAGCTCCCAGGTTGTTCTGGATGTGCTGACAGCAGAGCTGCTGTGTCACACTGGGGTGAGGGATCAGTGCCTCCCTTGGTCTGGACAGAGCACGTGTCTGTCAGTGCTGGGGCCACACTGCTGCCTTTTCTCTCTTTTTTTAAAGTTCTGGCAACTTTGTCAGGAAACAGCAAATTGCATCCATGTATAAGCAGGGGTCTCTTAGAACCATTGAATGAATCACTGCTGAGACCATCAGGCCACCACTACCCCTGTCCCAAGTGCCTCATCCATGTGCCTTTTAAATCTTTCCAGGCATGGGGAATCAGCCACTGCCCTGGGCAGCTGTGCCAGCTTGGACAGCTTTCAGTGAAGCAATGTTTCCTAATATCCAATCTAAACCTTCCCTAGCACAACTTGAGGCTATTCCTTCTTGTCCTATCACTTGTTCTTGTCTACTCTTCATAGAGCAGGATCTATATAAACTAGTAAGATAGATATATATGTCAAAATTTATATGTGTGTCTCACAGGAGTATTTGTGGGTTTTGCACCAAGAGAGGCTTGTAAAACCTATGAAATTAAAAACTGTTTTCTTCAATATGTTAGGACTGAAGACTTAATTAAGAATTTGGAATTAGGAATTTGAAAATTAAAATTGTATCAGGTGTCTCCTGCAGCAATTAATTGACCATGTTACAAGGCAAGTCGATTTTAATTTGCATGTATTGACAAAAGTGCCACAAAAATTTGAAATTCCACTTGTCCCTTTGCAAATTGATAAAAAAAAAAAAAAAAAAGCATTATACAGAAATCTATCCATACACAGCATGATACTTGTACAGGTAAGACATTTGTACATCCACTGAACCTCAGGTGATCACCTCAGCTTAGAGCACTCAGGGAAATGCTGATTATTATTTTTTCTTCTTTTATTTTCCATTTTCAGTGCTGAACATTCGCTCCTAGAAAAAAACAAAGCACAGCTGAGTAAGAATTTGGGAATGCTGTGAGGAGTTGCCAGTCACCAAGTGCCTAGATCAGGTATACTTATCATCACTATTTCTTCCCCAAAAACCAGTTTGATGAATCCCATGTGAAAGCCTCTCCACAATCTGACATAAGACTTTGACAGCAGATATGCTCTTTCTTAGTGCCTCCAAGTACAAACATGATTTATTTCCAGCTCACTACCTGCAGATTATTTGTGTCCTGTACTGCTGATAGCTCAGAATCAGATTTAAGGGACTTCTCACTTTGACAGTTATCCTGATCAGCTGCCAGTCCTGCGGCCTCAAACCACAGGTGTGGCTCACACCTGGCACAAATTCTTTCTTGGCATGCAGTGAAGCTTACCAAATTCACTCAATTTAGGTGGCCTGTTCTACATAACCTGTATAAAGACCTGACCAGACTAGTTTAATCCTTAGCCACATCAGTCTGGCTGCAGCACATGGGAGGAACGTGATCTCCACCTTTAACATCCTCTCCAGCTTAACCGCATCTGCAGCAAACCTCCTGATGCCATCAGAGAGCTTCTCCACTGCCATCTGGTCTTCGTTGTGATGCCAGCGGAATGCCTTCTCATCCAGGTGGATCTTCTCAAGATCACATGCCTGAGCTGTGCAGGAGAAGTAGAAAAAGAAACAGAACAGGTGATCAGATCCTTATCAAATTTTGACTTCCTAAAATTGTCTTGAGTTCTGACCCTTTCTAGGTGTTGGAATAATTTTAAATACTTTCAGTGTGACCTGCTGCAGGAATACAATCTGAGATGTGAGATTGAAAGTGCTCCTGTTATGGCTGGAGGAGAACAAAGAGGGAAAAGGTAGCCTAATAAATCAGTATATCCTGGCACAGTGTTTGTGTGTGCCATTATCTGGTACCTGCCGCTGAATGGCACAGCACTTCCAGGCCTATTCTAAGGAATTGTGCAACCACCCCGCAGCAGTGAGACATTCTAAGCAAATATTCTGAACAATCAGGGCTTTGATTATTTGGCAAGAAGTAACAAAAGCTCACTTAATAGCAGGCTCCCAGGCCAGCAGCAGCCTGTGGGCAGCAACCCATGGCTACAGCTGTGCACAGAGCTGCTTTCTGAGATATAAACCGGCATTTTAATGAGCCTGCAGAAAAGGGAGAGTGTCACAGAATTCTGGAATAATCTGGGGGCAAACAAACCTTAAAGCCCTTCAGTTCCACTCCCTGGCCACAAGCAGGGACACCTTCCACCATCCCAGATTGCTCCAAGCCCCATTCAACCTGGGCCTGAAGTAGTGTAATGGGAACACGGATTCCAAGCCATTGTGGCACAGTGTCACCAGATCAAATCAGTCTTGTGTATGATTCCTTTGTAATTTCTGGAAGGAAAACACCTCTTGGCATGTCTACAGACTAAGATGAAACCAAGTTTGGCATCTTTGCTACTGGTCAGTAAAATTTCATCCTGAACATGTGCATATTAACTTTCCTCTTCTCTCTCTGTCCCATGGGGAGAAGTGCAGAGTATGGAAGCACACTCCAAACCGTTGCAATCCAATTAGTGCTCAGTGTGTCAGCAACTGTAGCATTGCTGTTGTTAGGAAGCTACAGTATTTCCTCTTGAGGTTACAATATTTCCTCTAGGAAACTGGATCTATCCCTAAAGCAGGATGGCAGCGAGTGCCACAGCACTAGCTGGAGCTCCACTCTCAACATTGCAGAAGAAAAGAAGACAGAACAAGCCTCTAGGAGGAGACTCACCCTCTTTGACACTGAGTGTGGGAGTTAACTTGACATGCTCTTTGCTGAGCTCTGCCAGGAGCTTGGGTGAGATGGTGAGATAGTCACAGCCCGTCAGCGCTTTGATCTGGCCTGTGTTGCGAAACGAGGCGCCCATCACGATGGTTTTGTAGCCAAACTTTTTGTAGTAGTTATAGATCTTGGTGACACTCTTCACTCCTATAAGCAGAAACCAGCAACTTTATTGTGATTATTTAGAACGTGCTCAAACCTGGCATTTTGCCATAAGAGGATTTTTACGAGTAACTATTTGAATGAGCAGCTGCTGTTTTCTCAGCAGTGTTTTATCTGTGCTCACCTGGATCCTCCAAAGGCTCGTAGGTTTTCTTGTCTCCATTTGCAACATACCAGTCCAGGATCCGTCCCACAAACGGGGAAATCAGAGTAACTCCAGCTTCAGCACAGGCAACAGCCTGAGCAAAGGAGAACAGCAAGGTCATGTTGCAGTGAATCCCATACTCGGCCTCCAGAACCCTGCAGACACAGGCTGGCTTAGAACAGCACTTTGCTCACCTGTGGAATTCATATTCAGGAACAAGCTAAGTTCAAACCACTGAACTCCTTGAGTTCATTTAGGAATAAGGTACACTCAGTAAGCTTTAAAGATGTCAGCTAACAGCAAATGTTCTGTGCTTCCAAACCCTGCTTTATTAATGCTGTTCCTCTAGCCAAATGCAGCCAGCTTAGCAGGGTATTTGAGGAAACTGTGGCCTGGCCCTTGTATGAAGAAACTTTCCCCATTTCAACAGCAAGCTGTGGCAGAGCACCTTCTGTGCTTGTGACAGACTTCCTCATGCCGTGCTTTCAGCACTGCTGTTTATTCAAGTGCAGAATGCGATGTCAGTGCCTGTGGACAGGCAGGAGCATGCCATGAATCAGCAGACCAGGCACACACAGCCTTACCTTCCAGCCTGGATTCCTTCCCACGTTGAGGAGAGCTTGATGAGAATCCGATCTTTACCAACTCCTACTTCCTTGTAGAGGTCAATGAGGCGCCTGGCCCTTTGAATCATTCCTTCCTTATCAAAGGACAACCTTTGAGGCAAGAGCAGCACTTTTTAAAACATGGGATTTTTTAAAATTCTCTTCCCCCAGGGCCCCATGGAAAAACATTGTCCTGTTTTATCAGCATTTACATGCTAACAGCAGGTTTCTGTTCTCACATTCCTCCTGGACTGTCAGCCCTTTGAGAAGGAAGTTTCTCATTATGAATTCAGAAGCTGAGCATTAACAATAATTGATACTGAGCAAATTAACAGCCAAGTCCTGTGTAAGTCTTGAAAAAAACTGTTCAAACAGATCTCTTATGAAATTGTGCAGCTATTATCACATAGAAGAGAATGAGCAAAACTATGACTGGATGTGTGAGGTTTCCCTTGCTTAAGCAGCAACAGGAAGATTATGAAAATCCAAGGTCAATGCTACTTGTTTTTCTTACAAAATTCTACTCAAACTAAGGGAAATCCACACTCTTAAATATTAATATAGGTCACGCTGGTCTAGGCAAAAAAAAAAAAAAAAAAAGGATTCTTTCTCCAACTCACATCAGGTCGCTTTCTGTATTTACAAATACCCAGGGTAAATCAGAAGGAAAAGAGCCAACCTTGCATCTACTTCTGTGGACACACGGCCAGGTATCCTCTTCAGGATTTCAGCTCCAAATAATACAAAAAGTTTGTCAGAAGCATTTTTGATCTGCTCCTCTTCTGACCTGAGAACCACAAAGAGCAAAAGCATTTATGGGAGTAAAAAACCAGGTGAATTTACACTTTGCTGTGGATTTGAAGATCAAATTTCACAGCTTGTTTAACATTAAATTCCAGAGTTCAAATGAGCCACTTCTGTCCTGCCAGCAGGATTAGCCTTTGGACACTCTTATAGTGCTGTTGTTTTCCTGATCAAGGAGGGCCAGGTGTGAGCTGGGAAATGGGGATGCACTTCTTAAAAGCACATTTGGAATGGGCGTAAGGAATTTTTCTCAAAAGTGTTGAGGCCTTTTGGGGCAGGAGACAAACCCACAAATACACGAGGGGGAAACCCCAGCACGTTGCTTGTATATAAATAAGGCATTTTAAATATAGGTCTGCTGAGATGCAACCCCTCTTTACTTACCCACCAAGCTTCTTCCCATAGGCAACAGCATCATCCACAAGCTTCTGGTATGCTGGCATCTGAGCCGCAGCAAGGATCAGGGAGGGGTTTGTGGTGGCATCCAGGGGCTTGTACTCATCTATGGCTAAAGAAAGAAACCCAGCCTGTTTGAAACAGCCAGCCAGCCTGAGAAATCAAGGATTTTGCTCAACCAGGTGAGAATGTAAACACTTGTTAATGACAGAGCACATCAGCACCGAGTGGTGTTTAAACACTGCCTGAAGACTGGCTTGTGCCAGAGTACAGAACAAGTGGGCTGCAGTCACAAGGTAAAGCAAACTTTAAAGTTTATAAACTGCAGGAATTGCCCAAAAATATAAACCTATAGAAATTATGGGTGGAGGAAGTAGTAACACTAATTTCCAAACTTCATCCCAAACAGCATAGCAGAGCTCCAGAAATCAGAGAGGGAAATAAAGAACAGGGTACCTTCCCTTCAAGCAGTCAAAAATTTGGGCTTTTGCTTGTGTTCAGCTGATGAGGCCAGGACAGGTGAATTCACTTGTGAGACTCCAGCACCTTTCCTTACTGCTTTTTAAACCTTTTCCAAACAGTTGCAGTTTCTCAGTATCTGCTCTTCTCATTTCCTTGTCCTGCCAGGAAGACACTTGACCCTTGGTCTTATCCCAAGCCCTGGGCTACGCCTGTCCAGGTGATTCCAAGTGTTGCTCCAGCAGGCAGTAGCACACATTGTCTGGCTGTAACCACAGCCTGGCACCAGGGCAAACAGGGCAGAGCCTCTGCAGGCCACTCAGCAGTTTCAACGATGCAATTAAAATGTCAAAAAAGTAACAAAATCTGTATTACCAGCCCCTTCTCCTCAGCTTTTCTGCCAGGGATGAAACCCCAAGGGAGAGTGTGCAACTTTTCTAAAAATAAGCCTTGGTTTTCCATAGATCCCTCCCAGGCAGTGATCAGGATCCTGAAGAGAGGAAAACACTCCTTCAGAACATCAGTTCACGCAGGTACTGCTTAAAGCAGAGCAGCACATCAATGAAACTCTGTTCTGTACTAACACCTACAGTCACCACTGGGAACCAGCAGCAGCAACAACCACCTTCACCTCCACCAGTGTTCAACCTGCCAGGAGTGAGCCAGGTAAGGCTCTTGCTTTGTTAGGACTCCAAGAATAACCCCCAGGTGGTAAGAGCAGCCCGGAGAACAACTTGGGGATGTCCTGAGCAGGGCCAGGAGCTGGACTCGATCCCCATGGGATATTCTACAATCCTTACTGCTGCCTGCACACAAACACCCCCTTGGCCATCCCTGGGGGTTTGTTTCTTTTCCTGTGTCTGAGCTGTTGCCATCTCTGTGCTCTCTTCACCTTAAGTTTAGTACTCTTAAGACATTTGACAGTGGCCATTTAGGATTGTTTAGTGTTACAACAACAGGATTAGGCAAGCAGTGGAGGGATTACTGCAGGCCTGAGTGACGACAGGACCGGATTCAAGGGCTGCTCTACACAACCCAGAGACACCCAGGGAGGGAATTCTTGGCTCTGATGGACGGAGCAGGCTCTGTGTCCGTGCTGGGCCAGGCAGTGACAGCTCGGGAACAAGTGGCTTTTTAATCGAAGGCCACCTCCCTTTCTCAGTAAGGACTGTGCTGGCTCATTCTCAGGAGATAATGGAAACAAAAGCACTCTGGCATTATTTTTACAGAATCCTGTAATGACTGGGTTGGAAGCGACCTTAAAGATTCTTCAGTTCCACTCCCTGGTACAGGCAGGGACACCCTCCACTGGACCAGGTTGCCCTGCCTTGAGTTCGGAAAAACCCAAACAAATCCCAGATCTAGACAGGTCACTGGAAGAAAACCCGAATTCATTAGCACAGCAGAGCCTGGCTTGAGTCTGGCACTTCTTCCTGACAGCACGCAGAGCTGAACGTGGTGCTCGGGGCACACTGGGGGAAGATCACGGCAGGGTCTGGAAAACGTCCTGGCTGGGCGGGATCTGCCCTGGCACAGGGACCAAGGCGCCGCCACCGAGCGCCTTCCCCCCCGCCCCCCCTCCGGCCGCAGGGTGGTTCGCTCCCCCCAGCGCGCGTCCCTCCGGCCGGGCGCGCCCACTCTCCGTGCAGGGGACGGGACAGGGGGCTAAGGAGAAGACGCGGTGCCAGGATTCCCCTCGCGCCGCCTCTCACCGTTGAAATCCCCGGTGTCGGCCACCACCGTGGTGTGGTGCTTGAGCTGGTCCAGCGCCGACTCCATCTTCTGCCGCTTCACGGGGGACACCGACATGTCGGCGGCTGTGGCGGCTCGCGCGCCTTTGAGGGACGGTGCGTGCCCGGAGGGGACCGGCCTGCGCGCGCACCCGCGGCCCTCGCGCTCCCGCCGCCAATCCCAGCGCGGCTGGGCGGCAGCGGCCAATCAGGAGCGCGGACACGGGACGGAGGCGGCCGGGAGGAGCCGAGGCGGGGCAGCGGCAGAGAGAACGGTTCTGATTGGCTGCTGCGTGGCCCTGGGGGTCGGGGCGGGTGGTCGCCTTGGCGACCCTGACGCCGCCATTGTCCCCAGCACAGCGTGTCCCGGGTCTCTGGGCCCCGGGATCTCCCGGCCCCGGGATCTCGGTCCCCAGAACCACCCGGGGATCTTCCCCTCGGCCGGCCCCGAGCCATCCGTCCCTCACGGGCCCGGGCGCCGCCGGAGCAAGATGGCCGCGGACGGGCCCTGAGGGGAGGCGGCCCTGAGGGAGGCGCGGAGCCGCGGCGCGGCTGCCCCGCTGCAGGAGCTCGGCGCTCTCTGCTTCCTCCCCTGCCGTGGGAAGGTTCGGAATGGCTGGTACAGCCAAGAGAGCCCCCGACCCAGCAGGGCAGGTGTTTCGGGCTCTTGGTTCGCCTAAACTTTATTTGGGCTGTAGAGGAGGTCATCTTCTAACTGTGGTTATTCAGCTGAGACAGAGGATGGCCGGCCCTTGGCTGGAAATGCTGGAGAATCTCTCGCTTAGCTGTGTCACGGGGTTATGCTGTTCCTTCCGTCTGTATTATTCCACAGCTGCCACAGAAATTCCCCTTCCTGATAGGCAAGAATGTGCTTTTGTCCAACCTTTGCCCAGCCCAGGAAAGGATAATGCAAAGAAGCTTTAGGTCTAAGTCCTGTTTGAATTCTGTGACTGTGTAGGAAACAGGTTCATACTGACTCTGGTTTCTTTGCCAAGGAGCAGGAGAGCCTCACTTGTGAGTCATGGAATCACAGATTCCCAGACTGGTTTGGGATGAAGGGACTTTAAAGACCATCCAGTTCCACCCCCTGCCATGGTTGGGGACACCTTCCACTATACTAGACCAGAAAAGGAGTTCAGCTTGCAGCTTTTCTGGTACTTAATTCTTATCATGTGTGAGATTTTCACCTCTGTTTTTAAAACACAGCTATCCAGCCATACCACCCTTCCTGCTGAATGTCAGTCCCCAAACGCAAAAGGAAATGTGTGGCTTCAGACATTTTTCTGAGTTTCTGAGACTCTCAGTGACATACCATTATGAAAACCCAATGAAAGAGACAGAGATGGATTTATAAGTATAACTTAACTATTTTAATAACTCTTGTACAGTGCATGGTTATATCATTGTCTCCTTCGCTCAGGTACATTAATGTACAGTACTTTATAGCAGTGTCTGCAGGCAGTACAAACAGAACAGATGCACAGCTCAGTTGCTTGGACATTTGTAAACTTTTCCTTTGCAATAATGTCTGCTGAGATACTTGGTTTTGGAAGTGTTCCTGTGGCTCCCAGCTTTACAGAGCTGTTGTGTACACTCCTGTTAAATCCCAGATAAATAATTCCCTGTGATTTGCTTTCCTCTACACCCCAGGATTAGCAGGTGGTGTGTTTCCTAGCTCAATATGTGTTTTTATTTTCATTTTAGAAACTTCTTCACCTCCTGTGATTGCCATCCTGCTTCTCCACCCTAATCCAGAGCCAGGGCTTCTCAGGAGGTTTGTCCTCTTCATCCCTCCCTGACAAGGTGAGTGCCCTTCTCAGATCCCAGCAGGGCTGTGACTAAACCCAGGATCCTCCCCTGCCTGCACCCTAATTCTGCTGGGGCCAGCAGTGTCCTCTTCCACATGAAGAAAACTGATTATCCATTGGAGACACTTAAGAATAAAGCCAAAACTGAGGTGCACTGGCGTTCTCAGAGTCAGACACGAGTTTCCCAGATGCTGTTTTAAAGCTTTTTCCATTAAATGTGCAAGGACAGGCACAAATTTGGGCAAAGACTCAGCACGTGCTGAGAGAGAAAACCCAACTGTCCCTGGGCTGTGGGCAGCTCTGGAGCTGTGTTGGCTTCACTGCTTTGCAGTCAGGTTGGTCTGTCAGTTAAAGAGAGATGCAGTGTGCCAGACTTGCTGTGGACAGGAACTATGCTGCTTGCTTGAGTTTTGAGATTGTGAGTAAATTTTGGAAGCGTAATCACAAATTCTGCCTCTAGGGAGAGAGATTTTCCTCACCCCTATTTACAGATTGTTATATACAAATGCACATATGAAGGAAAACAGGAAGTCAAGAGCAACATCCTGTGCTAAATTAGATTTTTTTTCCTTATGCCCATTTATTTGGAGTTAAACCTGCCTTTCCCAGTGTGCTTTGGAGTTTCAGCTATTTGGGAATCATTTCAGCTGACTTTTTGCACTGAAAAGGTGAAGGTGGGGACGAGTGACCAACACCCTGGGAAGGGCTGTGGGTGTGCCTGGGTCGGGAGCAAATGGTCAGGGCTTATCTTCTCCTGGTTTGAGGCCGGGTTTGGCAACACCACAACATTCCAGTGCAGGATCAGTGCCCCAGGGAAGGGCTGCACAGCTGCCCTGAGCCCTGGCCTCTGCAGGTGGAACTCACCTATTTCCACACCCAGATCCCTTTGTTTGTCACTCCTGCTCGTTTCTAGGCACTGAGAGCTCATTTCAGCTGCTCAGAGATGTGGATTTAAGGAAGCAGCCAGACTTTGGGAATCTGTGTTGCCATTCCAGCCTTGTCCAATGAGGGGGCACAGGGGGACAGGGAGTTGTCACCGGGCCTGTGCTCGTGGGCTGCAGGGGACACCTGCACCAAGGAGGAAATGGAAGTGGGGCTGCCTTAGGCTGCCCAGAGAGGTTGTGATCTCCATCCCAGGAAGTGTCCAAGGCGAGGCTGGACAGGATTTGGAACAACTTGGGCTTGTGAGAGGCATCCCTGCCCATGATGGGGGGTGGAACAGGATGAGCTTTAATGTCCTTTCCTTAAACCCAAACCAGTGCAGGGTTCCAAAGCCTTATTCCCGTGGAGCAGGCTCCAGCCTTGAGGCTGCCTCTCCTTGCTGTGCCACACCTGCTCTGCCAGCGAGGGGGCAGCAGGGACAGGCCTCGGAGAAAAGCTCTGGGGGTCTTTGTTTGCTTGAGTCCAGCCCTTGTACATCCAGCCCCATGTGAACCCTGCTCCGATAGCATGCACGGAAAATTCCAGTATAAAATATATAGTTATAAAAAAAATACTTCATGCAAAATTAAAACACCTTTCCCAGTGGGACATGGTCTTATGTCAACCCTTCCCAAGAGTGTTCAAGGAATTGTCACTCTGATGGCAGCTGGACCCCAAGGGGAGCTCTGCTGCC
This sequence comes from Oenanthe melanoleuca, assembly GCF_029582105.1. NCBI lineage: Eukaryota > Metazoa > Chordata > Aves > Passeriformes > Muscicapidae > Oenanthe > Oenanthe melanoleuca. The sequence continues at coordinate 10,352,422 of NC_079339.1, forward strand.
TCCGGCCTGGGCCGGGAATCATTGCTTTCATTCCCTTTTTTTCTGCACTACTTAGGGCTAAGAGCTGAAATAAAGCAGAGAGACTTTAATTAGCAGAATCAATCCTTTCCTGGTGGCGTTTCATGATTTCTTGGAGCTCTGACTCTCCTCTGCTTTTCTGGAATGGAAACAAAACAGGAAGTTTGGATTTGAACTTCAATCTGTAGTTAAATTACAGTATTTAATGAATGCTGTAGGAGTAGAGTTAGTTTCAAAGAGATAGGTGATATCAGTAAAAAGCAGATTAATTAGTGGAAACGAGGATCTTCCTTCTAGATTTGAGGCCTTTTTGCTTGAAAGACTCTTCATAATTTTTAGGTGTTTTATTGCTGGTGTGGGTTTTGGTTGCATTGTGTTTTGTTTATTTTTTTCAATTGTATTTCTTAAAATGCCTGTTTAATGAGCTATCTGACAGTGCTGGTACAGCCCCCATTCCAGCAGGAATTATCCAGAAAAACACTTACCTCCAGCAGGTTTTTCTCCACCGTGATCTTGCTGTACACTCTGTTTCCCTCATCACCACACACCTTCTTCAGCTCCTCTCTGTTGAGGGAGAAGAGCTGAGCTCCAGTGAGGATGCCCAGGTGCTCCATGGTCCTGGGGAGACACAAAGTGGGGAGATGATGGTTGTGCTGCAGGTACCAGAGGTGAGGACTGGGAGATGGGGGCAGGGAGCTGCACTGGGACCAGATCACAGGGCCCTGGGGCTGAGCCAGGGTGGCACCTGTGATTCCAGTGGCATTTCACTGTGGCTGTGGGCTTAGTTCCTTCATTATTTTTCTTCAAGAAAATGTTTATAAAAGAGAAAGGGAGTAAGTCTGGGCTCTGAAGATCCTGGTTATAGAGCCTAGATTGAATAGGGTTGAAATCTGATTTGCAACACAGGCTCTGTAAGTAAATCCCAGTGACTTGTCCCAGGTGAGATGGTGCCAGCAGCCTCCCCTGCTCCTTCTCCAGGGAAGGACAAGAATTCCAGGTGGCAACAGAGCAAATCTTACTCTTTGCTGAATGACTTGGCCTCCAGCCAGGCTTTGACTTCTTCAGTGCTGGATTCAAAGGTGAGGGGCACAAAAACTTGCTGAGGCTTTTCCACTTTGAAATTCCTGTGAGGAGGCTGAATTTTATTGTTTGTGATCTTCTTTAGCAGCTCGTCGTTCAGCTCATCCATTTGGTGAATTAGTTCTGTAGAAACAGGGAATGAAATCAAGTCTTCAGTCAAAAATCCCATTAAATGTGTCTGTGGGGAAATTGTAAGGAAAATGGGGATGTGGCTCAGCGCTTTCATTAACTCTGTAAATAGAGCCCAGAAAAGTGCTTACTTTTGTATTTTAGTTCTAAAGAACAAGTTTAAGTGCTCAGAGTGAGTTAAGTGCAACAGAGTGAGCAATGGCATTTGGACCTTCAGAATACCATCAGGAGCAAACGTGTACAGGGAGATCGCCGTGGTTTTGGACACTGGAGGGCCCTGGAGGAGAGTGGGAGATCTCCCCTTTCCCCCTGAGCCAAGAGTCTCCCTTCAGCTTTTGAAACCTCACTTTCTCTTTGGGAGAAACTGGGATTTCTGCAGTTCTGCAGGATGAAGGAGAGGAGGGATCACAGAATCCCAGCCGAGGGATCTAAAAAAGCTGCTTTGTGGTTTCTTGCAGTGTGACTGGGGAGAGAACCTTGCTTTAACCTCTTTGGTGAACAAATTTACAGTGGGAACAGTTGTTTCTCATGTGTCTAACTCACCCTGTTCCTCCTGCCCTGTTCAAAGGACATAAAACCCCTCAACACCCACCAGCTCCTGCTCCAGCTGTGCTCAGGAGTATAAATTGATCTGGCAGAGTCTTTGCTCCCAGTGGTGCTCCCAAGTCGTGACAGAGACAGGGTCCTGTTCCCCGAGGGCTGGTGTTGGGGTTTTGCTTCAGTTTGTCATCTTCCTGGGTTTGAGTTATTTAGTTCCCTTTGGGCTGGTGAAATAAGGGAACTGCCCTGCTGACTTCACAGCAAGAGGGGAAGATCCCAGCAGAGGTTGGGGGGATGGACTCCGTGTTTCCGAGAACCACATTCTCATTTTCCTGTGCCCCTGTGTTGCCATTTATTTTCCTTCCATCACCCCTTGGCTGTTGCCTGATGTGGAAGGACAGATCTGTGAGAATCTACAGTTGGACTTTTGGGATTGAGACCTTTTCAGTCCTCTCTGCTACTTCTAGTCAGTAATTTGCTGATCCCAGAGTTCCAGGTTTTGGTCTGCAGTGGAACAGAAAAGGCAGGAAGCACAAACTGGGAGTGAGCCACACACTCATGATGAGATAAGCTTGAAGGTCCCTCCCAGCCCAGGCCATCCAGTGATTCCATGAAAACTGCAGTGAGACTTCATCCAGTGTCACTTTCCCCATGAAACTCCTGAGGACTGTGTAGAATAACTTGGTGTTATGAATAGATTCATGTCCAGAAGAGGATGAGCAGGGCAGGACAGGGAGTTGTTGTTCCCCCTTCTCACTGTGGTTACGGTGGGACTGACGTGTTTGAGCTGAGGAAGTGACACAGCACAGCACAGTTCCAGCTTTGGATCTGAGCAGAGCTCAGACACCACCTGGAGTTGGTGCTTGCTGGTATCCTGAGCTCTCTCCTGCACCTGGAAAGGGGAAGGGACACACCTTTTCTCAGGAATGGTCACATACCTCCAGGATTTCATCCTTGAGCACCGAGAGCTCGTTGGCGTTTCGTGCGATGAAATCATAGCAGATTTTGGCAAATCTCCTGGGCGCTCTCTGGGCCTCAAAATTCCTGCAGGAGGAAAAGCTGGAGTTTTAGTGGAGGCCCATGTGATAACAGGGCCAATGTGGGTTCGTTGGTGGAACAGGAGTGGTGGTGGCCAGAAGTTTGTGTTTGGAGGGGCAGGGTCCCTCTGTTCCTCTTTTGAGGAAGATTCTCAGCCCTTGTCTCGGTGAAATCCCCTGGGGCTGGGAACAAGCAAACCAAGGCTGTTGAGGTTTCATAAGGGGCCTTCCTAGGGGGCTGTGAGGCACATCCTGGAAGGAAATGCTGCTTTAGGGCCTGGGGGGCTGACACGGCAGGACCCAAAGGCTCCCTTGCAACTCCTGGGAAAGATGAGGTGTGAAACTCTCCCTGTCCTGCCCAGTGGAAACAACTGCCCCAGATGCCAGAGTAGGGAGGAGCTGGGGGAAGAGGAATTGAAGATCCAAGCAGGTAGAACCCACTGGAAACCCGTGGGGTTTTCATCAGGCAACACTGAGCTGCAGTCCTGCAGGTTCCCAGGAAAAGTGAGTTTGGGTGTTTCTATTCTAAGATGTATTTGGGCACAGGGGAAGAGAAATGCTTTTATGTGTTAGCTTGAGACACCAGAATATACGGTTTTCAAAGTTGAATTGACTTTTTGTTTGAAGAGAGACAAAATGAATATGGTAGGTTGTTGAAAATGGTGAAAAAGTGGAATGAAAGGCTCTTTTTTACACAAACTGAAAAGTTTTGTTTTGTTTTTGTTTTGTTTTTGTTTTTTGTTTTGTGTTGCCTGGCTTAGGGAAATTTAGCAGATCTCATATTTTTTTTTCTCCAGCTGAGTGAAGTGTTATCTTTTTAATTCAAAAAACATTTGCTATATGGAAATACAGTCTTGCTTTGTGAAAGGACAGGTAGGAACAATTTTAATGCACTTCCCATGGATCTTCTGGCTTATGAAATGTAACCTGCACCGATACCGGCTGCCTGATTCATGGGGGCTCAGGTTCTCCTTCAGTTTAAGTCAAATTGTTGTAACTCAGGGCAGTCAGTGCTTCCAGCACTGCCAGCAACTCTATTTTTCCCCTTCTGACCTGCTGGGTTTGGCCAGTGCTTTGAAATCCATGTTCTGGGGAAGCTCAGTTCTTTGTGAACCTGTGAAACCTGGCGTTGGAAAATGAGCCCATTATGCTTAGTTTAAATCAATTTTCCTGCCCTCATTAGCTGTGTTAGGTGGTCCACTAATTTAGTGTTGGATACTGCAACAGTGGTTGCAGGGTTGTCTTTAGCTCACGTGCTTTGGGACAGCTCCTGGTCTGGTTGTACCCCTGTGGAACATTTCAGTTGTAATTCCAACTGTGGGAGAGAGTTTGGAGCAGTCAAAATGAATCCAGCAGGCCAGGGAGGGAGCGCTGCCTTTGCCCTGCAGGCAGGGAGGGGAAGGAAATCCCAGTTAGGTTGGAATTCCTTCTTTTGTGGATTCCAGAAGGTAACTGAGTCAGGAGGGAGGATTTGAGGCTGGTGTGTGCTTTGTGTGCACCTGGACTGTGCAAAGGGACCTGTGCTGAGCCTGTTCTCCTGCTGGGTCTTTAGGACACTTCTCTGCAGCCAAGAGCCGAGGTGTAAATAACTGTAATACTGAGGGGTGGCTGTTTGTGCTGAGATGGGGTCTCCTGGCTGGAAAACTTGTTCAGGCTACTCTGAAAAGAGCAGGAGCACAGCAGGAAAAATGTCTGTCCCAGGGCTGTCATCCTGGCAAATTAACAATTCACTTGCAATTTTTTTTTTCTGACGTGTTATCCATAAGGAAAATTTGCTGTTGACGGCGTGCAAGGCAGGTAAACAGGTACAACAGCTATCCCAGGAGAAGGGAGATCCTCCTCTCCTCTCCTGTGAGCTGTGGTTATCCTGCTGCTGGCTGGAGAATGCCACCTTGGTTAAAGGTACCTGATCATTTCTGTTCCAAAATTCCATCCTGCTATTTATGGTTTGCCCGTGCTGAGACAGGTAGAAATGTTTCCCTGTGTGTGTTGCCTGCCAGTCATTAAAAACAGACTCCAATCATCTCACATAAACTAAATTCTCCTTATTTTTCCCAACCTCACTGAGAAAACTGGAATTGAAGAAGAGAAATTATCCTAATTCTTTCCCTGCTCCACACTGCATCTGTACCACTTGATGTTTCTAACAGGACGAGAGATGGGGTGAATGAGAAAAATAAGTTATTTTGCTGATATAATTGGATTTAAGGTTTTTTTGCTGTGGATTTGAACTCTTTTGTAGTAAAGCTTCTAAATCTTTATAAAGACTAGAGCAGAAAGCCATAGAAAAACAGCCTGGCTTGAGGGTTTTTTGCCAGCCTAGAGCTGATGACAGAAAAGTGGGTGGTCAGGGGCTTTGCTGGTCTGGGAATCCAGTTTTGAAAGATTAGAAGCTGGAAACTTTGTGTCAAATCATGGCAGAGGACTGACTGATGTGGAATTTGGGAAGAGGTTGGAGGTGTGACAATTTCCAGGGTGTGAGCTCATATAAACAAGGAAGCAGATGAAGCCTCTAAACTCTGAGCTAAAAGTACTTTGATGAAGGTTTTGTACCATGGAGTATCTGGTGATGGAAAATGAGCACTGGAACTGTTAAATGGTGGAAGAGCCATCTTTCCCTTGGGAAAAAAACCTGAGGCAAAGGGTGGCCTGGTTGGTTCTGGGTTTGAAGTGAACTTTCCAAGACTTGTGAAAAAGGGGAGGGGTTTTTCCCCATTTTCTAGAATTCTGTCTCATTAAGAGTTGTCTGAACCCTGCACCCTGTCAGTTCCCTGGGGGAGAGGTGGGCAGGACTGGAATATATTGTTTATTCAGCCTCTCATCAGTGGTTTGCCTTTGGTTGTGTCTAAAGCCAAGAGAGAGCTGCTGTCTCCAAAACAAAGCTCCTTCCTCAGCTGAAATGTTTTCCAGCAGCACTGGGAGCTCAGGCTGCTCTTCCCTGGCCCTGTGTTTCCAACAGGGCAGGGTTTGTGTGTGCCCTTCCCTTAGAGCAGATTCCTTCTGTAGGCAGCTTCTGTCTCTGCAACCTGTGGTGGCTTTGGCATGAATGGAGAGATCCTCAAGGGTGTCCAGAGGAGGCCAGGAAGGACCAGGAAGTGCTCCAAGGGCTGGAGCATTACACAGAAAGGCTGGGAGAGTTGGGAATGTTCAGCCTGGAGAGGAGAAAGCTCCGGGGAGCCCTTGGAGCCCTTTCCAGTTCTTAAAGCAGCTCCAAGAGAGCTGGAGAGGGACTTTGGGGAAGAGCCTGGAGTGACAGGACAAGGGGGAATGGCTTCCCACTGCCAGAGGGTGGGTTTGATGGGATGTTGGGAAGAAATTCTTCCCTGTGAGGGTGGGGAGGCCCTGGCACAGTTTGCCCAGAGAAGCTGTGGCTGCCCCATCCCAGGAAGTGTTCAAGGCCAGGTTGGACAGAGCCTGCACCATTTGGGATAGAAGAAGGTGTCCCTGGCCATGGCAGGGGGTGGAACTGGGTCGTCTTTAAGGTCCCATCCCACCCAATCCATTCTGTAATTCCATTATTCCAACATCTCTGCACATATGGAGAGCCAAAGCGCCGTGCAGCATCTCTGGCACCTGATCCTTAAGGGTCACTATGGTGGGCTCATGTTGGGAAACAAGACCTATGGGTGGACTGATGAAGTCAGCCTGTATTTTTGCCTCCTGTGGAGGAAAGCACCTGGGATTTCTTTCCTTGCTGAGCTGCTGGGGGTTAAACACCAGACAGTGCTCCCGGGAATAATCCCTCAGCAGATCTTTATCTGCTCTTGGTGGTTATTTATAGTGGCAGAGAGTTGTGTCCAGGATGCTCCAACATCCCAGTGTCACTGCATGTGTCCATGTGTGTTCATGAGGTTTCAAGGTAGGAGCTGAGGTTCTGGGGGTGTGGATCTGTTACTTATTTCCATGCAGAATAGGAAATTATTCCTTTTTATTTTGTGTCCATTTCTAATTCCCAATGAATTTCAGGAATGGTGGAATACCCTTTCTGTTAAATCAGTGCCTTGGAAGGTAATTTGAACAGACACACAAAACCTTGGCTTATTTTGAAAGTCCTAGTGAGGGAAGGCCAGGGTTATGGTTGCTTCTGCCTATTGCAGGATTGAGAATCCCACCAGTTCCATAAATGAAAACAACAGGATTGGTGTTTTGAGGGTCCCTTGGTAATTGCTGACAAGGGACAGTCTCCACCAACGTCCTGCCTGTGGCAATTGGAGCTGCCCTGGCCACTGAAAGGCTCCAAATCCAGTGGTATTTGAGGTGAACTGTGGCAGAATGGAAGAGCAATAACTTGGGGTTAATTTACTGTAAAAACTGGGTTTCAGTGAGAGAAAAGCCACATCCATGGACACGGAGGGGACCTTCTGTCCAGAGCGGCTCCTGGCCATGGCTGAAAGGTCTGTGAGTGGAAGACAGGAATAGATGGACTCACAGCTCAGTTGGAAAATGTTTTCCACAGGTCCTGGAGGTTCATTTGGCAGGTGTTCCCTTTGGAAGGCTCTGGTGTTGCCCTTCCTCTCCTGTCCCTGCCGCTCTCTCCCCACTGCTCTCGTGTCATTGTCCCTCAGCACGAGGTGATTTCCCTCTCTTGCTACTGGAAGGGACTGGGAGCTTCCCAGGCAGCTGGGACAGGACTGGCTGGGTCCTGTTAGTTCTTTCTGAAGGGAATTTGATCTAATCCTGTTGGCTTCTCCTGCAGTAAGGACTGCTCCCATGTTCCCTGCCACCAGGGAATATTTAGCAGCCAAGCGAAGGAGAGGAAGTGAAATGATGTTTGCAGCAGGCACAGACAGGTGTGTCTGTGCTGGCTGTGTACAGAGTCCTTGGGATCATGGAATCGTTCAGGTTGGAGGAGCCCTGGGAGATCCCTGTGTTCCCCAGTGCTGCTGAGGCCACCACTGTCCATGTCCCCAAGTGCCACATCCACATGGCTTTAAATCCCTCCAGGGTGGAGCCTCCACCACTGCCCTGGGCAGCTGTGCAGGGCTGGACAGCCTTTCCTCTAAGAGACTTCCCAATATCCAGCCTAAGCCTCCCCTGGGATCATTCCTCTTATCCATTTCAAATGGTTCCAGTCATTTAGTTCTCTTTTCATCACCACTGGTTGCGTTTTTTCCATTTGTTTTTATCTCTGCCAGGGATGTGAGTTTTTCTCCCAGTCTTTTGGACCAAAGCTCCTGGCTAATTCCACGTTCATCCCTTTCTTTCCCCTGGTTTTGCAGGAATGACCTCTGGCAGCGACACCCTGGACAAGGTGGTCTCTGCTGGGGCTTTAACAGAGACTGTCAGACCCCGCTGCTGTTCCAGGCCTTGGCTACGATGGCTGAGTCAGGGAAAGAGCCGCAGCCCATGCTTCCCTCCTGAGCCTTGCTCCACAGGAAAATGAACTTGGGCAGTTCACACAGCTCTGTTTGCTCCTCTGTGGATTAGGATGATTTTCTGTCCCTCCTGACCTCTTCCCTTCCCTCTCCCTGCCAGGCTGTACCTGCGGAAAGGCCGAGGTGAGACCAGGATCTGTAAAATCTATGACTCTCCGTGTCTCCCCGAGGCTGAAGCCATGTTTGCTATCAATGCTGACGGAGTGGGAGATGCTAAAGACTGAAAACTCCTTTTCTTCCCCTGAATCCCAAGACTCTGTGTCTGTAAGAGCTCCTTTCCTGGTGGCACCTTAGGGACATTCCCAGGGCAGTGGGCAGAGGGAGCTGTGCTGTGCCAGCGTGGGAACTCGGGACACAGCGAGCGCAGCCGGAGCTTTGGGAAGAACCTCCCTGTGCTGCAGCACAGCTGAGCTCAGTGTGCTGCCTGGGCAGCATTCCCATGGGAGCAGAGCCTGTGTGTGTCCCTGCATCCCCCTGACACGGGGCAGCATTCCCATGGGAGCAGAGCCTGTGTGTGTCCCTGCATCCCCCTGACACGGGGCAGCATTCCCATGGGAGCAGAGCCTGTGTGTGTCCCTGCATCCCCCTGACACGGGGCAGCATTCCCATGGGAGCAGAGCCTCTGTGTGTCCCTGCATCCCCCTGACACGGGGCAGCATTCCCATGGGAGCAGAGCCTGTGTGTGTCCCTGCATCCCCCTGACACGGGGCAGCATTCCCATGGGAGCAGAGCCTGTGTGTGTCCCTGCATCCCCCTGACACGGGGCAGCATTCCCATGGGAGCAGAGCCTCTGTGTGTCCCTGCATCCCCCTGACACGGGGCATCAGAATCCTGGTGGCCACAGTTGGGAACTTGGTGAACTGGAAGCAAAGCTGAAGGGTTTGTCCACTAAGAGAAGTGGTGGTTTATAAACCAGAGCAGAGTGCTGGTCCACACGAGGGATTTGGCATTGGTGATCATCCCAATCCATCATCTTTCTGTTCATTTTCTTTTGGATGCTGCAGCCTGCTGGGCTGGGGGAGCTGTTCCTTTACATTTCTGGTTAATTTTCTGGTTTTTTGTTAATTCTTTGTGGAAATCTGCTTTTAATAAAAAGCCCCTGAGGATACTGATGATGTCCCAGGTTCCTGGGATTCACAGGTGTGTGTTCAGCCCAAGGATTGTTCTGGCTGGCAGAAGCTGCACCAATCCCCTGGGAATCTCAGTCTGGGATTGTTTTTTCTCCCAATTCTCCTCAGTTTGGGGCTGCAGTGCAGCCCTGCCCTGTGGATCTCCTAGATGTGTTTTGGAGTTAAAAAGATTATTTTCTATTCAGCAGTATTTTTCTAGAACTCAATTAAAAAGAATAAAACTGTATCAATGTGGTTTTAATTAGTTCATTTGCATTGTTCAATTAAAGCAAATAATTGAGAAGGGGCTTGAGCACCCCTTGGTTGGAGCTGGCAGCTCTTCTTTATTTTCTCTTCATTCTTTGAGTTTAATTATCTCTTAAGCAGTTACTGCAATTAAGATACACAGTGAGAACAGCATTGCTGCCCTGCTGGATTGGGAAATCCAAGTGCAATTCCTTGGAGAGATTGAGGGGATGGGGAGCTGAGCCTCAGGCTGGGTTTTGGCAGCAGGAATGGGGTGAGGAGGTGAGAGGGAAGATCCCCCAGAACTGGTTACAGTCAATTCTGCTGGGTTTGGGTGCCCCCACCCCAAAAAAGGACCCTGGTTAAAGGGGGCTTGAGGAAGCAGTGGGATGTGCTGGGGGGGCTGTGCTGGAACCCCAAACCCTGGCCAGGGATGGTGGGCAGTGCCAGGTGCACAGGGACACCATGGAGGGGCTGTGCTGGGATCCCCAAATTCCAGACAGGAATGCTGGGCACTGCCAGACCTTTGGGACACTGCCTGATCCAGAGAGATTTCCCATTATGTTCTCTCAGGCTCAACACCTGGCATTTCATTGGAGTCCCACAGGCTGAAAATCCCATGTGAACAGCTGGAATCACAGCTGGAAAGCAGCCCTGGCTCGGCGCAGGTGTGAGGGGCGAGGCCGCGAGCGATGGCACCGCCCCCATCCCGGCAGGGCGGGGCGCTGGGCGGGGCCCGGCTCAGGTGCGCGGGGCGGGACCGAGGGGATTTAATCCCTGGAAATGGCCTTGTTCGCTGTTTGCTCACTCGGAGCACGGTGCGGCCGGGGCTCCTCGTCCGCGCTCCCCAGATGGGGCGCGGGGGCTTCGGCCTCCCCTCCTGTACCCGTCCTTCCTTCTCCCCGTGTTGCCCTGCTTCCTCCCCGTTTTTCCCTCTTCCCTCTCTCCCTCAAATTATTCCAGCCTTTCTCCCCAAACCCCCCCCGCCCCCCACTCCTCCCTCCCCTGTCCTTACCCCGTTAATCCTTTCTATTCCCCCTCTCCGCTCTCTCCACGTTCCTTCTCCCCCCTTTCTGGGCTTTCCCCTCCCGATTCCCTCCGCATCCCGGTCCGCCCCTCCCTACGCCTCATCCCCCCCCAATCTTCTCTCCCCGTCCTCCCCTCTCCTCCGTTCCCGCAGCCGCGGGGCTCGGGGCGCCGGAGAATAAAGCCCAGAGGGCCGGAGCCCGGCGCGCCCTGCCCTCGCTGGAGCCCCCACACGGGGCGGTGCTCCAGCCCCGACCCCCCCGGGGAGCCCCAGTGTGATGTGGGGAAAGCCGCAGCCCCGGCCGTGTCGGGCGGTGCTTGCGAACTGCATGGGGAGCCCCGCGGCTGCGGGAATGGAGGAGAGGGGGATGTAAGTGGGGAATGGGGGGGGAAGGGAGTGGTCAGAGGGGAGTCAAGGACCGAGAACAGGTGTGGGGGGGGGATCGGGATGTGCAGGGCAGCAGGGAGAGAGGACAGGGGGAGGTGGGGTGGGAAGGAAGGGTACAGAACGGAGTGGAAGGAATGAAGGCAGATGGTGGAAGGTAGCATGGAGAGGGGCAGGGGGAGCCGGAGAGGTGGGAAGGAAGGGTGGAGGAAGGAGAGGGAGGGAGGGAGGGAGGATTGAAGGCAGGTGGGGAAAAATGTTGGGGGAAGGGGAGCAGGGAGAGGGGCCAGGTGGGAGCCGAGGTTAGGGGGGAGGAAAGAAAAGTGGAAGGAGGAAGGGGAGAGGGGAGGGGTAGGGTAGGATTGAGATGTGTAAGGGGATAGAGAGGGGGGGTAGGAGGGGACCGGGCCAGGGGGGAGGGAGGGGCAGGTTAGGGGGGAAGAGAGGGAGGGTGGGGAAAGAGAAGAGGTACAGAGGAAGAGAAGCATAGAAGAAAAGAGATAAAGAGGAACAGATACAGAGCTCGGCCCGGCCGTAAACTCCACAACCGAGCGTCGAGAGGGCAAATGGCGCGGCAAGAGAGAGGGGGCGATTCCCGGGGTTTAAATCCCCTCGGCCCCGCCCAGCCGCGCTGGGGCCCCGCCCCGCCCGCAAATCCCGGCGGATCCGCGCCCGCTCTGCTGTGTGCTGTGGATGCTCGTCCCGGGATGCGGCGGGACCAGCGCTCGGAGCGCTGCACAGAGCCCCGGACCAGGGGCTGCTCCCGGCGCTGCACGGAGCTCGAAGGGCTGAGATGGGTCCAGGGCCCGGGGATTCGGGTCTGGGTCCTGCTGGGGGTCCTGGGCTGTAGGATTAGGGCAGCACCGTGGGCGGGAGGAGCCGCTCCGGGACGGGCGCTGGGGCCGAGCCCGGCGCTGCCGCTCCTGCTCCAACTGCGGCCGGTGCGGGTCTGGGGTCCCGCCGGGTCCCGCTGTAGCCACGGGCAGCCGGGGCCGAGCCGGTACCGGGAGGAGGGCGGCGCTTCCCCGTAGCAGGCGCTGGATCGCGGCTGGAAGCGGGCGGGGAGCGGGGAGAGCCCGGGCAGCCCCGGCACCCCCCGGGCACCGCCGCGCCCTCAGGGCCGCCCCCGCAGCGCCCCCTGGCGGACACGGAGCGGCGGCGCGGGCACGGCGCTCCCGCAGCCCCCCGGTGCGCGCTCCCGGTGCCGCAGCATTTTCCAGAAAATGGAAATTAAGTCCACCCAGCTACCAGGTATGTTCCAGCCACCCCTAATCCCTTACCCGCCAGCCTGGGGACATCCTCCATCAGCAGCGTTAAAGCCAAGGGAATTTCCCTCACAGAAATTAAATCCCATTTGGATTAAGTTGGTAGTTTTCCTGGCAACCCGCTGGAGCTGCAGAACTGATGGGAAGATTTCACAGGTGGGTCACACTGCAGGTACCCTGAAGGCAGGGATGCGCATCCCTTTCCTCAGGGAAAAGAGCTCCCCGATGCCACTGCTGAGGCTCTGGAATGAACTCAGCTGCTGCAGGGAGATGTCCTCCCTTGGGCACAGGGGCTGCCTCGCTGCCTTCTCCTCTCAAAAATATCAACTGCAGCCCAGGCTCGGGGGTGGAATCTGCTGAATTCCAGGGAACTCTGTCAAGTGACCCCCAGGGACACGGGTGGGGCTGGAGGATGAGGATTATAAACAGCAAATTCTATGGAATAGAAACCTGTCCTTGTCCTGGTCCCACTGAGCTTCCTTGGAACCTCTGCTGGTTCCTGACACAGCTGGTGTTAAACAGGCAGCTTTGCATGAGAATATCCACACTCCATGAGGCACTGTGAGATTATTCCAGCAGGAATTCAGCAGGGAATTCAGGGCTGTAGCTGTAATTCATCTGAACTAGCAAAGATGAACCCCAAATCTGGGCACCACACAGAGAACAATTTTTGTCAGCCAAAGCCCTGGACTGGGAAATTTCAGCAGCCAAATATATGGAATTGTCTAAATCCTTGTACCCAGCATCTCCCAGAGGGACAATCCAAGTCTCAGGGTGTGAGTGCTCCTGTCCTTCCCCTGCTGCTTGCAGGACATATTCCTCTCTGTGCAGTTGGCCCTGGCGAGGCTGCTGGAATCTCTTCTGAATAAATTGAAAACATTCTTTCCCTGGAAAAGGCCAGGAGCCAAAGTAGATCCCTCCTGGCCACCCTGGTAGGCAGCAGCTGGATCCACTCTGGGGGAAAACAGCCTGCCCCTGCCAGGAGCTCTTTTTCCTACCAGCTCCTGAGCAGTGTCAGGGCCACAAATCCAAATAAATCCCAAAGTCACAGAGTGAATAATGAATAGAGAAATGCATTGTTGTCATAAAAAGCTTCAAGATCCATTAAAAATACTATGACAAGACTGTAATGGGATTTCCAGGAACCTTCTTAATGCTCTTGGTTCCATTTTTCTGGATTTTTAGTCTCTCAATGAGCAGCTTGTAGAATTTATCCTGGGATTTAGAGGCTGTGCAGGGTTGGTTTTGGATTGACCTTCAACTCTGGTCTCACTTTGTGCAAACACAACTTGGACCAAGGTGGGTGAACTCATTACCTCAGTTTTTTCCCTCAAAAAAGTCCCTTGTTTATTTCTCTGTAGATCTCAGATTTTGCCTCAAACTGTCACTCCTCACCTCCATTTGCCCCCAGGGATCTCCCTTTGCCCTCAGTACTTTCTCCTGCCCCTCCCCAGCCTGAGGCTGCTCCTCTGCTTCTCTGCTCTTGTCCCACACGGTGGAGCACCAAAGGGGAAGGGTTGCAGAAAATATTTCTGCAATTAGTTCATCATTATTTCCAATTCCCCAGTGAGAAGAACATGAACTCACAGCCATAAAGGCCTGGCAGTCCCTGCAGCGAGAGCTCAGCACAAATCCACAGAGGCAATTCCAGCATCTGAAAGAAAGAAGAAAAAGGTGATTTCTTCTTTTTCAAAGTTATTTCAAGTTCTCAGGCCCAAACCAGCCTTTGTTCTTGATTTTGGCTGGGTGAATCCTGAGCTGTGGACACAGGTCCTGTCATTCCTGCTCATGGGAGTGATGCTCCCTGGGGGAAATCAGCTGATTCCCAAAGTTCAGTTCCGCCCCATGCCTGGTTTACACAGGAGAAAACCTCTTCCATGAAGGGATTCTGCTCCATCTAATCCCATCTGCCCAGGCTGGTCCATGTGGATGTTGCCAGGCTGGGGCAGCACAGGCAGATGCAGCTCTCAGCACTCCCTGCTCCAAACACAGCTCTGGGCTCCTTTGCAAACTGCCTCTGCCATGAGGTTTGCTCCAGGAGAAATCAAGGAATGGTTCTTGGCAGGGTGAAGATTAAGTTATCACAAAGGGAAGCAAAGGATAAATATTCCTGTAAGAGCCTTTGGGATCTGCTGGGCTGAATTGGGAAGGGGACATTGATTCCCTGCAGTGCAAATACACAACAACCTCCAACCTGAAGCACAGACTGTCAGGAGGGGTCTGAAATCACCACTTTGACAAACCTCATTGTTATTCTTCCTTTCAGGAATTCTGCAATCAAACTCTGACAAGCCCAAAAGCTGTCTGGCTGCTCAGGAACAAAAGGAGACTCCCAGGGATGAGGCACATTCCCAGCAAACACTCCCAGCAGGGCACAGAGGCACCACTGGAGCTCCTGTGGGGCTGGGAAGGGCTGCGAGGAGGACACAGCCCCAGCTGGGGTGGCAGTGGCAGTGACAGCAGCAAATTCCCACAGGCTGATGGCACAACAGAGAGACAAAGCCAGCAATGCCCATGGGAGGTGCAGGTTTAATTCTGCTCCCTGCACTGCCACATCCCAGTAGGAAATTTCCAGGGAAGACAAAATGCAGCATCTGCCACCCTGATCCCACTTAAACTCAGCGTGTGGGGCCAACCCCCCACAGGGAACCACTGACCTGGCCTGGATCAGCCCCAGACACTGCCCCAGTTCTCACCTCCAACTGCTCCTGGGGCTGCCACCACATTCCTGACAAGGAGCCAAAGGCCCCTTTGGACAGGGCTCTCTCTGTGTCTCAGGCCTGGGGGACTGCAGGGACCAGGGCAAGGACACCCTGGAGCTAACTGAGGCCTCACCCACACCACAGACAAGACCAGGGGTCCTCCAGTGCAGGCCAGCACAGCCAGAGCCCGTTGGGTTTGGCTGCTCAAACACCAAAGCTTTTGGCAAAGATGGGACAAGTTATGTGGTTTTTCCTGTCCTGAAAGAGAAAATGAAAATTAAGTCCACTGTGGATGTCAAAGGCTCCTGGCCTTCCCACTTCTGTTTTGATTGCTCACTATAGGGTTCTAGCCACAAAAAATGAGAGGTGACACCAAATAAAAGTGCCTCTTTCCAACATTTTATTCCCTAATATTTTCATACATAAAAAGGATGGCCATTTTTTCTTATGGAATTCTTTGCCCAATTTTAACAGAACCATTTTCATTCCAGGCCCCACTTGTGAGTTACTGAATACTTTGCCATCAGACTTTGGACAAAAGGAGAGAAGGATCTGTTCCACACAGGTGTCATCCAATGGGGAACACACCCTGTGCCAGCCCCAGCCTGGGCTGAGCACGCTGCCTCATTCCCCCATTCTGGATTCTGGCTCCAGTCCAGTCTGAGTTTCCCCCCATTTTCCATGTCTAGAAACAGGAAATTGTCCTGGTCAGGGTGTAAGACCTTAAACTGCACATTGATCTTGGGGGCTGTGACTGGGATTCCAGCAGGGAATTAATCGTGTCACAAATAAAAGCTATTGCAGGGAGCAGCACTGACAAGGTTGGGAGCTGCTGCTTCACCACACGGTGTCAGCAACAGAGAGAAAACACAAAATGTGTATCCAAAAGCAAGGATAAAATGACTCCTCCTGCTTTTAGTTGGACCATGGTTAATTCTGCCCTGGAATAACAAAGAATTTCTCTCTCAGACCCTCAGAGAGCCCTTGAAAAGCCAAAGTGCAGCAGGGAAGGAAGGAAAGGCATCTCTGCTGGGAACAGCACAGGTCCTGCTGCTCCTGGGCACTGGGAATGAGTCTGGAGACAAAAGTACCTTCCCAGGCTGGAGGAGCTTTCCTAAAGCACCACCTCTGGGAAGCAAAGGGAAGACATGGAGTGGGAATTTACAATAATAATCATAATATTGGGAAAGAGCAACAATGGAAGCAAGCCTAACTCCAAGGGAGCAGGAGGAATGCTGAGCTTTAAACGAGGTTTGAGTGAAGCAGCATCCCCTGGGATCTCTGAAGCACAGTTCCAGGTCTGGGATTCCAACACCAGTGCAAACTCCCACTGCCCAGTCCCTGGATTTGCCTCCTGCCAGCACTCAGCACCTCAGGCACACTTGGCTTGAGTGCTCCAGTGCTGCTGCCTCCAGGGACTGGGAAATGGGCACTAAACCCCTTCCCACAGGGCTGGCTCTGAGCTCTGGCAGGGGAAAGCATTTGGCACCTCTGGCATTCCAATGAAATCAGTTTCCATCGTTTTGAAGATACACTGAATAAACTCAGGGCACATAAATAAACCCCTCTCCACAAGGACAGCCCCAGGAAATACACAATCATTCCCATGCCTGGTCAAACAAACCAGCAGCCAGTTTTTTGGGAGAGACCCTGGACTCCTGTCTCCCTCCCTGGCTGTAAAACACTTGCAGAGGCTTTGGAGTTCATGCAGGATTGTCAGGAATTGGATATTTAATTTAAATTCCATTCACATACTAAGGAATTTGACGTGTCCTAAAGGCACCTCCACTCACACTCCAATTTTGAACCCTCTAGCACCGATGAATTTGGATGTTCTTTTGTTAGGAACACCCCACCTCTGCTTCTTTAGGCATCTCCATGTGGGAGATAAAATAAACGTGGACAAAAGTTTGGAATGCAGCTTCTAAGTCAGGTTCCTGCTAGGAAATTACTCCAGCTCTCTGCTGCTTGGGCTGTTTTAAAAAAATGGAATCAAACCCTTTGTTCCATTGGCCTCACACCCCAAATTCCAGTAGGACAGACAAGTCCCTCTCCTTGGACAGCAACATCTCCTACCTGGCCCTGTGCCTTCCCCAGCCTTCAGTGGTCACTGTCTCCATCTTCCCACACCTTCTCATCTTCTCCTTGGCACACTTGGCTTCCTCATCCTGCAGAGCAAACACAGGGACAGCCACCAGGGACTGGTGGCACCCTCTGGATGGTCACCCCTCTGCTGGGCACCATCCCTGCTCCACAGCCCATTCCTGTTCCTGTCATCTCCTTTTAACGGGATGTTAAACCACAAACGTTTGCTCTGCTGTGTTTTGGGACAGCAGAGACTCCCTCAAGGCCGTGGGCAAAGCTCCTGTTCCCACCCTCTGCCTCCCAAACCTCTGCTGGGGCTGAGGAAACATCTCAGTTCCTGCTGGCAATTTCCTCCTGTGCCCATAAACCCAGAGAAATCGCGGCTGCCCCATCCCTGGAAGTGTCCAAGGCCAGGCTGGACGGGGCTTGGAGCACCCTGGGCTGTGGATGGAACGGGAGGGGATGGAATGAAATGATCCTTAAGGTCCCTTCCCACTCAAACCATTTGGGGATTCCACGATCTCCCCACACATTTATTTTGCACCAGTTCCTCTCAAATATAAATTCTCAAATTTAGATCATTTGTTAAAGGAATAATTTAAAAATTATTCCAGGAATAAAAAGGGGAGCACCAAATGTACAAGAATCATTCCTATGTCCATCAAATCATTATTAACTGGAAGCTTATTCCCTTGTCTCTGTCCTTGTTTAGCTTTCCTGGAAAACCTTATGACCCCAGAGTCTCTCAGAGAGAAGTATCAGGATTACTGGAAGGTTTGCTCTGCCAGAGACCCACGGGGGTTCACAACACTTGTTCCTCTGTGTCTTTATCCTTTAACCAGCTTTCCCCCAGAATGGTGTTGTGGGAGAAATTCAGAATTACTAGAAACATCCACCAAATAACCCAGGACTTCCCCTCTCCTCTTTTTGCTCCACATCAGGGATGTTTTGCTGAGTGCCACAGGCATGGGATGCCTCAGCATTCGCTGGGGATATTGTTCAAGACTGAACTTGTGGCCTCAGTGCTCCAAAATGTCCCATCAGCCCCCATTCCAGATGGGAATGTCTCAAACAGCAATGTGGGGTGTTCCCTCTCCCATCCAACCATTGGGACAGCTCACATAGAATGTGACTGACTTACAGGGTCTGAAATTCCTGCCTCAAAAGGCAGGTGGTGGAATATCCTCTCCTGGGAATATCCAGAACACCAGGAGTGTTCCCGGAATCCACGGGTCAGGGGCAGAGTCAGATGAACAATCCTGAACTGGTTTTCAGGGGATGCATCCCCAGCCTATGGCTACAACAACTCCAAAGCTGTTCCTTCCCCCTGGGACAGCCAGGGAAAATATCCTCATCATGGATTTCTGAAAGGAAAAACCTCACAGCTCCAGGATACTTGGCTCTTCCCAAATCCAGGCCAGCACTTCAACAGGCTTTAAGGAATAAACGACAGGAAAGACCATCTCAGGGTGCACACCATGAGCTGGGCACATTCCTCACTGGAACTGGGCTGTTCCCACATCTCTGTGACAGTTGGGAGCATCCCCATTTCCTCACTCTTCCATTCAGGAGAAAGAAACAACAGAGCCCTCAAACACCCAGTGTGCAATCCCAACAACCCCGAGAAAACCACTTTGGTCTGGGAAGACACATAATGCCTGATTTTGGAAAAAACCAAATGGCAGGACTGGAAACATTTCCAGGCATGGAGCCTCCCAGCTCTGGAAATGTAGCTCTCCAAGGCTTCTTCCTAGAAGAGACCCCAAACTTGTCCCTGACTGGGCTCAGGGAGAAAATCCCACCTGTTTCACCTGCCTGGTACAGGCCAAATTCCATGGACAGCCCAGGAGGGTGTCCCTGACCTTGGCAGGGGGTGGGATGTTCTGTAAGGACACAGATCATTCCAGGAATTTCAGGCACATCTGAGCCACTTCTCAGCTTCCAGCTCCTCCCCAAGCCTCATCCTCAGACCTGCTGGGAAGGGAAGCAGTGGCTCCTCTCCCCAAACACACCCACTGCCCAGAACCACCGGGTGACACGAGAGGTTGATCCATTGTCTTGGCTGTTTTCCATAATCCAGAACTTCAGGGACTCCAGAGTGGGACAAGCAGGATCAGCCCCAGGTTCCAGGTACTGGCACAAAGGAGCTGCTGTGCTGGAAGAGGCAATTTCCGAGGCTCCTCTCCCCTTTGCTGGGAATTCAGTGCTGCACCTGGCAGTGATCACGGATTTAACCCTTCCTTAGGGATTAATCCCCAACACTCGCTGCCTAGTGCTGCTGGAGCAGGAAAAAAAGCTCTGCCAAATCCAGAGGGGTCCCTGTCCAGTTTCCCAGGGCGGATGGAAAGCTGCTACTGACAGGCTGGATCTCAGGAGAACTTCAATAATTAATTTGATGAAAGCTTCTAAAACAGGAACTTGTTTCCAAGTCTAAGGGAGCTCCAATCCAATCATTTGCCAGGCTTCCCAATAAAGTGCTGCAAAAATGTGTCTGTGTGTAGGAATCTTCTTTTAACCCAATTTCAGGGAAAAGTTGCCTAAGGTTTCATTTAAAATTTAAACCAGCCTGTGACATATCAGACAGAAAAAACTATTTAATAGGTCTCTTTTGCCAGCTGCATGGCCCAGACCCAACATTTTGGCTCATGTGGGAAGCTGATGGGATGCGCAGAAACAAGTTCAATTCCACCTTCAAGCAATTCCCAAGGACGTGATGACCCTACAATGAAGTCCTGGCTTGGAAAAATGCTATCCTGCCTGTGACAATGATCAGGGTGAGTGCAGGTGCTCCAAACTGTCAGTGACAGCTCCTGCACTGCTTCCTGTCCTTTCCCAAAGCCCCAGGAACTGGGGCTGGGGGGATTTGTTGTGGCTGCAGGCCCACTTTTGGCCACAGATGCCTGGATGTGAACAGTGGCCCCTTTCCAAAGGAAACAATATTCAATCCGCCAGTGTCTTGAGGTCAGGTCAGAGGTGGCATCTGGAGCTCCAAGGGCAGCCAGAGTCTGAGTTGCTGAAAGGTTTGGTCTTGGAGAAATCCTGTTGTCTTGGCTTGCAAAGCAAGATGTAACCAAAAGTGTGTATTCCATCACCATCTGCTGAAACAGGTGGGGCAGTGATCATTCCTCCAGGAAGATATCTTCTGTTAATGGGCCATCTGTTAAAACCAGGGGAAGGAGCCAAGCACCTCCTACCTAGATAAAAACCTGAGATTAGAAACATCAAAGCAGCCTTTTTGCACTGGATTCCAGAGGAAAACCAGACCCTTCTACATCATCACTGGACCTTTGGAGTAAAACTGCACCCTTCTACAGGACCACTGATTCAACTGAACCACATCTGTCACTCCAGGACTGCAGCCACCATTTAATGGGACTGCTATCAACACCCTGACTGACAGGGTGTCAGATTGTATTCTGACTCTGTCAGTGTTTTATTGTTTTGTATTACTGTAATTTTATTTTATTTTTAATTTTTCTAGTAAAGAATTGTTATTCCTATTCCCATATCTTTGCCAGAAAGCTCCTTAATTTCAAAATTACAATAATTTGGAGGGAGAGGATTTACACTTTCCACTTCAATAGAGGCTCCTGCCTTCCTTAGCAGGCACCTGTCTTTCAAACCAAGATACCTGGGATGTTTGTGATCCATAGGAATCAAACCTCATTCCCCCACTGTCTGAAGGTCAGGTCAGAGACAATGGACATACTACTTTTAAATTAAAGCAAATGTTTTAACAGACCAATATTACATCCTCTATGCATTTTGATATTCACTCCTTTTATTTGCATGATGGGCTGTGCCTATGGGAATAAGTTTGTAAAAATGAGATAATTTAAAGAAAACTCCTCTTGCTTCCATTGAAGTTACTAAAAAGGGTATTATGTGAGGAAAAGTATTACTATTATTTACATATTAATTTTTTAATTATAAATATTAATGTTTATTCTATCAAGTTCATCTGATCAGTAATAGAACTGATCCTTCTCTTACCTGCTATTCTGAAAGACCACTTCTGATCTTTGTGAATACCAAACAGAATCATTATGTCAGCCTGGGAAACCTCTGGAATATTGATGCTACCTTGGAAAAAGAATCTCTGTCTCCCTAGAAATGACAGCACAACTTTTGAGACAACAGGAAGCCCACAAGTCACAAAATATTTAAGCTTTTTCTTAAAATAACTAAACTGTGGTGATGAAATACTAGATGAAGGTCAGTTTCAGTGCTCAGTGACATGCCATGACAGTTTTATTTTACTTCTCTGGGTTGCTGGGCAAGGAAAAAGCCTTTTGTAGACAGTCTGAATGATCAAAAACCTGCTCTTGCCCAGAGAAGCCCTTCCATCTGGGAAATGGCATGGCAGAAGGAGAGATTGTCTTAAATACCTACTACGGCTGCAGGGACATGGAAATCTGCTGAGCATGGCATGGAAAAATGCCACAGGTGAGAAGCGGACAAGAGGTACAGACAGCAAAAATGAAAGAACAACTGACAGGAATGTGGAAGTTACATCAAAAACAGATGAATTCCACAAGTAATTGAAGGAGAGTGCTGAGGATTTTCTGCAACTGGACGAGTAGCACCACAAAAGACTGGGATTATCTAGGTAATGGCATCAGAAATGCTAGATATGGGTATAGATGCAGCAAAACTGGGACCAAGATAAAAGACAAGAGAAGGAAAAGTCTGGATAGGAGAAAGGGAAGTACACCAGCAGGAAAAAAAGGGTCAGGAAATGGGAAAGGGGATAATAAGGTATGAAAATCATGTTGCATTGGAGGGCTTGCTAGGAAGCATTATGTTCCAACATCTCAGCCTAAGTCAGGACCATCAAACCAAACCTGTTGTTCTGGCCATGCCACACAGACAAGATCAACTCTCATGGTTAGGAGACACAGAAGGAAAGGAATACTTTGCCTGGCAAGCAAGGGAGCACCCCATCAGACAGGTCAAGCACCTGAATATTGTGACAGCAGTGGTGCTACCCACTGCCTCATAAGAGCCTCCTGCATGTTTTGTGAATCCTCACACTCCCAGTGAGCTAAACACTATTGTGGCAATTACTCCAGTATCACTGAATCCACAATACAGACAGCAGCTCAAATATGCTGCTGCTATCCAGAGCCCAAGTTACCAGATGAACAGAGGGCTTTGTTAACCAAAATGAAACAAGAGCAAAATCACTGAGGACAGCAACATGCACTCATGCAGCAGATTTAGAACTCAAAACACCCTTCTGAACAACAGATGTTGGGGGTTTGGTGTTTTTGAACCAGGACATCTCAGTTTAGATTTGCAAGCATATACCCATATTAAAAAAACCTCAAACCACATAACCAAGTCTTTGTGCCATATAATGTTAATGTTAGTAAATGGTTTATTATACATTTGATCTAGAGTTTGGAATTTCCTCACTGCTAGTAGAGGAGAGTTACACCATCACTGGCTGCCTAGAGCACACCATTTATAGAAAGACCTTGATAACTAACAAACTTGGAACCAGGACGAGGACTACTCTAGGTCCTTACAGTGTGATTTACAAAGCAATCTAAAACTGCATTTTACATAATATTTAATCTGGATTAGTTCTCAGCAACATTTTTCCTCAATAGACAAAGCACATGACTAAGTCAATGTGTTATATTCATCACAGCACTGAGTTTAAGTATTGGCTCAATTTACAGTTCCACCACCCACTTAAACCTGACATATGACTCCAGGCTGTATATAAATGCCAATTTTAGCCATTTCTGACTTGGACTTTAGTAAGAACATCATTTGCCTCTCATTCTCAGAAGAAGAAAAAATTGCCAGCGGCTGGCTGTGCATATTCATAATTATTTCACATTTTCCTCATTCTGAACATCTTGTTTTATGGAGCTTGTGTAAATACATGGGTGAGCATCTTCACCACAGGCTGGTGGAACTGTTAATAACTAATAGGGGAAAACATCTTTCCATCTGAAAGATGCTGTTCCCACACTTTGCTCAGAAAGGATCATTTTCCACCACACAGATGTTTTTGGCCTAAAGCCTCTTTTCAAGCTACATGCAATGCAGCAATACAAGTAATAGAGACCTGTAATGCAAATAGGGTGAACTGAAGAAAAGGGGCCTTATTTTTTTTAACTACAGGAGAATACCAACCACTAAGTATGCCCAGAGCTTGCTCATCCCACTATTTTAGGCTACTTAAGCAATGACATGAAAACAGGCTCTGACATAGGAAATGTGAGAAAAAATGGAATAACACAGTGAAAACAAACCCCTAAATTAATGGAGAAATATAAAGAACAACTCATAAAAATTGTATATCTCTAAATTAATCTAAGAGTCTATCTTCAGAGACTCTTTACTTTTCTTTATTCTTTAAATGGTTCAATTTATAAAAACTCTTATTTTTATCAAAGGCAACATAATATTATTATTCCATGTTTGATGGGACAAGACTTTTCTGACACTGCTTAGTTGAAGTGGAATGGTCATTGGATTGGAAATTTTCCAAAGAGCCTTTGCCATTAGGAAAAAAAGGAAAGTTTGTCACCTGCACTTTCGCTGCACTTCTTTTCCAAGCTGAAGAAAAAACACACAAACAGTCTAATGAGACACCCTGCAGGCTTAGTCCTTTCAGACATAGCAGAATCAGCTACATCTACTTAAATGCAGTTTTTGGAACAGCTCTGAACTAGAAAGGCACTAAGGTACACCATCCTCACCATGTGAGGAGCAGGAGTCCTTCTGAATAAACTTCAAACCAGACATTTATAAGCCAGCATCAGGCACTGGAATCAATATCCTAACATAGCAGGAAACCATCAGGATTTCTCCCAGTGTGTACTGCAGGGGTTTGGAACATCAATCTGGAAACACTACATACACTGCATACAGAATTCTTGACTTAAATGAGTTGTGCTGCAGCCCCATTCAGCTTTTTTGTAAAGGCTTTGTGCAACAACTGCTACTGAAAAAAACCCAATCAAACAAAAAAATAAAGACAAAACTATTTTCTCCAAACCCATAGACATTTTTCTTAGTTCCAGGAACTGCACACAAACCCAGAGATTTTTGAGACCCCTTCTGCATGTTGGAAACATTGCAGGTATTGGATAATCCTCAGTTTAATCATCAAAAAAGAGCCCTTAGGCAAACTTTACAGAGCTTTGCTGCTATTTTTAAAAAGCAGAGTACTCCTGAAACAGGAAACTGCTCTGTACTAGTTGCCAAGAGTGTTATTAAGGAAAAAAAGGAGTTAAGTCCTAGAAATGTAATGAGAATGATTATTGCAACATGAAGCCATCCTCATGAAACAGATTATATCTGGAAAAGAATTCAAGTCCTGTTAGCCACCAATGGAAACAAGTTTCAAAGTGATGGCAAAGTAATTTCTTTCCAATTACTTAGCTAATTTAAACATATTAAACCATTGAATTAACAAAACAATTTTTAAGTTACAGTGCTTTCTTTAATGAAACTTTGAAATCTCACTAGATTCAAACATGGTATAAAGGTATAAAGGTATAAAACTAATTAGTTTTAATTGTCACATTAAAAACAAACCTTCATCTTAAGTTTGCTTTTTAAAAAATGTGTTAGGGCCCATCCTCCCATTCCATCTCCTTCATTGTCACACTAAGACCATGTGATTGAATGAAAAATCACCCACTGCACACTGACAACTAAGTCCTCAATCTCCCCTAAAATCAGCATGGAGAAAACAGAACTGAGAACAACTCCGATAGCAGAACAAGAAGAGACAATAAAATTCGTGAGTATAAAAGTATCAGAAAATAACCAAATTTGGAATTTATTCTCTCAAATATAACTAACATCTTACCAACTACTTTTTTTTTAAAGTATTTCAGGTGACACTATGTGAAAACTGATCATTCAAAGATTTTTGCCCACATGCACACCCATTAAAGCAGCATGAGGGTCAGTCATGAAAATCAATATAAAATAAGACTTTAGCATAACCTTTTTTTCTACTTATGCACACTGTAAACCAGTAGGAGACAGGGAACTTTTAATAACTCTTTACAATTGCTCAATACAGGTTCTCTTATAAAGGTAAATTAAGTGATCCCAGCAGTGGAATTCCTGTCAATGGCACCATAAATAAGAGCAGTAAAGTTAATGAATCTCACCAGTTTAAGGAAGGTTTCCACACTCACCTGACTGTGCCCTCACTCTTTCAATCTGGTTAAATGCCTCTGACACAGGAACTAATTTGCTCCACACAGAGTTCCACATGTACCCTTAGCCCCTTCTGAGATTATTTGGGATAAAGGAGGTTGTTCATGTCACAAAGAGTTTCTTGGGTGCCTGTAGTTTTCAAGTCACTCTGGCCCAAGCACTTCTTCAGTTTCTAACTACAGCTTTTCTAACCCACCTTTGGCAACATCTGAAAATGTAAAAATATGATCTAAGCTAGCTGTTCTATGTTAGCATTAATTAATTTAGGACTTTTTATACAGGAATCAAAATTACCTGAATCAGACCATAGTTAACAGTTCAGCCTTGCTCTGATTCAACATGAATTTCAAAGCCCAGAACTCCAATAGAAAATAGGCTTAGAACACCTCATGACTCTCATTTGAGTTCTGCAGGAAGCCTAGCCATGATTAACTTTCTTTCCTGTTGGCTGGACTTGATCTGCAGCCTGAGCAGCATCACAGCTGCTTAATTAATATAGTAGCAAGGAAAACACGAATACTGTTGAATCTTAACTAGAAAAATGAGCTTCTAATGCTGTTGTCAGAAAGCAAGCTTGGTTTATGTCCCTTAGTTCAGTGAACTAGGAAAATTTAGGCTGTCTCATTTGTACTTCTTACAGCATTAGCAATAACCCAGACACACATCACCGTGCACAAGAATATCCACAAAATCTTCCTGACAACAAGTTTCTCTTGGAACTCATTGCAAACCTCTTAGGGTGTTTAACTTCAACAACTTCAAGGTCCAACCTTTTTTTAAAGAGTTTGATTATTGTTGTTCACAATTCCAATTTTCTAGGTTCCTTAGGTCAAGCCTGGTGAACAGAGGCTGTTACACCAGAGGGAGGTTAGTGCACATCCTCCTCTCCATATGTGAGAACTCTTAAAAATCCTATTAAGTTATGTCCATTTCACAAATATCCTGATGCAGCAAGCCAGGTTCATAATCAAGATATAATGATCATTGGAGAAGAAGTCCCCACTAAACCCAGTAAAATAATCCATGCAATGACACTGGATTTACCCCTCAGCATGACAAAAGCTCTTCTCTGTAACCAGACTTACAGATTAGCACCACAGAAACTTTAAAGTGTTCCTGCTGCCCATCAGTACACAATACATCCAATATTATTTTATTTATGTGAAAAAGTCTGCTACAACATCTGATTGATAAGTCTCATGCACTACATGAATTTTCTTTTGAAAAGCTGGTATTAGAAATGCTTGGATAACTTTCAGCAAGAAAAAATTTCAGCAGAAAATGCTTTTGGGGCAAGGGACGAAACACAGAAAAAACCCACAGTTTTTTTTTTTTCATACTTTTAATACAGCAACTGTAAAAAAAGGCCTTCCTTGTGTATGAGGAGAAATTTTGTTCCTGTATACATGTGAGTGTATAGATTGTGGTTTCTCTTCTCCTCTGCTTAACAATGTCTCCCAAACTCTCTACATCAACCTTTGACCCACACTCACTCCTGCCTGTGTTGATGTAATTGTGTGGGAAGTCACTTTACAAAGCAGACAACTAAAATACTCGTGTTGGGGGTATAAAAAGAGAAGCTCAGTGTACAAAAGAGGAGCTCAGTGGATAAATCATCTTCCCAGAATGTAAGAGAAATGCCAAACAAGATTTACATGCAGACATTCCCTTCTACTGTGCATCATATATCAAGCAGTGATTGATTATTTTTTTCCTCCAGGAAATCTCCAGTTTTATAGGTTTTTGTTAAAAACTGGACATAAATTTAGCAAAGGGTTGCAGGGATGGTGCCCATGGGAAAATTGCTGTCTGAGAAACAGTATAACAATAGGGAAATAAATATTTTTGTAAATGGTCACAAGACAGAAATGTAAATTTTCACCTGTGCCTACCTAGTAAAAAAAAATTTTAAAAATCATTGGTCATGTCTAAGTATATAAGTATATAAGTTGTTTTGACAACTTTTTTAGCACCTTCTACCATGAAGACAGGGTGGATGGTATAGACTTCTGACTCATTTATCTGGGAACAGTGGCCATTTTTTTTAGGCACTGAATCATCTAGAATAAAATAAAGCACACAAATCAAGACTATTATTTCTTGAAATTCTTTCAGAGTTGTAAGAACATCAACAAGAGATCTGCAAAAAGAAAGGATCAATCTCTTTTTGAGCTGTTAAAAAAAAAAGTGACTGGAAATGTCAAAAGTTGACAGTCAAAAGGGAACCTAAGTCTTCTGAACTGATGTCAGTTGGTATTTCTGCATGTCTAAGAGAACAAACACTAAAACCTCTGAAGTTATATTCTAATTCCACAACATAGCTTTGATGATCGGTGTTTAACATCAAAAGCTACAGAGAAAAGCTGAGAAACTTCCTGTAGAACATATGATGCAAAGCAACAACATAAATGACTCATTAATGCAACAACAAAAGTGTTTACTGTTCCTTATAGAGAAAGCAATGGAAATGCAACATGGACAGAAAACTGAACAAACTGCTTTTACCATGTTTGATTCAGTAGCAATGCTTCATCCTTCTCTTATTAATTCCACACTTATTGGAGGCCTAAGAAAGAAAAAAATCCATATCTTCAGAAAGAAAATAATGTTGGTAGAGTAGGGTCATTTTTTGCTCTTTCGTCCATTTCAAACAGAGCTGTTTCCTCTTACCTTTTTTTCCACTATCAGCTTCCCCACAGCAGGAAATTATTAGTAACCTGCCAATTATTTTCCTGATGACAACTTAAGAAAATGTTCAGGATCCCAATAAGATACTGAATGTACCTTAAGAGGTGAAATAATTAAGTAAAAATAAGTCAGTTCTATATTTAGGGCATTTCTGAAACATAAATAATAACCCTGAATTGTAGCAAACAAGTATTGGTTAAAAAGGAGGGGGGGAAGAATCCACAAAACACTGTTCTCATTGAATCATCAAATAAAACAGATTTGTTCTAAATATATGGACACAAAGGCAATAGAAAGGAATAAAACCGAATTTTTAAATACAAGAACAAATAAAAGATGCCATCTCTAATCAATAACAATCCCTAAATGCCAAGACAGCCACAAGAGAGTCAAGGTACAGGCTGTTTGTTAGGTCCTTAACATGGACTGGAGTCCAGTCAATGTACCTCATACACCATTTTTAAAGCAAAATGTCCTGTCCTTCCATTTCTTCAGGACAGAAGAAATGTTTGTTCTTCTACAAACATACAGAACTAGAAGTCTGATTAATTAATTTTTATTTATTTTTGCCACTTTGCCCTCCTTTAAGTGTCTACAGGCTTACATTGTTTAGCAGTAACATATTTCTAGACTTTTACCTATATTTAATATCATAGATAGTTCCAATAAGACAGAAATATATTGATTCGTATTGCTCTATTTCCTGTTTCAGTTCAAAAATATGCAAGATCAATTTCTGTGAATTGTACTAGATTTGCCAAGAATGGAGAGGGAATTTCTCCATTTCTTCACACAACTATCACCTGCTAGACAGCAGGTGGAGAAGATTTCTAAGTTGACATCTACATCCAGTTTAATTTTAATAGTTTAACCTGTGAAGTCATTAAGAATACCAGTCAGAACAGGATTACATGTACCATGAATAAATTCTGTGCCTACATACCCTCAAGGTGGTGTCAAACACACCCACTCCTTGTGTCTTGCTGTTCTACATTTCCTAGAACTTCCATGAGCAGCACCATGAACATCTATCCCCACCTACAATTCAGGAAATTTCCTGATGCTTCAACTGCAGTTGCCTCTTTTCTTTGCCTGGTATAAAAAGCACAGGGGTGGGGAGCAACACTGATCTGCATTTCCTTGTAGGAATATTTCCTTCTGAGGTCAACTAAACTGTTTCTCCTAGACTGGTCTGTCTCACTCTTTAAAATCATTCACACCATGAATTGGGACAGTATTTGGGATCAATACTTTCCAGACTGAATTTTAGCAACAAACTCCTGTACTAGCAGAGATTCATAAAGCTCCTGATTCATGTTTGGATCCCTACCTGAGGGAGGAAAATTCACATGTAGCCTAAAAACATCCAACCTTATGAATTTCCTTATGAACTTTTGCATGATTCAAGGGGAAGACAGGAGGGAAACAGTTTCCATTGCTCTTCAGGGAGATTCTTGCCATTAATTTTCAGGGTAGGAGATAAGACAGTCCTTCATATAAGTTACCTTTCTTGAAGTATGTGTCTGTGAACCTTTTTCAGCATATATTTAAGCCACCCTTCTCTTCTAGGCCTTTATCTGGTTATTTTAGATGAAGCAACTACTCTTCAGAAACTGCCAAATAAATAGTAATTTCTTTTCAATATATAGACACCACTTATCTAGTTGCTACTGTTACATCTGAATTTACACTCAAAAGCACTGCAAGACATTCCCAAATGCAAGAAAACAGAGTGCAGCTTTTTCCAGTTTAAAACAACAACAAATCAGTTAACATCTAATGAACATACCTGTTCCTGAAGCATAATCAAACTGAAAAAACCAGTAGTATTCAATGAGCAGCTGATCTACGTGATCACATTGGAAAGCATCTCTGTATCTCCAGCTGAGCTCCAAGCCTGCATGACTCTGCCAGGGCCTCAGGTTTCCCTCAGGCAAGGTTCAGACAACATTCACACATTAAGGGATGCTATTCCAGCACAGAAACAAATACCAATCACAGTCTGTGGGATTATCCTCAAATCACACCCTTTTTCCTTATCATAAATTGCACATCATTTTGCCTTCAATGTAATATATGTAAAGAAATAATTTTCTCAAAAGTCTTAATGTGCACATAAATTAATATAGCAAATATTGTGAATGCAATAGAAATAGATCCTTGAGAGCTTTTCTTTATAATAACTGGTACCAGAACTGTTCTGAACAGCTATAAAGTGCTGTTCAGTCCATGTCCCTCTCTTTTGCCAGAGGGAAGGTGAGAAAAGCAGGGGAGACCACGTTTACCAAGTTCTGCCTTTCAACAGAAAAATCATGATGACTGATATTATCAGCTAATCACACAACTGAACCAATTAATTTGCATTTCTGTGCCTAATGCAAACATATGTTCAAGGTAAGATTGAATAACCACGATTTGAATTTATTCAAATTTTAAAAAAATTAGTCAGTTATTTATAGACACAGAGAAAAGGGGTTTAGGTCTACTATTACACATTAAATATCTGATAAAAGAAACCTGAGGGGGTAGTGTTCCCAGTTGTACATAAAAGCCTAAATATTCAAAGTGTCTCTTCTCACCTGTAAATGCCTGCTTGATCAGATAGCTTCTCACTCGTAGTGAATGACCCAAAGGCATGGCCTGAGCATAACTCTGAAGGCTTAAACTGTGCAGAATATTATTATTATTATTATTATTATTATTATTATTATTATTATTATTATTATTATTTCTTCAAGACAAATATTTTAATTTGTACTTAAAAATTTAGCAGAAGTTGGGGAGTTCAATGAATGTAAATACTCTGCTTTTTACAATATAGCTTTCTTTGAAAATTAATAGATACAAGAAAGAAAATTAAAATTTTTTAAAGTATCTTGTATTTTTACCTCTAAACTGGAAAACTCCTTTTAGCAGAAGACTAGAAAACACTGCTGCAATAATTACCAAAAATCTCCTGAAAATTAATCACACTGTAGGGTATGAGGTGTATTTTTGATTACTAAATACTCAGATATTACCATGAAATACATTAATGAAAATTATTGCCAGCATTTTCAATGGAAATGTCAAAGAAAACAAAATATAAATATTAAAATAATATTTTTTAATAGGAACAAAATCTGTATAGGAGTAACACAAAACCAAAGAGGCTGTATGTGGTGACCATGCAGGAACAATCATCTCTCCCTTTAGCAGATACTGAAAAGAAATCAGCCTTGTCAGTGCCTAAAAAACCAAGGAAGGGCTGCCAAGGGACTTGTGTAAGCTGCAGTAATTTAGGCCTGCTTATGTGTGTTCAGTAACTCACAGATGAGCCTGGAACACAAACACACTGATTTGGCATTTTGGGACATACATGGAGTAAATGTCACTGAGAATTGAAAAACTAAGGTAAAACAGATAGTGACACTTAACCTCTTTCTTTAGGCTTGCATCAGCTGCTTATACCAGTTCTGTGAGAGCAAAAGCCATCATGGTGCTGAACTTCCAAATTCATCCATGGGGCTTTACTTCCAGCCACAGAAGTGTTTCCTGTGATATGTGGTCACAGGGAAGAGAGGGATGCACCCAAATCCATATCAATTTTATCCCCTCTGCTCTGATTTTGAATCAAAATCACGTGACATTTAAGTATCAAAGCAATAACATTAACAACTCACCATAGAGGAATGTTAATTTCCAAGCTTGTTTGTGACCAATATATTCTGACACTGTCAGTGTCAAGCCAAAAAGATAAATTTCTGAGTTGTGTCTTTGAAATCTGATTACAAGGGGGCAGTTTTGTGCTGTTCTGTGTGACCTTGGAGAGAAGTTGCTAAATAAAACATCACAGAACCAGGGGCATCCTGTGACAACTTCATGGAACACAGACAATTAAAACCTACGTGTGTTATATTTTAAATTTCTGCTTCTGTTAGAGTACTACAGAACATCAATTAATAAACAGTTTAGCTCATTGGCATAACCCAAAATTACTTTCAAGAGTGTATTTACTAGGGTCAAGTCTCTCTTGTATACTGAATTTACTAAGCAAGTGATGGAAAGGAATGCAATGTTGTCCACTAAATAAGGAAGGGTTAGATATCAAATTAAAAAAAAAATGGAAGTTTATTGCAGAGTATCAGTCTCCCAAGCACAGGGGAATTGTTTTAAATAGACTCATGAATACATTCTCTTAATAGCTGAGAATTTAATCCAAGTGCATCTCTACACTGTTGAGTTCCACAAATTCATCACCTCTTCAGAAATATGCTAGAATTACACTAGTGAAAACTAACTCAGCATGTCATCATTACTATCTTTAGCACTTTTTCTCCTTAAAAAATACACTTAGAATCATGAAGTAAAAAAACATCTTTAAAAAACAAGCCAATAGGTATCAGGTTCATGCAGACAACACCTTAGTGTTAAACTCCCACAGACCTAAGCTAAGAGTGACATCCAGTGGAAATACTGTCTACATCCTCTTGATGGCTGTAGCTCAGATTAAACCTATCATATCACATCTGTGTTATGAATATTCAGGAAGATATCCCTGTCTTGTATTATACATGTCACTGGAAAGGGAAAGGTGTGCAAGAATGAAAAGTAGTATCGGATTTCCACAGAGATGAAAGTTGTGCCACACCTTAATTCCTGTGGTCAAAGAGACAACATTCTTAATCAATGGTTCACCAAAACAAATTATCTGCCTTAGAGTTCACTGTTAAACCAGGGAGATTTTGCACAAAAAATATAACATGCTTCTGATGCTACATTTGCACAGGTATTTATTGTCATTGATAATTAAGCTATCTTTGGTAATACTCTATCCAACTTCCCAGTGACAATTAATATTATGAGGTAAGAGAGATACTGATGAAAGTTGCTATGTTTTGATCAAATGGAGCTGAACTGGGAACAAGATGAGTAAAGGCTGACAAACTGAGTTTTGTTATTTTTTTTTTTAAACAAGATGGAAAAAAATCCCTTGTGTATGAACAAGCCTGTTCTCCCAGTTTGTCTTTTTGGATATACACCCCTCTGGATTGAAGGAGAAAAACCCAAGGAGTTACATTTCACAGAGCTGCAGATGTGCAACATCTCTGTGGGAGTTGTGAATATTTAAGCAAAGGGAGATATGTTCCATGTCACCAGCAACCTTTTCCCTACTTCCTTTCACACACAGGAAGGGAGATCAGCCATCCATGATGCTGAACAGTTCCAGCACACTGGCCCTCATTCCATTATTCTCTGACCAGACTGGGAAGAAAGCTTCCCAGTTCTCTGGCTCCATTTTCACTATCTGTTCCCCACATTGCTTGATGTTAGATTCAACACATCTGGAGAGGAAGGATTTGGGAAAAATAGGGCTTTTGCTTCGTCACATGCCTGCAGCTAATGACTTTTACCACATCAAGTCTCACTTCTGCAAACACATATTTAAAACAAAATCTCACAGAAATCTGGAAGGAGCTGGAGAGTCTCCCCGGCCCTGTCAATAAAGACACTCAGTTGTTAACATGCACTGATAGAAAACAAAATAGGCAAATTACCACATGGTGATTGTATGAATTTCTGTGCTCCTGACAGAACGTTTGCTTCTGTTCCCAGTTGCAATACTAACCATACTAACTATAACTAGACATGGTTTAGTACCTAGTCAACTTGAAATCCACAATCAGGAGCTCTCATTCAGCTGCTCACTACCTCTGTCCTGCATACAATATTGCCTCTGCAACAAAAAATGGTAGTATTCAACTCCAAGGTTTCATAATAACCACTTTCAGGGTATGGCAGAAATATTCTTCCATTGGGTTTTTTATCTTTACAAAATTCCAAAGCAAATCTTCAAGTACTTTCCCCAATAAATTCCCTGGCTTCCAAATCAAATAAGCATTAATAAAGAAAAGATAACACCTCTATTTCTAGCATTCTGCAGTAGATTGCATATATAAAAAGATACTGAAGTGATTAGTGTTGAGTAATATTCTAAATTCTTAGACAATTAAAGCAAGAACACCTTAGTTTAAGGAAGCCAACTTTCCAGTGCTTAACTTTCTGTTCACAGAGTTTAGTTAAGGCTTAGTGTACTGGCAAGCTCTTTAATCAATTAAATTCTCTTTTTATGACAATAATTGTGTATAGTACCCAGGTCCTGTACCATAAGTGTGTGTGTGAGGGATGTTCATTATTCAGAGTAAATCACCCTACACAATACTCTTTCCATCAGTAAACAGTAAAATTATTTTCATTCAAAGTGTCCTTAAGAGTAGTAGGAGTAAAGCAAGCCTAATCAGATGATCATTGGCACTATCCAAAAGCAGAACTTCACTCCACACAATTAGGTTCTACAGCCAAAAAGGACCAGCCTCTCAAAAACCCAACAGATGAGGTGCTCATCTGCAGACACAGAATCTCCTGTCTAATCAGGATGTGCACTTCATGTAACATTAGGAATTGCTAAATGGGCAACCAGCTGCGAGAGTACCTGTCATAACAAAGCAATATTGCAAAACACAGGAAATAGAGTAAAATTAGAGCACTGAAATATTTATTCACCTATAACAAATAGAAAGCATGTAGATCTAATTATTGCATTGTAGATGGAGCTAGTTAAACCACAAACGTGACTGGAAGTGTGAAATATTAGAAAGATTTTTCAGAGACAGAAACTGGCTATAATAATTAAGAATGATAAGTGTCAGAACATTTTGATTGGAAAGATGGAAGACAACTTAGACAAAAATAGAAAGGCGTGCCCTGATGAGTTGGGTACACTTAATTATAAGTTGACTTTTACTCAGTAGAGGGGAAAAAAGCAATTCTTGATTACTGAATCCTTTGAAAGCAAATTGTCGCTTTTTTCTCCATCCATTTATTCCTCAGTCCTGCAGCTGGAGCTGCATGAAGAGGCATTTACTATCTTTGTACTACACTTTCATTTTGGTGGCAGACTTCAGTGGAAAATATACCAACCTTAATATCTAGTACATCTCAAGAAATAGTCTAAGGATAGAAGTGTAATCTGCTTTTTGACAGAATTTGTCAAAAGCCTGCTGTTGTCTCACTATAATTGAAAGCAGCCCTGGAAAGTGGAAAAACAGGCCTACTTCCAAAACCAGAAATAATTACAGAAAAGCAAAAAGGGATCATGGAATTAGTACTGAACACTGAGCTCATGTTAAGGTGCAGCCCTGGTCATTTTTGTGCAGCTACCTGAGTAGCTATGACATGACAAGTACAGCTTAACAATCATAATAACATACTGAAAATAAAAGGCAGGTCTTTCATTGCTTTAAGGCAACATAAACCCATTTAAATCAATAAAGAGCAGTGAAGGCTGCATCAGTTGAAATACAAATTTGACATATTCAAACTGTCTGTGCACGTGTCACCATACTGCACTGGGAAAAAAATCACATAAACAGGGTGCTGATGTCACCCCAACAGCTACGAGTCACATCAGATTAAACAATGACCCAAACAATGAGCCCAGGACTGAATCAGCAGCCATCTTAAATCAGCTGTGAATCAAACAGGAACAGAGCAACAAGAAATTAGGAATTACTTGCATCACAAACAGAATAGAGCAAGACTAGAATTTCCTGAGTGAACAGAACAATGAATCAAAAAGGCTATGGGATGTTTCTGGTCCTCAAAGGTTTCTGAGCAGGAGAATTAAAAAGCTCCCTCAAGTCCAAAGTCTGCAACAGGCAAAGGAGGAAACCTCACCTGTACCAAACCTCATCAGCCTGGGCTGAGCTTTTATATAACCAGTTTGTCAGTGAAGGCTGATAAAGAATTGAAAGAGTAACTACATGGGACAGAGGGCAGCAAGTTGTAAGTAAAGAAAGGGGTTTGTAATCAGATTTAAAGAATTTGGTTTTAAAGGATGACAGGAATTTAATTTCACTGAGGAAAGTGCATTACCTAGGGACAAACCAGAAGAAGGACGTATATATTAAATGAGACAACTGTACTGCAATGTTGGTGAAAAGAACAAATGAGGCTTCCTGAAGCCATTTCCATGAAGTTACAGGCACACACTGACAATATAAAAAGGAAAAATGGGTACAAAGATTCATTGCCCACAGAGAAAAACAGTCTTAAAATACAATGTAACTGTCAAGACAGGTTTATATTATTGCTAAAGGAAATCCTGGGAAGTACAATCTGTGTATCCTTACTGATACTTCTGAAGCTTTGAGGGTCAAGCAGTCACTGAAGTCAGGGCTCCAGCTTTTTTAGACACAAATCTGAACAGGGATCCTATAACTACTCACCACAAAACAAAGAAGAAGGAGAACTTTAAAGTATCCATCCATTCTCTCGATTATTTTCTCTGCATCAAGGAATGTGGCCTGAAACATTATGAATAGCACTATGCAGGAATTAATTTTGTTTTACTTGTCAAAACAGCTTCAGAGGGAATGCAAGTCAGACTTGCTTTTTCACAGCAAGAATTCCACTGGAACTATAATTAAATATAGAAGAAGCAAGATAAATCTGCCACTGGCACCAAGCAAAACTCAAAAACCATCACAAAAATAACCACAAAATATAAAAGAGGACATGAGACTTCTAACAATGGAAGAGTCTTTAAATGGACTGGGAAATATGTTCAATTTGCTGTAAATTATAGCCCTGATAGAACACTGCACATTAAGCAACAATGTTGAGTGGTTGTTTTAAGGGACATAAATTGTCCAGAAGTGCCCTGTCCTACAGCATGACCAATCAAAGTGAGTGCCTCCGAGGCTCTCTGGAAAATACCATTACAGGAACAGTCACTGCAGATTGCTTGTGCTGAAACAAAAGCAAAGTTATTCAATAGCAGTACGAGCCTTGATCTGCTGCATTAGCCTTTCTGTTAACACTGCAGGTGAGTGAATTCTATGAAGACCATAAGTGTGTGACAAACTTTTGGGACATTGGGGTGTTTTTTTTGGTTTGTGTTTTGGTTTTAGGGAGTTTTCAGGGATATTTTTGATTGTTTGTTTATCAGGGTTGGTTTTTTTTTTTTTTTTTGTCATGGTGGTGATTGGCTTTTGTTTGCTCAGCTTTTTTTGTTGAATTTTCTTTGTTTGGTTTGGACTTTTTTAAATTTTGCTGGGTTTTTTAAATATATGTATTGCAGTAGCATCTAAAGGCTTAATTAGACCTCCGTTAGACCAGCAAAGCAAAACACTATAAATAGTTCTCTGCAGAGTTGATTTAAAAGGTGGCTAGAAAACAGCTCCTGTGAAAAATGTCATAAAAGCAGTTCCAAAATAATAGTCATAATTTGTCTTCAAAGTATTTCATATCTTCATTTAAAAGTTGTAGATTTCACTTTTGGCCTAGACTTCTTCAGCAAAACATTCTAAGCATGCAGAAAATTTTGTTTTTAAAAAGAAGTTCTATACTTATTCACTAGTCAAAAATACATAATATCATTAAACACAAGATATAATTAGGGAATGGAATAAACACTGTGAGGCAGACAAAAATTGCTAACATAACTACTCAAGTTTGGTACTTAATCTTTTGAGGGATCTGTATTTTAATATTTGCCTTGTTGCAGCCTAAGTTTCCCTTAAACTGCCAGGCTCTCAAAGACCAGCTATTTCTAACCTAAAACCCAGTTCCTCTTAGAGCAAGCTAACTAACCACATATAATAACAGTTTGTACAACAGATAAAACACATG
Source organism: Oenanthe melanoleuca (assembly GCF_029582105.1). NCBI lineage: Eukaryota > Metazoa > Chordata > Aves > Passeriformes > Muscicapidae > Oenanthe > Oenanthe melanoleuca. The sequence goes on from NC_079339.1 coordinate 10,389,975, forward strand.
AGGAGAACAGAGGTTGAACATCAAATCATGATCCTAAACTTTGTTTGAACATGAAGATTATAGAGAAAGCAACCAAAAGTCTAAATGTTAATGACTCGTCTCTTACAAGCTTTTGAGAAATCTACGTGGTAAGGAAATGAAATACACTGGATGGTATTTTACCACTGAAACGTCCTAATTTTTTTTTAAAGGAAGGTTCATGCTGCAATCAAAAGTTTTGTGATTCAAAAAATCCAAGGCAAAAAGCCTCAAAGACTCAACAGTCTGCACAATTTTATCCTCTGACTGTATTAACATAGTGCTCTGCCTAATAGAACAAAACCACATAATACTGAAGAATATTGACAGACGGATTTAATTCCTTATATTCAGTCTATTAACTCAGCCATTATCCACAGCGAGAAAATACACTATGTTGTATGAGAAAATGGCAAAAATGGATTCCATTAATGTATAAGTGGGAATAATTCTCATAGTGAGAATTTAAGCCATTTTAATTTATTCCAAATTGTGCCAGAGGCCAATTGCAAAAAAACTTGTATAAAAGTGCCAGCCCACCATTGATATCTGTTCTTTACAAACCTTCCTTGACTGCACCAACAGCCCTTAAATGCCCAAGCAGTCTGATCTGGGAGCTGCAGCCCCAGGACCACTGCCCAAGGACCCAGGGACCTGGATATGGGACAGCCCTGGGGACAGCAAGGGCACTGTCCTGCCTGGCCCCTGGTCACTCTTGGCTCTGTTGCCAGGTTCTCCAAAACATAACTTATCTCCTCAGGAAGGGAAGTCTTACCCATCTATTTGATCTCAGTGACCAAGATGCCAGTTAAAAGCTATTAACAGGATTCCATCTTTCACAGCTACAGCAATTTCCTTTCTTTACAACTAAAAATTTGTCTGCCTTTTCACTCCAACTAACCCACCAGCTCATCTCACTCCCCACTTTAAAACATCAAAGACAACAAATGGGAAGCAATTGGAATAAAAGCAGAGGTTGCAGTCAGTGGCCAAGGCCTGCCAGAGGCCAGCCAGCCATTGCTCAAGGAGGGACTGCTGCCCACTCCAGCAGTGAGGAGGCATCAGCTAAAGAGCCTTTGATCACACCCACTGTGGCAGCACCACAGCACAAATTAAATAAGAGTAAAACATCCGGGAAAGAAGCTGATGCTTCAATGATTCCATGGCAAATTATAAGACTAAAACCCAAATTATGACTTGAACTTGGCCCAAGTGTCAGGTAGAATGTTCTTTATTTCACAAGGACTTGCAGCATTTTCTTCAGACTGAAGCCCTTAGAAACGTTAATAAATCACTGTGCTATTCTGTGAACATGCAGTGAAAATGTTCCATTTTACTGACCTATTCATATGTAATTCTAGTACAAAGCAGCTAAGTAGGCAGAATTGAAATGTTTTAATAAACAAAATTAGGAGACAAATGAGAAAAAACTCAGTCAAGGATTAAACTCATCCTTAAAAAAGGAAGGTGAGATTAAAGCACTAGCAGTACATTTCAGTCTAATTTCTATCTCCTTTCTTACCTCGTTCAATACCTAAACCCCTTTATAACATTTGCTTAACAGCATCTTATTGTTATGCAAACTACCACAAAACTGTGTTCCTGAATTCAAGCATTGGGTTTGGGGTTTTTTTTAATATCCCCAAGCATATTCAGTATGCTGAAAAGCTATACATGGAGTGAGTCACCAGTGACCTCAAAATGTCTGTTCTCTGGCATTGTACTCTCCCAGTCATTTGACTACCATGATAATTTAGAAGGTTTATACAATTGAAATATTAATTGGTTTTCTGCTAGTTATTTTACATTTAAAAAAAAAATCAAGCTAATAAAAGCAGAGAGCAGCTACAGTTTGGGATGCTTTTACTATGCAGCCATTGCAGAGCACACGCTGCTCTCCAGGGTAGTGGTGGTGAAATGGTAAGTGTTGGAAGGGACCTTCTAGACAATTATACCCAACCCCTCTGCTATGGGCAGGGACACCTCCCTGATGACAATGAGAAACAGGGAGCTTAAGACATTATCTTCCATTGTAGCACAGAATGCTGGAACTTGGTAATTCATGTTTGAATAAGGATTTTATCTTTCAATTAATTTTTTTCCTCCCATTTAATCACTCGGGAAATAACATAGTCTTCTCTGCTGTAGCCACAATGGAAATGAAAAAGTGACAGAAACATAACTTTTCTGCAGAGTTAAGGAGGGAGGGGGAAGAACAGGCAATCAGAAAGGAAGTCTACTTTTGGAAATCCCTATCTGCTTTTCTGGAGAGTTCCTTTCACCAGACAGCAAGTAATTTTATTTATTTTTGTTGCTTTGTCTGCAAGTTTCTTCCACTTCCAATTTCCCCTTTCAGATGCAATTAAAATAAACCCAGTATTCAACAGACAGCAAACTAATTGCTTGATAAAGACCTTTTAAATGCCCAGATTAACTTTAATGACTTTAAATGGAATCTTAATGAGTTATTCTGAGTATAATTAATTATTTGCTATTTATACATAAAGACATGAACAGAGTATTTTATCATAACTGTTGTTCCAAGCTGCATTCTTTGCACAGAGCTATACCATAGGAGAAGCATACATATGAATATATTCACAAACTTGTGCTCTGGCATGATAAGCTTGTCTAGCAGCATGGTTTGAAACAGGGGATCCATATTCAAATCCATGAATACCTGCAGGTAATGCAGGATAAACTGCTCTGAATCAAGAAGAGCAGAGATTTAAATTTAGACGTCCCACCTGTTGTGCTAGTGTTCTGTGCATGATACATATATTGGTGATAGCCACACACATAATTCCCAAAATCAAAAGCTGAAATTCTGACTTGTACAATCCAATTTCAGGAGAATGGCCAAAACACTTCCTACTGTTCTGGCATAAAAGAGGGAAACAACTTGAAACATAAGGAGTTCCTTTGAAATAGGTGTAGAAAGCATAGATTTGCACTACAATTTGAATTAGATTTGCATTACACTTGCACAGTGCTTTACTGTGAAAACCAAACATTTTGTCTTCTGCAGGCAGGAGGTAAGGAAGCTAAATTCCTAATTTATTTAGCCTCTTAGTCAATTGACAGGGTGAAGACAGGTTTGTTTTTCTTTTGCTTTTTAAAATACAAGCAGTGTTTCTTTTACAGCTCTTCATTCCAATATATGCAACTCCTAGGGTACAAAGATTGAGGGAAGAGAATACGAGCTGTAAAAGGATAGCGAGGAGAAGGAGAAGAGAGTGTTGTAAGTTGTCTTACAAGCCCGGGATAAAGTTGAACAACAGTTAATGTCTTTAAAAATTAAAATTTATGGACCTTCACAGGTCCATAAAACCAACACTGATATGCACATGGCATAAAATTGGACATAACTACTTGTACACTTGAGTTTGTGCTTGAACATTTACACATCTTCCAGACCGCCCTGTCAAATGAACTTCATCTACCTCTATTTTAGCTACTCTAAAACTGCATTTCAAAATGTTTTAAATAGGTTGCACAAAACTGCCTTTAACCGTGAGCATGTCACTCAGCTACAACAGAACTTCAGGATATAATACAAAACCAAAATACAGATAATCATTGAGTTCTTCTCAGTCTTAGTTTGGATTAATTCATGCTTATTTTGCATTTCTCATTAAAAAAAGTATATCACACATTATATGATACCTATCACCTGAGATGCTCATATATAAACACAAAAAGATCTGAAATTTACTTAAAATATCTATAACAAAGTGGCTTTCCCCCATTTGTTTCCCACATTATAAAATAAAGGTGCTTACATGCCAAAAAAAGCCACATTAAGGAAAATTCATAAAAAGCTAAGTTACTTCTTTATCCCAAAGATGGACACAAGAAGTTAAAAATACCTATTTTTACAACTAGGTTATCTTATAGGTTTTGAGGATGTAGATAGGAACTTCAGGAATCCAAGGCCAGCAAAATAAAGAGTATCTCCAAGTAAAACAGCATTCAGCTTTACCTTTCTGGCAGACATCAACTTCCCTGTATTTTCTGACAACAGAGAAGCCAGAAATGGCATTCAGCACTGTCCTTCATATCCTCACCTCTTCAAAGCTCTCTGTTGTAATTATTTATAAAAATATTTTGGGGATAGGGGAGATTTAACCATATTGAGATAAAAGTAGGATATCTTGAGTCAGATATCTACCACGATGTCTCACTCTTTGCTAAACCCATTGACCAAGTTCCCTAACAAATCGGTGTATTGGGTCTGACCAAGGTAAAATAGCTTTTATGTGCTAGTATTTTCTTCATTGTATAGCCTCTTGCCACAACAGAAAAACATCATTAAACCAAAAGGAAATAATTGCCCCAAGACTGGGAGACTGAGGACACCAAAATAGAATTTTCATTTAGTACACTGGCACAGCAGAACCCAAATATTATAAGGTCATGGAGCAGATACTCCTGGAAACTATGCTGAGGCACATGGGAAATAAGGCCGTGACTGGTGACAGTCAACATGGCCACACCAAGGGCAAGAAAGCTAAAAAAAAAATTTTATATCTTTAGGTAGCTAATGATAAAGCACAGCAATTTTAAGAGTCAACTTAAATAGGTTCTTCATTATAAAAGTCAGCAGAACTCCTCCAAGTAACAGTATGTGCTATTACATTGCTGGGTCATACTTCTCAGATGTCAAAGATAACTTTACCCTCAAAATTTCACTGGACAATTGTGTGTACAGAATTTTTCTTTTCTTTAAATAATGAGAAGGCTGTAAAGCAATATTGCCCTTGCCTGACTGACAAGTTCATGATCTGCACTTCTCAAGCATCAAGACAGGCTAAAGAGAATTGAAATTAACAGAGGATTTGAATACTCATCACCATCATTAAGGGCTTTCTTTCCAAATAAGTATAGAAATTCAAGTTTTGAAGAGTTTGGCACACAGTGATGTATTTAAGCACACCATAATCTTCTTGTGAGTGATGTTGTGTGACACACAGCAACACAGCATGTCTAAAGGACAAGCCACTAGCTCTTCACTGAACTAGTTCACAGTTATTGGCACCTTGGTAAGCTGCAATCATTTCATATTTCCAGGAGAAAAGGAAGCAGAAAATTGCCGTGGCAGAAATAGAGAAAATGTCCATGTGCATTATGTGCTTCCAAGAAGAAAAGGAAATGTCAGCTGACCATTGGGAATACAATCAAACTGTGCTATTTCACCCTCATCTCCTATGGGGCCCAATGGGATTCATCCCAGAGTACTGAAAGAGCTGGCTGATGCTATTGCAGCACCTCTCTCCTTATTTTTGAAAAGTCCTGATAGTCCACAGAGGTTCCAGCTGACTGAAAAGTGGCAAAAGTCCAAGAAGGGTGAGAAGGAAGACCCTGGTAATTACAGGCCTGTCAGCCTCACTTCAGTGCCTAGTAAAACTAGGGAGAAAGTTACTCTGTCAGTCTTGGGATCATCAGATTCCAGTATCCCATAGTTGGGATGCATCCCATGTTTGATTAGCAAGTTTGGAGAACATGCTCAATAAAAAGACATGAAGCAATCTGCCCCTCATCCAAAGTTTCTTCACAGTTCACAGCTGTGCACAGTTACACAGAAATCATCATACTCTAATGCTATTAACCTCAAATTCTACTTACTGTAGACAATTTCAGTTTATAAAATATACACTTTGAATAGGTTTGTCCCCCATTACATTAAACAAAAAAAAAAAAAGTTTTCTACAATCATAATACAAGGAAAGCATATTTAAAAACAAACTTTCCATAGAATACAGCTGGTGACCAGCTGAATACAGCTAGCCTAAAACCTAGGATAAACTAGGTCCACACTTACATATAACTTGTATTCTCATTATAACTGATATATCCTGATATCTCTAGGCTTCAGCTGGGCTGATTATAATGCTGAAACATTCAGAGTGTATTTTTCTATTTGGAAGTAGAAAGGCAAAACATATTTAAAAAGAAAAGTTTTTGTTCATAGAAGAGCCCAGCAGTCACCTACGAAATATAAAGCTCAACCTTAATTTCTCCTCAGAATGAGGGAGCTCAAATCCATGTCTTCCATTTTCCCAACGAATGTATTAAGAAGAAAGTTAGAAACCATTCTACAACATCCAACAGAAGCTGCATTATTGCAAGAAAAATAACTCAAGGCTTCTTGAGCCCAGTAGAAGTATCAAATGTGACAGAGCAACCCAGCATCTAATTAATTCTTACATTTGTTATTAGTGATAGAAATTTTACTGGAAGCCAAAAAAAAAAAACTTAAGGTATTCTTCAACCCAGATGCTCTATTGAGTGGAATATAGAAATAGCACACATTTTCTTGATGGCATAAATACAATTTTATGTTCCTTGAAACCTGCTTTCCTCATATTTACTCAAAAGAATAACAAATCCAGTAGTTTCTAGTGATCAATTTGTCAAAATTGAGAATGTTTTAATCATACTGGGGAACTTTCAACTATGAAAACAAGCCAAAAATGGACTCCACATGCCAACAGAAAGCACTTGCATTTTCAGAACAGCAATTTAGACACGTGACTTTGACAAAAATCATGCCTTTAAACATCTGATCTTTTGGGAATATCAATAAAATTCAGACTTTTACTCTAAAATTTTGAAAAATGTAAAAGCAGAAGACAGCCATGAAATGACAAAAAAGCATAAAATCCAAAATGTTTCAATATCCTGCATTCTTCCACCATAATCTTCTGACAGGGGGTTGGTGTTTCTAAGGGATTAAAGGTCAAATAAGGCCTGCAATGTTTAGCAGAAGCAAGGACAGGATGCCAGGAAACACGTTACATGTCTGCCTCCTGTAGTCTTACTTGCAATACATAAGGTTACAAGGAAATGTGGCATTTTTAAATGTTTTTACCCGTTAAACACAACCCTCCACTGTAAACTTACCAGATAGAAAGGTGGTTCCAAACTGAGATCCTCATGTAGATGCTGAAATGTCTCATTTCTCCCTCCCTAATACAGCTCCAGGTATGAAATCATTCCACAGTATTTGTTATCATCTCCTTTATAATGATATTCTTTCTCTGCCTTAATGGTGGAAGGCATTTTAAGGCCAGCTTTTGGGAACATACAAAATTAACCTCACACCTGACAACAGCACTACATGAAGTAGAGACTGATCTGTTTTCTCTACCCCTCACAGTTGGCAGCTCCAACAAATTATAACCTTGTTTGTGAAACATCTAGCAGAGAATTTTATGCCTTGCAAAAATAGTAGCATTTGACATGAGACCATGAACAGACCTCCTAGAGAGGCAATGTGACAGGAAGTCGATTTAAAAACTTCCCCAATTAAGTGTTCTTACCTCAGTTAATTAGATAATTGCTTGAGCAGTAAACATGTCCAAGAGAGTAATCAAACAATTGGAGTAAAAAGGAGACAAATACTGTCATTGTTAAATGGAAAGTTAATTTAAAATCAGGTGCTCTATCAGGAAAACCTGCTTTAAAATGGTGCGTTGATACTATTAAATGAAAAACAAATATTTGGCATTAAACATGCTCAAACTGTTCACACTGCACAATAACACTCTTAATAAATAACTGAATAAACCTGAGTCAAGCTCAGTCGGGTGCCTCTGAGAAACTAGAGCCTCATTACCAATATCATTATCTAAAACTAATTAGTAGTTGGTGATTGTAGCCTGCTGGCACTAGGAAGCTGATTAACATTCCTGAGAAACAAACAGGGCTGAGTTTGGGGAGGAGAGGGATATTTCCCTTTTGCTTCAGACTCAGAGAGCAGAAATGGAATTAAATATTTAATACCTGTGCACATTGCAGCTCAGTTTCTTTCATTAATCTGTATAATGGGCTGGTATTTGATGTACTTGAGGCATTTTCATTGCTTGACATATATTGAGTTTGGATTTTTTTGCCTGGTTGGATGACAGAAATAGAAACCTTAAAGTGCAATTAAATATTTTGTTAAATAAATACTTGATTAACTTGTCAAATCAGATTTCACTAGCATGCTAGAACAGCATTTTCATTTTTCTTTATGAATGTTATCTATGTCTAAATACTGTGATGACTAGTATAACTACTTTAAATAGTACTGGATGCAATCAAGGGAGAGGGATGGACCAATTACTGAGTATTCCACAGAAAACAGTTCATTTCCCTAATAATTTGCTGTGTGACCCTTTTCCTCCTCTTTTAACTGAAGAATGAGCCCATTTAAAAATCCTAAACTCAAGTTTAGGTTAAACTTAAATTCCATACCAGAAGAAAGCTCTGCAGTGTGTCAAAAGTTCAAACATAGTAAGAGCCAGATCTTCAAGTAAGCTTTCAACAACTGAGACGTCTGTATTGGAAATTTTTCTTTCTGCTACTATCCAGCCACCCTGTAAACCTGTGCTATTATAAATAGTTCATGCCCAATGTAAAGCCCTAACACAGTAAAAGCTCAGATGAGCAAGGGGTGAAATTTCACTAGTATCTCTGCTGGGCTCTGTATGGTGAGATACACACACCTGTACATATATATGAATGTGCACAGACACAGATAAAGTATGGAGAGAAGATAGATCTGTTGACTCTGTTGAAAACCAAGCAGGGTTATTTTTCTATCCTTGTTTTGGTTCATATTCTGAAGCACTACCCTCAGAGCTGAGACAAGTCAGTGCACTACTGACCAGGTGCTCAGCACCATGATGAAAATCCTCAAGGGCACTTCTCTAGTTTCAGTATCTTCCTTTGTCTGAGTGGGAGATTACCCCTTCTAACTTAATAAACTGGCAGAAAACTAATATTTGTGCAGCCCTAAATACACAAAAATACACATTAGCATTATAAAGCACACTAATTTTTGACAGAAAAAGAAAAGTTATTTAAGACCACAAGTAATATGACACAAAGGAACAACAGATTCTGTATCTAAAAGTCTTTATTTCTGTCATACCCTAAATACAAGTATTAGACATTTTGTTTAAAGTAACTTATTAATAAGATTAATTACAATGCTCACATAATGTGTACAACATTCAAAATGTGCCTTGGTGAAAAAAATAGACTACTAGCACAAAATATTTCTACAAAGTAGTGAGCAGTACCAGAGAGACTGAGCTGAACAAATTAAAATGCTGAAGTTTCTCAAGCTTTGGATTTTAATGCAGATGATCATAAGGCTGTAATAATAATGCTCAGCCTCAGAAGTAATGTTCAGTATTTATATATAGCAACTGAAACAAATTACAGATTAGGTATTTCTGATTAAAGTAATAGTATTAATTATTATACTAATATTAGTATATAAGTAATAGTATTACTTATTAATATTATGAGAGTAATAATTTACTACAAGATGGGAACCTTTTATATAAATACATGTCTGAATGCTGAAGAATTGCACAGTTTGAGTGCCTGCATTCCATAATTCTAACCTGGCTTAGGAGGACATCATGTGGCAGAATAATATATGAACAGACACTGCAATTTTCCCACCCAAAAGCCCCTCCTTCTTACAGCTGCTGCTCCTTGCAGCCAAAAATACACAGTACTATCAAGAGACTTGGTGAATGTAGAAGAGTCCAATATCAAATATTAGGATACAAGAGATGATTATTAAGATGGTCTGCAATTCTGATACAAAGGTGGGGGTGAATGACTGGCCTCAGAGGAGGTTTCCTCAGTTACTAAGCCCTAAGCAGCCATTTTAAAATTTTGGAGGCACACAGCCCCACTTACTGTATTAAATTTCCCCCTTCTATGCTTTTGGATCAAACTGCCTTTGCCAGAGCCCTACCAAAAGCAGGAATTTGTGCAAACGTGACCTGACAGCATCAATAAGGAACTTCAAGGAATATATGAAAGAGCCTCATCCTACTTTATCATTAAAATCTCTCATGAATAACTCCATGATTACTAGCACTTGGATCAAAAAAATAGAGTGTTAGAGAGGTATTTCTGGAATTTGTGTTGCATTTATCTAAAAATCCATTTGATTTCCCTTGCCAGAGGCTGATAGTAAATTCTTAGAATATGAGATGAAGGTGGAATCTACTTATACCATAATTTTTAAATTTAAAAATAGAGTAATCTGCTTTAGTTATAATACCACTCATAAATTATGGAATCAATTCAGAATGTTATGGTATCAGTCCAGGAAATAAGAACTGAAAGGAAAAAGAACAATTAATGGCATGGCTAATGGTGGACATCGAAATTCACTACTGAAGACAAAACAATTTGTGAATGAGGGGGAAAAAACCTGATAAAGGATATTTTAAGGAGATTTTTGTCATTCCTGTTTCTACCAGAAGACATAGGCTTAGGTCATGCTATTTCCTCTCATAAAATCCCTGAGATGAGCTCAGCTGGTCAGAGCATGATGCTAATAACATCAAGATTGTGGGTTTGATCCTTGTATGGGCCATCCACCTAAGGGTTTGACTCAATAATCCTTCTGGGTCCCTTCCATCTCAGAATACTCTGTGATCATAGAAGCATTCCTGAAGTTTCACTGATTTAGAAAAACTATTATAGAGACAGTAACACTACTTTTCAATGCATTCTATCCTTAAATACTCTCTCTGGATGAGAAGAATTCTGCAATGCTGACTTCAAACACACAATTGAGATGTCCTGAAATATTTCTATTTACAAAGCCTTTGTAATCAGTCTCAGTCTGTTCATACTCAGGTAATCCAGGAATTTCTTCCTTTACTACAGTATCATTCAGCAACCCTGGATCTTCCACCCTCCTCTTATATTCTTCATGTAATATAAACTGACAAAATAAGTTTGTGCATTCCCATAACTCAACTCAGTGAGCAATCCTAGGCTTATTTGGAACAAACTTCCTCAGAAGAGTTCTGACAATACAAGAAACTGCACGACCAAATCTGCAAGCTGGGAGACACTTCCAAGCACAGATCAATTAGCCATGAAGGCTGAGCAAAATAATTGTGTTTCTAATCAGTAGGGTCCCAGAGCAGCATTCTGGCAAGAGCAACTGGAAAGAAACACCTACACACCTTATTTTCATGTGGATATCTTGGGAAAAAAAAGCTTACTTAGCAGCAGTGAGGACAGCTGAGGCCTTTCAAGTTAATTAACAGCATTTTTTAAACAATGTAGGATAACTTGGAGCAGGTAAGATGTGTGACAAAGCATTTTCAAGACCGAGACTGGATGTTTTTAAAGACAGTTTATAAGATGTGATGAATTCTGCAGCAAAGAGGTGGATTCTGTGATCCAGTGAGTCACTTCCAGTCTCACATTCCTGTTCTGCAGGCAGAGATTGGGAAAGTATAGAGAAAATAACAGTAGCAAGTTACAGCAAGACCACAGCTGTTCAGTGCCTTGGTTAAAATCAAACTTAAGTACAAAATAAAAGAAACCTGCTTTTTGGGTTGAAAAAGACAGAGAAAAAGGGAAAGCTGCATGGTTAAAATCACACCATGTAAAATGGGATATAGGATCACCAAGTCTGCTGGTGGCTATGTTAAGTAAAACTCATTACTGAATAAAAAAAATAAAATTGTCTTTACCTGCTCTCATCAAACCTGCTGTGGAGAAGTTAACAGTATAAAGTGATTCTTCTGTCATGCTTGTTTACTTCCTGCTTTAACTGCTTTTGCTTTTTCCTAGGCAAATACATCAATTGGTAGAACACTTTTAAGAAAGGAAAAAGCCAGTATTAATGAAATCACATTGGTGCTGCAGAGAAAACCTCTATTTAAACAACAGATCCCTCCACATCTATTGAAGTGAAGCAACAGAAGGATTACAGAGACTTTGCCACCAGAACATTATTTTATCTCAGTGAAAGGGGAAAGGGAAATAGAAGAGTATTTACAAGTGAATATACTGTTCTTAGAACCCTGAAGGAACACTTCCCAAGGTCTATCTAACAAATACTCGCTGTGAGGGACAGAAATCTCTGCACATCAGGGAGGGAGATTGCACAATGGGATTTCAGTCTCACCTGCCTCCATCAGTCCTGTCTGGTATAGCCAGTAGGAAAAAATGCAAAAAGGAGAAATGTAAATTTCTTCAGTCTCAGTGCTCAGACAACAAGGAAAAGGTTCTTATCAGCCAGTATCCAAAATAACCCAAGGTCAAGTTTCTGGGAACCCGGCTGCAGAGGGCACCCAGTTGAGAACACAACCCTCTGCCATTCTCATATCTCCTGGTTCTCTCCAGGCTCCTGATTTACATCTCCCACCTGCTGGGTAATCATACACTACCCAGCAGCAAGATGTCTGTTTTCAACATTGGGACTGCTGAAGTTCCAAACCTCAGGTGGCTGTTCCAGTTGCCTGGGACAGGACTGTGCAGTCTCGCTCGTCAGGTGTTTTGAAAGGATTTTTCATCTCATCCTTTCAGCAGTTGGATGAAAAATTTCTCAAGCATCTGGGATGACATGTATTTGGGATTTTACACTTAGCCAAAAAGATATTTATCCAACAGATGGAAACATGACAAACTAGTCTCTAAAGTAAGCATGTCTTCTGAAAATCTCATGCCTGAGTCAATATCCGTAGCTGGCAGGGGAGTGTTACAATTTCAAAAGTGTCATTGCACACAACTGAGAAAATGTCAGAATCAATCTTCCCTCTTCCTTAAATAAAAAATCTGTTGATAACCTAGGAAACATACAAGTAATCTGAGTAATTGAGAAAAATCTAATACATTAGAGAAGCTATTTACACACAGGATGAGTCAAAATTACATTTTTTATCTACTCTAATAAATTAATTTAAAAAATCTTCATTAGGGCCTGATCTACAATTAAAATATTTTTCCATTCTAAAGAGGTTGGCTAAAAGCATGACAAAAATAATCACAGCTCTGCTTAGTAGTTTTATGCAGCAATTCACTCCTTAAAGACACAAAGTATTTGAGGAAAGGAAATTGCTTTTGAGTTTATTTTATTGAGCTGTAGAGGCAAAAGAATTATCTGTTTAAGTTGCTTTTATATAAGTGGAATTGTCAATAGCAGCACCGAAAATTTCAGTAGGAAACAAACGGAGCCCTGGGCCTAATCTAAACAACACATTTAACACTGGTCATCTTTGATATTTACTTCCAGACCAGAACTGTGCAGACAGAGTATTTACCTAACTAGTAAGAGGTGGTGCAGCTGTGTTTGTATTAGCAGACACAAATATTACCTTGATTTCCTTTACTTCCATCACATATTGTGCCATCAGAGTCATGGAGAACTGAAAACATTTGGGCACGTGGGCATAATAAACTCTTTCCTAGTAAAGAACTAGTGACCCTAGCATTTTGATTGCACAACTTATCACAAGCCACAGAAAAAAGAAGATGTGACATTTAGTCCTGAAGAGCTCTTTGTCAATAATTATTCATAGAGGCAAAGTTCAGGAAAAATTGCTTTTTACTTCCTCATTGATAACATTTATGAATATTATCAATAACATCTTAAGAGTATCTTTAAAGCTTTTGTTCTGCTTCAAGACTTCACAGATTATCTTTACATAAAATGTTAAGCAAATCAGAAAGAATAATCTGCATTAATTACCAGAAATGACTTGTCTTTACTTTTTGCACTTGGTTTTTTTGTTGTTTTGAGGGAGTTATAAAGTTATTCAAATATGTAATGCTACCTTCTAGAATAGAAATTCATTAAAATGTTCTTATCAAGACTTCATAAGCATGACCATGCTCTTGGAAATCAATTATTTCTGCAACACCTAATTTTTTGTAAAATAACTTTCACTCTTGTGCAAGACCTTCAACTTGACAGATGTCAAATATCAACTCAAAGGAAACAAAACCTAACTAAATAATCAGATCCCAACCCTATGAAACTCAAGAAGTTACATTCAAGCACTTCCAGTTTTTTTCCCAGGAAGCTCTCTCTGAGTTCTACAGGTCTTCTTGATGAATAATTTTTGTAAAGTTAAGTATTTGGGGTCAGACCTCAGTACATAATTTTACACTTTCTTCCTTGCTGCTTTCTCAAAAAAGAGGTGCTTTTAACCTGCATAGTGCACTTACTCATTGCTCATAAATTGGCACATCACAGAGAATTGCTATTCTTCTTCTCCATTTGTATCCAAAATTTGAAAGTTACCTCTGATTCCATATCAGACTCACTGAGGAGCCCTCACAGGTGTCACGTACTTCAGCAGAACTAATTCACCATCTTTACAGGGCTGCTGATAGATGTTTCAACTTTAAAAGCGTATTGACAGCCACCATTTTTCAAAAGACTTCAGAAGAAACATACTTTTAAGCTTCATTTCAATCAATAGTAATGACCAAAGATTACACTGGCAAAAATGCCATGGAGTTATTTGTTCTCCTAGATCTCAAATCAGCTGGCATTAAAATTCCTGACCCTCTCTGTTGCAGGTATATTCTGAAATGTTGGAGGAGAGAAACAGAGTTTTGATATTTTTCAGTGACTTTTTTTTTTTTTAACCATAGTTGCTCAGCTTCTGCATACATATGAACAGGCAGAAAGATCCAGAAAATCAGACTGAGAGTTGAAGAGAATGCAAAAATCTTCAGGGAATTAATTAATTCTTACATATGCCTTTGCCTTTTTTAAAAATAAAATGTCCTGAGGGACAGAGTAGCATTTACTCTTCAAGCAATGGTTAGAATTACTCAGGCCCTAAATATGGTTAAAAAATAGATGTTCACAATAAGATCAAACCTCAAATGCTAAGGGGTCAGAGAGTTTTTGAATATGGTACACTACACCATATTCTTTTTTCCCAAATAAGATGTTGAGGTGCTCACAGACACCCAGCAGAATTTAAAAATATCTCCAGCTCAAATAAATTAAATGCTGCTCATCAAATGATCTTAAAATCAGCAGTATGAGGAAAGGACTTCCTAGCTCCAGGGCTTCTGCTGAGTTCTGAGAAACATTTTGGTTCCCCTAGCCAACTTTCTCAATGCTATGGCTCCTAACCCCATGCTAACTCTGCTGCCAGCCTTCTATAATCTGCAATCACAGTCTGCCAAAACCTGCTTTACACTGTACTCTGGCAAAACTCCCACTGACCACCACACATGCTGATGTAGTGCTGAAGGAAGAATCACATGTGGAACAATATAAAGTGATTCAGAAAGGGGGAGAGAGAGTTTGAGTTAAAAGAATGCTTGTTTTACATGTATTTTTTTAAGAGACAGCTTTTAGGTTATGGATTGACTTCCTTTACGAAAGGCCAACAATATTCATGTGTAAAGCTACATAAATGCTGCAGCTCTCATGCTAAGGCTTGTAAAAGCTTTGGGACAAATTTCTACATGGCTCATTACCTCTGCTCACCTGACTACTTATCTATTTTAAGTAAAATCTGTGTAAAAAGTGCCATGGCCTCTGGCTTTGTGTTCTCACCTTGGTGGTACATACTGGTGTTACTGGTTTCCACTGAGAGCCATACCAAACACAAGTGCAATACAGTGTTGTGCAGGCAGTTGTTTAAACAGAGTTTGAATATAAGATGTAGGGTTGGATTCCATCCTGCTTTGTAGTCCATTTTTAGACTACCTCATGAAAATGAACGCATTCATTGCTCAAAGAAAGTCCTGCTTCATCTGAATGAGGCAGCAGAATCAGCCTCCTCATCTCATCTTCCCTCATGGGCTTCCGTGCTACAATTCCTGTAAACAATCACAGTCTCAGAAGACAAGCCTTGGCAAGAAACCCATAATTCTACTACTTTCACAAGTGTTTGAATTATATAACCTTCTTCAGTTCCACCATTATTACAGGGATATCATATTTCTCTGTATCCACTGCTGCATTAATTTACAGTACTGACTCAGGACAGTAAAGGTAGCAATAGTATTGTCTGCAACTAATGCTATGGAATTAAGTGATGTACTGGATTTCATGCAAAGCCTTCAATTTATCAGTTTTCATTTTATGAAGAATAAAAATATTTGAATCAGGGAAAGCTCTCTCAGTTGCAGCTTTAGAAAAAGGTAAATAGTGAAGGCTTTGAAATAGTAAAATCACATATATGGAAGACACCTTTCTTTCTGTCCATGTACCCTCCTTGTTAGTTATGAAACAGAATGTCATCACTTACCAGGTGAGCCCTTTGTTATTAACCAGACAAGTAGCTTTCCTTGTGAACACCTTTGTATTCTACCATGTTTCCCTCTCTCACCCTAGCACAGAGAATAAATACTGGAATATTTTCTTTTAAGCATCAATGAATACAGAGACAATTTATTTTCAAAGAGCAGAAGGTACTAATTCCCTACAGCGTGGCAGAATATGTTTACTTTTCAAATCATCCAACCAATGGAGGCATCTTTATGAGTTTGTAAGTTCACATCAGGAATATGCTTTTGAAGGGAATCTTCTGTTCACTCCCTCTCACCTTACTTTGTTTTCCCTAGGTCAGAGAGTACAGATACCCTCAAAAGACACAAAGCTGAAAGATGAACTCTGCAGAGCATCTCCTGCAGTGCCCCAGCTATTCCTGGACTTTCAGTTCACAGGAACAAACTGGAGCAAGTTCAAAGCACATTCCCTCCTTTCCACCCACTCACATGCAGTGTGGACATCAGGTTCTTGGCACCAAAGGCAAACTGGCTCCAACTGCACAGCACCACTTGCAAATGTAGACATGGACAATATTAGCTCAAGGTGCTGGGCAGGCTGGAGCCAAATTTTGCATGGCAGGATGTATTTCCTTTTTGCATCTCAGCTTTCCTCTTAATAAAACTTCCTTTGATTAAATCATTTCAAAAATAGATTGTTTTGTTTGCCTGGGAGGAATGGAGCAAGTTAGATTCACCTATGCCAGGAAGTCCAGGATGGAAAGCTGAAGTTGTGGCAACCACAGCACATAATCTGCATGCACAAAGATGAATGGACTGAATGTGTGGGCTACCTATTTCCTTTTATCGTGTTTAGAGTCTGCTATCATGCTTATCCTGCAAATCCAACACATTTTCCCTGAAGGTTGAAAGCCTGTGTGTTTATTTCAGCCTGTTTTGTGGCAAGCAACTTCATCTCTCCACTGAAGCACTTAAAAAAAAAAAAAAAAAAAAAATTTGGAAATCACAGCTAAATTAGAGAGAGAGAACTAGGAATATAATAGATTAATAAAATGCATTTATTCAGTCTGCATATGAAGTCACAACTCTGATAGGTTTTGCAGTTTTTGAAGCACTATTGTAGAAAGGCTGAAAAGGGTGGATGAACCAACTCTATTAGAAGACTGAACTGTTTTTTGAAAATAACCCTGATTTTTCTATCAAAAAAATGAAAAATAAATGTACTGAGTAGAATAGAATAGTTCAGTTGGAAGGGACCTACAACAATCGTCTATTCCAATTGCCTGACCACACAGATACCACAGCTCTTATAATCAAGAGATTTAGTGATTTACGTTAAGAAAATCATCCTATCAGAAATACACATCTACAGCATTTTTTTTTAGTGGAAACAATCTAATTTCACAAAAATGTAGGATTTCTTTAAAGACATAAAGGATAAAAATATTAACATTGCAGGTACTCTTCCTAATTACGTAATAATTTACCATTTTCAAGCTTCTGTCTGTAACATCTTAAAGAATTAGACACTTTGCAACAAAAATCTCATAAGAAAACAAAAAAGACTGGTTAGAAACTGTAAAAGACAATAAGTAGTGCATAAGACAATATTATTTTAGGAATAACATTTATAGTCTAGGCAGCTTGGTCAGATGGAGCATTGAGGACATGGTTTAGTAATTTATTGGTGAACATTGTGGTGGTGCTGGATCTTTTGGATCCTATGGTCTTTTCCAAGCATAATGATTGTGTGACTCTAACTTGGAACTTAAACTAAAAGTTATAACTGAGCAAATGATACCAAACATAATTTCATTTTGTGGGTACTGGACAGCTCAGCGGATTCATGATGGGAATGGATATGCAAGCTTCTCTTTAACCTAAAAGCTATTTGGTGGCTTTCAGAGAATATTCCTATGCAGTTTGGTTGGTTTGCACTTTGTACATCACTGCAACCAGCACTGCCTGTCACCTACTTTTGCAGATAAAAGAGAGGCTAATTGCTGAATCGAAGAGTGAAATACCATTTCCTCTTTAGAAGTGTTCTCTTCAAACTGGCAGAAAGGAAGGGAGAAACTTATTTTATTTCCACGTGTTCTGTGTCCTCTGCTACACAGTCTGCTTTTTTGTGCAGCTCATGTAAGCTGAGCATGGGCTGCCACATAAGCCAGCCTGAGTGACCAGTGCCACCAGTATGCCCAATGCCTGCCAGGCCCCAGCAGTGCTGCTTCACTCAGGAACAGGAACCAAGTCTCTCACAGCACAAATACCTGTGTCCATCCATACTTCAGCAGGAATTCAGCATCTGCCTTCCCAGCTCCCACATCCTTGGCACTGCTGAAACACAAAGTATGGGGCAGAGCTACAGCTTTCCTCTGTTCCCTCAACTGTACTTGCCAGATTGCCTCAGCCCCTAAATGCAGCAAGAGAGGCTGAGGAGGTGAGAAAAGCAGTGGTGCCACGTGGGAACCATAAATAATAGCAGTGCTATGACAGCAAAGCAGAAAAGAGAGTTTAAACCCTCCCTTCACCTGAAGCCCCAGTCCATGGGATCACCCACAGCATGCGATCATTCCTATTTTTAAAGGCAGTATTTTCTAACATGAGTCAGTTACCAATCTATTTCTGATCTGAACAGGAAGGACAGTGGAACATCCTTAATCACGGCTGAACCAAAATTAGAACAGAAAAATGGATCAGTTCAGCTCCTTTATTTATACTAACCAATTTTAGGTGTACCTATATGAAAATACATACATAAACTCCTTTTGCAGACCTCAGTGAAGAATCAGAAGCTGGTTTAAAGAGAAATTAAAAATGCGGAATTGGTTATTGGAAGGGACTTGTTCCCTTCAAGTCTTTTACTTGGAAAGCTGTCATTCAGCCAGCCAAGCCACCAGATAAGGGGTGGTGACAGCAGCATGTCTAAGCAATGCCTGGAAGAGTCACCTCTTGGTCACTCTTTGCTCAGCACTTGTTGGCCACAGCCAAAACACCCTTGAACTGAACACCCTGGAATTCTGTGCCCAGCCTTGGCACCCAGCAGAGGAAAGAATACAACAAGGCCATGAACCTTGGAGATTAACCATGCCTGAAGCAGGACTGTGAACTAGGTGACCTCCACATGCCTCTTCTGACCTTAATTCTACACTCCTGAGACTCTCACACCACACATATGTTAAAAGCATGTCATGAGCTGCTTAAAAACCAATATAAAATAGTTTTAAAAAAAAAGGTCATGCCAATGTGCAATGTGTGACAGCAGAAACCCTTTTCTCCATAGCAGAACAGTGATACTTTAACAACAAAAATAACATCGAAGAAAATAAGAACAAATATTTAGTAATAAGACATTACAGAGGACATATTATTAGAAGATCACCAAAATACACTGGATGACAGTGGAAATGTAATCAAGCACCAAGATGGCAAATAAGAGCTCAATAAATTATTAAATGCATAAGCTTTGTAAAAACTGCAGAAAGACTGCTGTCACTACAATCTGCTAAAGCCCTGCTGTTGGTTTTCACACTAAGTCCTCCATCTTATAATTCCTTTGGAAAACTTGCAAACAGAGAATCACTCAGAATCATTAATAAATTAAGGAAGTATCCTGATGTAAAAATTTTTGCAGTGATTAATACATAAATCCCTATTTCTTTTAGTCCAAAAGAAAGAAGTAATTTTCAGCACTAATGCTGCCCTTAAAGATAGATACATGTGAGGGAAACACATCTAAAATGGGGGAGGGAAAAATCAGTGCCTTTTTCCAAGCTGTTTTGACTATTAGCAACTCAGTTTCAAGATAAATTCCGTATGGGTAAGCGTATTTACAGCAGCATGTTTACATTTGATGTTTACAGCTGCACTTAGGTAATTTTATAGATTTATGTATAGATAAGCACAGGGTCAACATGGATCTAGCAAACTGCTTCACATAGAGATGGAGATTTCTCATTCAGTTGCCTAGCAATAAGATCTGACTCCTGGAAGCTAACAAATACTGATTAGAAAACAGAATAGAATTATTTAATATATCACATGCATCATACAAAAAAGAACATAAGGCTATTGAAGAAAGAAAAACATTAGGCCAGAAAAATTTAATTCTATTCAGTGAAATTTAACCAGAAAATATATGATATTAAGAAACTTCAAAATCTAAATTAAAGAAAGCCTCAGTCTGTTCACTCTGTCAGTACTTTTCATCATTCTTCTTTTAGCACTAAGTCCAATTCCATCTTGGCTAATGCATCTGACTTTTGAATTGCTATGTGTAACTTTGTCCAGTCTCCTCAATAGTGTTTTGAACCAGGAGACAGAGAGAGAGAGAGAGAGAGAGAGAGAGAGATTTTAAAAATTGAATAGGATTAATATGATGGCATTTCTCTTCTTGGAAAACACAGCATGGTACGAATGGAAAATTTGATGACATTTACTACACTGGTGGAGAGGCAAAAGTCCACATTTGTGTTTTATTTTTCACAAAGAGCTTTAAATCTGCCCTGATGCCTTTTATCACATTTATAAGGTTTCTTTCAGTTCTTTCAGTATTACAAGTGTTTTTCTTTCAGTACTTCAGCAGTAGAACAGGAAGATCACAAACCAAAGATAGGCAGCCTACCACAAGTCCAGCACAGATCAGGAGTACCCACATCTTGGATCAGTACTAGCACTGGTCTTTCCCCCTTATAGTCTAAATTTAAATAGATTAGTTGACAATAAAACTGGGGAAACAGAGGCCACTGGATAGTATTCCAGCATTAAAAGCAGCATGGACTTGTAATGTACTACTCAGGCATCACTTAAACATGAAAAAAGAACATGATTCCTCTTTCTGCTATTTCCAGCCTTTCTTTAGAACATTCTCCTTCAACAAGCCTTTAAAAAAGTACTTCCCAAATCTGTTCCTGCTGGAGCTGTCACTTAACAGTATTCCATCTGCTTGGGACAGAAAGTCATAAATTTTCTCTTGTGTCCTGTTACATCAGCATAAATCTGGAGTAACTCCCCAGACTTCCTGTGTGACGCACTCGCTCAGGGTCTGCCTACACAAGGAAGTAAACATAAAGGAAAACTTGCCTCAATCTGAGCCCACTACCAACCCTGGCTCACTCCTGGTGGAAATATTCTTACCAAACAGAAAAGTAAACCAGCTTTTCCTACTCTGAATATGGATTAAACTACTTTGAACAAAGAGGATCCTAGTAAAATCCAGAGGTATAATCACATTCCATAATGAAGTGCTTTACAAAAATAAAGTTTCAGGATCAGAAGCAGCATGTCTTCCACCTAGTCATAAATATCCTGCTTCTCAAACTTTCCCTAATTCAGTTTAGATGAACTTTTAGATATTGGACACAGCTTTGCATTTTGGCATGAAAATACCCTTTTACTGTCTATAACATACATTTTTGCAGAATGGTCCATAACCTGGTACTTAACAAGTACTCACTTTTCCACTAAGACAATGACTTTATTTCTTAATCTTCCTTTCCCAGTTGCAAAGATTATCACACAGACTAATTAACTGCATCTTAATTTGGTCTTGTACTGTGTCTACTTTGTCCTTGTTACAGCACTGTGAAACACCCCTAAATGGAACATAAATTATATTTACTACATGAAAGGTTGTATTAAGGCAGGAATTTACATTAATATTTTTTTATAATATACACATTTTTTCTATGTTGGTCAGACAGTATAATGACAGAGACTACACAAGTGTCTAGAAAAGCAAAAGCAGATAAAAATGAAGGACACACACATGAAGATTTTGATGTGTGAGTCATGGTAAGTTATTCAACCAGGGCTAATTTACTGAGATAAAAATCAGTTGATAGTTTCATTACAGTACTCTCTGGATGATGATGATGATGATGATGATGATAATAATAATAATAATAATAATAATAATAATAATAACAACAACAACAATAATGACAGATTTCTAATAATATAATGATTTATGTGATCACCACCTACATGTTTAAAAAGCTAAGAAACGTTAGTATTTATTTGCACACATTCCTTAGAAGGCACTTGCTGTTTACAAAGATCTGTCAATAAAGAATAGATGGTCTAGGATGAAAAGCCTTGCTCCTAAGCTTTCCCACATGGATATACATCCCAGAATAACCTGGCACTACGATAAGTCCATATGGTAAACAGAAAAAAAAAATCATAATTTCATGGGGAAAAACTGTAGAGGAGTAGGGACACAGAGTTGTCTCTGATCTCTTGTTGATTTTCACAAGTTTTGTACACATGCTGTGCTATACTGATTTCTGGAAAGGAGTAAGCTGGACAGAAACCTCAAAGGTGGAAGTAATTAATTTTCTCATTTGGGGCTGTGTGGTCATCTTTGCCAAGATTATCTCTATTCTGAGATCTCAAGTATAGAATCCAACTTTTATTTCCTATGTCAGAGCTTGAGCTATTAATTTCAATTTTATGAACTGTAATTTGAACTCTGCTCTTCCCTACATTTTTAAAATTTTCATCTCTTCTGACAAGTAACAAGAAAAGTAAAATACTAAGTTTGAACTCTTAATTCATTGTGAAAATAGTACACCATCCACCCCACTTTGTATTTCCATGTCTTAAATAACATTCAGAGATCTGCTGTCAAGAACATAGCAAAAATCACATCTAAATTTGAAGAAGAATTTAAAGGAACTGGTATTTATGAATGTATGAACCAAAATACTTCAGTTCCCAACCAAGATTCAGCAATCCTGGTCCAGTGTGGAGGATGAGAAAAGGAGATGATCTGGTAAGTATTTATATATTCTGTATGAAGTGTGACTACTCTTTTCTATCTTTTTATCTAAATTATAAGCCTCAAATAGCCAATAAACTGTCTTATCAAATGAATTTCATAATAAAATATAGATAATACATATATGTAGCACAAAACAGGCTTTATTCTGGCCTCATAGCAAAGGTTATCAAGCTAAATGTACCATAAATTCTCACAGTATTGCAAGCAAGACAGTAATGCCACTCCTTCTTCAATTAGACATCAGCTTGGTGTCTACTGCTTTAGGTAGTCTTATTCTCTTCCTTTTTCACCACCCAAACAACAAACTTTCATTGACTATTTCTAAAATTCCTTTCAAAAATTAGTAACAATAGCGCCTGCATAAATCCTGCAACTCAGTAACAACAAAAAAAAGACATTTTGGTGCAAGAGTATTTTGTATGGTTTTATCTACTAATTTGTCTACTCCTTTTCTAAATAACCATACTTAAAAATTGAGGTAAAACGTGTTGTACTCTCTCACTGCAAGCAGGAAATATTCATCCCACTCTGTGTTTGTTGTCCTGTGAGGCAAGATGCTGTCCTCTGAATTCTCCCTCTCAGACAACACACCCTAAAAGCAAGAATTGCTATTACAGAAGTCTGACCAAAACTTTCTAGATTACAGGTAATTCAAGCTGTTATCTGTAACAGGTTGTAACACCACACAGAGGAGCTGGCATCATTTGAGGCCAGATCACTGCCTGACATCAAAAGGGGCCAAGAGTGTTTTCAGTCCTTTATTCAGCCAGCTGCATTAGTAGTGATTTACTTTCAAAAGCTCAGTGGCAGCAGGTCTCAGAGGGGACAACAAAAGTGACAATTTTGCATCTTGTAAAAGATCAAATGGTTTAAAACATCAATATCAACCCTTTTAAGATCAGCTCTAGCAAGCCCGAGAAATGAAACTTCTGACATCAGTTTTGTTTGTTTACTTTCCAGTAAAGTTTCAAGCTGCCCTCTTTTGAATCCAGAGGTTCACTGATTCTGAGGCCTTGCTGGCCCAGAGTATAAATGATGAAGTGTTTCCTTGGGTTTTTTTTTTCTTTTTTTTTTTTCTCCCTTGCTAGTTGGCTAAACCCCAGAAAAACAATTAATGTTTCTCAGTAATATTTACAGAGATTTTCACATCAATCTGCATTTTCTTAAAGAAGCCTGAAGATTAGATTAGATTATTAGATTATTTCTGCCTAAACCATGTGAATCAATGGAATAGCAGTTGGAATAATGGAGTAATAATCAACTGATCAAATTTTTCCACATCAATTAGGATATGTTTTCTGTTGAAATATTCTTGGTCCTGATACAGACTTGCAACTTGTGAAACCCTTCTGTTTTTCAAAGATTTGTGGAAAGAGACCACTATCAGAGTGGAGGAAGTCACTAATGGATTTATTTATCAGCAACACAAATATCAGCTCTCCAAATGCTGTGTCTTACCCAGAATTTCTGCAGATCTGGGCAATCACTGATGTGAATATTGATTACAATTTCTTTTAAAAGACTTTTTGTTCTTATTTCCTTTGAGAAGTGACAACAATCTCCAGCAATTATGAAGTTAAATTTCCTGTTCCACTGGCACTGAAGTAGATAAAATTACACTCGAAGGTTTAGAGGGTCTAGGAAACTTTGATAAGAAGAGAGAAAGGACCTCTGAAGTATCCAAAACGTAGCTGCTAGAAGGTAAAACACCTGCCTAGGTGTGTTGGGGTTTTTTTCTTGCATTCTATCTCATGTTTCTGTAGTAGTTTATGATACAACTTGGGCAGGATGAAGCTTGTTGCAGATAAAATCTGTTTTCCACAACTTGGCTTCTGTGGCTTTGCCACTTTTGTGAACACAATACAGAAAAAACTGTTAGAAGGGAGCACTCTGCACCCAGCGTTCACTCCAGTCAATGAACTTGGAGTTTAACTATTCTTGGCACCTTTCCCTGTTCTGCCACAGCTCATGCTGTGCTGCTGGTTCACAGTGCAAAGCAACTGTCAGCCCCTTTCACGTGTACTCTTAAAGAAAATACCTTCCTTGTGAGTGACCCTCCTGGAAATGCATCATCTGGAGATGCAGTTGTGTGTTAAACAGGGCAAGTATAATGTTGGGTGGTCCCAGGTAGGAGGATGGATAATTTCCTTCCACAATACAATCTAGCTCTGTACAAGTTCTTCCTCAACCTGTCAGCTGGTGTGACTATGCCTGTTGCTACCAAACTGCATGAAAAGTGAAACTGAGAAACACGGCCTAGAGTACTGAAAAAGGATGAGAGTTGTATGAATTCACTGAATGTAGTTATTGTTTTACTCCACTTTAAAGGCAGGCAGCTTTAGCCCTTACTTATTTGTATGAGGTGAACTGCTTTGCTTAAGTCCTCTGTTGTTTCTATGTGGGTATACACAGGAAAATTTAATTATCTTTTTAAATGACCACTTAAACTGTGCTATATTTCTAATCAGATGTTCTTACTGCTCAAAATTAATTTGGTTTAACTTCTTTGTAATTTACTTAGAAAGTGCTTTAATAATTTCAGACTCCTGTCTAATGGTATCCAAATTCTAATTTCAATTAATCCATAAACTGTGTGTGTGTGGGCTCATCTTCCAGTGTTCTCCTGCTGACACATCCTCATCCTTGTACTTTTTCTGTTCATTACACTGCTATCATGGTTCTATATCTGTTTAGTGAAGGACATAATGTGAGTATATTTACCTTATGGTTGCTGGTAGCAAGATGAATGGAGATCTGACTAAGAATGAATTTATTACTTGAGAAAATCAGAGCCAAAGAAGAGAAGGACAAGTGTAGAGAACTCCAGAAAGCTTTCACCAAGCTAACTGATGATGGAAATACCCATTGGCAGGAATAGTTTTAAAACATTATTTGTATATGTTTTGGCTTCTCTAGGTACTTTAGCTCCTTGCAGGAATAAGAATCTGAGCTTGTGCTGAGTTTTTCTAGTGCAGCTTCTGCAGCAAAGATGGACAAACCAAACTGTCTCCTTTAATCAGAGCAAGCTTTAAATTGAGATTAGTGATTCATCTTTTTCGTAGTATTTTGTACCAGTTATTTAGGAAACAACCATGACAAAATTGTTATTTACTAATGGAACCAGATGAATTATCAGGATGTGAAGCCAGCACCCTATAGCTGTGCTCTCAGCTAACTCTCTGAGAGCTGCTGCATTCAATAAATGAGTCAATAAAGTATACAAAATGGATAAAACACTGAGTGAAACTCATTCCTGATAAAACTGACCTTAAGTCAGTGGTTATGTCCTTCAGTGTCTGTTTAGGGCCTAAACAGAGTTCCATTGCTAAAGACACAATACTAGAAATTTGTAGAAGGAATAAAAGCTTTTGGTTAGCTCAAGAGTGGGGTTTATGTCTCTTCAATACTTTAATCCCAGGAGGCTCAGCTCCTGCAGTATCTAAACAACACTTAGCCCAGAAATTACCTGTAGAACTTACCCTGTATAAACTTCTGTAAATTCAAGCCAATATCATCTCAGTCTAGGGATCCAGCTATTCACATGTGAAACAAATGTGTCTGTGGGCAGAGGAGTTAACTCAGATTCACTGCATGTGAGGCTTCTGCTTCAGACACACAGCATGTAAATGCTAAACCTGAAAGACTTGCAAAATTAGTAAAATTTCAGAAAATCATTTATGTTAACCAGAATATCTACCTAGGATGAAATTATGTTTATTTATACTGTTTCCACTTAAAAAAAAAACAAACTACCACCACAAATAACAAACAAAACCCAGGAAAGCACAAAGCAAACACTCTAAACTTAAACAAATGATCAAAAAAAACGTAAGAGACAAACCCACTTTCTTTTTATCAAGGAAAAAATTGCTGCAGTTGGAGATTCTTCTGCTAACAGGTATTTTACAACAAGCACACATACAACTGAATTCACCCATACCTCCAAATTCACCCTTCTTGATATTGCTCCCCAACCAGAACACAGCAATTCCCACAGCTCCATGTGAGGCTGCAAAGCCAAGCAAGCTCAAAAACTTGCAAAAGAACTAGGTTTTCAGAATCTTTTCTTTTCAGACCTTCCACTTTTTACTCAAAATTTCACAAAAGAGAATCCAGAGAAATGGGATCATGCTATTCAAGTACATCTCTGAAGTATTTTTTACCTTTTGTTAATGATTATCACTTTCCTGTTCATTAAACTTGTGAAGCTGGCTAACAGGAAATAATTCTATGGTGCTGAAAGGGCTTGTATTGCCTCAGAGAATTAATTATTTTCAATCCACAGAACACATTTAACATTTTCATAGAATCATTGAGTACTTTAAAGCTCATCTAGTCCTACCCTCCTGCAATGAGCAGAGACATCTTCAACTAAATCAGGTTGCTCAGGGCCTTATATTTTCAACTAAATCAGGTTGCTCAGGGCCTTGTCGACCTGACCTCGAGTGTTTCCAGGGATGGGGCATCCATCACCTCTCTGGGCACCTTGTGCCACTGTTTCACATCACACTGCAAAGAAATCCTTCCTTATACCTAACCTGAATCTACCTTCTTTTAGTTTAAAACCATTGTTCCTTTTCATATTGCTACAAGCCCTATTAAAAAGCCTGTCCTCATCTTTCTTAAAAGTGCCCTACAAGTACTGAAAATCCACATTAAGCCCTCCCTGAAGTCTTCTTTTCTCCAGGATGAACAATCTCAACTCTCTCAGCCTTTTCTCATAGGAGAGGTGCTCCAGCCCTCTGATCACTTTTGTGGCCCTCCTCTGGACCAGTTTTTCTGTATGACATGAAATCATGCCACATGAAGCCAGAGATACCTACTGGTTAATAGAAGTTACTTTCAGAGTCAGATCCAGCCTTCTTTTTTTTTTAACATCTGACAGTCTTCCAATGTTTGTCCTGATTTAGGTCATGTTTTGGTAGTGGCTTTGGTTCTCTTCTCCCATCTGTCTTCCCAAAATGCCTCCTTTATGCAATTTCTTGAAAAACAAAAAAGATTTCACTAAAATAGGAAAATTATTACAGCTGCATTCAAGCAGCTGCACTTGCTTTAAATTGATAGGGAGTAAAGAATGACAATATAAAATTAATCTACAGAAATGCAAAATTATTTTAACATACTCTAAGTAAACCGGATTTAATAAAGGGAACCATAGATTAAACAATGGAAATGTTGTTTATTGTAATCTTATGGTTTAACATTCTTGAACCTATTTAAAAATACAAGTTTGTAATAACGTGCTCGTACATACAAATAATCATCTTTTTTTTTAATTAGAAAAAAAAGGTTTTGAACTTTTTAAATGGATAACAAGGGAGAATGGAAGGACTTCACTGCCTTCCAAAGGTTAACCTGGATTTATAACTATTTGCCTGATTTTCCTCAGATTTTGCTTCCTCCTAAGGACTGAAAAGGCAAAGTCGTTTTTCCTCATCCTTTTTCTAGCTCAAGTGGATCTTTGATCCCTAAATATCAGAAAATGTTGTCCTTATAGAAATCCAACAGAGAATTAATGGTCTCTTTCTTTCATTAATAAAAATCATATTAATGGCAACCCCTGATAACTATTATGCCTGAGTATTACCTTAAATTGTAAGAAGCCATTCTGTATTTCTGCCCATGGAAAAGTAAGGCAAACAGCAAGGAATAGCTCTTTACATCTAACAAAAGCTCTTTGCTACAAGCAGATAAAGGTATATAAATGTTCTAAGGTGTATTCCTAATGTTTCTTCACACACAAACCATGACACAGCATCTTTTGCAGTGAAAAAGAGAATACAAAATTAGTTTGGTAAGATCATGTACAGCATTTCAGTAATAGTAATTTCCCATCCATGCTTCTGAGTTCATCAATAATAGGTATTTTTTAAGGACTAATGCAATGCAGCTATAGGACATTTGGATACACCTCCAATTCAACCAACTGTACTTCGTGTTCAGCTGCAGTAGGTGTTTCTGAATTTGATAAGTATTTCATATAGAAGATGATTACCACAAAACCACTTAAGCAGGCAGATCACAATGGAATCAAGCCAATACATCCCAAAATTGATACAAGGATTACTACCTTTTAAACACCATCCGACTAAAACACAGAACTCACTAAAAGATGCTACTGGAGGGCCTAAAAGCTGTCAAAATTAGACATTAACATAGAAAATAGAAATTCTAATAGCTATAAAAATTACAAATTATGGACATGCTTTAAGGGAACTCAAACATGAACTGGCAGTGGTTAGGAGAAAGAAAAGCTCTTCTCCTGGCAAATAATGAAAACTATAAATTTGAAATCTTTCCTACTTTATTGTAAAGCTGGTGGTAACAAATGCCAGAAACAGAAAATTGCAGCACAGTACACTCTGCTGAGCTAAGGACTATGAACAAATCTGTCATTTTAGAAGACTAGAGAATGTGAAAATTTTGTAGCTTATATATTTCACTGAACTGGACTGGATGAGAAGACAGTCACCGCTGGGTTTATTTTTTGGTTGGTTTGTTGTCCTAAACCATTTTGGGAATACATATGCAAGCTTCCTCTTTGCAAGCTATGATGATTATGCATTAGTACAATTACATTGGCTAAAAATATTCCCTGTTCTAAATAGGCCTGTGAAAGCAAAGCAAGCTGTGCTGCTATGGGCACTGCCTTGCTTCCCTCACAGCCTCTACAAACATTCCCTGGTGAAATCTCACTATCTCTAACACTTGACTATTCCAGGCAGTTTTCACTGGCTAACTCTCAAGTCACTCCCCAAGTATCTTTCCAGATTTCGGAGGGAGAACCACTGAAGAGCCCTGTGAATTGTACCTGCCAGACATATTGTTACACTTGAGAAACCCAGCAAGCCTTCTGAGCCTTAAATTGGGAATCAGGAGGTGGATTTTTTAATATCTTTTTTTTAGTATGTCTGGTTCTGAGCAGCAGGAATCCAGCTGGTGAGTTAAGGTATTGGATGCAGCATTTCAGAAGACAATGGAATGAAAGCAAAATAATTTATTAGATGGAAGACTCATTGAAATCTACCGCAATGGATTTTCCAGTAGAAGGGAAAAGAGAAGGGACCTCCCAGGTGGTTTAAAGTGCACCACTGTCTAGAAGGGCTGGAAATGCTCTTGCCTCAGTGAGTATTGTTAAATCAGTGTCACTCAAAGTGACCTCTACAGATACACAGAAGTCTAATACCAATACTCTGCAAATTAAAATCCCGTAGAGAGCAACCACAAAGCCTTCTGCAATGCTTTGACACCATCCATGCTATATTGTACAATTTAGGCACTTACCCAATGTGTTATTAGTGCATTTCTCCAAGAGACAATGCAAACAATTCATATAAAAATGAATCGGCACAGTATGAATGGGCTTGCTCTTAAGAACATTCTACTTCAGTAGAAGTGCCAAAAAAAATGTTTAAATGAAAAATATAGGTGTGTTTTTCGGCTTGGGTTTGGGTTCTGCTTTTTATTTCTTCTTTCCCCAGGCCTTTTTTTTCTATAGTACAGCTCTCCTTGAGACAGGCTTCTATCACAGGGAAAACTAAATGAGTACATTTCACATTTGGTTAAATGTGTGTGCCAGCTACTTCAGTCATTGGGTGGGTCATGATGGCTTTGGAGAAAAATAAGGCTCCCCTTGAAAAGGCACAGGCTGAGAAAAGATTAGAAAGTGCAGGAGGTGATTACGTTGGAGAAATTAACATGGAATAAACTAGAGTGTGAATTGCCAATGCATTACTTACACTGCAGTAATTCTCTACACGGGTGCTTTGGCTCACATTATCTGCATATCCACAGTGTATTAATGGGGCACTCTGAACAAAGCCAGCCCAGCCAGCTCCGCATCCAGCACGGGATGAGATGCAGGATGCACTGGAATGGTGCAGTGCCTACTGCCCAGCCACCCTGTCACCACCACTGTCCCACCCCACCTATTAAACCAGGTATGTTGTGGTGATTCCAGCTCAGCAACGGGAAGGGAAAGCTCCCAGTCCTGGAAGCTCCTTTCCCACATTTTGTGGGCTGTTTTCATAGGAGCCTGCCCGGGTTCTGAGCTCTCCCATAAGGGGCATCTCTTCTCTCAGCCAGATGCTGCATCTGTGCAGCAGCTCCTGCTCCTGTGCCACACGGCCTGCAATGCACAGGGCTCCTCAGGACACTTGACAGACATCCCTTCTCAAAATAACCAGTGGCAGTGCACTCAGGCTGGAATTATGTATCGATTCTGCAAGTTCAGACTCGCAGGAACAAATCCAGAACTACCACTATGCCAATTGGAAACCACCTGATTTGAATTATAGCATCACTGGTGTCCAGTGCAAGTGGAGGACAAAAAGGGGGAAAATACAAAGAGGGAGTAGAATTTGGACAAATCACAGAGGGGACTGATGGACGCAAGGTGGTACTGCCATAAAATTCCTTTTTGGTTTTTTGGCTGTTCTGTTTGGTTTTGTTTGTTGGGGGGACGGGGGCTGTCAGGTTTTTTGGTTGGTAAAGTCAAGGGGACAGACTGAAAAAAAGATTCTTTAGGTAAATTTTTTATCAAATAGTCAAGCAAACAATTGGGTTGCTACATTCTCAGACATGAATAATGGTGTCCTCCACGCCAAGAAGCGAAGGAATTTAAGGAGAAGGTGAGATGTATAAAATAGAAGGCATTTCACAATTTTTTTTGTCCTCTGCATTATGCTTCACTGCCTTCATGTATTGTACTTGTGCAGCAGGTCTCTGAGGCTGATGAAGTGTGGCACATGTGAAGGGATGCTGTGAGCAGCCAAGCACAGAAACTTCTTTGGTTCCCACCTGCTAAGGCCAGTGTGAGCTATATATGACCATATATCAGCCAGTATGACCATATATCCTGCTGAATCCTTCAGCATTCAATCCTAAAAAAAAACAACCACAGCTCTAAGAAAACATTGCTATTCTCTTATTGACCAAATGTTGGGGGATTTTCTGTTGTTATGGTAATAAGTATTTATAGTACGCTTTAAAAAACACAATGAAAGGTGACACTTTGTCACTATGTACTTACTGTGTTTTGCAGATTTCCTAATCTGTCCTCTTCCCATATATATATTCTCCAGATATATATACATATATATATATTTATTATTATAAATTATATACATATATAAATTCTGAGTTTTCTTTTACAGTGTAAGAGTATTGGAATGCTTATGCTGGAAACACTGAATGAGAATATTCTGCCATCGATCCAAAACAAAGATCTCTGCTTTCACTTCTGTTTTTAAGATTTGCAAGTAATTTCACTCGGAAAATGTTTAATGACCTCCATCAGTTTTAACATTGGTTTAAATCTGGTTGACTCTGCTGTTTCCTCTGTGCCCATTGTTGCCTCCTTTCAAGATGGACTCAATGGATTTCAATGGCAATCTGCACAGTCCTGTTCTTGCAGTTTTATTTGTGAACTGCAAGCTCTTGCAGTAGTGTGGTTATTGTTACAAGTGGGAAAGTGTCATTATATAAAAATTCTGGTATGACAAGTACCTGTCATGGTTGTGCCACCTTTATTCAACAGTATGAGCTCAAAACTTACCTCCAGGTAGTTTGTTTGAGATTTTCCATAACACATTCCAGTGAGTAAATTGTGTTTAATGCTTACAGGTATGATGTGGGGAAACCTACCTTGAAGAAGCTTCACCCCAGATAAGATGCAACATAAGAACTCCTGCATGACAGCCCCCTTTAGGCCTTACATAACCCTTGGGACATGGTAGCATGCTGTGTTGAAAGCATTAGGAATGAGGTTGGCTTTGGAAAGAAACTGGAAGTTCTGCAGGATCATGTGTTTGGACTTGCCATCTGCACAGTTCAGGAGTTACTCCATGGATCACTTTCTCCCAGTCATCTGAACCGTGAGTCACACAAACCGAAAGCTGAAGGCGGATGTGTGAACAAAGCAAATGCGGGTGTTTGTGGGGCTTCTCCTCACCTTTCCAGAGCCCTTGTTTTTCTGCCCTGCCCCATCCAGGACAAATACATTTAGACCTTCGGGAAGCCACCTTAGCCACCACCGGGCTGTTAAAGGATAAAACCCCTCACGGGTGAGTCTCTGGAAGTCTCCATGACTCAAACTTCACCTACAGCTGGAAGCCTGGCTGTCTTTGTTGTGTTAAACTGAGCAGGAACACTCCACTAGCTGAGTGCTTACCACGACAAACGCAAATGTCTCTGCTGAGCCCTGGTTGTCCGAGGGGTGCCTGCAGCCCTGGACAGGCCGGTTCAGGCCAAAAGCACATGCAGATAAATAGTTTCCAAAGCCCAAAAGCAAACCTGAAACTGGATCCGTACAGGCAGGCTCCTGGAGCTCAGATAGCAAACACCTTCCTCCGGCTCTGACTGCAAGCCCAGCTCTACCGTCTGCTATCAGTTCATTTTTTACCTCAGCCAAATCTGAACTGAGGGCTGACGGAGGGGGCTTAAATAAATTTATTAAATAAAATTTTAAAAACCCCAAACAAACAAAAAACCTCACGAACGTATATATTAGCACATATACATTAAAGTACCCGTCTGTGAACGTGCTTACAGCTCGCACGGCAATCCCCTGGCACTGGAGCTCTGTGAGGGCTGCAGCTCAGCAGCGAACAGCATGGGGACGCGGCGGCCGAGCGGCCGCCATGGAGCGGCTACGCCACTTGCGCAAGCCCCGATGGTTTGCGCGGCGGCGCCGGCAACCCCTTGCGTAGCAGCGTTCATGAATACCGGTGCTGCACTGCGGCGGCGGCACGGCGCAACCAAACCTCCTCCCTCCACCGCCCACCCCGGCCCTGGCACCGCCCCCTTCCTCGGCTGTGATTGGCAGGACGGGTGGAGCGGTCGGCGGCGATTGGCGGGTGCCGGCGGGAGGTGGGGTAGGTTGCGTGAAGGGTGATAAAGTTAGTGGGGCTGCCGGGGAGCGCCCGAGACGCGGCGGCGGCGGTCGGCGCTCTATGGAGGTGGCGGGGGGAGGCATCGGGCCGGTGCTGCTGCTGCTGCTGTGGTGACTCGGAGACTCGCCCTGTCCCGCGCGCTCCCCCCTTCCCCTCCCCAGCCCCGGTCCCCGGCTCCCTTCCCCTCCCCCCCCTTCTCTTGCCTTTTCCCCTGCCCTTGGTAGCCGCCGGGACCCGGGGAAGCTGACAAGGCCTTAGGGAAGGTGAGAAATGCGAGAGTGGCGGGAGAAGCGCGAGTCCGGGGCCGGGAGTGAGCGGGTACTGCTGCAGCTGCAGCTTAAAATGGCGGCTGCCCGGCGCGGCCGCCATTTTCTTTTCCGTTGCTTGTCTGTTTCTCCCGCACAAAATGGCGGCCCGGGCCGGCGGCCGCTCCCGCTGCCGGCTTTGAGAGCCCCGCCGCCGCTGAGCGAAGCGGTGGAGGAGCTCGGCAGTCCCCGCGGGGCGAGGAGGGGAGGCTGAGCGGCAGTGTCGCAGGTTAGAGCGAGGGAGACGGGATCGGGCAGTGCCTGTCTGTACAGGCCATGCCTTTATTTGCCTCGGGTCGGCTGCAGGATGGTGATCTTGCCGCGGTCTGTGGGCGCCCGCACTGCCTCCCAGGTTTCCCTTAGAGGGAGTAGCCGCGGTACACATAGAGGGCTGCGGTCCGAGGATCCCCATTGCTATTGGGATGGTGACGAGAGGATTTTCTAATTAACTTTTTACTATTGTCCATTGCCTTCCCTTCGCGGGAGGGGAGAGCGGGCTGCCGAAGCGCCGCGTCAGCCGGCAGCAGCCTCGCCCACGTTTCCTGTTTGGGGGCTCGGGCGCCGCGGTGCGGGGCGATCCCGCCTGCTTCCCCTTCGTGCCTCGCGGGGCGGCCGCCGCGGTGCGGGGGAGCGGGTCCCGCCCGGCGCCCTGGCGGAGAACAAAGAGCCGGGCGGGCGCGGGCAGCGGGCGGCGCCCGCCGGGCGGGGCGGGGGGGCGGCGGTGCCGCGCGGCGCCTGCGGGGGGCGCCCTCCGCGGCCGAGCCTTTTGTTCGCCGCCGCCATGTTGTCGGCGCTCCTCGTGCCCGCGCCGGGCTCGGCTCGGGAGCGCCCCGAGCGCATCCGGGGCGCTTTCAGGCTTTCCCTCCTCCCCCAGGCCTTTCCCTGTGCTCGCCTTGCTGCTACGTTAGGTTCTTCCTGCAAGGCGAAAGTTGAGGTGGTGGGCGGACGGTAGCTTTTTTCTTTGTTTCGTAGCTTAGTGCGCCATTTGGACGCCTATTATACACCTTTTACTACATTAAGCGTGTCGTTTGTTATCTGCTGCTTTTCACTTTAGAATTTGGCTGGTCTGTCGTGCCATTATAAGTCATAGTTTCTAAATCATGTCAATAAAGGAGTCATTGTGCTGTGTAATCAGAAAAGAAGGACTTTCATTCTTCTCTGCGAGCACTCTTGGTTTTTGGGTAAACTTGAGGGTTTTGCCCAGCTCATGAGTCCCTTGTCTCCTTCCTCTCACCCCCGCTGGAAAACATGGCCATAATGATGAAATCGACCTTTCTGTGACTATCCCAAGTATTGCATGAATGAAAGTTTTCTTTACTTTTTGTAAAGCTCAATGTTGGAGGGTTCTCATTTTCTAACAAACATTTGTACTTTTTAAAATGAGATGCTATGGCTGGTAGTAAACAAGTATAATATGAATGCTTGGTTTGTCTTTCTAGGTTTTGTTTTTCCCTACCCCGTCAATTTAATTTTATTCTTTTGAAGATTCTTCGTTGTCAAGCCGCCAAAGTGGAGAGTGCGATTGCAGAAGGGGGTGCTTCTCGTTTCAGGTACCTTTTGTTTGTTTGATGAGTAGTTAGCAATAGAAAATCTCCTTTGAGAAGATCTTAAATTAGTGTGATGTGTATACCAAAACTGAGATGTTTGGACTAACCTAGGATTCCATGGTTGTTTTTAACAGTGCTTCTTCAGGCGGAGGAGGTGGTAGGGGTGCACCTCAGCACTATCCCAAGACTGCCAGCAACAGGTATGTCATCTTGCTCTTTGATTTGCATGATTTTAAAGTCAGAGCATGTTGGATAATGAATATAGAACTGAAAATAGGGTAGTTTTAAAGTTGGGCCAGAAATACCTAAGAAATTAAAGACCTTTAAATGTTTTGTAGTCTGTGCCCTTTACAGTGTACCTCATGGTTGATAGGAGGTGCATGGGCTAGTTCATGTATTTAATGTAAAAAGTGTGGAGAACTTTCTTGGGTGCCAGGGATTGATGTTGAGTGAGTACTTTCCTGTGCAGATGTTGCAGTGTTGGTAGGGGCAGTTGTGTGCTCTTAACAAAGCAAGTAATGGAATTGGTTTGAGTAAGGCAACACTGAAAGGTTAAAAGGGCAGTTTTTTAAATCACTTTCTGTTTTAACAAATGTATTCTTCAAAATTCTGCAGCGAGTTCCTGGGGAAAACCCCAGGGCAAAACGCTCAGAAATGGATTCCTTCACGAAGCACTAGACGAGATGACGACTCCGCAAACGACAAAGAACGACATGATGCAATCTTCAGGAAAGTAAGAGGGTAAGTAAGTTCTTCACAAAATTACTGCTCTCCTTGCTGTTTTCATTAGCAGTGAGTACCTAAGAAATGGGCTGGAGGGGAAAGGGGGATGTGGGCCTTGAATTTTGGGAAGGTGTGTCTTGTAGCAAGGAACCAACTTGATAATCTAGCAGCAGAAAACACTTCAAGTATTTCTTGTAAACAGATAAATGTTTTCAATGATACTTCAGTCTGAGGATATAAAAAACCAGAGTTGAATGAAAAATTGCACTTTACAATTTTTAGTAGACTTGGAAAGTAAAAAGATAAGTTTGGTCTAAAGTGACTCATGGCATGCTTACAATATCTGTATTCTGTGTTTTGTTTTGTTGGTTTTTTTTTGTTTTTTTTTTTATTCCTCTTTAGCATACTAAATAAGCTTACTCCTGAAAAGTTTGACAAGCTATGCCTTGAGCTCCTCAATGTGGGTGTAGAATCTAAGCTCATCCTAAAAGGGGTCATACTGCTGGTAAGTTGCTTGCATTTATTTTAACTGCAATTTTGTTGCATGCTAAAAAGCAGGGGGTTGGTTGGTTTTGATGGTATACAGAAGTAGCATGAATAATGGCTTTTGTGTATTTGGATTATCAAACACCACCCCCACTCCTGCTTTCTGTGTAAAAAAGGATCTACCAGGCAGGAAGTAGGCTTAATGCTGTAGGTTTCTCATTTATAAGTCTCCACGATTGCTAGATGTGATTGGGGTTCCATGATTATTTTTTTTAATACTGAAGATGCTAGTTTAGCCATCTTATTTGCTTGATGGCTTCCCCCTCTTTCTCTTCTTCTGAGGAGCAAGTCTCTTGGTTTTGGAAAGGCTGCCACTGGTGACCTCTTGGGACACTGATGTAATTGTTACATCACTTTTTTACATGAGATCAGATTGCTGATACCAACTTAAGTGTTAGGATAGTAAACTTGGGTTTTGTTGGCCAAGGGTGATAGAGGCTCTTCAGCAGCACACAGTGGCTTTTGTCCTTTGCTTCAGCGTTAAGACTGGTGTTGGACTATGCTGTTTTATGTTTGATTTAGCAGAAAACAGGATGTTCTAGTTGAGTGGTAATAATCCATTCTGTGTCTTGTAAGTCACTTCCATAATAACATTTACACCCTACTGCTGGCAGCTGCCTTACTCAACCTCAATCTCTGCAGATCGTAGACAAAGCCCTTGAAGAGCCCAAGTATAGCTCGCTGTACGCTCAACTATGTCTGCGACTGGCAGAAGATGCACCCAACTTTGATGGCCCATCAGCAGAGAGTCATCCAGGACAGAAGCAAAGCACAGTGAGTGCATCTCTCAATCTGGAATGGTAAATTTTGCATGCATTTGTGGCTGCCCTGATTAGCTTAATTGTTTTCTTTGTTCTATTTTGTAGACATTCAGACGCCTCCTAATATCTAAACTTCAAGATGAATTTGAAAACCGAACCAGAAATGTTGATAGTAAGTTTTAAAACCACTTTCATACAGAATCTATTTGTCATCTTTTCCCACAGCCGTGTAAGACAGGCTTCTTTGTTTTCCAGTCTATGATAAGCATGATGGTCCCCTCCTCCCTGAGGAGGAGGAACAGAGAGCCATTGCCAAGATCAAGATGCTGGGGAACATCAAATTCATTGGAGAACTTGGCAAGCTTGATCTTATTCATGAATCTATCCTTCATAAGTGCATCAAAACAGTGAGTATTCATATTAGGTGGGGGCTAGGAGCAAAACAGAACTTAAAAAACAAAAATCTGCAAATGTTGGTGCTGCTTTGGGAGTCCTGGAGCAGGAGCATAAAATGCCACAAATCCGTTTCCTGGCAATTACCCATCGCTCTACTGTTAACTTTTGGCATGATTAAGAAGTAAAATCAGCTTTGTTCAAAGCGGTATGAACTGTCTCCAGTGCAAAATATAGTTTGGCCAAGACACAAGTGTGTCATAGGTGGTTCAAAGTACACACACTTAAGAATTGGCAGTTCTTAAAATTAAGTTTTTAAGTCCATTTGCCTTCAGAACAAAACAGTGTTCTTGTGTGTGTCCATATACGAGGTTTGTTGTTTATTATAAGTTCTCATTTCTAAAGATTTTAAATCCTACATTTCCCCTTGAATTTTTCAGCTTTTGGAAAAGAAGAAGAGAGTTCAACTCAAAGATATGGGGGAGGATTTGGAGTGCCTCTGTCAGATAATGAGGACAGTGGGACCTAGATTAGATCATGCGAAAGCCAAGGTATGTGCCTATCCAGTGCAGTCATTAACCTAATTAAACTCTGTGGCTAAGGGTTTTGATTGCCTGAACCTTCTGTATTCAGTATTCATACGTACAGAACAGAGGTTTGATTTTTTTCAGAGAACAGTGTCAGCTATGGCTCCTAGACCAATTCTTTTGATAGAAAAAGCCAATCTTTGAAACAGTTTTAAACATCTCACCAGGATGTAGCTAGGGTCATCAGAAAATCACGTAAGTGAGACTGTTGTTTTTCTAAACATGGCTCAAGAAGATATGGTGAGGAACTATTTTTAGCACATCTAGGTGATGAGGAAGATGAGAGTTTGGAGTGTAAAATTAAAATGAACAGAATTTTGGCTGTGTTGCTTGTCTCTGGTTCAAATGTCTTGGTGCATTAGATCTTTAAATTCTGTCATCAAGAAGCTAGAGGTGGCAGGAAAGGACAGCTTGTTGCATTATTTTGTCTTGAATGTCTCAGGAAAACATTCAAGGCACTTGATAGAATTATCCCAACTTCTAACTTTTGTTCTTCTAGTCCTTAATGGATCAGTACTTTGCCCGTATGCGCTCCTTGATGTCAAGTAAGGAATTGCCAGCAAGGATTCGTTTCCTGCTGCAGGTATGATGATAAAATGGCTTCCTGCTGCTTTTTTCTTGCAAAATTACCTTGAGTCCTTTCCTAATACCTTTTTTTTTTCCCAAGGATACTGTGGAGTTGAGAGAACACAACTGGGTTCCTCGCAAAGCTTTTCTTGACAATGGACCAAAGACTATCAATCAAATCCGTCAAGATGCAGTAAAAGTGAGTGTTCCTTGTAAGGTCCAGAGCCTGACTTGGTTCTGTGCACTTGGGAATAGTTCTCACACAATGTGACAGTTGGCTTAAGGCTTAAAACCAGATAGATTTCTGTAGTTGGGCTCTAGAACCTTGGCTTTCTTGGGGCTGCTTCTTAAAACTGACCAAAACTATAATTCCTGTTTTAAAGGATCTGGGAGTTTTTATTCCTGCTCCTATGTCTCAAGGGATGCGAAGCGACTTCTTTCTGGAGGGACCCTTTATGCCACCCAGGATGAAACTTGACAGGGACCCACTCGGAGGGCTTGCTGATATGTTTGGACAAATGCCAGGTACAGTGACACCACAGGGGTTGATGGGATGGCGGTGGCTTTGCTGTGCTGAGTAAGGACTAAAACTGTCATTGGTCTCCTTGTTAATCCAGGTAGCGGAATTGGTACTGGTCCAGGGGTTATTCAGGATAGATTCTCACCCACCATGGGACGCCATCGTTCAAACCAACTCTTCAATGGCCATGGGGGTCACCTCATGCCTTCTGCTCAATCCCAGTTTGGAGACCTAGGCAAATCTTTTCTGAAAAGTCAGGTAAGGAGGATGGTCACACGGTGACTTCAGCTTATTTAGAAGCACTTCCTGAGATGCGTATGTTATGGATTGTAGTCTGCTTATGTTGAAAGACCTATTCAGATAACTGATGCTCAGCTGATACAAACATTCTAAACCACTTTTTAAATTGTACAAAAGATGCAAGAAGTACACTTTTTGGTTTTTGTTTTTTGTTTTTTTTAACTGCAAGAAGAGGTGCATGTGGCTTTGGTGGGTCAGAACGGTGTGTTTTATTTAAAAGATAGCCCTGTTTTTAGGGATAGATGCTACTCTCCCACCACCCCTGCTCCTTCTTTCTCCCTTCCTGGCAAATAGAATCTTTGTTCCTCTGGTCCCTCTGGTACTACTTACCATATGATGTACGCCACTCCATCATCTGCACTTCTTTCTCTATATCTCCCTTTCTGAAATAGGGGCAAAGCCAACTCTACCATACCCAGAATCAGGGACTCTTATCCCAGCAACAAGGACAGTCGAAGGATATGCCACCTCGGTTTTCTAAGAAAGGACAGCTTAATGCAGATGAGGTACATGACATGCCTACATTATTTACAGCCTATTCTAAATATTGCCCAATGATTATAGCAAGACGCGTTATTATGAGGACTAATGCTGGAACTCTTTCTCCTCCTCCTCATTCTCCTCCGTCTTTGTCCCTCCTCTTTCACCTTTTTCCCCCACCTCCCTCACTTTCCTTAGGGTATCCAGCGTCCTATGAGCAAGACTGAGATATGAGGGCAATTTTTTGGGGTGTCCCTTCCTTCCCACACACTTCTAAGAACACTACTCTGACATCAGTTCCCATGCATCCTATTGATAACAATATATTTAATGAAAACTTCAGAAAATCCTGACCTTTAGAAACCCTGAAGTGCTGGACCAGGTTTTCTTTTTTTGTTTTGTTTTCTTTCGTTTAGAACTGGCTAATAGGCAAAATTTCAAATGCAGAGTAAACTGCATTGTGATTTTGAGTGTTAACCAGACTTGTATCCTGATTTCTGAGCAATTTAGTAGTTTTATCTTGGCTGTAAAATACATCAGCAAACATGCTGATTGTCTTCTTGGGTCTCTAACATACTGCATCTAAAAGGAGCATTTCTAGGTTTTTATACCCGTTGAACTAAATGGCAGTAACTTGCTTTTGTGGGGGGGCGTTTCAGAGCACATGTGCCTTAATTTGTACTCAAGTACTAATATTATAGAAATGGAGTCATGCTTCAGCGAGATCAGTTGGAGTGAGTCCATGGCTCTGTATTGTTGGTCAGAATACTTGAAACAGTTTGAGTTTTTCTTTGACTTACTATTTACAGATTAGCCTGAGACCTGCTCAGTCTTTTCTAATGAATAAAAACCAAGTGCCAAAGCTTCAGCCCCAGATAACTATGATTCCTCCCAGTGCTCAACCACCACGCACTCAGACACCGCCTTTGGGACAGGTAAATACAAAAAAATGCTGCATGTTGTTGCCTATACTTTCCTGTTCATGCTTGGAAAAATTTATTTCTAATGTGAGAAGGGAGAGAGAAGTCTTTGCACAGAGCAGGACTTGGGAAAGAACGTTTGAAATCAAATGGAGTTCCATCTGCTTGTTTACATTTTGTATTGTAAAACTTGATTTAAGCAAAGGTAGATGTGCTGCTAAGAAACAAATTTTGGTCTCTTTTTTTTTTTTCAGCCGCCTCAACTTGGTCTTAAAACAAATCCACCACTTATACAAGAGAAGCCTGCAAAGACCACCAAGAAACCACCTCCTTCTAAGGAAGAGCTACTTAAACAAACTGTAAGTTAGTGTGCAATAGTGGGTCTTGCAGCTTTGGATGTGCTCTTCAAAAAGAATGTCTAACTGTACTTCTTTCCTTTTCAGGAGGCTGTTGTGACTGAATATCTGAACAATGGAAATGCTAATGATGCTGTCAATACTGTGAGAGAAATGAGAGCTCCGAAGCACTTCATTCCTGAGATGCTGAGCAAAGTAATCCTTCAATCCCTAGATAGATCAGATGAGGACAAAGAGAAAGCAAGTACTTTGATCAGCTTGCTCAAGCAGGAGGGAATAGCCACCAGTGACAACTTCATGCAGGTACTGTGGTCTGATAATCTTGCAGTCCTTGTTTTTTGGCTCTTCATGGTGTGTAGCTACTGGAAAGGCAGTGTGCAGATATTTAAGTTCTGTTAATGTGAGGAGGTAAAAGTAGTACATGAACCTGTGAGTGGCACAGGAAGCAATGAAAGGAAGACAGGTAGTAGTTGTGCAATTGGAACCTGGGACCCTCTTTGCAAGTGATTACAGAAAATGTACTTTGAGTATTCTGTTGCACAGGAATAGAATTACTTAAAAATTTCATTTTGTGTGTGTACTGTTTCTTAGGCGTTCCTGAATGTATTGGACCAGTGCCCCAAACTGGAGGTGGACATCCCATTGGTGAAATCCTACTTAGCACAGTTTGCAGCCCGTGCCATTATTTCAGACCTGGTGAGCATTTCCGAACTGGCTCAACCACTGGAGAGTGGCACCCATTTCCCTCTCTTCCTGCTCTGTCTTCAGCAGTTAGCTAAGTTACAAGACCGTGAATGGCTAACAGAATTGTTCCAACAAAGCAAAGTGAACATGCAGAAAATGTTACCAGGTAAGAGTTGCCACAGAGCTTTTCTGTCACCTGATCCTAGAGATGTTGTTCTAGTTTATGCCAGAGTAAAATAACGTGCAGGGTTATCTTGGTGGAATTAGCTGTCATTATTGCTAGGAATGGTGTTTCTTAAGGGGTGGCTGGAGCCATGACCATGACTTAGAGCTCTTGAGAAGCACTCACACGTCTTTATTTCCTTGCCAGAAATTGACCAGAACAAGGACCGCATGCTGGAGATCTTGGAAGGGAAGGGGCTTAGCTTCTTGTTCCCGCTTCTGAAACTGGAGAAGGAACTGCTAAAGCAAATAAAATCGGATCCATCCCCTCAAGCCATCTATAAGTGGATTAAAGATAACATTTCACCCAAGCTTCATGTAGATAAGGGATTTGTGAATATATTGATGACCAGGTGAGATGCTGTTTATGTATGTCAGGTACTTGCTTGGTTAAGCTAGCAGTAAGGCGCTATGTAAAGGCTCAAATGTAGCTCTGCAAAAATCTGAGATGCAGTACATGGTGAAGACAGATGGTTTTGAGTGAACCTTCTCTAGTAAAATCCTATTGTATTTGAGAAGAAAAGCAAATCTCCAGGCTTTCATCAGTGTGAAGGGCTTTCTTTGGGAGGAAGTGGAGACCTGTGTGTTTTTTCTAAAATGTTGAGCTGTAAGAGGGGCAAAACAAGGATTTTTGTGGTGCACTGAACCACAAAACAAGCTGCTGTGCTTGGTCCTGACTGCAGGTGCAAGCAGAAGAATAGCTGTAGTGTGGCTACCTGAACTTGAAATGTCGTGCTTTGATCTTAGTTTGCAGAACTTAGCTTGGCTTTTTTTCTGTCCAGTTTCTTGCAGTATATTTCTAGTGAAGTAAACCCACCCAGTGACGAATCGGATTCTTCATCTGCTCCATCTAAAGAGCAGCTCGAGCAGGAAAAACAGCTGCTTCTTTCCTTCAAGCCAGTGATGCAGAAGTTCCTCCATGACCATGTTGATCTGCAAGTGAGTGCTTTGTATGCACTCCAGGTGCACTGCTACAACAGTAATTTTCCAAAAGGTAAGTGTATTGAGGTCTTGGCTGAATTGGCTTGTCCCTACATTTCTTGAAATGGAGTAAACTGTTGAGGTTATAAAGCTAACCAAGTTTAAATTCACTTTCATAGGCATGTTATTGCGCTTCTTTGTTCATTTCTATGACATGGAGATCATTGAAGAAGAAGCCTTCTTGGCATGGAAAGAAGACATTACTCAAGAGTTTCCAGGGAAAGGCAAAGCTTTATTCCAGGTAAATCTGCTAATGTTAGAATAGAGACTTGTTTTTTGTTATTTCATCTGCACTGGAGCGTTTGAGAAGGCTTTTGTGGTGTCTTAAGACTTGTAAAGATTAGAGACTTAATGGAATATTTCACTAGGAAGGAGTTAAAAAGCAAGGTGAACTAAATCTCTACTAGAGGCCCACATGTAGTGCAAGTGTGAAAGGTTTTTTAAAATGAGTTGGGGACAATGAGTGTTCTTCAGAAGTATCTAATGGGGAAACAATTCCTGCTCCCTTAAACCAGTTTTGTGTAACTGCAGGTAAACCAGTGGTTAACCTGGCTGGAAACTGCTGAAGAAGAAGAATCTGAAGAAGAAGGTGACTAAAGAACCAGCCAAAGCCTTAAATTGTGCAAACATACTGTTGCTATGATGTAACTGCATTTGACCTAACCACTGCGAAAATTCATTCCGCTGTAATGTTTCACAATATTTAAAGCAGACGTATGTCAGTAGGATGTTCTCTGCAAAAGGTTTTTGTAGTATGTCTTAATAGTCTACAATAAAAATATTTTAGAGTATCTTCAATGTTTAGATAACAGTGTATTAGCAGCATGCAATAATTACATCATAAGTTCTCGAGCAGAAGCAGTCTGTTGCAAGGGTCTTCTTTGCTGCCAGTTATCATAGGCTGTTTTTAAGTTAGAAACTGAATAG
Source organism: Oenanthe melanoleuca (assembly GCF_029582105.1). Lineage (NCBI taxonomy): Eukaryota > Metazoa > Chordata > Aves > Passeriformes > Muscicapidae > Oenanthe > Oenanthe melanoleuca. Next base: position 10,434,508 of record NC_079339.1, read on the forward strand.
CAACACTGAATACTGTAGAAATGCACTTTGCTCAGTGTAATACTTGAGTTGTTGCAATATTTGATTATCCATTTGGTTGTTACAGAGAATCCTTAACTGTAATCGATGGTTGTTGCCGTAATAGTATATTTGCCTGTATTTCTACCTCTAGTAATGGGCTTTATGTGCTAGGTTTTAATATCCTTGAGCCTGGGCAAGTGCACAAGTCTTTTTTAAAAGGAACAGTTTACTTGCACAAAAAACTGATCGGCTGAAGAGATGGTTTAATGCCCTTTGGAAGAGGTTTTTGTGGGTGTGAAATATGACATGGTGAGAAATTTGAATTGGTCCCTCTTACAGTACTGAAATTAAGTCTACTTAATTTATCAAGACATGTTCATGCCCTGATTTTATATACTTGTATCTATCAATAAACATTGTGATACTTGACTTGTTTCTGAATGTCTCCCAGTAGAAAAGCTTTGGCTGATTACTTGTTCACTTAAGAAGGAAAACATCAGTGGGAATTGCCTTAGGTTGCAACCATCCTGAAATTATTTTTACACTCCTTGTCTGGATATGCAGATGAATTCTAAATAAGGTCACAGACAAGATGAGACACTACAGATGTGTTGTGACAGGAGGAAAAAGATGGAATTCTGCTGAAGAAATAGGGGTAGGGGTTTACCTTGTGGTCCAATGTATGCTTTATCAGTGAGTATGTGCTTTTGAACTGGTAATGCTTTGAGCTTCCCCCAGGCCACATGCATGTTTCTGAATCAAGTGGCACTGTCTATTAGCTGCCTGTTTCTCAAATCAAATTGGCAAAAAATCCCTACAAAAGAGTTGAATGATGTTGCATTGTACAGGCTTGGAATGTCATCTATTAAATACTCAAAATACCTTACTTCCTAGAACCTTGTCCCCGGTGAGTTTTTTTGTCCTCGTTAATACTCGAGACACAGCCTGTTGAAAGGTGTTGTATTTGTTAATAGCAAAAGGATAGTGGCTCCTGGACTGGAGCTTTGTTTGCCAGTGCTCCAAGTGCTGTAGACTATAAACTTGTGCATCACAGGAGGTGCAGAAGTGGGGGCCCAAAAAAGGAGTAGAACTGATACTAAGGCTTTGAGGAAAGGGAGAGTTGGAGTTGGCCTGGAGCATCTTGAAATGCTGGAAAAGCAGGTCATGGTTTGCTTTGAAGGGCTCCCTGGCTCCAGTCACAGCTCTGGCCTCTTTGAGTTTGTGAGCGGTGGTCTGGGAGTTCTGCTGCTGCCTTGAACTTCTGTACAGAGTGGAAATGCAGGTGCTGTTCTCTACAAGCCAAATGGCATAAAGGGTATTGAGCTTGAGTTGCTGGCAGAATGCCATGGCACCATCTCTGTGTTTCAGAAATGGGGTGCATTCAGAAGGATACTGGTGTGGGGTGCAGTTAGAGGAGACAGGAATGCTTCAACAATTCAGGGCTTGAGATTTGGAGCTGGCTGTGTGATGCAGCTGCACCTCCTGGGTGGCATTGGTGAACACTGACATCCTGGGGCTTCCCAGAGCATTTAACCAGAACATTCAATGCTGTGTTCTTCCTCTGAAACCCATGGCTCTTTCCTGTCTGCAGAGGGATGTAGTAGCTGCTAGAACTACAGGGGTGCAGACTTCACTCCTTATTCCTTATTCTGTGCAGGCTCAGGTGTGTGTGTGCTACAGGCACTAAGGTTCTGCAGTTCAGTACTCCAATTTAACAGGATGGACAAATACAACTACAGTTACAGGGTTAACTTAATCCTAATTAATTCAAAGTTCTGTTCAAGAATGGCGTTTTTAAGTGTAATAAGATGCTGTGAAGTGAAATTCACCATTGTTTCACTAATAGTATTGTGTTTCTCTAAGTTTTGTCAGTTTCTCCTTAAACTTTGCTGTTGCTGCTGGTTGGTTTAGTGGTGTGTGGTGCTATAACACTTTGTGTCTCTGGTAATCTGTACGTGAAGCATGTGATGCACTTTGCTCCTGTGCACTGCAGAGGGAGGATGGGGAGGAACCACAAGTCAGGAAAGAGTGGTTTCCAACTCAAGTTATACCAGAGGTGAGAAAAATAGAACGATGTACAAGTAAAAACTTGGGAATAGATCCAGATGCTACAGCTAAGCTTTTCTGTCACATTTTGGAGAAAGCTGAGCTGGCAGCTGTGGGCTCCTTGACGCAGTAACTAAGCCTTGTATTCCTGCCCAGTCTATCACGTCCTTACTCTACAGCCTTAAATACCTGTGTATGGAGGCTGTGCTGCTTGGCTTGTTGCTAACTGACCATTGAGTTAGGAACTCTGGTAGAGAAAACTATAGAAGGAATGACTAAAAATGCAGAATAGAACATAAACAGTAGAAAATGCCACAAAAAAAAAAGTGGAATTAACCATCCCATGACTTGTAAAAACCTCGTGCAGTGTGAACAGATGTGGGTTCTTCAAACTGGTGTGAAAATGGTGCTTGCTGCAGTGTGCAGATCAAAGTGGTCTCTCCATAGATGAGGAGAGGTGTAGCATCTTCACTATCTTTACTGCTGCTGCTGAAGTTTAAGTGCTCAAGTGCAAAACTTGTGGCTAATCTGGAACAGAGGATGGCTGTTGGGTTGGTCTCACTTCTGTGTTCCTGTTGACTATGAGTGGCATTGTACTTAAAATGTAAACAAGAGTGCTCAATTCTACATAGTAAAGTCACAGTCAAAATTAAACCACTGTAACTGATAATAATGGCTTTTATTAATATTCTTTTTGTTAAGTGTTGGGTATAATTATACTGCCAGGAGCAGTGGGAGAAACTGCATATTACACCTACTCCTATATTTCCTACCAGTTATAGCAACTCTGTTGATCCTCTGAAACTCTGAATTAGGTTGCAGTTCCTGTTCACAAACCCTCACCCTGTGGGTTGGATTTTGAGAAGAGCCTGCTATGGTGAATTCTCACCTGCCCCATAGACTGTCACAGTTGGACAGCTGCTACCTTGTCCCTTATGATAACAGTAGTACCATCTGTGGTACTTAGGTATGAAATCTGAGAATTCCAGGAATGTGTTCTGATCATTGAATCCTGGAAAATCATCTAGTTCTAGCCCCCCTGTGTTGTGCAGGGACACCTCCCAAGAGATGAGCTTGCTGAAAGTTTTATTGAGCCTGGCATTGAGCAGTTACAGGGATGGGGCAGCCACAGGTTCTCTGGGCAACCTGTTCAGTGTTTACCACCTTCATAGTAAAGATTTTTTTCCTTTTATCTCACCTAAACTGTTTGAAGCCATTCCCCCTTGCCAGAAGTCCTTCTCTAGCTGTCCTAATTCCTATGCAGTTCAGTTTCTTGGGCAACAGTGCAGGAAGAAGCCTTATGGTGGGGTGGGAAAAGGAGAAGGCTGGGTCCAATACAAAGTTTGAGTGGCTTATCTGACCTGCTTTTTTAGCAGATGGAAGCTTCTTTCTGAATGTTATTTGGACTTGGAGTGCTTTTCCCCCAGAACAGTGTGTAAATCCAAACAATTTGATCATTTCTGTGTACTCCTGAACTAAAAATTTAGAACACATCTGAAATGTAAATTATTGTGGTTTATGTTGCAATCCAGGCTATCAGCTGCATAGACTGATGGAAAAAGTCTATTGCTAATCCATGCTTATTCTCAGAAGTGACTTCTCAGGGGGCTGGTGCAGCACTCTGAAGGGTGGTGGGCTTGTGCTCACAGGTACCTGAGAAACCTCAATTTATCAGCTATGGTTAATAAATAAGCAATATTTGCTTCAAATGCTGCTCAGCTCCAGCCTTGTCCTGGTCTGGGGTGAATGCAAGGGCTTGGGCTATGTGGCAGCATTGATGTCACAAGGATTCCCCTACATTTGGGAGGAGGTTGATACTTGGAACTGATAACTAAGCCATGGTACAGCTCCCACATCAAATGCTTTGAATGAATATAAGAAGGGACAAGAGTGTGATGTGAGTCTGGTGGCAGAACGGGTCAAAGTGTCACACAAGATGGTAGTTTTTACCCTCACCTCATTTAATCTCCAATGTTGTTGGCCAAGGAATCTGAGCACACAGCAGCTCTTGCCCAGCAGGCAGGTCCGGGCTCAGTCCAGGGGACAAGATCCTGTAGGCACAGCTCTAGCCTGGAACAAGTGTATCTCCATACATTGTATCTGTAAAAGCAAAACAGAAACAGCTCTGGGCTGGGAGCTGTGCTCTGTAACACAAATGGGGAAAGCTGCACAGCTACAGTTGCAGCATCAGGGTGTAACAGTGATTTAAAGGAGACTGTATCAACATGGCTTTGAGGGTTTTTTGATGGCAGGGTGGTTCTACATACAAGAGAAAATAACCCGAAAAAACTTGTCATTACCTCAGAAGTAGCTATGTTTGTTATTCAGCAAGATATAAGCCAGTTACAGTGTCTCCCTGGATCCACCCCTATCCTGGCATTTCAGAATAAGCTTTACTTCTAAAAGACCAAAAACTCAAGCAGGTTCAGACCTTTCCCTCTGAGGGACCAAGACTCTCCAGGTAGGAGTTCCTTTTAAGTGGTGCTGTAAAAGCACATGAGCTTGTCTGGATTTGATTTGGGGAGCCCACATCCCTTTCCTTTCAGGGAGGGTAGTTGGAGAGGAGTGAACTGTTTTTAATGAGTTGACGAAGCAGCCATGGCAACAGTTACATTTGGCATGGATACGTGGCTGGAGTGAGGAAAGCAGCCAGCTGAGGGGATTTTTATCTTCAAATATTTTGCAGTTTAGAAGAACGTCCATCTTGCTTTTAGTTTTTATTTATGTTAGCAGTAGAAGTGCCTGAAGGATCTGATGTGTGAAGTATTCCCAGAATTTTATTATCTAAGAAGCTATGCAAAACCACTTAAGTTTGTGAAAGGAAACGGGATCTTTAACTGGTTTGGTAGTGTGGAGGAGTTTATAGAGTTTGTTCTGTTAGAAAATGGATGCTTCTCTTTTTGGAAGGACAAAATGAAATTTGAGAAGTAAAAACATAGAGTTAAAACTGAAAGACAGGTAATCTGCATTTGTTTAGGGATTTTGTTTAACCCTTTAAGAAATTATTGCATGTTCTTTCAGATTTCAGAGACAGCTGCCTCCACAGCAGAGCAACAAACAAAGCTCCATGCACATATAGCAGGCCAGCTTTGTGTTCCTTCCCAGAGGCATAAAGTAAGGGAAGGATTAAAAACCTTGTGTTTTTCTATTTGTACAGACATACACACATACATGTCATGTGTACCCCCCTTTATTCCTTTTGTTCCTCTTGGAGAAATGCCATTCAGTTACTCGATCATTTTAAGCTTAAGATGTTAATATTTCTGAGTAACAGTAGAAGCATTAGTTCTAATCCCTCTTCCCAATATTGACAATAAACAAGGAACTGGCCTGGGGTTCAGCTGCCATGTTAACCTTAAACAGCCCTGTGAGCTAAGCTGGGAAAGGCAGGGCTCACTCAGTTTCACACAAAGAACATTTTTAAAGCCAAGAGAGCCCCACCAGGGTGTGGGGAAGACGCCCAGCACGACAGAGCCCTGAGAGGCAGGGTAGGTGCCCTGCACTGTTTTCAGGCTGTACATAACTGATTACTCACTTCTTCAACGCAGCAGTTTCTTCTCCTGCTCCAGTGAAGGTTTCCATGGTGACTTCCAATTTCCCATAGTTTCCCAGCTATAGGATTGATGTAATTTAATTAGCAAGACCATGAAGTATTTAGCTGTGATGAAAGGCCCTTCATAAATTCAATTAGATAAATATCTCAGTAGATTTACCATGAAGGTAGAGGGACCCTAATGCAGTAAAACCCCAGCACATACCTGCAACAAGTGAAAGCTGTCAGTGGGAGTGCACTGATTGTGGCAGTCCAGGGGCTGGAATGGCTCTGATAAAAGACATCAGTTATACAGAATGTGCTATCAGCAATCCTTGTGGAATTCTTGCCAGTGCAAATTCCATAATAATCTTCATGAAGGACTGAAATGCAACTCAATTCAGGAATCATTTCATATTTTACATAATCTCCTCAAAGACTCTACACACTTTAACTGGTTTGTAAGAGGAAATGTCATTGCTTCAAACTCTTCCTTCCCCTCTTGCTTTAGAAACAGACTGCTCCTTGGATTGAACAATATAAATCCAGGAAATCCTGTTATTTCTGATATCACATGAGCTCTGGCTTCCATCCTTTAATGAGGAACATAAAAAGACAGTATGATTGAGTTGAACTACACCTGTCACCTGTATAGTAAGAGGTACAACCAGCAGCTAAGTTAGACACCAGAGCCTGGAAGGACAAGAATGGGTTTCCTAGAGGACCTGGTGCAGGCAATGGAACAGCTCAGGCTGAGAGCTCTGGATCCCAGCACATGCACCACAGAGGAAAATTCTCCCTGCCCTGCAACACCATAAACACTGTGCTATCTCTGTGTACTCACCCCAGCACCTCCAGGAGCTCCCAATTCCCAGATGCTGTTTGCTAGGCACTTTCACAGCTCCACAAGAAGTAATCCTTAGTTTGGCTGACAATCTGAATAAAGCTTGCTGTTGGCATTTTCTGATTTAGCAGACATACAGCACAATTTGGGGAGAAAAACCCCTAAATGTAACAAAAGAATCTCATAAAAGCACAGTTAAGAAGGGAGCTGGGAGATGGATGCCAGTTGTAATCATGCCTGTTCTGGGAAAACTCCTTTTCAGTTCCTCACAGTGTGATAAAGGTTCATGTAAACTTGATCCTACTGGATTGGTCTAGGGAGGAGAGAGAAGGAAAAATTACATCTAAATTGAAAACTAATTCAAGTGAATAACAAAGAAAACATCTGAGCTCCTGAGGTGCCCAGTGGGATTCTTCTTACTTAACTATCCAAATGCTGGGTGTCTAGACATCCCCACACTCCTGGGGCAGCAGACAGGAACAGGTTCCTCAGAGTGACTCATCCCTCCTACCTTACACAATAACCTTGGGATGGGATGATTTGCCCCCTGGGGATGCCAGGCCATGCTCTCTCTACAAGGTGTCTAGACTGCTAATTTTTAGATGTCTGAAGATAAATAAAATTCACTCTAAATCACCTGGCTCTGTAACACTGTAATGAAATGTGCCATTGTTGCTACAGGAAAATTTAAGAATGTGATTGATCCAGCCCTAACTTTATTTTTTTTTTTTTTTTTTTGTTTCTCATGACCGTATGAGATTGATGCAATTTGGAAATCAACACAGTATTTTTCTCTATACAAGACTTACAGCAACCCATTTAATTAGAATTTCAAATTTAGATATATAACCTGTAGGATTTGATTCATCTCTGTGGGAAAAAAACAAAACCAGAAATACACATAATGAAAATTTTGGCCATAATGTCTCTGAAATTCTTATTTTTTTAATACTGTCTTTCAGGTGCTCATTTTATCAAATTGGTGATCATTATTTACGGAATTATTTTGTTGCTTTGTTTTTCCTTCTTGAGTTTCCGCTTCTGGAGGCTTCAGGAGTTTCTCCAAAACACTGAATTTCTGCACCTCTAACCCACATTCCTTCCCCTTCTCTTCTTTGCCCTGTTGAAGGGTCTCAGCCACACTTCCCTACAGCCTCTTCAGCTGCTGCAGCTCTGAATTGCTGAGACAGCTCTCTCTGAGCCCAGGGGAGACAATTACGGAATTTAGAACCACCACAAAGGAAAATAAATGCACATGTGCTTTTCCACACATCACCCCGTGCTACCTCCCTCCTCATTTTCCACCCTAACCATTCAAGGATGTGAGATGAGTCCACCAAAACCTAAATCCAGAATGTTTGAATTAAAAATCTTGACACATAGTAAATTCTGGTTTGTTTCTCCTCACTTTTCCAGTTTTGTAACCCTGGGGCACTTCCCTTCAGACATCCAGGCTTTTCACTAGAGCCACAAAGGCTGAGCACTTAAAACAACAAACAGCCAAACAAAAAAACCCAACCAAAGACAATAAAACAAAAAATCCCAAAATGAGGAGTGTTAGTTCTCACTGTTCTTGAAGCTGAGGCTTAGAGAAAGCAGCAGGTAAAACAAGAATCAGGATCAAACGAGGTGGCAAAACTGAATACAGAACTTGATGCTCTGCTGCTCAGGGACAATTGCATTAATCAGAAGGAACTCCTGGGAAGCAGACAATAGGTAAAGAAGCCCTGTAATCTGACAGAACTCCCTAGATTTATTAATATATCAATACCTTTTATTTAAGAAGCTTGCTTTGCTTTAAATTAAGATTTGTCCTCCCCTGATTCTCTCAGCTGGATTTTTAGCATATTCTTTTCATGTTCTACATGAGTGTTCTCCAAGATAACTCTCCATTATTCTGTGCAGTCCCAGCTTGCTTTCAAAATAATCCTTTTCCACTTGACATTAATCATAGCTGTAATTTCCTTTAATTGAAGTGACAAGAACATTCCCTTCTACATCTCTCAACTTCACAGGTCAATCTGAAATTACAGAGTAGCATTTTAACTGTGAGGTTAATGTTACCAACTGCTTTTGTTAAAAAACAAAAATCTAAAAAAGTCACCAAATAAAAAATTTCTGAACATTTTTCCCAAGATTGGGTGTGGATGTAGCTCATTTGTTACCAGGGGCTAAAGCAGCACAAGTTGCCTCTCAAGGCAGCAGCTCACAGGAAAGGAAAGAAGCACAGCCAGGACATGGCTTTCACTGCCCTTCTCTGCCCACACCCTCAGCTGAATTCTGCTCACACTGTTGGTTTTTAGGTTGGCTTTGTTTTCTGGTCCCATGAACATCCACAAGGAAGTATATTCCATGTGTTGATATGGTTCATGAATGGCCATGTCCATCAGAGAGATGCAAATCAGAAGGATTTCTGCTTCAGGAAAAGAAATTACTGGCTGTGGAATAACCAGCATTGCTGCAGCTTTTCTCCTGTACCCCAAATTTATACCACTGGCTCATTTTAGTCATGTCAGATTTACTGATTCTTAAAAAAAGATCACAGAAATGCATCCTCTTAACTATTAATAGAAGCAATGTCTGCATTTGTAGCAATTAATAGTTGAGATATTGACCAGGGAGTTCACAGCAAAGACCACCACAACTGGGCATTAAACTAAACCCAAGTGGAAGGCAGGAGCAAGGATGCTAAATATTAGGATAGGACCATAAATCTAAGGACATACAATCATTGGACTGTACCTAAAGCACAATTCTCTGGGACATCTGTGAGACTGCAGGTTTGTCTAGTGACATTTTTCCAGATAATCCACGTAATACGTGGATTTCGAGAGGGTTTTTCATGGCTTTTTGGTTCTGCATCCCACACTCACCCCCCACTGCCACCCCCAATGACTGGTCTGTGGTTGTTTTGGGTCTGCTTTTTTAAAATAAATCATCACAGGAAGTTTTCCCAAACAAAACAAATGCATGTGATTATTTGGCAACCTCAATGATTGAGCAACTACAACCACAGCCTCTGCTGAAGCTCTCCAGGAGATACTGATTAATTGCCTACAAAAAGTACTCTGTGAAAGCAAAGCAGCTTCATAGCAGTTTAATTTGGACAGGAATTGAATCAAGTCATTCCTGGCCAAAACCCAGTTCTTCAATGTGGGGATCAACAAGGATGGTCAGCTTTTAGCAATAAAGGTTTAATTCTGTAAGACAATTCTGGCCCAAATTTGTTTTCAAGTCATACTCTTGGCCAGCATTTCAACCTTTCTAATAGCAAAATTATGTGTTTATAGTTTTCTTTATTTAAATTAAACCATTCAAAACCAAACACAGATCTTTCTCACTAGACTTCATCTTATGAAGAGGAAGAAAGAGGCTGTGGTTCTATTACTAATCAAGCAACAATGTTCATAATTTTTTTAATCAAGGTACAATTTATGATCCAGATCAAACAAAAATTCAGTACAGCTCAGTAAGGAATCATCCTGCCCCAAAGCAGCTTCCTGTCAGTGCTACATGAAACATGGTCCTGATGTACAATCTGGATCCCACATCTTCACCCACCCCTTCCCCACCATGTTTTCTTGTGCATTTCTTCAAAGCAACACCAAAGCCAAAAATGTATGAAAACCCTAAGAAAATACAACATCACTTCAGCTGGAATTCAGCAACAGGACATTCTGCAAAAGTACAGCTGAAGGGAACTGCTCATGTTTTGGGGCAATTTAGGCCAGGATGGAGAACAATTTAAAACTAGCAGTTCTTTTTCATTGAGAACAATTTCTATGCAAATATTTTAGATTTCACCAACCTCTCACTTACGTAGAGCTTGCACTGCAGTCAGCTGAGGTGAATCTTGGGTTCTTCTAGGATCACAGCACAGTCTGGACTGGACAAATCCATTTAGATCCTTGTGTCTTTTATGTTTCTTTTTTCTATTTTTAATGTATACTTCACTTGATTTTACTGTTGCAATTTCCACTCTTTGGTTTTACAGTTGGATAGATCAATAGTTCTTGCACATGCACTGAATAAAATATCCTTTTCCTGCACTGTTTAAAGACAACAGAAACTAAAACACTCATGGCAAGGCGAGTGTCTCTAGGGGTGTTAATTACAGACAAGTGAGGGCAGAGCAAAAAAAACCAACGTAGACGATCCAAGATAGAAATACAGAGATCCAAGTAATTAAGGATCAAGACTATAAATAATATCTATCTAAGCACTGATCTGACACGATTGGTTTTCCTTCCTTCCTTGCTCTTTCCAGTAATACCATTCTGTTTATATGGCAACTCCTAATTCCCTCACAGCCATACCTTGGCTACTGCCTTGACAAACCTTGAGCAGCCCAGGCTGCAGAAAGAAATGAGGGACACCCCAAGAGTTATGGGTTCAAATTCCTGCAGTCCATGCGAATTCCCCTAATGCAGTGACCATAAAACCAAACAGCTGCATGAAAATGGAATTGTCTGTATGAACACTTTGACTAAAACCACCACCTTGAATTTGTGCATGAACATGCTTTGTTCCTGCGAACCCAAACGAGACCTCATTCCTCTTTCCTTTCAGTGTTAGCAAATAGCTGCTGACAATAATTCTTCCTCTCCAGCTGGTCTGGGACAGCTTCCCACAAGAAAAAGAATGTTACCTTTTGGTTAGACAGATTCCCATGAGAAAATGGAACACATACTGGAATAATTTAGCACAACATAACAGATACAGACAGCTTAGAGTAGTTCAAACTCTATTTAGAGCTGGAACGAAGCAGTTATCTGTCTTTAAGGAGTGGAGATGGAGGAAGAGATGTTTCATGTTCTCTAAGGCATCTTCTGAATTGGTAGTTAACTGTCACCAGCTCAGAACAAGACTGGTATTTATTAGTATTTATCAGCATTAGCTCTGCCTAAAGGAGTCTGTGGTTCAACAGTGTCTGTACAGCCAGAACCTCCAGGTGCAAAGGTGAGAGAGAAGACTCCAAAACTAGTTTCCTCTAATAGACTTGTGGAACCTGACAGAGGGAATGTAGCATTGCATGAGATTCTTCTTAAATTACAACCTCCTCCGTCCTATAGAATGAGCAGCCAGCAAAGATGAGGTCTCTGCAACTACCTGTGTGTGCCCTAAATCAGAAAGTCACTTCTGAATTAGCAGACACAGTCTGGAACATTCTGGCTGAGACCTATCAGTCACTGAAGATAGATTGTGCAACCAACTCAACTGCACCTTTGACAGGTGGGCCCACAATATTCCTCAAAATGTCCAGGAATGTTTTAGGTATTCCTCAGTGTGTCCAATAATGCTTTGGCTGTTGCAATTAGCATATGGGATTTCGATATAAGAGAGGCAAGAGAGCAGATTCATGTGCTAAGAGCTCTGAAAGGTTCAAAATAATTTAAAGAGCCAGAGCATTGCTTGGAGCCTTCCAAGGCAAAACACCCCACAGGTCAATGCCACACAAACTCACTCTCAGGTGTTAAAACCCCCTGTTTTCTTCAGCTAAAACTGGGTATTTGTATTTTAATCAGCAAAGGCTGGGTGGGAAGGTATGAAATTCTTGTATGCTGCCGAGCCAAACAGCACTGCTGGAGTTCAGGCAACACCACAGCTATGCTAGGGGCATCTCCAAACAGAGAGATAAAGGGGCACGCATAAAATAAGGATGACACATATTTAGAAGCAGCAGTAGGGACTCTTTAGCATTTATCATTTCAAATGATAATCAAGTTCACCAGCCCCAAGCTCTGGAAGCTGCAGTGAAAGAAGTTTTTTTGCCTCAGGGCAAAGGAAGGATTAAAAAGAGGAAGAGAACAACCCAGAGGCACTTAAAGAACAACAGAGCTATGATGAGCATTCTTAATCTCTCCAATAGTTATGAATCACAGGTAAAAAAGACATTCCAAACTGCATGATTATACAACTGTACCTTCTATAGGTGCAGCCCAGACCAAAAAATCCTGAAGTTCCAAATATTTCTAGTGTAAAAGTATGAAGCTTGAGTAGATGTGGACCAAAATACACAGACAGGATGGAAATAACACATATTTTCACTATACTGACTTTCAATTTCTCTCCTAAGTATTCCTATATCTGGTATTCCCTCAGATTCTCTCTCTAATTCAAACTCTCTTCTGCAGAGCAATTAGTGTTTAGAGAAATAACAAAACACTATTATTAAGAGTAAGTACTAGTAGCAATGAAGATAATGAGCATTCAGTTACATATCTTTTTTCACTTGTTTCAACTTGTTTTGTTACTCATATTGATAATGAATTTGTCCCTACTGCTCCGGCTGTAGGAATTTTTCCAGGTAAGTTCTGAGCTCCAGATTTATTGACTATAAGGTAACTACCACTGTTTAACAAGGAAGTCTTAAAAAACCTGCAAAACTAAGTAAGGAGGAAAAAAGTAGAGAGCAAACTTGTTCCAGAAAGCCTGCAAGTCTTAATAGAAGATGTCAACAGTATTAATTAACCCCCAATGTAAGTTTAAAACTTTGCTGCAGCAAACACAGCTTTAAGCAGTAAAATATTTAATGTGGAAAGCAACTTATTCCCAGGAAGTGGCACTTCCTTATAGAAAGAACTAATTAAATTTTAGCTGTTGTGCTCCTACTATAGGTCTTGCCTTGTCCAAACCCTTCCTTAGCAGCACATTCCCAGATATATTCCTTGCTTCTGTGTGGATAGAGCACTGCGGTTTTCTGTATTAAATTAGCAGAAGTGGACATTCATGAAGAGAATGATCGAGTTACATACAGATGCTTTGTTATTCAGCAGTGACAGCTACTCCTTCCCACCGAGTACTGACCTAGAAAAGCTTCTGAAAGAGAAAATTGAGTAAGTGGATTAAAACACCCAAAAACTTACAAACACACACCCCCCAAAAAACTCCTCACTTCAGCCCCTCCTCAGAAAAAACCCCAAAACCAAAATACCCAACCCAGCAACTTTTTCTTTTGTCAAGTTACATCTGAAATACTCTGTAAAAGGCCAAATCTACAAATTTCAGGAATGAGAGCAAATTCTACATGCCTCTTTCCTCTAATATTCTGGAGATTGTGTGCTGCTCACAAAATGCTGAGCTGCCACAGAGCTCACCAGGAAACACTTCCTACAGTCATGGAACTGCAGATTGAATGGATGTAATCCACATCCTTCAACTGTGGATGCAAAATGGAAACTAGGAATAAACCACTTCTCTAGCAAGGCAGTGTTACACTTCTGACTTGCTGTATTTTATCCAGGAATAGATTACTGCTAAAAATAAAGGAATTCAATAGCTACAAGCCAACCACCTACTTCAGAAGGCAAGGAATGCTGCCAAGAGAGAATTACGGCAATGTTATTCCACCACAGCACTTTCAAAAAACAAGCACTAGAAAACATGAATTAAGCTAAAACACAGCTTTCTCTCCAGTTACAGCAACACATGACTTTTTATATAACCTTAATCCTCCCATTAACTCTCCTCCTCAAAGGCAAGACAAGAGAAAATGACTTCTGGTTTTTGGTGGCTTTTTGATTCCTCTTCTGCTACATAAAAGCAGAGGAATAGTGAAGCAAAAGCATCCCTTGTTCCCTTTCTATCCCTGTAGATTGGCCTCTTGTACATCACACAATTCAAGCTGTATTAAGTCATAACCTCTCCTTTCTGTGGAAAGCACAAAAAATAGCTCTTGCACACGAGATTTCTGAAAACTCCTGTTATTTTACACTTCCAGAAAGCACTTCTCTCCAGCTGCATATTAGGTCTGAAGACCCACTCAGCACTTAACATCTAGAGCTATCTTTAGCCAACACAAAGTGTATTTTCTGTACATGCAGCATTAAACAAAATTTTCATTTTCACAAGGAAGACAGAATTAGTAACAAGATAGAGAAAGCTATGACAGCAGAGACGTATTTGAGGCAGAGAAGAATTTCTAAGATCCCATAATAAGTGCTGTACGTAATTTTCCTTCCTTCTTTCCTATTGATAAAGAGCTGGCTATTTTCACACCTGCCACTGCTGTCTGTGCTCCATTTGTTTCACCTTGCATGTTACCAGTTTTCCTTAGTTGCACCAATTTCCTCATACTTCTCCATAGCCTCATAAATGAAGCCACATGACACCAAGCATTCCCACCTTGGCTTCCCTGTGGTTCTGGGTCATGATTCAGCTTTGCTCTGACCCAACAAACCTGAAGGCTGCTCTACTCAAATGCTATGTTTTAGGTGAGGCCACAGACAGAAACTTGATACTAAACTGAGCCACGAAGAGACACATCTCGAGTGTTCTGCATTCTGCTGTCTGCTATGGTTACCAACAGCCCATAAACACATGAACAAACCCATCCACAATGAGAACAGCTCATGCTCACAGCAAACCAGAAATAGCAGCATGGGAAACTTCACTTTCACTTAGTGCTTCAAGTGAACTATCAGCAGTGACAATCCAGGCCTCCATTTAGGCCATAATGTCTATTAGAACTGGTAGCAATACACTGTCCAGACCTACAGAATCTTCTCCTAGCAAATGCTTGACACAGGACTTAATGACCAATGAAAAAAGAAAAAAATTTCCTTGGACTGGTACAAAATACTGATTTTTTTTCAGAACCACAGAGAGAAATCAGATTTAGTCTACAGCACAGCAACTTTTCATTGTTGTTCCTGAACACATTATGTGAAAAGACTTAGTTCCCAAAACCATGTACTTAAAATACAACTAGGACCACCTTCTCCAAACAGATTCTATTGTCAAATCCAACGTCTTCAGGTATTCTGCTTATACCTTCAAAGGAGTAAAATAAATCACTCCAAGAAAATAAGCAAGAACATTTTATTGCAACACTTGCAGCTTCACTTTCTCAAGTAATACAGAGTTCTCCCAAATGTCTTTACCAGCCAATTTAAATATTTCATCTACATCTGCATCACTAGTTTATAAAATTTCTCTAAGATCTGCATATTTTCAATTGATTTAACACAAAAACAGAAGCAAAAGAACAAACTCTGGAAAACATAAAAGAGCTGCATCGTGGCACATTTATTCTTTACCAGAAAGTAAGAAAAACCTCCCTACTGACCTTTACTCCGACTGAGGAAAAAGATAAATATCCACAGCTCTTGTCACATCTGGCAGGATTTTAAGATCCATCTATGCATGTATTATCACAGAACAAAGTTTTAGCCACACTGAGCCACGTAAAGTTCCATAGCTTTTACATGCATTCCATCCTTGGTGTGCTGACTACAGGACAGAGATTCTGTGCACCTACAGTGGTTTCAATTTAAAAATACAGCATTAAGCCAACTTAGAGAAACATCCACTAGTAACTAACAGAAAGGTCTCACAACAGTTTACTAAAACATTAAGGTTCTTTAAATCACAGTTTCGAAATATAAAAATTCTATCTCCCCTGTAACTGAGACATATTTACATGAAGGTTTTTAAAAGATGGTCTGTAATGCAGCTCTAATCGCTGTCATCCGAGCCCCCTTCAGAGCCCTCATCATTGGATGCCTCTGGCTCGGACTCGTTCCCGGAAGCTCTGGCAGAGCCCTCGTGGTCAGAGCCCCTCTCGGAGTCCCTGTCGGACTCGGCGCTGCGCGAGGCCGGGCGCGACTCGTTCTCGGAGCCGCCGGAGCCGCGGCTCCTCCCCGACTGCACGGACTCATTGTCCGACTGCTCCGACTCGGAGCGCCGCCTCTTCCTCGGGGACCTGTCGCTGTCAGACTCCTCCTCGGACGCGCGGGCGCTGGACCTGCGGGGAGTGCCGGCCTCGCTGCCGGACTTGTTCCTGGCATCGGAATCGCTGTCGGAAACGATGCGTTTGCTGTGCTGCTGCTCCCCGTCCTCGGAATCGCTGTTGCTGTTTCTAGCGTGCCTGTGGGGAAAAGCAGAGAGGGAAAATGGCATTAAAAGGTGCTCCCTTTAGCAAGACACCAGGATTTGGGTAATGCTAGTGTTAGAAGAATGAGTGGAATTAATTTGCACTGGGAAGGGATGGTGTGAGTGCAATGAAAAATTTCTCATATCTTTGTGTTATCTCATTAACACTGCGTTTTCTCTTGATGGCATGCATTGAAACTCTAAGTTCATACAAAGTTAATTAAGGTTCTTACCCATCATCAGCAATTTTGAGTTTGTCCTCATCAGAAGAATCATCACTTGATGAAATGATGGCTTTTGATTTGATCTTTCCTTTCATTGAAGGAGGCAGACGTTCTGGTTTGGGCTGTATAGAAGGAAAACAAAGGGCTGCTTGTTCATGTGGCACAGGGCCCAAATGTAGAAACATGTTCAGAAAACCAGACATGCTTTTAAAAAATTTTCCATTTACTATCACTTAATTCTAGGTGGCTTTGGAAATATCCTTTTCATCCTTGAAGCAGCAGTAGCAACAGGGCAGGAGGATAAAAATAAGCTCTAAGGCCAGTTGGCTTTCAAGAGGTTTTGCTGTAATTTTCAACATTAATAAATCTCTCTTGACCAGGGTAATGCTGAACTCCAAATGCATATTTAGAGAGTGATGCAGTTACTCAGGGTTAACTTACAGCCTTCTTCTTCTCTGCTTTGGGTGGACGTCGCTTTTTAGGCCGCGGGCCATTTTCGTGTTCTTCATCATCACTCCCTTCTTCTGCCTTCTGGGGTCTTGAACAGAAACACATTTTATATGGCATATAAAGCATAATATTGCAAAAAAACCTTAAAAAATACAAAAATACCAGTCTCAAGGAATGTCCAGTTTATCAATTGTTGTTACTCCTACTTCTTTCACAGAGTGGTTGTTTAAGTCTAATAACGTGCAATGTGTAAGTAAAAAATAACCACGTGACCTCTTGATAAGAGTTTGTTTTTAAACTGTTACAAAAGATGTGGAGAATATACTTAAAAGCCCTACTATTGCTTGGGGAAGTCTAACATGAAATTAACATTAATTAATAATTAATTAATTAAAGTATCAACTACCTCCTCCTCTTCTTCTTCTTTCTCTCACCCTCCTCTTCTTCCCCATCCTGTTCACTGCCACTGCCCTTCCTCTTCTTTTTCTTTCTGGAGATGGGCAGATCTTCATCACTGTCATCATTGACGAACTCGTCAAACTCCCCTGCTCCTTTCTTGGAACGCTGTAAGAAACACAGACAATGCAACCTATTATTCACATCCCAGTTACAAAGCTACCAGGAAACACTTCAAAATGGAAATCTACCTGAATACATTCTGAAAGAGAAAAAACAGAAAAAATACAGACTTTCTAGAGGCTATGGCAAAGATAGCACAAGATGAGTATCATTTAGAAACCGATTCAGAACTGGCACATAATAAGATAATCTTATGTTATTTTAACAATTGAACACATTTTAATGCCACCACACTCAGAAATTTTAAGTACTGGCTTCCAATTTTGACCTTTAAATATTAAACCTGTGCAGTTTTACTCAGTAGAGCCTAGGAGCTTGAAATTAACAACCTGTGCTCCTGCAAGAGACCATATATCAGAAGGGGAAAATTAAGGAGGTATAAAAGAAAAAAAAAAAAACAGAAAGAGATTAAAAAATTCTGTTCTACCCTGCCTCCACCGCCACCACGTTTTTTCTCCTTTGATCCTTCTACTTCACCAGTGAACATCAGAATATTCTTGGTCTTCTCCACATATTGAGCTCTTTGTTCCAGAAGTTTCTTCTGCTCTTCTTTTTCTCTCAGGCGCTTCTCTTCCTGAAAGACCAAGGAAGCCAACCATTACCATTGTATTTGCACCACCACGGTGATTATAACAGCAGGCACAGAAATTATTTGCTGTCAGGAGACTGGAAAATTGCTTTTTGATGCTCCGTGTCACAGCAGAAGCAGAATAAAAAAGTTTTTTACAAAAAGTTTTCTACAAAAAAGCCCATGGTAGAATAGGTAAAAGTCTGATGGCAGAACTTCTGGCACATCTATTTTATTTCATTATACAACTACATATTTCTGAGACCATGGGGAAGAAAGAGCATCACCTGCTAGCTGTAATATTTTCAGCTAGCACTTACTATGACTAAGACATATAGCTACTAGGTACCACCCCAGAGCAGCAGAAGCACACATATTGTCACTGTGTTCTGATAAAATACAATATACAGAATTTAGTGGAATAAAACCTGTTCTTTAAGCAGTTTCTGGCGAAGCAGCTCCTTCTCCTGCTCCTGCTTGGCACGCAGCTCCCTCTCCTCCTCATCCTGCTTGCGTGCCCGAGCCACGTGATACTGGGCCTGGCTCAGTAAGTCAGAGCATTGCCTGCAAATCCAATGTTTTCAGGTAAGGCAAGGTGGCAAACACAAAAATAAATGCTTTTATAAAGTGCCTGCATCACTACACTATGTTCATATCCCCAATGAACTAAAAAAACAGCCACTTGCAAGAGAGAAAAGAAGAGCAGTGCAGATTTTTGAGTCAATTAAAGCATTTTTAGTAAGCTAATTTATCTTCCAATGGATCATTTCAGAACATATTGCTTCACACTTCAAACTCAGCCAGTTCATATACAGAAAACCCACACATGAACATAAAAGGAATCATGCCAACCAATCTGGAGATCATCAGAAGTATGGTTAATAAGAACTTATATTTAATCATAATGATCTAACAAACCTAATTGGAAAGGTAGGGCAAAATTCAAGCTTAAAAAACCCAACGGTGTGAGAGTTAAGGCTGCATAAAGAGTCCAAGTCACATGAAACATTAAAGCAAAGTGCTTTCAACACCTTCTTCCAGATGAGGCCAAAATGACATCAGCTTTTAATATTGAAATTTTCTTCTCTGCACAAAGTGCTTCAAAGATACCCATGCAGATGTACAGTGCAGGATGGCAAACACATGGTATCTGTATGGGGCTATGGAAATCTTACAAGAATGTGCAGAAGTGAAACACAGGAAAAGAATGAAATAGTAGTAGGGAGTGACCCTGCACTTGTATTTCTACTGTTATGAGAAACTGAGAGTTGAAGTTTTGGAATTTAGTTTTAATTTAAAAAAAAACCCAGGACAAAAATATTCCACTTAGAATCTGAATGAAGGATTTGTTTGTGGGTTGCTGTTTTTTTCTTTTTTTTACCTGGCTTCTGTAGCAGCAAGTGCCAAGTCAAATCTCATCTTATCACCTACTTTACTCAAGTAACTGAAGTACCTAGAGAAAATCACAAGAAACCAAATTAAGAAAATATGGTATTACTTAGACATGTATTTCAAGCATTTACTCCTGAATTACAAACCTGTAAAACTCAACAGATGAGGAAATCTTGCCAATTTCCTCTGTGCCAACATCTTTTAATACAGCACCTTTTAACAGTTAAAAAGTGCATTCAGAGTTCTCCAAATTTAAGGCATTCTAGAACAATTCCGGAGAGGAAAGATTTGGAAGAGAGTCCTGAGATTTCATCTACTGGCTTCTACCAGTAAGGACTTTGCTCACCCCCAACAGATTGATTCCTTTTCTGTTACAGATTACATGCTTGAATTCAGCATAAGAGAAGGAAGGAAAACTTGTTTTCCAAAAATCCTTTCAGAACAGCCTCCTTGACCTAGTGGACAGGCCCTTGAGAATAAAACAAACTTCCAAGTAGATCAGTAAGGTATGATGATCAGGGCTTTGAAAAGTTTCTCCAATTTAAAAGAAAATTACTTCTAACTTTCAAGATTGGCACGGTTTCTTCCCATATACCCTCAGACACATTTTTGTGCTAGACTGAAGTTCTTGGATATATGAATATAATTCCTTGCTTGAGGTCTAGACTATGGAGAGCATTTTCCAAAAATTTTAATTAATAGACAAGAATAAATTTATGCAGCTTCTTTGAGGCAATAAATAACAAGCTTCTCATTAAATTTAAGTTAGAACTTCTATCCTCAACAATTGAGCTCGGAATGCACAAATCATGCACCAGCTACACCTAGGAGCAGGTTGAAAATGCAGATAAATGGTTGAAAGCTCTGTTCAAGGATGGTGGCAACTGGATCAGATTAATCACACTGGTGTCCACACAAAATTTTATATTATTGTTTTTTAAACAGAACTAAAATATCTCAAATGCACTTAAGAAACTGCTTCAGTTCTTAAACTGTGACAGTACTTGGGCTTTACTGCCAAAAGGAGGATAAAATTAGTTTTAAGGGACTGCCAGTCATTAATTATGCTTATGTGAGATAAACAGATTTGCTTTTAAGCCTTATAGCTTGCTTTGAAAGAAGTTATAAAATAGTATTCAAGTTGAAGAATAATTGTCAACATCTTTTCAACTGTGCATTTCTTAGAAGAGCATTGTCACAGCAATAACAAAACTCTTTGAGAAACACACTTTGGCACCTGGTCAAACAAAACTGATTCTGGAACAAAATCTGAACACACAGTTTTGTCAGGCCCAATCTTTTGTTTTCCTACCAGAAACTCTAGAATTACACAGTGCTTTATAGAAGATGATTGCTCTTCTAACCAGATTTGTGCTCAATACTGCAAGTATACCATAAGGGGACAACAGAACAGATTATAATTATTAGAAACAAATGATCTTTACCTGTGGGCAAGCTCCAGCTCTTTCACAGCATTAAGCACTTCCTTCAGATTGCTTTTTTCATCTTTCAGGACAGAGGTAGCAAGTCTTTGCAGCACTAAAGCCACATTAAACATGAGGACTGTATCGCTTGGAGCCACATGCCTGGCCTGGAAAAAAAAACAAATGTTTTTAAGATAAGCTACAACATGCTACAGAAATGACATACAGATAATAAACACCATCATTTCAACCCCAGACCACCAAATTTAAAGAAACACAAACACACATCAACTAACACTAATTTTATTCTCTGATCCATGAGATCCATACCTTTAACAAAGTTTGTTTGCATTCCTGTAATTTGCCACATTTAAACAGCGCCCGGGCCAAATATAACAACACTTCAGTGTTTTGATGCTTATAGAACTTTCTGAGGCAGTTTTCATACTGAAATAAAAGAAAAAAAAAAATCAAAGAAAGAGGCGACAGTAGTTTGTTATTTTGGTTAACTTAACTAACTCTAGCAAATGTTTCTATTCCTAAAAAGCATTACTGCTAATTTGGGGTTTTTTGCTTTTGTCTTTTAAAGAAGTGTGTTATGCTACATGGTGTCTCCTTTTCACTGATCAGAACATTCTCTCTCCTATTCCATAGCAAATATGTGCTTTTTCCTACAAACTGGCTGTAGCCCAGAAGGCTCTGTAGGTCTTAAATAAAAACAAATACTTTTTAAAGTGCCATTTACTGCAACAAAGTCCAACCAACATGACTTATTTTAAGACCACTCGAATATTCTCCACAGTACGAGGGGGCAGGGGGGAATAAAATTTCTTTAATCTATTTTATCTTTAAATCAATTTCTTTATTCATATCAGATATTTGAAATATATCTAATATAGTAATTCCAAGTATCTGATGTAATTAGTTTAAAAAAATTAAAATTCAGACTTTCCAGATAACATCATGTTTTTTTCTGTCCACCCAGCTGAGGAACTTAGCTATGCCAAGGGATATCAATTTCTCTAAAGTGTAAAAAAGACTTGTTACTATAACTTTTGTGGGTCTAGAATTATAGACTTAAAAGATACCAAACTTTCTAACTTTCAGTAAAAAGCACCTTCTGTTTGACATACTCTTTTCTCAAGGAACCCTTCACCCTCTGTAAGCCTTCAAAATAACAAGGAATACAATAACAAGTTTTATTTGCAGCTCAAGTATAGAAAAACTGCCCTGAACTGTAACACCTGAGGTTGTCACTTTTGCATCTCACTGTTGTGAGCACCTTCAGCATCAGAGATTTTGTGTTTAGCTCAAGCTGCCTCAGATTTGTATGCTTTATGGTAGAGAACTCGGTAGGATGATTATTGTGGCTGCAGTAAGCTGGGCTAGTAAATACAATTTGTCTCCCTTTGAGTCCAATATAAGGTATTTCATACTGTGACTGCACAGCAGAACCCAGGGAACAATAAAACACTTCAGTAAATAAACACATTTCTAATAACACCTTTTCTTAAATAAATTAGCAAATGAGTAAAATATTTTTTCTCCCAAATCGATAGGTGAAAGTGATACCCACTTCCCCACTGTGATTCACTGCTTAAACAATTGCTAAAATGAGATTTTCATCAGGCTTTTTGTCAATAAAAATAGACAAAGTGCTAAAAAAAAACGACAGATCCCATACAACAGAGTGAATGTGACTGTGTTGCCAAAGCTTGCTAACAATAGTTCACTGAAGGACAGTGACTACTGAGCTCCTGATCATATAAGAAAGGCCAAGTAACACTTCTTCATTAAGCATCACAAAAAGCTTCAGAATAGCTCTGAATGAAGCATTTTTGAGCCTCAATAAGGACTCATCTTAAATGACACAAGTTTGTTCTTAGTTTCTGTCCTGTTCAACATATGCTGTGTTTTTAAGCTTATTTGTATGCTTTTCATCAGCTAATTGAGTCAATTTACACAGAATAGGTTGACACTTGAACATTTACTTGCTTGGGCACAGGTCAAACTAGCCGGCCTCAACAGATTTCTTCCAACATCAATTATTCTGTGATTTTAACTGTGGTGAGTGAAATCACAGCCCAGTCAGCTTTTAAGGCAGCTCTTAAAGTAGTCATATGGTCGTTTACAAGAACAAAAATAGGAATTGTTGCTATTTAGAAGAAAATCCCAGCAGCAAATTGTATTTACTTACTTTGGAAACATCTGAATATATATCACATACACTAACTACATTGACTGAAACCCCTCTGATTTATTCCACAATCAAAATTCTAACCCTGTACCAAAAAAAGTATAAAAGTTGATAAATGCTTTGTTACCCCTCGCCTACATTTTGCAGTCAGTTACTAAGTCTAGACTTGACAGCCAACAGCTTGTTAGAAACAGGCCTAGAATTTGTTAAAACACTGCTCAGAAACTTTCCCAGCTGCCCTGACAACAGAGAGACAGGAGGCAGTTCAATGTGAAGATGTTACCATCTGCACAGCACTGATGTACTGTTTCTGCTCCACGTAGATATGTGCCAAATTCAGCCACACATCGCTGATATCTGCTGTGGCCTCTCTCACTTGGGCAAAAACATCACGAGCTTCACGGAAATATCCTTTATGTGCCAAGACAGCTCCTGAGGGGAGAGGAATATGGACAGTGTGAGCTTACAGGTTCATGCACCACATGTGGTTCAAGTACCACAGAATATTCAATACTGCCTCAATAAAGTGCCCCTTCAAAAACTGACATAGTTGCAATTTCCTGGGCTCCACTCTACAGTGTTCAGGCCCTGAATGAACAATTCTCTATCAGAATCAATGCTTTATATAAGAATATGATCACCTCTGAAGGAAAACTACAGTCTGATATTCACCTATGCCATTAGCAGCATACAAGTTCTTTGGGTCATTTCTGAGGACTTGCTTGTAGATGGCTAATGCACGGTCCTGGTGACGTTTCTCCTGCAGAAAGAAATGCCCCAATTCATCACTCACTTCTACAGTGGGGTACAAAAAGATCTACCCAGAGATTTTATGAACTACAAGATGCCAAACAGACATCAAGAAGAGGCTCTGAATAGCTAACAACATACAAAAAAATAAACAAACCCACACAGAGGGCACAGAGCTGCCCATTACCTTTTCTCTGTCTCTTGTGGGTTGATGGAGAGTCTGCAACCAGACATTGCCAAGAGCCAGCATGGAATAAGTATCATTTTGTGTGGAGGGCTGCTTCAATATTCTTTCAAATTTCTTCTGTCCTGGACCCCACTCTTGTTTAGCCAAATGAAGATTGCCAATCAGAGACCAAGCATCTGGATGATCCTAAATAAAAATTCACTCTAAGTTACAAAAGTACTCTTTTCCTTTGCAAGGGTTCTTTTCCAAGTATAAGGTGTTACTTTTCTTAAACATAATTCCATATTCAAAACAATCCCAAACAAAACACAGAGAACAGATCTGGCAACTCTCTCTTCTTCCCCTAGTTTATGTCAATAAACAAAATAAAAACACAAAAAGAGGAAAATTAAATTTTAAGTTAACTTATTATTTAGAGTGTTTTAATGTTAAATGCTTATAGGGTTACAAACCTGATTTATCTGAAGTGCTTCTTTAAACCAATCAGAAGCCTCATAAAAATTCCCTTTATCCCTGGCCATAGCTCCCAAGCGCAAGTAGCCTGAAAATAAAAATAGAAAATAAAATAAAATAAAAATCAGGAACAGGGAACAGGTTAAAGTCATCTTGAACAAAGAAAATATTGTCCATGCATGCGTTTCAAAAGCAATCTTTCTCTTCATCAGCTAAGGCATCACTAAGACATCTTTAAAATTCTATTCATATTCTATTCTATTCAATGAGAAATACAACATGAAGAGGAACTCGCACCCACGATGGCCATACAAAAACTGCAGGCTTTGGACAGTCAAAAGTTTTGTAAATGTGTTAAACTGGCTTCATAAGTTAAAGCCAACTGAAAAACTGCAAAGAAATAAGGATCCATCAGTTATGTCATTCTCTTCCCTCCACTTTAAATAGTTCTCCCACCTCCATAACTTTGGGAAGGGTATCTGCCGGTAAAAATGGAAAATAAGCAGGGAAAAGGTGAGAGATGAGGCTGGGGCATGATGTGTGCCAAACAGAACAGGTCAGCCCCAAAATACTGTGAAAACAAAAAAAGACAGACATAAGGAGAGCAGAAGACACTGTCAACCAGAAGATTTTTGGTATTATACAGACAACTGCAGAACTGAAATATCAAATGTTTCTTACAATCAACGTAATTTGGATGTTCTCTCAAAATGTTTTTATAGAGCTTTTCTGCTTCATGAAATTCACACATGGCCTCGTAGAGCCTGGCAAGGTTGTAGGATGTTGTCACAGAGATGGCATTGTAGTAATGCTCATCATGCTCAGCCTCTGCCTTTGCACGATCCAGCGAGGCCAAGAAGTATTTCTGAAGTACAGAAAGAAAAAAGGAATGAAGCACTTCAGAATATCCTCAAAGAAAAACTTCTGTGTGAACAAGAAACACCATTCAAACTGTGAGTAAATGCATACCTTTGCTTCTCCCAGGTTTCCCAGCCTGAAGTGCAGGGCACCCACATTATTCAGGATCTCTGGCGGGACATCAGCCTGTACTTTCTCCTGCAGAATGCGTGTGGCTGTTCCATAGGCTGACAGAGCACCCTTTGGAAAGAAACAGAAAGTGGATGAAAGAAGAGAATGAGCACTACATGCTCTTGTGAAAAGCACACACAGAATACACCAAGTGTGTATTAATAATACCTGTATATCAGTCTGTTCTAGAATTTGGGCTAGCTCAATCCATGCCTCTACATCATCAGGATATTGTTCTGTGACTTTCTTTAAATGCCCCTGAAAAACAAGAGAAGTTAATTAAGCCAATTTGAAGACACACAGCCTGTTCAAAAAAATAGAAATAAGAGTGAAGGCATTAACCTTAACACTGGAAAATACACCATACCGCAGAAACAAACATCCTAAATAACACAGTAAGAAATCTGCGTTAGTTTCCTTCCTTCATTATTCTACTCTTCTGTAGAACAGAACACCTGCTTCAAGTCTTAGAGAAGCAAAGGCTATTACATCAACATGAAAAGCTAGAGAAATGTCTAACATTTCTTGCATTTATCTACCCAACATTAGATTTAAAATACCTTTCATTTAAAAAAACAGTATTACTCTCCTTCCAGATAAGCCAAGGCAAGACAAGTGCTTTCTGGAAATCACCAGCTGATTAGCTGTCTTCAGGAAAATAATGAGCTAACTTCCCATCTTCAGAGAATTTTATATATATATGTGGAAAGAATTCTGCCTTTTTCACATACCAAAAAGAGACATGAGGCTGGGGCTTCTCTAAATTCCTGGACAGGGCTTTACCCAGAGCCCAGTGTAGTCTCAGTTCTGTCCAGAAGTTGTGACTCTTTACAGACAGGAAGATCCCTCATAAGCCCATATGAAATATTCCCTATCCACAGCTACCTGAGTTTTATTCAACTTAAGGAACAGTCTGATTTCCAATTTCTACTCTTACATGTAAATACATAATGCTGACAGAAGGAAAACTCACCTTTGCAATATCCCGTTTCTCCTGGTCTTCTGAAGCTGCATAAAGAGACCCAAGGATTTTCATAGTCTCATAATTGTTAGGATAGGCTTTCAAGACTTTTTCAAAGCATTGTGAAGCATTCTCTTTGTCCCCTCGATAAATGTACATTTGACCCAATCCAAAAAACGGAAGTACGAAAGAAGATGAGGCAAACTGAGTGGCCTGGTAATAATACTGGAAAGCTTGATCATAATCTTCCTAATTAAAAGGAATCAAATGAAGAACAGTCAGTATTTTAAAAGGCAACCTTTGCATGAACTTTTATAACAGAGACTTTTAAAAAATGTGAGCTCAAAGGGGACTTTTAAAAACTGCCCTACCTGCACATGAAAAGACCTCGCCAGCTGGTAACAGCTCTCTGCCTGCATCGCTTCCACTTCTGTGTTATGGAAAGCATGAAGAGCCAAATGTTGCACTTTACCATAGTCCTGACAAAAAAAACAAAACAAAACAAAACAAAACAAAACAAAACAAAACAAAAAAAAAAAAAAAAAAAAAAAAAAAAAAAAAAAAAAGGAAAGAAGTTAAATGAAATTTGGAAGTCTTCACTTTATTTATGGTCAAGTGATTTTATGATTTAAACATGGATAGCTGGAAAATATAACAAAGCTTTTGTTACAGCACTGACTAAATAACAACAGATTTAGTTTCAGCTAGGATTCTTTTCTCTATTTCATGTTTTAAAGCATGGAGGAGTGAGGAGGGGGAGAAACAAACCAACAAAAACCCCAATCAAACAAAAAAAAAATCTCCAGCATCAAAAACCCAAAACCCTTTCTGGACACTAAGTCGATTTTGATTTAAGTAAGTGTACCTTTTCTTGGTTTTCTTGAGAAAGGTTTATACACAATTCAGGGCAAAAACCTCACACTTGTTCATCTAGATTAACAGACATTAGGCACCAGATGAAATGTATTTGAATTCAACACCAGAATTCTTGCTGTTCAGAGGTTATCAAGCATTTAACTGTAAAATTTCAGCCACCTCTTACCTTCTTGAAAAAGAAGTGATTAGCCAAGTGATTCAACACCATTGGATTACTGGGATCAATAGTGTAAGCTCTAGAGAGGAGTTGAACACCATTCTTGATGGAATCAGCCTAAATGAAACATTGACAGGTATCAGCAACATCTCAATATCTGTATCTTGTTACCATCTTCAAAACTAATTTCAGTCTAGGCTGCTCAGGATTTCTGACACCACCATACTGAGCTCACCAAAAAAAAGTAAATCCAGCTACTGGCTTTTCTTCCTGCAGCATACAGGTGGAAAACGGGAAATGAAGCTACCATAGAGGGATGGAAAAGAGCACAGCAGGACTTTCAAGGAAAAAAACAAAAAAAGCAAAAAAACCCAAAAGACACAGTCTTGATGTCCTTTGACCTGTCACACTCACAGCCTGACAGCCTTCCTTCTGTTCCTTCCACTGTTCAGTGTCTCCAGTGATTGGTCTAGGTTTTGACGTTTTACCCAATTAATTCAACAGTGGAATGAAGATATTTTTGTGTTCAAATTCTAAACAACAACGTTAAGATCTCATTTTAAAATCAGTACAAGTTTGAGGTGTTCACATAGGAATATCATTGCATCAACTTACTCTTTTCTAAAGAAACTTTACACCATAAAGAAAACTTCCCATGGATAAAAGTGTGACTTACCTACAAGTTCAAATCTACAACTGATAAAATAATTGCTCTTTATTTAGGACAACCATGAAATCTGTACCACAAGCATGTCAGCTTGATCTGTACTTATTTCTGAACAGAAACACCAAAAAATGCTAGCTATCAAGAAATCTTCTAATGGCTGTGCTTCACTTTGTAATTATGATGAGCAGAAAGCTGTCTAATTGAACAGGTTAGGTTTTAAGAGGTTAAAATGTAACATGGAGGCAGCTAAAAAATCAATTTCAGTTTGAAGAGGTGCAATCTTTCCAAACCTAGCATAACAATACACCTGGATGAGAAGATATTGAATCATTCCTGCCTTCATTTTCAAAGGTAAATGTGGTTTATAATCACTCCGTGCATTTGTCCAAGTTTTCCGGGAAGTTGAGTCTCATGTCCAATTTCAACCAAATCCAGTATGCTAGAGGCCCCAAAGTTCTAAGTGCTTTCATTTAAGCAAAGCAGATCAGACAGACCACAGTAAGAGCACAGTGTGATCTCAACCCTCATCTGACATAATAACATCTTCCAGGAAGAAGAAATATTAGAAACATCTAAGCACAAAAAAGATACCAATTACTCAGAATCTTTTCCCTATAGTGCTCTCCCTTCCCTGTGTCAGCTGTTCAATGTTACACTAATTTCTACTACAAAGTTGTGAGAACAATTTGAAGTAAAGCACAGATGATGTATTTCTTAGAAAGAACACAAAACATCTTTGAGTGGCTCAGCTTTTAATCACAGCTTTTTGAATCTTTGGATGAGTGGGCTCATCTCTTGACATCAGTAAAAAGATCTTCATGAAAAGAAAGATACCAAGTATCATCAATTTCTCATCTGTGGAATTTATTAAAATTTGACTTTAGAGTATTCTTGGTTCTCTCTGTAGCTTTATGAAAAAAAAAACAACAACCTCTTATGGCCCCTTTTTTTTTTTTTTTTTTTTAAGTTTCTTCATGGAAGCATTAACAGGTTTTTTTTCCTCCACGAAGTAGGAAACTAAGAAATTTTCAGACATTCTGCACTAACAAAAGATCTTTCTAGGGAACCACAGAAAGCAGCACACTAAATTTCAGCCACATACAATTACATAACAATATTTATTTTCTTAAAAACACTTAAGGGTCTCATCCTCCAGTGATAATATCTGAGATGGCCAATCCATGCTAATGGATGCTAATGCTAATCCAAACTAAGCTATATTTGCATGTGTTTTTCTAGTGATACAGCACCTAGAAAGGTGGATCGCCACTCAATTGTACCTTTATTAGCCCAGTTAAAATTTCTTCTTGCTTAATCTTTGTTTACCATGCAGCATGCATGCCTGAATGTAACTTTGAAACTTGTTTGAAAATTTGTTCTTAACTCTTAAACTTCTAAAAAACTTGTTTTAACGTCCTGGTAATGTCTTTTACCTTGACCTTCCTTCACATATCTCACCATGTATTTTTATTATTTTAAATGAAACAGTTAGCCTAGCATGGTTTTTCTGTACCTAACTCTTCTATAAACAACAGAATTAAAGATTTTTAACATAAGAAAGCTATTCAGTATGTGCTGCTTACATCACAAGCACATATCTATAATATCATTCAATAGTAGCACAGACTTAAAATTCTTCCATCATAAAACTTACTACCCATTTTACAACAAGACTATCTTTGAAAGGATAAAAAATTTGCCTTTTTTTTAGCTAAAAGAAAGTAAACAGCATGGATTCAGACCCTAAGTCAGACCCACCTCCTTATTATTGAGTTCCAGAACAGCCAGCCCAACCAAGGCCCCGACACACTTGGAATTCAGCTCCAGAGCCCTGCTGAAGGCCAAGCGAGCTTTTTCCAGCTTGTTCAGTTTCACGAAGCAGTGGCCCATTCCCAACCGAACCTCAGCTAGAGAACAACATGACACCATTCAGAATCCCAAAGTTTCAACTTTATGCCATTTTTTTCACAATGTGGAGTGAAAGCAGAATTTTTCATAGTTCCTTAAAGCCTGTAAAGCCATCTAACAATCTGCTGTTTTTCAAGGCAGCAGCCCATACTTGGCTGGCCACAAAATGAACTTGAATGTTTTAGTAAGACTTTATTTCTTCATAAACCCCAGAACGCTGATCTATCTCCCACAGACTCCAATGCCAAACAAATAAAAAATTACTTTTGTGGGAATGTATTAAAAATAATGGAGAAAAGAATTAAAAAATTGCCAGATGGAAGGGCTGGACATTTCCTAGGCAAGTTAAGTTCACCCCAAACTAGCAGGTCTTCAGAAAACACAGATGAATAAACAAGTTAGTTGGCATTTCTCCTCAAATGATCAACAGATTCACATGTTGTTTATCATCCTCCAGCTTCCATGACCAAGTACAGATGGACTAATACAGAAAATTCACATCATACTGCTCTTTCTGACTGCTTGTTATCTAAGAGTACAGATAATTTATAAACATCAGTTTCAAACCTGTGTCTGTTAGCAAAAAGGGGGGCAAAGGAAAGAGGTTT
The DNA here is from genome assembly GCF_029582105.1 of Oenanthe melanoleuca. Classification (NCBI taxonomy): domain Eukaryota; kingdom Metazoa; phylum Chordata; class Aves; order Passeriformes; family Muscicapidae; genus Oenanthe; species Oenanthe melanoleuca. The sequence goes on from NC_079339.1 coordinate 10,465,233, forward strand.
GTTGAAAAGCTTTTGTAGCAATCATTCTTACAGTAAAGCAGATCACAGAACACACAACAACTTTGCAATAAACCTTTTCTCAGATAGGTTATGGCAGTCTATCACATGTCTCAAGAGACTTTAAAGTATTTATGATCCTTATGTAAATACCTTGAATTCATGTATCTAAATCCTATGTATCACTTTTATAGCCAGTAAAAATCACTTTCCCAGATTTTTGCATAAAGAAAATAATACAAGACCAGGAAAACTCACATCACATCATGCACTAGAAGGAGAATTTTGCTTTTATGTCTTGTTTCACTATTGTTACATCATTTCTGAAGCCTTATTCCAAGAGCTTACAGAGAAAGAAATTCTGCAAGAGTCTCGAACAGTTCCTTCCCTCCCCATACAACTTTAATTTCTCTTACATGCAAAATCCCTTTTTCTAATACCTCTTTAAAATGTAATACTTAAAAAAAGAACAGTATTTTCCTAAACACAACTTCCTTCTTAAATATTATGAAATATTTCAAGTCAATGAATTCCTAAATCCCTCTACAATGAGGACTGGATTTCTTTTGACAAATACAGACCAGAAAAATGCCCTTTGAATTTGAATGAGGAAGACTGAGTTAGTTTGCAAGCAGAGCAAATACTTCCAGTAGCAAATACTTTCTGTCTCACCTGGGCAGCCTGGATTGGTACGCAGTGCTTTCTTGTAGTAGGCAAGGGCTCCTCTATAATCCTTCTTGTTGAAAGAAATGCATGCCTTACCTGTTAGAACATGTTAGAATCAAGAACAAAACCAAGATTACAAACCAGAAGCTCAAGTATTATTTGTTAAACTTGTGCTGTACCCATTTTCAAAAGTTACAGTTAAAATCTAACAGAAAATTCAGATAACGATAACTTTTATTACATTTGATGATGTCAAGTATATGAAAAAAGCAAACACGAAAAGACATTAAATTTACATTTTCATATTTTTATGCAGAAGCTTAATTCCTTATTGGTCCAGAGGAAAGACACTTACTAAGACTAGTGAACAACTTAAATTACAAGTGTTACAGTCTGTAACACTTGTAGTTACCTCACTAGTGGTAACTTCACCCTTAACAGTGTCCAGCTTTACTGCCACCATCAGGGAAGCACAAATAGCTGGACTGGATGCATGCCCATGGGTCTCAGAAGATGCCAGTTAGCACTGCATTTTTCCTAGCTCTTCCACCTATGTGTACTTGCCAAATTTGAAGCAGTCTCAGCCATGTGTGTCTTGATCACGTTCTCTCTACACACGCCCTCTTAAACACATAATTAATTCCAAATCTCAACCAGAGAGATCAAGATTTTACAAGTACCCATAAACTCATACCGAGAAGGGCAGGAATATTATTTGGAGACTGGTTGAGCACGAAGTGGAACTGTGCATCAGCTTGGTCCATCTTATCACCTTCAAGCAGGCAAAAGCAGGCTCTTCCCAACAAGTGATTCTAGACAAGGAAAAAAATTTGCAATACATTTATCTTTGAAAAATATGAAGTCTGGACTATGTGAAAGATGAACTGCCTTATAATGCTTTTTACAATTAAATTATTTTTCTTACATTTATCAAGCAAGAGGATACCAATCCTTCCTTCCCAACCTTCAAAGTTGACTGAAGTAGTTCTATCAGGTGTGCCAAGCTAGAGAGAATTATTTTTGGTAGCACCAAGCAGATTTCAGACACAAGTTGTGCTCACATGTGACTGTAAAGCTTGAGCAGTTTTTATCTTCCCTTTAGTGAATCGATACTTGTTTTCTTTACAATCACTAATTTACAAAACTGTTTTTTTGATCAGATACCAGTTTTACCTGATCGTACATGATGATTTTGTCAGCCATAGTGTACAGCAGGGTGGCCTGAGTGATGAGCTCTTTCTTGTTGTCTTTGTTCTTCTCCTTCCGAGCCTGCTGGACATAGTAGGCTGCCAGAGTGTCCAGACATGTCATCTGATCTTTCTCGTGGTCTCTGTAGTCCAGGTTGCCATCGATGCGGGCAGCTTCCAGCAGCTTCACAAAGTCTTCTGTTTTGCCTTGCTTGTAGTATTCCAGCTACAAAACACATTTTTAACAGACAACACTGTCCCAGTGAGTACATAACATACCAAGCTGACACTTTAGATATCACACAGACTCTTTTTCCAGGATGTAGGGATAAAGCAGGAATAAATGTAGGTATCATCAGAGAAAAGTATTTTGATAATACCAAATATTTTTCTGTCCTAGAATCACTGAACAGCCTGGGATGGAAGGGACCTTGAAGATAATCTCGTTCCAAACCCCCTGCCATGGGCAGGGACACATTCCACCAGCTCAGGTTGCTCAAAGGCCCATCCAACCTGACCTTGAACACTTCCAGGGATGGGGTATCCACAACTTCTAAGGGTAACCTGTGCCAGTGCCTCGCCACCTTAAAACACAAGTTTTTTGAGCTATTTATAAGTGAAGAATCCACTGTTCTTCTTCTGAACTTCTTTGACATTTTGACATTTAACCATACTTTCCATAGGATAGATACTGCCCCCCCCTTTTTTATGAAGCACGTAATCAAAGGCCCAAACCAGGAAAACTATGGATTGAAGGGAAAAAAAAACATAGAAAGCAACCCTCAAGAGGCATTGTATCAGGAAAAAGAGATGAAATTAAAATCCAAATATGCACATGTCAGTAAGAAACATCTGGCCTAGAATCCATGACTGAATGACCCCACAAAGTTCCTGAGTTCGGAGCTCAGTTATCACTGGTCATAAGAGTATGGAAATGAAAATTATGATTTGATTATGTGAATACAGTATTTAAATACACAATTTGTATCTTTACTGACCGCTAGGGCAATCCATATGTGCAGCTGGGTGTGTTCCTGTTTCAGTATACTTATAACTTCATCACCCTCGGGCAATTGATCGAAGTCAAGCTCGATGACCTAGGACCAAACAACACAGATCATCTTTCACAAAGCATTAAAAACATCATCTATCATTGAGCTCAAAGGAAACTGGATCTGTCAGAGCACAAAACAGAAATAATTATTTGTGTTTAAACAAGCTTATGGACAAAGAAAGGAGAGATGATATACTGCATTCTGTGCAAGATGAAAGCGATGGTCTCTCTTTAGAGAAAAGACAAACCAATGTTTGGGCAAGTCAAGAAGAATAAGCAGAGATCTTAATTCAACTTCTTTCACCATGGACTTCATGCTCAGAATCAGCTAATAATTGACTTGACTGCACACTGCTGACTTCCTAAAACTTTTCCTACACCTAATATAGAGATCTAGCTCAGAGACAAATTCTTTAAAGTCATCTGGTGTCAGAAAATCAATATCCAAGACTAAGATTCCTGAAATTTTGTAAAGTCATCTTACACCCTGGGAAATTAAGAGATTATTGAGGCAGCTAAATTTCTGAATAGTCACAACTGTAGACATGAGCAGCAAATGACATCAAGAACTTTTCATCATTCAGACATTGTTTTGTGAGTACTAGTCTCCCATGTTGATCTAATCTTCTGATATACAAAATGAGGAAAAAGGAAGGTACTCCTCAGGTGGGATATTTGGGAACACAATTTAACTGCTTCTTAGTTCACCTTACTCAGCCATGCTGCCTTTAATAATTAGTCATCTGCATTACAAGTTAATTTTACAGCAAGAAAGAAGTGCAGTTGTTGTACCCTGATTACCAACGCTGGCATTTCTCTGTAGGCTGAATTAGAGCAATCCAGTTTATCAAGGCTTTTATAAAAAGGTTTTTTTAATAAAACAACTTTATAAAGTTTTGACTCTGCAAGACTTCAGAGTACCAGCAAAAATATTTCTGCTTAACTTTTGCTGCCTTTAGTTTTGAGTTTGTCTTGCACAGCACCTCCTGTTTGACAGATAATGGCCTCATCCATCAACTAAAATAGTTATGAATGACAAATAGATATTACCAATACAGCAAATAAACACGGAAGTAAAAAAGAGCAGGCTTGAATGGGGGGGTATTTTATTGCATTCCCTAGTGATTAATTCAGAACTTTGGGATCCAAGTAGTCCTAGACTGAACAGCAGTAATAAGATGACAATTCATGCTGACACCTCAGACAGAAATGTCTGTCAAAAAAGAAAAAGCCCTTGAACATGCAAAACGCCATAGAATAAAGCAATCTTGTGAGAGTTAAAACCTCAACAGCAGCCATACAGAAATTAGTTTCCTTATATATATTGGTGCATATGAATGTCTGTGTGTACACGTATATATGTGTACATATATGTATTGTATGTGTGTGTACATAGAAGAATAGGGATGTAGATGTTCACTAAGAATATTCTTCAACCTGCAAGAATTAAGTTTCAACACCTTACACAGCTACTAATTTAGTATCTGCCACGGTATGACTTAACGTCAAACTTTGTTACACGCTGCAAATCTCCACATACTTTTGAATCTTCCTAACCTTGGCTTGTGACAGCGCACCTTAAATAAAGAAAAGTTGAATTAAGTTTTCAGCCCCGCGGTGCGATAACTTTACGGAGCGGTTCCTCTGCGCTGCGACACCGAGCGCGGCGGGACGCACACCTGTGACCCGGCACCGGGGCTAGGAGCCCGGGGCACAACCGCGATCGCCCTCCCTGCCCCTCCCCGCGCCCGACTCGCCTCGTCCGTGTCCCGCAGAGGGATCTCGATGGAGCCCCGCGACATCTTGGCGACAGCGCTGCCGGAGCCGCCGCTGTCCGGGCCGGGGCCGCCGCCGCGCGCACTTCCCCTCACGGCAGCGCCCGACCCGGACGTGCTCGGCCGCGGGGCGGGGCCCCGGGCGGCGTGGGGGCGGCGCCTGCTCCTTCTCACACACCCACATGTGTATGTCTGTGTACCTACCCGTATGGCTGGACTCCTGGGAGTAGGGGTATATACATTTGGAGCAGCGCTGGGTGTTTGTGTGTGCCCGCACCCGCTGGTAAAGCGAGATTTACCTGCTTGTTCCCGGGGCTTTGGAGCGCGGCTCCCTCAGGCAGCGCCTCTCCTCACGACGTCTCCCGGTGGTGAAAAGGTTTCCAAATAAACGGGTTAAAACGTGCGGATTTCCCCCGTCTCCGTGGGGAACCGACGTGTGAATCCAAACTGATATTATCCGACTAGCTCAGCTGGTGTAATGCTTTTGATGCGTATTTACAATTTTTCAGCCACAGAGTGGCCTCCTGTATTGCAGTTAGGTGAGTGTTTTTAATGGCAAATACGGAATTTGGTAACGTAACTGTGTGAGGGACTCAGCCACACAGAGGTGCAAAGTGAAGAAAGAATTACACAACTGGGCTTCTAAATAGTGTTTTTAAAATTATGGTGGCAGACACATTGCGTATTTGGCTCAAATGCAGCAAGCACAGTAGCTTATGATCCATCTTGGTAATTTTTACAGTTATACCAAGTGGAAAAAAAAAAGGTAGTAAGACTAAAAGACCCTTAGACACTTTTCTACAGAAATAATTAAAAAAAACCCCCAGCCTCTGATGTTATTTACCCAGCATATTAAAGTCTAGAGTAACTTGATTTTGCCCTATAGCTAATCATCCACAGAATACCAAATTTTGAATGAATTGATAGTCACAACTAGAAAGCATTAAAGTACTAAATTTTATTTTAAAAATAAGTATGAATTACGATAATACTGTATATTATAGTGGTAATGACTAGATGACTTGCAATGTCACTACCAAAGTAAGTAGCATTTTTAATTACTTAACATTTTGTATGTGACCTTCTGATTTTTATTTATGCACTAATTATTCTGACACAGTTACCTGCTCCAATGCATTGTACTAAATATTTATTCTCCTGTTTGAGTAGATTTGATACCTGTTTTAAAGAAATGTGGCAGGAAAGCAGAGTGATGTTGAAATTTATGAGAGGGAGTGTGCATTTTTTGCACTGAAAACATGCCAGAACCAATGTTATGCAAAGCCAGATGCTAATTAATAGAGTTCCTAAGCCTTCTTTTCTGATTTATCTAGGTGATTTTTCAGAAATAAACTACTTTTTAGATACTTTAGTTAATGCTGGAATTTAGATATTTTAGTAATGCTATTTTAATTGAAAATACAGCCTGTTCCTGAGGTATTTGTTCACCAGTGTCTGTAGAAAACTAGTTTTCCTCATATACAGAAAAACTGGTTTTAATGAAGGATTTTATAGGGTCAGACCTTAAGAATATTAAGCTAAAGAGGGAAAACAATTCTTGCTCCCTGGTACAAACCTACTATACACATTTTAAATAGTTTAAAATTTTATTACTATACTATTGACTTTTATATTGTTTAAAGCAGGAAGACTCATTTTCTTTCCATATACACTCATAACAATAAGTCACTAGTGGCTATGTAGCATCTCTTTAGTGTGTAAATTATTTTTCTAGTGAAAAGAGCTGGTTTTTTCTACTTTATGAGTGCTTAGGGACACTTCAAGAAAAGAGGCTTTTGTTTTTATTTCATTGGATTTTATTACTGAGGAAATTCAATTTACTACTTCTAAACTTGGATTGTTAAGAAGATCTTGTTAAACAAGAAAAACTTATATTAAAAGAGGTAAGATACAGCTAATTGAACTTTCACTTGTGATATATGTTATATATACAGTAAAAACAATCTCTGAAAACTTCATTATCATATGGAATTATAAGCCTTTTTCAGGAATGAAAATTGAGCTTAATGAAGCTACTTTAATAACAGTATAAAAAAAAAGACCTCTACCTACCTAACCAATACTCTTTGCAAGCAAATTACCATTTGTGCTTCAGGTGCATGTCCTTAAATAAACAAGACCCAACTGGAAACAGCTGGGTGGTCAGAGCAGGATATTTTAGCAGTAAAATAGGTTTAGAGTTGATTTTTAGGATAAAAACTGTAGGCTGTAGGCAGCATATACCTGGTGGAGCTGTCCAGGGCCATCAGAATTTATTAATCTGCTTTAGGCCCTGACACAATGTGTACATCCTGAACAGGTAGTTAGCAGGTTTAGTAACTTCTGGGCAGACTGGTTAAAAATGTTCTAAAAATGGGTTTAATGGGTATTATTTATTTATTTATTTATTTATTTATTTATTTTTAAGATAGTTTAATGTTGTGCTAGTTCCAGAGGCTACTGCATTAGCTGTGTATCTCAAACTTGTTATTTTAAGGGGTTAGAATTTTCCATCCTGCTGGTAAGGAATGCTGAAGTAAGCCATGTTAAATGGATTTTGAGCATGGTTGTGGGTATTTTTTCCTTCAAAACAACATGAAGTGTAACAAACTAGAGCTGTAAGAATGGATGGTCCTTTCTGGTTTATGTTAATGTTTCACTGGAAAGTGTCCTGTTTTTGCAGACCAAGAAATATTTTTTGTAGCTATTAAAAGCTGCAGTATTTTATGCTGGATAAAAGGCTTAGTAACTTTTATTACTACTTTTTGTTCATGCTTCTTCAAATGATTGTGTTTGCCTTATTTATCTGATCAACATAATTGTGTTAGATGGTCACCTAAATCGACAGAATTGTTTGTTCAGTTTTTGTTAGGTTTTGCACAGATAGCCATCTGCCTCCTCTGTAGAGCATTTAGTAGCTATAAATGTGTGGTTTAAAAAAATGAATCAAAGAAACAGTCCAGTTTTGGCTTTGCTTTGCTTCATAGTTTCTCTTAGAAAACTGAGAGAGACAGCTGTAGGATGCAGGAGAGTTTTGTTCTGTTCCCTGTGGGGCTAGTGGGAAGTGAAGAGTGCTGTAAGAAGTTAGTAGTATGAGTTCAATTCTACGAAGTTAATTTTTTTTAATGCTCAAATCCTCCCCAACTTTCTAAATATAAAGTTGTCCATGCAAGTACAGTGTCATCATTGCCACCTTCTGGCAAGTGCAGGGATGGTTCCTGCTCACAGTCACTATCCAGCGTTCTGTTTAGAGGATTTGGACTCACCCTCTGGAGTTCAATATTTTCTCTGCTTATAGCTTTCCATTATCCTATCGAGTCACCTTTTTGGCTTTGGCTTAGTGTTTTCCAGCATGTTACTTGTTCCAGGAAGATGTCATTGGTAAACACTGAGTTGTTCAATGATGAATTTTATTTGAATGATAAACACTCCATAAAAAAAGGAGTTACTGGGCAAAGGCTGATTATTCCCCTGCTGCTTTCTCTTTTTAGGGATTATGCATCAGCATTACAGGTTTAAAATGCATGTCAGCTATTAATAGGACAAGTGAGGATTACACAAAAGGCTGTAGAGGTATCAGATGACATTGCAGTGCTGAAATGAAAAGAATGAAAGTATCACTGATTTTTGGTATGGAATGTTTGCTAGGAAAAATTGATGTCTTTAAGACTTTAAGTAGAGTTACGTCTAGAGAGAGGGACTAATTTTTTATGATTTTACTTATGATGAACTTCAGGAATTTTGCCATTCTGTATCTTCTCTCTCTTAGAAATACTTAGTTTACAAAAGCTTGCACTTTTTCAGGGGAAAACTGAAAAGAAACAAAAGCTTGAGATGGAGACTACACTGATTATTCCTTGCCAAAGCTTTCTTCCAAGAGGACTTCTGAGTTCTGTTATCACATTCTTTGAAATAAACAGTGCATTTCTAACACATTAAATCATATTAATGCTTCAATGGAAATATTAGTAAGTAACCAAGAACAACAGAGATCTAGCATCTCCCTCATCTTCTCATCTTTTTGATTGAATTAGTATACATGAAATGTTTGGGGCTTTTTGACAGGTACTTGGCCCCAAAATGTTGGCATTTGATAATGACAGTTGTTTTTCATAAAATGCTTAGAATAAAATACTTTGACTACACAATAGAAAGTTACTTGTGTTACTGAAAATGGAAAGAAAAGACTGCAGAATAAATATAGAACTTTGTCTTCTGGTAGTGTAATTGTACTTTGGAAAATGTTACAAAGTAGTGGAGAAACTTCATCTTATTTAAAATATATCCTCTTGGTTTCATATCCCTTTTAAAACAATTATTTGTTTTCTGAAATCTCTGCATGCTCTCTCAACCCCAAGTTTTTAACAGAAAGCTTTAGAAAGGGAAAACATGTTATAGAAGCATGGACTTGAGTGCAAAAGTCAGTTCCAAAAATAACAGTGAACACTTGTGCTGAAATTCTCAGGAAGGATGAAGCCTGAGAATCAGCCTGAAGATGAAGAAAGCTTATGGGAATATGTCAACAAATCTTTCTCTGTTTCCTGGAGGTGACTGCTTGTTCTAACATCCTTTTCATTAATGTGATTTATAATATAAACGCTATACTGACTTCTATACGTAGGAATTAAATAGAAAAAAACACTTGGTTTTCATGTATCTAACATCCAAAATCCTTTCTCTGACAACTTACTTTTCTTCTAGGTCTCCTTTATTTTTTTCCTTGCAGAACACTTTCTACTCTTGTTTATGCACTAAAAGTGACAATGTTTAAGTAGATCAACATCATACTTGTGGGCAGAGTCCTATCCTGCCAGATGAGATCTGAATGATCTGTTCAATTTTGCTCCCTTCCAATGCTTCATAAGCATCTCTTACTTTTCAGATAGAAGTAATTAATTTTTCTTGGGCACACTAAGAACTTTTGCTCCAAGGGAAAAGACAGTAAATATATGGGAGAGAAAAGTAATAATTCTAATTTCTTTCCCACTCAAGATGGAAACTATTATTCTACTGGATCTAATTACTAGTTGTAAAGTAGGAATATTATCTGTAATTTATTTCATCCCAGGAAGATAATGTGCTCTTTTCGAACTTGGCCTTTATGCCAATGATTCTATGTTATGTCTTAACATGCATCTTGCTAATAATGCAAAACTATTTTTTATCTTCTTACATTGGGGATGAAAAACATTAATCAGGTTACTTTAAAATTCCAATGTAATAGCACAATGTGTAGCTAGCTATTAATTTTTTTAAGAAGTGTCGGTTCTGTGTTTCTCCCTAGCACTGGATGTGTTTATAAGCACATTCTCCTTGGAAGGCCAGGGACATTTTGTTCGGTGATTTGAGAAGGGATGTGGATGGATGCCATGCTCGAAGCCTGTTTTCATATCTCCTATCAGCACGTGAGTTTACAATTAACTTGATCCGTGCAAGTAGAGCCATTGATTCTGGACTAAGCAGAAACTTGGCTCTCTTCTTGAATTAGGACCTCAGGTTGGAAGAGAACCAGTAAATGTTATCAGCCAGAAGCAAAGGTTATTTTAAGATGCAAGGAGATACTCTAAAGAATGGTTCACTGGATCATTTGGGACCTATTTCCTCGTATTGCTCTGAGTAGATGTTCTTGCTCAACTTCTAAAACCTCGTGGCAAGTGGGTAATGGTGGTGTATAAGCAGCCAGAAGTATTCATTTAAAAGTAATTTAACTGAGTACCTATTAAATGCAACTTCCCAGAAGCAGGTAACCACACTCAGGGAGAAAAAAAAAGTATAATTGTAAGTTTTCAGAGTTTCCTTTTCCCAGCATTTTCTAGAACTGGTATTCCCTGATAAATCAGGATGTTTGTACTGAGGGATATTGGATTTAGTATTTCCAGCCTGTGTTGTTTATGGAGTCTAGGCACAGCAGTAGCAAGCTACTACACTAGAAATGCTGTATGGTGAACTGCCTGAAAATGTTGGGGTTTGCACTTAATAGAGCGATATCCACCCTCCTCAAAGTGAGTAAGATGAAACAGTGTAAGGAATTAAATTGTTCTCTCTGAGCAGGATGCATGTGGATGTGTGCCTGGAGTCCGGAACTGCTTTCATCTGCTAGATCAGTCAGGTACTGTTGGTGTCTTGTAATCCTTGCTGCTGGAATTGCCACCCATGCTGTTGTATGTTTGTAAATAAAATCATTTCTAGCTGCAAGCTCAGCCTGCAACAGAAAGGTCAAAGTTGTGGTTTTTTCAGCTTTCACGTTACCACTAAGAGAGTTACTGCTGGCACTCAGTCAAGAATTCTGTTGATTCAGAAGCCACTAAAGAAGCTCACAGGACTATGTTGCCTGTGCAAGTATGAGTAAAAGCTTATTTATATCAGTCAAGTGACTATACATGAATACAGATCAGGCCATTCAAATGAAGGAAGGTTCAGCTTTCACAAGTGACTCCTTATTATCTCACTGGGCTCTCATTTGCACATTAGCATATAATTTTAGAATTTCAGGGTGTATGCATGGTAATTCATAATGTGCTGGAAACACAAAACTTCTAAGAGAACACCTTTATCTAGTTAATAAGTAATTATTGTTTAGGCATAATTCCTTTGTGTTAATCAAATATAACACAAGAAACAAACCAGATTCATACGTTTTTACTCAGATGTATTTCTAATTTTGGGTCATTTTTTAACAGTGCCAAGGGTCGTTGTATTTTCTAATATAATCTTAAAAAAAACCAGGTTTCTTTCTTAATTTAACTGTGCCATTTTGTGCAGTAGCTGTACCTAAGGAATACAATACTGATAATCATCTGTCTGAAACTGTAGTGATGAAAACCTTTCAGCCCCTGTGGTGATCGGTGTCATTGCTTAACTTTGCTGTTGGATTTTTTCAGAAAGTTTAGCCTGAATTTCCCTTGCTGTTCTGTCCCATTCAGCAGTACCCAGAAAAAGATGGGGGTTTACTTTTCTTTAGTGTAACTTTTATTTTCTGTGGTAAACAGAGCAATTCTTTGTAAACAGATTTTTATGAAAGACACTTAAACACTATGAAGGGTATGTGAAATCCTTTGAATTCGTGTATGTGTGAATGACCATGTCACTTCTGTAAATATTTTTCCTAATATCTTACCTCTGTTATACTTGTATAACCTGTCCTCAGAATGGTTCAACCATGGTGATTGCTAATAGGCTATTCCTGATTAACTAGGGAATACAGTCAGTTTAGTAGGAGCTCTTACTGGCCATTGAGACTGTAGGAATACAAAAGAAAAAGATTTAGAAATGCTATGTCTAAAATAAGAGCAAACACTTCTGCAAAGCACTTCAAAGCTTGGAAATTGGTGTAAAAATCAGAAAAAGGAATAATTTTGCCTAGAAATCAAATTAGACTGAAATTTTTGAAGGGATAACTGACTCTCTTCTGCAAACCTTTATAGAAGTTCTAATAAAATTTAATTCTCACAGAACTGAGAAACTTCGAAAGCAGCCAATCATAATCCTGGCAAGTGTTTGGAGAAGCTCTGTTGTGTGTTGTAATGTTTGAGCATATGTCCATTTTAATTGTGTCTTAAAACTGGTTTTGATGTTGCCCTCCTAAGCAGACTCTGCCAAGGGTAAGGACAACAAATTACACCAAAATCCTTTCTTTACTAGAGGTTATATTTTTTTTTTCTTTATCACTTGCACAGATTTGTATATGTAAAACTACAGCTCAGGCAGGTGATAATTCTGCTAATTCTGATATTTCAGGTTTGAGAGGTTTCTCTATAATTTTCTTTTTTAATCTCCTCTTTCAAGTTACCTGCATGCACCTGCTGTTGTTGTAGCAAGGGAGGCCAATAGTTTTTTGGAGGTTTTTATGTGTTCTGGGTAGGATTGTTCTGTAGCTCTAAAGGCTGCTGTGAAATATCCTAAATTTTAATGGCAGAGGGCAAAGAGTCCTGCTTTGACCTTAAATACCCAGACAATTTCCAAGTTGACCTGGTAAAGGTGTTAATCACTTACATTCTCTGCCCTGTGCTGACTGAATATGAAACAAGAACTTTCTGCAATTTCCCTTCCATCATTTGCAGGAAAAGTCTTAGCACATTCCCCTAACATACCCTCACGATTTTTCCATGCAAATAACCGAGCAGGAAACCATCAGCAGAGGGCACCATTGAGTTATAAAATAGAATAATAATATCTTGACATTAAAAAAAAAAAAAAAAAAGGTGTTGCCCTGTGTTTTCAGTTTCCATTCATAAAATCACAGCATAGTTTACAATAAAGGGGCTCTGGGGGTCATTGGGTCAATCCCTGCCTCAGAGAGCCAAATTCAAACTTAGTTACAATTAATATAGTCAAGGTAATGTGACTACATTTTTGGATCATCTGTAACAAACTGCAATCAGATCCAGTTTTTCTCCAAATCACTTTTATAGCCATTTGTGAGACTGGATGCAGATCATGCCCAGAGCTGAAGCATAGTTATTTTGTATGAGTAAGACCAGAAAAAAAATGTTTAACTATTTCTGTTTCCAAAGTCAGTAAATAGGTTTTTGAACAGTTGCTCCCCAATTTTGATAAAAATAGGCAATCATTAAAAAAAAAATCAGTTCTAGAAGTATTTTGTCTATTACTTCTGTAAAGCAAGATTGACCAGAATGGCAATTTCAGGTGCTGTTGAAGCAGAGTATTGTTGGTTTGTGGAGTTTTTTAAAAATATGGTTTCTATAGTATTTCTTACTCAATAGTATGATTTTATTTCTTTCCAACTGCTTTGCTGGAGAGCTGAGGTAACAGCAGGAGGAAGAATTTACAAGTGAGTACTGCTCTCATGTTTTAAAACCTTTTTTTCCAAAGGTGCTGTATTGAATCTGTTGTCAGATTTATAGAAAGTAGAGGCTTCTCCAAATCAGTGAGTTTTATTAAGGAAATTTTTTCTTATTTTAATATGTCCTAGCCTGTCATCGTTACTTGAAGGAATTCCACTTCCTTTTTTCAATCTAGTTGCTTATATTAGCTGAAATTTTATTGGCTAAAATGGTAAACTGTTGAATTTTGTAGGGTATGGCATTTTCCTTTAGCTTATCCAGTTCTGCAATGCTTTTCAAGAGTATTTGTGACAAAATTGCAGACTTCCAAGCTTAGGAATGTCTGTTGTAAAATACCAATCACAGTGCTACTTTAGGGAGTTTACTGACACTTTGTCACATTAAAGAACTTCTGATATTTACTGAAACCACTGGCCTGCACTAATAATTTGTATAATTGCCTTAATACAAATGTTTCCCTCCTGTCTTCAGTCTGAGAAGCAATGTTGTTTCATTTCTAGTTTCCACCCTTTAAAAAAAAAGTTAGTTACTGTCAAACAAAATATTTACCATTTTACGTATTAAATAGGGTTGTTGAAAAGGGTAACATCTAGGTTTTTTTAAATTCTCTTTTCACTCCTAGAAAAGTGAATATTTTAGGTATTGGTAGAGTAACACAAATGTTTGCCTACCTTTGTGGATTTTGAATGAGAACAACTCCTAAAGAGATTTTTGGCCTCTTAAAAGCACTTTTCTCCTCATTTAATCAACTATATTTGGATGTTGTTCAGCTGAAATTTTAGTTCCTCTCATATGCTGAGCTATCCTTTAACACAATCAATGGGGTTAGTCAAATGTCACTTTAGATTCCTGGTAGCTCTCCAAACAAATTAGTTTTAACAGGCAGTTGGGAGTGTTGCTGTGTCCATGTCCTTGCAGGATTCAATGCCAGCTGGTGTGGAATTCTGTGGAGGTTGGAAAGGGCTGCAGGTGGAGCTGCTCTGTTATCAGCAGCCAGCAGAGCCTGGGTATGGTAAGTGTTTGGGTTGTGGTCAGAACTTGGGCAGGAACTAGGTGCTCTGCAGTGTCTCTGGTTCCTGGAGCAGCATCATCCAGGTCTTTCTGCCACTGGCAAAGTGTCTCCTTGGTATAACAGTTGGAGGCAGGTCCAGTTGAGCAGGCAGGGTATGTTGATCACTGGTAAGTAGCTCTTATCTTTGATGAATGGGGATATTTGTCATGTAGAAATAGTATAAAGTCAGAAAATATACTCCCAACTGAAATTCTATTTGAAAAAACCGGGCATTTTAAAAAAACACTGCAGTATTCCTAGTTTCAAAATGCTGAAGGTCTCTTTATTTTTCAGTTAGGTGACATCAGCAAAGCTTTTATTTTTTTCTATTTTATTTCAAAAATGAATTTTTTTATTAAACATGCAGCTGAGTAATATGAGTTGTCAAAGAGAGGCAGGCATGAACATCTGTGAAGGTAATATGGTATTTTAGTGTGTTGGAAGATGGTGGCATGGAGATAAGAAAGTTCTTGTGTAGTAAGTTTTGAATGATGTGGAAGACTTAGGGCAGAGAAGAATTAAAGATCAGTTAGGACAACTGCTAATGACAGCATTGTCTTTTCTGAATGCTGACCCAGACTGAAGAATGGCTGGGCTTTAAACAACAAAAGATTCACAGCTGCACACTCCCACGGTGACAATGTGAGAAGGGCCCCAACCTTAAACTTTTGTATCTCCTTGCAGAAAATGTAGATCCAAGGGGGTACAGAGGAGAATGATAAGGGACTGACCAAACCTTAACAATGTGAAAGGTTTACTCTTGACTCCCATGGTGCAGTGGTCCCCACCACCGTAAGCAATAACACATTTAGCACTCCTGCTGGTAGTGCTTCTTACAGTGAGTGTTTGGAGTGTCCTTGCTGAAAAGGAATTCAAAGTCACACATTGGATCATCCAGTTACTGAAAGGAGTTGAGATACATGAAATTATGTGGGAATAAGCTGAGTTACACCTGGCAGACTGCAAAAAGGACAGGTTCCTGGTGCTTTCAGACAGGTACTACATCTACAAAGCAGTAAGTAATGATTTTAGCCGTGACTTTGTGACATCAATGTTACCCTGACTGATTAAAATCAAGCACACAGCACTACAGATCCTTCATGTAACTTCCTGTGTTTTGGTGTTCCTCTTCCCCCCCTCCCACCGCAAACGCTAGCACGTTGCCCTCAAATGGCTGCCAAGCAGTTTTGGACCTGCATAATGAGATTCTTTTGTGTATACTCTTAAGAAAAAAAAGAGTAGAAATTGCACATCACTGTATAGTTTTACATGACAAGTTTTACTTTGCCTTTCTAGCAAATTAGGGTGAGAGTTTTGTGATTTTCTTTTGTTACCTTAATATTGTAAAGTTGCAATTCTTTGCTGACTTTTACTATCAGGGTGACAAATTACTCTCTTGCTGAGTTTATATTCTGTTGCTATTCTAATGGGATGAGTGAAGAGAAGAGGATATTGTTTATTTTTACTTTCCTCTGTAGGGTTTTGGTTTGTGACACTTCTCTGTGAAATTTTCCGTATGTTTCCTTCGGAGTTTTCAAGGAAGACTTAAGTTCACTATTAAACAAAAAAGGATGATATCCAATGTGCTACTCTTGTTTGGCAACCTGAATTTAGTTCCAAAAAATTCTGTTTAAAATAAAATCAGTGGGATTTATGTCAAGATTGTTTAAATGCTTTGTACACTGTGTAACAAGTTAGAATGAATTTAAAATCTTTCATTTCCCCAAACTTATTCTGAATCTCTAAAGAAAAAAAAAAAGAGTGATGGAAGGGAAATTCTTATAACCACTTATAGGGGCACTTGCAAACAATGTTTCTTGAATTCCTAGAATTAAAAGCAACTATGTGTAGTGCATCTTTCCAAATCTATGCAGCTAATTATCTACAATAAACTTTCTAAAAGCAAACAGATAAGATCAGTATATCTCATAAGGGGAGCTTTACATGGATACTCTACCTCTGATCTGGGAACAAAATTGTTAGGAATTTCCCTTTTTTGGGGGAAAGGCTGGCAGTGGTTATAGTGGATTATCTATTGATCCTTTTAGTTGGGATGTGTGTATGAAGCAACTGCATAAAGGAAGGAAACAAGGTTTTTGCCTTTCTTTCAATTATTCAACTATTTAAAAAAAATAATAAATTACTTTTTGGCTATATTTGCAAAAGGAAGGCCAATGGCATTTTGGCCTGGACTGGCAATAGTGTTGCCAGCAGGACCAGGGCAGGGTTTGTCTTCTTGTACTGGGCACTGGTGAAGCTACACCTTGAGTGTGTGTCCAGTTCAGGGTCCCTTATTGCAAGGAAGATATTGAGGTGCTGGAAAGGGTCCAGAGAAGGGCAATGGAGCTGGGGAAGGGTCTGGAAATTCCTATGAGGAGTGGCTGAGGGATCTGGGGATGTTTAGTCTGGAGAAAAAGAGGCTCAGGGGAGACCTCATCACTCTCTACAGTGATCTGAGAGGAGGCTGTAGCCAGGTGAGTGTCAGTCTCTTCTCCCTGGCAACCAGTGACAGGACAAGAGGAAATGGCCACAAACTGCACCAGGGAAGATTGAAGTTGGACATCAGGAAAAATTTCTTCACAGAAGAGGTTGTTAAACATTGGAATGGGCTTCTCAGAGAGGTGGTGGAGTCACCATCCCTGGAGGTGTTCAAGAAAAGACTGGATGTGGCACTTAGTGCTCTGGTCTAGTTGACATGGTGGTGATCAGTAAAATGTTGGACCTGATAGTCTTTTCCCACCTTAGCAGTTTATGATTCTGTGCTCATACAATGTGTGCTCTGTAAAATATTATGTGTAATGAAAAGGACAATATTCTGGAGGCAAGATTAGAAATAAAAGATGCTTTATAGTCTGAGTGAGAAAAGGGCTTACATGGGATTTAAATGCTGTGGACTTTATGGCAACTTACTGCAGGCCCTAAAAATTTACATGCAGATATGAACTAAGCTGGATGGACAATAAGCAGCAGTGTAATGTTATCTTGCTACGACTGCAAAAATAGTAAGATTTTTATTACCATATTTGCAAGCTTTTGTCAACTTTGTGGAATTCTTGTGTATAATTCCATATGGAATTCACTGGGTTAGAGTCACAACTAAGTTTTAGTGAACTAAGCATTTGTAAATGGAGTCTATCATAATGGGATAAGTAAACACCTCCTAATGATTTCTTGCTTAGCTCTTTCCCTGCCACTGCTGCCTCCTGTCTCCCAGCCCATGCAGACTTTCTGACACTGCCACTTGGCAGGGTACTAATGACTGAGCCAAAAGAGTTTTGCCTTGGCACAATTCCGTTGGCTGCATTTGGGTTTCAGTGATGAAACCCAGAGAGGAAACAGAACCCAAGAGCTCAGCAGTCTGGCAAGAGTGCTGCAAAGCATCAGATGTGTAAGGCATCCTACTATACTCAAGTTTTCCTGAGACAGTTCTTTCCAGACAAGTTGGGAGGGGTGGAGTGGAGCATGTTGTGTGGTTGGATTGCTTGGTTTGATTTTTTTTTTTTTTTTTTTTTTTAATCTGAGTTTGAACTGCAAAATCTGTAGCATGTTCAGATTTGAGCTCTTGTAAATTGTAATAATGCAGCAGTGTAAGGATTTGTCTGTACATCAAACCTGTTAAGAAAGGCAGCAATTAGAATTAAATAGAATTTTTGAAATCAGGTACAGTTAGTTTATAACAAAGAAGTTTGGTTTCTTTGTTTTTTCCTCTTTGGTTTGGGTTTTTTGTTATGGCATTAATATTTTTGTTTGTTTTGTTCCCCCTGAAGGTAATTACAGCTGTGTTTTCTTGCTGTTTAACAGGCTAATATTTCTCCAGGTCATAATTAGAATGGGTGAATTTTTTATGGCAATACAATCATGTTACAGCAAGTGTAACAAAAATCCATAGTGATGGATTGAGTGATGGACAGTAGCATTTGAGGCAGTTTATCTGTAGCTGATAAAACACACTTTTACACGTATGTTTTAGTTATCCTCTCACATACTCATTAGCATGACATATGCATGCTTCTATTTTTCTGAAGGAAGCAGTTTGATAGATAAAAACCATCTCAAACAGCAAAGGGAGAAATTTAATCCACTGTTTAACTGCACTTTTTTTTTTTTATGAGGAGAAAATGAGTCATAACTAAGGAAGGGGGAGAAAGAGAGAAATAAAAAATATTCATAATAGCTGATAATAATTACAAAAAGTACAGTGCTCATTTGGGGATCTGGCTATTGAGAATAGTACATTTAATAGCATTCCTTGCTAAATTCATCAGAATGAGTGTCAAAAATATTTAATTTGGAATACAGCCATTCCTTTTTGTAAAAAGCATCTTGAAAGACCTTCTTCTCTGTGGACTGTGCATAAAGCTGTGAACATGACAGCAATGTTCTTGTCATCAGTCCCTTGAGGCTCTGTCCAGCTCTCTCTAAACTGAATGGCAAAATTCTTGCTGGCATCACTGAAGTGGGGAGGGGGGGACTCAGATATGTGCATTTTCCCTGTGAACATGCATAATGTTTTCTTTTTTCTGTAAATGTCAGTTGTGACATTTCTTCCTGCCATTATTTTTCCTTCTTGTCTTCCTTTTCTACATCTCCTGCAAGAGGCCTACATCCAGTCAGGATCTCTGTCTCTCTGTTCCTGGTATAAATTTACACTGGTTTCATTTAAATGTAGGATTGCTACCATAACATGTAAGCACATTAAAATTTGAACTTTCCTCTACATATATTTATTACTTTTATCTTAATGTTATAGAATTTGTATGCTAGTGTTTAGTAGTGAAAAATGGTTATTTATTTTCAAAAGGCAGCTACAAAAGGGAAAAAATTGTTAAGATATACTTGCTCTTTCTTGTTTTGGCACATAAGGTAATCATAAAAATGCTTTTGGTGGAAAAATATTGTTAGGACAGCTATACATGAATGATAAATTACATGGACAGGATTTTAAAGGAAATAGCTTTTTGTTCTCTCCTTTGCCTGTATTTAATGTGAAGGGAAGCAATACAAGCTTGTTCTTCAGTCATTTTCAGGCAAAAATTTAAGTTTTTTGTTATTGTTTTTTTGTGTAAACAAATCCAAACAACTTGAGTAAATAATGGAGGGAGAAGGAGGAACAGGCAGACTGCTAACTTGAGATCATACTTACCCATCTGTGTTCTGTGGCAGTGTTCCTTATTTAACTAACAGTAGCACACAAAGATCATAACACTGTTTTTTCTGACATTGTAAAATTAATACTGTTCCTGTTCTGAAGAGCTGGTATTCTAAAAACGCTCTCTTTTTATATATTTAATCAGTAAGAACAATTTGAGAGAAATTGACCTAAATAATATTACCAAACAGATAGCTTTGCCAAGTAAGACTAGTTTAAATATTTAAAAGAATCGAGATACATTGTCAAAGGGTCGCAGATATTTCCTTCAGTCTCCAGACAGCTCTTTATGCATGACTTGGTGCATCAATACCTATAGGGTAAGGACTTCAATAGTGCTGGATTAAGTCTAATCAACTTAATAACAAATAGATTACTAAAAAAAAAACTGTAAGGTAGCAAAGGTCTCATATGAGATGTAAAATAAACAGTTTTATATTTTAAGGAGAAGGAAGATATTGTAATAAAACACTCTTCATTAAAACAAATATTGATAAATAATACCATTCTATTTATGCAGCAAAAAAAATTCAAAATACAGCCCATGCTCTTGAAAAACAATCAAATTTAACAAAGGATTTGTCAGAGCAATGTAGAAGAAAAGCAGAAAATTTAACTATTTTTGAGACTGTGATGAATTAGAATAATTTTTCTGCCAGCTTCCCAGGCCATGTGAACATTAGTTTTCAAAAGAAATTCAAATCCAGACTGAAGTTTCATCTCTATTTCATATCAGGTAAAAATGTTTAGGAGAGATATTTAAAGCAGTAGAAGGAAAACTGTAAACTTGGCTGCAAAGGCTTCAATCAGCCTAGTTGTAGTTTCTGGTAGTGAAAAACTTTGGGAGGTTTCCACAATGCCTGCTAAAGGTTAAAATCCTTTCCAAGCAGTGATGAGGGAGAGCAGATGTTCAGCAGGTAGAATGTAGAAACAAGATAGAAATAAGTCTTCCACATAAACATTACCAGGTAAATATATAAATATGCAGGACTTTAGGTGTAGTCAATTAGAATGATGCATCCAGTGAAATGGACCAAAGAAGTATTGTTTACCTCATTCAAGCCATTATATGTTAAGGAAACAAACAACTTCATGAATAAATTTCTAATTTTCTGATGTGCTGAAATGTTTTGAGTAGACCACTCCTGAAATTTAAATAATTTGAAACTTGTGTAAAGACTTCTGTAAAACAAGTAGAGGAAAAGATTCTTTCAATAGGAATACTTCTGTCTTAGCAGGAATAAAATATTGCTACTTAACTGTACAATGGCATGTGAGTTTTTATGAAACCTGCTTTTTTTCAGGTAACAAATGCAATAATTTGACCTTGACAACAGTTCCTTCAACCATAAGCAGGCAAAGAGTTGTTACAGATATTGTGTGCTACTGGTAATAATTGTATCACCCCCAGACTTCAAACAAAAAGTGATATTTAGAAGGCTTTTTTTTCTTAAAGCCTCTTAAGCAGATGTTAACTGGTGCAGTTGCAAACTTGTGTTTGTATGTTGTATTGTTTATATTGGTGCCCTGAATTTTATAAACAACTATGATTAAAAGACATTCTTCTGGCATCGCCCTGTCCCCCGTTCCCAAAGATACAAATCCAAAAGCATTGGAGACAAATGTATTATCCCAATGTAAAAGGAAGGAGGGAATAACTTTTATAAGCCTTCAGAAAACTCTGTTAATGTCTCATGGTACTTGCTGGCCTGTCCCCATGTTCCTCCCAGTCTTTCCCAACCCTGTCTGTCCTTGGGAACCTTCTTAAGCATTTGAATTTTTAAGTTTTGTTGGAAGTGAATAAAATAATCACATGTGGCTTCATGGTTTTGGTTTTGCTTCATTTTTCCTGCATCATGGCAAAAGAGAAGCTCTGTTAATCACATTGGTGTCTTCCAAAGCATCTCAGCCCAGCATTTTTCTTTCCTAAGCTTTCAGCTGAATAGGAGTTACACAGCTGAACTTGTCACCTTTTAAAATAAAATCTTGACTTGGGACTCTGGCACAAACCCTAAATATTTAAATGAGTGCTCGTATTACTTTTGGTTCTTTGTCTTCTGAATAAACCTGGGAAGTAAAATCAATAGAATGCAGAAGCACATAATAAACCTGATAGAGAAGTTTCATCTTTCTGTTCTCAGTTGCTATATTTTCAGTTGTTATGCTTGCAGTTATTAAAAACACTTCCTTCATGAAGTCTTTCAGTTTAATTTGAATCAAAGGCATCTGCAGTTATATAGGACCAGTTCTTGTTTTCACATTGTAAACAAAGATGTTTATCAGCACTTGTGTATTTCACTGTATGTTTTTCACACAGTAGAATTTTCAAAGCATTTGCTGCCATAAAACTGGACCCATTTTTAAATAACTCTGTGGAGGTGTAAATGGGGAGCAAAATAAATTTCATGTGATTTTCTCATTACTTTTCTGAGTATCTTTTTGATAAAATCAGCTTGCAACAAGTTTAAATGATAAATAAGTGTTCTGATTTCCCTCTGCCTTGCAAGAAAAATTTAACTATGTGCAATATTGTTATTGTAACAATATCCAGTATAGCAATAGTGCTTTTTAACTTGTGAAGCAAAGTAATACATTGCATTTTAGCAAGCGCTTTAGATTTCTAGGATAGTTTTTCATTGTGTGCTCAGGTATTCAGTTTCCCCTTATCTTAAAATGAAGCTTCCACATGCATGGTGTTATTCACAGTAAATATACCAAATCTGTTCACTGGCTTGGATCTGTAGAAAAAACCCAATATATTAGTATGTAAAATGGTTTGATCATTGGAAGAGTACTGTATAAGAAGCAGACAACTTTCAGATATGCTTTAGTCAGTGCTCCCTTTGTGTATCACAAGATTTTAGTCCCCTGGGGAAAGATTTACTAGGCATTCAACCAATTTCTCTCATTTTCTGATAGAAGTCACCTTTCTGAATTTAATAGAGAGCTGACTTTGAATTGGAAAAATAGTTATGTAATTAAAAGCTGAAAATCATGATGTCAGGAAGGTTAGTTATTCTGAACAAAATAGTCAGAAAGCTGAGGAAAAGAAAATAAAGACAGATGAAACAATGAAGAATTATGCCAATCAAGAAATTGAATGCTGTTTGGGATGGCAGCAATATTAGAGAAACAATTCAGGACCAGAACTCTTAATCATGATTATTTGAGCTAAATAGATGAGTGACAGTTGAGGGGAAAGTATGATTTGGAGGCATTTGGGGTTGAGTTATTTAGTGCAGTGACACTGCAGCTGTCCCATCCCTTGGTAGATTTTATCTGTTAAACTGCTTTTTAAAAATGTGCTTATCTGTTTTTTAGGAGGTATGCACTTATTGAAGGACTATATGATGTGGTATGGATGGTGAAGCCAAAAATCCTAGCGTTGTAGAACTTAGGCTCCTTGTTTCTGGCTCCGAACTCACACAGACTACACATCGTCTCTAAAATTTTCTTTTGTGGTCAGAAATGTTTGGATATTGGGTAGGAAGGCTGAGGAGCATGTGGCAGCAACTCTCAAAGGCTCTCTCAGCAGTTGTCACAGCAGGTCAGCTGTTGGAAATAATGAAGCGTGTGCTCACCCACAGCTAAACAAAAATTGAGACTGATTGAACAGATTCTACCATGTGAGGTAAAAATGCTTTGCTTAAACCTCAGTAAGGAATAGCTGATACTTCACCATTCGTTAAACTAAAATGAGACTCAGATATAACATCATTTTCTGTGAACCAAAGCTTTAGGAGAAATTTAAAATGTCCTAAGGATCAATTTAACTTTTTACTAAACGTGTATATCAGTATAAGATTATGGCAGATTAAATTTCGAAGTGATTCTCAGATACCTTTGTCATTCAGCTGATGTAATAGCTGCTTGATTTCCTTTTTTAGTTGCCTGCTACTTCAAAGCACTTTATTGCTCTGTTCTAAAAATTCCATTAATTTATCTGTTGCTGCTGTCTCAAAAGAATGTCAGCCTTGCTGTGAGAAATGCAAGTACTGCAGAGAGGTGATGAAGCAGTAACTATTCTCCTAAAGACTCAGCTGCATGTTCAGTCCTTTGTCAGGTTTGCTTTTGGAAGTGCTCTAGTCAGAGCAGCCTGTGGATACAGCAAATGTGCTTCAGTTTCTAGTAAATGTACACAAAGGACAGAGCTTATTGCTGCTGGTTGGAGCTCTCATCTGAGTGAGGTTTAGCAGAGGAATGTGGTGGTGGAAGACTGGGATCTGCAGCTTGTTGTTTATAAATATTTGTGTTTCCTCCTCCTTTTTTCATGAACTAGAAGGAAAATAGTCTTTGCATCTTGAATTTATTACTCAAGCATAATTTATTGAATATGCACTTGACTCTAATACCAGAAATCAATGATCTTAACAGTGTGGGTACTACCTGAAACCTCTGGGCACTACTCTTGTAGTGCCTTCTTTTTATCCATTACTTTCTTCTGGATAACAATGCAACCAAAATACTTACTCAGTGTTAAATCAACTGTTAAAGAGAACCTTGATAAAAGTTAGCTTTCAGCAAGTTTAACATGTGATCATTGATCATTGTGACTTTCATTACCGAGTCTGACAGCTGAAATAGTTTTCACTGGCCTTTGCCTGGTCTTTGAAAGGGTGAAGAAAAGTAATCTTTCCCAGACTGGAAGTTTATGAGCCCTTATTGCTGGAATTTCAACAGCAGTTGGAAAGTTCATTAACCACTGCTCATTATTTTTGTACTGCAGGAGCTCCTGTTTAGATTCAGTTAACTGCAGTTAAACAATTTAAATATTTTGTGCATACTCAGCATGATCTTGTGTTACACACTCATATTTAGTATGACTTTATTAACTAATTTCTTTTTATTAACTAATTTCAATGCAGGCTCTATTATTATATGTGTTAGTAGCTTCTATGAAGAGAACTCACAGAATCACAGAATGCTTTGGGTTGGAAGGGACATTAAAGATCATCTAGTCCCAACTCCCTGCTGTGGGCAGGGACATCTCCCACTAGACAATGTAAGATAGATCCCCATCCAGGCTGGCCTTGAGTATCAGGGATGGGGAGTCTACGATGTCTCTGGGTAACCTGCTCCAGTGCCTCATTGCCCTTATAGTAAAACATTCCTTCCTGATATCTAATCTAAACCTACTCTCAGTCAGCTTAATTGAAAACAAAAAAAATTCCTGAAGTAATTTAAAAGCTGAATAAAAAATAGCCTTATACTAAAAGTATAAAAGGAATAATTCAGCTTCCATCTATTCCTTTTTGCTAGGCCATTTTAGTCTCTTTAGATGAGACATCCTAGCCATTTCAAGTAATCCTTGTATTTACAGAGATGAAATGGTGTGAGCTATTCTGAATCTGTAGCAAAAGCTTTCTACTTCATGATTCATAATGAAAATATTCCTGCCCTTTCCAAATGCTAAAAGGGCATCCTCTGTGCAGAAGCTAATAGCAATGTATTTTGTTTCTGTTCACATATTATGTTTTGTCCACTTGGGCATTAGGAGATATGTGTGTGCTTTTGCCTTCTGCTGCAAGTGTGGAAAATGCTGTCAAGTTTTCCTGTCTTTTATCTTAAGTTTCAGCACAGAATTGGGCAGTAGAATGTAAGCTGGTAGTGATTTAGCATGTAATCAAACAGGGGAAAAATATTTTTGTTCTCTTGGCAAGGTAAAATTCGAGGTGAATTTTGAAGAGGAAAAGAATAGATGTGTGGACAAACTGTTCCAAAGCTATGCTGATTCCATAAGAAAAATCCGCACTGTGCATATTTGTGTATTTGCAGGGCTCTGGCTTGTACGTATTTGAAAGCCAAATTTATTCCTATGCAAGACCTGTAGTGTTAGGTCAGTGTCTTAATCAGGCAAAATATAGTTTAGGGAATACAATCTGCTTCACCTTGAGCATTTAAGCCTCCATTAGTTTGATAGTTATGGCCGTGAAGGTAAGCTTGCAAAAGGGAATGAGGAGCCAACCTTCTTAAAAGAGGGATTTAGATTGTTTCTTTCCCCCTTACTTCCTGAAGAGTTTTCCTGGGGTCTTTGACTTGACTTAAATAGATCATTGTGGAAGGACCAGCAACCTTAGATATAAACAGTGAAAACAGAAATTTCCTCTCCATTAATCAAGTTGCTACATTTTAGGAAGAGAATGAGGTAGTTGTTACAGGTTAGGCTGTGGTAATTGAGGGTAAGAGTGGAGTGATACAGTGCAAGGAAACATAAAGTATTTATGTAGGTTACCAGCTCTGTTGTGCCTGTCACCTTAAAGCTTGTTTCTTAACATCTCTTTCAGACAGTGAGGTCATTGTGTGGCATCTAAGGCTGCGAATGAAATCTTAGAGATAATGAATTTGAGTGTAGATACATTACATTTTTGCACCAAAATGCAAGATCCCTTCTTATTTTGCTTTGTACAACAATCAGTTAGAGGTCTGTTTTGACCAAGATATGATCTAGTTCAACAGTCATTCATTTGTACTTTGCTGCAGAGTAGCATCTTGCCTCATTTTCACTTTCAGAGGAATGGTGTGACTGCTGAAATCTTCAGACACCAACATACATCCAGAGCAGTTGCTCACATGACCACTGGTGAAAAGGGAATCCAAAAGCTCTTCATTTGTGAAGTCATGCCCCATAGTGCAACTTAGCAGAAGTCTGGCTTCTGCAGGGGGATTAGCTGTGCAGTTGCAGAAGAGTGGAAGCCAAGGTTTTGACTTAGGGTATTAGGAATCTATTAAAATGAGTGAGTGGACATCATGAGGATGGTAATGCATGGAGTGGTTTTATTGGTGCAGTGAATTTAATCCTTTTAGCCTTTATACAGAAATTACAAAGCTTGACAGGGTTATTAGTGAAGTATAAATGAAATCCACCAAACTATGCAGATGTCTGCAGAGTACAGCATACAAAACAGTAGAGTTCATTTTTGAAGTTCTCAGAAAGATAGTGCTGTGAAAGAGAAGCTAAATGGGCAATGGCAAACAAAATTAAAGACTCTGTAGCTTAGAGACAGACAACTTCACTACATCTAGCAGATTTTTGACCATCACTTCCCAAATGAGTAAGTCTGGCCTATCAAGTGGGATGATAAAAAGATAGATGCTAGATCTAGTCATTTTAATTACCTGGATTTGTTCCATTGAAATGTGGTTGCCAGGATATTGTTGCCTGAGTTATATAGAAGACATGCAGATGCCATATTCTTGCTTGTACAGAGGATGAAAACATTTTTGCAAAGTTTTCCCATTTGAACATTTCTCATACATTTCAAAAATCCTGTTTAATAGTCATATCTGAAGTGTTGCATTATCTCCGCTCCTTTACATGAACAGAGAAGTTACTTTGAATGTGAAGAATCCATCTTAGATGAAAGAAGCAAGAGAGACGTCAGCAAGGTAAGAGATTGAATTTGAGACAGATATTTTCATTTAATTTCTGATTTTATACTTGGATAAATCAACATGTTCAGATCAGCTGAGTGTACTGCTCTACCAATCTCACTTTTATAGGCTAATATAGGATTATAAAAGGACTAACATGAAGTAGGATAATTCAGGCTGCTTACTCAGATGCCTTGCCTTGCAAGAATACATAAAGACAAGGCCCCTGCTCACCATAGGCTGGAGTCTGACATAGCAGTACTAAGGCAGCACTAGCCCAGCAAAGTCAGCATAGAACTAATTGAATTATGGTAATGCCCCGA
Source organism: Oenanthe melanoleuca (assembly GCF_029582105.1). NCBI lineage: Eukaryota > Metazoa > Chordata > Aves > Passeriformes > Muscicapidae > Oenanthe > Oenanthe melanoleuca. The sequence continues at coordinate 10,492,610 of NC_079339.1, forward strand.
CTGTCTTCAATATCTCACTTAAAGATGTCTTTGCTCTATTTGTTGAAGAGCATTAGGACTGCATTAGGTTTAGAGGAGGACTTTTTATAAAGTCAGTTTGTGACTTTTGAGTTTGTAGGGAAGAGAATAAAGTGTCTCCTGCAGCATAAACACGCAGTTATCCCAGATAAAACAGCACATGGGTTCAAAAGCTAAAGGCTTTAAAAGGAACCATTTTAATTCTTCAGTTTTATTCTTCCTTCCCTTTCTTAAAATTCCATATATAGATTATTTGAATTTAGAACAAGTGTGGGTTTCTTTAATCATCTCTGAACGATTGGAAAGGGCAAAAAATAAATCTTCAGGGCAGAAAATGTTTGGTTTAGGGGCTACATATTTGGGTCTGATTTCAGTGATTTTAGATTTTTTCCTGCCTTATAATTAATTCTTATGTTTTCTGAAGGCTTATTGAGTTGTTGCTTTTGTTTTTGTTTTGTTTTGGTTTTTTCCCTTTCCTTAAATGTTTCATCAGCAAAACATCCAAAATCCTTGTCTGGTAAATATTTTAACTTGTATAAACACATCACGCTTCCTAATAACTTCAGGTCCTTTCCTGGGAACAGTTTTTGTTTAACATTCCTCCTTTGCAGTCTTCGTTCTACCATGGGTTTGGCAAACAACCCTTCTTCCCCACTCCTTTTTCCTGAGGTTTGCAAGAGTTAAATTCTTCTAACAGTCAGAAGAATTGCTCTAAAGTTCCTGTGAAGTGATATCTACTACCACAGGTGACAGCTCCCAGTTTCCTATCTTATTACAATTAAGTTTTACTGAGGATTTTATCCACCCACTTTTAAGAAGTTGTTCAGCAAAAAATATTTTTTAAAAAAGTACTTGTTTTATCACATTATGAGAACAGTGTTCCTGACAAAGTATTAGAACACTTCCTCATAAGAACACAGCATATGAAATGCTTTGGATTATAGATTGGTCTAGATAAGTAGAGGGGCAGAACATGAAAACTGTAAGTAAAATATTACAATTTTTATTTCTCTGCAGCTGGGTAGAATATAAATTCATTATGTAACTGAATTTACCCATGATACTGTGTTACCTAGATATCCAAGCAAATTAAGGTGTACACAAAAGGAAGGCAATTTTACCACACTGAAAAGAGACACAAGGTGGTCTGTGGTAACCACACCTGATATAAAATTATATTTTGTCCAGAGGCATCATTAGATTTCTGACTGAAGTGTCAAAATTGGATAGTAAAATGTTGGGTAACTGTTAAGTCGCTCTTATAATAATAAGATAATAAATAATCCTAAGCTTGATATGAGGAAATACTGGAACTTTTCAAATAGTGCTTCTATTTTATTAAATTCTCTTGTTTACATGGTACTGATCTGTTAAGGGAATAATTTTGTTTTTCTATAGTGCAAGCATAGTTTGGTTTTAATTATGCTGAAATTTACATCTTTTTTCCTTCTTGGCCTGAGATATCAACTGGAATTCCCTGTATGTTTTAGCAAACAATAGATACTTGGATGAGATGACTCACAACTTAATGATTGTAGGGCTTTAAACATAGCTCTGCTTCAAATTGTTCCATAAATGTGATCACACTCTTCTTGCACAGGCTTTTGTTGGGCTCCTGAGCCCACAGGGCTTGCATGCAGTCAGCTTCCAAGGATTTTGGTATGTACTCTCATGCTTTCCTCCTTTGGCTCTGGCATTTTTCTTCTGCTGCTGCTTTACAGTAGTAGAAATCTAAATCCCAGCTGTTTTGGAAACATCCTAAATGTTTGGGGGTTTGTCTTGTTAGAGCACAAGTAACTGACTGAGAGACTCCTCACATTACTCCATAGATTCTTTGTCTTAAGGCTACGGTTTAAGTCTTCCAAAAATGACAGACTACAAGAAACTTTAGTTTTCAGGGAGTCTTAAAGCAAGATGAAGCTTTATTTAATGGCATGGAAAATACCCAGTTTCAACAAAAGGAGCAACAAAATCTTCCTTTCTCTGTGCCTTGTCTTATCTGCCCAAAAGTCGTCTCAGTCTGGGGGCTGAAAGATGTTCATGAATCTGTCATTTTTGTCTTCTAAACCATGACATTCATCCAGCTTAGAACGATTTGTCCTGACTAGGTTTTTGCTCCTCACCTTGCCTGTTCCTTATTGTTTTCTTTTTCCAGCTTTGTGAAGATTATGCCAGTCTCATCTTTGTTTCTGTGGGCTCAGTCATGACTCATGACTTCTTCCCAAGAGACTCCATCTCCTTTTTTTTCCCTTTATTTAAGGATGACTCCCAAACACCATCCCTAAGAAGACTAATATTAGCAGCTCTTGCAAACTCTAGCCAATATTCTTAATACTCTATTTTTATAGTCAGAACAGTGGAGAAATTTCAGCCTTTTCCATTGTTCCTAGCTTGGTGAATATATCTACTCCGTTAGCAGAAAAAAGCCCTTGTTCTATGGATCCAGCAATTTTCATAGTGATACTACAGTGCAAACTCTTAATATGCACATATACTTTTAACAATTCCCAAAATTATCTATTCCATTGGCTTCCACTTAATTTGCTTGTGTACACAATGGTTTGTGGTAAAAAATACATCAGCATTGCAGCTGGATTCTTGTTGGTAAGCTGGATTAGTGCTATCGAGTCAAAGGAATCCTGATAGAATTTGACATGTGAAATTCATATTGGTTTGTTGACTTTTGCACAGTTTTAGTTGAGCCCTCCTGATGTCAGGTCATTTAACAGTTTAATCACCAAACCACTTGTATAAACAACTATTTGTTACCTCTCTTATTTGATGGTGAGCTTCTTTCCTGTAAACAGCAGCAGGCTTTGGATAGAGAGCTTAAATGTATGTAGCTTTATCTGTATCCTTATCAAAGTCAAGGGATGAAGTTATTCTGAGCATTGACTTAGCCACATCTATTTACTGATTTCTATAGCTTTTAAAATTGTATGACATTTGCACCTGCTCATTTAACATTTGAGTGTCTAAATTATTAAGATTAGAAACTGATAATACGAGATTTTGCATCTGAACGTTTTGTAATTGCCTGATATCAAATGGTTGTGCATATTCTCTACTCCAGCTGAAATAGCTTCTCTGTATTTAGTTGTCCTATTGACTGAATCACTTCCAATTCATGCTGATCTTTCCCAATTATTTGCTTTTAACTGAAGGTTTTCTGAGCTTTGTTTCTGTTGGATGTAAACTCAGTCACTGTGAGAAACCACATGTGAAAAGAGAAACCTAAATTAAAGGGGTTTTTAAAATGTATTTTGGGCTACAAAATGTCCAAATATAAATACATTTGAATCTGTGGGGAAAAATATATTTGCCAGACACAGCATTTCATATTTCTTTTGCAAAGAAAGTAAAACAGGAATAGCTCTATAAACAAATACCTAGAAACATTTTGATGGGATCAGGCTTTGAGGAGTTGATAAGAAGATACAACAATCTAGAATGGATTCAAGGGTACAAGGCTTAGCAGCCCTGCTAGTTTTTAGAGACTAAAACTGGGAAACAAACAAGTGTAAGAAATGTAAATATAAAGAATGTGTCTTGAATAAAACAGAATGAGCATAGTAGTTTGGGGTTTTTTTAGGAGGCATAAAAGTAGGATAGAGAGCAAGTTTTAAAAAGTGTATCAGAAAGTATTACCCAACTGTGCATTCCCCCAAAGAGGGATCAAATGCCGGAGTGAGCAAGCAGTACTTTGATTTCAATGTGCTGGTTGAGCAGCTTTTTTTAGGGTTCTCTGGACCACAATTTTAAAAAGGATAATTGCTTTTACTCAAAATTGCAGCTGTTTTCCAAGAGGACTAAGAATTCTCAGGAGGGGATTGTTGCTTTGGTGGCTATTTTTAACAAAAAAATCAGCAGGTTCCCCTCAAAGAATAATGCAATTGCATTGCCAGGCTTCAGAGGGAAGGAGAACCAGAAACCAGAAGTCATAAAATTTGATTGACAAGTTGATTTAGAACAGGATGCAGGCAGCTAGAAAACGTATATGGCTTTTGTGAAAAGCAGAGACAGAACCTAAACCACTGTGAAGTCATGTGATTAACTCAGAAACAGTGGAAGCATTTCCAGGGAAAAGGAATGCTGACAGTCATTTTTCCTAACTGAAGCAATCCCCTGCAAATGCAACCAATTCTGTCAGTCAAGAGAGCATGATGAAGCAATACTGAATAGTTTTTTTCCTTCCCTGGTAAAAGCTATGCAGCTTGTTCTAGGGAAAACATAGTCAGGGAGAATCTCCTTCACTGTCATGTCCATGTTCTGTTTACATTCCTTATAGTTCAGTGCTCAGGGGTTCTGAGCACATGCTTGTGTGTGAATCCCATTCAGGGTGGAGGCAAGCAGCTTTAGAAGGCAAGCTGCTGCCAGCAGTTCTCATCCTTCTGACAAAAGCCCAAATGTTCTCATGAACATCTAGGCAATAGAAGGTAAAAAGTGGAGGGACTTTGAACTTGCCTGATTGGTCTCTCATACAAAAGTAGAAGAGCTGTTTCCACTCTGTTCCAACCCCCCTGGAGGAAGAGAGAATGTGAACTCCCTGCCATTCTGGGGCATCTGTTATCTTTGGTATCTTACTGTACAACAACCAGGCAGAGCAACATACTATGGCATTCTGAGATGCAGCAGTTATAAATCATACTGGAAATTTCTTCTCTTGCTAAACTACACTATAGTAGCAGCATCAGAATATGGAGTGGTTGGTTTCAGGGTCAATTAATATGCTTAATCTTTGGTTAAACTCTCTCAATTCCAGGATCCTTGTATCTCGTCAGAGTTACTGGATTATCCCATATTCTTTATGTCTAAATAACATTTGAGTTGTTTTGGTTTTGTCCTGAATTTTCTTAGGCGTTTTTTTTCTGTTATGAGGTAGTAGATGAATGAAAGGTCTGAAGCTGTTTTGGATGAACATTCTGTGTTTTAAATGAAGTAAAGACTATCTCCAAAAGCAGAATCACTTGCTCTGGTGATTATAACACAGAATCCATGAGTGTTTCATTGCCTTGTTGCAGTATGACTTGATTCATCTTGGAATATACATTTTCTAGTAATGGCATGTCAGTCTTATTTTGTGACAGTTCAGTATATCACAAGGTGACATTGATTTTTATGTAAATATATATATAAATATATGTGTTGATATATGTAGGTTAGGGTATCTACTTATGAGATGTTTTAGTGTTAAATTTCTTTGTATAAGACTGATGTTAAGCTTAACATTTCCTTTAAAATGGCGGATAAATATTTGCTTTTTGAATTGTGAATAGGTTTATAAAAAATAGAAAATATTGCTTATAATTAAAACAAACAAAAAAATCCCTAATTTTGCTGGCATTTTTGAATAAAACACTTACCTCTTTTAGAACTTAGACATCCACCTTGGGGAGGATCTTAGGAAGAGAACATACAGAAAAATAGGTCAGTGGCTTCTCATTAATAAACACCCACCAGGAAAATATGATCAGACTGAAGTACAGGAGCAAATGTAGAGACAAGGTTTTAGGCTTTAGGTCTGAGGTGAAAAAGATGCAATCTAATTCAGAGGGGAGGATGAAAAAGGGGGTATAGAAGGAGCAGGTAGAGAAAATGTAATTTTAGGATCTCATGTTGATTATGTTATATCTTTCCAAGAAATCATAAAACTGTATTTTACAGTTCTAGAGGCATGGCAGTAATGTAGGTACTTTAAGGGCTGCCTGGAAAAAATTCCCAGTGCAATGCATCCTGTTAAACGCTGGCAAAGAACGAAGCACTTCTTTGTGAAGCTGCAGATATGTAAAATAAATGATTCTATTAATCCCAGCTTTGCAAAGATTCAAGGCAGACAAACATTTAGCTATATGCATATGGTGATACTGACTATGCGTAATCAATTCCTGTTGTTTTCTGAAACTGCAACATGTGCTCAGTAAAAATATGTTATTTGAGACTTCTTTAAAAATTAATAATTAATACCCTTTGCCTACTTCTAAAGAGAAAAGCAAAAATTATGGTTGCAGTCCCAAACTCAATCCCTTTTTTGTAGAACATCAAACAACTTCTTTAAAATTTTAGAAATGTTCTTACATATATTGTGGATATATAAAAATATTTGCCCTCTCCCTCCCCCCCTTTTTTTTTTTTTGAAACAGTTGGAACATGCTGGCTGAAAAACAACATTTTGAAGCTAGTTACTTTGACCCAAATGATCATACTTGTGTCATATCTCCAATATCTGAAAATGCAAAGGTGCTGTGTTACAATGGAAAGTGACAGCTTCATCTACAGACATTCTTACTATACAGTTGGGGTTTTTTTCCTTTTTTAAATGCACCACCTTAATACTGTCGAAGGAAAAGTACAGAAATACCATCCAATGAACCCTGCAACAGTCTGGCAGCAGCAGTAATCCAGTCAACAAAAATGTATGTTAAAGATTTTCTCTAAAATTTCACTGGTAAAGGTGGAATAAGTTTTCTATTCATATTTTGGGAAACTTTAGAACAAGTGGCTGCATAAAATTGCAGCATTGAAAGCAAGTGTTAACCAAAATCAGTCTCTGATCAGGATTTATGCTTACCTTTACTTTTTCTGTAAAAATGGAAGTCACAGGGTACCTAATGAAATCTTCCCACATTGCTTCCTCAGAAGTTTATTATTACCATATGGTAAATGTAAACTTCAGCCTGCAAATAATTCTTAAAATCTAGGGCTATTAATTGAATTTGCAAACATTCTGGATCAGTGTGGGTAGGGGATATGCTGGTATCAAGTTTCACATGAGATTAGCAATTTTTTATGATTAATTCAGCAAGGGAATGTCATCTTAAATCTATAAAAAATATCTGTATTGCATCTTTTTCCTGCAAATCTTAATTATCTTCTTGCAATATATTAATTTCTCTTGCACTAGACTGGGATATGGCAGGAAGTCTGAATTCAGTATGAATTATGAATTCAGGAAGAAGTATAACATTCACTTGTTTGGCCTAGATTAGTATGCAGTACCAGTCTCCTTCACTTGTACCTCAGATTACCAGAGGATGCTATTACATGTCTGTAGAGCCATGTGGAAGGAGAAGCCTGTAATCTTTTGGAATTCTCCTTATTCTTCTTTTCTGTCTCATTTCCCACAACCAAGGTCAGGTGCAGCTTAGTCATATTACTTATTAACCTCTTCAGCTTTCTTAAAAGATCCCCAGAAAAGTGATTTTAAAACTTCATCTTTCCTCTTTTTCTGGAATCCTGCTATTGTAGTTCACATTTTAACCCCTCACCCCCACCAGCCCCAAATCAAAACAGAAGATGAGCTCTGATAGGAGAAGCTCTCTATAGATGATTATTTATCCAATGGCTATGACTGTGTCAACTCTTCAGGATGATTTTCTTTGACTGATAAACTTTCCTTTTATTTTTCTGCCCCCCCCTCCCCCCACCAAATATAAAAAACTATGAATGCTTTTCTTTCTTTCTTTCTTTCTTTCTTTTTTAAATTCTGTCATCTTTCCAAAAGGATTTTCCCTAGAACACAGGACAATCACATAACAATGTATTTAATGTATTGCTTGTAGGCATGGTAAGGTTTCAATTGCTATTAACAGAAATTAAAGCTCAACCTCAGAAAACAGTTAATTAGACTAACAAATGCATCCATGACCTTGAAGGACTCTGTGTGCTAAAAAATATTTGATGTATTTAGCTTCTTGGCAGACTAGATTTTAAGGGCATGGAAACAGAGTAACTTCCTTGCCCACAAAGGTTTAAATTTCTGATGCTGTTTTGCTTTCTCATAAGTTATTATAAACATCCTAATTTGGTGCTTTATTGGAACTCCAATTAAAACCACTTTCTTAAAGGGAGGAGAAAAAAAAAAGACATAAGTATGGGAAAAGAAGATATAATGATTGCTTTAAATGCTTTGAGTAACTTTTGTCCAGAAGGACTTGGACATTGAAAGTGTGTTTGTCAGTTTGGATCATTTTATTGATCATCTGGCAATGAAAGCTGAAAAACAGATTGACATTTTGTTTCTTGTCCCCTGCCAGTTTCTCATATAGAGATTATTAGCTGGCTATTTTAGGACTGAGAAAAACATTAGCTTTTTATAAATAAAAAGGCTCCTTGTGGCTTGGTGAGGAGGGGTTTTGCAGGAGCTTTGAGTCCTTGTCCCTAAAGCATCAAACCTTTCCAGGTAACATGGGCTGGTGTGCAGGATCATCTGTACCTCAATCATGACATCAAAGCAAAATTGATTTCCATTTTTGTCCATAGAGAAGTTTTCTTTAAGATGATTGGGTTCTAGCAAACCTCTCCTTACCTCCTTCTGCAGGCTCTGCAGTTGCACATTATTTTAATTTAGCTTCTCTTCTGCTGGAGAAAATTGGAAGCAAATTCCCTGCCTTTCAGAAGACTCAACTACATAAGTTGCTGCATAAACATTATTGAATGTTAATAAAGTTTGTTATATTTTACATAAAGGATCTAGCATAGCTGACTGGCAAAGTGCTATTGAGTAATACTACCCATTTGATCCAGCATACATTTTAGTTCAGTTTTTCTGAGTTGCATTCAGGGTTTAATATTCAGCAGAATGAGTCCCATATGGGAGAATTTTATTGCATGTTTTTGCCTTGGATTTTTTTTTTCTGTTTCATATATTAACTTAGCAAAATTGTTCTTATCTTGTTTTTTTCTCTCCTGAAGCTGGCAGATAAGAATTGCACACATAAGTAAAATTTGCATAATGGGTGTCATCAGATGAAAGAAGGTGACTTCAGTTTTGTGAGCACTCTGATGCTAGCAAGGTACAAGCCAGAAAAGCCATTGAAAACACAAATCTTATGCAGGACTGAATATTTAAATTTGGAAAAATGTTCTGTGCAAGAAATCAAAGGGACACAGCAAAAATTTGACCTTAACTCAGGTAACTAATTTTTCCATATAGTTGAGAAATAAGATTATGAGAATGGTTCAATAAAGAAAATTGTCAGTGCACATTATTATTTGTGGGATGAACCTGAGATGGACAGAGATGCATTCTAAGCGTGATGCAAGTGAAGTTTTAACTGATAAAGACATCTTTGAGATGCTCTTAAAATGGAGCATGAAAACTCATGTCCTAGAACTCCAGTTTTAAGTGCAAATGTTATCACTTCTACTGCAAATTTTTAGCCTGTCTGATGAATAATCTTTATACTTTAGTCACTGGTTAAAAAATAGAGCATGTAATCGTGACTCGCCATTATGGATAGCTATTACATATGCGCAGGAAGGATAATAAACAACATTTTAATGCAAAGTATATTTAAGTCTTGAAGCATAAAATCTTCAAAAATAACAACAACAATAATAATGTAATTATTTAAAAATATGCAAATTTTCAAAAGCTCAAATGAAGATACCTACAACTATTTCTATACAAATATGCTATTTGAGTTAAAGTTGTTATCTCCCAGACAGCCCAATTAAAGCCAAAACTAGAAAAAAAGAAAGATTGTGGCAAGATCATTTTGCTTCTGTTGCTAGACAAAGCTTGAGCTTGAAAATGGTTGTGCTCCAAAAATGAAGTCCCTGTATGGATCTTACCTCTGCTTCAGCCTGAGAGCCAGAACACTCCATTTCTTCACTATGCCAAGGATTTTAGTGCTTTTGTTTAGTGCTGGTTTTCATCTCTTCAAAGGCACAAGTAAAAATGTTACAATTTGAGGAGCCCAGCCCAGGAAACGTAACATTGCTATGTTAAATTTGCTACTCCTGCACTGCTGCTTTCATTAAAATCAGGGAAATGGGAAGTTAACTGGTGGGATGGAAGCACACACATGCCATAACCACCAAGCCATATGTAACTGCAGAGAACTGCATCTAGCTACTCTGAAATACTTCAGAATACCTATGAAAAATAATTTCATGTTCTCCCAGGAGTATGCAATACTGGAATACTGACAACATAAATATGTTGTGTTATGGGGGAGTGGCCAAGCCATCCGTATTAGAATGTTTTTACAAAAAGAGATATCACCAGATCTTAAAAAAACAAAGCAAACAAATGACTTTTTAAATATGGTACATGTTACTATGCCTTCTTTTTAGAATTTTAACAGTCTAGTTGAAATAGTTAAATTTTAGCTGCTAATATTTCCTTATTCAATAATTTAGATTTTAGCTAGCAGCTTTCACCTCTGTTTGGCCTGAAATTGCTCACATTAAACAAGTCCCTGGGCAAAGGATCTGCCAAAGCTATAGAATAGAATTTACAAAGCAATTTTGGGAGCGAAGATTGATAGAAGCTTTGTTTTCTTCTTCTTCTTTTGAGTATCTCCAGGATCCTTCTGTGTCCCCTGAATCCTACCTGGACAGCAGGAGTCATGTTTGTGTGGTGCAAGTGGAGGGCCCATACAAAACAAAACTGAAACTCTGCCACTATCAGTTTTCTCTTTAGTAGCAGCAGTAACTTAAATCTGATTTACAAGAACTGGTTTCACTAACTCTCTGGGAACTTGAAAATATTGTGAGGCCTCAATTACTTTAACAAATTTGGGCTAAATTTGGCCAACAGTGGTTATAGGATGCTAGACCAATGAGCAAGCAACTTCAGCAAAAAGTTTTATTTCCCAGAGGACAGTAATGCTGAAAGACAGTAAACAACTTGTTCTTGCCCAAACTGGGTTCAAAACCATCCATGCTCTGAAAGGGATGAAAGCAGATTTAACAGAAACACAACTTCTGTTGTAGACAAATGAAGCATTTGACACTTGTGGCCTAGAAATTCTGAGATAATAAAACTGAAAAATGATGAGTTGCAGGTGCTAGTAAAAATTCTGTAGCTGCAGATGGCTAGATGGAAGACTGAAACCATGCTGAGTCACAAGAGGCTATTTCAGAACGTGAGTTTGTGGGTAATGAAGTAGTAATTCAAAAAGGTGAAAGGAGGTGTGTTCAAATGTCTTGTCAGAGCCAGTGCTGCTGTCAAGGACTGTAAGAGGATAGAGGACATCAATACCTGAAAAGGTATTGGAAAAACCTAGCTACTCTCTTTATGTGGGGAACAAACTTAAGCACCAGTGTAAAAGAAGTTTTTCAGAGCCTTTTTCCTCTTTTTTTGATCTTTGGAGCCAAGAGTGTCTTAAGTGTAGAATAATAGAATTTCTAATGCTAGCTGAAACATGATGTGGCACAAAACAGGTGCTCAGCTTCTTATTTTCTGTGCTATGTTGCCATCAACTCATCTTTGCCCACTTCTCCTACAAGCCATGCACTAGTCCACTATTGTGCTTTCCAAGTCAAATCATCAAATCCTTACTTGTTTTCTTTGTCTGACTTGTTTCTGCATTACTGCTCTTATCAGCCACTGTCAAAAGGCAGTTAATTTAGTATCTTTTGTTGCTTTCTCTTAAAACAGCCCTAATATATCCCCTCAAAACTTACTCTCCAATAATTTTACATGCAATCTGCTGCCTTTTTTTTTTAAACATTACCCACCTTCTCTTGTCTTGTCTTTACTTCAGTTGTGAAAGGATTTTTGACAGGGTTTGGCTTTCTTACATTTAATAACTTCCCAGCGCCTGGCATTAGAGAACTCTTAGTTAGGATCTGTGGATGTAATTGTAATACTCATAAGTAAATAGTCTGAAGTAGCTAAAGGGCTGAAGTAAAATCTCTGTTGGTTTTAGAGCTGAGAGCTCTGAATCACGTACACGTGATTGCTCTGTAGGTACCTGAATGTACTGTGGTAAAGGTTTTGGGTTTCTTTTCCCTCTTCAAGCCTCATTTGTAGCTACATTCTCTCATGGGATGCAAGTAAATTATGTGCACTTCATTGGGAATTATTCCTACTCTGCCAGTGGAGAGCAGAGCCCATGACTGGACTGAAGCCAGCGTTCTTTAAAAGTTCACATGCCTTCTATTTGCTCTCTAATTTAGACTCCTTCTGACCAAACAAAGGGAGGGGGAGAGCAACGAAAAATAGTAGCATCTGTGTCAAGAAAAAAATTCCAAGGGTTAACATAACATGATGTAAACTGTTTCATCTGTTCTTCCTACTTGCCCATTTTAATCAAAAGTGAGTAAGTAGAGCTTATATGCACTGAACTTGAAGAATGCTAATGGGATGTCTGCATCATGTTGTACCCAGAGTACTTATGCCAGAATAGGAGAGCCTTTAATTCTGTAATTCTCTAAGGAAAGAAAAGCCTTCTGAAGAGTTACTTTAAATTTAAACTCTCATTCTAATGTTAGGCAGCCTGTTGGATCTCCGAGTTAAAAATTGCTTCAGCTTTAGTTACTAGAGCCAGATGTAACGTTGACCTTAAATGGTAAAAGCTCCCAAGAGTGAAAGAGAGGCTGGCCCGAGGGGAAAGAGAAGAATAACTGAAGTTTTAGGTAAGTAATCTCTATAACCAGGAATAAGCTCTTTTTCAGCTGTGAAACAGAACGGAACCATTTTTCCTCCTTAAAGGTACAGTACCTTGTTCTTGTGATACTGAGGGGCTGGTTCTTTACCTCTTCTCCTCCACCCTCTTCAAATTCTATCTCTTAGTCAGATTTTAGCTGCTTAAAAACTGGGTGTAGTCATTGCAACCTCGTCCTGCTTACAAACTGTCTGGGACTATACAGGAATGAAAAAGAAAAGGCTGTGTTAGTTATACTGAGACTTGATTAATAAAGGTATGTAGTCAGTAATTCAAGGCAACCTGATTCACAGATACTGTCATCTGTATTGTGCTAACCAAGAGAGTCTTAGGAGCAATCCATATTACAGAGAAACAGATAAGTCACAGAATGCTCTTTTTCTTTTCTTATTTTTTTTTTAAATTGTATTACTTTCCTTTCCTCATGCTTTTAACAGTGCCAGAGTGGTTCATATTGGTGGATACCTACTTGTCTGGAAATTGTCTTTTAAAAAGGCATTTCCAGAGTAATTTCTTTATACAGTCTGTGCTTGAGTTTAGTCCTGTTAGATGCAAATTAATACTACAAAGTTGTGTTTAATTGGAATGCTATACAGAGAAAAACAAATATCTTCAAGTGTTAAAACGTATTTCCTTTAGTAGAGAAAAATCTCAGTATTTGCTTTTCCTGACATTTTGGTTTTCGGTTTTATCTGTGGTATTTGGTAGGTACCCTGCACTACAGTGTATTTAGTTTCCTTGACAAATTAAAACACATTTTTGTGTTACTAATGTGTATGCTAAGGTCTTCTTTTGCTCCAGACAGCAGAATGTAAACAACATGAAAGAATGAGATCAGTGCAAAGAAGTGATAGCTGAAATTAAAGATTTATGTTTCTGTTACTAACTCACGTTATGAACAACTTGTGTTAGTGAGTTGATTCTTCAAATCTGCATGGCATGGCTTCACCTGGTGAAAAATTCTCTGCAATCAGTAGTGAATTTCCATCTCTGCAGAGGGATCAGAGCATAGTTTTTAGTTTCTGCCATACAGAGATTGGGTGAATTTAGAGTTCTGAGTGTAGACAGTGTTCTTGTGAGTGCTGACATTTATATTTCATATGGTAGGTATTGTGTGCACTTTAGTGAAAGTTTTCTTCAGCTTCAAGAGACTGTGATAAATCTTACTTGTTAAAGCATTTCAGATCTTGTTGCAAAACGTGTAATAGTTTTCCTTTTATTTTTTCTGTGCTATCATTAGTGAACAGCTTAGTACATTTAGGTTAAACTTCTAGTGACCTTCATGTTTTAAATCAACAATTATACGACACTTGGAGCCTAATAATCTAATGATAAAACTCACAGAAATCTAAGTTTATTAGAACAGTGGAATTTAAGAATCAGTCCAGTACATGAAATGCTGAATATTGAGGGTCCTCACTTATATAATGTTCTCATGTTTCTGGCCTCCAAAGACCCTTGGTCTTGCATGTGTTACTTTACTTGTGATGTTTTATGCAACTCTTCAACTTGTGCAAGGATGTATAAGTTTAGAAGGTATTCTAGAAGGTTAAGTTTCCATAACTTGTTTTTAATAATGTGTAAAGGTTGGGATAATGAATCTGTGTCTAACTCCTCCAAGTCTGAACCAACTATATATTTCTAATACTTGATATAGCACTTCAACAGCTATTGTTCTTATTTCACACAATCCTTTTTTCATAGGATTTTCATTGTGTTTAACTTTTAGAAATCCATCCACTTCACATTTTTCTGAAATAACTTCTAAATTATGTCTGTGGGCATGAAATCTGTATACTTCCCTACCTTCTATTTTTTTGTGTGTCTGGGTTAGTTTTAACAACTATAGTCTTATTTATCTGGGACCAAAACACTGGAAATTAAGAATTATCTAGCAGCCAGATTCATAACTCCAGTGTTTAGCCCCGTCCTCCTTTCAATCAGTCTGCTTCCTGATAGCTTTTAAGGATAGTTTGGTGACAGGTAACTTTTAAAAAGTTATTTAGGACAGAGTGAGCAAGTGAGATATAGGGAGTTGGACCTGGGAGAGACAGATATGAAAGCTTCTCCTTTCATGGGTTGTATGTGTATGTTCCTCACATGGAGTTCTCCTTCCTCTTCCTTTGCTGTTTTTAGAGAAGTATGTAAGTCCAGGAAAAAGGAGGATTAAATGGCTTGTGAGTGAAAGGGGAAAGAAAATCCTTGCTGTTTCAAGATTTGTGGGCTATTTAAAGATCTGGGGGATTTGTGAGCAGAGATACATCTTTTTGCTGTCCTAACATGCAGCCTTCCTGTAAACTAAGCAGAAGAATTTCCTTGTGATATGCTCTCTGTCTGTGCTTCCTTTGAAAAGTGGGTCAAAGAGATGTTTTGGATCTCAGTATCAGTGACAGAAAGGAAATCTGAGTGGGTGATGGATCTCTGTAAGCTTCTAAACTAGTGACTCAAGACATGAGTTACTGCTTATGTACATGTGTAGAGCTGTTGTGGAGAGCTAAGACTGTGATCTACTGTTATGGTAGTGCTTTGAAATAATAAGTCACTTTCCCTCCCTGAAAAGTAGCTCCTAAGGATTCTGAAAAGGAGAGAAGGATTTGTTATTTAGAGCAAGTGGACTTGTAACCTCAGGTTTTGATGGAGAGCTTCAGCTCTAATAGCATCCCTGGATTTGATCCTCTAATCTAAGTAGGTGGATGTAATTTTTTTTTGCTTTATATTTCTGTTCCTTTATGTTAATTTCAGTGTGTCTATCATTAATTTTACAATCTCAAAAAACAATTTGAGAATTAAATTTTACTTAGGAATTACCAAATTTATTAAATATCTAAAAGATTGAAACAACAAAACCAACAACAAAGACCACGCACTCATGTCCATTTCATAGCTGAAATCAAGAATACCTTACCATGTGCTAGAACTTTCACCTATCCTTAAAATGCAGAAAACACAAAATCTTTAGCTATCACAAGTAATCAGGGACCTGTAGTATGGTAGACATCTGCAGAGATCTGTGGGTTTGGACAAGGGAGGCTTGTAGAATATGATCTTTCCTTATGCTAACAGGGGTTGCTGGGACAGGGGAGGATGAGAGGGCAGGGAGGGAAACATGCAAAACTGCCAGCTAACATATGTCAAGTAAGTATATAAACCTGGAAGTATTTTCCCCAGCTAAAGCATATTCTGTTGTGTTTTGTTATGGTGAACATGCATAGAGTCACTGCTGTCCCCTAATTTATGTAAATATGCCTGGTGATTATCCAAAGAGAGCTGCAATCTCATGCTTATAAAATACACCCACTGGATTAATTACTGGGATTTCTGCAAAGAGCAAAGGGGTTGAAAAGTGGTGCAAAAAGCTTTTTATGTAGGAGCTGCACATTGTTTTCTTACCCAGTGTAATACTTTGCATCGTGAAAATGAATGCATGATAGAAATTCTGGGCTGCTGGGGCAAGTACAATAGTTGCTTTGGGGTAGAGACTTGCCTTCTGAGTAAAATTATTGCTGTTTATATAATTCTGCAGAATGTTTTGTAAGGCTGAAGTTATACATGGGGAATTTGGCTCTGAGCCTTTGCTTTTGAAATCGTCAGCAAAGTTTCCATTGACTTCAGTGTTGCCAGAGGAGGCACTTAGAGAGCACCACAAAGGTAAAGACTCTCTCAGGGCAATCCAAGTAGGAGAAGCAGGTCTATTTTCACCCATCTAATTTTGTACTAACAAATTACAAAATCTGTCAAATTATATCTTTTTCTAAAATTTTGGACAAGAAAAATCCTCTATTTCATTTTTGAATGTTCTCCCAGTTTCTCCAGTCTCTTTTAGAAGGTGGTAGAATATAGTAAGGTGTCCTGTTAAGACTTCCAAATTTGTGCTGAACTGTGCTGTAACTGCTGAACAGAAAAATTAAAAATAAAGCGTCTGGCTGTAAGTTGAAGGAGAGCTTGTGGAGAGGAAGGGAAATAATTTGATGATGTATGGAGATTGCTTCCCAATTTCAACTGCTGAATTTCCCATATTTTTCTTTATAAATAGTGATTGAAATGTGCTGACCTCTGGGCTTATGAAAATAGATTTAATGATTGTGACCTAGTTGCAGGGGAGGGTGGAGTTTGTCCCAGGAGGAGGTGCTAAGTCAATCTGATGTTCTGCACATCACCTCAGACTGGAAAAGTCTTGGAAGCAAACCTACATATTGTGCCTTCTTCCCTTATGCCAGTATAGTGGTGCCCATCCACACTTCCCTGAGTACTGTTGCAGTTAAGAACTTATTCCTGTTCTTTGTTAGCTAAAATCATCAGCATTGCTCTAAAAGCTGGTTTTAGTAAGTGCAATAGTCAGTGGAGCAGACTGTTGAAACCCAAGCAGATTTATCAGAATTCCTAGGTATCTTAGGAACCCAAAGCAAGATTAGGAAGGTGTGAAAGCTACTCAATGCATTAAGTAAAAAATATCTGTAATGGACATGGAGAAAGAATTTGTGGGATATGTTCTAAAACCTCAGCATGTAAAACTCAGTTTTTGTCTTCATGGTGAGGTTTTGGGATCTGTTTGAAATTTCTTCTGCATAAAACACAGCATTAAAATGTCCCTTCCAAAACTCATCTATTATGTGCTAATGGAATAGAGCCACTGGAGTATTAACAACCTTGTTCCCTTATAAGAAGATCTTGATATTTCCTGTTGGATTAATTTTGTGCAAGGCTTTGACATTTTCTGTTTAACAGATTTTAAATGTTTTTCTTAGTAAAATGACAGACATGAACCATCTCACTCTCTACAAAACTGATGTATAATTGTAATGGAAGGGTGAATAATACCTGAAGATCCCCAAGGAAATCTGTCCTGTTGCCATTTGTTATTTCCCTGTCAAGTAATGAGTTCAGAAATTACATTAAATACCAAGTGGTGATTTTTACTGATCACTTTAGAAATGATGCTAAAATTAAGGACTCAGAGAAAAAATGCTGCACACAGGAAAAGTAGTCTGGGCTACATTGGGAAGAGTGTGGCCAGCAGGTCAAGAGAGGTCATCCAGCCCCTCTACTGAGCCACACCTGGAGTGCTGTGACCAGTTCTGGGCTCCTCAAGAGAGACAAGGAGCTGCTGGAGAGGGTCCAGTGGAGGCCACAAAGAGGATGGAGAGTCTGGAGCATCTCTGACGAGGAGAGGCTGCAGGAGCTGGGCCTGGTTAGTTGAGAGAGGGCTGAGAGGAGATGTCATTAATGCATGTAAATATCTCAAAGGTGGGCTAAGAGGATTGTGCCAGACATTTTTCAGTGGTGCCCAGGGACAGGATGAGGAGCAATGTCCATAAACTGAAACATGGGAAGTTCCATCTCAACGTGAAGAGCAACTTCTTTACATTGAGGGTGTCAGAGCACTGGGACAGGCTGTCTAAGGAGATGGTGGAGTCTCTCTGGATGCTCGTGAATGCATTCCTGTGTCACTGCTCCAGGTGACTCTTTGTCAGGGAGATTGGATTGGATGATCTCCAGAGGTCCCTCCCAGCCCTAATTGTTCTGTGATTCTTTTTATGAAAATGGTGAGTTGTATTTCCTTAAACCATCCAGCAAGTCAAACTCTCTTCTTGTAAATTGCTGTTGCTGTTTGGATTGTGTGCAGCTTTGCCTGTGTGCACGACCTATGGGTCTGTCTCAGCAGACTTTGTTCATTCCTGAGAATTTGGCTCCACTTAATATAAAGATGTTTTCCCTTTTCAGTTGCTTAACAAGCAAAGATCAGGATTGATGGACATTTTTTCCTACAGAGCAGGACTTAGTAAATTTCTTGTACAGCTTTTTACGAAATGGGCACAGATCCACCAAATTTTTCACCTAATTTTATTCTTAGGTAGTAGTTGGTGAAATGTTTTCTCAGAACAAAGTCTCTTAAACTCACGACAAAAACCTTGCAACTCCCAATGTATCTTACACTCATCTGTCAA
Source organism: Oenanthe melanoleuca (assembly GCF_029582105.1). Taxonomy (NCBI): domain Eukaryota; kingdom Metazoa; phylum Chordata; class Aves; order Passeriformes; family Muscicapidae; genus Oenanthe; species Oenanthe melanoleuca. The sequence goes on from NC_079339.1 coordinate 10,510,968, forward strand.
CTTACATGATTTAGAAGTTGTGAAGCTGGGAGGTTTTTTTCTTCCTTTTGAAGGTGGGTACTGTACAATCATCCTGTGTACTTATCTTCTGAGCATCTGCTTGGAAAATAAAACAACGTGCCATTTTGACATCCAAGAAAGTGCTATAAAAAGTCTGTTGCTATGTTTAAATGCCTACACTCAGTTGCTATAGCAATAAAAATATCAGGAATGATGTACGAATTGCCACAGTGCATTACCAGCCCTTTCCTGGACAGGGAGATTGTACGACTGAGACTGTGACAGGAGTGCTATTGGAGAGCAGAGTTGCCCTATAGTTCCAGGTACCCTGTGGGGTTACCTGAGAGCAAAATGTATCCCAGCTGTATGAATGCCGAATTGGCTGGGTCAGACAGGACAGTTGGGTCCCTACCGAATTGAGTTGCCTCTTCATGACTTGTATGTTGAATATTTGGACCAAGTTCCCATTTCTCTGCAAGACAAGCTGCTGAAAATGTTGACCTTTCTCTAAATTCCTTCAGTCCCATGGTATCAAGTGTGAAAATCGGCTTACAGACTGCATCAGCCTGTGAAGAGTTTTCTCCCTGTAACATCCCAGTGTTTAGTGTAAAATGTCCTTGCTCCTCAGTTGTGTCAACCCTGCTATCTAAAAGGAAGAAATTAAATAGTAGCTAATGGAATCTTTAGCATCTTTGTGGGGCTCAAAGCTTTGAACATTCAGTTACTTCTCGAAGAGAGCAGGAAATTCGACTTCCTTCATAAAACACAGCAAGCAGAGGAAGGCATGTTATTTTGGCAACTGTAATTTGGTTATGGAATTGAATTGTTTCCTCAGACGTTTCTATGCCTCGTTCTCTTGACTCCTGAGGAATGTTAGAGGAAAGACTTGGAGAAGTTGAAGTCTTGTTTGAAAGCAAAATAACTGGTTCTCTTTATTCCAATTAGCTTGATGAATCCTCAAGTTCAAGTTGCAGAACAGTGTGCAGATAAATTTGCATATAATAATCCACAGCAGTCACATAGTTGATTCAAGTATTTTCTTTAATATACTCTTAGGAGTCCTCTTGAGAGGTCTGATATCAAGAATGTAGAAATACATATTTTCAATTTTTGTTAGTTATTTTGTTTCAATTGTTGTTATTGATTAATGCTCTTTTTCAAGGGTGTTATAAACATGTAGATGAAGTGATTCTTAGAGGCAACTTTGATACTCTGTAGTTTGAAGGTCCACTTAAATTCTGCAGTACTTCTAAGTACACTTAGGCTTTCTTATTTTTCTAAAAAGACTGGATAAACTATTGCCATGTACATGGATCACAGTTTTTCTCAAAATAAGGGTTGCAGTGTTACACACATAGTTGCAACCCTCTCATTTCTACTAGCTTACATTTGCAATCTCAGTAAGGTATTTTTCTATAATCAATCTTGAGCATCTTTGGGATTTAATTGTAATGTTTCAATTTTGGTTTTAAGTGTTGAGAAATGTGACTATTTGTAGCTTTACAGCTACACAAACTCTAGTGAGTGTGGAAGCATGTGTGTTTCTCAGCCTCTGTGGGGATTCTTTGTTTACTTTCCTTCTCAACTGTTCCACATGGAGTACTGGGCAATTACCTGGGTTTATCCTTAAACAGTAATGTCAACAGCTCTGATTGTGGGTTTGGTTTATTGATTGTTACTTGGTTTGTTTTTTTATTTTTTTTTACAAATCTAATAGAGGAGTCCAAATTTTAGATCCATAAATATTTATTGATAATTGTTTACTGAAGTCCTGTGTAATTAAAATTCCAAAGGTTATCCTTTTATGTCAAATTTGGGAGGTGCTTCTGTGGCTGTTCATCATGTGCCTATAAAACCAGCACATCTGTGCTTCATTTACAATATTGTAGCTTTAACTGTTATGAATATGTGGTCACATGACTAACCTAATTGGGGAGTGGGAGAAGACAGGAGGGGAGATGTATGGAACTTAAAAACTGTAGCTTATATTTTTCATGATGCTGTCAAATACTTGAAACAAAAAAATTCGATTTCCCTTATAACTTTGTCCATAGCACCCTCACCACAGTTGTATTTCTGTATTTCTAAGCTGTTCTATATAGTCTCTGTTTCAGATGCTGTACATCTGAACTTGCATCTGCCATGGGAATACAGACTTCCTGATATCTGCCAGCTCCTGCATCAAGTTAGCTTGAGACTCTCACCAGCTTTTGGCAGTGCAGGAAGAAGAGGGAGATCTGAACACACATTAGCTACATAAGCTCCTTTCTGGAGAAAAAGTATTACATGGCTATTGTTTAGAGACACATTTCTAAGTTATCCACTAGTCTTCTTTAAGTGTTAGCTATGTATTTATTCTTTCCCAAATCTATTTTTGGTATTGTTTTCCTTGGACTAAAAATTATGCTGTTATTCTGGTTGTCAGCCAACTATCTTTCCCCCTTCTTCCCTACCCTCCCTTCATTCCCTTCCAGTACCCTTTGAACTTGTCCGACTTGTTGAATTTGGCAGGAGAGGATTGCAAAAGTATTACACTCCTACAAGTGAAAATCAGTGGTGTGGTAAGAGAGGAGAGACCCAGCTTAGTGCTGCTAAGAGGAAAGGCTCCACTATGAGCTGAAATTATCACTGATTCTGTTTGATCTGCCAGCTGGCAACCTGGCATATGTGAAGCTTAAAACCAGGCACAGCAAATGCTGTCTCTTGGCTCTCCAGACTGGTAGGAGACTAGGAGACATGTAAGCTTGTTATAAGGGCGATAAGACACAAAATCATCAAAATAAAATACCCAAAGAACAGGTTTTGATAGCTCAGCTGCTTAGAAACAACCCATTTTTTAATGCAGGGAGACATAGGTTACTAAATGGTCTGTTGTTGCACTGCTGTCTTTATTTTGGAAAAAAATAATAAATGTCTGTGAAACAGACCATGAAAGCTTCAGGCTGATAACTCTTGTGATTTCACACCAAGTTCTAATAGCTGGTGGCAGTCCATATGTTTGTCTGCTTTCCAAAGTAGTGCAGAGCACTGTTAGTTTGTAACACACACCCTCATCTGTTTTGCAGATTTTTCCATCGAGGCCGCAGTGCCTAAAAGGAAAAGATCTGAGGTTTCTGCAGTCTTTGAGAACAGTCTATAGACTCTGCTCAGCCTACTCTTTAGGCATGTCAATCAGGTTCATGGGAATGTTGGTAGTGGACAGGTTCTTCCCATGGCAAGCAAATGTCAGCCATCCGGGTAGAGGCAGCCATCCTAATTAGACTTTCCTTATGCAACAGATGTTTTGAAGCTCAGCCAGGGAGAATAAAGTAATACCCAGAGACAGCAGCTCTTATCTGCTTTCTCGTCATTTAAAGAAGGCAGCTGGGGTTCAGGAATCTGTTCCCTCAAAATTTCCTTGCATCTGAAGTGGTTTCTCCACCAATTATGTCCTTCTGTGCATGTTCAAGGTCACTAGGCAAGCTCTAAGGCTGATGAAACTCCAGGAGTTCCACATCATGAACACGACTCACTTGGACTCACAACTTCAAGTGCCCTTTAAATCACCTGTCATAGGTTTAGGGGTTTGTTTGATTTTTTTAATATATAGCAAAATCCTGGTCTCTGAATGTTATTCAGAGTATGCAGATATTTTCTTTTTGGATGAGGAGTATTTTTGTTCTTCTTGTTTTTTGAAAATAACATCGGGAAAACCAGCAACACAAAACAGATGCTCTCAAAATGAGATATAGTGATCCTATTAAAGAACTCCCCTTCTGTCTTCCTTCAGCTCACTTCAGACGTTTCTAGAAATCCTTTTTGTTGAAGTAAACTTGTAAAACAGTAAAAAATGGAAGAATAAGATCTCGGCTGCACACTTTTTTTCTGTTACTCACTGGTTTGTTATTCTGTGATTATTAGAAAGAAATTAACCTGTGGTAACATCTTGTTTTCTTTCTTTGTCTGATCATCTATTTGGAAGAGTTGTTCATTTTGCTCAAACAAACAAAAAGATGCCACCCTTTTCTATCTAGTATTAAATTTGTTTCTTTATGTTTAAAACAGGAAGCTCCAGCCTACAGAATCCCAGCCATCAGCCTGCTGAATATTTATTATCCTTTCTTCACCTGTGCTGCAAGGCACTGTGCTGACCATGAGAATTCCAGACCTTAAACTTCTCTGATAGGTAATAAGCTTTTTATTTGTATTTTAAATTTTACCTCTGTTGTTTGAAACAGTTGGATTAATTTGTCATTTGTGGGTCTCATCCAGTGCAGTAAGTAAGGAGTCCTGTACACAAGAGAATTGCACAGGTCAGTTGTTATTCTGACAATTTTAAACACATTTCAGTGTCATTTTTTTTTTTCTTGATTGACATATGTTTCCCATTTACTAATTTTTAAATTAAATGCTACTTTATAAACAATTCTAATTAAACTGTTCGGTAAAAATTATGGATCGGGTCATAGATGAGAAGATATGAAATCCTAAAATAATGTTTCTAGAAGATAAAAATCATGGTTGGATTGCCTAATATCCAAAAAACTGTATCTTTTCCCATAACTATCAAACATTATTCCACTGAACTGAATGCTCTACCTAGATGGATGTTCATAAAACTCAGGATGTAACTGTGCTTTCTTGGTGACTGGAAGTGCAATGTGCTTTGGGTGTGTGACAAAAATGAAATTTAGTTCAGCACTGCAAGAAATGAGACAACTGATTTTAAATAACACAACGAGTTTTGCTACAATGAATTTAATAATTTGGACCTAGCCTGAAGCAGTATTTATTCCACAGTACCAACATCTCATAAACAGTTCAGGTGAAGAAGCCAGACCAGTGGCCAGTTTCACTTAAGTGCATTGGGGAGTGATCATTTCTATTTCACAGTAGTAAATCTTTGCTCTATTGGCAAGTGTTTATTGGAAAGTGATGAATAATTACATTCACAGTATTTTGAATGTTCTAATATTCTTAAAATACAAAAAGAAATCATCTTTCCCAAAATATTTGAAGGATATAGAGAAAGATGTGTTGTTATACAGTGAAGAACCAGATACCTTGAAGAGATCAGAACTGAATTGCTGAATCCCTCACATTCTTGAGCACATGGTTCTATTATTTTCTGCTTCATTTGTGCTATGAAATAATGATTTAAATGGGTGAAATTTAATGTTCTAGTCAGCTAATAAGATTAAATAATTTACCAGTGCAAAGTATTTAGCATGTTTTCAATATTCAGACCTTCCTCAGGAATATTAACCCATCACAGTAAGGGCTGCAGCTGGGCAGCTTTGTGTGGGTAAACCGACCAAGTAACTGTTGCTTGTCTTTGCAGAGTAATCTGACTAGAAAAGTTGTGTGACTTACTAATGCCCTGACTTCTGGGTTGGTGTAGTTGAAGAAATACAAATGAAGACAGAATATGAATCTAATGAGTGACCTAAATAAAACTCCATTGCTCCACCCTGCTACAAAAAAAAGAAGAAAATTCAATTTTAATACCAAAGGACTGATAGAGTAATTGGTAACTCTGTAGTTGAATATTCATGAACCTCTGTGGTACGTTCACTTAAGGTACTGATTATAATTCAAACAAGCTGTGTGATTGAAATTTGCTTTTTGCTTCACCTCAAAAAACATGCCTAACACGTATTCAGAATTGAAGTGGATTGTTTTCTGCATATGGTAGAAAAGTGTGGTGCCATTCACACAGATTGGCAAATAAATTGTTATGGAAAGTACTGTAGTTGCCCTGTTTATCTTTTAAATTCTATAGTTTCTTCAGAAAATAATTTCTGATTTAACTGGATAATGAGAATTTTAGGGAAAAAAAAATCATAGCTGGCTCTGACTTTAAATTTAAATATTTCCTTTAACAAAAAAATGTAAATGGCATGTTCAGTTAGTAACTTTATCCTCATTGTTCTGTAAAAATATACTTTTTTTTGTTTTTAACAAGATTAAAAACATAACACTTGGAGGGAACACTTAGAAAATGAATTTGTAGGTTGTCTTTAAGTACCATGGAAATTCAAATAAACATTGTTCTAACTAAGAAACATTAACAACAACAAAAAATTTTGCATTGGAAAAAATATTTACATGCCTTAGAAACATTTTCAACAGAATTCGACATCATCTTATTTGCAGAGATCAAACAGTATCATTGGTATTAATGTGTATTTAGATTTTTTTTTTCCATAGGTATGGACATTATATATTTTGTTAAGCTAGCTTGGCAATTGTTATTTTTGTAGTCAGTTGTTGAGTATAAAGAAGAAATGAAGGGAAGATGTGAAAAAAGATGAATGGAAGATACATTAAATGTTTCTAGAAAACCTAGAAACTTTAGTTCTAAGTTGGAGGTTTCTATTTCTCTCTTATTTCTTTTGATCTGGGAAGATGATTTCTTAATTGGTGCAGCCTAGGATTTGGATAGAAAAGAACATTAATAAAGAGAATTAAGATTTTAATTCTTAAGAATTTAATTTCTTAGCCAATGTAATTAAGAATTAAGACAAAGATAGAAGCTGTCTCTCTTTAGCTTACTATTCCTTCCACTGCCCCAAGTAAATTTTTTGGAAGGTAATCTGAAATAAGTCACTTCAGGAAAGGCCATTATATAAAAAGGGTTAATTTTAACCTAACAAAGTTTGTCTCCCTGGGCTTCCCTGTAGTCGTCTGAGAAGTGGAAGGTTCATGCAGAATGCAATTTAGAGAGCCTAAATTAAATTCCTGATTTTAGGACAGGAACTTAAGTTGATTCAAAAATGGGCAAAAAACCCAAACCAAACAAACAGAAAAGTTCAGGAGACAAATAGCCTTAGGCCAAAGTGAGTCCTCATGAAAGGTTCCCTTTATACATATTCTCATGCCTCTCAATCTGTTGAAGGCAACTGACATTGTTAATAATATAATTTTGAAGATGATGAACAGAATGAAATGGGTATAGGCTCTTCTTCTCTTGATCCTTCCCCACAGAGAACACCAATTTTGGTGTTACTGATTTTGGTAGGAACACTTGAAAGAGATCTTAGATCAGCATTTAGCAACTGTACCCAGCCATATCCAAAAAGAATATTTGAATGAAAACAGCAGTTTCAGATGGCAAGTAAAAGCAGGTATGTGCATTGTCTGTAAGACAACAATTGATTTCTCAGCTTATTAAGTTTTGATTTCTTTATATCAGCTCTAATAACTATAATAGGACTAATGCAAAGGTGGTGTTCAGTTTAACTGAATTGATAAAGAGACACAAGCAAACTAGATAAAGTTTCATAATGGTTATCAGATTACAATGCCTGAGGCAAAACTGGGCTTGAGAACTTCAAGGGGAAGAGGGATGCTGAGGTGAAAATTTAGCTTTTGGAGGAACTATTTGACATATTCCTTTACTTACCTGTACTCCCAGGATTTGATATTAGGAAGCTTTCCCTGCTTAATCCTGTCCTGCAAACCATACAAGGGGAGGACAAGGTGTGACCTGCCTTGGTTAAAGGCATAATCATGTTGCAGCAAAACAGCACAGGGAAAACTTGCAGGTTTAGAGGCAAACAAAATGTACAATTTGTCTGTAGAGAGTGGAAACTTTGATTGGAAGTTTGTCTCTTTCTGTAGTCAGTGGAAGCTTTGATTATGATATGTGGAAAAGTAAGTAGGTTTCTTACAAAATTTGCTGGACAAGAATTAAATGTAATTTGGTTTGATCTTGTGCATCTATGATGGAGAATCTAGCCATAGTGAATGAAAACTTAGAATGATATCTATTGTTTCTTTGTTAAAGCAACCTTGTTGTAGAATCTCTATTATAGATTGAGTTTACTAGGTACACAAGGGAAATAATACTTATGGTGTGAAATAACTGAGAGTTGTGAAGTCATGTGGCCTTTTTGAAGTTTTTAATATCTCAGTGGGGAGATTGCCATCCATTGTGTATCTTAGATCAGTCTTATACTTTTGTTTTTTACATTTCTTTGTCTACTAAAACCTGATGTTTATACTGGCTGAACTAGTAAGAAATATTAGAGGAAGAGAAGAGGTATTTCAAGCCTTTATCCCAGAAAATGGATTTATTCCTACTCCTGTATATTCCGTAAAGAGAAAACCAGTGGGAGTGCAAGAGCATCTTAAGACTTTTCCTCAATTTGTATCACTGATTTGAGCTGAGATTATTCTCATGTTTTTTCTGACTCAGCCACATGTGAGGCTTTTGGACCAAGAGTGTAGGCAGCACTGTACAGCTTAATATATGTGACAGGGAGAGGTGTCATCTCAAAATAAAAAAGGCACATTTTTGCAGTAAGAACAATCATTCACTGGAACAACCTCCCCAGAGATGTGGTAATGGCCCCACTGCTGGAGGTTTTCAAGATACAATTAGAGTATGCTCAATAATCTCTTCTAGGCTCCCTTTTTTAGAAAAGGGTTGGGCAGGGCTGTTCTGGGATTCAGTGATGATAAGTAGGAAAAAGATGGAGAACACCAATGATACTTTGTAATCAAGAGCTGTGTAAACCTTTATGCCAGTCTCAGCTTCTTGATTTTCTGGAAGTTTCTATATTGATTTGCACCTGTGTCTTCTAATAAAGGGTATCGAAGACAAACAGGATTTTCTTCACAGAGCCACAAAATTGGGGATGTCCTTTATTGTGTGTGCAAGCAAATGTGCCTGTGTGTGTAAGACTGCAAAGTTTGGAAAGTGCTGTTTTGCTGTCATTTCTCCTGTGAAATTCAATTCTTTCTCTATGATGCATCTTAAAGAACTGAAAACACTTTCAGTGACCTTCCACCCAAATAGCCTCTTAAAAACATCTGAAGATTGCTCATCTGCAAGAATCTAAAACGTGACAAAGCAGGGAGATGCCAGACATTCTTCAGACTGAGATATGTTTACTTCTTCATGGAGGCTGCTTAGGAATCCAGTATCATCCTGGATCTTAGTTCTGGCTGTGGACTTACCATGTACTGTTTGTATTAACTAGAAAAATGTAAGAAAAAGTCCTTTTCTCCCCTTGCTTTCTTCTGCCTGTGTTTCTGTCCATCCATTTCTTCAGCATCACAATTACTTGTGATGGACAAAAAAGGCACTTTTCCTTTGTTTACTTTCTCAGTATCACTTTCTTTCAGAAATTGAAGCTGCTTCACCAGCAGTGAATATAAGGGCTGCACATCCAGGTCTTACAAATCATTCACCTGATCACACAAAAGGATGATGTTCATGCTACTCCAAAAGCCAAACCCTTCTTTAACACCTATTGTTTTCAACCATCTGCAGCTCAGGCCTTTCCAGGTCCAGGGGCTGTATAGAATTATTGCTTCTTTAAATGCATCTCATCTCTGGTTGAACTGACTTATGTGCTGCAATTATTTTTCAGCTTCCTGTGATAACAAATTCAATTATTTAAATGTGTACTGTTGTGAAGGAACTATTTTCTACTCAAACAACTGCCTACTAACTGCTTTTGGCATCCTTATCCATATGTACTGTGTAGAATTGAGATCAAATAATTAATAGGCCACCCTCTTTAGTCTATTTAACACTTTCTAACCTGTTTCTATCCAGAAGTGTCTTTTTTGCATGGAAACCATTTGCAATTGCTGACCAGTCTTTCTTCTATGAACCATTTGTTTTTATGTTGTAGGGGGTTTGTTTTTGTTCTTTTTTGGGAGTGTGTGCGCTTGTTTTGTTTGTTTGTTTGGTTGGTTTGGGTTTTTTTGAGATGTGACTAGAACTGTTTTAAAGATGTGGTCTCGTATTCTATGCTGTTTCCAGCTCTTTCCTATAAATTCTTAACATTTTTGCCTTTTTGGCTATTTTCAGAGAACTATTAAAAATTACTCTAATCTCTTTCCTGACTTGTAAAATGTAATGGTGGGCTCTTATTTAATTCAGTGTATTTTATATTTGTTTTTTTCTCATGCGCATCTATTTGCCTTTTTCACCTGACATTTTATTATTCAGGTGCTCAGTATCACATAAACTACCTTGGCTGTCTTTAGCTCTGATTTTCCCATCTCGTCTTTAATCATCTGTACAGACCCACTTTTCCAGATTCTTCAGGACTATGTTGAACACCTCAGTACCTGTGGAAGTGTAATGTCTGCAGCACACAGAACAACTTCTGTCCTTATTTTCTTCCTTCAGTTACAGGAGATATTTCTCTTTTGTCCTGTGGGAGCAGTTTCCTTAAGGTGCTTGACAGAAAATTTTGTCAAAACCTCTCCTTGAAAAATACATGTTGTCTATATTAAAACGCTTGTTGATTTCTGTAAGGAATTTAATGAAATAGCAAGGTTTAGACTGCTGGACAGTCCTGTATTAATTTATCATTCTTGAATCTGGATCTATTTAGTAATAAAATATTACATTAATTTCTTATCTAGGACAGTTATTATCTAAAAGTTAGGAACTAGGATGAAAGTCTTAAGTGATAATAAAATTATAAAGCAATCATTCCTCAAATCAGAAGTTTGTTTTGTTTGGGTAGAATAACAAAGCAGCTCAAGGTCAACATCAAAATATTGAAGGAGGCGTTTGGAAAGAATGAGCACCCTTCATTGTGTGCCTTTATCTTAGTGTCTGTCAGGCTTTTTATTTTCCTTTCATCACCTCAGGTAGATAATGCACGACTTTTTTTCCTGTGCATTTGCCAGAATGTTGTCCAGAGGCACTCTAAAACCACAAAACTTTGATTAATAATAAAACTTTTGAAGTATTGGTATTTCAGCATTTCTTCTATTAAAGATTAGTCTTATCTATGTAGATTTATGATATTGTTAAAATTACAATGAGTTCCTATATGTTCTTTCAACAGATACTTTCTAAATACTTTACCTGGTTTTGTATTTTTTATTTCATAATATATTAGAATCATGGAATCTTTTTCATTCCGTAATTGTCCACAAGTATTTTAAACTTAAAATAATGGGTTCTGTTATTTTAATGCAACCTTGTTTACTTTATTTGACATAAAGAAAAGAAAGTTAAAGTAATAAATCTGAATGTATGTGACTGCATACTTATTGTAGGCAAATCTAGAATGCCATTTTGACTCATATAAAGTTTTAAAATTAGCATAATTAGATACAATTTCTTATTAGAGTGATGATGAGCAATACTGAGTTCTAGCATGGCTTATAAAGTGCAGTGAAACAGAACTAAGAAACATGAATTCGGGTCAGTTTAGCTCAGTATCAAGTTATGATTGCTGCTCCTTTCCCACTTTGTCTCCTTGCTCCTCTCCCAGGGGATATCAAACAGCAGCTTCAGTGGAATAGGAGGTATTGTACAAACTCAGTCATTTGCACCAGAGCTGAACTGCTGCTCATGAACTGAGGGGCTGAAGTGCAATTCCATGCCTTACTCACTGCTCTTACTGCAGACACAGGGTGCCCTGAAAACAGCAGACAATATCAGTAGGTCTGATATTTCTGCACCAAATCTTGACCCATGGCATGTCTTGGAGCTTTTAAAAAGCCTCATAGAATATGAGTAACTCTGTACCTTTTATGCCCTTCTCACATGCCCTATTTTCATTTTAGGTTTTGAGGTAAAAATGTCAAAACTAGTATGTGAAATATAGCCCCCAAAGTGTAGAATTCTCTTTCCCTGCAGGGAAAGAGAAGTAGTCCTCTGGTTTAAGCTCATCTCTTTCTTAGGGCCTCCCTGTGCACAACACTGATAAAACAATACCAAATAAGTGTGGGGTTTTTTAGATGTTGATGAGATGAGATTGTGCATAAAGCTGGTACATTGTTTTTTGGATCAGCTCCTTGATATAATCAGGAATGGAATGGTGTTGGCTAAATAATTTTATCAGGGAAAGATTTTGACAAAGGACAAGAAGAACATTTTGCTACATTTGGCTTGTGCTATTCCAGAAGAGCAGAGCTGTTGTTTTCCTCAAAGCTTTTTTCTGAACTAATTACCCAGAAAAATGTGAGGTTTTGGTACAGTATGTGCCAGTCAATGCATAAAAATTCCTTTCTTTTTCTGATAGCTTTGATTTTTATTATTAACTTTTCTAGTCCTAGGTTTTGTAAAACAATAATTGAAAATGGCAGAAATAAGGTTAGCTAATGATGTGTTCTCAGAGTGTTGTATCTGGTAACCTCCTAAAAGAAACTGATAAGTTATTTTCCTTACCATACTTTCTAGAAGATGCAAGCCAATAAGGATAATTTCCCAATTAGAGTGCAAATAGTAAAGATCCTGAACCTAGAATTTTAACAACCAGACAAAATAGGCCTCATTTTCTTCCTGCTAAGAAAGGTTTAAAACTAAGAGGCATTATGTACTTCATTCACTTAAATCATCAAAGGTTAACATTTATGTTTCATATTTGGAAATGCTGACTTCAGTCTGGTCCATATGCAGAATACATCAGTGTTTCCTTAAAGTGAGGAAACTACAAGTAGATGATTAAATTCTCCAGGTCCTCAGTGTTAATACCTGAAAGACAAATAGAATGGTTGAGGTGCTTTTGAAGTGGATGTGTAAGAGAACATTTACTCCTTTACTTTTAAGGACACCTGAAAAATAAAAGGTTGAATTGTCTCTTTTTTTGCTTTTCAGCATTACTATGTGCTCCCAGTCCTGAGACTCTGTGGGTGGAGACTTTTTAGGATGTAGTGGAAAGGCTGCTTTGGAGTTGGGTTGGTTTGTTTGGGTATATTTTTTTGGTACTAGCAATAATCCCTTGTCCCTCATTTTGGATTCTGATAGCATGCAGAGCTTCGAGAACACAGGAAATGGGGACTTGCTTTTCTTTGCTCACAAACAACTGCTTGCTTTCATTTTCAGACCATCCTTTCTACAAGTCAGCAAATCTGTTCTTTCTGAAGTGCTGAAGCAGTATGCTTTCTCCCTTTTCCCTACATTAAAATAAAGAGCTCAGGCTGAATTTTCCTGAAGCTACTGCATCTGTATTTCAAATAAGGAAAAAAAAGGACAAATTATTTACCCTTTAATTTTGGCCATGGGTTCTTGATTGCAGCCACTGGAAAGTTTCCTTCTGGCCACATATAATTCAGGCCAAGAAGCTGATTTGGGGATCTAAGAGCAGGAGAGAACCATGACACTTCTCAAGTCAGGTATTCAGCCAGAGATTACCTGAGAGAGGCTTGCAAGTGCTGCCTGAGATTGAGTCTCCTCCTTTGGATAGTGGTATTTTCAAACTAAGGACAGTAGGCAGAGCAGTACTTTTGAGTAATCAGATAAAGCATCTATGTAGCCATTTAGCTGTAATGGTATTATGATGCACTGCTCTACTAAAAGTTTCAGTCAGAACTCAGCTGTCCTCAGTCTTTTGATTTCATGGCTTTGTTTGCATTGGGAATTTGGAACATGCACTGATTGAGATTGAAAATCTGAGCAAAGTATGAAAAGCCACTGTGTGGGCTGCTTGCAAAGGGGTTGTCTCACAAAGTTCACCAAATGCTATTTATGACTGAAGTTTAACTCAGTGCTGTGGCTATCTTATAAAATAACCTTTTAAAGAATAAAAATTAATATTTTACTGTGTGAGATATAAGAACAGCCATGTCATGAGCACATCTGATGAAACAGTCTCTGTGCTAACAGCTTGTTTCTGTATGATGTGTGCATTTTAGAGTATTTATTTCACCTCTGTCTTAATTACTACATCACCCTGTCTAATGTGACACCTTTGCAGCCCTCAAATTACTAAATCAAATATGCTTTGTTGGTTTCACCTTGAAGTTCACAACTGCCTCAATTAGCCCAATTAGCAAAAGAGGGACTCTGAGGAATTTGTTGCTGATTCAGCATGTGCCTCATTGGAGGATCATCCAATCCAATTTATTGCTAACTTGGCCAGTAAAATGCACATAGAATATCTTTGCTAAATGCATCAGTAACAAGGTGATCTTTCTGCCTCTGAATATTATGGGTCTTAGCTTTTAAGTATCAGTTAAAAAAAAAATCAAGATCAGGCTGTAAATATACTGCCTCTTCCTATCACACCTTCTAAAAGTTAAATTTAAATGAAAAACTACATCATTTTGAGAATGCTTACTGTAAGAACTTCATAGTGTGAAAGTAACGCTGTGTGATTACATCTGAAGTGTTGTAGTCAGGGTATTTATAATGTCCCAGAAGCATACAGTCAGTAGCAAAGAATAACACAGCACACAGAAATCTGTAGATGACTCAGCAATACAGGCAAAAGACCTTCTGCAAAGTGTGTTTGCAGAATCTTGTATTGCATTAATAGATATTTTGAGAAAGGAAGAGCTTTTGGCTGCAATTTTGCATTTACCTCATACCTGAGCGAGACACTGAGGATTTCCTCCTTCACCCCACCTCTTTCAAGAATACTAAAATGGAACAATCATCCTTTGCTTTATTATTTTTGTTTTTGTTGTTGCTGCTGCTGCTGTTGTTATGCCTGTTTTTAGAGCTAGATATCGATGAGAGAAATTAGTGTTGCTTCTGGCTTCAAATTTGTGTCTGTTTCTAGGAAAAACTTTTAAAAGGTGGTGTTACAAAATGTTACTGCTTTTTCACACCTCCATGTCGTATACTGGCAGGAAGGAAGAGGTGATATGGTGAGCTTTGCTTTTTTGCAGACAGCTAGGCCTGCAGATTTAATGTGTACTCCAGGAATTAAATTGGACTGTTTCTAGCAAAAGCAACAATTCTTTTGACCTAATGTACAGCATCCCTAGATCCAAGTTGGGAAGCTGCAACCTGGATAAGTGAACTACCAGGTCTGTAGAAAAAAGTAAGCACTCAAAATTCACACAATGGCTGTTTGTTAGAATAAGTTGATAGTGAAGATATTCGAGTCCTGTTGTACAGCAATATTTGAAAAAGAACCAAACAAACATTCAGTGGACTAATAATTCTTTTCTCATAAAAAAGAAGTGAAACATGTTCACGCTGTTTTGGCATGTTCATTTTTGCAATGCAAAAATAGGTGTCCGTGTATCATTAAAGTAAGCAAATGTCAATCTGATTGTGTCCAGGAGGCATAAAATGGGAATAAAACTCCTGTTTTGCTGTTTGTCATTTATCTATGCAAGATGGAAAGCCAAGTATAATCTTCCTGCTTGAAATTGAATTCTGAATCCCAAAGAAAGCTATTTATTGTTGGTTTGTTCAACAAAGTGTGCCCTCTGGGATTACCCTTTGTGATTGGGAAAAAAATAATTTAGTTTAATTTCTTTACTTGGAAAAGTTTTTGCTTGACTAGTGACAAGGCTCCTGGGTCACTAAGCAATAGTATTCTGCCCTAATTGCCTTCAACTTATTTTTGTTTCTAAGTCAGGGCTTCAAGAGTAGTTTTTTTCCCAAATTATGCCAAGTTGTTATCCTGCTGCCCTGCAAAGCAGAATAATTTATAGAATGTTTCTATGTAGAAATTGCTTTCAAAAATTTTACTTCATGTAGAAATCTTAAGGTTTCTCTTAAAAAACGATGAATTGTCACCAAGGAACACTGATTTTTTTCCCCTTAATCTTATCTGTCTCCCCTCCACACAAACATATTTGTTCTCTTTTTACATTGACTAAGAATATAGTCAAGTGGCAATTTGAGAAAATATAATCTCAAGCTCCCAACTCTGCCTACACCATAAACAAAAATAAATGTGTAACTAGAATGTGATGTATAATACATGCAGTCCAGACAGCAGAAACATATCTGGATTTCTCCAAATCTGTGAGAAGGAGTAGAAGAAAGAAACCCAAGTGACTGAGTACATGATGCTCATTTAGACAAAAGCATGTTGGGTGGTATTATTATCTCCTGGTATTCTGAATGGTACCATTTCTGTTGGGAGATTTATCAGTGCACAGGTTCTGCATCAGAGGGGTCCTTCAGCACCACAGGAAGACTGGCACTGCCTCCTAAACAAAGTTTCTTTCAAATAGCAAGTTGTCTAGGAGGAGGAAGAGAGCAACATTTTTTACTCACATATAATTTTAACTTTATTTTTCATTTTATCCTGTTTTAAGATCATTACCTTTTTGTTGTAACAGACTTTTTTCCAGGTACTTCCTAGTTCTGGGATTTTTTTGAACTGCCCTCCTGAATGACACTAAGTGTACTGTTCTCCCACTCTTATCTTCACACTTTTTTATATGCTGTTCCTTATGCTTAGAAATCCTTATTCTCCATGCCAAATATCCTCACACTCTATATTCACATTCTTCCTTTAAAATGCATTTCTTTAAAGTCTATACTAATAATCTGAAAGTTAAGGAATATAGCAACTGTGCCTTGAGATCTGACAGTCTTCTGATTATTAGATTTTCTACTGTTGTCTGATATCTTTAATTATGCATAATACTGAATAAATCAGAGATTTATTTTTCATTAATATCACACATCTTTTTCATTATATATATATATATATATATTTTATATATATATATTTGAAATTTTATTTTAAAGTACCCCAAAGTTCATCCCAACTGGTTTCCTGGAGGCCACCTGGCTGAACAGTGCTTCTTGTTGTCTTCTTGCTTTTCCAGCTGAAAACCCACTGATGGAAAAAAAAAAAAAGAAAATTAAAAATGAGCTCAGTAAGACATCCTTCTCATAAGAGAGCTGAGTCCAGTAGCTTAGGTACAGACTTAACCAGATAAAATTGCCATTTTGGAGTTCTGTCTCATAACTATTTGTTCAAAGAAAAGCCCCAGAATGAATAAAAACTACAAGTGAACCAGGACATATATTTTTTTCTGAACTTGTAATTCTTAAAACTCCTTGTTTTCACAGTGAGGTTGTGCTGCTTATAACGTCATTTCCTCACATTCTTTTTAGTGCTATATTAAAAAAAAACCCTGAAAATAAAAAGTTTGCATCCAAACCAGAGTAATTTGTAAAAGTTTGGTTCATGCAACATTAACTCCTACTTGCCCCTAAAAAAAATGTGTAATTGGGAAATTTTCAGGCTAAAATAGGCTTACCTTAAAAGAAATAATTTTTTTAAAATCTGGGTCTGCTAGCCTAAAAAGCTAGTGAAATACTGCTCTTCAGTGTTTCTAAAATATGTGCATTCTTCTTTGCTGATTGTCTGCAGCATAAAATTCAGCCTAGAATTCTTGCAAGCCAAAAAAAGTCATTGCAAGCACTCCTCTAGATATTTTGCTGCAAGGGAAGTAAAACTAAACTGACTGCTAACAAAACAGAAACTGTAAAAACATTGCTAAAACAAATGAAGCTGACATTTTACAGAAAGAAAAGTGCTATTTTCAGTTATGATCTTTTAGTAAGTCTTAAGTTTCCATTTAGCCATGTTATAATGATTGCCTGTGAGTGAAATCAAGTCCAATTGCTTTTTCTCTTGATGTATCAAGGAAAAGCTAAAGCTGAGACCAGAATGGATCCTCTAGGATTTAAGTATAGAACTCCCAGAATACATTTTCCATTAAACCCTTTCGGAGTTAGTTTTCAGATTTCTTTAAACTTTGATGTTAATTTTTGATACATAACCAAACCAAATGCCTTGTTATAATGCAACAGCATCACCTTTCATCCCCAAACCTTTTGGTTTTTAGTCTCAAACAGTGTCATAACTACCCATTAGTGGAGATATTCTCCCAGGGTGCATGTCAGGCTGGACATGCATCAAAACATTTTACTTTCTGCCTGACCTAACTTTTCCCTTCTCTCATCCAAGCAGATAATTGAAAACCATCCAGTTTTATGTGTTCCTGAGCTATGAGGAAAACAGGAAGCAGAAAAGGAGATTCTTTCCTGCCATGCTGCTCTGTAAATCAAGTCCTACATGAATAGCTTGTAGTTCCAAGGAAGTCTGTAACCACTGAATTTGAGGGAAGATTTTAGAAATTGTATTTTCCTTCAGCTTTTGCTGGTTTCTTCCTTTAGAATATTTTTGTGAGAGTTATTCACATTCATCCTTTGTCTCTGAGGTTGCAACCTGGAAGTGATCTGATTGTCAAGAAGTATTAAATCTCTCAGAAATTAATCTCACTATGAGAACAGATCCTTTGAATTCACACAGTGGTTGCACATATACTTTGCATGCCCCAATGGAATTGTTCTGTATCCTAAAAACAGAAGCACCACTTTGTCTTCCAGGTTTTCCTTGTGCAGTTGTATGGATGTTAGTGTGGGTGGAGCTCAAATCATTAGGGTTATCACAGAGGTGCCTTATTTTAGTCCTGGGGCTATGACTCTGTGGTTTGGTGAATCGGCTGAAGCAGGATCTTAATATCTTGCAAACTTGAGTATTTAACAGAAAAAACCCCACTCATTTGTCATAAAAATGAGATGCAGTAGGAAGCTACTAGTCAATTTTTTCCCTGTGTTGCAGACAATAAAAAAATGTCTTCCAGTTTCCACGTAGGACCTTTTGTCACAAAGGGCAAGAATGTACATGAGTCAGCTTCAGTTGTGGGATTTTTTTTTTTCCTTTTCCCAGTTAATGTTCCTATTATACAAAGATCTTGGAGTCCTAATGCAAAATTTCAAAGTGTTTCTATTAAGATATTCTGGATCTGTTTTTAGGAGGGTTTGTTTTGCTTTGTTGTGTTGTGGTTTTGGGTTTTTAAAATTTTAGGGGATAGTTAACTTATGCCAGCAAACTGTGTATCTTAAGCTATGTGCTTTGCTTTGAAAACCCTTTTGTGGTACAAACATAAGAAAAACACCCTGTTTTACTGTGACTTTATTTGAAGGAAGTTTGCTGGGTCTTAAGTACTTCAAAGCTGCAAAACCTAATTCAAAATGTTGCATGAATTCCATGTATTTTTACAGCAATACAAAAAGGAGTGCAAAAGGAGAACCTTTTTAATTTGGTAATGTTTTACAACTACTTTACAGGGCAACAAAGAGAAAAGTTACAAAAAGCCACTCAGAATTGTGCAGCTCAGCTGCATCCATGAGCAAGCAACTCTTGTTGCTGACAAATGAGACTTGACCGCAGGCAGCATGAGGTCAAGAAATCTTAATAAGATGCTTTCTTAACTATTTATTTCTGCTCGTTTTTGTGTCCCCTTGTTGAGATGTGGCAGAGCGTTTGGGATCAGGTGCCCAGCTATCAGTGGAAATGGAGCAAAGCACCTTTCTCTGAGCCTTCACTGACAAGGACTCAGCCATGACTCAGCCTGGGGAAGTGAACTGATTATACTTAACTTTCTCTACTATGGTAAAATGAGTTGCAGAGAGAACACACTGAAAGCCAAGGGCCCTCTAAATACTTTTCCCTTTTATGGAATAGAGCTCCCAGATCTCCATTTCCTGGAGATTGTACTCTAAGCCTACACAGTGGTAAAAGAAAGTTCTCTGCATTCACTGATCTGTATCTGACTACAAATTTGAGCTCAGGGGATCATTTTTTTCCTAGCTATTTTAAGCAGTAAGTTTATAATAACAGACCAAAATGTTAAAAAGCACTCCATCCTCTCTTTTATTTCTTTTTCTTACTTTTTTTTTCTTTCAATCATCTCCTCTTAGTGTGGGAATGAGCAGAATTTGGTGAATTGGATAGGTAATTTGTTTATGTTTTTCTAACTCATTTTGTAGGTGCACAAGGCTCGTGCATACTGAGATTGTAGATCTTCACCCACATCCACTCTGCCTGTGACATGTGAGTTAATCTCTACAAGTATTTAATTTTAAAAGACAATTTTGAAGCTCTTGATATTTCTGAAAGACTAGAGTTTTGGGGGAGGTGATTTAGTTTGATAAAACACTACAACAATATAATGACATCCTCTGACAAGATAGAGGCAGGCCAGACAGAACTTGATCAATGAAGAAAAATAAATAAATAAATAAAAAGAGAGGTATCAGGATCTTGAAATCATCTCTAGGATGCTAATATGTGCTCTTGCACCTTGACTGTTTTTAAAGTGCAGGTGTATTTTTAATCTCTCTTTTCAGTGCCTTCAGGGCCAATAATTGCAGGTGTTTCAGTTGGTACCTCGCTGTACTGTTAACATATAATTTCCTTCTTTGACTGAAGCATGTTTGTGCTTGTGGAAAGGAGACAAAGCTGGCAGAACTAATGGTAGCATGATTCCCAAGGCTGATCAGCTGACAGGTGAGCCAGGCTTAGAACCAGGCTATTCATGCTCTCCACACTCTAGCTCAGGGCTCAGTAATGCTGTCAGCTGGTTTTGTAAGCAGAGGTGTGAATTTCTGTAAGCTCCAAGGTTGCACTCTGCCCTAATGCTGTGCTGAAAAAGAAAAAAATGTACCTTCCAGTGACATAAATTTTCATTTTTGAAAACAAACATTTTTGGGATGCAGATAAGCTCCTCTAATTCTTGTAGAGTGTTCTCACAAAGCCCAATATTTCTATGCATTTGACTCCATGTGACATTTACTGGGCCTGTTTTCATTGCCCAGCTAAAGGGGCATAAGGTACTTCAGCAGTGATGGAAGAACATTTATTCACTAATGTTTAAGTTAAACCTTTGCCTTTTCTACCAGTATCAAAGGGCAGTAATTGATCAGAAAATGGCAGAACTCCTGGCAAAGCATGGTATATCCATTTACATTTACAATATATGATATTTATGCTGGGTAAGCATCATAAAGCCTTTAAAAAGTCTGGGCTACTTTAAGAACACTGCACAGGTTAAAACTAAGCTTTTAGACTAGTTAATAATTTTGGAGTTCTAAATCATATAGTTTAGTAATTGAACTATCTCCTTTTACTGAAATATCAATATGCAGTGCCCCTCACTTTGGCAGTGTAGTGGACTGCAGCAATGCAGTCAAGGTGTGCAAAGATGGTGTTGGATTTAAGAAGCCTAAGCATATGAATAATGTGCAAGCTTTCACTGCTCCAGTATTGTCCTCAGCACTGGTGTTTTCTGGAGTGGTATTAGGAAAAAACAGAAAGTCAGAAGAAATTTTCCTACTGATCAGCACAGAGATTTGAAGCTTATTCCTATTTGCAAGATAGCTCTGTAAGGAAATCAGAGTAGGGTTCTAATTGTGTCAGAGACAGCCTGAACTCAGTCCACTCCAAATCTGGGGGCTGTTAAGGTGGCATAAATTCATCTTTCTACCCTTGGTTTTCCCTTGGCTGTACTTTCTGTGCTGCATCTCTAGGACAACACAGATCGGGATTTGTCCCTTTCTATTCTTAGACAAGCATGCTGATTTATTTCTTTTTCTTTTAAAGTTTTTTTTGTTTTTTAAATCTGAAAAATGAACTGAAACTTGATGTGCTTAATAGCTCTTTCTTGTTTCAAGATAAGTTGCATTATTTTTAAGTTTAGTATGTATTAAGAACTCAGTTAAGTCTGGGAATAAACTGCTTTGGTGCAGTGGCTTCTACAATTCCATGTAGGACTGCAAACATGCTTTGGCCATGACTTGAAACATTCCTGATTTTTCAGGCCCAGCATTGGGTTAAATATATCAGAACCATAATAAATTCATAAGGCAAACAGTATGAGAGATCAGATAAACAGCCAGATTTATATTTTTTTTCTCTGTCTCTCTTTTTTTTCCCCCAATTTGAATTTGAGTCCTTGCAAACTCAGAAATTGTGTAGGATGCCATGATTTTGTTACAGAGATTAAATGCAAGTCTGTGTCACTTTTTTTTTTAGTTACCTTGTTTCCATCTCAGCTTCATGGTTTGCTAATAGTTGGTGACTGGGTTTGATACAAAAAAAACTTAGTTGTTGAAACACACAGATGTTCCGTGCTACTGCTATCTGTCTAATCCGTGGATTTATTAAAATGTGCATAATTATAAATATGTCTTTTCCATCCTATTATGGACTTTAATTGTTTTGCCTTAATAACCATTTTTAAAGATTTTATTGATAGAAAGTTTACTCTTATTTGAAGTCAGAGGTGGGTAAAATCATGATACAAACATGAACTACCACTTTTATAGAGTTAGAAAATCACCTCTAACAGGTACAACAAGTCTAGAGAAATTTGAAAAAGTGCTGTCCCTACAGCACACACTGCTCTGAAAAATCTTTATGTCCACTGTTCAAAAAGAGTCTGTATCTTGGTCTTCATAATAATGTCACATGTGCTGCATCTATTTCCAAGTTGTTATTGAGGAATTGCAATGATATAATTACTTTTTCCTGGACACACCAATCCGTGTATAGGATCATTTTTACAATCGATTTGTTCTGCATTAAAGCACATGTGAGATGGCCTTGCATTCCTCTTCCAGTGAAAGAGAAAATTAAGTTTCCAACATAATATGAAATAAACCTAATAAAAGCATGTGTCTTAGCTGCTTATGTAGTCCAAAGTTTTCACACATTTTGTAGGTTTTACAGCACAGATTTTCTTCTGTGAGAGCTGAGGTGAGGCACTTGTCACTACTGAGACTGCTTCAGTGTTTCTTGTGAATGATTTGGCCTCTTTTTTGCTTTTATTTCAAAGCAACCAGATGTATTTTGACAAATGTAATTGGCAACCTCAATAAACCAACGTATTCCTGAGATGGAAGGGAAAACTGCAGCAGGTTAATTTACAATGCAGTAGTCAGCAGTTGCTAGTGGAGACACCAGTGTGTGCAGCAGGTGGCCTCAGCTGTGTGTGTGTGACCTGCAGGCACCGCCGGGGAGTGCAGTGATGTATTGATGAGAACACCGATGTACTGATGAGCACACTGAAGCATTGATGAGGACTGCTCCCTGATTCCTGGGCAGGTGTCACAGTAAGTATTGCAACCCATCCACTGCCACTCTAAGAACTGATTTGTGCTTTGCACTGCTGATCTGCAGACTTTGGTACAGGCTTTTGTGCTGATGTTTTCCTTGTGAATGCAGTGCCTCTCCTTGATGCTAATAATGAGAATTTTCTCAGCTAATAGATAGTGATATTTTTCCCCCTCTTTGGGCATTTCTGCTGTTTTGCTTTGGAAGTGTCTTGCACCTTGTTGTCTTATGCAGATGTACACCAAGTCTTTGCACAACTCACCTTGCTCAAAGAAGTGCCACCCTCTAGGGTTCCAGTTTTGGTCCTCTGAGATCATGCTCTGTAGAATTAAGGCTATTAGTTACTAAAAAGAATATTGTGGAAGAGATGGCTGAAAGGACCCTAGCAAAGTCTGTCAGTATCTAAAGGGAGGTGACAGAGGATGGATCCAGACTCTGCTCTGTGGTGCTGATCAATAGGACAAGAGGCAAGAGCAGAAACTTATGCACAGGAAGTTCCATGTGAGCATGAAGAAAAACTTTGCTGTGCAGGTGATTGTGCACTGGAACAGGTTTTCCAAAGAGGCTGTGGACTCTCCCTCACTGGAGATATTCAAGAACTTTCTGGATGCAATTCTGTTCCATGTGCTCTAGGGTGACCTGGCTTGAGCACGGAGGTTGGACCAGATGATCCCCTGTGGTCCTTTCCAGCCTGAACCATTCTGCTGTTCTGTTATATCCAGCTGTTTACTTCTTAGAGGATATTTAGAGAAGGTAGTTTTGTCACATCATAGTGACAAAATGAAAATTGTAAAATGGAGGAAAGAGATGGAAATAGCAACAAGAACAGAAGGTTTTCTGTTTTGAATGCATTTGCTAAGTTATACTTGACCTTGAAAGCTTTAGTTAATAAAACACAAGATAGCATTTTTAATTTAAACTTTAATACTGTTTGTTATTGTAAAGTGATCTCAGTTTTCGAGCATAGAGTTTTAAATGGATTTGATTTGTATTTTTGGCATCTAACCCAGCCTGCAGATCACGAGGCCTCCCAGCGCTTATGCCTTCAGGCTAACTTGAAACAGATACTGCCAGCAGTGCATGGTCCTCTTAGTCCACATTGCAGCTCCACGTGCTTCACGCTGCTCACCATGCCAACCTTACCTGAAGACAAGGGACAAGCAAAAGAGGCCCAGCACAACAGTTCTACTCCAGCCAAAGTAAGCTCTCTTACTTACAAAGGTGTTTTCTGACACTTGCTGGAAACCTGAGACTGAAACCTGTTTGTGTACATTTAGGGGTTTATAAAATCAAATCTATTTGTTGCTCTGTGTCAGGGTGTTTTGCTTAATTGATGAAGGTATGAATGATCCTTCAATTGAAATCCTCAGAGTTCCTCAAATATTTTATAGCCTAAGGGATGAGAACTTTAATGGCTCAAGCAGTTGTTTATCATTTTATCTGGAGGCTTATAAATGGTTCAGTACAGACAGACATATATCAAAGCTGTCCAAAAATGTCCTTTCTCATGTTATTAAAGAAAACTTTAAACTTTGAGAACAGAACTTAGGCTTGCACTTCAACAGCCAGTGTTGCTTTTACCCATATAGAGGATGTTATGCTACTCCTGTGTGTGTGAAAGATGGGCTTTTTTGGTTTGTGGTCTTTCTCAGTGCTTTATTTGCCACAGCAGGAGTTGAACATACACTGGAACTATACAGAGAGCAGGTGGGTGCTCCCCAGGCATATTCATCAGTTTGCTTCAAATCTGTGTGGCATCTACATGTTTTTACATGTTTTCTTTCCAGATAAGTAAAAAAAAAATTCAATAATAGATAGATCTTTCCTCTTTTCAGTAATCTATACCACAGTAGATTTCTGTTTTAATAAACTGGGGTTGGGTTTTTTTTTTTCAGTTGTTAGCTTAGCTGAAGTAAAGAACCTTACTGTGATTAAGAAATCACAGGTTATCCAAATCATTCATTTTTACACAAACTGGTGTAAAGAAAGATGATTTATAGTCTGGCACATCCTCAGTTAAAGATGTGACACTGTCATTGGGTTTGAGGACACTACATTCCAGACTTTAGGTGAAAACATCCGCTACTTTAACATTGTTGGAAAATATTGTCAGCAGTGAGCACTGCACTGATTTGTGCCTTCCATCTAAACTGCACGTGGTGCTGAGTGTTAATTTCCTGCCTTAGGATAAACACCCCAGTTGCATACAAGTTCATCAAGACTACCATCTGGCAACATTAGCTCAAGAAGATTTTACTGGGGTTTTTAAACTCACCTATGTGGAAAGTATTCTAGTACAAAAGACTTGCTGGATAAAACATAGCCAAAGATGAAAAATATGAAAATATAGCAGACATCAGTGATCCTAAATGTGCTTGTCAAATAGGAGAAATGAAAATTTCCAGTATCCTAATATAAAAGCATTAAATTTTTGATACATTTTCCAGGCCTTTTATATGTAAGGCTTAAATGAACTATGGTAACGTGATTGCTCATGAATCAGTTCACTGTGCAAAATGGTTCATTCTAGATAAATGATTATTTTTAGGTACAAAATCACAGTGGAGTGATTTTTACCAACGCACTACACTGCTCATAAGCCTACTTAAGGTTTGCCACTAGCCAATGTTGTGAAAATTTGATCTTGTTCTTAGTTGTTGTCACTCTTGGCTCTTGCTGCAGATCAAGTTCTACAGCATGACTGTAAGTCACTCTAAGTAAAACAGCTTATTATTGTGAGATAAGGACTTGCAGGCAAGAAGAGGGCATCAGAAGGAATTAAAAGCTGGTGAATTCGTTTTCTGCTATTCAACAAAGTTTTCCAAGTCTGAATTCCATGTCATCTAAAGTGCTGCCTGCTGTCCAACATCTTCCTTGTTCTGTTTCAGGAGGTTCTTCCCCACCTTTTCCCTGCATGCCCAAATGCACACAGATTGCAAAACAGTTCTGACAAAAAGAAACTGAGCCTTACATCACACGTAGCTTTCTGCATGCTTCAAGTATGATCATGCTTTTACTTGATGGGTAGACCTGTGCTATGTGTCTCAAATTCATTTTGAAAAAACAAATATGGATTTTCATTTCAGTATTTGTTACAGCAGCCTGTGTTTTTCTGAAGTTCAGTCCAGAATTTTAATTAATACCTAAGAATATGGCCAGGTGGCAGAGGGTTTTCTTTTACCTGTTTATTTTTTTTCTCCCAGTGCTTTAAAGAATTCATCTGTTACACTGTAAATAAAGCTCTGTCATCTGACTGTCTGGCATGGTAGATCTTTTAGCAGAGTATCTTTGTATTCGTTCTCCCCTCACTATCTCATTAATGTAAAAATCATCCCAATTTGTCTGGATTATAAAAATTTCAAAAGCACATTCTCTGTATGCTTAGTGAGGGCCTGGTAGAACTTAATAGCCAGAATGTCTGGTGGTTCTAGGTTCTACCTCCACCCTGCAAATCCCTAATCCTCTTGGCTGTTCTGTTATGGACCAAACTGCTTGTGCCACCCTCTCAGCCCTGCACATGCCTCCCTGCAAGTCTGAATGACTCCTGGTCACCTTTGTGGAGCAGTTCCCACCTGAGCCACAGAAGTGGAGTCTGTTTTATCCTACATTTTTTGGGGGGGAAGGGCTTGGGACAAAAAGGAAGCAAAGACTTGGGTAGCAGGGAATTAGGAGATGAGGCAACTGTTGGGAATAGCTGAGGAGCAGACAGGTCTGGAAGCTACCAAGGGAGCAGAGTTAAAGGCACTCAAATGGGAGGGTGATGGAAATCTTCTGTGTCATCTCTGTGCAGTTGTACAACTGTGAGGCAGCTTAAGCTTCCTGTTAAAGCTTGTCTTCCAAAGCCTGTGTGGAGCAGCCTGAGCACTCCTCAGTCTGTAACAATTCCTTTTGATTGGAGCCAGCTGGCCCTGCTAAGAGCTTCCTGCTCTGGCTCTTCCTGCCCCTCTCCTGGACAATGTAGATTTGGACAGTGGGGGCCATGAGGTTTCACTTGTGTAGTTGCTCCTATAGCTCCTGACCGGGATTAATGCTTTCTATCTGACCTGAAGTAGCCTTGGCTGCAGCCTCTTTTCTACTTCTTTTTTTTTTTTTTTTTTTTTTTTTTAATGAGCTGTTTTTAGAGTCCTAAAATGGGCTTGAGTGACTTCAAGGCTGATGTTACATCATTCAAAAGTTTTTGCTTTTTGGCAGTCATGAGATTAGTATAAGCACTATGCATGTGTATTCAGCTGCTTTGCCCTACAAACAGAGGAGTCACCTGAAGTTTTGTCATTGACAAAATATGTTGCTACCTTTTAATATTTTCAAATATATTACTAAAAATTGATTTCAAGCTATTGTTGTGCAATGCCACTTGTGCATTTGAATCACATATGCTTTAGGATTCTAACTTCTTCAGAATTACAAGGATATTTTTCCTAAATTTAAATCTTCACAGTGTTTTCTTAGCATGTTCCCCATCCTGCTCTCCTGTGACTGACAAAGTGAACTTGTCAAGGAAGTTCATATGAGAATTATGAGTATGGAAGTGTGGACCTTCTTGAAATAAAAATTATTATAGTAAAAGAATTATGCTATTTACAGTAGAATCAAGAATCTTAAATCAAGTCATATTTCATTGCCTTTGAGAGGTAGAAGGGCTACACTATGTATTTTAATATTTTACCATTTTCCAAGTACTTCTAGAGTCCTTTGACTTGATCAGAAAATACATTATTTCAACAAGAATAAAATGCAGCACTGGGAGAGATATTTCAAGGAGTTCTATAGTAAATGGTAGACATAAGCAATAAAGTAAGAGTCTGCTTCCTTATAGAATAGGATACAATGGTTTAGGATGGAAGGGTCCTTAAAGGTCATCCAGTTCCACTGCCCTGCTATGGACAGGGACACCTTCCACTAGACCAGGTTGCTCAGAGCTCTACCCAACCTGGCCTTGAACAGTCTAAAATTCACTTGCTAAACTATGACTTATTACATGCTTCATTTTATTAATGCCTAAATTTGTGCTGTTGCAACAGCTTTTCCCTACCTGCCTTACAAATTTCTTGTGAAGCTTCAGGGTGTAGTTTCAAGAAAATTGTAGACTCCAAATAACAGACTAAAACAAAACACTCATATATGTCAGTGCATAGTGAAAGCAATTAGATTTGAGAATTTACAAATTATTCTTTAAATTTTACAAGTCACTTGACAGAAGTCTACCTCCACTGCTGGGAAGCTTTCCCTCCAGCTGTGTTTTGGTTTTAGTCTGAATACATACTTGGGGTAGAAATAATCATTTTCTTACCACATGAGAGACATCCACATTACTTTATGCCAACTTGGTGCATCTCCATTTGTGATATCTCACAGGAAACAGATTTCTTTTCCTCAGCTGAGTGGTATCACTATGCAGAAAGTGTAGGATTAAGTTCTTGAGGCAAGGTCTCATACTTTTAAGCAGGCAAGCATATATTAATATTCAGCTTGCCAGTTTCTTTTAACACTTAAAAATTATATTTTATTAAATATTGAAATAGTATTTTAAAAAATATACCTCCAAGTAATTTGAGTGAAAACCATGTGGAGCTGAACAAGATAACATTAAATTATTTTCTGGGGTTTTGGGTATCGTGTGTACACTTAATACTGTGTTTTTTTAAGCTTTCATTATAAATTACTATCATTTGGAGGGTTTGTGTGCTTAATTTAGCCCTGTTATACAGAGCTGCTTTTCACTCTTGCATTCAGCTCATAAATTCACTGAATGTACTTCACTAGAAGAATGGTTTGCTGTGTGGAAAACCAGACTGTCTACCTTTTTTAAGCTTTCTCATCCACTCCATGCTTATTGAATTTAGCTTGCGTGCTTTCAAACTTTTAAAAGAAAACAGATATTCCAGGTCTCCATCATTTCTTTTGAGTAATTTAAGTATACGCCTCTAATTCACATTTGTTTTGTCAAATTAAAGTTAATTATCTCTTATTTCAATTATTTTTTCTTTTAGGTAAATTGAGAAATACACCTTGTTTTCCACTCAGAGTGTCAGTGTTCAGTGGTTTGAATTTCTGTTTAACTACATTTTTATATTTGTCATACACCATTCAGGACACAGCTGTTGAAGGGACAACATGCAGCACACCTTCCATTGTTCTTCCAGAGAATGCTGTTACACCAGATGTAGAAATTGATAAAAACCTGGTTAACAGGTACTGTATAATACATTACCAATCCATCCATAAATTCCAGGGGCTGTGTTTCTAAAGCATTGCTCTGAAATGTATGTTGTGTGAAATTATTATTGCTGTATCTCTGTGATTTGGTCATATTGCCTTTGCTGTTTGAGTGTGATGTTTGGGATGTGGGGTGGAGGAACAGGAATATAACTGAGACTAAAAGAGTAGAGTTACACAGAATACTGAGTTGGACAACAAATATCTAGTTTGAACACTGTAATGCAAGGGATTTTGAAGCAGTTTTGAGCCTGTTCACATAGATGGGACAAGAATACCACCTTGAGGTTAAGAGTATTTGAAAGTAATCCTGTTTGCAGTTGAAAACTTCAATTTTAACTTGAATTAAGGTTATTATATTTACTCTGATAAAGCATACTTTGTGACCTGGGCTTTTTAATTTTGTTGACCTGCCACTAAACTTAAAATACGAGGAAAAAAACATATCAGAAAATAGATTTTGTAAATCTGTAATTTGTTTGTATTTTTATAAGTGTGCTTCTCCAAACTTCAGGATTAGTTTAGAGTCAGAATTTATGTGCAGCCCTTCAAAAGCAGAATTATTTGCAGGATCAGCATTTACATTTCTGCAGTCATTTGAGACTTACCTGGTTTGCAGTTTAGAAAGATCTATAGGGAGTGTCAATGTGGAAGGAATTATTTTAGCCATAAAATTTTGTTTAAGAAGCAGTAACCACTCAGAAAGACTAAGTTGTTTTGTTTGTATGTTGGGGTTTTTTGCTATGTACCATTCTTACATGATTTTTAAGTCATGGTAGTAATATAAAGAAATTTAGGGGTTTTTCTGAGAAATCAGGATCACAGTGGATGAGATGAATAGAACTCCTTTGTCAGATCAATTTCTGCAATTTTCCTTCTTTTTGCAATCTCCTCCATTTTCCAGTTGTTTGGAGATGAAAGGAACTGCAATAAATGTTTTTGTCTTCATTTTTTCATCAAAGGGCTTTCTTTTTAATATTCACTTTTAATAGGCAATTAGGACCTCTTTTTGGTGCCATACTCTATAATTTTTGTTTGTTCATTTTTCTCTCTAGGCCTCGGAGTCCTCATAGGAGACATTCTAACCGTGCCACCAGGAATTCAACAAGTTCACTGACTTCTGTTGGTAAGAAGTGATTAGAAGTGATTATTCATTTCAACTAGGATGTATTCTCAGAAAATGTGGCATGCAATAAAAACCTATATAGAGAGTCTGACTGTATTGACTGCAATTTTTAATTTGTGCACATTCTGTAATGTGTGCACAGAGAATACTGCTGGGATGGTGAATTGTGATCATGAGTTTGTAGGTATATTGCATGCAGACCAATTCAGGGAAATACACACATTGTTACTTTCAGAAAGTTGTTAATTGGTGCATTAGCCTAACATTTTCAGATGGCTCAACATATACATGCTTTTTTTCTTGTAGAATACAAAATACTGGTTTTGCTACACTTGAGCTTCTCTTTTGCTGGCACAGGGAAAGTGTAACGGGAGGTCTGTCTCTCAAATTTCCAACACACAAATCTGACTTTAAACCGAAACAGATATTTCACTGAAAATAGATTGCTTTAGAATATTCAATTTGTAAGTATGGTTTTTGACACCCTTGAAATTGAACTAAATATAAGGAAATTAAAGCCAAAGGACTTCTCTCTCCCCCCTAAAAAATCAATCAAAAACCAGTAGTGAAACAGCTCCATGCCCACAAACCAAAAATCTTGAGCTTTTGCTGCTTGTTTATGTCCTTAGCTTTTCTGAAAATGGATGGTTCTGTAATGGCTCTTGTCAAATTTTAAAATATTTCTCTCATATTACCTGATGACTTTCCTCCCCCTCATCCAAGCTGTTCTTTTGATGCTCATAAAAGCCATTTATACTGACTCACTCAGAAAGGGCCCTTCTGACAGCTTCATCATAGACTGGAGAGTTGTAAAAACTGGTGCTCAGAGTTCAGTGTTTTCAACCAGTTTAAATGCCACGGATTTATGAAGTGTTAAATTATTTCTTAAAACTATTGTGCATAAATCTTTGCTGGGTGAGGCTCTTAGCCTTGAAAAACTGAACATGAAAATTCCATGAAAAAACACATTCTGCAATAGAAATGCCAATACTGTTAGCTGAAAAATATCTAATGGCACTTTTATTTAGAAATGAGAAAAACTACATTGGAGACATGGCTGGAAAAGCCCATTTCATGTATTCAGAGAATTTTTGATCACAGAGAATTAATCTTAGTAGGTTACCTGTGGTTTTGAGGATTTGCTCTGAACTTGAGATTGTAACAACATTAGAAATGAGCAGACATTATATCTTTTGTTAGATGCAAGCTCAAAGCTAAATTTATACGTATGAATTTTCAGGTTTGTTTTAACTTGCTACTGTCACATGCCACAATGTACCTGGAAATTGAAGGTCCAGCTCTAATTCTGACATTTTCTACACAGACAATAGCGGTCATGTGATTGATCTGGTGAATGATCCACTACCAGATGTCAAAATATCAGAAGAAGACAAAAAGAAGAACCTTGAATTGTTAGAAGAAGCAAAGAAAGCGAGTGAGAGGTTCCTAACACGCAGGGGCAGAAAGTCAAGAAGCAGCCTCTCAGAGTCACCCACAGGTAGGGGCAGATCCTGAAAACCAGATTTTCTATTCTCCTTCTAACATCTGGAAAGGCAAGTATCTATTGTAAGCTACACATTGCTGCTGTTTGCATACACTTGGTTAATGTGAAGGTCAGAATCCCTCTTGTCTTCTACAAGGTTCCACATAAAACAGAAATGGCCCATCCACGTACTCAGGTGTGTGAGGGTAAAATGGTGTACAATTACACTGCAAACAGTGTAAGAAGAAAGCATGAAGTATTTCTATTGAAAAGTGAAAAATGCTCACAAATTGTTTTTAAATGAAATTTTAGTGGCTAGATTCATCCTGCTGAAAAAACATTCCCTCTAGACACAATTACACTGCCTCTTATTCTGAACATAGCCATAAACTAAGCTAAATGGACCAGATCCTCCTTTGAAAACAGAATAAAATGTTTTTTTCTAGAATGTCAATTTAAATTATTTTTCCTTTTATATGAAGTGTTTGAAAAGTGAAACAAAATGGCATTTTACCATGAAATAGGACTTTAATTTTGCTTTGAAATGCCACTTCAAGCAAAGCTCTGTCTTACAATTGGCCTGACACTCTCTGGAGGGGAAAAAAATCCCACAGCTATATATCACCTCTTTTTTTTCCTCATGAATCTTCTCTTGTGTTGCATGTCCTTAGTGCTTACAGCATCAGAAAACTGAGGAGAACAAGGATTCCCTATATCAACAGAAACTTATCCATTTTTGACCTATAAGACATGAAACATACTCTAAACTCCTAATTGCCAAGTACAACCTGGCAATTAAAATGACTTTTCAGGTTCTAGGCAAACACATGACTGATGACTATGCTATTGACGTTTTAATCTCATCTGAATTCCAAAAATACAGAAGGTACATACCTAGGAAGTCAAATCACCTTTTTGTTTTTGTCTTTGTTCTAATGAAGCAGTTTCCCCTACTCTTAGTCCTAAAGTTTCACCCATAGCATCTTGGAGCAACTCTCTCACTCTTCCACTTCCATCAGGTAAAATCATTAAGGAAGGAAAAGACCTCTAAGATAATCAAATTTAACCATTTTCAGGCTCCAACTTTAACTTATAAAAGCTTACCAAAAATGTATTTGTTTAGTATTTCTTGAGAAGAGTAGATTTAAGCATCTGGTCCTGAATATGATAAAGCTCCTGAATGCATACAAAATATGTTTTTGTATATAGATATTTTTATTATCTTTTTATTCTTGTGGTGTTGCAAGTTCACGTGTTCTATTTTTTAAATTGTATCAATAATGGAGTTTTGAAAAGCTTTAATGGTTTCACTTGCTATGTGCTTAATTTTTTTTTTCCCTTTTTAATAGTAATTTTGACATTTTAATTTTTGTCCTTCATGTGTTATGGGAAACTGTGCACATATGTGTTTGTTAATGTTATAGTAGTAAATATTTTGAGCAAAATATCAGGATATGCCCTAATAATGTGTGTATCTTTCAGGGTCTGATGCATGCACAGCCACTAGTATTGAGTCACTATCTCCAGGGCAGGTAAGAGCTGAATAGTCTGTGCAATAACCTGGTTATTAGAGTACTATATTATAATATGTTGCCCTTTTATTCCTTGATAAAAATTATATATTTGGAATACCATTTTATATACCAAAATTGGATTACTGGTCTTTTTCTCTGTACAGCAAGGCATGAATAAACATTTACTCTGAAGACAGAAATCCGTAAGTTAAAAAGAACTGAAAGATCATAAAGATCTGTTAAGCGTAGAAACTAGAAAAAGATTCGATATAACCCTAATCTATGAAAAAACTAATCCCTAAAGCTTTTTCATAAAAAAATACAAGAAGAAATGTAAAAATTAAGAGATTCAAAGTTCAGCTATTAATATCTTTATCTAACATTTGTAGCATAGGTGTGAAAGATAACCTTGTAAGGCAGTTTTTTCATCCTTTTTTTTGGTAGAATAACAGAATTGTGAAAGAGGATGACAGGCAAACTGCAGAGGTAAGTATTTCACATTAAGACCTGAACAAAGTCTTCTGGTTTGTCTTAGCACTCATATGACTTACTGATGGGACTAAAAATGCTGAAAGATTGTTCACTGTGTGAAAAGAAAATTACACTGCTCTAAGAAATTGTCGAGCACCTGCAAAAGAAGTAATGGACAGTGGGCTTATCACTTTATCTTTCCATCTAATCATGCACCCTGCTCTAGCTAAATTAAAATCCATATGCTAAATAACTTTATAATTAAAGTAAAAGTATCTACTATAGGCATTTTGGTGTATGTCAGTGGTTTAGACTTTCCATGACATTAAGATGCTGAGGAGCTTGGCTTTAGGAGGATTGCAGCAATGGACTCTGGAATGGGAGAGGTTAACTCAAAAGTTCAGAGAGGAGATTCCCAATTCAGTGTTCTTTAAGTGCCTTTAAAAAATTATTTCTTTTGTCAGCAGCACATATTCAAAAGCAAATGTCACTGCAAAGGAAATGGCTTTTTACAACGAAAGTCTGTCCTTGGGCAGGGGAAAAGAGGAATCTGGACTTGTTTCTCTGTTTCATGTGTGTCCCTGTACTTTCAGAATGCTGCAAAAGGACTAATTGATAGAAGGCAGAATGATCAAAGAAAGATTTCTCAGGGAAGGTTGGTTCCTCGTTCTGCTGGCTTTGAAAACTCCAAAGAGAAGCTTTCTGACCAAAAGGAAAACTTTGATCCACGTAAACATATGGATACTTTACCTAAATTCTCCCCTTCAGCTGGTGATGGTGGCAGAATGTCTCTTAATACTTGCATGAATGTTTGTGAAAATGAAATTGGAAAATCATTCCTCAAGAAAGGGAAAGAAAATGATGTTCCTTTAAGAACTCATTTACCAGGACCAGGATTAGGAAATATGGACTCAAAGCTAAAAATTCCTGCTCCAGAAATGAGGGACCACAAAGTTCTGTGTAAACCAGAATTTAAACTGTGTGGACTGCGTCCTCCTCTATTACGGGCTGTGTCCTGGGATAGCTTGGAGCCTGGACAGAAGGAGAAAACCCCTTTAAAATTACCATGTGAGGAAGAGAAAAGCTTTGTTGGTAATAAATCCAGCAATCAGTTAAAAGCATTCAAAGACCTTCAAATCCAAGTTCAGCCAGTTCGAATGCAGAAGCTGACAAAGCTCAGAGAGGTAAGTCCTGTCATCAGCTGTATCCTACTTTAAAAAATCATTTTCATACCCTACTAAACTTCCAACATGATTAGCATTATTTTTGTCACTGCAAGAAACATACAGTGATAAAACGGGAAATAGTTTCACCATAATCAGTACAGAATTGTATCATGTTTTTCCTTTGCAACTTTACTAGATTGTAAATCTAGTAAATCTAAATTACCTGTAAGTAAATTCCATGGAAGTACTCTATTTCTTAGTTCTCTTCAAATATGCATGAAGTGCACTGTGGTACTTCCATGTGTACATCTGCATGTGCATGTGCTCTGGCATGTTTACATTTGCAAGACCACAGAGAACAGGAAATGGGTTTGTAATGATTATTGAACCCTCTCAGAAAATGTCTTAAAGTGTTCAGAGCTGAGCATCTCTGACAGCAAGGGCAGGTAGAGCAGGCCCAGACTTACAGGTCCTAATTGCAACATGCTGCAAATTTGTCAGCTTCTAAATGAATAGACTTGGGCTGCAATATCTATTAACTAATCTGTTGTTAAATAATTTTCTAAATGGTTAATAAAAGTTAAGAATTAAACCCTAAGAAAAAAACCAGAAATTCCATGAAATGATAAACCACCAAAAGAAAGCAATGAACTTGTCTCTATTACTAATAATGACTTTTAAAAGGGTTAAAAAAAAAAAAAAAAAAAAGAAGCAGCAAGCACTTTCCTGAACACCCTAATAAGGATATTTTTCTTGACCCCCAGTCAATATTTCAAGATGAATGCAAGGCTGACAGGCGAGGACCTCAAATTCTGCACTTTGATTAATTCATTCCCATTGTATTGTTTGGGAATGGCAGCTTCATTATTCATCTTTTCCTGTTGATATAACACACATATTCTTAGTGTGTATGTACTGGAAGTTTTGATTATTGGGACCCTATATAATTACAGGAGTAGTTCTTCCCTGTGAGGGTGCTGAGGCCTTGGCACAGTTTGTCCAGAGAAGTTGTTGCTGCTCCATCCCTGCCTGTGTTCAAGGCCAGGCTGCATGGGGCTTGGAGCAACCTGCCATAGTGAAAGGTGTCTCTGCCCATGGCAAGGGGTTTGTAATCAGATGATCTTTAAGGACCCTTTCAACCCAAGCCATTCTATAATTCTTTGATTCTAGCACTTTGAATGACCTAATAAGCACAAATAAGAGAATAAAAATATTATTGCAACATGATCTATAATTACAGTTAGGCAAGATTTGAGCTCTGTCTTCAGTAGGAATTGTCTACTCATAAACAAAAGCAGGTGTTCGTTAATTTAAATATATGTGAGAATAGGAACAAAAATGAGTGTATGATAAAAGGAGAAATAGGACAAAAAGGTTTAATCCTTAAGAGTGCATTTTTCCTACCTCTAAGGAATAGAGGTAGAATATAGTAACAGTGAAGCATCCCAAACTCTGGTCTTAATAAAGTCAAAGTGGCAAAGTCTCATATATAGGATTTTTTAATTTCATCTGTTATCTGGGACACTTAGTTATTACTGTGGCTATATCCAAAATTGCTTTTTTCATTGTCAGTTACTAAAGCTCTCTCTTACCAAAACTCTATATCTACTTGAATAAGGTGTGCATTTTGCTAATCTTTGTTTGCATGACCAGGAATTTTTCTAGATAATGCCTGAAATTTGAAATATGAAATATTCCAGTGTGTGTGTGAATTTATAAGTATCCATGTTATGTACCATCTGACTATAATGTAGTGCAAATATCTCTATTATATTTATTAACTAAAGTAAATGCTATATTCAGTGTTCATGGGGCAGGGATATTTAAATTGAGATTTGTAGTTCAGTTACTTAGAAATATTATTGTTTTTCTTCACAGGAGCATATTTTGATGAGAAATCAAAATTTAGTTGGACTTAAACTTCCTGAACTTAGTGAAGCAGCAGAACAGGAAAAAGGTGCAGTATCATAAAAACTGGAAGCAATGTTTGTTATATACTCATTTTTATAGCTGACTATTATGTGGGGGTGAGGGGAAAAAGTGAAAAGTCTTTTACTTCAATTGCAATAATAGTTGAAGCAGTCATGGAGAACAATAATAAATGCTGAACCAGAGAGACCAATAAAGGAAAGTATCTCAATTTCTTGATTATTTGAACCAAGAAGATACTGTAGCTATTATTATTATTATTATTATTATTATTATAACCAAGAGAAAAGATGCACACGTGGAATGGAGTCTGGCTTGTACGTAATAGTTTTAAGACTGAAGTTTTAGTAACTTTCTGTAAAAACATTTCAGCAGTGATGGATTAAATGGATGTAACTTCTGCAAGATACTATGGTCATAATGGTAGATTTGATCCCTGGGAGTATAAATAAGAGATGGGATACTTTATTCCTGCTTTTTTATTTTAGTATATGAGTGCAAAGTGTTGAAATGGCATTTTCACTTGTGGTCCATACTTCCATGTCCATGTGAATGAGAAAAACTAAAGTCAGAGAAGAGTCATAAATGTGTTTGAAGGACTGGAAAAATATACCTCACAATAAGTGGTTTTTTTAACCTCAATTTTGTGATTTTTAAGGAAAAATAAAGGAAAATTCTTCTTTAAGGAAAAGTTTTAAAACTCCACATAAATGAGGAAAAAGAAATCTGGCACCAAATGTTTTTTCCAATCAACACAAGCAAAAAAGATTAGCTGCATCTAAAAGGATTCAGAACAAAGAGCAAATATATAAACCTGAGGATAATTCAACATGTGGAAGAATTAAATAGCAGTAGTACTTAGCTAAAATATTTAAACCAAATATATCAACCTAAAATATTTAAATGAAAACTCTATATTTTTTTGGAAATGGTTAATTCAGAACTTTTCAGTGTGACATAAATTGAAATGGAGATGGTTACTGTGAAAGGAGCTGAAACTGATTGTCCAAGATTTAATCCAAAGACAATTTCAATTTTTTTTTAATACTGTTCATTTTGCTAATTCATGCATTTGCACTGGGACTAGCTCATCAGTCCTTAAAATTCCTATTACACTGAGAGATGGTTGAGATACATTTCATATTATGTCTGGAAATGGGTTCATCTTCAGTCTGAATGAATCAATATTAAAAGAGACTTCTTGCTCTCTATATTTAGTGATTATATATTTGGATTCTTAGATATGATAATATTATTCCTATCAGTCTGCTAATGTATAATTTCCCAGGAGTTACTTAGCAGGCTCTGTTTGAAAGTATAAAATAGTTGCCATTTTATCAGCCTGCTACGTAATTTTGCCAGGTTTGGAAGTCTTGAGGAAAACATTATGGAAAGATAAGCATGATTTTATCCAGCTCCTCAGCACGGATCTCATGAGTATCACAAGCTTTTTATAGTTCAATAAGTTATCTAAATGGTAGCCAGAACATCAAGGG
Organism: Oenanthe melanoleuca; assembly: GCF_029582105.1. NCBI lineage: Eukaryota > Metazoa > Chordata > Aves > Passeriformes > Muscicapidae > Oenanthe > Oenanthe melanoleuca. Next base: position 10,548,994 of record NC_079339.1, read on the forward strand.
TCAACTCTTTGTCCTCAGTAGGGAAAACAAGCAAGGGGTCAAATTCTTAGTTCATTTGTTAGGGAGACCTGCTTCCTTACATTGTCATAGAAGCCACCTTTTCAACTGGAGTGGTAATTTTGCTTAAACAATAGGAAATAGCCAGATACTTCATTATTACTGTTATGAATCCAATGTACTGTCTCCATCATGGTTTTTTATCAATGACAAGTTACTGTCACTGTCTGAGTAAACACAACTCTGCATATACACAGGTCTAGATAAATGGAATGCATTAAATCTGGAGACACTGTGGTGTCAGGCTGATTTTCTGGGGACACGTGACTATTCTTAAGTAAATACTAGAATTTTTTAATATAAAGCAAATGCATAGCACTAAAATGCAGCTGGAAAGAATCTCCCATTCTCTTCTGTCTTTCATGTTAATGCTCTCCAGATTTACACACTAATTACATGGCAAGTCTTAGAATCCTTCTGTTAAATTTATGAACAGGAGAACTGTTCAAAGATTCCTTCCCAAGTCTGAGATTCAGACTGGGAAATCTGCCTTTCCTACAGGAGAGTCCTTCATAAATTTTGATAAGACAGAAGGCGATAAGGGAACTAATATATGTGAAATAAAATAAAATGAAAATGCAGAAGCTGAGTAACATGAATTAAAAAAAGTCTTAGTCATGTCTTGGTTCTCATGAAAGTGGCAGAATCAGAGAATGTAAGTATAACCTTTATATCCTGTTTCAATGAACATACAGTGCAAACAGGTACATGATGCAATCTATAAAAATAAATGGTGTACAAAATCTGCAGTATAGCACATTACACTACACTTCATCTTGGCAGGTGGCATTTAAAGCCTTAGAAAATGACAGCATTCTATTGCAAAACCTCTGCTAAAATATTCCAGAAAAGAATGCTTGACTTTTCAAGTAAGTAACATAATTTTTTTTAAATCTGAAAATGTCTTTAGGCCCTTCACCTCTCCCTTCCCCCACTGAAGAGGAAGAGACAAAGAACAGCTCTGATGTCATGCCCAGCATTCCTGATGTATTGCTGCGAAAACTGCGAGTGCACAAATCACTTCCAGGAAGGTAAAAGCTCATTAGAAGTAGAAAAACATGGTCCAGGAGAAGACACATTAATAGTCTCCAGTCAACATCCCTTATGGAATTCCATTCATAAGGAGATAGATTATTGCACCTTAAAATGTGCAACACAGATTTTCTGAACAATTCTGGGGAATTCACCAACTTCCAGTAACTGGCCAACTTTTAAAATTAATTTGTGAGTTCCACATATAAAGCCTTAAGCCTTAATTGCATGCAACAAGAAGATTTTTATACAGATTTTTCTACTCCTGGTTTCCAGGATTGGTGCTGCAGATACGAACTCATATTGAAAATATTATTTCTCACCCCAGTGAAAATAATCAGGCCAGATTATGCTTTCCAATGATAGAATTTGGGCATGTAAGGATTCTGCAATTTTTCTGCAGGTGACCATTTTTCAAGGAAATGGAGTTTATTTTGCAAATGTAATTGAAGGATTCACTTGTGAATTCACTAATTTGGACTTTCCAAGACATTAAAACAATTCCAAGCTTATTCAGCCAAAAAATACTTCCTCCATTCACCCACATGGTTATGTACCAAAGCCACCAGAGCCTTCAGTTATCTGAACTAAGGATTCTCTGTGCAGGTGAAATAAATATTTAACATTTACAGTGAAGTAATTGTTATATACATTATTTTGTATAAATAAGTGCACAAAGTGAAGAACTTCTGAGATTATTGCTTGATTGTAATCAAAACTGAAAAATAGTGGAAAACTCTTGAAACTCAAGCATATATTTCTGGGATCCAACATATTTTGTTGTACTTTTCAGTTAAGTATTAGAATAGCTTTGTTTTTAGAGAAAAAACTCATTAAAATGTGAATTTTTAACTTTTATTTGTAGCTCCCCACCACTCACTGAAAAAGAAGTTGAGGTAAGTATGTTGTTACTTTAGACATATGTTCCAATTTTAAGTGGTTACTTTAAGTCTAAGGGTATTTATTAGAATAAGGTAATAGAGTGATTTTTTTTTTCCCCAAAATATATTTCTCATTTTAAAGAAAGCACATTGAACTCCATAAAAATAACAATTTTGTGAAATGTGGGCAGTAGAAATTGTAAAACGACAGAGTAGGAATAAGCAAAACATTTGTTTGTGTTTTTCATAATGAAATACAAATTCACTTTAGAAATAATTTTAATACTCTAATGTAGTATAAAAAATTTGAGATTAAATAAGATGAGAAACAAAGCAATTTAAATTACATTTTTATTGGCCAATGTGAGCTTTGGGGACATTTTTAAATCATATCCTGTTAATTTACATAATTTTTACTTCCTCTGTTCAAGCCAATAATTTTGTTTGCAGGTTGTTCTTTAGCTTGTAGGCTTTGTTTGTTGTATTTTTAATCACATACCAGTCAAAAAAAACCAACTTTATTTACAACACTGCAATCTATTAGAACTGTTGGTGCCTTGTGCTTTGCAAAGTATTAATCCTAAGAAATAATGAGTCTTGTAAAGAAAGAAATAATCTTTAAAAGCAGGGTGAAAGAGAATAAAAATGTTAGCACTTAATCTTTTGCTGGCTTCAGGGGTAGATGTTTAACCCTTATGTAAAACAATGCTCATGGTGAGCTCATCCCTGGACTTCCTCTGCACAGACTATCTGTTTAAAAACCTTGGGGACCCTTGGAGGAAGTCCAGCTAGAAAACAGATCCATTGTGATTCTGGTGCTTCTGGTAGGCTGCTTCCTTCATTATGTCTCTGCCTTACAGAGCTTCCAGAAAAACATCCAGGAAAAGAGGCAGCAACACATTTATTATTCCTATTTCAGTGGAAGTAAATAGAAATGATTTTTCAAAGAAAATTAATTTTAAAATACTTTCAGTTTTCTGTTTCAATACTTATTTAAGCAGCAAAGTTTGTTAAACACATGCCTTATCCATAAATTGTTATTGAAAATTATATTACTGAGATATATTAGTGAGACTTATTGGAAAATGCCTTTTTTTTAAATCCAAACAGAATGTATTTGTACAACTCTCCTTGGCCTTTAGAAATGATAGTTATACATTGGAATCTAGAATTCAGCAGGCAGAGAGAGAGAGAAATCTTACAGAAGAGAATGCTGAGAAGGAACTGGAAAACTTTAAAGCAGCCATTACGGTAAGAAAACAGTGGGAATTATTTTCCTATAGTGTACATGAAAGTGCACAAACATTGCAAATGTGTTTGACTGGTAAATTCAGCCCCAAAACTTCATTTTCTGCTGCTCAAACTTCTTGTCATGAGACACCTGCTACTCTGAGAGAGGGAGTATTCTGCCAGAGCACTGCTGGAAATGCCTAGGGGATGCTTCCCTGGGTCTAGCAGATCTCAGGAATAAATACTAGGAATTTGCTGTTCAGTTCTTGAATACAAGATACTACAAGGCAAGTTATGTGAAAGGAAACAGCAAGGAATACTTCAGGAATAGATACAATCTCAGGATCAGGTTTTGGGCCTAAGTACACTTTCATTCCAGCAGTCCCTGGTGTTCCTTTACAGCAATAGTTTTGAGTCCTTCCTGCCAGCTTTCTCTGGGTTTTCTAACTGGAACGACAAAAAAATTGCTGAGATGTGTCAACTTAAGTGCTGTGTGTGTCTCTATGCATAAACAGAGGGATGATTAGACACCAGGCTGATAAAAGAAATAGCCTTAGACCCAGCATTCATTATTGCAAGGAGATGCTGCCATTCTTATGAGAATAATGAGGAGAACATATGATTCTCCCATTTACTTTATCAAGAACATCATCAGGTAAGAAAATATACAATTAAAGAAAGATTATGATCTTCACATCTTTTCATCTGGAATTCCGAATCTCCATTTTCAAATTAATTGTTTCTGTAAAACAAAAATGTTGAGAATATTTTGCTGCTCTTTTCTCTGTTTTCTGTGTAAAGAGCAAGCAGAAACAGACTATTAAATCTCAGGATCTGCAGCCTGAAATAAGTCTGTTAGATTTGCTATGTATTTCTCTTAAGAATCCCTAATTAGGCACCAAGGATCATGTTGCCAGCATGGGACAGATGTGATTAGGATTTTCTTCCTTTAAGCAGTTCACATGCTACAATCTGGCTTTTACAAGCTTTTTTACATGATTTATAGCAAAGTGGAAACTGCCTTCTCTATGAAGCTTTTGTTCTGGACAATGGAATAAACTAACAAGCAATTAAAAGCAGTAATGGCTTCTGTAAAATCTTTATCATACTAGACCTAGGCTTGTTCCAATCTCATGGAGAGGTTATCTTCATTCCTGTAGACAGGCACAAGTCTTATGGCTCATTGACAGTTTTATCAGTCTCTCTGATTTTTTTAAGCAGTCTTGTGATAATTGTGTTATTCAGAAACCTAATTTCAAAGGAAAGCTGATCTACATGAATTTCCTATTTTTTTGAGAAAATAAGGAGGTTACATTTTCAAGAAAGAAAGGAAAGTCTGAAATTCTGTGCATGATTTTTCCTAAATGTATTCCCTTATGCCTTTTTTGTTCTTGCAGTCAAATTTTGGTTGCAAAATCATTATTATTATCAAAGTAGCATTGCTGTTCTTGAGACTAGAAAGTCTTATTTTCCAAATAAGTGAAATATCATGGAACTGAAAGAACACAAGTAACCTTCTTAATACATTGTGCCCAGAAAATTAAATTGTCCTTCGTCCCTCAGCAACCATTTTTAAGTGCTAGTTGAAATGAACTTAGTATTTGTAGAGTTCACAGGCAATGGGGCATGTTTCACTATAGATTTCTGAAGGGAAAGTACTGCAAATGTGCAGAGCCCTCTGTAACTCCTCAAGCTGTGTTCCTGCAGTTTGCAGTGAACCACCGTGCTCAGACTGGGCAGCAGCCCTGACTGTGGTGGCAGTGCTGGCACCCCTCTGTTGTTGCTGGATACTTCTGGGAACCAGGGAAAAAGCAGCCTTGAAGCCTTAGCTTTCTTAGACTGCTCAAGGACAAGAAATTATAACAATGATTATACACCTGCAGGGTGTGTGAGAGGCGTGTGAGTGTCTTGTGGTATTTTGCAGAAGTATGTTTTCAAAGAGGTGTTGCCTTCTTGGACCAATCACTCTTTTCTATTTTGTTTTTCACATACTACCCTATAAAAAGTGTAGTGTTTCTTTAAATAAATCTCTCTCTCTCTTTTGCTTCTCCATTGCACGAGGAGCTATGTTGCATTATCCTTTTCACTGCTCTCCTGTAGCCTAAAATGCAACATTCTCTCCATGTGGAGCTTTGCCTGGATATTTCTACCCCATTTTGAGGCTCTGGCCACTCCATTGGAACTGAAAACAAGCTGATAAAGCTGGTGTGTTTTTGTTTCAGTCTTCAGCTCACCTGTGGCACCACTATGAGCACAGGGAAGCCTACCAGAAGCTGCTGGAGGACATCGCGGTGCTGCGGCGCTTGGCTGCCAGGCTCTCGAGCCGCGCCGAGATGGTCGGAGCCGTTCGCCAGGTGAGGCCATCCTGGTGTTCAGTTGTGTCCTGGGTCCACAGATTCACTCTTTTCCAGCCTGGCCTAGAGGTTATGTTCACCCTCTGAGTTTTATTTGCCATTTTGACAGATTGAAGGCATCTGTTGCAGTGTCAGGTAACATGCCAATGCAGCCTGGAAATAGAATTCCAATGGCCCATTAAGCTATGTAACATCTGTACAACAGGAACATAGCTTTTTTTCAGATCTATAGCTGCATCACAAGAAACTAATTTCAAATCAGTGCTGCACAAAGAAGAAAACTTTTCTGGGTCAAAAAGCTCATCTAATTCAGTCAGCTGCCTTTGGCAACAGCTCAGTCAATTAGAGTATGAGAGCAGAGTAAGTATAAATGAGAACACATCAATACCCTCCCAGATTCAAGAGTGTTCCCTTTGCCCTCTGAAGTAACTCGACTGATGCCAGTGACTAAGACCTTTGATGATTTGAAAACAAATGTGATATAACACATAAGCAATCAGATAGGCACAAATGCAGGGTGTATGAATATATGACAAAACAAATTATTATATTATGTGAAATGGATATGAATTGGCATTTTCTTCCAACTATCTTTGGAATTTTCAGTCGTGGAGGCACCAATATTTTCCTAAAAACAACAACTCCAGATTTAGCCCTGACATGGAGCATACATATAGAGGCAAATGATTTGTCAGAGACGTGTAGAGGTTACCTGGATATTTCCTTCTTTCCTTCCTTAGGAGAAGCGTATGTCAAAGGCAACAGAAGTAATGATGCAGTATGTGGAAAATCTGAAAAGGACATATGAAAAGGATCATGCTGAACTAATGGAGTTCAAGAAACTTGCCAATCAGAATTCTAGCAGAAGCTATGGTGCATCTGGTAAAGAAAAAATAAAAATTTAAGGGTTTGTCTTGCCTCTAATTCAGAGAGATGTTGGTGCTATTAATGATTTAAAGTAAATTATTATGAAATCTGTTCATAGAATTCTGATCTACAGGAGTGGATTTTTTGAAAGTCACAGAAATAAGTTAAAATGTTTCATATGAGCCATACTTAATGCTATAGTACTGTAATTTGAAATCACACCAAATGATGATTAGATCCAGTCATATTTTCTTGTGGCCTCTTACAAATCCATGTATGCTGCCCAATTTTAATTCAACTACCTTTTAGGTCCAGATGATGGCAAAATTTCATTATTAAAAACTCTTTTTTCTTTTTGCAACCTTTTCTTTCCTTTGCTGGAAACTGAAATATGAGGATTTTCCTTTGCAAGAACTTGTATATGGAGGCCAATAGTCGGTTTTTTCTCTGATTTAGTGAAAATAGTAATGATTCGGTTATTTGCAATTATTTCAAATTTCTTGTGCAGATATAATTGAGAAGACAGGTGTATGACAATACTGTATGACAATAAATACAAAGCCCTGTGTAAATATACTGTATGTGAGTTTGAAATAGAAGCAAGAGCTCTATTAATGTTATTTAGAGATACTCATGTAGTCTGACTGTTCTTTGTCTTTGTTTCTGTGCAGAAGATGGGGTTCCTCGTTCATCTAGATCCATGTCTCTCACTGTTGGGAAGGTATTTCTACAATATAAAGAAAAAAAACATTTAATGTAGTGAAATTTCTTTGTCTGTATGCACTCAGTTCTTTAGGCTGAAAATTGAGAATTTACCAGAACAGAACAGTGCTGGTAATTCTCAATATCATCCATACAATTTAGTGCATGTGCTTTGCAATTTTGGATACATGGTTTAGTATGACCTTGTTCAATAATGATAGTGCCTGATGTGAAACTCCAGTGTTTTGTTTCTGCAAAATTTCCAAGTGTTGGAGATCAAGTCTATCACAAAACTGGCTAAAACAACCAGTGATTTGGGAGGCATGAGTCCCACTATGACGGTTATGAAATTTGGTGATCAGATGCATTATTAAACTCAGTTTACTGTTTATTTTTATATTTTTATTTTATTTGGTTGTAGTTCTTTAGGTTTAATTTATTCTTGCTGTCTCTGAGTGTTGGATACAAAGAATTACAGCACAGAGCATGCTGAGGGCAAGATGGGATTTTAGAATGAGAACCCCACAGGTTGAAGCAGAGGTCTCAAAAAAAGACTAAATTTAACAGGGACAAGTCTAAGTAATAAAGAGGAGGAGAAAAAGAACCCAAACACTAGAATGGACTGCCTACCATGCCTGCAGACTTCCCAGTGTAATTTTTCAGGAGGATATTAAATAAAACTGTCATTAATGAATAGGTGTGGTTGGTTTTATCTAGAACCAGAATCATAAAATGACTCCTAACTATTCACTAAACCTGTATTTAACTCCTTTCCTGTGAAGTTGTCTAGAGCAGAATCTTAGAAGTGTTTGGATATGCACTAAAACAAAAGTGTTAGATGCTGTGTTTTGATGTTTTATTCTCAGTTGGAAGTATAGATTGTACATAGATTTTATAAGATGAAACATTCGGCTACTTATCAAATGACAGCAAAAATTTACATAATTTTTACTTGAGCTAGAATATATTGTTACATTTAGCATGTGTTTGTCATAAGAAAGAATTTTTATGGTCTTTGGGAAATATAAGCAGTGTTGCATGATGTTTTCCAACAATTCAGGGGTGGGGGAGAAGAGGCTGCTCTTTTATGGAAGGAATGGATGTTTTCATTTCAGTAAATTATAATTAATAGGTTTACATGTAATTAATACATCATAGTGGGTACAGTATAACATAGCAAGATAAGAGTTTCATGTGTGACTTCATTATTTCCAGTCATTGTGACACTGGCACTTTCCCCAGCATCATTATGCATCTGCTTTAATCAAAGATAAAGGCCTATGGTAAGAGCTGACAATATAAACTCAGAACGTTTTTGTTGTGTGATTTACACTGCTGGGCTTTCAGTGTGGAGGGAAAAGAGCAGCATCTCTGTGCCACACCTCATTTCACATTAAGCACTTGCCATACCAGACAGTGCAAGATGAATTTCTGGGGAAAACCATGACCTTTTATTTTACTTTTGCTCCCAACTCTCCTTTTCCCAAAGGGGACACTAGACCTACATCTTTGCCACACAAATTAACCCACAGAATTATTCTTACTTCTGTCTTGTTGCATGGTTGGAAAAATAATTTTTGTTTCTCCCAGAATATGCCTCGGAGGAGAGTCAGTGTTGCAGTTGTTCCTAAATTTAACTCCTTGAACATTCCTGGTCAGTCACCAACAGCTTCACCTATACCTTCAATGCCATCCCTGGTAAGTAAAACCCACATTTTAAAGTTAACAGTTTTAGTCTAAACTACTTTTGCATAGGGGCAAGCTATAGTTACTATAAAGTGGAAGCTTTTTCATTGGTTTAACTTGTTCTGACTCCATCCTAGTATCACAGGCACTGGAGGTTAATGAGGCAATTTGCCTTTTAATCTGAAGTAACAGACAGCAAAGACATAGTGAAAAGAGTTGTACAGTGTTGAAGAGACATTTCAACCAGAAACCACAGAACACAGCTGGACTGCTGTTCTTCATTGCCAAAAGTCCACTGAACAGAAATAAATGTAATTAATGTACAGAAAGCATGTAAATGTAATTAATGTACGTGGTAGCAATTTAGAGGTTCTGTGATGATCTGGGATCAGTGGAGCCATCAGCCTTTATATTGAGTGTTTATTTGTAAAACTAATAAATTAAATGAAACTCTAATCTGACCGTAATAAATTCATACAAGTGCTTTGGACAAAAACTCCAAGACATACTCACTGTTCAGAGATGAGCTAAGATGGGACATAAAGTTATGGAGTTTCCTGTTAAGGATATAGGTTTATTTAAATGAGGATTTTGCTGAGGAACTAAATCTATTTATCTCTTTTTTTATTTGTAAAAAAGCATCTGTGGAATTTATTTATTCTGAACTCAGAGTCAGTTGTTTCAGGAACCTGGTGTGTTTGTTTGCTATGTTTTATTATTAATTATTTTTTTTTAAAATTTCCCGTTGAAAACTGATCTAATAAATTAATGTTCTGAGGATAATAGAAGAGGAGCAATAGAAGAATTTTACTGTTCAGGGATCAATATATGAAGGAAAACATTTTTCTAGGGAAAAAAAAACCAGGGTAGAAGGAAATGTCAGAGAAAATTCTTAATGTGCAGGTCCGTTGTTTACTCTGGTTAATGGGAGCAACATGGAAGCAACACATTAATGATATTTTGCTTGTGAGTGTGGGGAGAAAACCTAAGCAGCACAGTGCCTTTGTAATTTTATTGAACACTCATTTGAAATTAACTAATGAATTTTAATTGGTATTTAATTATTTAGTCATGAATGTTAACTAATTAATGAATGTAACATATATTGCTGTATTTTACTTACAGTCTGAATCGCCCAGTAATGGAAGAAGCAACCTAACATCTACTCCTGCTCTGCCAGCTCTTCTAGAAAAGTGAGTTTTGTCCAGGTCATCTTTGTACCTATTAAGTGCTAATACCTAAATGATAATTTAAAGAATCATATTTTGGAATATTGTGATATTACTACTACTTGTCAGAATGCTTTAAACATGCAAAGTAAAAGCTTTCAATGTGTACATCACTACAGAATACTGAATTTCATGTATTTTAGATGAGTGCTGAGGCAGGACAAAAGTTATCTTATGTCTTTGTTTTACCTTGTGCTTTACTAAGAATGTAAGTATTCAGCAACTGAGAAAACAAGAATGGGGAGCTACAGTACCGGCTGCTACTATTCAAAAGAACTCTACAAGATCTAGACCATCTTTTGAAACTGCACAGAAATTCTATGAGAAAATACAACTATCAAAAGAACCTTATCAATATTTTGCACCTAAGAAAACAAATTGTGTTACCAAACAACAGAGGCAGAACTTGAAATTTAGCTTTGAGCATAAGTGTGTGTGCATGGGCCAGCTGGTCTAGTAGTGCAGAGTTTTGTATGTTTAAGCACTTCAAGCTTATACTCACTGTTTGTTTAAAGTCCAAGTGAAAATAAAGTCTACTGTTAATATGACTTGAGAGGAAATCCATTCCCTACATATGGTGTCAATCAGGTTGAACTATTTTAGTGTCAGGAAAATAAGGCCTGCAAAAAGGGTGAGATTCCAGAAGCTGAAATGGGATGATCCATTGTTGAGCTTAAACCTTGACTTTGATAGATCTGCTATGTCTCAATCACTTAAACACTCTGTCCCAGGAGAGCACTGCAGGAAGACAGCAATATAAACCAGCTTATCTTCAGGCTAGATGCTCCAAACTTTTACTTGAGAAAAGTTCTAGAGAGAAAAGTGAGATATGTGTATTTTTTTAACCTGTGCATCAGTTCAGCATATAAAGTAAGCACAGGAGAATACTTAAAAGACAAATAAAAACAATGATTTGTTGAATTAGTATTTGACATTACTTCTGTTATGTTCCTCTTATGTAGCAGGTTATAATTTCTAAGATGATTTTTAGAAAGTTGAGGGAAATGTTTTCATGAACAGCAAATAAATGCCATGGATGAGCCAGGAAAGAAAGGCTCTTTTCTTCTTTTTTAAAGAAGAATAAAAATTATAGTTTTCTTACCTTAGAAACATAGTAATTACTGTTCTTAAATCACACCATCATGAAACTAATATTTTTGTTGGTGTTTAGTTTTTTTCCTTTGAAAGACATTTGATTTCTCCAATGACATTAAAAAAGACAAAATATGACTCACAAAATTGCAGCATACTCCAAATACAACACATTTCCATGATGTTATTTTCTATTTGTCTGCTTCTTTTGTCTTGGCAGTGGAAAGTCAAATGGAGAGCCTGACTGTGAAACCTCAACTTCTGTGCTGACACAGAGTGGGTTGGAAGAGATCAGTCCTGAAACTAAGGCCAAGATAGAAGAGGAAGCCTATAACAAGGGGTGGGAGTATTTTTTGTGAACTAAATATCTAAATATGTTCTACCAGATGAGGACATCTGTTTTTAAAATTTAGTTTTAAATACAGTAGTTATGTTATTGGTGTCTCAAAGTGCTTTACACAGCACGTTTTGGGGCAATAAAAAACTTTGGGATCTGTTTCTGAATGTCAAGCAAAGAATTTTGTATTATGTGAAGAGGGAAACAAATTTTGTTTCTCTCCTGCAGAATCCAGCCTGCCATCTGACTTTAGCATTGAATTGCATTTATTCTCCAGGAAAAAAAGAAGCGTCTAGAGGATATTCCAAAAGATGGAAAGTTATAGAGAAATGTTTACTGACTCCTTTACAATAGATAAAAAATTGTTCTCAGTGGAGAACAACCTCTTTTATTTTGTTCAAAATGGCAAATTTGGTATCAGCTGAAATATAATCCTCTGTTCAGGGAGGGTGGATGTCTGTGTGCCTTACTGATGGTCTTCAGCTAATTTTTACTCTTGTTCAAGTGCTGCAACACTGCTACTTGTGTTTTATTACATGTGAAAAACATAAAGCTAATTTTTCATTAAATAAGATCATGCTTATACAACATCCTAGATTAAGAAATAAATGTTTTGTCTGATAAAGATATCAGGAAGCCTTGAAGAAAACCAAAGAACTTCAGCAACTGAAGGAAGAAGATGAAGAGACACCCAAAGAAAGTCACGATGAACATGAAGAAAGTGAAAATGAAGATGAGATAAAAAATCTGAAAAGCAGGTAAGACAGTGGTGTAATATGTCCATACAAGAGGGCCACTTTTTTCTACTTGTGGTACCCAAGCAATTGTTTTATACTATCATTTTGGTATGTTTTCCTCCTGGGGAAGCATATTGAAGTAACAGTATTTTCAGAGAAAGTAATATTCCAAGACAATGTAGTTGCAAAACGCAAAACTTTTGATTTTGATATTTTGGTTAAAGCTGTATGTTGACATCAAGATGCTTCATCTTGATGGGGTTTGGTTCTGATTTAGGGTAAAAGAATGCTTCATAAAAGTTCCTTAGATGCTAAAATGTATTTCTTTGTGGATATGTACTGCCTCATAAAGGTAATTCAGGAACCTGAATTAGTGCCATGTGTCATTGCTGTCACTAGAGTGACACTGCATCCATCTTTACCCAGTGCTCTCTGTACATTACAGAAGAATTGAATGCTAGCCAAAGCAAGTAATATGTCCAATCCCAGGTTAAGGCAGGGATCCTTAGCTAATCCAGAAGAATTAATTTCCATTCCATAACCATTATAGCTATAAACATCTGCTGATTAGAGATTTCAGCCACCTTCAGAGAGCAGCCATCTCATTACTCATGACACTCTTGGAAGGAAATGTTTGCCACATATTACAACATTTAATTTAGTTGTTCAAGGTATGAACAGTGCAGAATTTCACATGATATCAATCTCTGAGATTTGCCAGCTGACAGGTGGGAGAAACAGGAATCAAGTTTACAGTCTCCAGCTGTCTCACAAATATTACTCATATATAGTTGGAATATCTGAGTGTACAGCTCATCATAAAAGAACTTTACAGTTTGATCCTCCTATGACAAAGGGTATTGGGGAAAAAAAGATGGTGCACCACCTATGACACTTTTCAAATTGAAAAGCTTAAGATAATAAATTTGCATTTGATTAATATATAATAGTTTTCTTTTCATTTTATAGCAGACTTGAAGTCATCGTGAATTACTTATATATCCTGTACCCCAAACTGAGCAAACACTGGAATGTGGTGTGGCTTGTAGTGGCTGCAATAGTCATTTTTGCTGTGGTGTTGGGAATCTACCATTCCTACAACTCCTGTGATGAAAAGTCAGAGGCACCTGAAGGGAAGGCCAGCTGTTCTGCAGCCCATCAGTATTCCTGGTGGAACTCAGGATTCCGACAGGAGCAACGAACGGAATAACAGAGGAACCATCACGCCCTCATGGACCCTGAGCAAGTCTGTGTAACAGAGCACCGTTGTTAAAGGTAGTGCTTAGTCATCCCTGTGGCTGTTCCACGTGATCCCTTAAGCAAGTGAGTTACTCCACACCACCAGGTTTGGGATACATGGTGAACATTCTTTGCCAAGATGCCAATCTAAGAAATAATCCTGTCTGTCCTCTTATTGTAAAGGACTCGTACAAATAAAGTAATATTGAATCATAGTAAGGTTGTGGCAGTAATCAGCAACCTGCAAGACATTTAAAATAATGATTTGCACAGGACATTGACATTTTGAAGACCATCAGAAAACCCTCATTGGCAGTTAGTGCTTTACTTTGCATTTCCTGAATTTATTGTTGGTTGTTGAAGTACTAACTGCATTTAAGTCCTTTGGGTTTTAAGAGGCTAATTAATTTCCTTATTCATGACTATTGGGTAGAAATAGAAACACTTCCATAGAAGAATATAATTATATTCTAAGACCAAATGCCTTGCTGCTAAAGTAATTTTATAAGAAAAATTATCTATATGATTATTTAAATGGAATGTTAAGCACATGCATAAATGTGTTTTATTATATACTTTAAGAATGGGACCACCACTTCTTAAAAAATGGGATACTCAGCAGAACCTAAAATGAGGTCGAGGTGGCACAGCTGATATCATCCAATAAGTCTGGGAACTTCTGATATATAAAAGTTTCCAAAAATTTATGTATGCCACTCAGAGTCAGTACTGGTTACAGCCAAAAGTGGAGGGGTCCATGTGCTACCCAAACCCAAAACATAGCAGTCTTTGACATGGGAAGCAATCTTCAATTCTTTATTGAATAGAAAACAAAAGCTCTTCAAACCTCTGTATAGAAGTGACCACACCAAGCAGACTCTGCCCTCCTGCTCACACAGCAAACAGGCATTCTTTGAGATCTGCAGCAGGAAGAGAGTTCTGAGAGCAACCAGAACCCAACCAGTGCCTACATGAGTCAGGCCATGGTAGCATTGAGGACTTAGGAGAGCTCATTCTGTGTTTTCAGTTCATTTTCAGAATCTGATGCCAAGATCAAAACTGATCTGATACACTTCCAAAGCTGAACTACCACATCAGAATAGAATAATCTGTTGCCTAGATTTTCTGCCAGTTCTGCCTATTTGGGAGTTGTGATTCTTACACAAGAATGTGAAAGCTGAAATTTTTGGACAAGCAATTTGAAAATGGTGAAGCCATTACCTGTACAACACCCAACACCTAGGGCTGAGACCAAAATGTGTGTCACTGGAGGTGGGCCATTTGTACCTGCTGAGCATCACTTCTGGGTGAAGGTGAACCATGTTTGTTTTTCCACAGCTACAGCCACAACAGCAAATCCAGTGTGACACTCGATTGCACTCCAGTCCTGCATTCTCCTGGCATTTTCTGATTGAGAAATGGATTCTGTTTTCCAACAGAAGGATAAGAGTGTTATGAAGTACTGTAATTTCAGTTCTGATTAGTTAATATTGTCCTGTCTTCTATTGGTGGAAACACTGAACCTTAAGCTAACTGTCAAAGAAAACAGGTTTCTAACTCAGTCAGAAATGTAGTTCACATACTAGTAACAAATATCCTGCTGGTGAATTTTTGTTGGACATGTGTTTCTTAGGAGACATTTATCTAGGGAAAGAAAAGAAAAAAAAAAAAAAAAAAAAATATATATATATATATATATAAAAGCACTACCACCTTTTTTGGGGGGGCAGTGGCTGGGGAAGGGAGTTTATGAGCAATTAGGTGGGATTTTATTATTTTAAAGTATATATATCGAGGAATAGTGTGCTTAAGGAAGTTCAAAAAGGATAATGGGGAAGTGTGATTTGGTCTAAAATTGCAATTGGTAAAGAATAAGACAGGAGAAGGTTTCTTGCAAATTACTTGGAATCTGGTTCAGTTAGAATTTCTGACTGTGAAGAACTACTGTGACCTTTCATGTACTTTAAGTATTTGAAGAAACTTGTCCATTGTTTCTTGAATACTTCTTTATTAAAATCAGCTTCTTTAACTTAATGTCCTTTACAAATAACATTGATAACTTCGTAAGACAATAAACACTGAAGGGAAATAGTCCTAAAGATTTGTCTATGCCAAAAATTATGGCACATATTTATGTGATCGTGGAAATGTTGGGCTGCACTGAAGAAAAATAATTAACAATGCCTGTAACTGAATTAAATTCTTTTTATTTACACCTGCACTGTTGTAAGTCCAACAACTTATTGTAAGTGCACATAGAAAGTTATTGATATCAGCAGGACTCTCTAATTGCTTAGTGTTAAGCATGTGAAAAGGTCTTTTTGGTCAGTGAGTGAATGAGGTCTCCATCCTCTCTTAAAATTCAGCACACTGGCTTTTTGTGGAATTAGTGCAAAGGGACAATTCCCATAAGAAGTTGTACTCATTTGAACTGAACTACTTGCATGTCTGAGGCAAGTATAATTCAGCCACAAATGAGCTGAAAGAGGCAAGAGATTTTAATGGGGGTGCAAAAATAAACATAAAGTTTACTAAAAAGAAAAATTGTTCTTTTTATAACTACTTTGAGCAAACTGTCCACTAAAAATAATAAACCACAATGACTAACAGCACACTAAATAGCTATGCTTATATTTTTCAATGATTTAATTAAAACACCTTTTGTTTAATAGGAAACTAGATTAAGCTCAAAAAATATTCTAAATATCATTTTATCTGTTGGATATTAGTTTGCTTTATCTGGAAAAAAAGCCAAACAACCTCTTCTGTGTTCAAAGATCACATCAGATAACAAGAAACAGACTTATTATTTATGCTATTAACACTGAAATAGTTTTCTCGAGGTGCAATATTTATTTTTCTGCTTTAACAAGACACATTTATGGTTTCTCCTGCACAGCAAAAAGAATTTCAAAAGGGCACTATTTTTGTGTATCATATTTAAATTTGTAATATTGTAAGATTTTGCACAAGTGTGCTGGTATTGTACTGTATAGTATCACATACTTGAGTTTTGAAATAAAATTATGATTTCAAAGTGCTCAGTGTTTTTACCTTCAAGATTTGGGATGCTCTGTCTGCATAGTGATGGCCGTGTCCTCATGAAATAAGTCCTACCTTGTCTACACTGTTACCCATTCCAAGGATCTTGCTCTTAGTCTTCCAGTTCTTCAGGAAAATGGTACAGAAGAGGAGAGCAAACTCCTGTGTCAATGGAGAAAGCATTTGGAAGCAGGATCATCCCTGCCATGCCCTAGAAACCAGCTGAGAGAGGAAGCTGAAATATCCTGGAAAGAGTTTAACTCCTGCTTCAGAGGGAGGCCACGTGTCACGGAGGAGGCTGAACATGGGAAGCCACAAGGGAAATCTGTAACCCAAGGATTCTGGGCAAAAGGTCAGGAATCTTTATTTGCTTCGTGTCCTTGTGGACTTGGGAGGTCTGGGAAGCCTGGGTCTTGTGGGGAGAAGACTTCCCTGACCAGCAGGTAGGAGTCAGTCCTGAAGTTCTGAATCTCTGATGATCTCTGCCAGGGGACAAACTCTGGGACATCAACAACCTGGAAAGGAATTACTGTTTCCATGGAAAGACCCTGATATTTGTATTTTCTACATGAACATTTTTTTTTTGTTTTCTCCACTGTTGTTCAGATTTCAAGGTTCCTTTTGAAATTATTGTATAGAACAGTTATGTATGTTCTGCCTTATCAAAAGTTTTCTGTTTAGCAACCCTCATCAGTATTTTGAAACATGCTGACATAAAAGGCTGGGAATTTTTCCTATAAGTTACAATAAGTGTTTAGGTCAAAGACTAATTAATCATTCACTATAGGTCTGCTTTTTTTTACCACACTGATTATGAAAAAGACACACCAAAAGGTTAAAGACCTTTTGTACTGTTACAGTCCAGATAAGTGATCTTCCACGCAGTTTTGGAACAGCTGAACTACAAAAAGGAAGAAACAGACAGAAAACAAAGTTATTTCAGTCTTGCTTTGTCATTCTAAAATTCTTTTCTCCCTGTCCTAATCTGTAAGACATTGTGAAGGAACTCATCTTTGTTTTGGTGTTGTGAAGGTGTTTATCTCATTTTAACAGCTAAAAATCCTACTAAACATCAAGAATTTGACTAAAGGAACTTTGCACGGTGAGGATAGTAGGCACAAAATGTTGAGATCTGTCAGGATACTTAGCATGCAATTTTAAAATGTCAGAAACACAGCTATTCATTAGTTTTCATGGCAGGAAATACTTAGCATTTCAAGGTAAGTATTTTCAATGGTAAGATTTCATTTAATGTTCTCAGTATTTTATAGCCATAGTCCATGAAAGCTACAAAATAACTAATAATTAGTTTCTGCTTCTACCTTATAAAAGCGAGCAAATCCTCTTACAGCCTTCTTCAAGTGAGAGCCAAGTCTGATTACAGTATCTGACATTGCTATGGCTTTGTGGAGGCTGGTAAGTACAGCACAATAAGGAATGGAAAAGAAATTGGAGCTAGAACTTTGTCTAAAGACCTCATTTTTACCAAATTCAGTTCCAAACCACAGCCCAAACACAACCTAGTTCTCATTTCATCATTGCTAATGGATGAGTGAATTCACTGACCCCCAGCATTCTCCTCAGGCCCTGCAGGTGAAGAAAAGTGAACAGACCATCATCTAATAGCCCTGTTACATGCTGCTGCATGTGTCTGTGCCCTATTAAAGGTTAATGCCATCTCATGTATTAACTATTTCTAAATGCAAACTACAGTTTAAACAGGTAGCTTTACACTGTTTACAGGACTATGAAAACAGTGGAGACACTGCACATCTAAAAGTTTGCTGAATCACAAATTGAACATGGTGTAAGAAAATCATACTGTTGCAAAAATAAAGACTGACACCATTCTAAACTGTAAAGCAGTTAAAACAATTTATTAATTAGTCTTGGCATTGGCAAGACATCACATGGAGCCAGTGAGTGAGACAGAAGGGGTTTCTTAGCTGAAAGAAAACTGGGAGCAGAGGCATAACTCTTTGAAAATGTAAAATAGTTGCAAAACATAAGGGAGTAAACTATCTTCCATGTCCATTGCCAGTAGGAAAAGAAGTGATGGGTTTATAGCAGGGAATGGCTAAGTCAAGTTAGAGTAGGGAATATCATTGAACTGTAAAGAACAGTGAGGCACTGAACAAGAACATTAGAGGAAATGTTAGGAATCTGTCACTGCAAATCTTTGAGAACAGGTTAGACAAACACCTGTCAGGAGTAATATAGATATAGCAGACATGACTGACACTAAAGGAATTAGCCCATCCCTCGAACTCCATTCCTGCTCTGTGTTTACTGAACCTCTGAAAAAAAAAAAAATCTTTGCTAAAACTTCCTGAAGGTTTTCTAAGTTATAGCTGTGAGAATCATGTGTTTTGAATCAATCCATGGGAATCACTGTTAGAATGTCACAGAGGGCAGCAGTGATGGCACTGGCTGCAACCTCTATACCTATGGTCTCACAAGGAATCCCATTTACAGCAGTGGATCTCCAAATCTCTTCAGAATTAGGTTTGATATTACCTCTGTGTTATGGGAACTACTTTTGCATTGGAATTCTAAAGAAAAACA
The DNA here is from genome assembly GCF_029582105.1 of Oenanthe melanoleuca. Classification (NCBI taxonomy): domain Eukaryota; kingdom Metazoa; phylum Chordata; class Aves; order Passeriformes; family Muscicapidae; genus Oenanthe; species Oenanthe melanoleuca. The sequence continues at coordinate 10,568,044 of NC_079339.1, forward strand.
AAAAGTAAAACTACTCCATCAAGACAAATAGGACAATGGGGTATGGATGCCCTTCCAGTTCCAATAAAAAAGAAAAATCTTGTATGACATATTGTGATACAATAGAAGATGTGTTTTATTTACCAGATGAACAGACAACATGAATAATGATCTGTTCATCAGTAAAACAGGAAAAAATAGCGAAAGAAAAACTTCTTTCAAAGTGTTTACTGACTTAGCAGTCTAACAGCCTTATCTCTCTTCCTCAGCCATGCTTTGTGAATCAGCAATAGTGAAATTTTCCAGGAGCCCCTAGATGAAAGCGGGTGGAAAGGGTGATTAGGGATTTCCGGTCGGTCCGTGACCTCGCCCTGCAGTGGGACAATCAGCGCATTGGCTCTGACATTCTTTCTATGAAGCAGTGCAGTGACAGCTGGACTTGCTTTCCAGAAGTCATCTCATCATCTGACAGCATACCTTAACTTTCCTTAGTGCAGGAGACAAACTACCTTGAATTTCCTACTCTTCTGAGTTTTCCAAGCTGGTGGCAATGGCAAATTATCTTGGAGTTACCTCAGCAGTGTCTTTCATCTGGGTTATGACATTACTGGCTCAAAATTACTTTGTAACAGGTACGTAAAGTTCCACTTTTTAAAGTCTTGAAAAAAGTAGCTGCATTTACAAACAGAAATGTGGGAAAGGAGCATGTGTAAATGTGTTTCTGGCAGAGGAAACCACAGGGCTTTGAGAGTACAGTGCAACAAAAACTAGCATATAGGGAAACTTTCATTTTTGGTCTAATTCAATTGCTTAAAATGCTGAAGCCTTTTTATCTAAATGCCACAGATCTGCTCATTTTAAAGATCTGGTATCACATTTAGGATTAAGCTCAGATCTACTGAAATGTAACTTTATTTTGTATTATTTTAAATACCACAGCAAACAGTTTTGTACAATCCTCAGAGAGCAAAGCATGAGACCAGTTCCCTTTCAAATCCCATTATCAACTTGACAGAATCCATCCTATCTGCAGTAGCTGCTGGGATATCTGCAGATGCTCAATGCACACCAGAAGCTTCCAGATGCTTCACTGTTTTTAAGGAGTTAATGCTTGTTCTATTTATGTTAAAGGATACATACAATTATTGCAGGCAATTGATTTTCTCACCTACTGAAAGACTTCTGGACTGAGTGAATTAGATGCTCAAGTCCTGTTGAAATTCCACAGGATTGGAGTACCTAACAACAGTGTCCTCCAGCAAAACCAACACTGTACAATTTCCACTGGGAAAGAGGAGAGCTTGAGGAAGTACCCTTCCTTGGGACACTTTCTCATGCACCCTCATGGCTCCAGGAACTCCAGTTAAGCTCAGGACTGATCTCCAGCTCTGTCTTGGAGCTGTTTTGTGGCTTGTCCTGTCCCTTCTTGTAGTAGTTTGCTGACTGGGTTTCGCATGTGGACTCTGGATTTAGGTTGTGAATTTAGGCCTGTTGTCTCCAGGATAGACTTCAGGCATGTGTAGAACTATCTCCTGCTGTTCCCAAATGGACTTTCTGGATGTGTGACTCGTTATCTTGCACTCTGGGGCTGGCAGTGAAACCTGCCACTGTCCCCACAGTGGTGCTGTTTGGTGCTGTGGGACTGTGCCCTGCTTGGTGAGGGCACAGCCCTGCCTGTCACCCTCTGCTCCTGGCCCCTTTCCTTGTGGAACAGCTGCTCCCTGACACCAGCAGCCAAAGGGGGCTCTAATAAATCAGAGTGAAGGTTAGACACAAGGCAAAGAGAAAAACAACAGCTTCCCCCCAAAAAAAAGAAAAAAGAGAACTAATTCACAACAAGGCCAACATCCACAGCTTACAAAAACTGAACAATTTTCTTCCTGTTCTCTGGAAGCTTTGTCTTGCTGTAAGATTCTTCTGTCCAGGTCTTCCCACTTATTTCAGTAAGCCAAATTTTTAACCCAGGACCAAAATACTGAGCAGAATGTGCCAGTACCAGCGAGCAGAACTTCAAGTACAGCTATGTGCAGCTTGTGGATCAAAAAGGATAAATTGTATTGACCCAAATCTGAAGACAGGGAAATAACTGACTAAATAAGGTAGAATTTAAGTCCTTGATAACAGCACACACATCTTCATTGAGCAACAGGGCTTCTTTGCATCCCCCTGCAATGTGTTTGGGCTTGACTTGTGCTCAGGTCAGGGCTGGATGCAACCACAGTGTGTCTGGGCACTGCTCCAGTGTTCAGTGGCTTTCCCTCTCTGCTGAGATAGAGCCACCTGATGCAAAAATGTCTCTTCCAAATATTTAAACTAAATGTAAGGACAGCAGAGATGCATCGTTTTCCAAAAGGCATTTCCAGCCCCACCACATCCAGTGGGAGCAGGAGCTAAACACCTGTCTGTTCTTAGCACTCCACATAAGTTTAGTCACTTTCTATCCCCTTCTCATCACAACAGTGGCTTGGCTGCCAGTTCTATCTTTTCATTCATAAAATTATTATATTTTCATCCATAAAATTAATCAGTTTAACTTGTCTTGTTAAGAAGTCATGGGGTGGACTTGGAGGCTTCACTTGAGAGTTTATGGACTGCCTGTGTTCTGAAGGACAGATTTTATGAAATATTCATTAGTGTACACATCTAGTGAATACAGTCTGACAAACATATTGAGCAAGGAAGTAACACCTGTGGCTGGTGGTTATCTGACATGCCTGCAATGAAATGCTGAAATGTTTCATTTGACAGGGCAATTACTGTATGTAACTCCAAAATAATCTTTTTTTTTCCAGTAAATGCTCCCAATAAAATATGGAGGCAAAATAGTAATACTCTTTCTCCTTATTTGTGCCAAGTCCTGAATTTTGTCCTATGCCCTTAACACAGAGGAGAAAGAAGAGCAGGTGTAACCTGAGCTATGCACTTGCTGGTGCAGGTGTCACACAGAGTGTGCCAGCTGTGGCTGTTTAAAAAGCTGGATGAACTGCCTGGAAAAGTGTTATATTCACCTGGCCTATTTCTTTTCCTGCTCCCTGCCAAACACAGTGAATGGAACACTTGACAGTGGCTGGAGAATGGAAGCATCATGCCAAGCTAGGAAAAGAAAGAAAAAGGGTTTAGGAGGAATAAGTAACATCAGAAATGATAAAATCTTTTTATTTTCTTATTGGTATATTAATTCCATGAAAAATTGTGTAACGCCTTTGCTCTTATATACTTTACCAACTTGATAAGGGTGTAGTAGCAGAATCAATGCCTTGGTGCAACAGCTAGCTTTAATTTATTTTAAAAAAGAAAAGAAAGAAAAAAGGCTGTATAGGCATTCAGACTAATGATTAGACTAATGATTTAGACTATTGTGTTAAAAATGCATTCTATTTTTAAAATATGTCTTTTATGTTAGAAGTTTTCTGCTATCCTCAAGCTAGAAACTTTAAAAAAAGTTCAATTCAGTTGATCTTAAATTCTTCATGAGGAAAAAATGTTAATAGTCAAATACTAACCTTGACTATTTTATGGCTTAATTACAGGTTCCATTAATTCACCTTGCAGGATCAAGGGTATAGGAATTTATCTTGATCAGAAAGTGAATTTCTCAGAAGCAAGTAATGGATGTAATCAATTAAATCTACAGCTGGCAAGTAAAAAACAAGTTGAAGAGGCTCTGAAACACGGCTTTGAAACATGCAAGTATGTGCCATCAGTTAGTGGCCCACTACCTTTAGTGAACACCTTCACACACAGCTGAGGCTGGTGATAAATCTCATACTAAAAGCACTGATGCTTTTTATTGTAGCTATGGATGGGTGAAAGATGGATTTCCTGTTATTCCTCGGATAACATCCAACCAGAAATGTGGACAGGGAAGAACTGGAATAGTACAATGGAATACTGGCAAGGATAAAAAATTTAATCTCTACTGTTTCAATTCCTCAGGTATGTAAGCATGACAACTCCATTTTCTGTGTTTTGGCTTATATTGTTTTTTTTTAATCCGCATTAAAAAATCATAAAAGTGAGTAATTTCATATAATTTGTTGACCCTTTCCCTCCAGTTTAAATACTGTCAAGCTGTTCTTAGCTCAGAAGCTTCCAAGAAATGCAAAAGATTAATTCAGTTAATCCAAATTAATAATTTGGTGCTGCCATGAAAGCTCTTGAGGAAGAGTTGCTTTTACCATTCCGTAATGTTGACACATTACTCTTAATATGTTTTGATTATTTGGATATGATAATTTAAAAGAGAGTGATTGAATCTTTAACCAGGGTGCCTGTGTGTAATGTGTCTGTTCTTTCAAAAAGGCCAAGAGTGGGGTACTTCAGGAAAACTGGATTTTTTTTTATAAAGGGAATTGTATCCATTACGCCAAATTAAATTATAAGCCAGAACTTCCATGACACCATCAAACTACATTGCCAATCTATAATCAGTAAAATCCAACAGTTCTTTTTAATTTGCATCATCCTAAATGTGAAAAGACCTCCCCTTCTCCTCACTGACTATTTACAGATTGAAGATCCCCTAATAGAACTGGGACTTTGATATAAGTTAGATCTCAGCACAATAGATCAATATTGTTTCTTAATGGCTTCTGCAGTATTAAGTAAAAATAAGTAACTAGAGATGTTGTGTCCCATATCTATGGTTATTACATAACAAATATCACAACAATTAGATCAAATAAAGGGTCATTTCATTATTTATAACCAGTTCCTAGACTTTGACAATGAGTTTAGATAAGAAGAACAGGAGAATATGTCAAAAACCCTGAAAGTTTTCAGGAACACTGTGTGAACAAGAGTTGGAAAGCAGGAGAAAGATGGAGATGCATCCTGCCTGGTGGCTGTGAACATTGGAGGTTCCAAAGAGACTGAGGATAAAGCTGTAGAGAGAAGGTCTATCAAACATGATGTTCCACTGCATGAATTGTGTGTTATTCTGCATCAAAAATTTTTGGTAGATTGGGTAAGGCTAAAGAGGCAGCAAGTAACTCCAAATTATTTGCTTTGTTTTTGCTTTAGTTAAAAGAAAATAAATACACATATACTGTTAGAGTATCGCTCAATGGTTAGAAAACCATTTAATGTATATTTCACATTGGGATGATTCTGCTGTCCTTTACCTTAATTTCCAAACTGTTACCTGTTCTAGGTATTTCTTTCTATTCCATTCAAAAATATTTGTCAGAAGCTCTTTTTGTCAATTTTCTTGTGCCAAAAAAACTTGCCAAAACTCTTGAAAAATAGTTTAATTTCTCATAGTGGAAAAAGTCAAGTCCCTGCCCTTTGGCATTACATTCTGTAAAGGTGACTGCGTCATCAGACTTCCCGTGGGGATTCACTTGGAAAACAGTACATGCATAGTTTCCCTGGTATTTATGTTGTAACCTGGTTGCTACTTCAGTGAAATTTTTATAGCTTTACAGAATACAGAATTTTACTAGCAAAGTAGAATGTTCACATTTTCACAGGAGCCTGATTCAGAACTCAGCTTTTCCACTTCCATATAAAACTTCACTTGCCACCTACATTTTTATACAGATGACATCTAATTCTATTAAATTACTTTATTTCTGGAAATGACGTATTTTTCTTCAAACCTGACTTTTTTTACTTCCTATCTTCTCCTCCCCACTTAGAATAAAATCTCTTTATTATCTCACACCAGTGCTTAATTTATTTGAAACTTCTATGGGCTACATTTTTTTACAGGAAATTTTCCAAGTATCAACAGTATACGCCTATATTTAACATACATATAGCACAATTGAAGTATTTTTTAATATTGAATCTGCAGTTAAGCTTCTTACTCTGTGGGAGGTTATCCTGTTGGGTTTTATGTGCAGTATTACTCTAAGTAGTTTTCATGGGGAATATCAGTCATTGGTACAAATCATAAAATGAGTACCACACTTGCTCAAAGGAGTGTTCAACTGTGTGAGTAATGATAAAAGCTGTATAATCTAGGTTTTAACCATATGTTTGAAATAGGAATGCATGGTTTGGGTAAAGCTTTTGTAAATAAAAAAAAAAAAAAAAAAAATTTCCAGAAGGGAGGAACAATTTCAATAAATGTGTGGGCAGAGAGTACAAAACTGGCATCCAATACAACTTGTATTATTTCTTTTCCCTGCTGCAGATGTCCAGATTAATTCATGCCAACCAGACCCAACTACCACATTTCCTTCATCAACTGCATCAAGGGACTTCACTGCATATTCAGCCTCTGATTCGACTGAGAACATCACAGCAGTGCCCACTGTGACTGTGACTGAGTCAGAACAACTCCTGAAAAAGAGATTTCGTGTCATATGCGTGACTGAAACGATCTTACCAACAGAGGGGCCCACCACACCAGTGCCAGAGGAGCACTTGCTCACTGACTCTCCCAAGCACACTCCCCACCTGGCCTTCAAGAATGATGCTGTTGTTTTTGGAGGTAAAGGCCTTATGTGGTAGTTATTCAAGGAAAGAAGTCAGTAGTCAAACTGTTCACTGCTATTTTTGTTTGCTGCTCCACCATGCATGTTGATGTAGCTGAACCTGGAGGCAAAATAGTAGTATTATGGATTTGAAGAACAAAGCTTATAGGGCAGAGGATTTTAAAACAGTTTTTAAGAAGAACTAAGATCTGATTTTATACTTTATGATAATTTTTTAATAAAATAGTGTAAATTCATTCTCATTAATGTGATTTGGGGTAAATAAATTTCTGCAAACATCTTGGCAAACTCTCAGTGTAATGGAACACTCACCAGACTCTTAAAACCAAAAGAAACCAAGAAAGTTTTAAGAAGAATTGTTCTCAAGGTATGAGGTGTGAGTAAGCAATCCTAATACATTGCAGTGGAGAAATAGAAACTAAATCTGAGGAAAAGCATGCTAACTGTAAGGATAATTAATCACAAGAATGTGTTCTCTAAGCAAGTTATAAAAACCTTCCAATGAGCAGATTAGACAAGTATCTGTCAGGGATGGCCTAAATTCCAGTTTTAGTCTATCCTGAAAGAAATGAGTAACTCATCTTTTGATCTTCCTAATATTCTATTATTCAGTTCATGTGTATGTAGTCTTGTACTAGGCAAAGAGATTTTTGCTCCTAAGCCTTCAGAACATCAGCTTTAAGTACACAAATAAAAACTCTCTGCTTATATCACTTTTATCTTCAGGTATCCCCACTGCACTTCTTGTACTGGCAATCATCTTCTTCATTATTTCAGTTGTTCTAGCAGTCTGTTATATCAAAAAGTAAGTTGCTTTTTTTTTGTTTTTCTCTTTGTACTGAATTAACTCCTAGACTGCAATCACTGAATATTTAAAAAATATAATAAAGGGCAGAAAAGTAATGATGATGACACAATAGTGTTGCACAAATTTTAAAAATCTTAAACCCTGTTTTTACACAGATAAGTTTGTTGCTGCTGTTGCCACTCCCTGCTTTAGAAAAGGAACACAAAAAAATACTGCCTATTTTTAATTGGTCAAGCAAGCCTAGTATGAAAATTTCCAAATGTGTCAAAATAGCAACACTGAAATGTACATCTGTTCATACATAAACTTGTTTATGGAGTTTTATCCTTCTTTTTTCTTCTGTTACACTCAAAGTGAAAGTTTTTATTACTGCGCTAGATTTTGCTCAGAAAAAAAAATAGAACTCAATTGTCAAACTTAAAGACCTTCAATATAGTGCATCATTAAATGCTACTAAAAAGTGTGCAGTTCTCACACTCTAGCCCAGACAGCTTTATCATTGTGTACCACAAATCCTGAATATATGTTGTCTGTTTTTTAAAAAAATACCAAAATATTTCTTTAGAAACACACTGCTTGAAAAAGCACAATGATCTAGCATGCCACTATCCTCTGAGAGACTTCTGCTTGAGTATGGCAGAGTAATTTAATTCTAGCTGTTTGAGTGATACTACCAAGCTATGTCATTATTTCTGCTTTACTATCTTTTTTTTCTTTTTAAAGGTACAAGAAAACCTTCCCATTTTTAAACAAGAATCAGCAAAAAGAAACAGTTGTAACTACTGCTCTCAAAGAGACTAAATCAAATGACCAAACGCCTGAGAAGGAAACACAGAATAATGGAAATAAGGTAGAAGAGTGTAAAACTAAGCCTGAGGCCACAGTAAAATGTCTAGAAGCAGAAGTTTAAAGGAAAGAATGTACAGTACTTGATGGAAGTTTAAAATGAAGCACACAGAACTTAGCAGTGCTTTTAAACATAAGTGATTGTAAATACTCATATTTTCTCTGTCTTTAACATATGAAACTTTGCTTTTTAATAATTACATCTTTGGTAACAAATATTCTTCAGAAGAACATGGTATCTTATTTACTTGAAAAAAAATTTACGAATCCGTATTACAGCTCATTTTTCTTTAATAAAGAAGCATTTAGGAATATGTTATTAATGACATGCACTAGGTTAACTATTTGCATGGAACTCAGATCAATATATAATGAAAATGTTTTTTTTATCTGGATGGAGGATGTCTGCTAGCCTGATGCCTAAAATAAAATGCTGGCACTGTAGTTCTTCCTCATGTAGATTAGCTTATTTCCATTCAATAGTTGCATGCTGTTTTTAAAAATATCTGTTTACAAACAGAAGAAACAGTTGTGTTTACAAGGGAGTAAAAACTCAAAGGATTGTCCCACTGTCATTCAAATACCCAAGGAAGGGTAAAAAGATGCTGTTGTTTATATATATGTATATATTTACAGCAGTGAATAACTTTCTTAGGTACCTTCATTGTATCATAATTTACTGTTTTATTTATTAAAACCATTATCATTCTTCCACATCAGATATTTGACAGAGGGGGACAAAAGAAACCCTTGAACAAGACTTATACTGGAGATCTTTTGTGTGTACTCAAGTGGCTTTCTTAATAAACTTCTCAAGAGGTATGGGATGTCTACAGTACTCCCTAAAAAATAAACTATGGTGGATATGTTTGTCTGGACAATTTATTCTCATGGAAACTGTCTCATGGTAAAAAGGATTCATATAACCTTAATGTTACAGAATAAATTAGTTGTTATAAAATAACAATATTAGCAGTTTATCAAATATTTACCCGAATAAAGAATTTAGATGACTTTAACTTACCTTTATGTGTGAAGGAGGTTGTTATGCCAAAGGAAGTTGTTGCCTTTTTTTTTTTTTAATCAGGCAGCTTGAAAAACATAGTCTTAGATAATAATAATGATTTTTAAAAGAGCAATAGAACTACTCACCTATATTGTGTTTTCAACAGTGTAGGGTACTGGACTATTAACTTTAATATTCTTCATTCACATAAATTTTTAAATGCCCAGTGTTTTTACATTCCACTAGTAGTGATTTATAGTGTATTTCTAACATTATATTTAGAGATTCCCTGGGTTGTTTTTTTTTTTCTCTTTTTGCTTTTTTTTTTTTTTTTAATAGTTCAGAAATATTTTATTGCTCCAGGTGATGCAGTATAGCTCTAAAAACTGCTAATTTCAGATATCCATCAGCAGAATTTTAGCAGAAAAACATGCAACAGAGGACAGCACTGGACACAGCTTTCCCAGCCAGTTAAGTAACTCCTTTCCTTGTAAAGGATCACAGTAACACCTTGGATCCTGAATGGAAGTGCTCTGTGAGGAGTAGACAGCACAAGTAAGGCCATCAGGAAAAGCCACAGCCACCAGTCATGAAGGTGCCAGAGTAGCAAATGGGCCCAAGAACACAGGCAAACATAGTGGATTACAGGTAGTTTGTGAAATTTTTTAAATCTCCCTTCTGCTTCTCTTTTCCATGTTTTAGAGATTAGAAATTCCTTGCTTCTCTATTCTTTTCCCTACAGCCAAGAGGTAATTATTATGTTGGTTCTATTTTAGAGCTAAATAAGGGTGCTCTTTTCTCCTGAAGTGTTTACTTGCTAAAAAAATCTATCCTGTTTTAACGAGATATTGCCTTAACCTCTCACTGTCTTATTTATCATGTACCTAAAACCCTCAACTTTCATCCCAACCTTCCCACTGATTCCTGACCAGTGCCCATGGTTTGATCGGCCCCTCCATTTCACTACACAATTTATGCAACAGCACAAGGGCTAAAGGAGCTGTTACACTGCTCTGTATGGAATAAAGGCAGCTCTAAGTACTAATCAACAAGTACTGTATTTGATATTGTCTCTATGTACTTAGCACAACTCAGTCACATTGGAATTGGAAAGTACAAAATATTCCTGCTCATTGTTTAATGGAATTGCAAGGGATGCACTACTACAGCACAAACAGGAAACATTTATTTAAGTATCTGGACCAAGAGTGTCAAACACCAAGCCATTAACTATAGGTAGCAGAAACTTAAGAGAAATTCTTGATTATGTTTCTGATTTTTTTCAAGTGTTGTGCTTTTTTCTTTTCTTTTTTTTTTTTTTTTTTTAATGAGACCTTCTCAACAGTTCTGAAGCTCCTTGATGTGCCAGAGCTGCTCAAGCACTTTGAACAAATAATTCATCCCAGCAAGCAGGAGAGCACAATCTGTACTTGTCACTTGATGGTAACACCACTCAGATTCCCACATTGAGGCTACAGATGTTTGCTGACCTTAGGCAAAAGGGGTGCCCGGCCTGCAGGAAATACAACAAGGTTTCCAGTCCAGCCCAATCCTGCCTGGAATATAGGGATGCCTTTGTCGTGGGAAGTACGTGTGTCCATGTGTGAACAGAAGCGGGCAGGAAGGGGAAGTACTACTCCTTTTCTCCTCTTTAAATTAAGAAAAAAAAGAGTAGAATTAAATATTGCAGCATCAGGATGTGGATGACCCAGAGGATGCTCTAGGATGTCTGTTTCTCAATGGCTTGTTGTCCTTTATGGGTGTTGGGGTTTGTTTGTGGAAAGGTCAGCGAGCATTGACCTTTGCCACTCACATCCACCGCCCACATCCTCCCTGCAGACCGGGATTTGCACCAGCAGCTGTGGCCTGGGATGATCCCACTGAGCCAGGCACTCGGACTCCATTAAGCATCATTTAAATCACTATTTAACAGAGATCATAGTTCAGAGTGAAGGCACTGTGAACCCTGGGCAGTGCAGCACTGAGGGCGAAGCAAGGTAAAAAATGATCCTGGTTTTGTCAGTGCAGCTGTTACAGTGTTTCTTAAATAAACCAACTCTATATGGCACTTCTGCTGTGTGTGAGAATGGACAACAGGAGTGTCAGTGTGGCCAGCAGGAGCAGGGCAGGGATTGTCCCCTGTACTGGGCACTGGTGAGGCCACACCTCGAGTGCTGTGTCCAGTTCTGGGCTCTTAGGAAGGACATGGAGGGGCTGGAGCAGGTCCAGAGAAGGGCAATGGAGCTCAATTACGATGAGGGAGCTGGGGGTATTTAGCCTGGGGAAAAGGAGGCTCAGGGATGACCTTATCACTCTCTACAGCTGCCTGAAAGGAGGCTGTAACCTGGATGGGCTCGGTCTCCTCCCGGGAAAGCAGCGACAGGATGAGAGGACACAGGCTGTGCCAGGGGCGGTTCAAGTTCAACAATAGCAGGGATTTCTTCACTGAAAGGCCGATCAGACATCGAAACGGGCTGCCCAGGGAGGTGGGGGAGTCACCGTCCCTGGAGGTGTTCAAGGAACGACTGGATGCGGCACTCAGTGCCATGGGCTGGTTGACATGGAGGTGTTCGGTCACGGGCTGGACTCGATAATCTCAGAGGTCTTTTCCAACATTACTGATCCCGTGATTCACTCAGCGACAACGCCACCGCCGGCTGCCCTGGGTGCAGTGGCCTTGCAGCCGGCAGCAGGGCGGAGGGAAGGGCGACGAGGGCTGTGAGAGCACGGCAGAGCCGCCCCGGCCCCGCTCCCGGCCCCGCTCCCGGCCCCGCTCCCGATCCCGCGTCCGCCGTGTCCCGGCAACGCGCGAGCCGCGGGCTTGCGTCACCCCCGCGCGCCGCCGCCGAGCGCGCGCCTGCGCGGCGCGGAGGAGCGGCCGCGGCGCTGCGGTGCCCGTGGGGCGGCGGCGGCTCTCCGCGGGACGTGCCGGGGATGCGGTGAGCGGGGCGGGCGGGACCCGCCCCCCGCCGCCCCTCGGCGCCGAGCGCAAGGCCCGGCCCGGGGGAAGCCGGCGGGTGCGGGAAGGGCAGGGCCGGGCGGGGGGAGCGGGCGGGGCGGTCGTGACGCAGCCGGGCTGAGCGCGGCCCGTCCCGCGCCCGGCGCTCAGGGCCCGCACCGGGGGAGAGCGGGCGGGGCGCGCCGGGGCCGTGAGGGGCTGTGTCCGGGCCCGTCCGCGCCGCTCGGGGCTCCCCGTGGGTCTGCGGGTGACGAGGGGCGTGTCGGGTCTGGAAGGGTGAACAACAGGGAACATTTCATAGAGGGAGGGACTCATAGGGATGAAAGTCCAGCTCCTGGCCCTGCACAGGACACCCCAAGAGTCACCCCACTCAAGTGCCTGAGAGCATTGTCCGAACGCTTCTTGAACTCTCTCAAGCTTGGTGCTGTCACCACTTCCCTGGGGAGAATGTTGCCGTGCTCGACCACCCCCGGGGTGAAACTTTTCCAGTTCTGCGGGCACCCTCGCAGGTGTTTTCCAGGCTCTTCCGTGCTGGGTTTTAGGTGCTGAGCTGCGCAGGCCCGCAGGAGGCACGGTGCTCCCTCAGGGCTCGGAGGAGCGCAAGGCTGGGACATCCGGGAGGAGATGTCCTGGAAGGTGACAGCTTGTGCTGTTGGCGTGCGTGGCCTGGGCGTGTGCTCACAAAGCTCTCCCCGGAGAGCGGGGCGGGAGGCGACTGCAGCCTTCGGGAAAAATGGCTGGAGGGAGAGCATATCTGTGTGGAAACAGAAATTGGTCCCAATTCCAACGATCAATTGGAAGCTTGCTGTGGTGAAATTGCATAGGTATGCTCTGACAGGAGCTCGCTTGGTGTGATGCGTTTTGCTCACACGGTGATGAGATCTCCACAGCTGTAAATTTTCTTCTGTGTCGGGTTAAACTGGAGTGCTGCTACAGCTCCCTGCAGGGCAAAGTGCTGCTTCCTCTGTGATGTCATCAGGAGTTTGTAGCGCAGCTCCTGTCAGATTGCTCCGTGTTTGAGTTTAGGTGGATGTTCTGCAGTTCGCTTGCCCTCGCACACCTCTGTCTGTAGAAGTCTTAAAAGGGCCTGACACAACTGGTTTGCTTGACAAACAATGAACTCTGCAAAGAGGCATTTCGAGGAAAGTCAGTTGCAGAGGGATCAAGGGGAGTAAGTAGATAAATACTCAGAGAGCATGGCATTAATCCTTGAGCAGACTTCTGGGGAAAAAGTTTTGGGTGTAAAGGAAAGATGAAGTAAGTTGGAGTTGGAGACATTTGAGCAAGTCAGTTCCCTAACATCCTAAATTTGAGTGTTGTGCAGATAGGGAGGTCTCTAAATTGGTTTATACTGACATGGGTTCCTTGGCTTACCAGTTTCAGAATGCTGTGGGAGTTCTTTTGCTGCAATGTAAGTTTGATGTTAGAAAGCTGATTCCTAATGTGATGTCTATGTATAAAAGACATTGATGTGCTTATTTGCAGACATTCTGACATTCCCACACAGAAATATTTAGAATAAACAAAGATTGTCATAAATTACCATTGTCATCTTAAGATTTTTTTTTTTTCCCATTCCATTGGATGTATTTATATATGTGTGTGTTGGAGCTGAATCTGTGTGGAAAGTTATCTTATTTAATAGAAGTATTGCTCTAAGCAAAATAGTACATTTTTAGTAAGATTATAATGCTACATTCCAGACTTTTCGAAGTGTTCTGTATTGTTTCTAATCTGCATTGTTCAGGTTATGTTACTTGTGGAATAGTTACTGTAGGCTTAAAAGAAAGTGAGGGAGTAGCCACTCACAAACACAAAAATGTAACTCTCTCAAATATTTTTAGCAGAGACTCTACAAGTGAATGAGAACTTCTCTCTACAGAACTGAGGTGAAGAACTTCACCATGGGTCAACAGATTTCAAACCACACACAAACTGTAATTAACAAGTTGCCAGAAAAAGTAGCAAAGCATGCCTCTTTGGTTCAAGAAAGTGGTTTCCTAACCTATGAAGAGTTTCTGGGAAGAGTAGCTGAACTTAATGATATGTAAGCCTTACTTCATTTCTTTATTTTCTTTTTTTTTTTTTTTTGTTTTTTTTTTTTTTTTTTGCTTTGTTTTGTTTTGCTTTACAGAGACCTTGTATGCAATATATTATTGTGTGCTGGCTAAGCCAGAACTGGCCCGATGGTCTTGAAATGTTTCCTTCATTTCTTTGTTTTTATAATGGTTGTAATTACACTTCAAAACCAAAGCCTTTTCTCCTCTTAAAATTTAGTTTTCTCCAGTATTCTTCTTCCAGCAAGTGTTGCTCTCTTTTAAAAGTTCACAAGGGGTGATTTAGCATCATCTTTTTATTAGGGTCACCTGTGTCCCTTATTTTCTCTCTTACACTTGAAGATGCAGTGCTGTGTCCTCTCTGCTTGTCAGTAGGAAGGAGCTGTAGGAGCCTGGTAGCGACAGCAGATCTACATGAGGAGGGTGGCACCAGAGGCAGAGCTGTTTTTGCCACCTCTGCAGACATGCAAGGCTGCTCCTCATTAAGGATGAGATGTATCTTACTGTCCCAAACCAGTGACCTAGATACTCCCAAACAAAAGGCTGCTTTTTTGTCAGATTTTTCATAGCCTGCTTTTTGTTTGAGCAGTACAATGACAGTAAAAGGAAATGAGCAAAAAAGCAGTGTTGTCATTTTTAGCCTGTATTTACGGTATAAAATTAGAGTGATAACATGAAGTGGAAACACGTACACACTGAATAAGGACTTTGTAATGTTTGCTTGAACTAAATGTCAACTAAATATTGAACTAAAATGTGAATTTGTATTCAGTTTAGAAATTATCTTGGAGAGGGTCATACTTCTGTGAATGACCTTGAAGAACACATAGCTGTCTTCTGGGTAGACACATAAATAGGTTTGAGAGAGCATAGCCTGATGTTTTGCCTGAGACTCCAGGCATATGTTAGTAAATTCACTCCAAAATACTGTTATTCAAGTTGTTTCCTTCTTTCCAGTGTTTATTTAAGCCTGAATGCATTCTGATTCTTATGGAATAGACCGTTGTGTCTGTGTTCCATTAAAGAAACAAATCTTAGGTCACCTGGCACGTTCACCTGACTACCTCACTATTAATATATACTAACAAAAATACACCTCATCAACATATGCTGGGTTTTTTTTTACATACTGTTGAGGAAATAACCTTTTAAGATTGGAGACAATTTTTTAGTGGGATTAGTGTAATAAGCAGTGAGAGTATATATGAATTTAAATATCAATAAACTACACCTGCTTGCTGATGCTGGATCAAAAGACTTGTGCAATATTTTCTGAAGTTTGCTGTGCAATTTAAAGAGAAATGGATTGTGTATTCAGTGACATGCTAAGAAGGTCATTACTCTATATCTTGATGCCCCTGGGCAGTATTGCTAAAAATCTCTTTTAAGGATAGAGAGCAAGCAGGTGAACCATAAATAATCCGACTTGGCTGAGGTTGCTGATCTTTGCAGGTCCAGCACATGGTGTTAAACTGATGTTGCTTTGTTTCAGTACTGCAAAATTGGCTTCTGGACAAGACAAACATCTGTTATTTGAAGTGCAGCCTGGGTCTGATTCTTCTGCTTTCTGGAAGGTGATCGTTAGGATAATATGTACCAAAGTAAGTGTGAACATTTTAATTTGATGGGCAATTTGTATGCAAAGATTTGAGGGCTGTCAGTTTTTTACTTGTAAAATCCAGCAGCTGCTACATGTGTTTTGATATAGATGTTGTATTCAAAGATGCTGTTGGAGATAATTTAAGTCTAAATTCTCAGTTTCTTGATAAAGCATGGCAACAAAAATATTTTTATAAGTTTAAAGGAATGGTGCCTTCCAGTGGAGCACTTACAGCCTTTTAGTTTCAAATGCAGGTGATCTGTGAGCTCAAGTAATCCAAATGTACTGCAAACTGTAGATTTTGAAATTAGTGGAGAAATTAATCAGGTCTTCCAGGCATTATTAGTTGAGCTAGTGTGCCTGTACATAGTCTGATCCCTTAGAAAACCAATCTAAAGCTTAAATGTTTTATTTTATGGCATGAACTTACAAAATTTGCTCTGTCTAATGAGGAGATTTCTCCTTTGTATCCTATCAGGTAAAGTCCTTCAATGATCCTGAATCCCCTTAGTAATTTAACATGTGGTTAAACAAGCCAACCCTCAAGCTCTCTTTGAAACCAACAGTTAGCAGTTTTCTGTTTACTCCTAATTTTCATTAAGGCAGCCATCACTGTAGGCAATTTTAACTTCAGATATCAAATGACTGATTA
The DNA here is from genome assembly GCF_029582105.1 of Oenanthe melanoleuca. Classification (NCBI taxonomy): domain Eukaryota; kingdom Metazoa; phylum Chordata; class Aves; order Passeriformes; family Muscicapidae; genus Oenanthe; species Oenanthe melanoleuca. The sequence goes on from NC_079339.1 coordinate 10,584,394, forward strand.
TCCTATGCTTCCTTCTAAGTACAGCCCAGTTTTTTGGGCATTAGGTCCCTACTCACACCTGAATCAATTTTTGAGTAGTGGTGGCAATTGCCTTGCCCTGAAATTTTGGTGTGCTGCCTGAGGTGTTCCTCAGGCTGCAGCACCTGTGGGCAGTCCTGGCTCCTGCTGAGGCAGGCTGCAGCTTGTTAATGTGAAGGACACTTAGGAAGGGGACTACTGCTTTACATGAGAACTGCAGTGCTTTACAAATGTTCTGAGCAATGCCAAGTTAAAATCTGATAAGTAATTGTAAACAATTCTTACATCTTAAGATAAATAAAACAAGTGGCATCGTGGAAGCTTCCAGAATCTTGAACTTATATCAGTTCACTCAACTTTATAAAGACATCACCAGTCAAGCAGCAGGAGTTCTTGCACAGAGTGATACTTCTGAAGAAGCTGCTGAGAGCTGGACGTCTCTGAGTTCGTGTCAGGCCAGCTTGTGGATGGGAAGGTATTTTGTTACACTTCAGCTTTTGACCTAGTTACAGCATAAGCATTTTGGGAGTTGTGCTTCAGGCCTGAACTACAAATACCTGCTGATGAGAACTTCTTGCTCTTGGCAGCTGCAACTTTGTACCATCACAAACACCAACAGACACCTTCCCTTGCACCAAGGGAGCTGCAGTGCACTTGGGTGAAATCCTGAAATATGGTGTTACCATACCTTAGCTTCAGAGCAACCCTTTTAGAGATCAATTCTAATATAAAAACAGTATATGTTGAATCTCCTGAATAAGGAAATGGGAGGAAATGGAACCAGCTACAGCTACAGATCCGGGGGGTTTGACAGTATTTGTTTAACGGATTTTGTTATTGTTCCACTTAAACTTTCTCTTCCTCTTACATTTTGGCATGTGAAAGTCCCCATCTGTTGCCACTAGAAACCTATCAATTATGGTAATATTTTAACTTGTAAGACTGGAAAAATGTGAACTGTCTCGCTCATGTTGACCTTCTGCTTTGTTAACCAGAGGAAAAACAAAAGACTGAGGTCAACACCTGCAATAACTTCAGTTCAAACTGAATGTAACAGCAAGAAGCCTGTCACCCTTTCCCCATGTGGAAGTGTTGCTGTTACCAGTAATTCCTTACTTTTTCTGGATAAGTTCAGGGTTCTAACTCAGTTTGAAGTGAGGTAGAGCTAGGCTTTACAAGAAAAGGTGGTAAATACTGGTAGAGTTCTCTGTGTTCAGCAGTGAAGAGCTGACAGCCAGGTATTTTAATGAAACAGCCTTAGCGTCACACTTCAGCTGTTGGAGTGAAAAAGGGGTCACCTGTGTTGTCACTCCACAAAGCCCACTGGTTTTTCTAAGTCAGTGGATTGCAGAAGGTATTACTTTCGTTTCATTTCATTTCCTGTAAATTGTGAACATGTTTGAGCAAGATCAGGAAAATTGCTTTCTCAAGGTTATACCAGAACACACGTTTTTCTGGAAATGATCTTTTGTTTCAAACAGACAAACCAAACAACATAGGCCCCAGATACTTATGCAAAACAGCTTTATATATTGCTAAAGTCAATGAAGAAAATAAAAGGTTTCCTATGTGAGTTTCTCTTTCAGTTTTTCAGACTTGGAGACAGGGGAGATGAGGTCTTGTTTGTAGACTTTGTAACTTGAAGCAGTATCTGTCACAAATAAAATCAGAGTATACTTTGCTAAAATGATGCAGTTTGCTGAGCTTGAGTCTTAGCCAAGCTTTTTAAGTAACTAAGGGAAATACAGGCTGAAGCATTTTCAAGTATTCTACACCAGTGAAATCTTCTGTGTATTTTTCTGTGATAACCACCCATTTGCCTCAGTTCTTCTCACTTTTAGACATTTTTCAGCTCTGTGAAGTTGGCCTTCACCATCTAAAAATAGCAAGTGCTATCTGTTTCATTATTCTTAACTTCTTCCACTACAATAATACTCCATTTCTCGACAACATCCACTTCCTATTCAGAACATTCAAAATATGTCTAAATGGTTTATGCTTTCTGATAAAGAAGAGATAAGCATTTCCTCAATCTGTCACTCCTTTATTTTACTGTTTCTTCAGGAATGTAGCCATGTGACTAAAGCTGACTTTGCAGAAACTTTATAAATAGGCCTTGTATAATTGCTTGTATAAACATCAGCAAATCTCAAAAATTTAAGTGCTATTAAAGGTTAGTACTCAGAATTGCATGGGGAGGAAAATGAGAGGGAACAGGTCTAAAGAACACAGTGAGCAGGCTGTTGTCCTCACTGTTATGCAAATTACCATCTGTAATTTTAAAGTAATTTCTCCAAAAGCAAATCAAAAAGGACCTACAGAAAGATAAAACAAAGGCATGTTGACTACTGTTCAGTAGCTGGCTATTCTGTACAGTTCAAAAATGAATCTGTATTTGACAAGCTGCCTTAAAAGCCTAAGCAAAAATGGTCTGGTCAATAGTTGTTAAGGTGGACTGAGTCCTGAAATGCCATTTTTTTCTAGAGTGCTATCTCTGCCCCTCAGGTCAGAACAGGGATTCCTAAATCAGGATTTTTGGAAAGCCTAAGCATTTTAGAGCACTTCCTTGGTTGTTTTGGAAGTGAACTGTGACTACAAAATTGTGAATTTTACATGTCTGCATAGGCCAGTGAAATAGTGCTAAGGATTCTCTGCACCTTTTTGCACTTGAGAAGTCTTGATGGTGCAAGTATTTCGGATACTCCTGTTAAGAGGTTTAGATACAGATATCTGTTATTTGGGGAAAAGATATAAAATGTCAACATCTGTCTTGGGTAGTGAGATAATTTTTAAATTTCCCCACCAACAGAAACACCTGGGAGTTTAACTGGAAAAGCTATGATAACAGTCATCTTGAGAGTCCTAATCTGAGGAGCAATCATATGGAGCATATTGCAAGCTAAAATCATCCTTTTCAATCTAATGAGCAGTTCAGCTCCTGGCATTTTGGTTCCATGTGAAAGGAGTGAACATGCATTCTGGTAGTGATCCTCTTGACATGTGTGTTTTTGTCTAGGATATAAACCAGCACACAGAAATTTGGCAAAGTTCATTATGGACTAGTTCAGCCTTAGGTGCAGTGACAGGAAGGCAAGTTCTTCTCCTGCCTTTAATGTAAACAAGGTTTCTGGTCTCCTGCCCAGTCATGTGATACGAAGCACTTACACTCCTCACACTTCCTTGTTGATATGAAAAGGGATTTACAGAACCCTTGGCAACACCAAAAGCACCTGATACAAATACTAACACAAAAAAGTAAATGAACATTCTGGCTTAGTTTAGTTCACTGCTGACATAGGCTGGGATGATATAAGTAGTCCATTCACAGATAAAAAGCACAGGTGTTTCTTTCTGGCCATCATTAATTATTATGGAAAACGTAGTAACTGGTGTAATTACTGGGGCATAAATATCAAATATTTGGAAGAAAACAGTGTCTTCTCTTCTGCAGGGTTAAACAGCTGACAGATGAAGAGGAATGTTGCATCTGCATGGATGGGCGTGCTGATTTAATCCTGCCATGTGCTCACAGTTTCTGCCAGAAATGCATTGATAAATGGTAATATAGATGAAAGGATATTAATTATTTTATAGTAGGCATATTTCAATTTGGTATGACAGATTCTATGAAGATACTTCCAAGCTAATGTACATATGATACATAAATCAGACTGAAGCAGAAGGAAAGCAGAAAATTTTGTAAAAGAGATGTGCAAGAGCTGTTCAGCATCTGTTTTGTAATTTCTTACATCTTTTTATTCTAAAATTGAATTGTTATAATCTTGCTCAGAAACTTGAGAAGATGATATATACAGATTGTGCAAATATGAAGGCAAGTTGGACTGTCTGTCACTTACTTGGGAAGTAGCTATCAGAGGGGTTTTTTTCCATATGTTATGCTTTCACTTCAGATAAATAGCATACAATTTAGTGATTTAAATATATCAGACTCTTCCAGAAAGATATTTCTTCTCAATGGTAGCACCTTTAAATTTACATATATAATGTGTAGCTTACAATGTTCAGCTTCACAGTAAATTGAACACCTTTGCGGCTTCTCTATCTCTGATACACCAGTTCTTGGAAAAGTGGGACAGAAAAATTCCTTTGTGGAGAAACACAGCTCTTGTCTGACCATGCAGGCCTAAAAAGATTAGAGAAGTATTCTGGCAGTGTGGCATTAGGGGACACAGACCTGCTTTGTTAATGCAAATAGGTTTACACAATTTGAGCATAAAAATTTGTTTTGTGGCTTTTTAGAAGACTTATCAAGGAAATTACTTTTGTAACAAACACCAGGCTTCCACAAGGAAAAAACATAGTAAAAAATTACTGGATCTGAGAATACAGCAAGTATTCTCTTTTCTAGGAAAATATCCTAACATCTATCAGCAAGACAGGGCTTAGTTTAGTGACTGTGCTGAAGAGTGGATTATTTGCTGCTTTGGCTAATGACTCAGCTGAACTCCTCACTAAGTTCCAGTTACACCATGCTTTTTTTTTTTGGTTTGTAATTTTTAAGGTTGATCTCCTCTTAATTTAGGCATAACAGAGGCTCCCAGCTCAAATGTAAGTGTTTGGGACCCCCGAGATGGTGGAGGGGGCTGGGACTCTGAGGGACCAGTTCTAAACTTCTGTGGGCTGCATGACCCAGGAAAAGGCTCCTTTTTATCTTTCTCTAGGAAGCCCATGGCTTCTAAGGATCTCGGCTGAATTCCTGAAGATAGGAAAAATTCATTTAGACAGTGAATATGCATTTAAACTTTCTGGCCAGGTAGCCAGTTGCATCCTGTCTGACCTGAGCAAATGGTAAGGAGGAACGTGATTGCAAATTTTCACTCAAAGAATGGAGCTCCCTTCAGAAGTCTTCCTCACAAAGAAAGAAGTTTTTAAACAAACAAAATAGATGGGTGGCCTAATCCAGTTAATGTGATCATTCTTGAAGTTCTCACTGGGTTGGTTTTTGTTTGGGTTTGGTTTGTCTGTTTGGGGGCTCTTTTGGCTTTTTCTGGCCAGCAAGAGACCATCAGTGAAAACCAGTCCTTTCTGTGCCTTCCTAACAGGAGTGACCGCCACAGAAACTGTCCTGTGTGCCGCCGGCAGGTGACAGGGGCAGGAGATTCCTGGGTGGTGTCAGAGGCCCCTACAGAAGATGACATTGCCACTTACATCCTTAACATGGTGGATGAGGCAGGGCAGCCCCACAGACCCTGACCCTGCCCACCAGGCTCATCATGGCACAACCACTTGAAGCTTTTGTTTTACCTCTTCTCACCGTTCTTCCACAGTCTGTCCTTTCCCACTCCTTGGATGCTGTGAGTCTGCGCTGCTCTCCTAAAGCACAGGGTATCTGAGCAAGGTTCTGTGTGTGCAGTCTTCATTATTAAACTGTTCTTTCAGCAACTCTTTGATCATTAGCACGGTTTACTTTAACAACAGTGTTTGGTATTAATTAACAGTTCAACTACTCGATGAAGCAACTTGTAACAGCACAACTACAACTGCAAACTGCTGTTTGAGCATCACAGTCTACTGCTGCAGAGATGAACCATGGCAGATGGCTTGACCTCACAGTTCCTACCCTTAAAAGCAGTCCCTTATTCACAACTAATGTGGATAAAGATGATGAGTTAGCACTAGTTGTTATTAATTTGAAATTTTACTCTTGAAACTTGAAGATGTCCCACTGCCTGTTCTTCAGTAGGAAGTTAATGCTGCTCTTAGTGTTTACAGATGCTTAATCTGATTTGTTAAGACTTTTAGTATTAATTATTTTAAATCTGTTTCAGAGAGTGTAGGCAGGTCTGTAAATGTACTTGTGCACTTCCCTTATTCTTCTAACAAGACTTATCTCTTAGAATATTTTTTAAAATATTATATTTAGCATAGTCTTATTAGCTTGGAAATGTTAAACAGTTTTTGTACACAATCCTAAAAGCAGTAAATCAGCTTGTCAGTAGCTTTTGATAAAGAACAGAAATTATTTCTAAACATTGGGCATATATGAAGAGAATGCCTTTATTTGAATTAGCTCTTAAATGTGTAGTTTAGTTTGATGCTGTGGTTTTATTTGCTGCTCTTGAGTTTTTGAAGTGATGAGACCAGAGTTAAAAGGTATATGAAGAGTTACAAGTGATAGACTAAGTAAGGGTGCTCTACTTTCTATCTACAAGTGCAATATGCTTTTATGTAGCAGAGGGAAACTTCTTTAACAGTAAAGTGGCTTGGAGTGAGATGTGCATGTGACAGCTTGGAAAAGGGATATCACAACTGGAGTGCAGCAGTATTTTATGTCTAGCAGAATAAAGTCTTTAAAGAGCTGGGTTTAGACAGTCTAAAACTGTTAGTATTTGGGAAACCCATCTTGAGCCTCTTGTGCATAAATAGTGTTATGGAAATGGATGGCTACTGTAGAGAATTAATTTATAAATATATATATATATCTTAACAAATACTACTTTTTTGCACTCAGTAACCTCAAGTTAAAACATTTAAGTGTAGCATTTGAGAGAATATCAGCATAAATCTTGCTTACTGTGAGACTCCATTTCTCCTTACCATACCTGTTAAAATTCCATTGATGCCATAAGGCTTAAGTCCTTTTGTCACAGACAGGTTCTGAACTAAAAGGCATGTGCACATGTAGATATGCACATTAAGGTTATTTTCCTTAATTGGCTACAAAATAACTTAATTACATCAATTTGTTGAAGAATGTGCATAGCATATGGCACCCATTTGAGCTTGGCTTGTGACACCATTGTCAAATGTATCATAGGTTTTAAGACAGAGAAGCAACACACCCTTTATGTGTCTGTCATCTGAGAGCCAGTATGGCTTAGTGTGTAAATCTGTATTTAGCTGTGGAAATACCCTTTTAGGAGTGTATATAGATGAGAAATCCTTTATTTATTTTTTTTTCCTCCTTTCTTAAGCCACTGATAGCAATGAGATATTCTTCAGTAAATGTATGGAGTGTTTGGTTGCATAAAGGTAGTTATTGTTTGGGCTGGAAATTGTTATTGGGCCAGGATTTCCCCACTAAAACATAGGCAAATATTCCTAATCATGCACCAGTTTGGTTTCTTTTTGCTTTTTGAGCTTGCATTAGTCCATGTTCAAAACTTTCAAATAACCTTTGAATTTTTAAAACTTTTTATATCACTGGAACAGAAAGAACATCTAAATGAAAGCTTCAAGCTAACTTTATTTTTCAAGTACAAGAACTATACTTCTGAACTGAGATTTTATAATTTGACTTTCTGCTGAGAACTTACATGAACTTCTTAAAATGTAATTTTATAATGATGCAAACAGGTTGTTAATTGCAGCATAATGACAATTACAATATAAGCTAATGCAAAAATTATTTAAATAGTGAAAAAGTAAACTTTGTATTCTGTACAGCTTTTTTAAATTAAGTTGCTGTAATTCACACTGCTGTGATGTAGATACTGTAATGTGTGCCTTGTAAAATATATGTACTGTACGTTATATGGAGAAATAGATACTTTAACACTGAAAAACTAGTAATTTGGTACTGGTTGGTATTACTTAGACTGAAGTGCAACATTTAGCAAACAATTTTGGAAAAGGAATCAATTGGAATCCATTGCCATGGATATGGCAATGAGTTCCAGAAGCTAGATCTTGAAAATGTGAATTACTGCAAATAGCTGTTGGTGAGGGGCATTAGAACAAATTAACTTTCTTGTGTTAAGTCAACATTTCTTACAGGTTTAATGTGAAATTGTAACTTAAACATTAGAGATGGTTTTAATAGCTAAGAACATTCCACATATTAAACTTTGTGTATGAATTGTGCAATAAAGTTACTTTGGAAGAAATGTCAGATTTCTTTTAAGCTTAAAGAATCTCTTGGCTTTAGTACCACAGAAGTCTGAAAACTGAGTTTTGGTTCAAATACAGTTGCATTGTATTTGTATGGTGTGGTTAAAAGTGTGGCACTGTGGGTCAGAGCTCTCTTAGACTTTGAAGGGTGGTATCAACAAGGTACCTCAATGCAGCTCTGCAAAAAAAACCAAACAAACCCAGCTCTGATTTGACCTCTTCTAGGTACACAAATTAAATTAAAACATTTTGCAGTGATAGGAAAAATTAACTCTAATTCTTAGAGAACAATATTAAGGAGCAGGTTTGTTCAGGGAAAGGATTTTTATTTTCAGAGAAGTGTGATAAACTTTTTCCCCAAGTTTTTTCATTATGTTTCTGATGGTATTTTAAAGTTTAAGAATGCTAAGGTCTGGAATATTTTTTTCTTAATTTTTCCTTTTTTTAAGAATAGAAATACACGATTAATGGAACTCTTTCCTCTGTCTAGTTACTTGGCTTATCTGTCTGGATCTTTCGAAGCCAAGGCAGAAATGTGAGAGGAATTCATTAACAGATCAGGAATTAAAATGGATAAAATGACCAGTTGACAGGCACAGCAAGGAGGTAGGTGTACCAGAGCAAATAACAAATCTTTATATTTATTAGATTTCAAGTGTAGGCACCATATCAATGTGATGGGCATGGTTCTTTTTTTCATGTCTTTCCTTTAAAGAAAGTTCTGTACATAATTAGAAGGGTGTTCTAATCCATACTCTTTCCAGTTCTGGAAACCAGGGCAACCACTGAGATCTCTGTTACAGGTTTGAACTGAGCTGTTCAATCCCACCCCTGTAAGAGCTGTATGTGCCAATTGCATTATTTTTGGAAGGAACATATTGGCTGTGGTTCTTTGTGCTTTCCATCCAGCTAGATCCTGGAAGAACAGCCCCCTCAGGAAGCCCTAAGGATGTTTGGTATAAGTAGGATCTGTATGCTAACCTGGCTGGCCTTAATCCTTACACTGCATATACATAAAGCTTTAATTTTGTATTCACACACACTCTGTAATGGAAGTAATATGACAGTAATTAAGTATTTTAGTTGGGCTTATGTTGTTAAATCATCCTTGAAGGTAACTGGCCAGAGGTTTTATCCTCACCTGTTTTAAGTGGGTGAACAGAATTCTGCTTTATGAGTGTGTCTTAAACATCAGTCATTTCAAAACTGAATTTTTGTTAACTGTCATTTCTTCAGATGCTTGATTCCAAGGCCTAAATTTATCATACAGCAATATTCTTTAAGGACTGAAAAGTTTTCCTGCTGGGATGTGTCACTGGAATGACTGTGTGCTGGATGTGGCTGTGTGCTTTTCCAGCAACCAGTGTGTGATCACCAGACAGCATTTTGCTCTGAGCCAGCCAATGTTACATCCGTGAGGGATGGGACAGCACATTCTGCTTGTGTCCTGAGCTGCCAAGATGTTCATTAGCAGATCTTTACTTACCTCACTAACCCATCAAAATTCAAATAATAAACACTGGACCTGGTGTTCGTAGGCCTAATATTAAAAGGAATTACCAGTTTTGTGAACTGGATAGAACTTTGACAGCATGTGTTCGCTGGAATGAAGAATACAATCCAATAGGTGATTAAATGAGCACTCTTCTTTGGTTCAAAGTGCTAATTAAAAATGCTAGGTGTTTTCACAAAGTAAACCTGCACCTCTGGAATTTGTAAGTGTAAGCAGGTAGGAGTTTGATACAACAATCTGTGCTTCCATGCTGATGTGGTTCTGACCCATTTTAATAGATCTTCAAAAACTACTTTTTATGTGAGACAGTCTCTGTCAGTCATGGTAAATGATTAATGAAGTAGTGGTATTGGTGTCTCACTATTATACAGACTGTCTCAATATTATACAGACTGTTTGTTTAACAGTGGTCTTGAGTGCTTTGAGAGGCTTGGGGGAGAAATGCACATTTCTCAGTTACAGATGAACCTGTACTCCTGTGCTTCACCGGTGCTGCTCGTGTACAGAAATAAAAGTTTGTGTACTGAAAGAGATGATGTTTTATCTTCATCTAAAAATCCTGAGTCCCTTTCTTACTGAAGTGTTTTGTGTTATGCTTTTCCTCAAAAGTCATGGTGACTGTAGCAGGATATGTGTGTTGATACTGTTTATTTAAATCTGTCGCTCCTTGGCTTCTTAGTTGGGTTTTGTCAGATAAAACTGTTGTGCGTGCTCACGAAATCACAGTACACCTTGAACTGCTCTGCCCTGAGGGTCAGGGCTGCTTTCCTGCTCCCAGGCTGGGTGTCTTGACTCTCAACTCAATATCCACATGAGGCTCCAGGGTCAGCAGGGGCTGCTCCATGCCCTGCTCTGATACCCAGCTTGGATGAGCAGGGAAGCAGGGTGGGCACCAGGAGACAGTGGGGGCAGCAATGCAGTTTCACTTTCAGAACTTTACACTAGGGCTGAATGTTGGTTTGCATTAACATTGAATTTTTTTAAGCAAGAAAACCTTTAGCCCCTTCTCCTAAATAGTGCTCACTGTCTTCTCTATCTCCACTGGGGTTTTTTTCTGGGTTTTTTTGCTTTATTTAAGTTTAGTCAGTTTAATTGCACATGGTTTTAGTTTTGCTTAAATATGGAGACTGGGAGGAGCTATAAATATTTTGAGAGACATACACACAAAATCCATAACCATATTCTTTTACAATTCATTCATTAGTGTAATGTTTAATGCTTCCACAAGAGGCAAAAGACAAACATCATGTAACCCAGGCACAGAAAGAAAAAGCAGTTTTTACAGACACCTTTTCAGACTTGTATTTTAACTAGGCAAAGAGAACAGAAATGTTTAGTTGCACATAAAGAACAAGGATATGAGACCATAAGGTGGCTCTGAGCTGTGAAAAAAAAATGTATTCTCCAGCAACAGAGCAAATGACTTAAGTTTGCTAAAGTAACAGAACAGAAAAGAATTGTTCAGGTAGATAGGTTGTAAACATCAAATAACCATTTCAGGTTGAAAGTATAAAATGCTTTTGAACCAACAGATTTAAGGAATAACATTTGAGCCTCTCTCCTAATGAAGTAAAGAGAAAGTAGGATGTCCTCTCCTGCAGCACTGCTAACCCTATTGCCACCTGCAGTGATGTTCTTCCACCCCTGAGTCAAACCAGCTGTGTCCTAACCAGGTTTGACCTCAGTGCAGCTGGGGGGATCAGCCACTGCTCTGTCCTGCCCTGGTGTCTGTGTGTACAGCAGTGACCTGTGCTGGATCTATCTTTTCATTCCAGCCACAGCCTGAGCCCACAAGGTTACTCTGAAGAGCCTCACATTAGCACAGAAGTGCAACTTTAAAAAAAGAACACAAGGCAAAGCATCAGAACTGAACGTGGGAATCAGTAACATTTGCCCAATTAAAGGATGACCAGGAGAAATGCAGTGGAAGCTTGAAAGGATGTTTGTTTATATTTCCCCAAATATAATACTATAAACCAAATTTCCCCTTAAAAGAGCACACAAGAAAGCACAGAAAGCAGAACTTGTGGTCAAGACCACTTATGTGTTACTGTGGTTATTGTCAGAATCCCAACTACTGTCCATTCACTGAATATGCAAATCAAATTTTCTTTTTTTTTTTTTTCAGTAACAGCTACAGACCTATTAGAACCTGAGGTAAGAAAAGCAGAAAAGGTATTAAATACATACACAAATTTGGTGTAATTTTAAGGAAACTAAAAAAAGACATGTAAGTGACAACAAAAGCAGCACTAACAGCAATCTTCAGGTGAAACAACCCAAGTAAAGCGATGTTTATCAGATGGAGATACTTGAAATTCTTTGTACCAAGCATGTTGCTTATTTAGCCTGGATGCAGATGTTTATCCGAAATAATGTTATGTTGGTAACAATTTACTAGGAAGCTATAAAAACAAGATAAAAACATTTGCATTTGATGCAGCTGAACAGCTTAAACCACTTTCTCAGACTTCATCCTGAACAAATGGCACCAAACCTGAGACTGCATTCTATGAGCTGCTGAAGTTCCTAACAGTGAGGCCAACAGGGCTGGTGACTGAAAACTTGGGACAATTTCACTTTCGTGCAGCTGGGCAGCATAATGTGGTTTCACATGATTTTTAGGGGTACAAGGAATACAAAACCTGGCACATTGCAGACATTAGGCTGGGGCACTGAAGAGCTGAAGTCAAATTCCCACCACCTGTCTGCAAGCCCTGGCACTGGCTAATTGTGATAGTGAATGGATGGCCAGAACTCTCCCTCTTGTGCCTTGGCCTCCCTCAGAGCAGCCTTAAGTCCAGGCTGCTTCCTGACATCTTTGTTTTTCTCTCTCTCAGGGGGTTCTTGAAAGGCAGCAGAGCTATAGGAGGTGATAAGGAATTCCTCCTTCCCCTACTTTAGTGCCATTTCCTTGCAATCTTCATTCAGGACAGCAAAACACTAAAAAGGTGTCCTTGTAGATATCTCTTGGAACTACCACAGCCTGAGGAGAGAGTCTTCAATGCCCCTATATATTTATGCCATCAATGGGTCCTTTGGTACTGCTGGTGTCACCACTGCCGCTTTTGGCTGCATTTCCAAGGGCAAGTGAGACCCAAAGAGCTCTTGAAAGAAAAGGCTGTAGGTGCCCAAGCTCCAGGAGAAGGGCCTGGCCTAGGAAATACAAGTGGCCCAAGACATCTGACTGAGCACAACATGCAGGGTTCAAGGTCAGGTGAACCTTGGGCAGTATCAGTTACTGGCTTTGTATGCATTAATGCTGAATACCTGTTTGAAGAAGCTCAGTGTCCCCATGCAGGATATTAGGGAGCCAGGGGTCTAACCCTGGGCTCAGATCCTGCCTCAGGGACTGCAGGCCTTTGAACTGAGTGGCTCTGCTGGACTCATAGGCATCCACACCCTCTGCTGCCCTGGCCTCGAGTCTTTCTTGGTGTGAAATTGTGTGCAGCTTCTACAATACATAGGTGCCATCATGTTATTACCTTTAATCCTTTCTGAAGGAGTAGCACTGCATCATAAAAATGGTGAAATAGAAAAAAGATTGAAAGTCATAAATACTCCAGTAGCTGTATTTTACTAACCACTTCCTCATAAATAAATAGTTTAACATAACATAACATGATTTGGAATGACAGATTTCAAGTGGGCTGGCTTCTGTATAAATAGACAGTTTGACTTCCCATTCAGCTGTAGTCGACTAAAATACAGACTAAAACAAATGTGTAAAAATACATCAGAAGTAGGAACAGAACCAGGTCTGGCATTTCTACCACTGATTCATAAGAACACTTCCCTTTTTCAAGTAAAAAAATTCTCTTTACATGCAACCAGAATTATCTGCATAAATTTCTAAGTAATTTGAATGGGCATAGCCACATATTCCCATTACAAAGCAATAAAAAAAGTGTTCTCAACTTTCAAGGCAAAATTTTCATGATATAATTAGATTCATTACAATGCATAATAGTGATTTTGATACCATGTTTTTCACTTGCTAGATTAAAAACCATTCATCTGCTGTTCTTCACTGACATCCTACATAACAACAGGAATTAATTAGTCACTGAACAAGATTACCCAATGTTATTTTTTCCAATATAACTGCTGAAACATTGAGTTAAAAACTCTCTCAGAATGAAAGGGTAGCCTCAAAATTATGCACCCATAGAAACTGCTAATGAATAAAGGGTTAAATTTTAAAAGTGTTAAAAGCCATGACTGGTACTGAGATTTGCAGGACCAACCCAGGTGGGTGTGTGCTGTCAGCATCTGTGGGATCCTCAGGTGCACAGCACAGCTGCACTACAGATATTCTCTCTGGTTTCCCAGGCTACACTGCAGGGCACAGTTAAGACAGTATGAAACAAATAGTACATGATTCTGAGTTTGCATTTAATATTTACAGCAATCTTAAAAAGCCTAATGTTCATAAAAACTGAAATCTTTGCAACAAGAATAATGCAGTAACAAGTGGCGACAAACGCTGTTACCTTCCACAGATACTCTGTCTCTGTACTGTTCAGTTATGTCTCTGTAGCATCAAAGACAGATGATTTGAGGTTATTAGCATCTTATCCTGCTGAAGAGGAACTTGTTCTGGTTCCTCTGAGTTTGTAACTACTTGGACAGAGTAGAAATATCTTCTGTTCTCATGGCATCAGCCAGGAAGCTGAGTTCATTGCACAGAGTCTCGTACCTGAAGGCCATCCGGATCTGGGCAACATTTGTCTTTCGAATGTCATTTCCCTCAGGCCCTTCCTTGCAATAATTCACCCCTAAGAATTTCTGCTTTTCCTGTGAACAGGATTAAAAGTCAAAAGGAAGAAGTCAGTTCAACTGCTTTGACTTATTGCAGAAAGAAGTGTTAGTTGAAGGAGTCCAGTACAAGTGAAAAGAGCAGTTTCAACCAGCAGATTGAACTCTTCCTGAGAGTCTTAACCAGTTTAGGTGATTTTAAGGCTGAAGTTTATCCACATAATCACTCAAAAGTGCACTCAGTCTGGCTTGCTAAAACCCTCTGTGTTAGTGTTCAGCCTTCACTGCCACATCTTGCATGCAAGAGGGCAAAGAGAGGTTCTTTTTAGGTCTCTTTCGTTGGTTAAATGTCACACAAGAGGAAAATTGGAAGAAACAACAGAATATACTCATGAAGCCCCTTCAAATACCAGTTCCTTCAAAGAAATGTTCAAAAGTGACATAGAAGAGAGAATGCTCTAAAGTAAGTCCTAGAGAAAGCCTTGGCTATACAGAATTTTAAAGCCAAAAGGGAATTTAATCTAAACTAACTGCCTATCTAAACCAGAATATTTTCTGTAGTACTCCCTTTTAAGCAAAAACATGTCTTGCTTATGACAGGCAGTTGTTTTTACTTAATGCTAAGACATGATGTAGAAAATCACTGGCAAAAGGATATCACCCAAATAATTAAAAGTTTGTAACTGGAAGGAGAAGTGAATATAAACAGGCATCTGGTCTCTTTACATATTTTGAGAATTTCAAAACAAAGCTAATGGGGAAAAGTAATGTTAATACTTTACTTGTAATGTAAGACTGCATAGCAGATAGTTTGTGACTACTTCTGGAATGTGCACAAATACATCACTGAACAGCTGCTATTCAGTGTTCCGACTATTGACTTCTGGGTTCCCACTTGCCCTAATATTCACAGCAGAGGTTTTCCAGCCATACTTACCTTATCTGACAATCCACTCTGTAGAACGCTGTTTCTTGCTATTTCACACAAGTCACACGTGCTTAGTTTCCACACCTGAGCTGCAATAGCATATTCTTCCATGAGAGCTTCCTGCAGCACCAAAATACATTTGATATTAAATTATTTGTAAATAAGATATAAATGGGGATACGTGCTCATTACTAATTAAGGATTTTATACATGCTCTTTAGACAGCTGTGAAAAATTAGAAGTTTGAAACTTTAAAATCACAACTACTATGAAAAGAATTGTTCATTTCAAATTTCCCAAGGACTACTGGTTAATAATTAATAGGCACTGGGTATCCAGCCTAAGAAATTGCAGCCTGCAGTCCAGATCCTTGGAGGCAATTCCAAAGGAGCCCCCAGAGTACACAAACACCCTGGAGCACCCAGTTGTAAACCTGAGTGATTTTGCACATGGACAGGTACAGGGCAATTTCTGGCTGCGGCCCTCCCACGCAGGCGGGCGGGTGTGGCCCCAGGGGCTGTCCCAGCCCAGGACCTTGCACATTCCATGTGACTGCAACCCTGCCCCAGGCAGCAGCAGCTCCGGGGCAGGGCCAGCAGGGCTGGGCTCGTCCTGGGACACGGAGCTGAGCCACAGATGTGTGCCCACGCCTCTGGGCACAGCCTGGCTCCAATCGGTGCCAGCCACAAACAGGGGCATCACAGCCAGTGACCAGGCACTCCTGTCCTGCCAGGCCACCCAAGGACAGGAATCTGTTTCAGCTCACTGAGCAAGCAGCTCATATGTCATCTTGTGATTCCACATCGTGTTTTTGTAATGTACTTCCCCAGACTTATTAGAGTAAGGAAACTGGACTTTCCTGGCACTCTAGAGGATTGTTTATGAAGGCTCAAACCTCCCTTCAGCCTCATCCTTCATTTTATACTTCAACAGCCAACACTGGAGAGGCAAGAGTACAAAAGAAACATAATTAGGAAATCAGACATTTCCTTCTGGAGCCTAACAGTGAGTAGTAGACAGAGAATGAGGAGGGAGAATGAATGAAGTGACTGAAAGACATGACACTATGTCCTAAGCAATGAAATAAAACAGATTTCAGGTCATTCTGGACCCATGTGGTGCTGTTGCCAAATTCAAAGCTGGTGCTTTTTGCAACTCCTACCTTTGTGTAATGAAACTGCATGGGATCATCTGTGGAGAGGGAGACGTGCAGCCCCTTATGGAGAAATTCCCGTAGCGGATTTTTGGAGTACTCCAGGAATAGGCTGTTGTTACTAAGTGGGGACATAGCAATGGGTATTTGTGCAAGGTAATACAGATACTGGAGGACAGGACTCTGAAAAACAAAACACAGCATTTAATATTACTATGGGATAATGTAAAAGGGAAGGATTTCCCTTGGATAAAATGGAAACAGCACTACAGGGGGAAGACTAAGATCAAAAAGATTTGGTTGACATTGAACCATGACTTCTTCAGGAAGCACTTAAGGCTAAATTTTAAATCTTACTGATCTTTATAAAAATAATTTATGTTCTTAAATATAGATGTCATTTTTTTAAAAATATAGTGGCTAATATTACTGTAGATGAATAAGTGTATGTGTATATATATATATGAGCATTATGAGCACTGCATACCTTCCCCCAAAACCTCAAAGTCACAGGAAAGAGATGGGCAAGAACTGCTAAGCAATTTTTTATTTCCAAATTTACAGTCCAATAGATAAATATTAAGAGCAAAAGAAGTTTTAATTTAGGAGAAGTCATGTGTTACTATTGTACATAATACAAATAATCTGTGATCACATCATCTTTATTACTGTTTTGCCTTAGCCAACCTATGAACTTAACCAGTGCCTTTATTACTGTTGCTATTATTAGTACCTGCTATGCTGTCTTATCACATCAGGCCATGCAGGAGGGAGGGAAGGGGGGAGTGCACTGGTCACACACTGCTTTAGTGCTGTATGTCTGGGTCTAATTTTAGGAATTACTATTTGTGAGCATAGTATCAGACATGATTTTAGGTACATTTTTTTTCTTTATTCTTGATTATGTTGAAAAATACAGAGAATTTTCCAGCATTAAGCAGAAAAAACTCACTTATAAGGGAACTCCTGAAAAATTACAGTAAACTCAGTACAAGTCTGCCACCCACTGACCAATTATTTTAATTACGAAACAGTGCCCTGAGGATGGGCTGAGTGATGGTTTTCATTAACTAATGTGCCAGGAATTATTACATTTGTTCTGTCATAAAACATTTGTTCTGACTAAAATATTGTTGTCTCAAGCAGCTGTGTTGAATTTCTTGATTAAAATAATCAAATCCTTTAAGAACTTCTGAACAAACTCTGAAGTACAGAAATGCCAATCAGACAAAATTACTTTTGTCCCCATAGAGAAAAAATGAGAGCTTTCCTTAAGTTCTTCTGGGACTAAACCAGGGAGCAGTAGGAAGTCTAAAGTTTTAAGCTTTGTTCATGTAATTTTAACTCTGCTTGGAGTAACCAAAACTGGGTGCTGCTAAGTCTTGGATGTTATCTGAACATTTGATCTTCCTTCCCTGTGAAGACAAAGCTGTCTTTTTGTAGCTTAAGAATAGGAAGTTCAATTGAGCTTATTTATTTCACTGAACCATGAAACAGTTTTGTTTGTAAAGGACCTTACAAAGGACCTTACTGAGATCATAGGGTTCCAACCCCCAGCAATGGGCAGGGACACCTCCCAGTATCCCAGGTAGCTCAAAGCCCCATCCAACCTGGCCTGGAACACTTCCAGGGATGGGGCATCCACAGCTTCTCTGGGTAACCTGTGCCAGGGCCTCACCACCCTCACAGAGAAGAATTTCTTCCCAATATCTAATCTAAACCCACCCTCTTTAACAAAGTCCCTCTCCAGCTCTCCTGTAACCCCCATTTAGCTACTGGAAGGTGCTAAAAGGTCTCCCTGGAGCCTTCACTTTTCCAGGCTGCACAACCCCAATGCTCTCAGCCTTTCCTCACAGGAGAGGTGCTGCAGGCCTCTGAGCATCTTCTCTGAGCCTCCTCTGGACTTCCTCCAACTGGTCCATGTGCTCTGGTGTGGGGGGGTCTGGGTGGAGTTTCTGAACAAACGGAAGAGTTTTTGTGCCTTTCTATGAAGGTGAATTAATGAGAAATGTCAATTTGGTGCCTTCTGTTTGAACCAGTGATGGATGTCTGAGCAGACAGTGATTAGTTTAGGAGCAACCAAGCAATACCTTCTTCAGGAGCAGTCCATGAGAGATGTTGTCTGCTGTCAGAAAGGCAGAAACAAGGTGTGTGATAGACCCAGCTTCTCCACAGTGAGGTCGAAACAGGAAAGTGCACATGCCTCTTTCCCTGAAGAGATTAAAAGCAAGTTACACTTAAAAGAAAGCACCATTCTTTATCTATTTGGTATATAACTGACAGTAATATGTGAAATTAAAAAGAAGAATATTAAATTACACATTGTCATACAGTAGTGGCTGTAGTGGGCTGCTCAAAAGGACAGCTCCCTCTACCCAAGCCCCTTCCACCACCAGACATATTTGTGTCTTCTTTCCTTCCCCACTTACAACTCTTTTAGCTATTGCCTACCCACTGGGTGAACAGCTACTGAATGAATTTCAGTGGAGTGAACTGACAGATGGAAAATTCAGTAAACCCATGCAACCTGTGGCTGCAAAATTCCTGGTTCAAAATGAGGGAAGAAGGGGAAGCACATTGCCAAGAGTTAGGTAACAGTACCTAGTGTTATCAGAGCCTACCATCTCACCAGGTTAAGTGTAGCATAAAACCACACCCTCAGAAGCAGAGATGATCTAGGAATGTTAGTAATGTTAGTTATTACACCAGACTTCCACTGTAACTTCTAGAATTACATTATTACCTACAATTAAAAGTGATGTTGGGTTCAAGGTTATAATGGACCCTGTTATTCAGTGCAGACAAATGTCCCACAGGTATTTGGAGTACTGTTTAAAACACTATTTCAACAAGGAGTGCTAGAATATAAGGCAATTCTGGGGTGGAAGTTAGTACCATTTTTCCTGATGTGAGGATGTAATCCATCCTCACTAATATTACCAAAAATATAAAATAGTCTTGTCAGGGCTGTGTTGACTCAAGCACTGAGATTAACAGGGTTAGCAGTTAGTGACTCATTGGTGAATTCTGTCAGTATCTCAGCTGTAAAGAGTATTTAATGATTATCTGGGGGCATTTTAATACAGTAGTCAAAATGATCTTGAGGTAAAAAAGAAATGCATTCATTCTGGCAGAATCTGTCTTTGAACAGAAAAGGCATGTAGACTACAGAGAATGTAAAGGAAGTCAGGAGGAAGGGATGACTTAGCTATCTGCTGTAGTGTGTCCTTTCCATTCCAGAATTGAAACTAACAACTATGCCTGATTGTTGCACATACAAGGTAATTTAAGATGGGTGTTTGCACTATGAGTTTTGATCAAATAGGATGATAAAGAAATGCTTGAAGTAGCAGTGGGGGAGAAGAAATAATATTTTGAATGCTAACTTAGATAAAACTGTAAAATGACAAATCTGTGCACCTTGTATAAAAAAATCCCAAAATGTTTTCTAAATAACTAAAATAACCTAAATAACTAAATTAAATAAACCAAATCCTTTCAGGGTAAGTGATGACACTCTCCTATCAGTGAATGACTTCTCTGTGCCTCAGCTGGAGTCAGTTGTGCAGGTCACTCAATGAGTCAGCTGCAAATTTAGCAACATAACCTCACGTTGAATTTCAGGCTTTCCTGAGCCTGGTTCCAAAATCTGCTCTGACAGTCTGATGTCACATAACTCCCTGCATTGGAGTCTCCTTGCCCAGACTTTGGTCTCAAAAGTAGTAAAACTGAGTGAGTCAAGAAGCCTGCTAAAGGAAGTTAGCTGGATGTGCAGTTTGTAATTGTGTCTACTCTGTCTCTGAATGCAGCAGCCCCTAAGCTAGTGTGTCACCATATAACTTTTGTGTCTCTTCAATTACCAGGAGATAGCCAGGCACATTGTATTTGGGAATCTGCTGCAAAGCCAAGCAAAGGTCAATAAGTGGGTTTTGTGGGGTTCCTTCTTTTGTTTAGGTTTGTATATGCAGCTTTTTGGAGTTAAAAAACCCCAAAAGATATTAATCTGATGCCTTTACAATTTCTGAATTTTTTGTTTGAATTAATTCTATCATTAGTATTTTCAAAATACCTCAACTACTCAACTTTCTAAATAATTCAAAATAACCCCTGCTTCATAAGATCTGTAATCTACACATTGACATACTGATTTTCTGGCAGCTTATAAAATGGGAAAGTATCTACTTACCTCCTAAGGTTGTTTAGCAACATGATGTTCACATACATATAATACAAATAATAGCTATATGGGGGATTCTTCTCACTGGTCCAGAGGTCAGGGTTAAGGCTCTTGTCAGAGAACATATGGCCACTGTGTTTGGATTCATCATCAACACTGTCAAAGCCAGTCACCTGGTGGGAGAAGAAATTCACAGAAATAAGGGGCTTCAAGAAGGAAACTTCAGCACCACTTACTCTTGCTTCTGGACTTGTTTGAACAAGCATCCAGTCCCTCCCCCTCCATTTCCATCCCTATCCTAGCAGTCCTGTTGCTCTGCATCCTACCATACCATGCACACAGCAGGAATGTTTTGTCAAAGTTTTACCCTTTTATCTTTTCTTCTGAGGCAAACAGGAAGCCCAGGTGCATAAAAGCCTTCAGGCTCCTGTGGGGGTTCACAGAGCTGCAAGACTCCCTAAGATCCAGACTAGAATCCTTTGAACTTATCTGCTGCCTTTGATAAGCAGCTGAAAGCAAGAGCTCCCAGCAAACCTCAGAGCTGTGATTTGAGGCACACTCAGAAATATCTGTGCTAACTTTGTGCCAGCACCTACATTCCCACTTCTCTCCTGAGTTCCATCACACAATGCTTCCTTTCAGCTGCCTCCTCCTTGGAGGCCAGTTCAGAAGCACCTCAAAGGACCCATCCTGGATGATGATGCACAAGAGCATGCAAACATTTTTGGTCATTAATGAAAGGACAAATAAATAGCTGCTGAGCTGTTTCTGAGGAAATAAACAGGTTGGGTGAGAAAAGGACCTCATGCAGACTTGTACTAAATCATGTGTCAGGGCTTTGAAACAATAATAATACAAGCAATCTGTAGAGGAGAAAGCTTTTTCAGTGCCTGGGAATAGCTGTAGACCAAAAAAAAAAAAAAAAAAAAAAAAAAAGAGCAGTAGAGGATCAATTTCATGTGAGAAAGAAAACCCAAACATACTTACATATTTGAGGAATAGGTGCAATTCTTTGTGGTCTTTGGGATTGATTGTTGCTTCAAACAAAGGTACAAAGATATTCTCCAACATCTTCCCAAAACTAGGCAGAATATTTTTAGACCTAAATATGTCACTGAAGGGGGAAAAATGGACACATTCTTTAATAAGCTTGTATTGTCCTTCACTTTCGTATTTTCTGTTATTTGTGTACACTCTAGAACTTCAGTTCCACCAGGATTCAGAAATTCAAAGGTTATGTCAGGGCAGATTGTCTCTGTGTTCTGTTTCCTGCACTGCCTGGCACTCTGCTTCATCCAGGGCCTGCTGAAGCTCTCAAGTGCTCCAGAAATACAGACAGCATGCGGGGTAGTGCTGCCTCAGAGCAGTGACCCTGTCCCTTACAGGGTCCACGTACTAACAGGGGAGATAACGAGCTACCTCTCATGAAAGATTCAGTTTCCTGAAGTTGTTAACTACTCCAAACAAAAGTAGAATGCTGTGCTTTACTGAGCCCTTCAGAAAAAAAGGGATTGTACTTCCATGTGCCACTAAGTGCATGACTTATTCCAAGTGCTGACTGTGCCATGCATGTAAGAAATTGCTACGTAAGGAATTAAAGGAGAGAAACCTTCTCCCCAGTGAAAAGCACACGCTGGGAGATGTGTGACTGTGACAGCTCTTCCTCTACTCACACTCCAACTGGGACAGTTCAAAACATGAAGCTCAGCTATTAAGTCTGACACAATTATCAGAGGAGACTGTATTACAACACACAGTATTGGAAACAAAGAAATAAAGTCCCAAAGGATGTTTAAAAACTAAGAAGAATTGATAAGGACTTAAGTTTGGCAATCATCAGTCTGGGTTGTTTTCAAGTTCACTGTCATTTAGTCACTTATCTTGATTATAACAGTTTCACAGGCATTTTCTATTCCTTCATGGAATTCAAGAGATGATTTATGGAATTCAAGAGATGATTTATTCTCCTTACTAAATTGCATTTTAACTTGCCTTTGAATGCAGCTTGATTTAACTCAGTTGTAATTTTTGGTTTCAATGTCTTCAGATTTACAAATTATTCACAGTAGTTTTGAATTGCTTAATGAAGAATAGATTCAATCCCCATCTCCTGTCTTCCACCCCCAGACTGTCAGGAAAACTGCACCAATGGTCAAAAATAAATCTCCCAAGCTATTGCTTATAAACAGAACTACAGGACAGCTAATAAGCCATCTAAATGTTATCAGAAATTAAGTCATTGGTAGGATTTCAAACTAATAAGATTACCAAGAGCTCCTGATTACTTACTAGATTCTGGGAACCTGAATTATCCAGCGCATATTGGGGGAATAAACTTTATGCTTAATGAACCATTTTGCCAAGTTCAGCCATTCATCTGGAGACCGTCCATAAATGGATAAGCGAGGTTCTGTGTACTGGTACTTACTTTCTTCTAGTTCACGGGCTACTTCCTAGTAAGTAATAAATATATTTGCTTTAATATGGACACTAAGATCATTTACAGCTAGAAATATATTTATCATTGCATTTTCCTCAGAGCAGACATAACTGTATTGGCAGCCTTTAAACATACACGGAATCTCTTGTCTTTCGATCCATTGTTTTGTTTTAGGCATATTCCAATATCTAATATTGAATAGATATTCAGTATCTAAATATTCTACTAACTAGCTACCTCAAATATCATGTGGCCATAATTTAATTGTACATATAACTGGTAATAACTCTTAACACCTTTTAGAGGACAATGTTCTTTTGCAGTCATTATAACACCTTTGTCAGACCTATGTTTAAGATTGATAAATCAGAATTAGACTATTTAAACTACAGCAAATGTCTACATAAAATATGCAGAACAATGGAGAATCTGACCTAGAATCTGTGGTAGTAAGCAACTTCACGGCAAGTAATTTTAGACAATGCTTCTGTATATTCAAGAAGAGCTAACATCTATTACATCAGAAAAACTACTAATTTTTTTGTTCTAAGAAATTAATTTGAAGCCCGTTGCATGCATGTGCAGGTACAGATTTATGCAGAGGCACTTTCCTAGCTACTCCCTCCCTAGCAACTACCAGTAGCAAACTAAATCCTAACAAAATATTAAACCATTGAATTGACCCTTGGCTGCTCTCTATTAGTTTAAAACTACCCACAACTCAGCTTTGAACTCATATACAGCTTATGTGGATGTTTCTAATTCATAAAACTATTCAGAAAGCAGCAGGAGCTAGCTTAGCAGAAGTTTTCCTCTGAGGAATTGCTGGAGCAAGCCCAATACTTGGAATCACTTAACCATAATGTTAGGTCTGTATACAATTATAATATCACAAATCTATTACAAACCTTCATTTCTCTACAGCTGGAAAAGCTTGAAACTTATTTACCTTGACCATACGAGCAAAATATTCACCACCAATATAGTTCTCAGTCTTCAAATACAAGTCCCTCAGCTCACTGGCACCAACTGGATTGTACTTGGAATTGAATTTGTCAAATCGATGGAATGTTTGACGTCCCTGGCGGAGGCAAAAAAACCCAAATAACCATAGTTTTAAGAACACACAATAGTTCACAAATTAAATTGCCTAGCATTAAAAGGCACAGAAAAGAAAAATCCTGTGATAACTTCTTTCAAACATGCACTGTAATGCATGAAGTCAAATTCTGATTTAGTAAGTTATCATGCAAACTTTGTAGAAACTAGAATTTCACACTTGGAAAACTGAGCTTTTTGCCATTTGTTTGGTCATTTCACTAGACTTACTGCATGGACATCTAAAGAGTCTACAGTGAGGTCATAGGGGTCCATGTGCAGGCTTTCGAAGACTTGCTTTAAAGTCATCTTCTTGCCTTTTTTCTCTGCAACAATCCTGTCGGGCTCTGTTTGATAGGTGTGCTTAATGAACCTCAGTAAGTGCTTCTGGTTCATGCAGGCAGCAGCATGGATATGAGTGTCAACCTGAAATCAAAAGGTTATTTATGCTTATCATTCATCTACATAAACTTCATTAGCATAGTATCTATGTCACTCACAACAGGGACTAAAGCCTTCTGAAACGTTCCTTAAGTAACAAAATGGATTAGTGCCTAAGCAAGCCAAAATGTTTCAGAACCCTGAGATTTTGATTTTGGTAGCATTATTCCATAAGCAGAACTGTAAGTAAAGTAGTCCTCAATTAGTAGTTTCCTATTTAAATAGGAAAATTTTCAACAAGATACATTCTAAGTGCCAATCACTGACCCTGGTTCAGATTAAATTTGATACTTCCTTAAAGGACACTGATCCCTTAGTATCCTTTTACTTCATTAGTGAATCAACAACACCTCTCTAGTTATAGACTGTGGTTATAACTAACTTCACAGACTAAAGGGACTTGGAATTCTCAGCCATTTCCAAAAGCAGAATTCACTTTTGTATTTCATCCATATGAAACATCTTAGGCCACCAGAAATGAAGAATATATGTGTGAGATTTTTGTCACCCATTTTTTCCAAGTTTAATTATAATACAGCAACTCATAACGCTGACAGACTTCAGATCCCTTTCCTTAGATCTCTCCACACACTAAAGGAAGTGCAAATTCACAGAAGGGCTGAGAGTACTCCTTCAGGGTTTGTTGATAAAAAGAAGTATTGACAAGAAACAACTGATTTCCACAGGTCTGCTTTGCTTTTGCTCAGAAGCTTGCAGTGCTACCTGAGCAGCCTCTATTGGAACACAATCCAAAGGAACAACTCACAGGATCTGGGGGTTGGTTGTCATTTATGTTTTCCCTGTGTAAGTCCTTAGTAACACTAAAATAACTTCTCAAATAAACCAAATATATGAGGAGCCACTGAACCTAAATGTCTGAAAGGACTCTCATCCAGGACTCCTCTGTCCAGGAAACTACAAACAGGGACATGAACAAAGGGAGCCCAAAGCATTCACCTTTGTGCAGTGACACTTCAGTTTCACATTCCACCAACAGAACTAATCGACATCCTTATCTGGTTTAAGGATCAGCAGGAAACACATCACAGAGCACATGAATAAGCCACCCTCCTACAGTTTAAACCTGGGTTTATGCCATGACATCCAGGCCACAGGAATGCCACTGCTTCATTTGGCCCCTGGAGTCATTCTATTTGCATGTTCTATCTACACAAGTTGTTGCAGATTCTCCCTGTGAATGTCAGTACCATAAATAAAGACCAGGATATAAAACTGAATCCTAAACACTTAATTGTTAATCACTGCCTAATTCAAATATACCAGACACATTACAACTAAATGAAAAAGCAAGAAATATATTGCTGTCTCAAAGTACAGAACTTGAAGTACATTATTAATGCACAGGAAACAATGCTGTGTATAAACAGAAAACACACCTTCACACATGTATTCTCACCCTCCTCAGAGTACTTGTATAGATATTTGAGCCCAAGTGCATTTTATACATGTGCTTACTCAGGTTAATAAACATTCTCTGGTTTAGGCACAAATGTTGTTTACTGTAAACTCTTCCTGGAACAGTGAAATACAACCAGGCTTGGTCAACTTGTATGGGAGAGTGGAACAACAGGTACCAGATGCCCTACAGGCTCTAAATGCTAATGAAAAGCAAGTCATAAGCAGAGAATATAGGTGTAGGGACCCTGAATAAGTGCAGTTTATTGAATTTCAGAATGCAGTGGTTTCAGTAGTGGCTCAGCTACTGGAATTAACGAGTCTTGAAAAAAGTCAGAACAAAACAAGACACAGCACTTCCTCTTTATGCAAATAAACATGAATTCACTGCTGTTGGGAGGGCAAGGATGGAAAGCAAGGAGGCTTTTTGTTTCTTTTGTTTGCTTGTGAGCAAAGATCACATTGCTTTTAAAATCCTGCTTCCTGTTGAGAAATACTTCTCTAAAGGGTGCCTTTGCTGTTTAGTGAGCTCCTGTGACATCTTCTCCAGTCCCCACAAACACATCACACACAGCCCTAGAGCTGAGCTAACCACAGTAGGTTTATTTTGAGAACAAAGATCTGCCTTTATATATATATATATATATATATATTTTTTTTTTTTTTTTTTTTAACCTCCTTCTCCTCCTTCAACCTAAACATACATATCTGCCAAAAGTTGAGATCTTTCTGGAATCTCCTTAATGCTTTTTCCAGAAAATATTCACTACTTTAGTCACCTTTTTTCACTACCCAGTATAATTTGACCTTCAAGCAAGCAGCAACTTCAGTAATAAAATGTCATAAAAGACTCAAGTCTAAAGTCATAAGAGTATCACACAGCTTTCCTTCTTTATTGTATTTTAGCATAAATGCAACTTTTTGGAAGGTTTTCAGGACTTGAGCTTTGAGCTACTCTTACACATAGTGTGTATGCTCTTGTACATTTTATCATGCAGGCTGCAATCCTAACTAAATGAAGAACACAGAGCCCTTAGAGCTTAGGTGGGCTGATTTGATTAGGGAGACTGTTGTTATTATTGTTGTTAATATTATGTGAAATGTTATCATTCTAAAATATTGTTACTAACTTTTTTTGCTGTTTATTATGAAAGGCTTCTATTAAAACAAGTTGAACAGACTGAATCAATGTAAGAGTGACATTTTCTTACCTTTTTTACCTTTACATTCTTCCTCCCCCCAAAAAAAGAAAAAACCACTCCCAGTTTAAGATGTTACTATTTTGTTCTTCATACAATACCTGAAATACCTGATGCTTTTCTGAACCATGAGTAACACACCCCTACCACAAGGTTTATTTGTTTATATTTGCAAACATTCTCCTTTCTTTTCAAATGTAGTATAGTGCCATTCCAGCCCAGTTTCTCCTTAGTGGAAAAAAGCCCGGTTGCATTCCCTCAGCCAGATTTCCTGTTGCCCTGCTTATTGTCCCCTCCCCCAGCAGAAAACCTTTCACTCAAGGTCACATAACTCTTCAAGGGAAAGAAAAACAGAATGACTGACAGAAGCCTGTCTTGGAACACAGTATAATACCTTCAGTGAACTCACCCTTTTTAACACATGGAAACAGTTGTTTACATAAAGGTTGAATTCTTGTAATTCCATCATTCAAGCAATGTTGGACATCAGCTTTCTTGCACTTAAAAGATGGTAGAATTCCCTTCACTCAGCAATTCTCCATGTAACAAAGCCAGGCTTGCTTTCTCTGCAGATTCCTAGTTCAGACTATTCCATTCCCTTCCTCACTGCCCTGACCACCCTGTGCTTCTCTCTGCAGGCTTTGGGGTGAAATCTCATCCTTCTCAGGCAAGGTGGTTACATCTGTGTACACCTTACAGCCTGGAGGAGTTCCCACTGTCCTCCCCACCTAACCAGCACCAGCTTCCCTCAAACACTCCTCCTCCTCCTCCCTTATCTTCCTGCATTCCTTCTCTTTCATTCCAGTGTTGCTCAGATCTCCACAAAACCTCCATCTCAGATCTGTTTTATGGATGCTTATCTGTGCATATCACAGTGTTGCATTGAATTGGGCATATGAGCTAGATTCAGAGTGATAAGTGATAAATGCAGCAAAAATGCCAAGGCCAGCCCTTTAAATAACACTGAACTTTTCCAGGGCATGGATTAGTAGTACCCACAGCTGTAAACTGCCACATTTTCTAAACACATACACTTTCACTTGTAAATACCTCTCACCCAATAGCTATGGGCTGCATGAACTTGACACTGAATCCTCTGCAGGCTTTATTTCACTGCTGAATTGAAGGGACATCATTCCTCACCCCACTGCTAGATTCCCTGCTCGTCAATACATTCCTACTGCATCAGCTTTTCTGACAGGATGCAAAGCTTTATACAGTGTGATTGATTTTCTCCTTGCAGTTCCTTAACAGGCATGAGAGGCAGAGGCACAAAATACTCTGTCCTCGGGTAGTGCAGGAATGCTCCTAGCAGCAGAAATAGTCCCTAGAGCTGTGCAGAGCTCCCTGGGAGCTTGTCTAATTCATATTTATGCCATGCAGAGCAACCCAGAAACCAGGAGAGATAAGAGAATCCTTGCATATACAGCTTCTTGTTTGGCTGCAGAATCCAACCTGCTTGTATTTGCACAAATGCAGAATTACTCTGCTGTGAAAGAAAGGAGACAGGAAAAGCTTTCTTTATGGTCTCTACAGAAATTTTGCCTTATAATGATTGATGCCTTTAGACCTGATCGTATTCTGTGCTCACTTGCAAGACTGAGGACAGAGACAAGAATTTGCCTCAGCATCCCTGCAAGGCAGGAGGGGAGAAGCAGCACTCAGAGCTTTGAAAGCACAGCAGTCAGCTTTTCTGCCAGTTAACAGTGGCAAGGCACCATTCCATGCTGAAGGACATTCCCTTTGGATCTGATGCTAAGCTGTGAGTCTTCCCCATTCACTGTCATTTTGGTTTATATGATGAAAATATTCCATCACTTAAGTCAGTTAAATAGCTACTGGGGGAAACAAAAGAAATATTTTAAAAAGCTAACTTAGAATGAATCAAATTTCAGAGAAGTTATAGGTTCACCATTCACTCACAAGGCTTGCAATCAAATTTTTAAAAAGCAGACATCTGCTAATTTCATTCAGTATTTTGTGAGATCTATAGAATTTAGTAGCATTTAGCCCCACTCTAACTTTCCTTCTTACAAGTACAAACAGTGGTATTTCGTCTGTGGTGTTAAAAACCAGCTAGAATTTACTTCCTTTTTGTCTAACCAATAATGAAAAAAATGAAAATTCAGTTCCAAAGCCCTCATCCAACAGATGTCACAGCACCAGCCAGCTATTGGAGCATAGGCTAGCTAGTGGAGCATTCAGCAGGGCTGTGAATGCAGAAACTGCATTCTCTCATGCACAGTTCCCCACACAAGTTTGGGCACCTGCACTAGTGAGCCTGCAGGCAGGAGAATGTGATGTGTAAAAGTCACTGCTAGGACATAGCCTCAGGTCTGGCTTGCTGACACACTGAAATAGTGGCTGCAGAAAGCAAGGATATCCAAAGAAGCTTAGGCTGAGATTTTTTCATCTTTAGAAACTGTATCAAAGCTATTTGCAGTGAAGGACACCTGCCAATTCAGGATATCGATTACAAAGGTAACAAATAATGTTAGGTAAAAAAATATCTTGGCTTCACCTCAATAAAAAAAAATTAACTGAATTATCTGAGGCTGTTGGGCACTGAGGTCTACAGGAAGCCCTTCTCAAACAAGCCTCACATAGAGGACAAGACACCCTGGTACACAAAGGTTAAAACTCAGCTCTGAGTTTGTGCACCACAGAGCTAAACTTTTGAACCCAAATTTCATTCTTCATGCAGGCAGCGTTATGTGGGAAATGTGCATTGCCTGCACTTTGTTGTGCATCAGCTGGAGGATGTGAGGAATCCTGCTGATGGCAGACTCAAGAGTCTCCTCTGAAGTTTGTGTTTCCTCACAGACAGTTGTTCACCTCCTGTGGAGAGCCAAGGGGAGCCAGCCATGCTGTCTTACCACCTGTGGATTCTTGTCTATCTGTGTCCTTAGTAAAGGGCAATTTTCCAGGTCCAGCTTCATCAGTGCAAAACACATCTTGGGCTGCATTCTGGTTAAGTTCAATATGCAAGATATATATGTGTATGTCCCTTATTTAAGATGAGCCTTATCCAGGGTTTTAGGAAATAGATGATTTCACTGAAGGAGAACTCCAATTAAATGAGGGAAAAATGGGGAAGGGGGCAGAAGATGGGAAAACCAGTAATGTTCTCATGCTCGCAATTAATCCTGGCCAGTTTTCTACTGTAACTTTCTAAATGCAGCAATACACGTTCACTGACTGACCTTGCACTACATTCACACCTGTTCCAATTTTAGCATTTTCCATCCATTTCTTTGGCTCTTTCATCTAAGCAGATTGTACCAGGACCTCCCCCCTTGTGTCGGAGGGATGTGATACACAACTTCACCAACAGCCCTTTGGGAAGGTGAATCCTGTTCCTTGCTGAGCAGTAAGCACAGTAAGACCTAACAAAGGGACATCCTGAAAGCACAGGCTGAGAAGTGTGGCTTTCAAATGTTTCACTGCTGATACTGTTATTAGCAGGGAAGCACTACAGGGAAGTTTCAATTCCAAACATTATTGGGCTTAGCAAAGCACAGGGAAAACAAGATTATCTAGGGGCTTACAGGAATTGTATCTACAATGCACTTTATTTTCCAGAGTGCATCAGAAAAATACTACTTGTAAGCTTGCTTCATAAAAATACTTTAAGCAAGACTAACTCTGTGAGGCAAGAATTTTGCAAGCAGTACCTGGCAGTAGGAATAGTCTCTGGCAGAGAAGAGCAGGCTGGTTCCTGCTCTCTGCAATGTGCTTATTGCCAGAGGGAAAGCAGTGCACATTTTGTGCTTTTGAACAACATGAATCCTTTTGTAGAGTGGCTTATTCAACAGCAGGTAATTAAAAAATAATTAAGATATGTCCAGAGACACTGAACAATTGCTTTTAGATCAAAAAGCTGAACTTAGTAAGTACAATCCTGTTAATTACAACTTCTCAGTAATCAAACTGATTGTGTAGTCACCCGATCCACACCTCTGCATGTCTCAATCGCCGTGTGTTTTATTATTAAAGTCTCTGTCAGCCACTGAGGCATTTTCTCTGAATGTGGCACGTAGCAAATTTCCAGGGTTATGCAAGAAAACTGTCAGGTTGGGAGCTGAGTCTCTGCCACTTGAGAGAACCAGCTGATAGATCCTCCCATCCACACGTTTAACAGTCGGAAGGGTGAAATCCATTAGAACTTACCTGACAACTCATCTGCTTCCACCCTTGTGATGGACACTGGGACAATTTATTACCACAACAGTAGCCAGAAAACACTGGGTGTTATAGGGAAAAGCCAAGGGGACTTTTTGATGAACTAGTGCTAACCAAAATCTAACAAGATTAGTAAACCCTGAAGTTACAAAATAAGGATTATCTTTTCCAGTTGCACAGAGAAACAATGCAAAATGGACCTAGAGTGGTTAAAAACACCAGCAACAATTGTGAAGAAATCTCACCTATCAAAATGAAGCAGTAACTCCAGTAAGCTCCTCTCCACTTCAGGAAAGGGAAGCAAATGAAGCAGCCTAACAGTGTTGCTTCCCTGCTTTGAAGAGAACACAGCTAACACAGCTCCCTCCCATTGGGTGTGAATATGCCAGGAAATAAAATCAGCTCCTTGATTCCCCTACCTGTCTCCTAATTATAGCCCAGTGTATCTCAGAGGGAGTCATGACTACAACTCAGATAATCTTTTTACTTAATATATCACAGACTGTTTTTACCAGATACTGATGGCAGCATGAACCCTCAGTTTAGTTTCTGTGGGAGGTCTTTTGACATGTACTTAAACATCTATTTTCAATATGAAATGAAATTATTATCTAAAATCTATACAGCTGTTCCTACTACAGTCTACTAGGACATACCTACATGAAAGCAGAAAAAGGCACTTGAATGTCTTTGAGTTCATTAAAATTAGTTAACCTTCATAAGGATATTTTTATTCATAATCCACGTGAGCGTCATTTGATTAATTCTCTTTCATTCTTTTAAAGCAATCTACACACAATTAAGTCCTTTTGATTTGGAGTAAGTAAACAAATTAGCTTAGCATAATCCAATTAACCCACGCACATTCAAGTTAATTTTCCTGGAGAGCTCCCATGTATAAAAACATTAACATTCTTAAAATAACTTAATTCAGTGGAGTAGTATGCACACACTACTTTGTGCATATCATCTACACCTCCCATAAGAAAAACAAAACTGCTGGAACTCCCACTAAAAACAGCATCATGCCTTTAATCCTTCTCTCACTTACCTTTCTCACATTATAGAAGTCTCGATGGGGATTGCTCTTCAGTTCTTTAAATTCAGACATCTCGTTCAGCATCTCGTGTAAGCTAAATTTAGATTCTAAAAAGTTAAGCCTCCGATGACAATATGTTTTCCTGTAGAAGAAAACACAAAAATTATCTGTAACTTAAAACTAGTTGTATTTCAAATTCAAAAAGAACATCCAAATTTTCACAGTAAAGACAAAGTTAAGACATTTTATGAGGTCCAAGACAAAACCATTCTTTTTAGCCTACTGGTTAACAAATATGTAAACCAATTTCAGACCAAAGTTATTAGTAAAATCTCAAACAAAACTCTACCATAACCATGTTATATCCTTCAACTTGTCCAAATATTCATCACTATACCTATGCATAAACTGCAGTCCTTTTAGTAATAATGACCAAAGCATTAAACCTATAATCAAATGTGATGTCAATTGCAACTTCTCTAAAATAGTACCCTCAATAGAACAATCTTCTCATACATAACAGAAACAACTTGTCATCCAGCCTTACTCATAATGATTTTTTTTTTAAATCCTCCACATTTATTTGCTTTTTCAGTTAAATGTGAGAAGTCAAGATAAGATCCAATATGCTTCCATTTTTCATACCTTGAGAACACACATATTGTGTCAAAATAGTTTTTTCCAAAATAATTTTTTGTGCCCTTTTTAGAAAATATGCTTTTTTGTTCCTGCTTGCCTACTCAAGAGCTCCGTCTTCACTTTCATCTTCTGTCATGTTTCTCCTTCTATTTTTAACCAATGACATGGTTTTTCTCTTCACCATCTGTCAATTCTTATTGACTCCACAATATTTTGGTAGCACTGTTAATGTAATAGCCTCCTTTTTCCTGCTTTATTGTTGGCAATCTCTCCTCAATAGGACACAAATCCCATTATGGTTTTGGAAGTCTGGTTCAAACCCAGTCTCACAGAACCCAATACTGATCAAGGCCTGTTTGCCCACAGCAGGAAGGCTGTTGAGTCATATGGTTATCCAAAAGATCACAAGCCTGAGGAGTAGGGGTGAGATTTCATCAGTTCACCAACAGCAAATATTAAAGAACAATGGCTTTCTGAGCAGCCCCACATGTGATGGGCAAAAATGACAGGAAAGCACTTGCTGTAAACAGGGAAACAATACCAGAAGAAGAGCTTATGCAACAGGAGCATGAGAAAGACCTTTTTCTTTTGGGCTGTGCACATTTATCAGTGTGGAGGAGCCTGTAAAAGCTTATTCTGAATTACTGAAGGGAGCAGGTGACTGACCTACATTCACCAAGGTGCTGAGTGTTCTAACTTGCCCTACCACAGCCCTTCTTACTTAGGGCTTCCTGTAACAACTGTGAAGTGAAAACTGCAAAAGGGGCTTCAGCATGACTCTTGTTTCTAGTTTTCCTCCCCATCCTTTTATCTTCTCATTATCTGTCTTGGAATATAATGCACTGGAACTGGAATGCATTTGCCCATAGCTGACTGTAACTAAAGCCTGCTCAAGCTGGCACTGATTTGGAGCTGATAATGCTGGCAGAAGCACAGGAGTTGGCTCCTGAGAAAGGGATTAGGGAATGGGCCAGGCTTGTTCTGCCACTGTCGCTGCATGAGGCAGACAGACTGACACAGCTGTGAGACAGACGCACAGGGAAAAGAACGCACCAGGTGGGGCTAACTGGGCACAGTGTCAGTGATATCTGTGCCACACAGCAGGACCAGAAATGCAGGGCTGGCACACAGAACAATAGCTCAGAACAGTTCATGTTCCTGCTTAGCTCCATCTTAGGAGTGGATTCTTTTCCTTTCCTGGTGTTGAGGCCGTGAGAGATGGTGCCATTCCCAATCTTCAGCTAGGAAGTAAATTTAAAACTGGATGCACATGCTTTCATCAGGCACTAGGCAAGGACATTGCTTTGTCATGAGTGTCGCTGACTGTACTAGAGTTGTCACATTTCTGTTTTTAGAGACTTCACAGGAATTCACTGGTTCTGGGAAATTTGACTTATTTTGATTGTGCATGCATGGGTCAATTTTGCACCCTATGAACAGTTAATTAACATCTGGAACAAATCAGACTGAATATTTATGTTGCTGAGCTGATCTGTATGCTCTGCATATGCAGGGTTTCTCTTCATGCAACCAGAGCAGAATAGACATGAAGGAATTTTGGACAACTATTTAAAAACCTCAGGTTCTGCATAGGCCAAAACAAAATTTAAGAGGCTCAAGCTTCACTCCAATGCTTCAAGAAGTTTGGGTCAGATCTGACTTGAATGTAAACATTTGGTCAATTTCTTGATTTTTTTCTCTTAATTCCTTTTTTTTTTTGCCATGGTTGTTGCTAAGAAACCAAAGAAATTAAAGGTAGCCATAGGTGGCATTTTATTTTTTCCTTTTTAAGATTTTCCATGATGCATTAATGCTTGACAAAGGCAAAACAAAACACTACTATAGAATGGGTATGCTGAAGAATTAAATATCACAGAAGTGAGAAGTAGTAAGCCACAGGTAAGAGGCAGCCTGAAGGGGGAGAAAGCAACAAAAGAGGAACCTACGTTGGGCCATCTGCAATTAGAGCAAGAACGTGGCTCAGGTCAAGGGTGTAGATCTGCAGGTCAGGATATGGCAAACTCCGAGGCTCATTGAGCTCCATCATCTCTTTGTTGTCATAAACAAAGGGAATGCCACCTTTCAGCTTGATAACATAATCCAAATTGTCTGGAGCATCATCAAGATTGTAAGGATCTTCATTTTCTTCTGGGGGTGAATGGAAATCTGAAAACAAATTTACATTACAGTTAGAAGAAATACCTTACATAAAAAGGCAAAATAAACTTTCTGCCTCTGTAAAGCTTAATTTCTAATAGATCTCAGTATTTTCATTAAAATCACATTCAGTTACTCTAAAAGATCTGCTGTTACAACAAGATCTGCTGGTTTTTCTGACGGGCTTTAGTTGCAAGCCCTCTCTAAGTGCCTACCTTAATTCAAATGTTGTATGTTATTAGAGCTCTCTGAACCAATGCATACAGATTTAATACTATTCTTTATTAATGTGTATTGGAATAAGTTTGAAAATGAGTTTGCAGAAGTATTTAAATTAGGATGATTGAAGTACAGTTGAGATTTCTGAACAATAAAATAGCTGTTGACTTCATATCCACCTTCATTATTTTCTTTTCACCTTCTGACTCACTGTAGCAATTTTGGAAATTCATATTTAAGCATAGAATCAGTTGGTTTTGCTGTGTTTGGATTGGAGCTTTTTAGTTTGTGGGGGTTAGTTTGTTTATGTGTGGTTTTCTGTGGTGATGGTTTTGTTGGGGGTTTTTTTAACAAAATATTTTTCTAACTTTTTTTTTTTATTAGAAGCAAGAAACACAGAAGCCAAAAATAGTACAACACAAATCCAGTTTATCCCTTGGCCTTCTGATCATAAACAAAAATCACAAAGTACCAGAAGCACAGCTGGGATTTGTTCAGTACAGTTTTTAAAGCCTTTCAAAAGTTATAAACTTTTTTCCTAAGAATCAAGTAATCACACACACTTTTAGGAGTTTTAGCTTATGTGAGCACTCAAACATTGTCACTCCTGTTATGAACAGCCCTTCTTTTCCCTTCTTTTACAATATCTTACTAATGCAACCAGCACAAAAGGTCCTGACTGCTTTTGTGTCAGCTGAACTACATTCTTTAGCTCAGTCTTATCAGAGATTTCTTCTTTTACCCAACAGTTAGGGCACCACAGAAAAGTAATTACCAGTCCTTTTATTCACCTAGAGCACCTGAATGTATGTTATAAACTGATACCATCCTTATCTCTAATATTCATAACTATTTAGCTCAAACTTGTGCTAATTAAGATATTGTGTAATGAGATTTCATTTTTTGTCTCTTAAGTTTAAAGTTGTAACTGTAAGAAAGTTATTAACCTAGTAACAGCTTGGAAATAGCTCCCTGGCAGCTGTTCTAAAATATCTTCCCAGTCTTGAATATTCAGTATAGAGTGCATACAGACAGTATACTGTCCTCTTCACACTCTTCTTGGAAAACAAACATTTGAAAACATATTTAGTCACCCTTTTTCAACCACTAAGCCAGAGAGTAATTGATTTAAAATGTCACTTCAAGGCTGAAAATAAGTTGTCAGCAACACAGACACACCTACAGTGGCCCATCTGTACAGACCAAGGGTTGCTCCTCACAGTCTAATCCAGAAATGAGCAGTGCAAACAGTTTAATGCACAAGCAAAGCTTTCAAGACACAACCCACCCAAGAGACAAAAATAATTTGTGACACACATAGTGGGAGAATATGCTCAACCTAATAAGCCTCGTTGAGAGATCAGTTTATTTACCCAGGCAGAATGCCCAACAAATATGACTCTACAGCTTCCAGTCTTGACCTGGCAAGTGTAGCCTGCCTGTGAAATTCCTGACTCAGAGCTTGCTAACTGGCATGTCTGTATCATGCTTCAATTTATGAGGTAGATGAGCTCATCACCCCTTTTAATCCCCTATGCCAAGAAGAGGAGGAATGACCTCACTTTAAACCACAGCCATACAGCTTTATCCTGGGGGAGCACAAGTATGCTACTTAACATCCCATTTGCTTAGGAAATAAAGTAGTCAATGAGGGTCTAGTCCTGGTTTTCAGGTTTTGACAGCTTAAGTCCAAAATTAGACACAGGATTTATAACCTAGGCTTGTCAGTGATTCTCCACTCAGTAACACAATAAATTACAAAGTCAGAAAAGATCATTACAAAAACACAACTTCCCTTTACTACAGTAGCGCATGGCTTTTCAATTCTGTAATTTAAAATAATGTTTAAATTTTTTCGAATGCAATTGAATATTTTAAAAGGCTATTCACCTGGGCACACCTCATCTTCAACCTTCCATTTTTGATCCCGCATGCTGCACAGGTACTGAGATGTAGTTCTCGGGAAGCGGTGGTAGGCAAGGCGCGAGTACTTCTCTCGGATGAGAAGAGCTTTCACCAGGCTCTTGGCAGCTTGTTCATAGTCATCAACTGTGACCTGGAAGGAAAACCTGGGTAAATACTGGAAAAAAAAAGCAGTTCTAGCAACAAACCAGATCCACATCAGTAACAAGGAGACTGAATTTCCAGAAACAAAACTGTACAGGGCTTGACCATAAGTCTTGCCCAAGGAGTCAGGAAGCCAGTGACAGAAGCAGAATCTAAATACAATATACAAAACACCAAGTGTTTCTATCCTACCATACATTTCCTATTTATTGAGCATATAATTATGTTGTCATCCAATCTATTATTAAAAAGAGTATAAAACAACTTTACTCCTAACTGTTTAACAAATCACTGTATTCACAAAGCAATTGCGAGTCTATTGCAGAGAACCACCATTATTGGCATTTTACACTTCAGGTACATATACAGGACCTTTTTTTACACCCTCTAGATAGAGAAGGTGGGAAAACAATAGTTTCTTACCCCTGCACAGTAGTCCCCACTAATTGAAACTCTCTGGAATTCTGGTACATCATATGGCACTTGGACTGGCACGAAAGCACTTGGGAGAACTGGCGTTGCAGGAGACAGGACGGGATTGGCAGGTGGTGCTTTCCATTCCTGAGGTGGAATTTGTAATGACAAAGACTGGGATCTAATCATCTTGAAACTTTTCTTCCTACAAATTCATGGTGTATAAAACATAAAATAAGCCATGGTGTAAAACACTAAATACACTGGAAAACTGATTATAGAAAGAAATCATCCCCTAGGAAGTTTTACAAATGAAATCTCTCATACCACAGAAAAAATCCTGGTCAGAAAGTACTTGTGCTTTAGCTTTTTTGTACAGACATTTCACATGATCTACACTACACACAACTTCACTTACCCTCTACATGAGTCCAATATGCCATAATTTATTTACAATAACTCTAAGATGCCCTAAGGTTTTTGTTTGGCTTCTCACAACTTCAGTTTCAGCAAGTTACTGCAGAAGGAAGCCGTGATCACTGTGCTCACTTTAGTAAGGCTTGATTCTTACAGACTGACAGCAGCAGAATTCATGAAGGATCAGACAGAAACAAGTCAATGTTACATATGGAAATTGTTGTTACACACACTTCTCATTCTTCCCAAAACCTGCAAGACCTAAAACTCATCTACTTGTCAGACAAGACCAGGCAACAAAATTTCACATACAGTCATTCAGTTCAAATTGTAAGGAAAAGGAAGAGCATCTAGTTATTCCTTAGGCAGTGTTTGATAAGACTTGTGCAGAAGGCTGATGTTGGTTAGAGTGATATCACAGCATGGCTTTGATATACAAGTCCTCTCCTCCCTTCAAGTGTAACTCACATGAATTTTAAAATGTTACCTTTTCTCATCAAAGCTGTGATAGATGTGTACCTCAGATAAACCAGTTAAAAAAGAATGCTGTGTTTTCCAGTGAAGTAATTGTAATACCTCAAGTAGAGCTTTGGAATATCTCTGAAGATGGAATTCATTTTCTTTACTCAGTTTAAATGTGCTTAAATGTATTTTAAATATTCATATAACATATAAATACTATGTTATAAATTACCTGCAATATTAATTTCTTTTGCACTGTGGAAATAGTCCCTACTTTTGTAAGTTGGGTACCAAAACCTTAAAATGTTAGTAAGACATCAGAATCACTAATAAAGAAAAAGGAACACTGAAACAACATTT
The DNA here is from genome assembly GCF_029582105.1 of Oenanthe melanoleuca. Lineage (NCBI taxonomy): Eukaryota > Metazoa > Chordata > Aves > Passeriformes > Muscicapidae > Oenanthe > Oenanthe melanoleuca. Next base: position 10,623,342 of record NC_079339.1, read on the forward strand.
TCTGAAAGCTGCATATTACTTCTGTGGTTATCTTAAGAGTAAGAACATGCAGTGCTGTACAATTAACACCCAAATTTCATCCTCTAAAGCACTTGTAGCCACCTTGGAAATCAGCATCAGTTTTGAAAGGCAGTGTTTGATCAACTGCAACTGGAAACAGCACAAGCTGTACTTGTGCCACTGTCCCTGAAGCACATTTCAGTCATGCAGGATAGGGATGAACACTTGTTCTGTTCCCACATGTAAACAAAATACCTATAATACCTTCTCCTGCAGTTAAATCTGTACAAAACCTGAGTTTGTATCTGTGAGATAAATTTTCCAAATTAAAGTGAAACACTCTAGTTCAGAAGGAAGTATATACCAAACATTTGTTTGACTGGTAACATCTGGTTTTCCCTTCTGTGCCTGTTTATGCCTATGAACATGCCAACTGGGAAATCCACTTGCACAATTCCAAACCCAAAGTCTCAGCTTGTATCATCAGTGAGTCATACCTTAATTTAACTAAATTGACTCTTCTCCCTTCTGTTCCAGAAACATGATTCCAAGTGTTGCCCAACTGCCTTTCTGCAGCTAACCAGGTACATGTGCTTAGCTATCACTTTCTAAGGCTTTCTTGTCTGCCTGCTTTTTGAACAGTCTCTACACGTCCAACCCATTTGGTGTCAGGCTGCTGCTGAGCTCATGTGACTCCAGAAACAGCCCAGCAGTCCTGTGGAGGCAAGACACTGGAACAGCCTGACATCAGGGGAACACTGCCTCTCTGACAGAAAAAAAAAAAAAAAAAAAAAAAAAAAAAAAAAAAAAAAAAAAAAAAAAAAAAAAATCACAAACCAAAGCAAGTTTGCCTTCATTACAGCCATGGATAAACCAAAGGTAGAATGCAATTTTTTTTTTTAATGTGCACTTTTATGGCTGACAGTGGTTAGATTTTCTCTGTGAGTAAAGGAAACCTACAAACAACCTCATTATGCCAATACCACTTTTTACCTTACCCCTTGATCTTAAACATAAATTCTTTGCTTTCATCTGTTTTTGCAGAGACTAAAGGAAGCATCACACCACTGTCATTTTCTGTGTTAAAATTTTCCCGTTTCTTTTAATGAAACTAGAAAAAGAGGGGGGAGCGTTTCTTCTTCTGACTCTTCTTACATTAAAGAGTCTTGGGGTTTTGCTCATTTCTTTCCAGCTATGCTGTTTATTAAATTTGCATAAGCAATATCTGTGCTATTGCTGGGAACACAGCTGAGACTACCTGACCAACCCAGGCTCCCTAGGGTCCATCCCCATAGCTCCTGCACAGGACAGAAGGACACCACAGGGGTGTCCCTGGTACCTGCTGCTGACCTTTCTCCTCAAGTAGGAAGAGGCATAATGCTGCTTGCCAGGTACTTCAACACCAACTCAAACTCACTTCAAATACTGTTTTCCACTAAGAAAGCAACTGCAGAGCATACCTTTTAGCTGTTTCCACAGACTGCTGCTCTGCCAGCTCCTTCTGCAGCTCCCTCTCCTTGGCCTCCTTCTGCCCGATGGGGCAGTCCTCAGGCACGGTGAAGAGCGACAACGCATCTTTGCTGTCTTCTTCCCGCAGGACCTTGGCGAACACCTTCTCTGCCAGGAGCCGCACGTGCTCGTCCACCTCCGAGATGTTCAGCTTGGGAAACTGCCGGGGCATCTCGCCTGGTGAGCAGCACAGGCGCTGAAGTTAGAGCCGCAGGACGGGTGAAGATGTGCCATGGTATGCCTAGCAGAACTCAGAACTTGGAGCAAAAGCAGAAGGAAGTAGAACAGCTCTGCACGAAGTACACAAGAACACAGAGCAGCTCTACCATCTCTACTTTTGAAGCCGTGCTAATTTGTGCATCAGGAACCTCTTGGTATACCCACAAAAATTCCTAAGCAATTTATGTAGAGATTTACCAGATTCCACTTGCACAGTTGGACAGACAATTATTTGTGATACAGAGGATATTCAGCTGTGTCTCCTTGCACTGAGCCTGGAAATCACATTCACTCTGTTGCCTTCTTCCTTGCTCATTGACTTCAAACCAACTGGCAAGTTAGAAAAGAAGGTTGTACATTTCCACCTCACCCCATCCCTTGCACAAATCACAAAGTCATAGAACTGCTGGGAGGTGAAACAGTTGCACAACAGGAGCAATCATAGTTAACTCAGTGACTCTTTTTCCACCTGTAGTGGCTCATGTCACATTTTTGAATGCATGTGGAAAGCAGATAGGTTGTGGACTTCCATTTCTACTTTGCATTTAAGTATTACTTTTCAAAAATAATATTTTATGTTTTAAATTTTTAAGTAGCTAGCCTTTCATCATAAAATATTTGTTTTGTTCTAGCATCACTACTAAAATGCCATCTTTATTGTTTCTTCTGTAGTTTCCTGGCTTTACTTTTATTCCATTTTCATAAAATCCAGAATGTGCTTTTTAGCATAACCGGAAGCATTCCAGAGGGGAAAAAAACCCACAGTGCTGATAAGCCACTGACCAACATTATTTGTTGTGTGCTATAAAGCTTTCTGAATGCCTTCAGTATGATGGAGTTTATAACAAATAAGATTAAATTCTTATTACATAAGTTAAAAATAGCTGCGAGCATGTCACAGCAAATGGATCCAAGCACTGCCAGAATGTAAAGGGTCCAAAACTGGCATTTCAGAATCCTTTTCTGTTAGAAAAATGCAAATGTTTTTTGTGAGACAGCATTCACTTAAATAACAACATACCCTGGAAGTCAGCATGGAGCATGGCAGTTTTTTATCTCTCCATGCACAACTTATCAGGGCCCCCATTACAATTTTTCTGTAGGCATGCTGCAGGTTTCACATGTTGATATGTGATCCTGTTGTTTTCAGCCTAAAAGACTCCAATTAATGTCCACCTGTTTTCACAGTTGCTTTGAGAACATTTTTGCTTTTATTCTAAAAGCAAATGTAGTATGAAAAGGTGGCAAGAGTTAAATTGGACCATAACACAGCAATTTAATGTTCTTCTACATTAGTTTGCATTCCTGTTTTATAAGAACCCATTCACATCCCAGTAGAAAAGCATCTCTGATTTAAAAGAACTGAATGTGCTGTTTTCTGCCTGGGAAGCATTTGTTTTGTAACTAGTACTAAGTCTTCATAAAATCAAGTATAACTACATAAGAAATTTAAAAACACATACATGTTTAGCTGAGTAATTCCATGACAATGCACTACGATGTCTTAGTAGCATCCAAATTTAGGTTTGGTGTCTCAATTTCAAGCCCCAAGGAAGTCATGGGAGTCTGTCCCCTGACCTCAATGAGCACAGTTAGCAGCAGCAGAGTCTGCCACACATGCAGCAGCCAGCAGCAAGGGCCTTTTGGGCCACTGCAGCCAGGGAAAAACTCCCTTTATCCTTAACTACAGTAACACTGCTAACAATACTAGTACAATGTGAAACAGCAACATAACGCTGAGCATTTTCCTAGTTTAAATGAACCTTTTCCTACAGAATTGTGATCAGAAAAAGAAATGCAGTAAGAAACACGCTGCATGAGAAACCATGCTGTATTTTAAAGCCTTACAATAAGATACTAAAAAGACAGAAAGTATAGAAGCAAGTACAATCCTTTAGTGACAGCAAAGTTTTTTCTTTCTTACAGAACCCAAGCTCACATTCTCCACTCAAGCACGAGATGCTAAGGCACAGAGCAGTTTGAAATGTACATTCACCCACATCACTGCTAGCTCATGGCACTGAAACGAGTCTAATAAACCTAAAACAGTCATGAGGCACCTCATGCGATACTCGTGCGAGCTGTGCCATCCTGAACTGGAAGAGGCTCTTGTATCCAGTATCCTTCTATTGAACTGCTGTCCTTTGCCCAAGGTGAGCAAGAACTAGGCATTTTAAAGGGATGGGGAAGGGTATGAATGCCACACAGTAAATGCTCTTTTCCTAAATATCACGATCTAATAGAATGGTTGCTCTTTAGGTCTGCACCGTTGCAGAAGAAAAGAGAGCTATTTCTCTCTTTATGCTGCACTAAAATAATTTAAAAAAAAGAAAAAAAAGAAAAAAAAAAAAAAAAAAAAAAAAAAAAAAGAAAACAGATGGAATGACTGCTTAAAAAGCAATTATCGATCAGGCATTTACCGGTGCTGAACCTATGCCGAGCACATGCCGGGAGAGCCGGAGCCGCCGCCGAGCCCCGCGGGCGCCGGGCGGGCAGCGCCGCATCCCGCGCCGGGGGCAGGCGGGGCCGGGCCGCGGGCGCTGCCGCCGCGGGAGCCGCACAGCCCGGCCAAGGTCACCGCCGGCACCCGGCCCGGCCGGCGCGGCACTTACCGAGCGCCCCGGGGAGAGCCATGCTGGGGCAGGGCCGGGCCGGGCCGCCGCCGGCCAGAGAGACGCTGCCCGGAGCCACGGGCGGAGGAGGCGGCGGGGGAGGAGCCGCTCCCGCCGCTCCCCGCTGCCGCATCCACCCGCCGGCCGCCCGGTACCGCAGTGCCGCGCCGCCCCTGCCCGGCCCTTTATGGCCCGCGGGCTGCGCCCCCCGCTCGCCGCGCCCCCGGCCCCGCCGGGCCGCCCGGCTGCCCCCGGGGCGGCGGCATGGCGGGGGCAGCGCTGCCTTGCCCTGCCCTGCCCTGCCCGGCCCGGCCCGGCCCCGCCCCGGCGCGGGGGGCGAGCGGCGGGCGGGGCGCCCTGTCCGTACCTCTGTGGGGGCCCGGGGCGCCGGCTGCACCTGTGGCGGGGCACGGGCGGCGCCGCGGCCTCGGCGGCGGCCGGAGCAGCGGGGAAAGCGTGGCCCCTTCCCGTTCCCCTTCCCCTTCCCGTTCCCCTTCCCGCGGCGGGGGAAGGCAGAAGTCGCGCTGTCACATGCCCCCGCCGGCGGGCAGGCACGGAAGGAGGGGCGGGAGCCCGGCCCCACCTGGATTCGCCTCAGCGCCGCCGCCTTCCCGAGCGCCGGCTTCAAAACTCCTCGAAAAGCGCTGTAGCGTAGGAAACTTGGGTTGGAGATGAGAAAGCCGTGAGGCCAGTGACAGCCGGTGACTGCGCCGGCGATGTGTCCCAGTCACAAGTGTTTTCAACAGCGTCTGCCCTTCAGTGCCGTCCAGGTGCTTGTCTGTATTAAATAATAAACAAATAACACCCCAAGAAATTTTCCGGGTAAGCAGGCCAAGACAAATAACTGAAGCTCCAACCCAGAGTGACTCAGCAGGAATGAGGATATTAACACGTAAAATAATTTGACCTTATTTTGAGAGGTTCTGGGCCTGAAGCTGAAAGTTCTAGGGGACGTTTTTTGTGAGTTTGGGTTACAATACTTGGAGACTAACCTGAAGATATTTAGATGTAAAATTATCAATGCAGGGAAGCACTGGGAATGCAGTGAGTGAAGGTAGTTGGTGTAAAAAGACTAGCAATGTTAAAGGTAGATGTCCCAAAACAAGAGGGATCAAGAAGTTTGTGTGTGCCCCCAGTATGTAGGCATAGAAATGTGCAAACCTCAGGGGATTATGGCTTCAGAAACTCCTTTACTTCACACAGCTAGTGAAGAAACGATGTGAAAAGAAAGGAGTTTTCCATCCCAAGTCCACTTTGCAAAGAAGAGTGAATGTTTTGACTCTGACAAGTGTCAGCACATTCACTCTCATGTGGTCATAACAAAGGCTAAGACTTATGGCCACAGCTGTTGTATGAGACATGTAGCAATCCAAAGTGCTTGAAAATGAGTCAGGCATAATTTAAAAATATTTTTAAAACTATATTAATACCACAAAAATAGGCATTGTTTCTCAGCCTGGAAAAGAACTTATGCTGCATGCACATGCTTTTCCCACAGTAACTCTGAATGTCTTCATCAGCTGCTGCTGCTGGAAACACCCTGACAAAATATCTGCCAGCCAGAAAACCACATACTGTAGTGTCTGAACCTGTGACTACAGCTGCCCTGCCCATTTGATATGTGAGTAAAGCACACCTGTTGCTCCTGGCCATGCAATTCCCCCCTGCATTCCTGATCTGTTAGTGCTGCTTCCTTCCTTCCTTTCTCCCAGCCACCTGCCTAAACTTGCTCAGACTTGCCTGCTATCACAGCAGTTTGTCTGGAAGTTTAAGCTTGGAATCCACCAAATCATAATCGTGCCCTATCTGCTGGATTCAGGTAACCCACGGCCTTTTGGTTTTCTCTCCTCAGCTTGGCACATCAGTCTTGCCTCTGCACTTGATTTAATCTCTTCTGTGGGATGCAAGAGCTTGGCTGAGTTCCCCCTCGTGCTGACTTTGTGCCAACCGCAGTGCAAGAATAACGGTTTGGGAGATAACTGTGCTTCTCAGCTTTCTTACACAAAACGGCAGCTCTGCATGTGGAGAGAGACAACGCTGCAGTGCGAGCTCACGTATTAGCAAAGCCAGAGAATTCACACAGAAAGGAGACCTTAAAAGTGCATTAGCAAAGAAAAGGCTTCTGTGAGCACTGAAGTGCAAATCCCTAAGTGCATAGGACACAGGGCACTTGTTAGGCAGCTATGAGTATTTAAATTTCTGTAACAAATTGGAAAACTTCAAAAGCAGCCAGAGATCATAGCTGAGTAAATGCATTTACAGTAACTGAAGCATTAAGAAAATACTATTGATGATCTGTAATAGGAGCAGGGTGGATTGTAAGGGTAGGGTAATGATAATAAATTACCAAAAAAATACTTCAAGTCCTCTCACATTTTGCAGAAGCAATTACTATAGTCAGTTATCTAAGAGCATACACTTCATTGATGGGTCTAGTTTCCTGTCCTATCTCTGCTCTCTGAATGAACAATTCCCATCCTTCCTTGGGGAATGGCAGTAACACTGAGCTGACAGCAAAACAGCATATTTTCAACACAGATGATGTTGTACTCTTCTGTTGGCACCTACAAAACATTAAGCACTGAACCTTAGAACACCTCAGTGATGCCAGTCAGCACCTTGTCTGCCCCATGAGGAGTCCGTCTGCCAGTCCTGTTTGTAGGTGGCTTGTACTTTTTGCACACCACTCACTGAACATAGTGCAAGTGTCTCCAGAGCTATTTTAAATGTTGGGATTACCATTGTAAAATGTCAGTGCTTTCTGAAGCCACCTGGGTGTTAGTTCACTTCTGTTGTGCAGCAAGCACTGGTTCTCTAGGGTAAATTTTACACTTTGTAAAAGTGTATTTATTTTAATCTTTTTTAATCTTGCCATACAAGAAAAAATTATCCAGTTCTTTTTACCAAGTTACAGCTGATCACATTTATTTATATTATTTTTTAAATGTGTATTTCTCTTATGTCTTCAACTTGCTTTCAATCTTACTTTACAGACTACTCTTTTGGTGACAGTAATACACTCACGATTATTCCAGTGCACATGGTATTTTCTCTTTTGCAGTCTATTTTAACAAGAGGAAATGCAGTTAAAGTTTTAAATGTCAACATTTACAGAGGAATGGAACAAAATAATAAACCTCCCCTAAATATATACAACTGTATTATTAACAATTATTTTTAGAAACAGACAAAACTTGTCTGGGAGATGATTACTGCTGGAATGCATATTCATCAAAATGGTCTCTCATTTTCACTTGTAATTGTTTCAGCTGTTGTAAGAGACTGCTTTCATTTGAGCAGTGCCTTAAAAGCTAATGGAGGTTGAATTCATTTTGTAAATAGATTCATACAACTGCCTGTGGTATTGACAACAACAAAACAACTAATGGATCAAATGAAATATTTCAATCTATAATGTACCCATTAGTGGCACCCAAGCCATATTAGACCTAGTACTTACTTTTCTGATCTTCAATCAGTTCAGTTAATGATGTGCTTGGCACACATGCCTTTACTGAAGACTTTCTGATATTCCAACAGAAAAAAACCCTTACAGTTAAATGAAGTTATCTCCAAAAGCCAGAGGGAAATTTTGTGCCAAATGTGAAATGCAGTTGAATCTTGTTATCAAATACTCTTCACTGTAAAGGAAGAATGATTCCTTTTTTAAACAAAATAATACAGAAAACTGTAATAATTCAAAAAGGGAGAAACTTGCTCCACTGAATGAGTGATACAAAGCCAGTCATATCTGTCAGTTTTATAAAGTCTACAAATCAAAAAGCATCATATTCCTTATCCACTGGTTTTCAAAAAGCCTGCAGAAATTAATTTGGCATATGAGTATTCAGTCCTGTAATTGAATTAGAGCAGCTAAGAACTCTTGGTACAGATGATGTGGTCTTTCTCAGTATTGAGTTAAGGAGGAATTTGTAAATCTAGAAGCTTGGCTCCTACTCTAAATAAAAACAACAAGTTTCCTATGTTTTGGAGATTGTTCAAGCCCATTCCAGAAAGCGGGATGTGAGATGAGAACTAAGAAGAGAAACTTTGATTAGACCAAGCTTTTCCATAAACTTTTCCAAAAGCTTTTCCAAGCCTTTCCATCTTGAATAGTAGGAATTTGTACATACAAGATACTACTAGGCTTATATAAAATGCAGAATGTTTTTTAAATTACTTGTACTGACATTAGAGAGTTCTAGGTGTGGAATCCAGTTCCTAGGGGCTTTTCAACCAAGTGACATTCTCCCTTCTGAAAGGATACCTGTGAGTGTAACTATCCTGTAGTATATATTATTGTAAGATTAAATACATAGAGTGTGCAAATATAAACCAGTTTGTTTAAAAGCAGAAATGGAAGTGAGAACCACAGAAATTGCAAAAGGATGTGACTTCAGCCCCTGCTGTAAAAATAAACTGGGAAAGTACCTGTACAGTCCTAATAACTGGAGTCTGAAACAAGATAAAAGAAGTTTTTCATGAGTTTATAAATAGAATATATTGTAATACTTTGTTGCACAAGAAGGGTTTACAAGCAAGATGGGACTCATTGGTGTGTTTGGAATTGTAAGTCATCATGTAGATATTTGGAAAGATTTCTTTCCAGCCATTTGCTGGCATCTGCTAACTGCCTTTGGCACAACAGCCACGTCAAATGCTGGTTTAAAACCAGTTTGTCTCAAACCTACTCAGCTTGGACTTTGCAAGTAGTTACCTCAGATGGAAGAGTGCCTTTCTCTGACTTTATACATAATTTATCTGAAATTGTGGAACTGTTCAAAGGAGGAGAGGTTTGAATGCATCAGACAAACCGGTATGTGTGACCTTAAATCTGATTTATAAAACAGAATTTTCTGAAAATTATATTTCAAATCTGTTATATGCAATGCAGTAGAAACAGTTTTTAAGCACAACTCTGATGTACAATGACCTTTTACTCAACTTTGTTTTAAGAGGAATTTTATTTGCACATAAAATAAAATATTCAGCAAGCAACGGTCTAATAAATTAGACACTGCCAGTGCATGATAAATAATGAAACAGTGTAATTCCAGGTCACAGAGGAGAACTTTGTGGTCTATTTTGGAGACCCCTAAAATAAAAATATTCTAAATTAGGTGATTTCTGCAAAAATTAGTACTGAAATCTAACCAGTATGTTTAGAATTAGTTTACGTGTTAGGTTTGTGGGGAAATGCAAATAGTTAAGTGCTACTCAGTTCTGCATTTGTATTATTATTGGCCTTTAAGTTTTCTATAATCGTTTGTGATAAGAATTTGCATCTGGGTTCTTTGGCCCTCACATCAGAAGTTTCCTTCCCAAATAACAGGTATCTGTGGGATGCCGATGGAGCACATAACTGCCCAGGAACTGGGAAATGAAAGATATGGTTTAGACATGACTTCACACAGAGGTCACATATCTTTAAATGAACCCTGGGCTTGATGTTGAATTTATATCCTTACATAAATTCCCAGCTAGGTGTTGTTGAACTGCAGCTTTCCCTGTCCCCAAGTTATCCCCCATCTTCTCCTTCTTTTACAAGTGTATTTCCAAGTCTCTACTTTCAGAAGTGTCAGTGAAACTCTGCAACCTCCAACCCAGGAGTTCATTTGTACATGGGGATTCCTAATGACAATTTACAGCCCAAATAAATTTTCTCTGTGTTGCTTGCCTAGAGCTGAGTAGGCAGAGTTGGCAAGAAATCCAATAGAGAATTTTCTTATTCTCCTGTAGAAACTTAAACTTGCACTGGGAGTGGGAGTTGTTTTATTATTCCTATCCAGTCTTCCTGTGTAAAAATCGCTGTGGCCAGGCCTGTTTTATGTTTTCACTGCTTGAATGGTCAGATGTTGGAACGGGCTGGCCAGGGAGGTGGTGGAATCATCATCCTGGAGGTGTTCAGGTTCTGGATCTGGGTGATGTGGGTTTGTGGCTTTCAGGGGCAGTGACCGGGTGATCCTGAAGGTCTCTTCCAAACTTGATGCTTCCACGATTCTACATGAAAAACTACTTCAAAACCTCCTGTCTTCTTTCCATCAAGCCCACCTAGACTATCAGCAGTCTGTGACATTTCCCATCTTATTTCTGTTCCTTTAGGCAGAGACAGCGCGATTCCTCTGGCGGGGCGGGCAGTGCCGGGCGCTCCTCTCCTCTCTGTTCCTCTCCGCTCCTCTCCTCTCTGCTCCTCTGCTCTCCCCGCTCCGGGGCCGTGAAGAGCCGGGTTATGTAAAGAGCCGAGTTACGCAAGGAATGCAGATTTCCCCTTACGTAACAGCCCGCCCCTGTGGGAGCCTTCCCTGCCGGCGCTGCCCATACATTAACGCAGGGAAAAGCGGTGCTGGCAGCGTTGGGGCATCTCTCTCTCTGGCTCCTCACTGAGCTGTTCGCTGCCGTGAAAATCCCGCCTCTTCCTTAACCTGCAGGACATAGCCTTCTGTTAAAACATGCAGCACACATACCTGAGTCGTATTGTGCCCTTTTCTGGGTCTAGGAAAGACTTTATTAATCCCCAGTTATTGCACGGAGTGAAGTAAATCCAGTGTGAACAAAGGAGAGTGACAAAGTTCTGAGAACCTCCTGCTCTGTTTCAGCTGCTGCTACAATTGAAGGACCTGATTCCAGTGCCTGTCTCCAAAGATCAATTTCTAAGGCACTTCAGTGCTAACAGGGCTAGAAAAAAAAGAGCCCCATAGCTCAGAACTCTGTCTTTAGCAGGTATTAGGGAACATTGCAGAGATGGTGGGGCCTGTTGCTGTTTGCTTGTTCCTTCTGTGCAGGCAGAGCATCATCAGGGGCTGTACCCTTGGGATGCTTTCATGGAGCAGTGGATTCTGTCAGGGCTTCTGTGCTTGATGCCTTACTCAATTTCCCCTATACTAATTCCTGATCCTGCAAGTTTACATCCTTTCCTTTCAGATTTAGTGACCCCAAGAAGTTGGGGCGGGTGGTTTGTTCAGGATGTTTTTGTTGTTTATTGGTTTTATATTGGTTTTGGGGCTTTTTCCCCTTTTCCTTGGCCCTGTTTCTCCATGGAAAGGCCTCGAATTTCAGGGACACCTTGAAGGATTGGTGTAAAGGAGTGCTCTGCTCAGGGCTTTTTTCATTTTTGAGACCTTCACACTCCTTTCATTTTTTGTATGTTCCTAAAGTTCAGGATCTGTGGGGAGGGTCTCTGTATGTAATAAACTCTTTGCTGGATCATGTAGTGGAAAAGAAGGGATTTCCACAGGGAGCAGCTCCAACATGGACAAATCTCTTTGAGTATCAGGTAGCCAATAGAAGCTGGAGCAGATGGCAGAAGGTGTGGGATGGAAGGTGACCTGCTGGATTAGTCAGTGTATGAGTGGATTATTCCTGTCATCTCCTGTACAATAAGCTGATAGCAGGGAAACAGCCAGTCTCCTCAAATCCTCCAGACTGAGGTGGAAGAAAAGGTGCTGAACTCAATGCCTGCCTTCCCTAATATTTCATTTCTGAGTTTCAACAACCTTTTGTTTACAAAACAGAAATATCAGAGGAATTTAGAACTTAAATGACTAGATAATTTAAAAATAAACTATCTCACTTCAACTTTGTTTTTTCAGATCAATTTAATTTTTCTTCAAAACTCATATGAATGAAGTATAAATTTTAAACTTATATCTGCTACCCCAAAACAATGGGAAAAGGCAAATTTGCCATATGCAAACATTCATTTAATGATCTGGTACTGAAACTGGATATTTGCTAAAAGAGCAAGAGCAAACTTCACAATCCCTTAAGATAACTTTTCAGCATTTTGCAGTGCAGCAGGAAGGAATGGGTGCTTCCATGACTTTTCCTGGTGCCAGTGTGACACAGTCAGGTGCAAAAGATTGGAAGAGCAGATCAACACCTTAAAGCCCCTTTTGCCACTGTCCCTGTGCAAGGGGCCAGAATCCTTTGTTTTCCATCCTTAGGCACCATGCAGGCATCCTGTGGACACAATTAGCTGTGAAAATTCAGTATAATACAGGGGAGAAACTAAAAGCCTTTTTGCTCCTTGCACTGGCTATCAGTTCACCTTGCTCAAAGGATGGAAACAATTATTTTTTTCTATTTTCTTTCTTTTTTTGTCGTAGTATCTATGACTGTCAATAGAACACACTCTGAACGGTACTTACTTTTCAAAACTCTGTGCAAGGCTGGTAAATGCTGCATTTAAAAAGCCAATGGAGCCATCTAGTGTTTAAAAATTACAGTTACATGGTTTTTGGACTTCTGTGTGCAAGAGTAACAGGTACAATCTTCATGGTCAGAGAGGGAAAACGACTTATAATGTTTCATATTAAGCCCTGAAAGCTCTTACATCTGAATTTATAAGAATCTTTTGATTCTTACAAAATGTACAGTTATGGGTGCAAGAACTGACAGTGTTAAATTTCATGTGGAGATTTCTGTTGCTTCACTAGAGACACCCAAGTCTAGACAAAAATGTTTTCTTATATTTATACTCAGCCACTTTCATATATCATCATGTTCAGTTATATGTTTTCATTTCTGCTTGGCATTTAGACCCTTCCAATCCCTGTGCTGCTCCCTTGCCTTCTGCTTCAGGGCATGCACACAAGATGCTCACATTGATTTTTTTTCCTCATAATTTCTCATGCTGAGCTCAGATATAATTGCTCAACCTTTGTCATCCACAGTCCTTCCCCCCATTACATATTCACATGTTCATTTTCTGCATTTGTGGGCAACTTCTAGAGACAAAGAAAAGCAATTTTTGTAGTTATTGTTTAAATAATTGGGCTGGCTTTATTCTCCTAATGTAACCTAGGAAGATGAGTGCAGATCAACTACTCAACAAAAAGGCAAAAGAGAATTTTTCTGCCCTATGGAGAAAAAATTGCTGGCATGGCAGATGTAGGACAGAGGACAGGAGGTGTCACACCAGAAAAAGCCACTGTTGTTTCTGAGACAAACCACCTCTTCCTGGGTCCATGACAGAAGTCAGTGTCCCATCATAATTTTTCTTTTTTTCTTTCTCTTTTTTCTTTTTTTTTTTCCTGTCCAAGTCTAATCATGCAGATTTGGTAGACATAGTGCAGTGATTAATTTAAATCCTAATGTCTATTTAGCAATCTAAAATATATATATAATTCAAAGGTAGGGTGGGTTTTGAGCATGTTTGAAAGACAATGGCTAAATTCAAGCTGGTATTCTAAGACTCTTTACAGTCCATAAGATGAAGGGTTTCTTTTGATCTCCACATAGGTGTTGGAGCCAATCCCACATGGCCAGCAGTAACTACTGAAAATCAGTTGCTTACCAGGAATCTCAGAGTGAGTCAGAGTTATCATAACTCTCTTGGAAGCTACTTCTGGATGGCCATCTTAGGCATGATTCTAAGAATCACTTAACAGATGGATTCCTTTTAGTATTTGCACAGTGTGGTCAGGAAAGGAAGCTGAGGCTTGTGCTTTATAAACCTGTTTTGGTTATTATTGGTGGTTCTTCTGCCCATTACACATTTTAAGTTTTTAAAAACAAGAGTTTCTTCACTGATAATATTACCAAAAGTCAAAATTGAGGCCCTGATAATACCACAGTGCACTACTGCTGTACTGTATTTACTGAATCCCTTCAAAGGGACTATCATATTATCACTGTGACCTCCAAAAAATGTTAGTCTTGTTTAATCATTAGAAGAAAGAGCTGGAGGCCAGAAAGTTCATAATATCACAATTAGGGACATAGGAGAGCCAACACTGTGGATCATAGAAAAGAGAGCAGAAAAGACCTGTCTGAGTCAGTGGAGTGTTTCCATTTTCCCCAGCTGATGCAGTGCACAAACCCAAGATATACCCAGTTTCTTCAGACATCCAGTTTACATTAAAGCAGGTCCTGTGCCAAGCTGTCCTGCTTATAAGGATATACTCAAGGAAATCAGCTGATACAGCTCTCATGGCATAAACTGAGCTTTTCTAAAAGCTGCAACTAGTTATTTAATAGCAACTATTATGGAATAGCTTATGCTACAGTGGTTACACCCATCACCTTCCCTGGAGAGAAGAAAATCCATTACAATATTCTAAACATGAACACATTGTACACTTTTGCAGCATTTTCTTCAGGGCTCTACACATAGGCAACTTGAAATAACATTCTGAATAGCATTATCTTTGAACAGTTAACTCTAAAATCCAATTGCATGACTTGGAATGCTGAGCAAAACTTTGATTGGAGGCAATTAGAATTAAGAATGAGAAGAAAGAGGAATTATCATAAGGAGGAAAACTCCAAAGGAAATGGAATGAATAGCAACAAAAGAAAAACTGTAAAGGATAAAATCAAAGTGCAGAATTAACAGTCAAGATGGGAATGTTTCCTCAGCTGAGAAATGATGGTGGTTGTAAGCCTGAGTGAGCTACAGCAGTACAAAAGGATGGGAAATGCTCTAGATCTCAATGCCTGTCCCCACTGGTATCACTGTGCACCTTGCTGGTTTGAGTGCATCACAGAGCCCTAAATTCAGACAAGCAGTCATTAAACATGGAATTTGGCCTTCTCTGCAGAATAACTTTTTATATCCCCCATGCCAAGGCACTGTTTTCCCCACTGCATGCCCATGTTTGTTCTGCCAGCCTTTTCACTGCTTGCTTCACTTATTCCCAATATGTCAAAGCCCAACTCTGACATTTCACTCTGAGGATCCCTTAAAAGAACTGGGGTTTTGGATCTCTTTTGAGCAGGACAGAGCTGTTTGTTTCCCTCCCTGTGGCAGACACTTCTGTCCTATAAGCAGACTTAAATACTGTGACAGATTGAAAGAAAATTGTGTTGTTTCCAGATGTGTGGCAGGAGCTGTGGAGCAGAGGAAATAGCAAGGACTTGAGCTGTGCAGCAGGAGCCAGCAAGGACAGAACAGGGCAGCAGAGCCTCCTCTCTCAGACCTGCCCTGAGATACTGTCTGAGCTGGTGTGCACGAGTCTGTCAGCTTCCCACACAGTCCAGGACAGGATTTTCAATCCTTGAGGGACCAGGAGCTGAAGTGATTTTACAGAAGTGTTGCTGCTTTTATTTTCATAATTCAGGAGCAGATAAAAGGTTACTTTGATCAAAAAAATATAATCATATTTGTGATATCTGTGCAATGGAATTTTTTTGCCCTGTTTTTAATGTTCAGGTGTGTTTTTAATACCTGTGCATGAATGTGTATCCACATCTGCCAGGAAAGCCTTTCTGTCTGAGATTAGGAATGAAAGGGAGTCCTTTGTTTTAAACCTTAATTTGACCAGGTTAGACAAGGAAGTTAGATGAATATTTTACTCCAAATGTTTATTCAGGGGAACTAAACGTCAAAAAACTGGAAACATGGGACAGGAAGTCTGAATTAGCTGAAGGAAGTGAAACCTGAGCAAGTGGACTGGACAGGAGAGACTCTGGCTGGAGCTTTAGAGCTGGGTTCTAGATAACTGCAGACAATGTGATGATTTAGGATGTGTCAAGAAATACACACTGTACTTCTTGGGTTGTCCACATGAAAAGCAGCAAAGTGCTACAAGTGACATGAAATCCAGCCCAGCAGTTTGGGGGGCACACCTTGGTGCAGTTTGCTCCATGAAGAATTCCTTTGGGTGGAGTTATCACACCATAAGGACTCTCTAGTATTGTGGAAAGAGGTACAAATGAGATCCAAGAGCAGCAGGGGAAAAGCAGCAAATTCAAATGAGAAGCTTGTGTGCTATTTAACAGTGTGTGATTAATAGGTGTCAAGGAAAGTGATGATTTTCCACCTCTTGATGTTCTCACTTCAAAGCAGTGTACTTTTCTGGAAGCAATGCTTCAGCTGAACAGAGCTGTAATAAATGGGTAAAATGTAATCAACTTCACAAACAGGAGTCAGACTCAGAGAGCTGTCATTTCATCCTGCTCTTAAATTCTCTCAATCTGTGAAATTTCTTAGACAGTTTTGACTTCCTCATCCTAGGTTTAATATTGCTTCTTTCTGCATGTTCTAAATTTGTGTCTGAAGGCTAGAGGTGTCTTTTTGCTTCTTGTTCCTTAAGTACTAACTTGAAGGCTGAAAACATTCCTGTTTTTCCAAATCTGGAAAAATGCAAAATGGTCATATTACCAAAGGGAGAGAGAGGAGGGGGAAGAAAAAAAAGAAAAGGAATACTGTGTACCCAACAAAATAGAGGCAAGAATGCAAGAATGCAGGAATGTAAATGTGTTACAGGCTGTTATTAGGATTTTGGATGCAAAAATAAAACTTAGAGAAAGACTGAAGATTTGAAAAGGCATAATACAATCCAATTTATTTAGACTACAAACTGCCCTTCCTAGATTGCTAAGGTGACAAGAAAAATTGTGAAAAGAAGATAATCATATTTGTTTTAAGTCTGGCAGTTTCCACTGAAATGCCTGTCTCTCTATAATAGTTTTTTTGAAGGAAGTGCCTTGGGGAATTACTAGAAAAATGATCTTTATTAAGTGTTCATGGCCATCTGAACTATCCACCCATCCAGTATAAATGTGTTCTGGCAAAACAAGTGTTTGTGTTGCCATGGCCTTTCTCATGATGTTATTTTCTTAAGCAAAAGCATTTTTCTAGCTGAGATCTTAACAAGGACACAGGCAGGGCGCCATGATTCAGTCCTTGAAGAGAAAAATAATGATTTGGAAGGAATGGTGAAGGAAAAAGATGGTCTCAGAGGGGGTAGAACACAAGACTTGGATATCTGGAGTCTCTTTTGCCCAACAGAAGCAGTGATTCCTTCCACTAATCACCCCAGTTCTGCAGGAGAGCAGTGCAACCTACACCAGCCCTGCAAAAACACTGATGAGCCCAGTGCTGAGATTCTCCTGAGGCATCCTCAGGGTAGGGAAAACCTTCCTTAAAAATATCAGCTCAATTACAATTTGCTGAGCAAATCACATGCCTCAGACACAGGCTTCCAAAAATCAGGTCATAGGGCCCTGTACTGTGCAAAGGTACAGGGGTTCTGCAAAAAATATTTTCCCAAGGTCTGTGTGTTGCATTTGCAAGGTTTTAACTGTACTATGTGCTTGGGTTTGGGGTTTTTTTCTGCCTTTGTCCTGCAAAATCTCTTTGAGAAGGTGCTAGGGTTTCACATTGTTTCTGTTCTCTGGTGAATACCTCTGTGAATGACAGTGACTGTGAATTTTGTTTATGGATTAATACTCTGGGTTTAGATTAATATCAAAGTGTTTTAGCATGAAAACAGGTGAACAGATCTCATAAGCATTGAACAAAATTATTATAAAGTCACAGTGACTAAATCAAAACTAATGGGTGCTAACATGAAGTTCACAAGGACAAGGTAGGTGTTGAGTCCCCTTTTCTCTGCATATCTTCCCAAATTCCAGTAACCATCACTTTCTGAGGCAGAGGTCATCTCTGAATCCCTCTGCTTCCCATTCAGCAAGGGACCACACATTCCTTTCAGAAGGAGTAAAACACAAAAAATTAAGAACATCAGGACCAAAGGCTGTGGCTTAGCTCTCATAGAGTTTTGATGAGATTTGGGCTTTTTCCTTCTTTCAGCTCCTGTGAGACACCTCTTTCAAACTGCTTTCACAGCCCTGTAGCTCCACAAGAATATTGATCTCAATAGAAAATGCAAAGGGAATGAGGTCCATACCCAGTTAAGTACCTATTTGTAGAAGAGAGCACATTACCAAAATAATCAAAACAAAACAAACAGGAAATAAACCAAACAAGTAATGATAATAAGAAAAAGAGTAGGCCTGTAAAAATAGAATAGGCAGGGTCATCATGAGAGGATGAGTTCACATCTCACTGATACCTGAACACAGCATCATTTTAGCAAACAGATCAATTACAGACCTATGGCAAAACAAATCAACACGATTAATTTTATTTGCCATTAAATGAAATTAATTAGTGGGACACTAAGGCAGCAAGTAGCATTTAATATAAAGAATAGAATATGTTAGGACTTTGTTCCAGAAAGTAATGTGTTCCCCTAACTACTGAGACCCATTCACTCTCATGGCCCTGCACTAAAATTACTTTTAGAAATCCCAGGAACAGAGCTCTGCTCCATCCTCTGGGAAGCAATTCCTCAGCCTACCACCTCACAATAATTTCTTCCTGTTCAACTCAGCACTTACCTGCCATCTCACTAATATTGCTGAAGTATCTTCGATAACACATATCTGGCATCCTTCATATTCATACTCACTGAAAAAAAATCACAAGATATCTAATCTAAAGCTAAAAATCCACAGAAAGAACATGAGGAACATGAGCTAAATCCAGTTTGCTTTTTGCAACTAATTCCAAAAAAATTAAAAGACTGTTTAGAGGGGGAAGCAAACACAGCATTACATAACATCAGTCATATCTCTTTTTTTAATGCAACCTTTTGAAATTAGATTAGAGAGAAAACTCCGAGTTTTGACTCAATTAAGTCTCCTGCTCTTGCAGTTCAAGAGGGACACATCTGATGCATGAAGCAATAATGGAGCTGCATTCTGTGGGATGTATCTGGCTCATGACTTAATCCTAAGTGGATTTAGTTGTCAGAGTGTGTGCAGAGAGCTTGCAAGCTCCATTCAGCAAGAAGAGGGTTGACCTGGATAGTGATTCTGGAACAGAGGGAAAGGGAATGAGCTGCAGGGGATGACAAAGCTGCCAGGAGAGCAGCAAAGATCATCCAGAATGTAACATCACTTAAAGGGAGGCATTCCTAAGTTGATGCTGAAAGGAATTCAGAGATGTGGCTGAACCAAAAAAAAAAGATTAAGAGCCTGGATATAGGGCTCTAAATTGAGTTTACTGGTGCTTATCTGCTGCTACAGTGACAGTAATTTATAGGTGTGCCTCAGTTGTCAGGAAAAATGAGTTAAAATAACCAATGAAAAATGAAAGCTTGTAAAATAGTCCACCTTCAACAAAATGCTGGAGAACACAATGTAATTACAATTCATTTCCAAGTATGTACTTTATTTTTATGAAAATTGATAACACATTAATTAATGCAGAATTATTAGGGCTGATGCGTTTTACTGAGGAAATATTGATGAATTTCTGAATATTAGATTCAAGTTTTGTGGTTCCTCTGATAAAATATTTTACCTGCTTAGCTTATGAAAGCATTTAGAATTGTCCCAGTTTCTTTACTGGTAAATAATTTATTTAATGAAATACTTTAAAACTATTCTTCCATAACCTGTGGAGAGCACACCAGTTCTCAGTCCACCTCCCTGTTCACTCATCCAGTCCTTACTTCCTGAGTTTGCCTGTGAGGATGTTGTGAGAGACAGTGTCCAAAGCCTTGCTGAAGTGAAGGTAGACAAAATCCAGTGCTCTCCCCTCACCCCTCCAGGCAGTTATTTCATCATAAAAGGCAATCAGGTTGGTCAAGCAGGATTTACCCATCTTGAATCCACCTGATTGCACCTTCTTATCCTCCCTGTGGACAGAGATGGCCTCCAGAATGAGGTGCTCCCTCTTCTTTCCAGGGATTGAGGTGAGGATGACTGGCTGGTGGTTCCCTGGGTCCTCCTTCTTGCCCTTTTTGAAGACTGAGGTGACATTTTTTCCAATTCTCAGACACCTCTCCTGATCATTGGCACTTTTCAAAGATGGTCATGGGCAGCCTCACCATAAGGTCTGCCAGCTCTCAGCACTTGTGGATGCATCCCATCAGGGCCCATGGATCTGTGGATATCAAGTTTGCCTAGATGTTCTCTAACCCAATCCTCCTTGAGACAGGGATGGTCTTCCTTCCAGTATTCCTTTACCTTGATCGCAAAATTCTATGAGCTATGCAATTTAAAATAAAATTTAAAATTTAAATTATTCAAAATTCTCAAACTTTGCAATATGTTAGCTTCTTCCTAATATGCATATGCATGTGGCACCAGTCAGACTCCCAGTTCTCTTCATATTTCCAAATAAGCTATGTGATTCTAAATTTGGATTAACATTTGATCCAGAGCCTCATTTATTATGTAAATGAACAGTAAGATTTTTGCTTAGGCAAAACAGCATAAGTTCATTTTTCCACTGCTTTTTAAATGCCAATGCATGGTGTAAATAGCTTAAGAATGGCAGTCATCAATTGTCTGTCACAGGGAGGTATTATTCATGTCCTGAATCTTTGGAGGAATTAAATTCTCTGTTCAGATTCATAAATTATTAGTTGTTAATTTCTTGCATGGAAATTAAGACTGCTGAGAACACCCAGTAGTGACACAGTGGGGTTCAGCTCTGAGGAGAGGCCTTCCTATGGCTTGCTTCTTCCAAAGATTTTCACCTCTGCTGTAGAGACAGTTACACTGCATGAAGAACTGGTCCCAAACCACCACAATCTATAGCAGAGAATCAATGCTTTTATAGTGGAACAGCTTAGAAACTGCAGAATCATTGAATGCCTTAAGTTGAGGCATCATCTGGTTCCAGCCCCTCACCATGGGCATGGACACTTTTCACTAGGCTGCTCAGAGCTCCACCCAGCCTGGTCTTGAACACTTATAGGGATGGATGGATGGATGGATGGATGGATGGATGGATGGATGGATGGATGGATGGATTGTTCCATATCCCTATTGTGGGATAGATTATTCCATTTCACTGTTGCTGGAAAGAGCAAAGGACAACCACAGAGACAGGCAGCAGAAGGCCACCATCAGTTAAACATGCCAACTGCTACATGGACTGAATCCCTGCTTTCCAGAAAATTGCTGGGCATGGTGGCTGTTGGGAAGTAGAGAATTAATCTTTTGATTTTCCTTTGCACACAGCCTTTGGTTTTGCTTTATTAACTTGTCTTTACCTTGATCCACAAGTTCTGTCCTGTCTTATTTTCTCCTCTGTCCTGATGAGGAGAGGAGTAATAGAACAACTTGATGGATATCTGGCTGCCAGTCAAGGCCAAACTCCTACACTATCTGATAGATTTTTTGGAAATGTTGTAATGGATTTTATTTTGGTTGGATGCATCGTTATACGTGTAAAGATTGTGATAAGGCCAAGAAATGGAAGTGCATTCTTGTCTAGATTCTGTGTTTGTTCTCTGTGTGAAGGACTGAATGACATTTGCCAGACTATTCAGTTGTTGGTCAAAAATTGGACGAGCTACCAGAAGATGCTCTTCTAATATTTATCAACTACATCATTTCAAGTATCTTGTTGCCAGGGTTTGAAACAGTGCTAAGGTCTCTAAATCTCTGGTATAATCCAGAAATTAACTGATTATGAATCTAATCAGTTACAAAAGGAGATCAACTACCTTAGAACACTGAGGCCCCTCATTGATGTTACTCAGAAGATATTTATAGTGAGTGGTCTCTGATTTGTGACTCCTAGAAAGAATTTGAGAATAGGAGTCACAAATCTCCAGCACAATGGTGAAATGGTTGAAGGGGGTGTTTCTTTGGGATTTTTAGTTATTTTTGCTCTAAACCAAATTGGCTATCAAGGTGTTACCAGTTTTGTAAAACAATGAAGCCTCATGTTCCTGTAATTGCATGATTGAAAGACAAAAAACAGGGGCTCTGTACATTGGAACCTCCAGAAAGGGAATTGAGGCCAGTGCTAGTGTCTCCTTTCAGGAGGTTGTGATGTGGTTATGAGACCTGGAGATTGGTTTGAGTTCCCATACTGTCTAAGAGACAGCCATTATAAAATTAAGCCACTCGAGGTCATGCCAGTGTTGGTAGGCTCTGGACAGCCCCACTGCTTGGTGCTGGGCCATTCTGCAGAGCCTGCCTTGGGAGATATCCCAAGGATACCCACAGAGTATGAAAGGAGCAACCAGCCAAGAAAAGCAGGAAAAAGTGTTCTTCTGAAGTGGGGGAAGGGATTCTGTTTGTTTTTTGATTTTAATCTGCAGAAGTCCAAGAAAAGGAACCAAAAAATTAAAGAGTGGGAGGACTGAACTGGAGGGGAGGAGAGTAAAAGTATCTTTTTACATCAAGAATAGCCAGAACAGACCACTGTTTAAACCTTGGAACTTCATTATTCTTGGTCCAGCTGGCAGTCTGTTAGAAGAATCCTCCTGACTCCTGGGTATACAGATTTTGGAGAAACACAGGTTTTCCCATTTCTACTCTTGCAAAAGTAATAATTTCCTTGCCAGAAACACCAACATGGGGAAAGCTATGTATCTGGAACTCTGTCCTAGAGTATGTCAGAGGGAGCTCAGCTGCTGCTTCAGGAGCCCAGAGAGGACATCCAGGGCAAGGCCAGGAAGAATCTGTCAGTGCTGGTGTTAAAGGCAGGTAACCAACTGCACTGTTCTCTGTTCACAAGGATTCCCTCAAAGTGCCCTGTTGGCCAAAGCCTCTGCTGCACTGTACAAGTCAGAATTCCAAAGGTGAACTGCTCTCTGCCAGGAGAAACTGGTTTCTGTCTCCTGGTTTCCTGCAGAGCTTTCAGAAGCACGTCACTGGGGCCACAGGAAGTGTGTGGTTTGTCCTGCCTGGCAGCCCCTGAAAACCCACATCTTCCCCAATTGCTTCTTTGCCTAAGTGTTTGAAAACATGTCACTGGAAGGTGCTTGCAGGCAACAGACATTTCTCTTTACTGCTTCAGTAAAAATGTGCATCCTGGCAAAATGCAGTGAGACAAGCTGTGATGCTGCCCAAAGAAGGAGGATCAGCCATGGCTTTTTTCTGTGGTCAGTGACAAGGGGGGCAAAAACTACAGCTCTCAAGGTAAAGTGTATGCACCTTCCTTGACACAGCTGATCCAGGCTAAAGTGTGCTTTGATATTGCTGTGACACCAACAAGTCTTTATTGTCTGTGTTCTTTTCAGTGCCTTGTAGTAACCAAAAATACAGGCAAGAGGTCCATCCAGAGAGAAAGAGAAATGGGCAGTTTTCTCTGGAGAAAAACTGGAGACTGGGGGAGATAAACTGAGCTTGATTTTGTTATTTGTGTTGAGTTCAGCAACATAAACCACAAGACTGTAACTTTTGAATGTAATACTCTTTATTGTAATATAAAACAGTCTTTATGAAGTCTCTTACCACTTTGAGTTTCAAGGCATTTTGCATTTTGAAGTCTTCAGCCCAAGCAAGGGCATGTCTGCATGCACTACCTAACCTATTTAACCATGCATATATGCAACTTTTTAAAGAATTGGATATAGAGGGGAACTAACCAAAATAGTAAAAACAGACAGTCCTGAAAAGTTAACACAATAGGTTCAAAATGTATGCATTTCCCATTTTCTTAAATTTCCAACCATTTTTCTCCAAAGTAAAACAGAAACATCTTGACACTTACATACATATGCAGATTTCATCAGGAATTTTCAAAGGTCTGGGCAGACCAGCTATGTACTTTGGAACTCCATTTAGGGGCACAGATATTATTCTTAGATAGTAAACAAATGAAAATGGACTTCTCTGCCTCTAGCTGAATGTTCCAAAAACCTACAAAGAAGTCCCCTCCTAAATATATCTGATACTAAATATTGTGGTGTTCTGGGATTCTGTATCTTTTATCACTTCTTAGACACATTTATTTAATTCTTGTTATCAATAAAAGGTGTCCCTAGTCAGATATGTCATTTCCCAACTACTTTGACCTTCTGGATTAGGCATTATTGTCCATAGTGAGTGCTGTTACTTGCACTTATTTTGCTGGACAACTTTTATTGCACAAGGAACCTGTATTGTTGTTCTGTGAAGTGTACACAACCCAGGAGTACAAGAAACAAGAAACAATGTCACTAAACCCAGTAAGAGTACAGTTTTGCTAAAGGAAGTAATTTAATTCAGGGACAGAGATGTCCCCACAAACTCACATGGCCCCCATACCAGCTCATCTTTCTGATTCTGTAGTTTCTGAAATTTTCTTCAAATGTAGCTGTGTTGAAGATTGGTATCTCAATCCCTAGGTTATCTGTGTAACCACATTGTTCATAGGTGGCACTGAGGCAAGAAAGTAATTGTAATTTATATTTGGAAAGTTGGCACACACTTTTATGTCAGCTTCCCTTTTTAGTTAAATGCTGTTTCAAAACTCTTCCAAGTTAGACATGGATAAAAATAACTCAAAGATTGGAGGAGCTTTTCAGAGAGGAGTCAACAAAACAAAAAATCCTGCTCTACCTCTGCCCAGGACAAGCAATATTTGAATATTCCAGGCATTTTCAGAACAGTTGGAGTTGCAGAAAATCTGTACTGAGCACAGACCATAATCTTTCTAATAGCATGTTAAATTTGTTGAGCAGTCTGGCAGTGAGCCAGTTGTCTGACAGTGTTAGAAAGGGGTTAGGTCAGAATGACCTGGACAATATGCAGAGAAACCATTACCTTCCCAAGGCATTCTGCTTGGGATAATAATTCTGAAACCTACAACAAGGAATGCCATAGCAGTGAATTTAGGAAGGAACACCTGGGCTAATGAGTGCTACAAATGAGACAAAAGCCCTCTGCTCTGAGGCTTTCTGATATATTTACTTTTTTCTCTTGTTTCTGTGGCACTAAATAATTGAGAGAAGTCCCAGGAAATCCAGAACAAAACACTGACTGTGTCATGGTAAGCAAAAATATTTTTCTCCTCCTCTTGATTCCAAGGCTGTGAGCTAAATAAGGATATTTGCTTTCCTTTGCCATCCACTTCTAACACATAAATAAAGCAACCACTCCTCTGTTGAATGTGTCAGAGGTAGCTGTAATCACCCTGCTGACTGACAGTAATTGGTATTTGCTTCTGTCAGCTTTAAAGTCATGCTAATTAAAACTGATCTTCCTACTCACATGTTGAAAGAAACCAGCATCTGGAGGCAAGATCATCTGGGGGAAGTTTTAATAAATCCTCAGGCACCGATGTCTGCCTCCCTCAGAGCTGGCAGCAGTGGTCTTCCTGTTCCAGAAGAACTCTTTGTCATGTGTCACAGTCACCCCAGGCAGCCACTCACTCTCTCTCCCATGGGATCAGGGAGGAAAGGCTGGAAAACTCACGGGGTTGAAACAAAGACAGTTTAACAGGAAAAGCAGAAGCTTTGCACAGAAGCAAAGCAAAACAAGGAATGAATCCACTTCTCCCTGTGGGCAGGCAGGTGTGCAGCCATCTCCAGGAGAGCAGGGCCCCCTCATGGTAAAAAAAAAACATCTCTGTGTTCAGCACAAGCCCAAAGCACAGCTCCATTCCAGCCAATTGTGCAGAAAATTGCCTCAGCCCCAAGGCAGCACACATCTTCTCTAGGCTTTTGTCTTCTCCACATGCATCAAAGATTCTACCACTAGGAGCAGGAAAGCTTATTGTGCTGTGTAGCAAACCAGCACATATTGATGGCCAAGACTCTGAAAGCCAAAGATGTTTACTATTTTTGCTGAAGTTCCCCTTCTCCAGTTCTTCACTGGAGCACTTTCTGGAGCGTGCATGCCATCCCTAGAGACCTATAGAACAGGGAATAGAAGACACAGAGAGGAGGAAGAGCTGGGGAATACATGCAATTCCTCAAGTGTGGGCTTTAGGACACTGGGATTGGTACCAAATGCCCTATAAACCCTTTAATCATGGCATGGTTTAACAGTGCCTTGAGGACCCTTCAGCAGCCTGTGGCAATCCTCGTTAAGCTGGTTTGCTATGGAGCCAGCAGGAAGTGCTCACCCTGCAGCCCCAGCCCTGCAGGGCTGGTTCAGGTGTGTGCTGGCCAGCCAGTCACTCTCTGCCTCCTGATGTTGGGTAACAGGAGGCTGAGTCACAGGCTGCAGAGCAATAGGATGTCCTTGTTCTATAACCTCTGTAAAGGCTTCAAGGTGGTTTGAAATCAAGCAAGATGGCTTTCAGTGGATGCCTTGCAGTTTCATAAGATGTTACATGCTTTCCCTTACCAAAACGTGGACTAGCTGCCAGGAAAATTGAAATAAAGAACTTGAAAACCAGATTAAATAGATACCAGTGAATTTTCCAGGACTCTTCCATCCCTCATATTCTAACTGGTTAATACAAATGCTTTGCAAGAAGTAGGTCAGTGCTAACAGGAAAGTTATAGTGTTTGCATCTTGCCCAGTTTTTACTAATGCTATGTTATTTCATTAGTGTTTTTTGTAAATCACTGATAAAACTAAAGATGTACTTGCTTCAACATCCTCCATAAGATGTTGCCAAACTCACATTAAGTATATACAAAGATTTTGTAACTAAAGATACATATGCATCATTTTATGTATGTTATAATTTTACAGCATTATCATAAAATGCTATTTTTAGTACCACTGTTGTCTACTTTAGTAATTTTTTTTTTTTTTTGTTATTTTGGCAAATGCAAAACTTGTCTGAAAAGATACAGAGAACCACAAAAATTGTAGGTTCCAAATGACAATAAGAGCTACAAGTTGTCATGATTCATCCATATTTATAGCATGAATGTTAGCTTTTCATTACTCCAGTGTAGGACCATACAAAGAAAATAAACTTACTATGTTGGTGTCAGAGGTTTTGACAGCTTAGTAGACATTGCATTCCTATTTCCTTTCCTGTCTCCTGTGGCACTGCTGTCTTCCATACCATTTAGTAGTTGCATAATTGTTCCCTTTCAAGCATACAAACAATGAGGTCAACTTGAGTCATGTCAAATAACTGGAGCAAATACCACATATGAAACCATTTAAGATAACAAGTCATGTAATCACATATATTACCCCTTGCCTGGATTTTCTGGATTGTGCTAGAAGTGTACTAGAATGCACAAAAGCAACAGAGCTCACCAACTGGCTGTTTTGCCTACGATAAGCAACTAATGAGCAGTTTATTGCAAAGTATTTAATAGAGACAAGCTAGAATTGAGTTACCTTCCTCTACATCATCATGCTTCTTCTTTACTCTGAGCTTTTCAAGGCAAAACCTGTGTTTTCCTGTAGAAAAAAAAAAAAGACAGAGATGAAGGTTTAATTTTATTTTAGTGGTTTTAATGACATTCAACTATGTTACATTTTAAAGCTGTCTAATTATCAGATGTAACATCTGGGATACAGTATCTATCAGACTGTGTTTTATCCAAACTGGGCACAGATACAAGAAAGTGCTATTTGTATTTATTAACTGGAACATAGAGAGAAAGGTCAACACTTTCCCTATTCATCCTTCATCAGCAGAGAGGCTGGTAAGAAAGCAGGGTAAAAGTAAAACCCTTAATCAACAAGAACTTGTGCCTTCAAAAATATGCAAGACACATGAAAGCAAAGAAGAAGCTTCTTAACCTGTGCATTTTTTTCTTTTATTGAATCATTTGGTTAAGCTATAGAGCACATCACAGACCTCTTCTGTTCTCAGCTGAAGCCAAAAGAAGTGGCTTCTCTCTTGCTACACTGGTTGACAAGAAGCACTGAAACACTGTTCATAAACAAGCAGCAATTAAGAGAAAGCAGAACATGGCTAGAATAGTTCTATTAATATATTTTATTCCACTCTGCAGCACTTTTGAAGGCATTCAGCAGTTGTTTCTATAATCCTCTCAAGTGCTTGTGACAGTAGTAACAATTACTGACTCTTCAATGCGAGCTGTTCTGCCTCCAGAGATGTTGAGTCTTTTTTTATCTGCACTGCAAGACCTCACTGAGAAGAGGTAACTTTCTTCTAACCTTTCAGTGCTAGAGAGTTTCAGGCTGCAGCTGGAGGGTGTGGGCACACGGAGTGAACAGCCCTGTTGGTATCTGTCCTGGTGTGTGTGTTTCTAGCCCCAAACCCTCAGTTTCCCAGTCATCTGCCACAGCACAGCCACATTCACATTCCCAGTACAGCACAACAGAGTGGCTTTTCCTGCATGGAGGGGATGCTCAGCACAGGGGCTTTATTCAGAACAACTCAGAAGTGGCTGGCTGGGTCAGAACAGCAGCCTGTCTGTGCCAAGAGCTGGGCCAGTCTCCTGCAGTGAAAGGAGATCCTGTTCAGGGACATTGTGTGAACTGGCCACTTCCTGAGGTCTGGTCTCCTACTCTTTCAGCATCACTGGATTAAGGAGCAGAGCTCTGCCTATTGCCTGTAGATTTTGCTTTGACACTGTTCTCTGTGAAACCATTCCCCTGCTAGTTTCAGTGGCTGCCCCTCCCCACCCATTGTAATATTGCAGGATTTGCTGAGTGACATTCATTCACCTTATCAACCTCCTTAATGATTCTCAATACCCTCCCTGATGATGTCTAACATACTGGCTTCTTGCTGCTGCTGGACACTGAGCTGGAAGGTCACTTTTCTCCTTCAGCATTCTGATGTGGCCTATCACAAAACTTTCTCCATCACAGAATTTTTTTTTTCTCCAGTCCCATTTGCCTTCAATACATGAGAGCTGTCAGAGTTAAAATTCAGTCTAATTTAGAGACTGGTGGCTTCAAAGCACTGTGGTTTCAACCAGAAAACAAAATGGAATCCTAACTGGAAAACAAAACTAGATCTAGAACAGAATTTGAAATAGCATTTTGAAACCTTTTCCAGACATACTTATATATAAAAGCTTCTATTTCGAAATACTAATTTGACTGAAATCTGGAATCCCCTAGCACATACTTGTGCAGTAGAATGTCTGTTTAGGCTGGGTTTTCCACAGGCCTTTGTTTCAGGACTGGAGGAAGGGAGCCCTGGCTGCTGAGAGCTGCTCTTTGGGTTCTCAGTGGGCTCATTCACGTGGGGGCCTCCTCCAGTGACCTGCAGGCTTTAAGGGAAGAGGGCTGACATATGTGTGGGCTGCAGGGTTACTGCTGGTGCCATGCCCTGCATGTGACAGCAGGCCTGTTTCTCAAGCCTGGGCAGCTGTGTTTACTTGTCTTTGTTTCTGTGCTTCCATGATCCATAGGAAGTCCATGGTGTGCCCCAACTAGTGAATCACTGTGTGTCCAGGAGAGAGCAAAGGTAACCAGCACTGATTCCAAACCATTTTCAGCTACTTCTTTTAAACCCGTTATGAATAAAGGGTTGAATCCTCTATATCAGCATCATACAGAATATAATTTTGAAGAAACTCTACTGTCATAGAGAGGAAAAGAAACATACTGATGGAAGGTCCATTTATCAATGCCTGGTTGAGTTACTCAATAGAATTAAAAATAAAATTTTAAAATCCCTCATATCAGCCAAGAGATTTTTGCAGTCTTTTAAAAGCCATTTCTACTGTCTCTAGCTTTCTCAGGTAGAATTTGAAGCAGCCTTTCATACTAGATATGATACTTCCTTCTTCTGTGTTTTTAGATTATATGTTATAATGAAAACATTTTGCAACATGCCATTCATTAAAATAAGAGTACTTGTGTTATATTAAGTGTGTGTATATGTTACATAATTATGTAAATAAATACAACTGTGATTTCAATCCAGCATACATTTTTTTCTGAAAATAATCCCTTCTGTTTGTAACAGTTAGATGTACAACTTCAGTTCTTTGATCATGGAAGCTGACAGCTCATACCTGCCTACTACTGAGATGGTGTTGTTTATTCCTGAGGCAGAGAAACAGGTCAGTCTGACTCAGCACACTCCTGATTCCTGCCTTTAAAAGAGCTCTGTGTGTAGAAATGAAGAGCATGTGCACACCTCTCCAATTAGGAACTCTCCTGAAAAGGCACTGCTGGTCTTTTTTAACTTCAGCCTTCTTTACCCTCCAACAAATAGGTCCTTCCTGCAGCACAGGAGCCACTGCTCTCCTTTTACCTCTTCACTTTGAAAACACTCTTTTCTCAAAAAATGCCACTACTGTTGTCTTGGTAGCCCAGAGTGGCAAAAGTGGCATCAGGATAGTTCCTTTCTCCACCTCCTCTGAATGTGCAAAGGTATTGTGCTGTTCCTGCTTTTTCTGAGTAAAGCTCAGGAGGAATGAAAAATCTGAGTCTGTGCCTTACTCAGCATATTGAGTAACCAGCCCAGGGCAGCTATAAAACAGTTTTGAAGCCAGGCCTCCCTCCCCACTGGCAGCAGCTCCATGCCACTGGCATCCAACTCTCATTTCAGAGTGATTTGTTTGTCTTCAGGAGGCAGCAGATGGCAGCAAAGTTGTACAGATGCACCAGGAGAAGGAAAATATCTTCGTGCACACACTCTAACAACATTCCATGGAAAAAACGTGTCATTTGTTTCTGTCTGTCTTGCAGTGTGGTTAAGACAATAAATCAGGTTTATTGGCCCTCATGCACTTGTAATGTAAGGGGTTGTTTTTCCCCCATTACCAGAAGTTAATTAAATCAGGTTGGGGTGAGAGGATGTGAACTATTTCTCAGTAAATCATCTTTATCTCTGCAGGACTCACTTCTTTGTGCAAATCTCTTTATATCCTTCATTAAACAGATACTGATGGCCTTGTGCAAATATTGTAACAAAGTGCTGGTGTGTGCACTTTGATTGACTCTCCCTCCTGTGAGCTATGGAATTCCTCTCTCACTTGAGCTGTCCTTTTCCAACACTTCAAAATAAGTAGCAAGATTTTTATTTTTTTTAACATAAAGAGAAAAAAGAGGAGGAAGGAAATGCTGTTATATAAAGTCTTAGTGTTTAAAGCACTCCAAAGTCCTGCTTCATGAAATAAAAATGAAGTCTGGGTTTTGGACAAGGGCAGTGGAAGTTTCTGGGATTCCATCCCTGCTCATGAACATGTTTAGTGACACACTTGACACATGTATGTGTGCTGAGGTTGTCACTGCCAGCAGCACCACATCCACTCAGAGCAGCAGCAATAAGCATACATTGCTGAACTCACTTCAGGTTGGATGGAGAGCCTGGATTTGTGTTCCTTCTTTTTGACAGGGATCCCATTGCTTACTTGTATGTTTTAGTAGTTTCTTCAATGTTCAAAACCAGAAATTTGGAATAAATGAAGTATAAAGTAAAATTTGCAATACAGTCTTTTGGTATAAAAATAGACATGTTTTTGAAAGAAAGCTGGGGCTTAGATTTTCTTCCTGCTGAAGTCAGTAGAAGTTTTGTTTCAATTAGATGGGATCAGTCTCAGGCCTGGGATTTGGTGCTCAGATTCCTATCTGGCTCACCAGCTCATCACACCAGCATGTCTGATGTCTGTAGGCAGTAAGGAGACTAATGACATATGCCAGTTGCATATTTTTCATGTTGTTTATCAATAAAGGCCAGACTACGAATGTGTTCCTTATTCAGAATGGGATGAAGGGCTGCACAGCCTCAGGAAAAAAATTACTTAGAAAAAGTGACTTAGAATTCCTCACTTTTTCCTTGTCTCTAAAGACAACAGACATATTTTACAAGGTGCAGCTGTCCTCTTCCAGTGAGCAGCTCAGACCTGCTCCCCAGCCCTCGTGGGCAGGCAGGGAAGTGTGGTGGCCTCTGAGAGTTTGGTGCTTTCCAGCAGAGATTCAGCAGAGCTGGGTCACATCAGGGTAAATGAGGAGCCCACACACCCTCCTGTGCTGTGCTGGAGCAGCAGTGGGATGAATTACTGGGTGCCTTTCAGTCTTGGAGTGATTCAGCTTCATGGAACTCCTGTCACAGTAACCCCCTCCTGTAAGGACAATAAGCATGTTTGTTTGATGAACTGCTCAGTCTGCTCCTGAACTAACAGATAAGATCCGGTTTGTTTGTTCTCCCCTTTCTGCCCATAGTGCTGGACATCAGAGATTAAGAACCAGACATTTGTTTGTTTGTTTTTACACCATGTTAGAGAAGTATGAAGAAAATATAAAACTTTTTATAACTGATGGAAAAGTTGCACGTAATTTTCAGAGAAGTGGCAACTTACTGAAAGTATTGGAAGAATACTTTGTTTGCAAACCTATTCTGAGAGTCAGAATTTATTACAAAATATGTGCCTTCAGTGGGTAGAACAGATCTTTCTTGCCTTTGGAAAACCCCAGGATTTTGTAAGTGGATGAGAGACTCAAGGAGGTCTAGTTAAATGTTTTGTAAAAGTTATCACAGAATCAAAGAAAGTAAAAAAAATAATTTGGCATCCTCATTGCTGTTGTGTTTGCTGGAAATGTTGCATGCAAAACACTCCAGTCTTATCAAATCATTAACATTGATTCTAGTCTAAATGGGACCATTTGTTTTTCATTTGGAGACATTACCAAGCATTTTGCCTAGTGTACATAGCTTGTAGTAAAAAGGCTTTTACATAGCAAAGTTCTTTACCTCATGAACAAATTATGCTCCTTCTTCTCATGCAGGATACGTGGCCTCTCTCCAAAGAATTAAGTATTTAAAAATTAAAACAATTTCAAAGCTGACACAAATTACTTGGTGAAAAAAAAAAAAAAGCGCCCTGTTCTTTAAAAAGTATTTGGATAATAAAAGCAAACCCTTGTGAAGGCAATAAACAAATTTTAGTTAGGCATAATTGGATTTACTTATTGGTACTCAGTCATGCTGGAATTCTTTCTCCTGATGCCTGTGTGCTCTACACTACTTAAGTATGATGTGAGATAATATGAAACGGTGAATTGACGGCACAAGGAAACTATTTGGATGGTCTGGAGTTGCCATTATTGGCTTTAATTATGACTTGCTGTCCTTTGGGTACTCAATGAGCCAGAAAAGGCTTCATATGTGCCAAAGTATTCATTAGTATTCCCCTTTCTGTCATTGTGCTTGCAGAAAGAGTTTATATCTGGCACCTGACTGCAGTTCTTCTTAGCACAGACCAAGATGCTTTGCAGATTTTGATAATCATCTGAAAGTACACCAGTGTCTCTCCTTTTTGGATGCAGTAGAATCTGTTCCTAGGTAACAGTGGAAGAACTCTGACCACTTTCTGATGTAACTGGAGAACAAACAATTTTTGTGGTTGTTCAGGTGACATGGCTGTTTAAAAAAAATTTTGTGGTACCAACTGGAGAAAGAAAAATAATTACTTGTTTTCCTCTTCCAGGTTAGGGGACCTGCACTTGGGCTTCATGGGGAAGTCCTTGTGTACCAGCATTTTAGGCACCTTGCCATCATTCCATATAGAACTAGTAATGAAACCCAAAAATCTTTCTGAAATAAAAATAGCCTTTGGAATCCATTTTAGAAATGAAAAATTGTCTATAGCGAAGAATTTCTTGGTCTGCCATAGGGTGTCCCTAGAGTAGGTACAAAGCACAGTAATCACTCATAAAGAATATTCCATGAACTCTTCTGACACTTCAGTGTGGAGGCTGTGCTGAGAATGGTGACCACTCCTTTGGCATCTGCTCTTGAACAGAGCGGTGGATAAGGATGGATTCCTGCTCCAGTACATATTTACCATTGCAAAACTTAATTTTAATTTAGAACCTTGATTGAACTTCGAGTCAAATTTTTAGCCTTTGAAATACTGTCCTATGGGACACCAGACTGTTCTTAGAAACTAATATTTTAACTAAGGTGGTGTGTAAACAGATACTCCTGATTTTGGAGGCACTTGATGACATCTTCCACTTCTCATCTGTCACATTACAGCATAAGCTGGCTTTGACCTAAGTACAGAGTTCTTCTTGAACTTCTGCTGTTATAGGAGGATGCTCATTTTCATGGGCTGTTTCACAATCTTGTTCTGCCTAAAACCCCAAATCCTTACACTTCTCAGAGATCTTAATCTAAATCATGGATGAACTTCAGCCACTATTTAAGCATTCATGCCCAATATTTTGCTTTATAGGATGAAGTGAAAAGATGCTTCACCGGGATTTTTCAGTATCATCCCCTTCTTGGGCAGGAGGAAGAGCTTTCACCTGGGCAGCTTACACCTGGGTCTGGTGCAGAAATGGATGAGAAGAGAGGATGCTGTCTTGATATATTCTACCCCTTTTAAGCCCATTCCTTGAAACCTGGATCTGCGACTGGAGTGTTAGTCTGTGCAATGGGAAAGAGTCCCTGCCTGCCTTTCTCCTGCTCTGCCATTCTCCCCCAGTTTACCTAGCCCAGGTCAGCCAAAATCCACTGACATCGTTCTTTGTCTGCTCTTTACACTCAAAGAATGTGCCATCTCTGGGCTGCTTACTACTTTCTGACACTCTCTTTAAGCAGTGTTTGTGCTTTAAAACATGTGGTTTCACAGTCTGGTGGGGGAATGGAGGGAAGTAAAAACCCCAAACTTTCTTTCCTTTGGTTGCTGTTTATTGCAGAGAGTTTTGCTTCTCCTTACAGGCGCGGCAGGTGGTGCTCTTGGTCCTTCCAAACACAAGCTGCACTTCCTAAACTCCAGTCAGGTCAGAATTGTGCCATCCTGCACCACCTGGCTGGCTTGAGCCCTGTCTGGTTCAGGGCAGGGTCTTTCAGCTTTGAGTGAAGTGCATTCCACCAGTGAAGAGGAAAGGAGGGAAGAAAAGGTACTCTATGTGGGGTTTTGGCATGAAATGAAGAAAAAAGGGCAATACAAACAAAAGGAACTTGTTGGCAAGTACATACTTAACCACACGGTAGCCCAATCCAGCCTTCTGTCCCAAATTTAGATGGCAGAAATACTAACTGTAGGACTTATAAGGAAAACATTGTAGCTATTAAATTGGATGGTTCTGTTTCCATTGTTTTCTTGTGCTGTGTACAATAAGTATGATCACACTTCAACCTACACATTGTAATTTCTCACTGCAAGCATCACAAAATTTGCAACAGCAACAATTCTAATTTCCAGGTTTTCCATGGTCTGAGAGTAGCCACTTGCCTGTTTCTCAGCTGGCAGCTATACCCTGTGCTGAAGACTATGCATTCATGTCATCCCTTACATCTTGCAAAATCTGGATCAGAAAGGCCATTGGCAGGAGATAGGTAAATTCTCTTCCAGCTATTAACAAACAGGGTAATTAAAACTGGCAAAGTGTCATTATCTTTTTCTTTAAATAGTGTTTTGAGTGGAAAACCCACCTCTCAGGATTTCAAAAATCTTAGCTGAAAGTGCTTAGAAAGTAACTAAAAATAGGCAATTCTGAGCAGAACTTCAAAGTTTGGAAGGAAAAATCATGAATACATGCCTAGATCCCTACCCAAGGTTTTTGCAGCAGTTTCCTGGAAAGGTGTCAGTGCCAGTTCTTTTCAATTTTTCTCATTAATATATGCTCTTGAGGAATTTAATATTAGGTAAAAAAAAAAATAAAAAATCCCCACTTCACTTATTCTAGAGGCATTGAGGTCTGCTGTTCCCCAGTCCTCTCCTGTATATGTTAACTATGTTCAGAGATATGGTAAAATGGAGGAAATGCTGCTTTTCCCCCAAGAAGTTATTAAAATACACTTGTTTAGGTTTTAGGTTTGTTTTCTTGGAGTGCAAGCAGTAGCCACCAATAGATGGTGCTGGTGGTGCATTAATAAGGCTCAGTTTCACATTTGTTTTCTGGTCTGTGCTTGGAATTTGTTAAAAAAAAAAAAAAAAAGAGAGAGAGACAGAACAAAACAAAACAACAAAAAAAAGAACAAAACAACAAAATCCCTCATGCTAAGCTCTTATCCAAAACGTTCTCCCTGCACTGAACCGGTCACCATTTAACTTTAACCTGAACTGTGGCCCAGGAAATCCTTCAACATAAATAACCTTGGAAGCTGCCATGACCATTTTTGGAACGTGCTGCCTCAATAAATCTGTTACTTTGTTGTGCAATGTTGAAGTGTGCAGTTGTTTCTCTGATTAATTAGGGCAAAAAATAAACTTGCACGATCAATCCAAGCTGTGACACGTTTCAGCCCTGGCTTGAACGTGTGGGCAGAAAAGAGCCTTAGAGCCTTCTCGACAGACCTGCCCTGGAATTTTAGGATGCATTGCTGGCTCGGAGTTTACTCCATTTGGTGAGATAAGGTGGCTGCTAACAAAGTCAGCAAGGGCAGAGTTTTGGTCTGTCCCAGGACTGCCATTCTAGATTAGCATGGGTAGGACTGAACACAGTGAGAAATGATTCATTTTGACCACTGCCCCCACTAAAGACAACATAACCCAAGTGTTTTATGTAATTGTGTTTATTTTATTTCACATATTGCCCATGGAGAACAGCTGATACATTCTCTATATCTTTCACCAGTCTGGAATGCAAGATAAAAAAAGGTATGGAAAAAGAGTCTAACGTTTGACATTCACGATATGAAAAATAGAGGGGATACAATGTTTTAAAATGCCCTTATGCAATATATATATATATATATATATAAACCGTATAAAAATAAAATATATTTTTCAAAAAAAAAAAAAAAAGACACGACACAGAACAACCTTAAATACCAATGCATATCTCGTGATCCACACACACCGCACTTATAATTAACAAAAACCACGTACAATTGCACTTTTCCTCTCTGTAACGTTCAAGTATATCGCAGTCCCCGCAGGGACTAAGGAGTGTCCGATTCCCTGCCGGGTGCGCATAACGCAGAGGGTAGAGAAGATGCCGGCGGGTCCCCCCTGAGCATCCCCTCCTCGGGAGCAGCGGCGGCGCCTCGGCGGCCCGGGCGGCGG
Organism: Oenanthe melanoleuca; assembly: GCF_029582105.1. Lineage (NCBI taxonomy): Eukaryota > Metazoa > Chordata > Aves > Passeriformes > Muscicapidae > Oenanthe > Oenanthe melanoleuca. The sequence goes on from NC_079339.1 coordinate 10,660,012, forward strand.
CGGGAGCCGGCGGTGCCCGGCCCGGGGCGGCCAAAGAGTCCGAGGTGGCGGGCGGGGGGCGCAGCGTCCGCTGCCCTTCGCAGCTCCCCCGCCGAGGGCGCGCCGGGGTCCCGCCCGGGCGGGCGCTCTCCCTCCGCCGCTGCCGCGGGTCCCAGCCCGAGCCTCAGTCCGTCCGTCGAGGCGGCCTCGGCCGCGTTTTGCGGCGCTCAGACTCCCAGGGCGGCGGCGAGGCGCGTCCGTGGGCGCCGCCCGGAGCGGGGGGAGCGCGCTGCGCTGCGGGGCTCGGGCAGGGAACGCCGCCGGCGGCCGTAGCCCTGCGGGCTGATCTTGTTCGGCGGGGCGGCATCGTTCCTGTCGTTGACGGCCGCCCTGTGGAGCTCGTCGACCAGCCAATGCACCGTGCACGTCCCGAAGCGGCACGCCTTTGTTTGGAAGTGGGGGAATCTGTTAATGCTCTGGCGGTAGCGCTTGACGCGGATGTGAGCATCCTCCCGGGTGCTGCAGGAAAAGAGAGAACGGGCATGAGAAAAGCGCAGCGGGGGCCCGGAGGAGGGGACCCGGTGGGCGAGGGAAGGGGAGGACAGGGAGCCCCCCAGGCTGGAGAAGGGCCGGTGCCCCCAGCAGCCGCCGCTGTGCCCTCACACAGTGGTGCGCTGCGCCCAGAGCGCGCTGCCCGTGCGAGGAGAGGCCCCGCCGGTTCACGGCTGTTACTTTTCCCTTTGCACCCCGGGCTCAAGTTACTATTTATATCTGACTTTCGCAGCGGAGGCGCTACTATCTCCCGCCAGCTAAAGAGCGCGGGGAAAGGAAGGCGGGAGGCGCTTTCAGCGCGATGTGCAGCCCTGGCAGGACCTGCCTCTGGGCCGGGGAGGACCTACAGCAACTATAACCCTAAACACCCGGAAACGAGGGGACCCCGAAACTTTCCGCTGCCTCCAGCAAGTGCCCGAGCCCAGGAAGGGCTGGAATTTACCTGGGAGGCGAGACTCGGGAATCCTCCTTCACGTCCTGGGTGCGTATGAGAGGCAGCACGTCGGCGGCTGCCCCCAGCCCTCGGAGCACGCCCGCAGGCTTCACGTCCCGCTTGGCTCGGCTTAGTGCCCATTTCGTCCATCTGAAAGGAGCGCAAGGGAAGAGGAGAGCCTGTTATCGCAAGTCTGCAGGGCGGGAGCCAAACCAAATAGATTCGAGGGGCGAAAATCTTTGCCAGCGCCGAATTTTTTCCTTTTTTTTTTTTTTTTTTTTTTTTTTTCCCTCCCTCCAATGTTTCCTGAAAGGGCGCGAGGCCTTTAAGGAGCTGAGCAATTCCCGCAGGGAATGCAGTGCCTCTGATCGCGGCCGGAGCCGGGCGCGGGGCGCTGGCAGGAGAGCGCGCTCCGATACTCACTTTCTTTTGAACTCTGTCGCTACGTCCACCCTTGCAGCATCCACCCCGAAGAAGGTCACAGAGCCGAGATAGAGCAGGGCTACGTGAACTAGTTTCATTCTGGCTGGGCTCCTGCTGGAGGGAAAAGAGAAGAACTATAAGCATGCTTGCTAGTAAAAGTCAAGTAAGGACTGTCCTTTATTCCTGGTGATTCCAGAGAGCTCCTTCCCTCGCAGAGCCCCCAGGCTACCGGGGACTTTGTGTCTGATATGAACCAGAAGCTAATATTTGCTCAACAACTTATCACAGAGTAAATAACAGAGCCTCCAAAGTTTACGTTTGTCGGGAGTTTAGTTGCAGAGGCGGCTGAAAACCAGCAGGATTTCCAGAATACCCCCAGCGGCTTGCATTAGGATTTAGCAAACTCGTAAGATTAGAGAGAGCTGGCTATCGGACGCATCGTTTCCAAACTCCAGCAAGTGTTTTGCTGCCGAGAAGTTTATTCCCTGATAGCTCCTCTTCCCACTTCACACGCAGAACCAGCTAGTTCTGGATCTTATGTTGTAAACTGCAGCTGATGCCAAGAGCCAGTGCAGGACTCCACAGCATAACTCCAAACTCTTCAAAACAGTCCAAATTTAGCAGAATTTTACTTGCGTTCCACCTCCCCTGAACCTTTTGTTGCTGCCAAGGACGCGAAAAAAAAAGTAGTTCTTACCTGACAGTGAGGATAATCCACTGAGGCAAATGTTTTTGTAGTAGCGATCCGAGCTTGCAGGGTTTCCTGAGGAGCGAGAACTCCTCCTTTGTGTGTGTATGTGTGTGAAGTAATCACTGCCGAGCTCTGCGCTCCACTGCTCGCTTTTATAGAGCAGCGCTGAGAAGTGGGTGGACCTTGGCGTGGCTGGGCGATCTCTCTTCTGGCACCCCCCCCCCCACCCCCACATTTCAAACACTCCTTAAGCTGGATTGGGGGCAACATGGGGTGGGGGGGGGGAATAAGAGGATTATTGAAAATTATCTTAAACAACCCCCTTGGTATTTTGTTAATTGTAACGGCAGATTTTTGGATTCTGAGTCATGGCACAACTTGCAAAATCCGATGAGCCCCTCAGCCTGTTATACTGGGGACAGACTTTTTAACCACCGATATATAATTATATTTACGCTGTCTGAAGCATAATTTCTAATTCTAGACATCCTAGCTTCAGGTAGGTGAAAGCAGGAGAGTGGCAACAAGATTCAATCCATTCAAAAATCCATGAAAAACCATCCAATATCAAAGTTCCAAAAATAAACCCATATTTGGACAACGTGAATTTATAATGAGTAACTGGAATGACAGCCTTCTTTATATAAGTAAGAAGGTGGCAAATCGGGCATCATTAATATCTATGACTCAGCTAGAGTGCGCTTTTTATCTAACAAAATGAATTTGATTTACTTGATCGATTCAAGTAGATCACGATTCAAACTGTTATGGCAGGTGAAGGTTAGACCCCAGTTCTGTGCCTTGGAACAGAGCGAGTGGTATTGCTTTGGGGCGAGCTCAGGGTCACTGAAACGCCTGGGGTTACGGGCGCCGGGAAGATCCGCCGTGCCTTGTGCTATTCCCAATCCGCAAACCTCCACGGGCTAAGTGCGGTCACTTCCCGGCCAGAAAGCTAGACCACTGCAGGATCGGGGTCTCTCACAGCATTCTCCCTGCTGGCTAGTAGCAAAATCTTAGTGTGACCACCTCGTTGTTGGCTTTTTACAGTCTTTAACGTCTTTGCTCCGTGACGCTCCAGAAGTGCAGAGGTCCGGCTTCGCAGGGGGTGCTGGAAGCCAGCAGCGGATGGACCGTGTCTCCGCTCACTTTGTCGCACTGCAAATTCGGCGGGACCGAAGGAAATGCCCCTGGAGATCTGCTCCCCTGGCCAGCGGGAGACACTCGGCGGGAAGGAATGAGCCGGTGAGAGGTTTCTCTCACATCTTGCCTCAAGCAAAGTGTTTCAGAAGTCAGGTGAGTGAGTGTGTGCTCGTGACTTTGCCTTTCTAGATAACCGCAGTGTGTAACAACACCCCGGAGAGGTATGTGCAGGGGGATGACGGAAACTTTTCCTTTACTCGGGCTCAGGTGCTCTCTCCCTCCCTCCCCAGCGTCCAGACATCTGGAGGCTTCTGTCTCCGGCATCTACCTGTGCGGGACAGGCTGGCCCGGGAGCCTGTCCCCATGGCATCAGCCGGCCGCCGCTCTGCCCGAGCCCCCTGCGCGGCTCCCGCGGGGCGAGGCCGATCCCCCGGCCCGGAGCCGGGCGAGCCGGAGCGCTGCCCGCCGCACCTGCCCGGCGGTCGCGGCGGCACCGGGGCTGCCCCGGGCTCGCCTCCTCCCGTCCGCCCGCAGCTCCGCGGAGCCGCTGCCCGCGCCCCGGACCGTGCCCGGGGCAGAGCGCAGAGCGAGAGGCTTGGAGGGAGACACAGGGAGGAAGAAATGGGAAAATAAGTGGTCTAGAACGGGACCGTATCATGACCAGAGCTGCACGACTACATCAGCCCGCGATGGCTAGATTTTAGAGACCTCATGAGGCAGCTCAAACTCTGGCGAGTTCAAGCGTTTCCTTGATTAGCAGAAGTTGAAACTGAATCTAACTTTTTTTTTTTTTTTTTTCCTCGAATGAGAAAGCAGGATTTTATGTGATAAGCATTGCTTTGACTCAAGTTAAGTCTCCCATTCCAGTAAAGAAAAAAAGAAATATCACACGTTTCCTCAAATGCTGGAAAATCCCTCATTAAAATCCTTGGCTTAAACGGGAAGTGTATTTTGTATACTCTTAGCAAACAATGCAGAAAAAAAATCCTACGTTGATTTAGGAATAGTAATAACTGTAGTAACACAACTCTCATGTGACTTCCATACTGACTGTAACTATCATCTCAGTGATACAAAATTGCTCCATGCAAATTCATGAGGTGGTGAACTCTGACACATAAATGATCAGTTTGTTGCTGATGTGATTTGTGAAAGGGCTTCGGCAGGTAAAGCTGGTCCAAATCTACCACAAAACATCATGTTCTTTGTTCAAATGCTCATTTTGGTCTTTCTATGAACTTGCATTCTCATGCAGTTTGGGAATGAGCAATAGTCACTGCATTGGTACTATGATGTAACAGTGACCACTTTTTAAAAAATTATTCCATAAATAGCTATTTCCTTTAAAAAAAAAAAAAAAAAAAAAAACCAGCAAAAAACAGTTACACAGAATGTTCTACAGCAACATCATTCACAAGCTGTGGGTGAGGCAATGCCAAGAAGTTCAGCAAGACCACTCTGTGATGTGAAGTGCAGGGTCTCCAGGATGCTGTCTCATCCATGGTGGGAAGCTGGCCCAGAGGAGCAGCCAGCTCCTGGACCTGTTTAGACCTTACATCAAGTATCTGCTCTGGCAGGGACATGGTGAAGATTAGTTGCTGTTGATAGAGCATTATTCAGGCTGAGATTTATCCCAAAGGAAAAGATCTAAAATCTGCGGGTATCAATGGGGAGCCAGTGTGAGGCAAATATTCTGTGCTGACTATGGAAGAAAACTGTTGTTTGAAGGCAGTGGAAGTGCCTTTGCATGTTCCACTTTGTTTAAACAAATTTTTCTGAGTTCATGTGCCATGAGTACGAATAGACTTGATTGTATTTCAGGCTGCATGAAATCAGCAGAAAGATAATACTAAGAGAAGAATGGCACCCCCTGAAGGATCGAAAACCTCAGTCAAGCTCCACACAGAAAAACCTTGCTGTTAGTGCCTGCACTCAGCCAGTTCTCTCCGTGCCAAGGACACAGTGACAAAGGGGTGATTCCATTTCTGGTAGTGCCGTTGGAGGTGCTTTGGTGAGCCTTATCTCCGACAGGTTTGAGTGCACCAAACAAAGCCTCCAAAGTGAGTGGGGGATGTGTGTCAGTAGGGGGAAAGCCTGGTCGGGGTCGTGGCTGCTCCCCTGTTCTGGCATGCGGTGGGGTGACACTGGCTAAAGAGACTGCAGGCAGAGTGAGAATTTTGTTTCCTGAAGGAGGAGTGAACTGTAGAAGGTGGTGTGAACGTTCACACCTTGTTGGTAAGTGCACAGTGTGAGTGTGGCAACATTGTCCCTGAGTGCTTTCAGGCTCTTGGAGAGGCTGCAGCCTTGCAGTTCTTCCCCTGGGTAAGTACACGACTTATGCTTGTGCAGACCTGTGCCTTGGTGCCCTCTGTGAGCCTCTGCTTCTCCTGAGGTGAGCTGGGCTACCCTGCTGCAGGTGAGGGAATGAAGGTTTGGTGGTCTGGAGGAGAATTCACTTTTACTTTTCATTAGAATTTAGGTGAACAAACACTGTGTCTGCTCTTCCTCACTTGTCCTATAAAAATGTGATTGCTCTATACTTAAGGGAAGTTGCCCAGAGAAGTTGTGGATGCCACATCCCTGGAAGTGTTCATGGTGTGCTTGGATGGGTCTGAGCAACCTGGTCTAGTGGAATGTGTCCCTGCAGGTAGCAGAGGGGCTGGAACAAGATGATGTTTAATATCCCTCCTGACGCAAACCATTCTGTGATTCTGTGAAATAAATGAGCTCAACTGAACTTCCTATTTCTTATTTAAGATGTGCCACTTCTTATGAATTTTATAGGCTTTGTTAACTTTGGCTGTACTGATGTAGATGGCAGAAGGAGCAAGGTTGTAAAGTGAGCACTCGCAGTATTGGGAAATCACTAAATAAAAATCTTGCTCTTGAATCAGCATTTATTAATGCTCTGGGAAAGGTGTGAGTGATCCTCTCCTGCTAGGAGTGCTGTGTTAAAAGAGCAGTGAGATTTTACTATTGGAATTTGTTATTGCATATTGAATCTTTTTTTGAGTACAGATATGATAACTCTAAGGTCCCATTCCAGCTCCAAATTAGGTAATTCCTTAGTGTCCTTAAACTTTCCCTCCAGGTGTAGCTGTACAGAACATTATCCCGTGCTTTTGTGATCTATTGTTGTGTTCTGTGACCAAAATGCTTTTACACGACTTAATTAAGGTATTCCTACCTAACTCCTACCTAGAAGAAGTGACTGATCCCACACAGTGCATCTCTTTCTCAAAAAGTATGGTAAATCTTTTTATGTACATATTACACATTTTTCTTTACTCCTAAGCATGGAAACGTATTAGGATTGGATCTTTACATATGTCATTTGCTTCAAAACAGCTAAATCACGAAGTTGATGACTCCGGGGAGATGTCAACCTCTGCCCACCGCTGAGAAGGCACAAGCGGGAACACTGCTTGAAGCTTCCTGACCAATTTGCATCTGGCTTATCAGCAAGACACTGAGTCAGTATGTCCCAGCTAAGAGATGTAAGAACGGCGTGTTTGAAGCAGAAGTGTTTCTGAGACCACTAATGACTGTCTGCTGGGTCCCTCGTCAGGGTGGATCGTCAGGAGCGAGTCCAGTTTGCTGCAATTCCACAGCCAGCCCGGTACCCACGACTGCTCCTCGCTGAAGTGCAACCCGCGTCCTCCGCGCTGGTTCTTCTCTCTGTGCTGTCAAACGGGACGGACATAGAAGCTTATCAGAGAGTTTTTGCAGGATCCGCCAGCTACCCAAGCGCTGTACTGTCCGCTCGTTTATCCTCAGCATCTCCGCGGCTGCTGGCACAGCTCACCGTGCTTTCGAGGGCCGCGGTCCGGAAGGTGCCAGCCCTATGCGCGCGTTACCGACAGCAGCACGGCAGCTCCCGCACGGCCCCGCTGAGCGCCCCCGCGGCCACCGCCCGTGCCGGGCCAGCGCGTCCGGGCCACGCGGGTCACGGCGAGGCACTGCCGGCCCTGCCCCGCCGGAGAGCCGCGGGGAGCAGCAGCGCCGGGCCGGGCCGGGCCGGGCCGGGCAGCACCGCCCGCTCCGCGCTGTGGGCGCTGCTGTGAGGGGCCGGGGCCGACACCCGACACTCGGCACCGCCGCCGAGCCCAGCGGCGCCGCGGGGGGCACGTCCCACACAGCCCGGACAAACGTGACCGGGACGCCTTCTGGAAGCGCATCCCCCATTCCCCAGGCCGGGCGTTATCCCGCTTCCATTTCCGCGGAGCGCCGGCGGGGCGATGCCCGGCCCCGGCAGCTCCTCGCGGGAGCGGCACCCGAGTCTCCCCGGGCACGCAGAGCGCTCGGAGCCGCCGCGAGTGTCTTTTGTGAGGGGAACGTGGCGCAGAGCCGCTGCCCCCCGGGCGGCCACCGCACAGGGGGAGGCTGCCGGCAGACAAAGCCCGGCGCGGGCGGGGCGCGGACCTCCCCCGCCGGGCCCTCCCCGCCCGCGGGGGGCTGCGAAGGGAGGCCGCGGCGCTGGCAGCGGCGCCCCGGCACGGCGGCCGGCCCGGGGCAGCGGCACTGCGGGACAGCCGGGCCGGGCCGCCCCAGCCCCCGCCCAGCCCCGGGGTCACGGCGAGCGGTCCGGGCGGCGCGCAGGCGCACGGCGCGCCCGCGCCTCCAACATGGCTGAGGTGGTGCCGTTCCTCCTGCGGCGGGCGCGGAGCGGAGGATGCTGAGCCTGCCCCGAGCCGCCGCCGCAGCCGCTGGGGTGGTGAGGCCGAGGCGCGCCCCGCGCAGCCATGGCCAGGCTGGCCGACTACTTCATCGTGGTGGGCTATGACCACGAGAAGACAGGTAGGTGTGGCTGCGCGCAGCGCTGCCCCGCCGCGCCTGGCCGCTCCCCGCGCTCCTGCCCGGCCCCGGCCCCCGCCCGCCTCCGGCCGGGCCGCGGGAGGAGGAGACTGCGGCGCACACGGGCCGCGCGTCCGGCCGGGGGAGGAGGGGGTGAGGGCAGCGGGGCGAGCCGAGGGTTGATCCCCCTTTTCCCGAGGGGGGAAGCGGAGGGGCTCCTGCACCGGCCGGCCGGGGCAGCCCCGGCCCGCCCCGCCCGCCGGCAGCGGCTGCGGCTCCGTCCCGAAGCGCGGCCGGTTCAAACGGGGCCCGCGGCCGCGCCGGGCCCGGCCCCGCCGTGTCCCACCTGTGTCCCGCCGGCTCCCGGGAGAACAAAGGGGCTCGGCGGGCATTGCCCCTGCTCCTCCATCGCTGTGCCCGGGGAAGCGCCGTGGCACGGCAGCGTCTGCAGGGATGGGTGCTCTCCCTAAAGCCTCGGGACACGTTCTGTCTGCTGGGGGAAGGGGAAGTGGTGTTATCCGCTGGCGTTTTGTGGGCGAAGAGAGAGTGGTTGGTGTTATGTAACTCTCCGTTATGATACCAGCTTTGTTGCTGCAGGGATCTCAAATCAGTGTTTAAAGTGATTGGAAAACGAAGTGATTGTCAACGGGTGTGTGTTTGTGTTGGATGTTTCAGAGCGATCCTTTGAATGTATGTTGTTAATAAACAATATTTTAAACGGTCGAATGTTCCCTAATTTATTTAACTATGCATAAACCAAACAACACTCAAGTTTGTTACTCTGAGTAATTCTTTGAAGTAGCAATTGCCTATAGTCTGTATCTGTTCATTGAAAAAGTGATGCTAATAAACTCGGGCTATGGGATTTTTTTAAAAGAAGTGTCATTTTTGGGATAATCATTGTATCTGATGTTTAAAGATGAAGTGTCTTACAAAGTTCTGCTAAGGGTCTCTTGAATTTTACTATTCTGCAATTATTCTATTAATTATAGCCTTTCTCCTCTAACACCATTTGATAATAGGTCTGTCTTAATTGTACAATGTCAAATGTATGTTGTTCAATTGTACAATGTTCCGATTGTAATTGTACAATGTTCAGATGTCAAAATCAAGACACCTGAAATGGGAAGTATTTAATGTTAAAATTTCCTTTTTACCTTCCCTTTTGCCTCTCTCCTGTTTAGAACATTTTCCCTGACAAAGTAGAGAGAACCTAAGTCAAAACTAAGAAGCAACCAAAAAGCCCATATGTGCTTTTAAGAAGACAAAGCAAGTATGCTGCCTCCTTCATGGGTACAATACAGATTGCACTGAAAGCTTTATGTCTGTAAAATGTCTTCATCTGTAGCATTTAAGTATGTGTTTAACTTCCAGTACATAAATTGTCCCATGAAGTTTGGTAGAATTTCTTGCATGGGTGAAATTGAGCAGATTCAGAAATAACCCCTGAACCTTTATTTGAAAAGGTCATGCCCAGAAAGTAACTGTTTAGACTTTATTATTTAAATTACTTGTTGTTACTTTAATGCTTTATAAGAAAAATGCTTGAAGGAACAACATTCTATTGAAGACTAGGCATGCATTGTTTTCCAAATTCCTTTACCCCCACATACAATCCCATAATACATGGAGTACTGACCTTTATTTTTCTTATAAAACTGTAGTTTTTTGATGCATTTATTATGCTTCCTTCTATATGAAAAGCAGGGACAAACATTTCTAGGATTACAGACTAGCTACCTTTGAAGCTTTTATATTTTTAAGTATGTTCCTTTTCTTTTCTTTTCTTTTCTTTTTTTTTTTTTTTTTTTTTTTTTTTTTTTTTTTTTTTTTCATCTGTAGCTACATTTTGGCTTGGTTTTAATGTGCTTGATTTTCATGTTGAGTGTAATTACATTTTGTAGTGTTTTTTTCCCCAGGCATAATCTGTGGAATAGTTTTGTGTAAACAAGCAAACAAAAATCCTGTACCCTCTCCCCCAACCTGTGTGCCAGCAGCATTTGGATGATAAACACTTGTGGTTTATAGGGAAGGGTGTTTATAGTAGTGACTGCTCTCCCAGGAAAGCCCCCACTGTGTCTGCTGGCTCTTCCCTCACTGCTTATATGGATTTATTTATTCATGCCAATATCTGCAGTACCCCTGAAAATGTGATAAAAGTGCTGATTTCCTGGGCAGGTTATCTGGCTTTACTCAAAAAACTTTTGCTGTGTTTATGCAGTTTAGGAGCAGATTTGCAGATTTTTCTTGTTTTGGAACAACTTTGTTACTCTTGCTACAAGTTTTTATCCAGTGTAGTCTTCAGGGGAAGTGAACAGTTTTATTGTCCTTGAATAAACCAGAGAGTGTGTCCTTTGGGAATCAAGCATATGAAAGTCCATTCCTGTTCTGGTCTAGGCCTGTGTAAATGTTCCAGCAGTCTTAGTTCTGCCATTCCTGTTGTGTTAAATCTTCCTTTGGTTTCTTTGCTGGCTTTATGATGCTGACCCATCCAAAAGACCTTTCTTGCTGGGTGTTTTACCTGTATTGCTCTATTATCTTGTCCTTGGATTACTTTTCTACTGATTTCTCAAACAACATTGGCTCTATTGCCAGATCAATGCACCCCGAATTTATATCAGCTTTAATGGTCCTAGAGCCTTGGGCACAAAGATGTTAGTGGTGGCTTAGTCTTCTGCATTCTCCAAGGAAGGGGAGCTCTTGGATTTGCCTAACAGGAGTTGATGCACAGAGGCTCTGCCTGAGCAGAGAATGAGCTTTGCTGTTGACAAGTGTCAGTAGAATTGCAGGCACTTCAGAGCTGGGAAGTCTCTGTGCTGTTAAGGATGATCTGATTCAGCTTTCTCTGTGTTTCAGGTGCACTCGTCTGTATGGGCACTTCAGTTGCTCAGTCTGTGTCTCTGCCCATAACACTGAATGTAGATGGATCACAGCTGTAATGGCTGTTGTGTATTTTAAGAACTTGTTCTGAGCTCAGAGCTGCAGTAGCTGCTGTCTGAAGTGCATGTTAAGTGTCCTGACAGAATTGGAGAAACCAGATTTATAAATCCCCCAGCTTTACTAAATCCTTTTTTTTTTGTTCTAGCAGTGAAAGCATGAAGGATTTCAGTGATGCACAGAGTAAAGCAATCAACCTTGGTGTATTTTGCCTTCAGCTGAACCTTGGCTGAGGCAGATAACCACGTTTTCCCCCAGCATATCAGCACAATATAAAGCTGTTACATAACAGGCTACAAAAGGCACTTACAGAAAGAAATCTCTGGAAGGAGCAAAGGTGCTACCAAATGAAGGCACTCTGGGTTAACAGCTAGGAGAAATCCCACAAGGCCTTACTGTTTATGCATTTTATTTTTTCATGGATTTTGAAGTGTGTTTGATGTGCTTCACCAAGAAATTCTCATTTAATATGTCTGAATAATGGAATGTGGATGGGATTTAGGAGGAACACAGATGTTTGCAAAGATCACAGAAGGGCATGAGAAAATGCCTTTCTTGTTTTGTTTGTTTTTGGTTTTGCTGGTATAAGCCCTAATCATAAATCTATCCCTAGAATGCACATACAGGTACTTGGAAAAGGTAAAAGAGAGAACATTCTGTGTCAGCAGTTGGAAGGTAAGGATAAAGAAGAGAGGATCCAATCACTGGATTTGATTAATTATCCTATACACCCGTAGCAGCTTTCCTGTAGGATGCTGTCCTGTACCCAAAAGTTAAAAGAGAAAACCTGTGAGGTGGAGCAAGATGTTTTCTGTGAGGTTTGGTAGCTCTAAGAAGACAGAGGAATGATTTGTTCTTGACTCTGTGCAGTTGCAGTGTGTAGGACAGAAGGCTTGCAACAGTATAGCAGTTTTATTTGGCTGTTGTCACAACTGATAAATGCTGGTATAACATGTGTAGGCTCTGTTGTGGTTGTTTCTGTTCTGATTTTTATCAACTCCTCTTCAGGGAAGCCTTTATTGTGTAACATAGCTTCGTATCTCAGAGGATTTTGAAACAAGACAAGTGATTGTTGATAGAGTGGGAGAAATTTCTAAATGAAGTTGTCTGATGCTTCTATTTTTTTTCCTCTGAGCAGATTTTGCCTGTGAAGAATATAATATGGTGAGGATTTTCTGGTGTATTTGCTGTATATTCATAGTTGGGCATTTCACTGAGCTAGTGTGTGTATAAGGAGTGGATGATTGCTTGATGCCATGGAATTCAATCTCTGTAACACAGAAAATGTAGAAAAATAAGGGGATAAAGCTGTTGCTTCAGTGGCTTTCTTATCTGTGCTGAGGATTAATTTGATTCAGATACAATCCAGAGAAATCTCAAAGGGATTAAAAAAAACAACAAAACCAAAATCTTTCTTATTGTGGCAGGAGAATTCTTGTAGCTGTAGTGGAATGAAGCATCAAGTGCAGTGCTGGAGCAGAATGCAGAAGTGTGCCTGTGTATTGCTGGGAGATGACTTTAGTTGGCTATGGCTGGTAGGACATGGGAGCCCAAAAGCCTTGTCAACACATCAGTTGCTCCATAAATGAAATTATCTCTTCCTCCAAACCTTGTGCTTTACTTTTCAAGTACAACAGATTCCACAGTACTATGCTGAAATGGAATGAGGAAAAAAATATTTCCGTTGCATGTGGTTTTGCTTGTTTTGATTGTGGTGGTGTTTGTTGGGTCTTTGTTGTTTTTTTTTGTTTTTTTTTTTGGTGAGATAAAGCTATCTTGAAAGTCTGCTTGGAGGGCTCCCAGTATTTTTTAGTAGCATGTATTTATAAGATATTCAAGCAGTTTCTTCTAGTATAAAATGTTGACTAAAAAAATTTTTGGTTTTGGTTTATAGATTTATCATTTTGGAGAAATCTTAAAATCAATACAGATCATGTAAATCTTCTTTCCCTCACGTGTCTATAATGAATATTTTGAAAGAACTTGGATTTCAGACTCTCTACTCACCCAGTCTTGCCATATAATACCAACACTTTTTTTTCCCAGCCTTTCATTTTAAACTAAAATATTCATGGAGGCTGCTATTTTTCTTTGTAAGCTATCTCCATTTGTTCCGAAATACGAGGACACACATTATGTTGAAGGAAGTAGCATTTCCTATCTTTGTGACTAAATTGCAGTCAAGGAACTCTCTCTCCCCTGTTCTGTCCTGGATTAACTTTGTGGATTATCTGACAAAAAGACACTTTTCCTGCAGCCTGTTCATGGAAGACAGTTTGTTATGCAAGCCTGAATACTGTGTAAGCCCTGGCCTTCTATAACCACAATCATATTTTTCAGTGGAGGGACAATGAGACTGACATTTAACTTCTCCAACGTCCCAAACATAACAGTCTTGTCTTGTAACAGTGAGGAAGAGAATTGTACTGCTGTGGTAGTTCTCTGACATGAATTTAAAGTACCAACTACCTCCCCAACTACTGGCAGTCACAAAGGAAAACCACAGTCACTGTGGAATCATTTGTAAAGTGTGTAACAGCAGATTCACAGTTCAGCCTTGATAACTGTCAGTGAAAGTTGTGTCCTGCAAATACATACTGCTGAGTAGGAGGTTTTCCTTTGGTTCATCTCTCCTCTTACTCCTCTTTGCAGTAGCATGAGACTTTCAGGCTCCTTGCTTATACAGTGAAAAAAATGATTTCTAACAATAGCATTATCAGGATCGATGAGATTAATTTTCTTCTGCTTGGTGTTTTGGGAATTGTGTTCCATTTATATGTGTTTGTTGAAATAAATTACTCCTGTGGTGTCAGTGGTATGTTCTGAAGTCAAGGACAATCCAATTAGTGTTGATTGGGATTTGGCAGCTAAATCCCTGCTCATTGAGCCAAGAACATGCTGGTTATTGCTTATCTGCTAGTGACTAGATAGATCATGATTTCATGTCTCTAATGTTTACAGCTCTCAGTTTTCAATCTTCTGCAAATCGAATGCTATGAAAAAAATGCAATTACTGAACAGAGCTTGAATTCTTTGGTATTTTAGAATCTCCTTTCTGGTAGTGTTGTGCTCAAGATGTCAAAGTAACCACAGGATTTCCACTGAGCTGGACATAGGTGACTGGCTGTCACTCCTGCAGGCAGAACCAGCGCTTGGTGACAGTCTGGGGTTGTGTGTAGCTGTTGTGGAGGAAGGCTAAGAGACAGAAAAAACAAACTCATCATGAGTTTGGATACAAATTCAGGATAGTTGCATGCAAAACCCCATTGGACCATGGGAGATCTCAGTGGATAAAAAGAGACAAAGGAATGTTAGTAGGCTTACAAAATCAATCATTCGGGAAGAAATTCAAGGGGGAAAAATAGAAGGTAGGGATAATGTCCTTATCATGTCCTTTTACTGTGGTTCATATGTTGATTCCTAGGATTTAAAACCCCAGAAAATCCATTATCTGACACTTGGATTGATCTTCAGCAAGATAGAAAATGTCTTTTTTAAATGTTAGACTGTTGGGTTGGGTCTGCTGGAATAGCAGCTGGAAGGAAGACGAGACATTCTGGCAGAGATTTCTGGGATATTGTGGATGAAAAGGGATGACAGCTTTTCTTTCTGGAACCTTGACTTCAGTTGTGGAAGGTTGTGCATTTGGAAAATGAGTTTTGTTGAGCTCCTTTTGCCAGCTGCTGCAGACAGTGATGCCAGGAGCATGGAGTGTTGTCAGACTCTAATGGGCTGCATGTCACTTCCTTGAGGTTTAGGAACCCTTTTTCATGAGACATTGACCACTCCTGCTTACTCTATGTGACACATTCTGGTATTTTAGAATGCTTTCTGTCTTCTAGGTTTACTCCACAAGAATCTCTGCCATTTTCATCTCTCACTTTCTCATTCCTTCTCTTGCTCTCAGTATTCATTTAACTCTCTTTATCTACTCAGTGCTTTTCTGAGATTAAGTCCTCTTGGCCGCTCAGTCTGATTTCTTATGGTTTTCATCTTTAAATAAACAAATTCCAATTCATCACACAAGCACCAGGGCCTGGTTTTGTCACTTCTGTAAATTTTGGGCCTTAAAAATGTGTTTGGTAGAATTTTAGTTTAGGCCAAAAAAAATCCTTCTCTCCCCAGTCTTATTTCTTGGAAGCAGAAAAAGCATTTGGTGTGAAGTTTTACTGAAATAATTGAGCTGGAAACAGATGTCAACCATTGAGACTTTATATGGTGCATTAGTTTGTTTAAGTAAAAAAATATTTGAAAATAGTTACAGAACAAGGTAGAGCACCATTAGTGATGCCTATAGCTGTTAGTTATTTGTGTAGCTAAAAAAATCACATTCTTTTTTCTTAGTTTGGTATAACTGCACCAGTTAAAGCCCAATTAACCTTTTAGCTTGACCACTTGAAGTCTTCCACAGCTTAAATTTGTGCATTAACATGTGTATTTTTGTTTTGGACAAAGAAATGCAGATGCTCATGCTTTTTTGTGACTATTGTTCTCTGAACTGTAAATCTAATTCCTAAATGGCAGTAAGAATAAGCTGTATGTGTGACTAACAAAATACTCAAGACTCGAAAGACAAAGTTGTGATCTCGTCATAAATTCAACTGTAATGGAATTTTAATTCTTGAAATATTGTTGAATGGGCATACTGTACTTTTAGGAAAGCTGTGTTTTCTAATTGTATTACACAGACTGCTTTTCATAAATTTGCAAATTGCAATTGCATAAAAATAGAAGAAAGCCTCATGCTTTGTTCCTGCAGAGCTATTTCTTCATAATTAATCTATTTTCCCAGAAAAACACATAGTAGTTTTATGAAGCTTGTGTGATGACTGGGCTGTTATTTGTCTATATTGTTGGAATATGCTATTTTTAAACTAGGTTTAATACAAAACATTCTAGTAGAACTTACAAGAGGATTTGCATTTGCTTTCTTCTTGTTTTATAGTTTGTAAAGAGAGAAGTAGTAGGTTTGATATTTTTTAAGAATATAGAATGTTTTAAAGAAGGTTTCGAAGAAAAATTGGTGATAGAGCCAATTTTAAAAGCCTTCCTAAAACATTGATTTAAACCCACATTTCCCCCCATTATTTATTGGGTAATTTAATCTATTAATCTATTGAATCTTCCTCTTTTAGGTTGCAAGTTCTTAGAACCTTCAGTCTGTGAGAGTTCTTTTTTTCAGTATATTTTTTTCAGTGGGCTGCCAGGCAGAATTTGCTTTTTGTGAAGTATCTTAGCCTGGGGCCTCTGCCTGAGCCATAGGTTGTGCCCATAGGGCTGCAGCTTAGGAACAAGTTGGAATTTCCTGTTAAGGGAGGCAAGAGATGCTGCCTAAGCATTGCCTTTGGGATTCACCCCACATTTCTTAGAAGTGCAATTATTGAATTATTCTTATTTTATGCCTTTCAGGAGCTGCTTGCTTTTGCAAAATAGGAAGCTAATTAACATGTGTTTCTCATGATGAGGAAGTTTCAGCAGTGGTAGAAAGCCCAAGGTTTGCAGTGGATGCTTTTAGTGGTATTTCCAAAATAAATAAGATAACGATGCATACACATATAATAATAAAAGGATGTTTTCTGTGGTGATAAATATTCAGTCTGTGTTTAGAAATCCATGCAAGTGTTCAAAGCCTTGCAGGGGAATGTTTCTTCCCTGGGTATTTTGTAGGGACTAAAACTGAAATGCTTATTTTCAGTGATGAATTCTGGTTCACTTTGCTAAAGTGGGTTAAGACAATGCCTGTGAAGGTCTCAGGTTTGCCCTTTGGCTGGACGCAGCAATTTTGGACACTGGTGCCTGTTCTGCACTACTCCCTCTCACGAGCTGAGGTTTTTGACTCAAGCTACCTGTAAGCATGCTTGAAGCTGAGGCACCTGGATTTGTCCTGGCACTATGTGATCCCTTTTCCAGCTCTGAGGAGTTGATTCTTTCCAGCAGGGAAGCAGCAGAGAGAGCTGGAGCATCCCAAAGCCCCCAAAGCAGTGGGTTGTCCTCAGCCTGCAGCTGTGATGGCCCTGCAGTTCAACAGGACAGCCAAAGCTAGTGGCATGTTGTTTCAGCTACAGGCAACTGAAAAGAAAACAAAGCCATAGAGAGCCACATGTTTGTGATTTGGAATTCAAAACTCTTCTTTCAAAAGATTCTCTTTCCTGTTTGGTTAACGTGCACAAATAATGATACCAGGTTTGCCACTGGGTAAACAGTGTCCGTTCAAGTTGTGATACTTTTGTAAGGTTGTTGTTTCAGCATTGTGTTTTCCAAATATTTTGTTTATAGTGTTTATTATTAAAAAGATGAGCTCATACATATTTAACAAAATAATCTTGTGGAGGCTGCTTTTTATCATTTTGTTCTCTTTTGCCACATGGTATCTTTTTGGAAGAGGCAAGACTGTCACTCATTTTTTGTGAGAGAGTGGTCTTGAAAAAGAACTCAGAAAACATGCTTTCTGCCTTTCTGACCTTGTAAGATGTTTTTGCATTCTTACAAAATTGTTTACGTGCTTGTTTATGGGTTCTTTATTTTTTTTTTTTTAATTTACAAAAATGTGGCCAGTGGTTTAGTAAATAGGCTTTTTTGGAAGACTGCAGTTCAAGAACATGTGGGTTCCCTGGTCTAGTCTCTGGACATAGTTATTGATAATAATAATCATAGCTGCTCTGTTTGCTGATAGCCTAGCAAAAGACAGAATATACTTAATTCTAATAAAAATGAGGCTTGTTCCTCTTTACAGTGAGCTAGGATTTGAGAGGCCTAACTCATAAGACTATTGTTTTCATAATCTGTTGTTTCCTTGGGAATATGCTTACTATAATTTGAAATTTGAAAACCCAGAGGTAAGATTCAGATAAAAGTAATAATAACAATAATAATTTTTTAAAGAATGGCCTTAACTGGTCTGCAACCCATTATTTCTGTCTTGTGGAAAAGACCTTGGAGATGTTTCATTTCCCAAAGTTGTGATGGATAAGGATAGAATGCTGAAAAGTAAAACCCATGGATCTCCTGTCTTCCTTTGTGAGTTATGTGTGTTTTGCTTATTCTCAGCCAGTGTTCTTAAAGTTATTGCAAAGTCTGTAGGTTGAGCTGTCTCCCATGCCTAACTTTTCTTCTTTTTCTCCCTGACTCCTCAAAAACCAGTAGTTCTTGTTTTAGGTTTCATATGAAAACAAGAAGAACCATGGCTACTGGTAAAATACTTTGAAATTCTGAAGCAGAAGACTCAGAATATAGTTCTGTTTAAAAATCACTATATGAAGTCTAGAAATGAGCAGTAGAAAACCCTCATTACTTACTGACTAAGTTTGGTATGTATTCCCTACCTAGTCTCAACTGTTCTCTTAAAGATTTGAAAATAGATTTGCAGAGACCAAAACATAAATTGTATGTTTTGTTAGATTTGATTTATGGTTCTATGAAGACTTTAGATCTTTTTTTATTCTTTTGCATTTGTTGGTTACTAGGAGGAGCTTTGGACTTTAGTGATCTTAATGTAGTTGTACAAAGCACCATATGGTTTCTACAGTTTTCACAACAGATGGACCAAGGTTTTTGTCAACATGGTCTTGCCAAACTTAATTAGCAGCAAATTTTCATGTCTGAATCTAAGCTGTTCCTGATTTAGTGGTTAGGGTCTCAAGAGTTACGTGTAGATTCAAGGATCATAGAATGGTTTTGGCTGGATGAGACCTTAAAGATACTCTGGTTCCATGGACAGGGACACCTTTCACTAGATTGGGTTGTCCTTCCTATGTTGGGGCCCCCAAGGTGGATGGAGTACTCCAGGTGAAGTCTCAGGAGAGCAGAGCAGAAGGAGAGAATCACCTCTCTTGACCTGCTGGTAAAGAATGGGTGCAAGTGGTCACTGCTCTTGGGCAAAATTGGCAGTGTGGACTCCCTAAATTAATTTTGCCCACCTTTTTTTGGTTCAACTTGTAAATATCAAGTAAAAAAGGAAGTGCAATACTTAATGCTTGAGACTTGCAGATGATTAAAGGAAAGTAATGAAGGTAATTCTGAATAGCTGAGTCTAAAGCCTGTGATGAGGGGCTCCAGATAGAGCTCATGATACTCAGTGACTCAAATTTTGGATGAAATGCAGTTTAGGTAAATGCAAGCTAAAGTACATTCAGTGGTGAGAGAGAATTCATAGCAATGGTCTCTAATTTAGCTATTGTCACTTAGTGGAAAAGTTCTTGGAATCTGTTGGGAGAGTTCTCTGTAAAACTTCAGCCTAATGTCTGGTCTGGCATCAGTAAATTCAGAAATAAACAGTGTGGAGTTGTGAAAAAACCCGCCCAAAACCACTGTGGTGTTGGGACTTGCAGCTAAGGGGCCAAGAATGGGTGAGGTTAATCCTAGAGGTCCAGTTCAGCCCTGGTTTCTGTGGTCTTTAAGGTTTTCCAGAACCTTAAAGACTGGGCAGGATCTGCAGAATTCCTAATCCATTCTCTCCCTGGGCATGGTGAGCTGTAGCCTTGGCTGGCTGGGGCAGATGTGAACTCATTCTCAAAGCCCCTCCATGCAGCACTTCCACACTTCTGTGTCAGTCTATTCCAGTGCCCCTCTGGTGGCTTTCAGGAGCCTTTTCATAGAGTTTGAGTCATGTGGGTTTGGGTACAGTTTTCAGCCTGTTATTACTCTTCTCCTTGAAGTGTGGTGACCAAACTGGATGGAAGTGACCTTAAAGATGGTGGTAATTTACGTGGAATCTTACCAAAATACAGAGTGAGACTGGTTTTATGGGCAGTTTCGTGCATTGACTGAGCTTTTTATTTTTTATTTTTAGCTTTCGTCATCACAACACGGAGGGTCAATTTGTGGTCTGCTCTAACCTCTACATCCCTTTTACCTAAACCACATTTTGGCACTATATGTGCAGTCAGGTGTTCTGGCCTAACTCTGCAGCTTTGCAGTTCTCCTTAGTCACACTCTTAACATTGTTTCATAACTTTTTTCCTGGTCTTTCAGCATCCCTTTGAATTAATATCTTGTCCTCTTCTCTATTTATTATCTGCACTTCAGAAAATAAATAATTTATGTGTATATATAAAAAACATTTTTGAGCATATATGCTTGTACATTAAAAGAATGTTATGCTGCAGTTATGTTCTGACTTTCAACCTGCAGCAACTTTAATCAAAACCAGAAAAAAACCCACTCCAAATTTTAAAAATGAGCTTTGGACCCCACAATGACTCACATAACATGTCTGGGAGATAGAATAAATGCTGGTGTAAATATGACTGAATGTGTGTAGTGAGTGAATAAATTTGCAGAAAGAATATTCAGTTGATGTCCCTAGGCATACTAAATTTTGGGTTGTTCGGGGTGCGTTTAAGTGGGGTGATATTTTAAGTGTCAGGGACTTTGAGAAATAAGTTAGCAAATTATTTCCTAAACAACAGAACTAGTGACGTATTTGTGCCCATTTTTGTCTTTTGTCTGGAATGGCCCTGGTAGTGCTGCTACAGACAAGGAACAGGGTGTCTTGAATACTAACTTTTCTTCAGCTCAGGGTCACTGTGTATTTATTTATTTGGGTTAAAGGCCGTTGGTCACACAGACGTTGTTTCTGTAGGAAACCTCTCTGCAAGTAGCAGCTTTACTTGTGAGAACACCATTTACTGTCACTTGGGAGAATATTTGCCTGCCTTTGTGGCAGACACATTATAATACGCTCCAGTTAAGATTCTAGGGCTGCCACAGCCTCAGAAGGGAGAGGTTATGTTCTGTTAATTAATTATGGGCCCCCAGTCAAGTGGCATTTAATTGTTTGCTTGGACATGGGTTTGAGTCTCTTTTCTTTGTTTGTGCTCTCATTTCAGACAACCAGTTCCTTCAGTTTCCTACAATTGCAAAATATGGATTGAGGAGTTAAAAAAATAGTATTTTCACTGCTAATGGTGCATGCACTGGAAGTGCATTTGGATGTACAGAATCTTGGCAGTGTAGCTTATTTATGGGGCAGGAGATGGCAGTAAGGAAGTAGGTGATTTAGCACAGGCACAGAACCATACTTTATTCTTACATAGTGGTTTTAAGAGAACTCTCAAACCCCTCAAATACCATAATAATTGTACAAATTTACACATTGATATTTCTTTTGTGCCTTCTTGTTTGATTTTTTTTTTGATCTTTTTCCAATCGAGTAAGTATTTACCAGCATTTGCAGCACTTGTTTAGCTATGCATGGAGATCAGGTGAAATACTGTGTGCTACATGAGCAAAATGCGATTCACATTATGCAAAGTTCAGCTTTAGTGAAGGCTGCTAGAGTTAGAAGAAATACAAATGCACAGTAACACTTGTGATGGTTCAAAGTTTGTGGATTTAAAAAATATTTGCATACAGCATTATTTTTAAGAATTCCCATTCTTTGTGTTGGTCCCCACTTAATTGAAGTCACTCTGGCAGCCCTGTTCTGTGGGCAAGGAGGGAATGAAACACTGTTAACAAACAGTGTTTAACTTGGGGACAGCTGAGTGTGTTCCAAACAATGGTGTTCACTTTGCCTGTTTGAAGTAAACCCTTGCTTGTGCTCTCGCTCCGGAAGCAAAACGCGTTGTTTGGGACGTGCCTGCAGCTGTGAAGAGCAGAGTTGGTCATGCAGGAGTTGAGCAAGGTGACACCACAAGAGGATGGTGACCATGCTTGTGTTTGCCCTGTGTAAGCATGATCAGGGGAATGGATTTGTTTCATTTGGGGTCAGTCAGGCAGGCAGGAATGGAATTGCATTCTGGGGATATTTACGAGATCTCTTGGTCAGGGCTGTTACTGTTTTTGACCTGGAAGCCACTCGGTCTCTGTTGCAGGGTGTTCCCCAGGTAAGTCCTCTTCTCTTCAGCCAGCAGGGCTGTCACTGGGTAGCTCAGGGTGTGTGGATGGTGACACACCAGCTCTTTGAAATTCAGGCATGACAGAAAGCCAATAACCCGTGGAGCCTTGCACACATGCCCTGCACATCCTCAGCTTATGGAGCACTGGAGAATGCGGAGCAAAACCTAAACCTTCAGGGCCAAATTCTCTTGGGAGAGAACACTGCTTTAGAATCTTGGCTTGCACATGCCAGTGTGGGGTTAGCTGGTGTGGGGTGATCAGCCTGAATGTTGGCACTGATGCCATTCAGGCAGGTGGGTAAGGAGCTGATTTTTGCTAAATACATGTGGGCCATAAGATATGCTCAGCGTACTGGAAGCTCTTTGTTTTTGCTCTGTTTTTAGTCTATAGTCAGTCCAGACAAAATATTTGGCCTACCAGGATATGTGAATCATTCTTCTTTGTAAAGCATCATTTATCATCTCTGTTCTGAAATTGTTTTCTATGAGCAAAACATTGAATGTACTCAGAAATTTTTATTGTTAACGTGCGTTTTTACAGCTGTTGTATAAAAATCTTGCTTTGGTGAGATCAAAATATTATTTAATTGTTTGAGCCTATTGGAATCACAGGAAATATACAGGGTGGGAAACTCCCAAATGACTTGTCACTCTTCATCCTCTGTAGGTGAGCAGTGGCACGCAGACTTAAATAAACAAATCTTAGCAGCTGGATAGTTCTGGGAAAAATGAGAAAACTTGCTCGCTCATCCTTTATTATTGCTTATTTTTACATGTTGAGTAGAAGAAAAAAAGCTTTGAAACCTTCTTATTCAATGCAAAAATATATGTCCAATACAAGTCTGTTACTAAGGATTGAATGAACAAGTTGAAATCAACTTGTGTTGATTTTTTATCCTTTTACTCTTGTTTTAAATGAAACTAAACCTGGTTTTGAGAGAAACTAATGCATGTGAGGAGGGTACTGTCTAAAATTCTGTGTGGGCTTTCAGTGAGCATCTTAGTACCCAAAGATCTGTGACAACTGCTGTGAAGTTGAGGGAAACATAATGTTGTGGTTGAGACGACCCTGCAGTCACAGAATTGTGTTTGAACAAATTTTGTACCAAGTATGATGCGAGGAAGTTCACTGACATGTGGAGTGATACCTGCTGGGGCATGAGCATGTATGGATCCATGCTCCAGTTCCTCTCATTGAAGGACTGGCTCTGTAAATGCTTAGAGGCAGGAAGTATTATGGAAAAATGGTATTTAAAATAACAATAAGGAATGGGAAAGCGCAGTGGAAGAAGAACTGTGAGATTACAAACATTGTTTTTTAGAGATCAAGTTTGGAGTGTGCAGAGGAATAATCCTGTGAAGGTAGTGGAGTGCTAAAGGGGCTTGGAAGCTGAGGCAGCTTCTCTTTACAGAGGGTTGGAAAGTAGATCAGGAGGATCTAACATGCAGAGCTAACATCTTGCATGCTGAGGTTTGCTAAGTAGTATTTACAGTTTGGGTTGAGATGTGGGTAGCTTGAGCAAGCTCTGGAGCAGGAATTAGCAGTGATGTGTGATGTGGGACTACAAATAAAGACTGGGTTTAAGGCTAGAGTGAGGGAGTTGGAGAAATGAGTTGCACGTTATCTCTGCAGCACTGGCACTGCGTGGGCTCTCACAAGGGCCCTTAGGAGGAGGATTCCTTCTTTACACATTGCAGATTTGAGGAGGATTGTTTTGATCTGAGGCAGATGAAAGAGAGGTGTGTGTGAATATACAGCTTTCGAAAGGAAGAAGTGAAGACAGAAGGGATTTATCTGTCTCTGCTGCCTGAATTATGTTGTTCACAGGCTCTTGGTTGAAAATTTCAGATGAGCTGGCTTAGTCATGTACTGCAAGAATATCTTGAACTTACTGAGATATTAACTTTTAACACAGTTGGCAAATAGTAGCCAAAAGTAATTTTAAATTTTTGGAGGTCATGGTAATTCCCTTGCTCTAGAGTGACAGTGTGTCCAGTGTAAAACAGCATTGAGTTACATTTATGTTGCAATTTAGCAGGAAACGTGGATTTTCCACATAAGATCAGGGTCAAGTATGTATTTCCTTTTGATTCTAAGCAAGTGCTTTTTCCTAAGAATCAATGCATTTTTTTTATATTGTGGAAATATTTCTTTTATTGATCAACTACCCAACCTTGAGATGCTTTTAGGAGTGATGATTGTTTGCTTTTGGTGTTGAAAACATCAGCCCACATTATATCTAAAGTTACAGTAGACTTAGAGCTTTGGTAACCTTCACCTTGAAAATTTCAGAAAGTTCATTGCCTTCTGTATCAAGAATGTTATTTAGGAAGGATTTTCCCACCTATTTGAAGGCAAAGTGCATACTGTAATGCATGCTTACTTTGGTTTCTTGGCTTCAAGAAAGGACTGCTTTTTTGCTGCTCTTTTACATGGATGTACATTTTGCTTGGTATTACTTTAATCCTTCATGTGCACTTCTGATGACAAAGAAGTAACAGATCCTCCTTTACAAAGTGTTCGGATATTTTACTGTACCAAAGCATCCCTTTGAACTCTGGACAAATTAGTGTAATGAAACAGCCGAGTTCCCAACGTGTCAGAGTTGAGCTTGAGGAGAAACATTCTGCATTTTCAGCTGCTCTGTGCAAAGACAGTCTTTCTGAACATGAAATATATGATTACTATGTGTGAGAAGATGCAAAGCACTTTTTTATTTGATGTAAAAACACTGTCATAATGCTCCATGCTCTACTTTATTCCAGTGTTTATGATTACACTTTGTATTATTTGGTAAGGAGGCATAAAGAGCTTCTAAAGAAACATCACAAAATAGTCCAAATTATCTCAGGGATAAAATTGATTAAAAACCAGAAAAAAAGCCTTTGCTTTTTTAGTCATTAACCAGACATGAAGCCCAAATCCTCAAACAGAGGGAAAGGATATGGCTCTTCACAGAGCTTGTCATTCTGCTATGGAGGGGTCTGTAGAGTTTGTGGGCACAGTCCAAGGCAAATCCTGCCCTGTCAGTGGGATAGAACAGAGGAACAGCTGCAGGAATATATCCAGCAGGATCTGCCTGCAGAAGGTCTCTTCTGTGGGTCTTGCCATTGGGGATACAGTTTGCATACAGAGGGCTCTGCAGAAATACCTGGAAAATCTGGAGTAGAACTCTGATCAGTTCACACTGCCTATAAAACATGCAGCTCTGAGGTTGCAGATGTACGTGGAATTCCTGTGCAGTGCCAAAGAGTGTGTGTAGAAATTCCAGGTGTGCCTAGGTGAGGATATTCTGGTTGGGGAATTCAGGGGGAGGTTGCTGTGACTGCTGAGAGTTGCTCTGGTAGAATTGCTCTGCATCTCATCTCATCCTGCAATTAATGTGGGTTGAACTTGGGCATTCATGCTGCTGAAATTCAGAATACATTCTAGGTCCATTATTTTATTTCTGTAGGGCTGCCTTGTTAGGTCTTGCAACACTGAACTGATGTTTTGTCCTAGTGGGGAACATTAGAGGAGTGGCTTTGGCCTCTTCAGTTTAAACTGAAGGTCATAATTAAACTTTTTCAATAGTTGTTCTGTTTGGTTATGTTCTGGTTTGAGTCATGAAGGAGTTGCCGAGTTGCCTTTTTTATTTATTCTGATGGACACAATAGAGTTGGGGTCTGGTAGGATTAGTAAGGCAAGAAAAATTCTTGTTGAAGATATATCCAGGAATGGGATTTTTTTTTTCTTTTTTGCCTCTGGAGGAGAAAGATGCTCTTAAAAATAAATCCAGATCCAGACATTTAGCACAAGTTTTTGGGTTTTTTTTCCCTTTTAAATTGAGAGTAGTTATCCTATTCATATCTTCCTTTCCATTTTCAGTACCAAAAGATGTACCTGCATCAGAAAAATTGAGGTTCTGCTATTTTATTTACGTGTAAGAAGATTGCTTTTTCCAAAATGATGGCTAAACATTTTAAATTTTCCTCTTAATGCAAACATTATGGGATTTTTTTAAAGTATTGAAAGTTGATTTTTAGCTTTGAAAGTGCTGAAGTTTGCGTACTCAATCTCCAGCAAGTTCTTTTCTCCTCTGCTTTTCCATTGACAATCAACTTAACAAGAAAATCCATGAGGCTAAATAAATAATGACAGGTACAAATCCAGGATAAGGATAACAGGATGATGTGTGCAAACCTTGTAGCTCCTTTTTGCACATTTCTATCAAAATAAGTAGTTATTAAGTAATACAAGTCATTAAAGGCCTCCTCTATGTGAGATGTGTATACATCACTTGAAAGTCATGGTGATGCCAAAGAATATAGGAATTTCTATTAAAAATTAACACCACTTATTGTATAATAGGGCACAAAATGTACTGTAAAGCCAGTTTCATGGCTTTACATTTATACTGTATAGAGTTTCATGAATTTTCAATGCATTATCATTTAAGACTTCTGAAAAGCTGCTTTCTACCAGCTGCTAATAAATTATTTCTGTATGGCTGTGTTGCTAAAACAAGAGAATGGCAACAAATTGTGAATGTTCAGTAGTAGTAGGTCTGTATCTTCTCTGTTTTCAGGTGTTCTCAATAAATACTTTTATTCTTGTTAGAAAGCATTAAGTAAGTCAAACCACCACCACCAGCAGCAAAAAACTGCTCAAAACAAAACCAAGAAACCTCCCTAAACAAGAACACCTCAACCCCCAGGAAATAACTTCTTGCATTTTCTGCATGTTTTATTTAGAAGGTTGGGGCTTTCAGGCCCCCAAGTAGATTCTGTCATTTCATTTGTTGAAATATTGGGTAGAAATAGGTTTGATAGTGTTTGTACTCAGCCACTTGATGGGGTGATGCTTAAAAAGCATGAGGATGAAGAGGTAATACCTGCTTCTGCCACACCAAGAGGGTTTTGTATCTCTGTGCCAGGAAGATTTTTTTGGCTAAATATTGTTCAGTGTTTGGGCAGTGACATGCAGAGCATTATCTCGTGTTGAACTTCTGCAAGCTGCATAATAAAAGTATGTGCCTCATTTGGTGATCTGTACTCTGCATATAAATTGAAATAGTTCTGTGTTTCCAGGATGGGGGAAGGAGGAAAGCAGTAGAGATAATTTCTTGATTTTTTTTTTTTTAATGTGTGTGTATGAGCTGCCTTTTAGGGGGTGTTTTGGATACTTTCCTGTTTTATTTCATTGTACCTCTGGATTTAAATCTTTCTCACTTCTGTTAATTTCAAGTTAATGTGTTTTGTGATTGTACTGTGCGTAAGTAGGGCACAACACAAAACCTGGCTGGAGTACATGGAAAATTACTTCAGTTTAAAGACAAATGGTTGCTTTATAAGTTACACCTTTGAATATTTGTGCTGCCATATTAATTGTGGTTTTGTCATAGTAATAGATTTGCTGTGACCTAGTAAGTCTGTCAAGGGCCACCTTACTTGCTATAGACAGCACTTTTAGGATCTAAAGAAAACATTCAGAAGTCATTGGTTGATTTTTTTTTTTTTTCCTCTCTTACATTCTTTAACAGTGTACGAGAAAATAACAAATGAGAAACTAATCTAGCAATTTTTTTTTTCCTGAGAAATTTAAAGCTTCTTTTATTCAGTGTCATCCCAGCTAGAGATACAGGTCTGAAATGGTAACTCAGACTTTGCGGTTACTGTGCAGTAATAGTTCCTCTCATAGTTTTGGGGACTGCACGAAAGTCAAGTGATGAGCAATGAGATGGGATGGAGAAGATTTCCTTGCGGAAAGTTGAGACTGGGGTTAAGTGGGAAGCCAAGAGCAGTGGAAAATAGAGATGTGTAGGTAGTGTGTGCCTGGGGGAGCAGGGTGGGTAGGAGCTGTGCTGTTGTTACCTTAATGACAATTGAAATCAAGTGAATGTTGTACTTTCAGGTAGCAATTTGTGTTTTATTAGTGTTGATGCTCTTCAGACTCTTCTTTCTTTCTGACAGAGGTTCTGTTTTTCCCCTTAGGTCTCCATGGAGACTTTTTGGAGTTGAAGTTAGGAGAGGTTATGTACACACAACGTTGTCTTGTCATCCATAACTTCTCAGTTCTCTAAACTAATCCCAAGCATTTAAGTGTGTGATGGCTCTGCTGCAGTCCTGTACGTAAGGAAAGACATGCTAGAGAGGAGAAGGCTGTTTGTCTTGGACACTGGTTTTCTGCCATGCTCATTTTTTGTGTCAGGCTTCTGAGTGATGCCAAATGCTGGCTGGATTAGTAAAAAAAGCTTGCAGTTTATAAATTCAGAGAGCAGCTCTCATACATATCTCAATTATTTGGCATACTAAACCAGAAAATCAGATAAGGGTATTTCAAAGTGCAGGCACTTTGGCTAGTAATAGAGTGATAAAACTTTTTACTTTGGCAAACAGATTGTTTGCAAGATAGAGTTTTTGATTTTGCTGACGATATTTATCACGTACATTACCTGTTAATTCTTTGTTCTTGTGACCCAGGCTTACGTGCTAAAATGGCTTTTATGCAAGGGCCAGCAGAAACCATTTTCAGTGTATTATATGTTGTATTTCCTGAATTCTGAGTCATAAATTTACAATTGTTTCTTATTTCAAAAATAAGATGCTAAAATACTATATTTCTAAAATACATGCTGTGTATGGATGTATTTTTGGGCAACATCTGAAAATACTGTTATCCTGAACAAACTAATAGGCTGTAGTAAATTTTTTCCCTTTTGTGGTGCCTGTATCAGGTGTTCCAGTAAAAGAGATGTAATTTATGCAATTTGTGTTGTGAAGAGATTTTTTTCTCCTCCCCCAATCCTCCCAGTAGCCACCAGCTATGTAGGGAAGGTTGGAAAAGCAAGGAAAGGATAAACCTGAAAGTGTAAGGCATTTTCCTCACATTGTAAAAATAATTTCCTTAATGAATAAAGCAGTTAAACAAGATTTTACAGGTCCAGTGAAGAGAAATTCAGGTTTGATGGTGATGATGATTATGGAAGTACAAAGCTGGAAGCTTTCACATTACATCAGAAGTAAATGTGACACAGAATACCCTGCTTGTCAGTAGATTCATTAATTTAAAAAGGAGAGATTTTACACTGGCTGCCACTGCTGATGTTTGTTTGCAGTTCAGTGGTAGAAGAGTTTTGAATTAATTTGTCAGGTTGAAGAAGGCAGAGGGCTGGAACTGTGTTGATGCAGAGTAATTGTATGGATTTTATTCTATTTAATTTTTATTTTATGGATGGATTGTTGCTGAAAGAAGCTTTTGTGCTGCCATGCTGTCCTGGCAGTTCTCAGCTCATGTAAGAGCCACTTGAAGGGCAAGTCTAGGAGCTGCCCTTGAGCTTTTTGGGCAGAACACTGAGGGTTGGTCTTATTCCTACCAGGCAAAGGGTAAAGGAAGTGGAAAGGTGGCTTATAACCAACTTCCACTTGCCCTCTGGTCCTGTGCTGCTGCTCTGGGGCTCTGGGCCAAGCATACATAATGTGGAAGACGTGCTAGGAAACCACATCATTTGGAGATAGAGAATAAATGCAATTTGCAACAATTTGTACAGAGTGTGGAGGAGGTTGCGTTTAATATGTAGCTTAGGAACAAAGTTATGTTACAGACTTGTTTAACTGTGTGAGAATTTTGTAATAATGGGCAGTTTGCATCTCAGTAGTCTTAAAAAAAGTCCAAGTACTTCCAGACATGTTAGTCTGGTATGACAGACTCTTCATTCATCAGGAGTTGAAATCTTGCCTGTCTTTTCCCTGACTAGAAAGCAGTAGCTCCCTTGTACAATCCCAAAGGCATTGTGCATTCTAAAGAATGTGAAAGGTATTTCTTAAAGTAAATTCTTTTGTGCTCAGAGAAAGTGTTTGCCTCCACTGTTTAAATGTTTAAGCTGGACTGAGGAATAAAATAATATTTTAGTATGATTTGTAGTTAACTCTGGTTGTGTCATTTTGGTTGTTCTGTACATCTCACATGCAGGACTGAGGTGGTTACCAGTGGAGGATTATTTTCAGTGTATCAGAACCTAATTTTGCCTTTGTTCATTATATTAATTTGTGTCCTTTGAAGCCAGTTTTTAAGTGTGTCCTGTCTTTGGCATGCTAAGCTACAGCATTAGCTGTTCTCCAGAATGTAATTAAATGATTGGAAGTTATTGCTGCTAAGGGAAAGAAAACATCTACTGTTCATCCAGAAATAAAGCATTATAACAATTCAAGCCAAATAGGATAAATAGCCTCAGGCTATTCTTTTTAAAATGTCTAGGTCAAATGCCTAAGCTTTAATCATGAAACTTGTTGGTATGTATGGAGATATTTACTGATATTTCTGTGTTTTTCTCTTCAGACCTGACTTAGGTTTGAAGGGCTTTTTTACTGTTACTGAAAACAATAAAACTCTGTGTTGGTATGCATTAGTTTAAATATATAGCATATTTATGTAATAACACAGCTTTTATGGGTTTGTTTTCTTTCTTTAGTGAAATGCTGTGTGATGTAAAATATTCTGATGCTTTTACTCATGCAGAAGAACTCCAGAAGGGCTGTTGAAGTTGAATCTGTTGCAGTTACTGTGCAAATTGGAATTGATCCAGTAGAGAAATCCTTGAGGTAGTCCATCAGAATCCATGAAGTTGCTAAAAGAAAAAAAGCTGTTTTTAAGCTAAAAAGGAGTAATTGCATCACTTCTAAAACTATGAGTAGCATGATATAGGTGAGAATTAAAAAAATAAAGCTTAAAAGTAATAGGAGTTAAGTCTATTCCCTTTTTTTTGTGACCTGAAAAGAAATGTAAAGTTTCATTTCTTAAGGTAATGTTTACTTTTAAACCTATGGCAACCTTCCTCTAGAGTGTGCATTGTCTACTTCAAAGCAGCATTAGGTCATTCATTCTTTCATTAATGAATCACTAGAATTATTTGTTCTGCAATGAATCACAAAGCAGGTTTGAATGAAGCTTATTGAGGAGGGTATTATTATCAAATTTGCATCACAAATGCTGCAGCATGTATTTCATTTGCCCTTATTGACTTACTGATCCTGTTTTTCCCTGCTGTTCCTTTCCCTCCACCCTGCCTCATTTTATCTCATTCCCTGAAAGGACAGTTGAAATTCAAACTTAGTGCCTTTGATAGCTGCTTGATTTTCTTTTTTATTGCTTTGATGTGGTAATTTGCCAGCCCATCACTTCTGTCCTGGCTATAAAGTACATCATTTACTAACAGTATTTCTTGCAAGCAAGGTTAGAGGTAAAAATGATTACACTGAAATTACCTGGGTAGATATTCAGAAATCTACAAAATGCAGAGTTTTACAGCATGAAATTAGCCAAGAATGTAGATATTATTGTCTGAGTCACATTAATGAAAAGGTGAGGTGGTGCTAGTGCCTGGAAGCAGTCTGCACTTCTGTGTAATCTGTGGAAGTGTATTATTCAAGTTCAGTTAATATTCAGGGCAGTTTCTAATACTGCCTTTTTTTTTTTTTTTTTTTTTTTTTTTTCCTATCATAAGTCAGTTTTCATGTGTCTCAGGTTTAAGTTACAGGTGTGTTTGGACTTTTAGTAAATTCTGTGTCATCTTCAAGAGCTTTCTTCTGTTCTTCAAACTTGAAGTTGTGTCCCTGTTGTAACAGTGTTGTGGGTGACATCTTGGGTGGCATTAACAACAGATCACATCTCTGAGAAGATAACATTCTTTCTCAATATTTCTGAATTCTGAACATGTTGGTCCAGTCAGTAAACCCTCAAAATATGTTTGTCCAGTCAGTTCAGCATCTCTGGCTGTTTCTCTGAATGTACTTGATTCTTGATAGAAGTAAATTGGCTGAGTGGAGGAGTGATTGTGGGGCATGACCTGGAAGTTCAGAACGTGTTGAGTTGCTCATTTCTTCTTCATTTTGTATAGTTCATAATGCCCTTGGTAGTTGGCTGGAGGAGTAGAGGGGATTTAGTGCTAATAATACAATCAGAAGAACTGCACAATCTCTATTTGCTTTGATATTTGGTTGAGTTTGTTCTAGATTTTGCAGGATTGTTTGGTGGTTTTTGCTTTTCAGAAGAGGACAAACACTAAAAGTCAAAATAACAGAAGAGATTCAACATAATATAGAATATATAGGTGAAGAAAAAGCCAAGTGGATATGCATTATATTAATAGGCATTCAGTTTTGGTTTACTGTGTGACAACATTTGTGCCTGAGCAGGCATTTTTTTCCCCTGAAAACCTGTGAGCTAAACAATGTGCAGTCAGATTGTGTACCTTTTCCTCATGTTCATACCCTTCCTTTTGTTTCTCCATGCACTTGTCAGGATGTACAGGATGCAGCCCTTGAGATGTAGAGTTGTTTCTTGGTAGGTGTGAGATTTGAGTTTGCTCTTGCTAGACAGTGTCAAGGAGCACAGCAGCAGCCTCTGCTGCCCTCTCCTGCTGTGCTTTCTGCCTTGTGTGCTTGGAAAAGGCAGTAACTGGATGGAGCCAGGACAAAATGGGCTTTCAGCTTTGGAAACTCATAGGGTAGAGAGTTCCATGCATCCTGATGCTCTTCTGTGAAACAGAAATATTTATAGCTTAATACAGGTTCCTCAGCCTCCTCCTCAGTGTTAATTCTGGGCTGGGGAGAAAGTCCTCAGACACATTACTCAAATTACTGTGAAGGTGAATGAAAACCATGTGAAATTCTCAGGGTAGTTGTCGTGGTGGTGTATTTTGTGACACTTGAAGTAGACTAATCTTGCATGTTCAGGGACTTGAAATACATTTTTTTCATATCCCTGGGTCACAGATAGTAAAAAGCCACCTTAGGTATATTAGTGGCACAAGAGAAAAAGATACTGAGTAAGTAAGTTGTAATTTGGATGATTTTGGTAACGTTGGACCAGATACAGGCTCGACTAACAGTTCACTTTCCTTTTGAAAACATCATAATCTGTCATTTTGTAAAATACTCACATATCTGGATATGCAATAATAAGGAAATAAGGAAAATTTTATTTATTGAAAGATTTGAAAATGAAAATTCTTTGTAAAAATATATAATAAGATATGAAAACCTCTGTGGTAATTCTTTCTCTAGGAATTAATTGCTCTGAGCATGGTTGGTGGCAGCATTAAGGAAGGGATTAAAAGTGTCATGGAATAAGAGCCACGTGGGATTTTGTATGTATGCCATTAAATGGTTTGACAGTATTTTAAGGGCTCCTGTTTTGGATAGCAAATAGAAGCAAAGTTTGGAGAGAATGTTTAAAACTCATTTAACTGAGCATTATATAACCATGGATAACAACTGGATGACATTGCACAGGACAGAGAGTACTTAAAGTGCAGAGCTCTGTGGTAAAAGTAGTGCTTACTTCAGAAAGTATGGGCTGCCAGTTTGATAAATAAAGTTTAATTGGTGTAAATTGCTGTTATAGAAGTGTCCTTGTGTGAAGGTATTACTAGAATCTGACTGCATAGTGAAACCTTTCTGAATACACAAATCTGAGATGGCGAGTATCTGTTTGGTCCTTTTCATGCATTTGTCCTAGCCAGCTATATTACAAAATGCTTTATTTATCCAGCATACTTTTGGCTTTCAAGTTCCAGTACAAGAGGCTGCAGTACACTTTGCTAATTCAGAAGGCATGTGTCTTATGTGGAAATTGCTCTGACAATCCCGAAAATAAAAATACCTTGTAAGTTGTTATCTCTCCTCTGGGGAACATTGTAGGTGCATTTATGATGTTATCAGTGGCTGTTGGCAAGTGCTTGACTGAGATCACAGGATCATGTTCTTCCCACAGCGGAGACAAGTTTGTTTTCCTCTGTGCCGCAGGTGATGAGGACTTCTCCAAAGGATTTAGGAAATCTGTGGATTCTACAGTAGGTGTTGAGTCATTAGCTGGGTGTCTAGTGCACACTGATTCTCTAATTTCCTGAGTCTAATTTGGGTCAAAACTCGTTGTAGAAGGAAAGAGTTTGGATGTTTTAAAAGCAAAGCTCGGTGACGTCATGCTGAACTCAGGGTGCTTTGCTGTGCAGTGTGACAGTGCCTGCTGCCTGTGCTGTGTCCAGTTCTGGGCTCCTCAGGACAAGAGACACAGAGCTCCTGGAGCAGGCCAAGGGAAGGGGCAAAGCTTGGGAAGGGGCTGGAGCATCTCTCCAGTGAGGAAAGGCTGAGGGAGCTGGGCCTGTTCAGCCTGGAGAAGGGACACTGAGAGGGAACCTCATCAATGTCTGTCACTGTCTGCAGGGAGGGTCAGAGCATGGACCAGGCTCTGGTCCATGGTTCTAAGCAATAGCACAAGAGGCAAGGGCAGAAACTGAGGCACAGGAAATTCCATGTGAATGTGAGGAAGAACTTCACTGTGCAGTGACCAAGCACTGGGACAGGTTGCCCAGAGAGGTTTTGGAGTCTCCCTCACTGAAGATGTTACAAAACTATCTGGACTCAATCCTGTGCCATGTGCTGCTCTGGGATGCCCCTGCCCCTGGACCACATGATCAGCTGTGGTTCCTTCCAGCCTGACCCATCCTGTGGTTCTGTGACAGCATTTGGTAGGTTTAGAACAACCCTGAAAGTGAAAAAAATCCACACTGAATTAAGGTTATGTGTGTGAGGAAGAATATCTTGGAATAGTTGGATGTGATGCTTGCAGCATGCACAGGAGTTCTTGCCTCTTTCTAGTTGTGTTGATCTGGAATGACACATTTAAGAGCAGTTGGATGTAATTTGACAACTTGATGCTCACACTGTACTACACATGCAAATCCCACAGGATTTCAGAGTCTCTAGGGCTTTTGCACTTCAATATCCTTTTGCATGTGGTGGCAGGGCTGGATAATAGCACAGTATTTAGGTTTGGAGGTTACATGTAAAAAACAGTGGTGCTTGTAGCCCCAGAAGGTCTTCAATGATAACCACCTAGGGCAGGAATCTGTGAAACAACGCCATACTAGTTTGCTCTGATTTTGATTTTAGCATTCTAAAACCAGAAATGCCACTTCCAATTGAGGATTTGTAGTGGAGTTTGAGTTCTGTTATAGAGATCTGAATTAAAGCAGTTGAATACACTCTACTGTATGTGTTCTGGATAAGGATTCTGAACACTTCCTTAACATTTCTGTGGAGTGTTACGATTGTCATATGTGCTGAATCCAGTTAATTGCAATTATTGTTGGCTTGTACACATAGACACTCATGAATGACCTAAAGATGAGATAGAAGATGTGCTAGAGCCAGAGCCAGTAGTGGATTGAATATTATTGGGTATTTTGGGTAGTTTGTCTGTAGACACAAATGCTATTTTTTTTTGTTTGTTTGTAGATAGCATAATTTTAATAGTAACAAATCTGGTGTGCCACAGTTCTTCACCATTTTGCAATATGTGCATATGGGTTAGATACAAAAGTGAAGCAATCCTTGCTTTTCCTAGTCATTAATCATTTATAGCACTCTTGTGGTTTTTTTCAGCATGTTTGCACTAACAGCTTAGAGCTTAAGTTTATTCTAGCTGAAGTCAATGCTCTTTATAGACAGGTGATTCCTATTTTTGGAAGAGTTTTATGATAGGTTTTTCCACAGTTTAACAACTATCCAGTGATTTTCCTTTGAAACAGTTGCAATTTTCATTTAGGGAGGTAAGAGTGGAGTCTTGGCTTTGGTTTCTTTCCTAGACTAACTTTTTTCCCCTTCAGTTTGCTTTTCTTTTTATTTATTTTTTTTTTTTAAAGTGTTCTCTCTAGTGACTGCAGCTTGTCACTGATAGATAGGCAGCTCTCCCAAATTAAATATTTAAAGTTTAGTCATGTTTAGTCATGTAAAGCAGATATTGTGGAGCATGCCAGAAGGAAAGGACTTACCCTGATACATCTGGTTCTGTTTCCGTATTGAAATTCTTGTAGGGTTCAAAAATAAGAACAAAAGGTAACAGAGAACACCAGTACAGAACAGTTGTCCCTGGTTGTAACTTTTTGTCCTTTGTTCAAGAGGGATAAGAATCCTTTTGGGCACAGTTGATAAAATTTTTCTATAGAGTTAGTGTAGAAGGAGGGTTTCCTCACACTTTTAGCAATTATTTTAGTTTTTAATAATACATCTTTTAAGTTCTGCAGAATTTCTAGTTTTGTATTTGAATGTAGCTCACAAGAATTTGAACACACCGTTTACCCTTGCAAAGTTGAGAAAGGAGAATATTTTCCTTGTGCAGGCTGTGTAGCTGGAACATTCATGCTCCATGCGTGGAGAATGAGAAAACACATGGACACATTAGCTGGAATGCATCTGGCACGGCTCTTCCTTGGGGAGATGGAGTGTTCCATAGCTGTGAGTTGTTTTCTTTTCAGAGTGGCAGAAAGTTGTTCCATATTTGTTCTTTTTCCAAGATGTTCTGGCTTCCCAAATTCTTCTTTTGCCACTTGAGAACTGACTCCATCTTGTACTCCACATGTGTTGTATTCCTATTACCACAGAGATGGAAATGTCAAGATACTCCACCATTCATCTTTGATCAAAACAAAAGTGGGTAGGATCTTTACCTGTAAGTTTAGAAGAAGAGATTACAGGTGACCTTGCCCCTGATAAGTCACAGTTGTACTAATTACCAAAGGAGAGGAAGAGCCTTGCCCTTAATGTGACTAATAAAGATAAGTGTGATGGAAGGGGTGGGTTGGCTGGTCTTGGAGAAAGAGGACCATGAGGAGGTAGAGGAGCCCTGAGGAAGAAGGAATGATCCAGAGGGATACAAAGAAGAATGAAACAAGGAAAGAGAGTTGTTGCTGTAAAAGACATGCTGTGAGGTCAGTCTGGGTCTGATGGAGTCAGAGCCTGCAGCCACAGCTGAGCTGGGTAAAAGCTGTGTTCAGAGCCTGCAAACCAATCCTTGCAGTCATATTCCAGCAGGGAGTAGCCAGCAGTAAGTCTGCAGCTGGACCCTACTCTAGGAGCTTGCTGTAGTCACAGTCAGGATGGCTAAGCTGTAAAGAAGAATAAACCAGGACCCTTTGAATGTTGTTAAATGAGAGTTTGTGTCTTGGCTTATTTCTAACCCTAGCCAGAGGTCTGCTGCAACATTTACCTTGGAAGATTTCCTTTTTGAAAGGGCATTGAAGGGCCTATGGATGTCACAGGTTGGCATCACCTAAAGTCAGAGCCTTTAGCAGGGTCTTTAGTGGCAGGCAAGGTTTTGTCAGCCAGCTGTTTGGGTGCTGCCCCCCTAACAAGTCCATTTTGAGGATATTACCTCTCTGTGTACATGATAAATTTGACAACTGTTCAGCATTGGGTTTTTCAGTAAAATCCAGAAAGACAAAGTTAATATATGCTCAAAGTGCTTTGTTCTCGTGTCGTGGAGGCTGCTTGTGGCAGGGAAAGGGAACTAAGAAGCCAGAATTGTGACAGTAGCAGTTATCCTCATTCCCTCTGAGTCCTAGCTATGCCTCCCCAAAACTTGTGTTCCTTTTCTGGGGCTATAGACCAGGCATTCAGCTGGTGCACATTTGTATAATGCACTTTCACAAAGAAAAATAGTAGAAATTTACTTTAAGCAGGTTTATCTACTTTTGCAATGAGAATTCGTCACCTTTATGGAATTAGTATCTCAGAACCTTTCCAGTGGCCAGTGTCTGTCAGAACCATTATTTTATTCTTGGGAAAGGTGTACTGCAGTGATGAAACTTGTTTAAATAAAAGGATTTTACTGAGGAGGAGTCCCTCCTCAAGCTTTGTGGTCATGTTTTGTTATCTGCCTGCAGCCTGTAAAGGAAATCTGATAAACCTCCTGAATCTTCTGTGGTGGGTTGACCCTGGCCAGTGGCTAAGCCCCTACCCAGGTGTTGGCTCACTCCTCTACAGTGATATTGGAGAAAGAATCCAAAGGGCAGAAGTGAGGAAAAGCTTTGTAAGAAACAAAGAAGGCCTTGATGCTGTGCAAGCACTGCTGAGTGACAGCTCAAAGTTTGGTTTATTATCAGCACTGCTGCAGTTACATATCTAAAAGACAGCACCATTCAGACTGCTTTGAGGGAAATTCACTTCATTGCAACTATACCCAGTACATTCTATCCCTGAAAGTCTCCAAATTTTGTTACTTCACTGCTCACAGAGTAAGTGGGGAATACCTCTTTTTAAGGAAGTGAACACTTGCTTTAATCCTTCTTCTTAACTAAATCTTCCAGATTCAGAAGCATTTGCAGCACAAGACTTATTTCAGCAAAGACATTTGTTCCTTTGTCTCAGTGCAGTTGGGCTGTCAGATTATTTCACACTGCTTTCCTGAAGTGACCAAGCTGTTCCTCTTTGACTTCCTGCCCACTGAAACCAGACAGAATTACTTCTTCTTCCAAGTTGTCTTCAGGGCATTTCTTCAGGAGTTGTTCAGAGACCTAGATGATACTGTGGAGTGAGCTGTTATGCAAAAGCTTAAACACTGTACCAGTGCAAGTTGTGGAGTAACTGGATATATTCTTGATTTCTGAGTGAGGGGAGGTCTATTTTCTATAAAACTGATACCAGTCTGTAAGTTTGGTTCTGTGATTGCATACTCAGCTAACCACTATGGTAAATCAGTATGTCCTCCTTCTAAAATAGATGACCCATTTATCTTACGTGACTCATTGCACCAAATGTTACCTCGAGTGACTTGAAGTATCTGGAATCATTCTGACTCCTTCTGGCAAGCATTCCTTTGGTGAGTGGGTCAACATTGTTCAGATTTGTTGTGGTAATACTGTTCAGCACTTGAACTTCCCTGAATCCTCTAAAAAGTGACATCAGATGTGTTTCAGGACAGTTGGGAAGCTCGTTTTCAGTGATGTTGTGCAAGATCTGTGGTCTTGGTTGGAAGAGAGATTTTGCTGTGGGGCTGTGCACTCTTGGAAATGGGTGGGCAACCTCACTGCCTAATACCAGATTGGCAGGTAACATGATGCAGTCATTTCTCTTTTAATAAGCAAATTGGGTTTTGGGATAGGTACATGGAAATTCATTTGCCAGCAATTCCCCCAAGTGAAGCTTCAAACTCTTATAAGTAAATTTGAGATGTCTTGTTCCTAAACCATCAGCAGCAGATTCTAATTAAAATGTAGAAAGTGGGCTATCAATCTGTTTTTCTTCCTACAGCAACTGGAGGCTCTTCTGCTCCTTAATGAGTTTGCAGCCAAACATTCCTGGATATGCTCCCAATTACCAATCTGGCCATATTTATGTTCTGGTTCCACTGTTGCAAATCTTTCTAGCCCAAGGAAGGACTGTACATGTCACTGATAATCCATTTCTTTTTATATAGGTGAGAAAATTTTGATATTTAGACCTTCTGCTGTTTTTGTTTTGTGTGAAAGAGTAGAGAAAGTTCAAGGCCTTGCTTAGCTTTGTGGTTTTTCAGGTGTATTTATGCACCTTATTTTTCAAGACTGATTGAATGCATTTCTTGCTATATGTTAGAATGTTCTCCAGGCTCAGGTGACAGGGTATTCTGCACTGCATGAACACTGCTTAGGTTCTGGTTCTTGATAAGTAAACTTATTCCATCTCTCTTGTCTTCTGATATTATGTATGGAGTGTAGAAGACTCAGTCCCAGTAATTTGCCTTATTCTGTGTCAAGTAACTGAACTGTGAGGCTTTCTATGAGTTAGAATTCATATTAGGTCATTTAATTTACATCCTGGCAGGACTTCAGAAGCATGTAAAACTACTGCATAACCAAAAATGCTCTTGGAGAATCACCATGTAGTGCCTGTCATAGCACTGAATTCTTTTCCATGTTCTGTAAGTGGCCTGTTTAAAAATACCACAAAACTAAAGAGAGTTGTATGTTAAAGAAGCTCTGTTATTAGGCTACAGTTGAGAGCAGGTTAGGGCAAGAATGGTTTTTTGTGGCAATAGTGCTAATTAATAAAAATTACTTTTGTAAGAGAGTATCTTCATGGGGACACAGGGACTAAAACCCTTAGTGGAGATATTGCAGTTGGACATAAGTAGCTGTAGTGCTGTCATTTTGGGTGTTCAGTAATGAATCTTTCACTGAGTATAAAATGGGGATGTCCCTGTTTTGACAGGTCATCTGTCTTGGGCTAGAAGTGTTGTGATACTATGATGGAAAGTATTTTGTAAGTCAAAACATTAATTTTGTGTTCTGACATCTGGCGCAAGGAAAATGTCATTTGAGAGCAGCTGTTAGGTTGAAGAAAAATTAGTAGTCAAAGGCTTGAAAATTCAAGTGTCTCTTTAAATATGATTGTCCAAGATAACAATGTATTTAATAGGCAAAAAAATGAAAAGTGGGAGTGATGAGCTATTAGCTTCTGTCTCTGTCAGTCACCTATGACAGAAGAGCCTCATGGATGCTTTTTCTTGCACCTCATGGTGTGGCCACTGCTGGATCACACCCAGTTTTCTGTCCTAAGGTTCAGGGCTGCATCTGCAGTTGGTGTGGGATAGGTATTTTATATTACACTAATGAAGCACCCCAATCAACATTGCAGCTGTCATTGTGAGGTTTGGAAATAAAGCTTTGTTTTTTAGGAGCTGTAGTAGTAGGTGATACAGATGCTACTCCTTTGTATAAAGTTACCAGGAGTAAAATGATTCTGTTCCTGTAACAAAAAACGAATTCAGTAACCACTGTTGGATCTGTGTGTGCATGTGCTGGTGCAATTGAACTAAAAGAATCCCAGCTATTAACATTTGTAAGTCAAGCTAATATGGGGAAATTGAAAGCTGAGGGAAGTTATCTTATAGTTCCTTCCTACTTAAGAGTACCTAAGTGCTGCAAATTATATCTGAACCTTGCATTTTTGCTTCAGTTTCCAGATTTGAAACAGTGTGTTCTTGCATTCCTTTCCTTGACCCTCCTTAAGAATCATAGAATCCTGGAAGGGTTTGAGTTGGAAGAGACCCTAAAGGTTGTCTATATCCAATACCACCACCACAGACAGGGGCACGTTCCACTAGAACAGGCTTCTCAAAGTCCCATCCAAAGTGAACACTTCCAGGGATGGGGCATCCACAGCTTCTTCAGGGTAACCTATTTCACCATCCTCACAGGAAAGAATTTCTTCCTAATATCTAAATGCACTCCCTTTCAGTTTAAGGCCATGCCCCATGTCCTGTCCCTACATGCACCTGTAAAAGGTCCCTCTCCAGCTGCAAGTGCACGTTGCTGGGTCATGTTGAGTTCCCATCCATCAACACTCCCAAGTTCTTTCTCCTCAGGGCTGTTCTCAGACCATTCTCTGCCGTGTCTGTGTTAGTGCTTGGAATTGTATGTATTCAGTTTAAAACAGGAAAAAAGATGCCTGCTTTATAGCAAAGATTGGTCTTCAGAAATAGAGCCCAGATCTTCTGCAGCAAATGTGTTAACTTGGTATAGCTAGAGCTGTGTTCTGGTGCTGTGCTTGCTTTTCCTCTTGGAATGGAAAAATCTTTCCAGAATAGTCTTTTTGTCCTCTCTGCTCACTTATCGTGGGTCTGTGTGTTGGTGAGCCCTAGGTTGAAATGCAATTATCAGCTAGCTCTGGGAAGTGCTCTGCTTTTGCAACATTGCATTCCCTGTTAATTAGATATATCCGACTCCCTGGTGCCTTTGAAACAAGTCAACGCTTGAGAAGACACATTTGGTCTTGTACAGTGACAGTTTTTCTCATCAGCAGAATTTTCAGGTGGTAATTCACACTGGTAATTTAATTTTATCTTTTTCTTGCAATCTGAGTATTTACTTGAAGTCCTTCTGACAGAGTCTAAATGATTTGTAATTTTCCAAACAAAAAAATTTTGTGTTTTATTTAGTGATTGTTAACAGGGAAAGTGTGTAATTTTACATTGGTTTTGAGAACCCATTTGCTTGTAACTATTTCCACTTTTTATTTTGAGATACAATATGCATGAAAACTTTTAGATTATCTTTCCAATGACTTTTTATGAGACATTTCTTTTCAGAACTCCTTACTTTTTGACTAAATTTGAACTCTGTGACTTTTTCCCTCAAAGACAACCACTTGTTCAGACCATTGGATACAAATGTGAGCTTCAGGGGAAGTTTCATTGTTTGCCTTAGAAAAATGTCTTTGTCCAAGTGTTTGCACATCTTTTACAACACAAGACCCAACCCCAGACTTTGTGTGTGTTTATTCCACCCTGTATACCCAGCTACTACTAATTTACTCTCCCAAACAGACCAGATCTAATATTTTTCTGTTAGCATA
Organism: Oenanthe melanoleuca; assembly: GCF_029582105.1. Taxonomy (NCBI): domain Eukaryota; kingdom Metazoa; phylum Chordata; class Aves; order Passeriformes; family Muscicapidae; genus Oenanthe; species Oenanthe melanoleuca. Next base: position 10,701,947 of record NC_079339.1, read on the forward strand.
TGCATCAGTTTTGGAAGAACTTGTTGAGCTTGAGACACTGTCTCTGTTAAATAATTTTTCCCTACTTGACTCTTAGAATAAGCAATAGAAAAATTGGTGATGATGGATTGAATTGACTAGCGACTGAGTGATATATTCCATGGTTTTTTATTCCTGCTTTATTGTAAGTGTGTTTATAACTAAGAAGTGGAGAGAAGCTGGTGGACTGACACAGTGTGCCTCATTTCCTTAGGAAACCAGCTGGGGCAGGGTGAAGATATCCTGTTAGAGTACAGGAGCTCAGGAGATGCTGGGAGCACGGAGCTCTGATGAGTTTTTGGGAAGAAGGTAGACCCAGAAGCAGAACTGTACAAGTATTAAAAGCTTACAGTGGTGTTGTACACCAGACTGCTGTGGAGCAGGGGTTACAGAGACAGGAAAATTTGATCAGAGCCATAGACTGAGGTTCTGGGAGGGATCAAGACTTTAGGAATTCAGGCATCAGTAGCTTGGTGCTCACAGTGTGGCTTTTTCTTCCTCCCCTCATCCAGATTTTTTTTTTTTTTTTGGTTTTTTGACTTCACCCCCACACCCTCAAATTCTTATTGAGCACTTCTTAAAATGGAAACAGAGCCACAACGTTAGGAAGCTTCTTCAGGCTTTTAGTAATGGATTTAGTCTGCCTATATTCTGTAGGCCCTGAGAGAACTTATTAAAATTTTAATTTTCTGGTCAGATATATGGGTTTTCCAAATGAATAATTTATTATGGTACTGTAGATGGCACTTAAAATGAAATTAATTTGAGCATAATTTCGTTTTTTACTTTGTCATGTGACTCTCATTTTCCCTCAGGCTGTCATAAGAAGGAATCTCTCTTTGAATTGGCTTTATGACCTTTATTAGTGCTCACACAAGTATGAGTGAGGAGGATTTAAAAAAACCCTTGAACCATATTATTAACATTTTCAATAGATCACAGTAGCATATTTCCATATTCAGTTGAATGTGCCAGAATTTTGTTTAGTATTGTTATCTGTATTGTGATGCTCATAGATCTAATTAGAACTTTTTCACCAAACATCATTAGACACTTCCAGAAGTTATTTTGTGTATCTGAACAAACTGTGTATAGTCAGTAAAATGATAAATGTGGAATTCCCACCCCATGGCCCCAGATTATCTCTGTATATTCTGCTCCTTGGAAAAAAATTGCATAATAGGAAAAAACCCAAACCATAGTAGAAGATGAAAATGACTGTACTAAAATAGTAAACCAAATGCTTCAACATCTTTAGGGTATGTTTTAAGTATTGCATTTAGACACAAATCTTCATATTCAGGAATCTTGGAAATTAATACTGATACAGAAGAACTGTAGTCTGCCTATCAAACTCCTATAAAGTGATTTAGAAAAATAAATTTTATCACATGAACAGACTTCTTTAAGAGAAAATGTAGAAAGCCTTTTTGTGAAGTTGTTTCTTTGCTGAATTTCAGAGTATGAATAACTTTTCTTTATACTCCACAAAATCAGATTACAGTAACAGCTACTTACATCTCTGGAGTGTTAGTATCTGAAATCTGATTCTAAGCTTGCCATCTGTGTTTGGTTAAAAAAGCCAACCATACAAAAAGTAAAAAAAGGTATAAGAGAAGTATTTGTACAGGCTGGTTTTTTTTTTTTTTTTTTAATGTATTCAAATTTGTAATGCTGAAATGGGTGCTGATTAAAATGTTGAAATAACAATATTGAAAATGTAAAATAATTTTGGTAAAATTAGAATCTTAGTTATGTTCAGGAAATTTCAAAGTGGAGCTTTTTTTTTTTTTCATTTGGTGTATCAGTTAAAGATAATTCCAAAGGATGGTTGCAGAAGGAAGATAAGTTATTGAAAACAGTAATCATATTTAGTAAATAGGACAGGGTTATTTTGAAAGTTGGGCCAGTAAGTGTAATTTATTAAGAATTAAGAACTAAGAAGCTGCCTAGATTTTATTTATGTATCTGTCTGTCTGTCTGTCTGTCTATCTATCTATCTATCTATCTATCTATCTATCTATCTATCTATTAATCATAGATTCAGAGTACAAAGCTGAGCATGATTTTGGCATCCTGATTTTTATACCTTACTTGAAAATGAGTAGCAAATATTTTGTCCAATTGGGAAGTCTTTTTCAGTTCAGTGTGTTCAAAAGACTGTTTGTTTAATATAGAGTGTTTATTTTGAAGTCTGTTCTTCCCTTCCTATGCAGAAGCTGGCAAAAGTGATTTGTTTGCAAACAAGAAGGAGAATTGTCAGTGAGCAGGAAACTTTCTCCCTGCCAGCTGCCCAAGCTTTTTTTCCAATTTCTTGAATATTATGCCAACCTTTGGGTAGGGAGTTACTTGAAAGTGGTTTAACATTCATTGTTGTTTTCTTGTCTGTTATTTTTTTTCCTTAAGGCTTTTGCAAAACTGCATTTCTGTCCACCCAGCAAAAATCCAGAGTTTGTCCAGGAGTGTGTCACATCCCAAACTTCTGTCTGGAAGGAGGAGTCCTGAGGTGCAGCTGTTACAGCCAAGCTGCATTAATTGTATCAGTAACTTATCTGGGTAGCACATTGTGGGAATTGGAATGCTGGTGGAAGGTGGAGGATGGTGGTATGAAGGAGCAGCTGGCACTTCCATAGGTGCAGGCCAGAAAAGCTTTTTAAAGGACAGCTCATGCTGTTGCACAAATTCCTGCAGGAGCCCTTAAAGATGAGAGATGCCATGGCAGCAAAGTCAAGTCACTTTTTTACAGAACTTTGAAAAGTGCCACTGTGTTCATTGCCAATGGTCACTAAGGTTTTGTCCTCAAACATGGCTTTCAGCATGAGGCAGCACTTGGCATGACTGAGTTTGGGGCATTCAGTACATTTCTTCAGGGTTGGGTGCTGGTGGAGTCCTGGCTGGCCAAACCCCTGTGTGACCTTCAGGCAGTGCTGCTGTGCTGTGCCACGCTGAGCACCATTGCAGGGACACTGCTGCTGCAGCTGAATAGACCTCCAGCCTGTGGTGGTGATTGTAACATCCCTCTTGTTCCCTCTTCTTCCTCCTCATTCTGCTTCCCTTTTCTCCATTTCCTTCCTCTTCTGCTTTTTATGCTGTTTATCTCTTTTCATTTCACTTGGCACTGGTACGACTTCGGTGGATGAAGTTCCTCCCTAAAGGTGAATTTCCCCTGGAAGATCTGTTCTAGAGGTTTCCTGAGTACCAGTGGCTAACCTCCTTTCAGCACAAACACCATCTGATTTACTGAAATGAGACATGGCATGTTTTGCCTTATCTCCACTTTACCTTAATTAAAATACAAACTAGAATATTTTCCCTCCTTTATTTACAAAGTACAGAAATGATTTCTGATAGCCAGGAACAGGGAAAATGTTGGTCTGCCTAGAGGAATATCTATTGCAATAGTGGGGAGGATAATCTTGCAGGTAAGGCACCAATCTATGATTTGGGTGGTAATGATTGAGCCTGTTTCTTGTACATCCCTTTCTTTGTGCTCTGCAAATTACAAAAGTAGAAAAATCAAATAAATACCAAGACATTTAGGATTTGGGGCCATCCCAAGTGTTTCAGGTAGTCCTGACTGCAGTGCCAGCACATTTGGGGGGGAAGATTGAAATGTTACTTTTTTTTTTTTCCCTGCTAAGTTCAACAAATTGTTCCTGTTTACAAAGAAAAGAGCCTGAGGGTCTCCTTATCCCATTATTTGTTGCATCCTTGATAATATAGCAAGCCTCCAGAATGTCTGATGTTCAAATTCCCAGGATTGTTGTGTGCATCTCTTTGACCTGATTAAGATGAACCAACTCCAAGTTGTGCCAGTGGTACAAAGAGTGTCCGTGGTCATTGTGGGAAGCCTGTCTTCATTCCATCCTCCTAAACATACCAGCATTTTGTTTAACCTTTAGTGGCCATTAGGCTCCAATAGTCTTTATTCTCTTGAATAAATCAGAATTAAATGCTCTTTATGTAAATTTCCATGTCCAGGCTACTTCAGACTTTAAGATGCACATGGCCTGTAATGTGCTGGTGGGGGTTGGACAGATTTTTTTTTAGAGTTTCATGTATTTTAGGCCTATCAAATGAACATTTTTCTTTCTAGATGTTTGATATTAGCTCTCATTCAGCTTCTCATTCCCTTTAGTTTCAGCACTGACTTCTGTATAGAGACTGAGTTAAAATGGGGATATCTTCTGTTTTCTGTCTTCTGGCATCAAGATTTCTGTAGTGATGTTTATAAAGGTACAGGGAGGTACATTTCTGTTCCCAAAATGGAACAGGGGTTGTCTTCATGCTTCCATGAAAGGCATTTCCAAAAACACCTTAAAAGTGACAAGACTTCTGAATAGTTTAAAACTTCTGCAAGGTTCAAGTTAAGAGCCTTGATATGAAAACAATTCTACTTCAGAGCAGATTTTAGTGATGTCTTTAGCACTAGGTCCTGTTTTGAAAAGGGTTAGAGGTACCATGTTCTGCCACCTGCCAGTGCATATTTCACACTGACTGTTCCTAACTGAACATGTAAAGTTGTCCTTCTGAATACTTGAAATAATTTCTTACATTTACATCTACAGTGGTAGTTTTAAGCTATTTTCCATGGCATAACTACTGATGTTCTTTGTGATCTGTTGTGTGTTTCTTCTATAGGCCTGAAAATGATACCTTTTGTAACAGATCACCAAAGTGCTTCATTCAAAGCTTTGCATGTTAACAATACTTAGTGCTCAAATGCATTTTTATCAGGGGTTTGTAAATGAAAAGACAGAGTTTATCACAGTCCTCATTAATTTGGAATGTAAGTTACATTAACAGCTTGCTTCTGGAATTTCAAGGGCGAGCAAGAGATGGCATGTGACCTTTCATGGGGAAAGATTTATATAAGAAGGGAGTTTAGGGGACTAGGGTTCAGGAACCAGCAAATTATGCCAGAATTTTAATGTGTTGCATGTTTGTACTGTTTAAAAAAGAAAAAGATGGGAAGAGGAGAAGCAGAAAGAGGGCAGATGAGAAGAAGTTAGCTGGGGAGAAAAGTTGCTTTTCCCTTAGAGCTTAAGGTATAAACTCCTTGTTCAGAATTCTTACAGGCTGCAATTTGGGGTTTGGTCTTGGCAATTCACTTTGTGCATGTACTGGAGCAAGAATGTAATGTCTAAAAATTTGAAGCCTAATTTATTTTGTGGTCAACTGTGGTTCTTAATGGGTTAAAGAGTTAAGCCTTCTTAAAGGTAGAAAAACTATTGCATGAGGATGGTAATGATTATTTTAACCTGGCACATTTAGTGAAAATGAAAATGCAGTTAATTGCTGTAGGTGCCAAATTACAGATTTGAAAAATGGCTGCAATGTTTTTACAACTTTTGCACTTCACTGTGTGACAACTTTGCTACAAAATTAAAGGAAAAAATTGCAAAATACTTTAGTTGAAATATAGGAATAGTTTTGCTTTTGTAGGAATGACTATTAAGATAACAATATGAGTGTTTAATAACAAGAATAGTAATAATAATAGTCGTAATAATAATAATAATGATAATAATGGCAGTGATTTTGTTGGAAATATGTCTCTTATTACTGCCAGGCATGTTTTGTATATATAATTAATAATCATTCCTGTTTTACATATTATTCCTGAGAATTACTCCTGAAAGCAATTCCTGTTTTACATGGAGCACACTGTTAATGTGCAGTGATTACCCCTGCTCTGCTCACACACACAAATACTGCATTAAGTGGATTGTTGGCTGGGTGATGTCTATGGTGCATCTGAGTTTAAGTGGTTTCAAAAACCTCCAGAAGCTTCTGTCTGATGAGTCTGATTTAAGTGAGCAGTGCTTGCCATGGGCTTTCCACTGTGTTTTTGGGCAGCCTGCACATTTTTTGAAAGAATACCAAAAGACAAACATTCTTTCATTGACAATGCAGAGGTTCTTCCAAAGGCATCGACACTGGAATAAATTATTTTTCCAGTTGTAAAAACAAGGTGTCAGTGTTAATGAGTGACAGTTCACAGGATCATTTGGGTTGGAAAAGACCTTTGAGATCATCAAGTCCAACCTCTGACCCAACACCAGGGTGCCAACCATCCCATGGCACTGAGTGCCACGTCCAGGCATTCCCTGAACACCTCCAGGGATGGTGACCCCACCACCTCCCTGGGCACCCCATTCCAGTGTCTAATCACCCATTCCATGAAGAAATTCTTCCTAATGTTCTTAAAACCACTGAAATCTTGGGAGGTCTGTAAAGCAGATACTATCAGGCACTAACTGAGGAGGTTGCTACTGGTGTTTTACTGTGTACACAATTTTAGTGTGATGTCACATTTGTTTAGTTAGCTTTAGTTAATAGGAATTTTACTAGGATACTGAGGGAATGTCATTTTAGTGTTAAGAATTAATAAAAGGGGCTTGAAAGAAGACTAGATAGAGAGAGAAGGGATTATGGTCAAAATCTGAAGTTATCAATGGGAAAATCTGATTCACCTTTTTAATTGTTTTCCTCATGTGGTTTTAATATTTTTGCAAAGTTGTCCATAGCTTTCAGTAGCATATATTGAAACAAGTGATAGTTGCTGAAATCCCATGACCTGATATTTTTCTTTTTCTTCCTGTTGTGCTAAAGCAGTCAAGAATACAAATCTGTTTGGGTGTTGAGTTGCAGTCATCTCCTGAATAATCTGTTATCTTCAGACACAACTGCTCTGCTGAAAGTTGGATGATTTAATAAAAGGCAGCAGAAGGCAGAGAGTGTCCACACCCCCTCACCCCAAACCATGGGATTTAGGGACTTACTGCAATTCTTCTGTTACTTTGCTGTTTGGATTGAAGAATGTCAACAGGGAATCAACAGTAATTGCAGTATAAAGTGTTGGGAAAATGTGGTGAGCATGTGGTACTGGGTTTGGTTTATTATTAAAGGAAGAGCAGCTGCTGGGTCCTCTCTTGCACAGGAGATTCTTTCAAATGCTCTGGGTCTAAACTTTTCACAAAGAAGGCAACTTGTGGTTCAGTAACTTTTGTAATTGAAGAGAATGATTTTATTTATTTTTTACATTTATCAGATTACAGTGAATTCTACATAGAAAACTCTGGGATCCTGAAGAATTGCCCTAAATTTGAAGAAGCATTCAAAAAGCAAAACCAATAACCCCCCCAAAAGCCAAACCAAATTTTAGTGGGATGGAAAGAGTGTTTCCTATCTATCTGTATTGTATTCACCTTAGGAAATCATGTGAAATAGTCAGATTTTATGCATTATAAGTAGACTTGTAAATCTGTATCACAGGACTTTTCTGTGGAAGGATTAGCAGTGCTTTTTCTGTTGGTGTTTTGTTTTTACTTTTTTACTCATATCTGATGGATGTGAATACTTTTCTAATGTTCAAATCTTGAAGACAGAACTATTCACTTCCCTTTTTTTCCCTTTAAAATGTTGCATTTCTGTGATACATCCTTCATGCAACATTCCAGAAACTTTCTGAAAATTTTAATTTTTCTTTAATTTAATGGTTTCCTGAAGCTTCAGCTTTACTGTTGTGGGCCTTAAGTTTGACTGTTTAATACCTGGAATGTTTATGAGGCTTCTGTGAGCTGCTGTGAAAAGGATCCTTTTCTAAATTTTTTGAGAACTTGGGTACTGAATCAGCTGTACCTGAACTAGATGTAGATAGTATTTTTTTGTTTTCAAGTGTTTTCATTTTTGGTTTTCAAGTGTTTTCCCAACAGTGGAAGCAGATTCTGGGGACATAAGAAGGGACATGTAGCTTTACTTCTTGGAGGGAGATGCTCCATGGGATATGGAGAATAATTTTTCTTTGATCCCAGATGTGACCTGAAATGCAAATTCAGGCAGCATAAGAAGTTCAGTCTGGCTTTCAGAAAATGTTCAAGAACACATGATTTTCTTCAGGTAAATTCCTGTGGAGGTTTCGAATCCTTCTTGAAAGCTAAATTGAATTACATGCAGAAAGCTTAACACCAGTGGCCAGCATTAGTGGCCTTCTGAGGAAATCAACTTAAAAAACCTGATAAGCTTTTGACATAAAGGAGAGAATATTAAAACATCTTTAAAAAGTGTACATCTCTCAACTCTGAATTGAGCACTTCCTATGCTGTAATGTAGGGAGAGTCTTTGTAGCAGTCAAGTAAAGAGAGAACTAGAAGGATTGATAGCTTCAGAACATGATGAAGTAGAAGAAATTTTGAGCTGCTTTCCTGGATGTCATTATTTTTAAGTGTAGTTGGTAGTGTCAGAGGTCTCAGTCTTTTGTGAACTGGATTCAGGGTTCCCACAGAGAAACTTGGGGAGCATATACATAGCAGGGACTGTAGTTCTTTGATATTTCCTTTTCCAGGAAGTCTGCATATCTCTGTTCAGCTTGGTCCTTCTGCCCTTTCTGGCTGCTGACCTCTCAAGCCCAGGCTGTGCTCTGCCTGGAGGGTGTTTGTGCTCTCTGTGCCTTGGGTGCATTTGTTTGCTGTCTCTTCTTTGTGCCACCTGCCAGCCTGGGAACAACTGGAGGAAGAAGAGATTTGACAGAGATATGACTTAGGATAAGCAGATAACATGGTAATTTGAGTTTAACTCAACAAGGGGGGAAGTTCTGACACTGACTCAATGAAGGAACAGCCCCTTTATGCAGTCACCTACTCCATAGTCACTACTCTGCATGAAGGGATGGAAATGCTTTGATAGAGTACAGGAGTGGGATCAGTCACTGGTGACCCTGTTCAGTTATTACAGTCTAGTAGAGAGCTCCTTTTCCTTGCAAAAACTGCAGCTGTAGCCATGTCTGTATTTGTTCCTTGCTTTCTGGCACCTCCTGGCTCTGCCTTCTGATATCTCTGCAGCTTCTCTAGAACATGATCCTTCCTTTGGCTTTTTACTTGCTGGTCATACACAGAACTCACAGCTAACCCTGTGTGATTGCAGCTCGTCAGCAGGCTGCCCTTGGGAGTCACAGTGTGTGCTACCCTGGGGTGACACTGCTTTTGGGAGTTTACTCTTTGCAGTTTGTATGTCCATTGTACCAGGAACATCTGTTCTGAGATTGTTCCCGAGAGACAATCACAGAACATGAAGTGTAAATATGCACAAACTGGAGAAAATGCTTCTTACAAACCCATCAGACTGGCTCTGCTAAATGTCCTGTCAGATGTATTGTGGGTTTTAAGATAGCAGCAAACTCAAACTGTAAACCGGCAAGAAGCTTAGAGGAAACCTATTTTTTTTTTCCACTGTAACACTGATTTATGCTAGCAGACTTGAGTTGTGTCAGACTGAAAATGGTTTTTTATGGTAAATCCAGGAGAATAATGTATTCATTGCTGCTGCCTGGGTGTCTGCAGAGGAGGCAACACATATGGACTGCTACTACTAATACATAAATGGGACTGATTCATAACAGTAGAGTACAGCTTTGAGAATTGGACAAGAAAAATATTTAACAATTTTAATGCTTAATCTCAAATTTTTTGGTACAACTTTAGAGAAGAGGTGATTCAATTAGATTGATTTAAATTGCATTCAATTGGATATGATGGGTCAGCTATTAAAAGATATTTTAAATGGTTGCAAACTTAACTTTGCCATTGCTGTATGGACAGACTGCAGAATGAGACACCCTGGAGAGCAGCCCTGTGGAAAGGGACTTGGGGGTCACTGAAGTTACATTTCTTCATCAGGGGAAGAGGAGGGGCAGGCTCTGATCTCTTCTCTCTGGTGACCAGCAACAGGACCTGAAGGAATGGCCTGAAGCTGAGTCAGGGGAGGTTTAGATTGGATATTAGGGAAGGGTTTTTTCAATATTTCCTGCAAGATTTCAGAATGTGAAAACCAAAATTCCGTTTTGTACATACATCCTATACCATTCAGGATGACACAGCACAACAATTGTGGTGCATTTGTGGTGTTTCCAAAATTTATCTATAGCACTGTTACTTCCAAAAAAAGGAACATGTAAAAGAAGAAGACTCTTGCATCAGAAAAGTCATCAGAAATTACCAACTTTTCTTCACATCTTTCTGTGTGGAAAACCACTGCTGACCTGGCCAAGGAAACCAGTGAGAAATACTTGCAAGGAGCAAGTGTGTCCTGGATTAATCATGTGGAGTTTTAAACTGCAGATTTATTTAAATCTGTAGGCTTCTTTTGGAAGACTGCTTCTTGAGAAACTTTTGCTTTCCTTTTTAAATATCACATTATCCATTACATTAGTCTTTAACTCACTGCTGTTTGTAGAGAGAGACTGAAATTATCAATAATCATCTGTCATTTGGAAAATGTGCATGAGAGGCAAAGGCTGGATGCAGCTCATGGCTTCATTTCATGTTGTGATTCCTTGTGTGACTGCTGGGAAGTGTTAAGATTGTATTTATTAGATGAGCTGCAAGACACATTTGAGGACCATGTTCTGCCTTTTGTGGTGAAAAATTTACTAATATTGGGTATATTTTGAAAATATTCTCAAATGTGTTGTGATTTCAATTCTACCAGTTTGCCTTTAAGTAATTGAATTTTATCTTTCAGCAGGACCAACAGAAGGTTTGGGGAAAATAATACAGAGATTTCCCCAGAAGGACTGGGAAGACACTCCTTTTCCACAGGGAATAGAGTTGGTAAGTTTGTTTTGCATTACATTTTGCAATTTTTAGAATTTCTTTCATGTGCAGCTGGAAGATACATCTGCCTTCATGTAATGATCTGCATTATTTAACCCAGTGGGGAATGGGTAGAAATTAGTGAGCAGAGGGGATAGATAATAGGTTTAAGAACAATAATTTTGGCTAACAGAAGATATTTTGTTCTGGTATGCACAGCTAAGTAAATATTCCTAGAATATTGGAAAATGTCTGCTTAAAATTTATAAACAGTGTGTTTAAAAGAAATGCTTATTTGTGCCCCTAGTTTTTTGTAGCAGCCTTCATATGGCAGATGACATCTCGTTGTCATGTTCAAATAATTACAAATGCATATTTGTATAATGTAGATTAAAACCAAAATTAATATAAAATCCCAATAAACTGGGTTTATTGGGATAAAGCAAGGCTGGTGTGCAGGGATCTGTTATAAACAGAAAATTCCCAAGGTGCTGCTTCTTTCCTTCCTTAGTCTCTCCTTGTGGGATGCAATGAAGAGGTGTCTCACTCATCTGGCTCAGGGATTCACTCAACATCTGTCTCTAAAAATCCTGAAGAGAAATGAAGGACTGTGGTCATATTCTGAAATGAGGTTTCTGAGAAGTCAGAGTGAAACTTTTACTGCCCTGAACTTAGCAATTTCTGGGACAGGATGAGGTAGAGGAGGAGATGGGCTGTAGGAAATGTTGCAATAGGAGTCTTTGTACTGTGGGGCAAAATCAGCTGCAGGGGACAAAGACAGTGACTCTTCACTGAGTTTGTTGCACAGATCCAGAGCAGGCTTTTACCAATCTGGTACCTTGCAGGCAGAGCCCAGCTCCTTGCTCCGTGCCACTGCCGTGTGCTGAGCTCTCCATGAAGGACAGGGAAGGGCTCCTGGTGTTTGCTGCTCTCTCCCTGGAGCAGCAGAGGTGCTCCCTGAGCTGGTGTACGTGTCCTCTGGCTCTGTGGTTTCATTTCTTCACAGCCTGGCATCAGGCTGGGCTTTCAGGGCTTGCCATGCCCTGATCATTGGGGTGAGCACGGTTTCTCACCCACGTGATGGGGAGTTGCAGCCTCTGTGGTGCACTTGCATAACTCCAGGTTTGGCAATGCTGAGCTCTGCTGAAATGGAGAGAGCTCCAAGGTTCAACCAGGAGGGTTGATCTTGCCTCAAACAAGGGCAGAGGCTGAGTCATGGTAGGATTTACTCTGCCTTTACACAGATCTTCCTTACCTTGTTCAGAGAAAGCAATGGGTCTGACTGCCTGTGGAGATGTGAAATAAATCAGCACAGCTTCTCTTGATGCAGTGAACCTTAATCTGTGCCCAGGTGTTATCTCCCATTTAAGTTTAATTGTAGGATTTTAGGACTACAAGAAACACCTTTCTAAAGAAAGATTTTTAAAAAAATTAATGGGACAAAAAGTTATTTCTGTATCAGTTCTCAAATGACTCATTAGGCAAAGCCATTAAGACTTTAAACTTTCCAAATAAAACAAAATCTGACAATTTAAGAACATCGATTCAGCCAGTTGGCAAAATCAGTCAAGTTTTGATCTGCTTTCCAAGGGTGGTAAATAAAATTTTAGTTAATGAAGATTGAGGAGTTAGAGATGCTGCAAAGATCAAGTACTAAAGTAAATCACTTATGAACGTCAGATTTTGCCAGAAAGTTGTTTTCAAGGTTTTGGATGAGTCTAACAAGAATCAACACTTATTCATGGAAAGGAAAGTTACCATGTTCTGTTTGTTACCTTAAGGGCAGATTTAATATCATTAAGGGGGTAATAGGAAAACCTGAAGGAAAAAGAGATGGAGGAAAAAGGTAAGAACAGAGAAGTTGACAAATGTATATGAGACCAAAGAAAGATATATTTATTAATGGCACTTAGTTCTATGAGAAGTTCCAGTTACTATCCTCTTAAATGTATTTCCTCTTCTTTGAAAGATCTATATGAAATTGTATGGTTTCTGTTAAGTAGAAAAAAAGCCATGGTTTGTATCTGAAAAACATGTCAAGCTCTCTTTACTGTATTCTCATGAAGGAAAAAAGCCAAAGCTTTTCATGCTTAATTGTAGCATTGAAGGGAAATTTGCTGTGTGAATCTTGTCTTCTGTCAAGGTGGTTCTCCAGTTGTAAAAACCTTCAGCTGATTATTGGTGATAATCTCAGTGTGCCACTGACTTCCCACCACCCCTCTCAGCTGTTTTATGAATTCTTTGCCTGAGAATTTAGACATCTGAGGGATTTTTCTAACTTTTTTTTTTTTTTTTCCCAAATGAGATAGGTTGAATGGAGTAAATTGTAATGGGTGATACATCCACAGATCACAGGATCACAGAACAGCCCAGACTGGAAAGCACCTGGAAATGTGCTTTGGTCCAGCCTTTCATGGGAAAGGAAGCATAGCTGAGATTATCCTGCCATCCTGTCCAGTCTCATCTCAAAAGCCTCCAGCAGTGAGAACTCCACTGTGTCCCTAAATAATCTAATAGTTATGTCCTAATCACGTTGTCAATGGCATTTTATGAAACAGGATAAGGGGGAAACAGTGGAAAAGCCAATGCACACCCCTACCCCTGGAGCTTTAGTGCTTTAAGATGGAAAGTGCCTTCCAGGAACCCCTGTGGTCTCTGTAGCTTGTAGAGATGCCATTGGTCCAAGATCCAGCCAAAAACTGATAGACAAAAATCAGCTGAGAGTTTTTTGGGGGGGCTCTTCTCTTTGCCAACCTTGTATGCCCCCCATCCTTCTGGGCTTGAATTGATGTGATCAAATTCCTGAGACATAATTAAGGTGATGTAACGAGTGGAGTTATGTAGGTAATTTTAAAGTTAAATAAGAAAACCACACTAAATAATATTAAACTTTTTTTTTTGAGCCCAGTTTGATAAACAGGCACCCATGGCACAAACTGGGCCTACTGGACCTGCCCTTGACTGAGTGAAAAGGGATTATTTTGAGAACATCTTCTCTAGGAAGGATGACCCAATTTCACCTTTGACTGTATTTGTAGTTTTGTAATTTGACATAAATATGTAGAGAATTGGGTCATTGTAAAACATAATTGCAATCTGAACTTCACTGAAGGGTGTTGTATTTAGTGTATGTGTGTTCTGGATTAAAGGATTAAGAGTTACTCAAACTGTCTCTTTTTTTATATGAGCAGCATGTTCTGGTCACAAACACATGAGATTGGGAGTAAACACATTGTCCAGAACTCAACAGAAATGCACTCTATTCAATTCTATTCGAGTCAAGTACTTTAATTTGTCTTGTTCAATAAATTGTTTGTCTTTTGTTTGTCAGTGGTGAGCAAAGCCATGAGTCTCTGCTGAGGGAATGATGCTGTCAGGAAATATTGGTCAGTGTTTTCTTACACCTCTTACACCACTTACTTGTCTTCATCCCCTGAAATTACCTAAAGGGATTTTTCTTAACCTGATACTTTTTGCATTTGCCATTTCACTAAAGACTTCACAGCTTTAAACTTTGTTCTGTTTATAACTGAATGCAGAAACTTTGATAACCCACTTGCAAATTGCTGTGAAATGTACCTGTAGTCTTTTGCAATGAATTATTTACAATTACAATAGCTGCTAAGAGTCTGAAGACTTTTTTACCATTTGTTAAATTGTGTGATGTAACTGTGAATAAGATATGATATTTCTTAATGTTACATATCATACATATTGAGTGTTACTTCAGAAGCAATAAAATGCTCTTCTTCCATTTGCTAGAACCTTTTGGGGGCTATTAAAGAGAAATATAAGGAACAATTTCAGTTTAGAATCTGAGCATCTTCATTTTACTGACAAATAGCAGTCCATCTGCAATTTATTGACAAAGGCAAATCAGAGTGAGTTTCTTCCAGTTCCATGGAAGTAAGCTGACTGAGGGGTAAAGAGAGATTTATGCTCATTCTTGAATATTTGGCTCAGAAAAGCATTTCAATCATTGGTTTTTAAAAGGATGCTGTTAGAACATAGCAGCCCCCCATGATATTTTAAATGAACATGTTTGGGTATCCTTCTCCATAGTCTGTCTGTTTCTGAGGCTTTTCAGATGCAGCTTAAGTGTAAAAATAACCCTGTAAAGTCAGCTGAGACATACAGAGCAATGTAAGGTTAGGACAATCAAACTTCTTGTTCTTGCTTGTAGAAGGAATGCTTGAGAGTGTAAGTTGGTCAAATGAGTTAGCTTCACATTTCTGCATATTTTTCTTCTTTCTAATGCAGTTTTAATTCCACTGTGTAACTTTCTAGACATCATAATTAGTTCTACATCAGAGGAAGCTTTGCTATGTAATGTTACACTGTAAAGTCATTTTTGTCCCAGGGCCAAATTAGCTAAACTAAGTGTCATCTGCATTACTCAGTGTTGGGAGGCTGATCTTAATGAGGCCAGTGAAAGTCATACCTAGAAACAGTCACATTGTCTTGAGTTTAAACTGGATGTGATGTGTTCTGCAGTTTTTGAGTACCAGGCAAGGAAATTTCCCACTGTAACTGCCGGTGGAGTTAGCAGTAGTGTCATGATTTAGTAATTTGCATTTCAAGTATGTGCAAGTATAGAAATTGATATATGTCTAGACAAGCTAATTACCTATCCAAATAATTACTTAAATTATAAAATTTATTTTTAATTGGTAAAAAGTGCTATTTAATACAACCATTTGAAGACTACTTACACAAGTTATGAGACTAAGAGAGAAAGAAAGGCTGCAGGTATCCCTTTGGGATCTGGAAGGTTGCCTGCTTCCTTCTAAAGGAGGAGTTGGAATCAGATTATTCCTCCTTTGTGTACAGCCCTTGCTGTGGAGCTTAAAATTTCTGCACTTTTTTTCTGCTTCAGACATGAACTCTTAAATGGATATGGAATTTGTCTTTTATGAAAGACTGGATTCGACTTTCAAATTCCAGCTAACCTGAGATACAAAAAAACCCAAACAAATGAGAGTAAGGAATGGTATTTTCAAATTGTTTTTGTATTCTGACTGATCTAATTGGTCTTGTACAAATTTCCACTTCATTTTTACATACATAATTTATGAGTTACAACTCTACCTCTGAGATCTTAAGTAATATTTACTTTGGTTGGAGCTTTTACAGTTGGAATGGGGAGAAAAAAGATACTTAAAAAAACCCACACCAAATTTGTCTTCAATGTTGCACTCAATTGAAAACATTTAAAAGAAAACCCAGATTTTAAAGTAGAAAAGTTTTACAGAAGTCCTTAACTTCTGAAAATTTACACTGCAGTCTCTGGAAATCATTACATATTCCGTCAAAAGCAATACTTCTAAAATTCAAGTGCTCATCTCTTAGGATTATATTTGTTTTTCCACCTTTTCTGAGAAAAAACATCTGATGCTTGAACATTTCACTACTTATTTTAAGTAAGACATAAGAGACAACTAGGGCTGCAGATTAGACAGTAAAGGCCTGAAGTGATTAAAGTTTTAAGGGAGTTAATCTTTAAATGCTTCAGTCTTAACTAGCTGATCTGTAAGCCAATTCTTCTCAAACATTAATGCTTTTAAGGACCTGAATAAAGAGTAGCCTACAACATGCATTTAACCTTCAGTGCACCTGGTCAGCTGCAGAGATTTTTTTTGCTGGGGGATTTTTGGCCCCTCTTTCCCCTTAAACATTTTTTACCTCTCAAGAATCATTACATATGTAATTCTTCAATGAACAACTGCATGGCAGAGCTTTGTGTAGCACTTACAAGTGCACTGTGTTGTTTTTGTTTTCATATTGCAGAACAGGTGCTTTCAGCACTTAGTAGGGAACAGATGATAGCAAAAGTACAGTGATTGTTTAAAAATTTATTTTATTTTATTTTTTGTCAGAGTGTTTCTGGACTCAGCTTATATTCTTTGACCATAATAGTCTCCATTAGACAACTTAGACTGCAATTATTGTGGTCTATTTTTGTGATTTATTTTGCAGTTATATTTCTGCTGTGCTGTAAAGCAGCTATATTCTGGTTTTTGAATCTGGTCTTACTGAATGGATGTTAGCATCTGGATTTTGTAGACTAATGTGATAAAATAATTTGATATTGGTATCTAAGGACTTGCAGGTAGTCCTTGTGTAGTATAACTTTGCCTCACTTGACTAAATGCTGTCAAAGGGTTCAGTTAATATGCTCTATCCACTCTTAGTTTTGTTTTGAGTTGGAAAAATAACCACATCAGAGCACCACAGTCAACAGTTTTTGTAGAAATGATAAAATATTGAAATATTAAAGTGACACCTTTTTGGAATTTCAACTCTTTTTCAACTCCCTAATCTTTCAGTTGAGTATTTTGAAGTGTAACCTTATTTGCATTTATAATAGTATTTTAAGATCCATACACTTCTATTTTAAGTTAAATTCTTGTCAGATCTTCTAGAGGAAAAAGCCATTTTTACAAGCTGTCTTAAGAAGTGCAGATGTTTTTAGAAAAATCACAGAATGATTTGGGCTGTTTTTCTTTATTGTTCATATCTGTCATCTCCACAGATAATACTTGACTGCATGAGATGCTCTTGTACACCCAAGCTTTCTATGTGATTCATAGTTTTTTTTTACCTCTCCCTAACTTTTTTTCATCTTGTTTAAAAGTTAGAGGAAAGACTGCAACGTGGACCTCTCTCTAAGTCTCTGCTTTGGAGTTTTTGTGTAAGTCTGCAGAGGATATTCTGATTCACAAAATTCTGAGAGTGTCTTGGTGTTTCCACCTTATAACTTACAGACTTGTCTGTGGAAAGTCTCCTGGGAGACCCTGCTTTTCCTGAAGGTTCTAAATTTTAAATATTAAGTATTTTTTTTTGTTCTTTGATTTTTTTTTTTTGTTTTTTTTTAAAGCTCTTGAAATACTCCTGACTAAAAAGGGAGAGCATCATACATCTCAAATACTCAATATGAAAATGGGCTCTATCTCCAGAAACCAAAACAGAAGAGAAGAAATCCTATTGCTTTATATGTGAGAGCAAAAATTATAGGGAAAAAATATGGTTTTAATTATTTTCAACTTCATGAACAGCCTGGTTATGGATGTGCTTTGTGTTTTCCCAAAAATGTTAGTTTATACTTGAAAGTTAACTTGTATTAATGCAGCACATGACTGCAAAGTGACACAGGTTTTTGAAAAATGTCCTTAACATCAGAGGAGGTTCTTTGGCCTAAGTGATCTATTCCACTTTGGACTAACCATCCCTGAAGATAATTTCAGAACAATTCTATATGAACACAAATCCATGCAAGTTTGGAATGCAAGCAACAAAAGAGCAATTTATCTGGAAAGACACAAACATTTTTAAGTCAGTTAAAACTCCTGTGAGTGCTGCACCTTCTGGGTTTACATCACTGTTTTTATGTTGACCCAACCACACAGAAATGCATTGAAATGAATTTTTGTGCACTATCACATCCAGTTCTGTAGTTAAATAAAACTCCTGTTCCCAGTTTTTCCTTGTGCCATGTGCAGATGACTGTACCTAAGTTAGTTGTGTACCATGTCTACATTTCCCTGTCTGTTATCTCCACAAATAGCAAAGTTGAGCTCAGCATGAATCAATGAAGTTCAGTTTTTGAATAAAAGTAAGCACTACTCTGAGATAGCTAGAGGTTAGACATGAGAAGGCTTCAGATAAATAAAATGAAGAGGCTAAACTCCTTGTGCTTTGAGAATATGGTGAGCAAATGGATTCTCTAGCAAAGGAGATTTGGTGTGAACAGTAATAAATGTTTAAATAGATGGAGCTCATGCTATTTAGAGTGAAAATTTTGAGCAGTATTATATATTTCTGATGGAGAATGACATGTGTGAGGTTAGTAGTATGACATGGAAAGTGGAATTGCTTGGATCTCCTGAGGTTCTTCTTAGATTTGTTAATCTGAAAAGCAAAGGCTCTGGCTCTCTTGTGTGCCTGCTCGTTTGCTTCTCTGCAGAAAGAGCCATGGGAAGGTCCCAGCCTGGGACATCAGAATGGAGATGAATGAAGAAATATTGTGGATTACCATGGGAGATGAGGTCTCTGGGAGGGATTGTCAAGTGTTTCCCCTTGCTGTTAAGTAGAGCAAACTCTATGTCAGCATTGGATCATCTTCCTGTAACTACCAGAGAGGAAGAGAAAGAACTGAACAAATGTAACAATCCTGAAAGCCACTGAATTACCTCAGAACCACCTTCCAGTTTGTTGTTCAAAATTCCTATGTTTTAACTCCTTATTACAGGTTATCTGTCAGCTTTCTGTAAGAAGATGGAACTTCTGTAATTTAGGCAATTTTTTGACTGACGTTTCTGGTTTTTTTTGTTTGGTTGGTTTTGTTTTTCTGTGTGTTTGTGCAGGGAGCTGAGAATTGGTGTGGTTTTGGGCAAAGGCAGCCAGCAGAGTGTTGTGTGTTGGATTTATAACCATATATCCAGTTGTCACAAAGCCATCCTCTCTGGGGTTGTGTGAAGGAGCAGAGAGGCAGATGATGTGCATCTAATCAAACACAGTCTGTTGGGCTGGAGACAAGATTGTGAAACTTGAACTGGGTCGTTGAATGTGTTCTGGGAATCCAGGAATAATTTATCTATGAAGTTGATTCCTGTGACTGTAAATCACTTTGGAATGTTTTCTAATAGTTCAAGAAAACAGATTAATGGAAAATAAAGGGTATTTTACTTTTTTTTTCTGAACAAATTTGTTAGTAGCTTGTGGTTTTTTTAAGCTGATACTTCTCATGCTAGGAATTTCTAATCAGTAGTAATTGTACATTATATTCCCCCAAACCCCAATTTGACCGACCTTTTAGTTTGTACTCTACATAAATTTTGTTGTGTTTTGATGCAGGTTTCTTCTGCTGGCTTAAATTATCTTAGTGGTTTTAAAGCTTGGCTTCTTAAACTTAAAAATTGTTTGAAGCCTTTACACAGTGTAAGTGCTTATTCATAATAAATTATAAAAGGTGTGTCCCAGTTGTGTTCACCAAAGAAGAGAAAAGAACATTAATAAATCTTGTGATGATACTTCACAATTCTGTGTGTTCTGTGGGCCACAGCTCATTTCATCATTGCATTATCCAGTGTGAAGCCAAACAGAAAGATCAGTGCAGAGGCTTTCTGCAGTTCCCAGTTGCTATAATTTCTGATTTCCAGATTCCATCTTGATTCCAAGCTGATTCCAGTGCTGCAGTGTCTGACTGAGGCTGTGCCATGCAGAATCCTTGGCAAAGGTCTTGAATGCTTATTGCCAATTTTTTTTTATTTAACAAATTTCAAAAGTGGTCTGTTGGCCTCCAGCACCACCTCACAAACTGAAGTCTCAAACAGAGCTCAGTTTATGAATCCTGAGGTTGGGATGTTGTTTTGTTTGTTTATAAAGCAAACACTACTTAATATTGTTTCAGTACAGCATGGTAGTGCTGGCTTTTGGCTGATTGCATGGAATTGGCAGAACCACTTTGAAATTTGCAGGTTTTATTGTACAGGACTCTTGTCTATATCTCAGTAACGTGTAAAAAGTTGTTTTATTTTATACAAAACCTGGCATTTGTAGGTGGAAAAAAGTTTATGAATGAACTTGAAAGTTAAAAGATACAGGCTATTTAGATGGCCTTTTTTCTTCTGTATTATTATTTAGTAATGTTGTATTTTATAATTTCTGGTACAGTTCTAATCCTGTTTTCAGTATGGATTTGATAAATGACTATGAGAATTTTTCTGAAGAAATTTTAAGTAGAAGTCAATGCATAATAATTTTCTATGTATTTGTTGTAACAGGAGTGTGGGTTTGGTCATAATAAGGTAAAAGAATAAAGAAATAATGTACCTTTATATGCAAATTACAGTTTGCATTAAGAGGAAAAAGAAAAATATAACTATATTCAGATGTGATTTGTAAGTGCTTATTTTAGGGCTAGTCACCAAGAAGAATTTTTGTCTTTGAACTTCTCCTGAGTGGGAATCTGCCACAAGCATGTCTTCTTGTAATGAATTCCAAGTGTGGAACCAATAGTTTTGTCAGCAGTTCACCTGGACTGCTCCTAGCACAACCTTTCCTTCTTTCCCTCACTGCTCTGTCAGAAATAACCAGTGCAGTCCAAAACCTTCAGAAGTGGCAGATTTTGGAAGATGAGTGCTAATGGTGCAGCTGATCCATGCAGTGTTACAACTTTATTTAATGTTGGTGAGAGAGACCTCTCTGGGGTCTGTGGGGTTGCAGTGTCTGTGTTTTTCAAGGACATTGTCAAACATCACTTGAACTGGTGCTTTTATTGAGCTGTTTCATGGATACCAGCATAAACTAAAAAGGAAGTATATTTCTGTGTCAATAGCAGAGTAATAAATGAAGCATTTCAGCTGGCTGCTAATATGAATCTCTGAAGCTCCAGCTTGCAGATTTGGAGAAGAGGCAGTGGAGGCTTTGCTTGCACAGTTTGTAGCTCTTCCTCAGCCTGCAATTAATTAAATCTGAGCTGTGGAGTGAGCCTAGGCAAAGAGGGAGAACCCTGACACCCAAGACTTCTCTTGGATGGTGTTTGGAACTTGAGCTTCCCTGACTGCATATCACAAGTCTTGCAGTTTTGTATCCTTTAAAATATCACCTGCTGTCTGCATGTTTCCCTAGAAAAAAGCAAATTCTCCCTGCTCCCCTTGGATTTATGTTTCTAACATAAAGGTTACTGATGCTCTAAGGTACTAATGATGCTTTTGAAGAAACTTTTCTATCTGAATTTTGTCCTAGAAGTGTCCCCAAATTGCTTGCTCATCTTTCCTTTACACTGGCTGGTTCCTTAACTTGGATGTGAAATTATCTTTTATTTATGTCAACAAAAGGAGATCAGAAAAGCAGATCATGCCCTGTTACTGACCAGTACTGGCTATCCTCAAGTCAAAAATGTCTTTTTTTGAAAGTATCTTTCTGATTTGAATCTCTGCCAAGTTACTTGGACAGATATAAAATATATAAAATGTAGGACCTATATAAAATTAGGACTAAAGCAATTTTAATATAATACATAAGGTGTAGTCACACCTTCAAATGAAATGATCTGCTGTTTTACTGAGCTGCTAGTATTTCTATTGTCAGTCTGCCATAAATTGTGGTAAATTTAATATAAGAAATAACTTTAACTTTCTGCTCATGTCCCTCTCCCTCTTCTCCCCTTGTCTTTGTGTCTTCAGAGCTTAGTTTTAGCTCTTTATCTAAGTAAAGGCAGTTCAAAACAAATCCATTCTAGTGTGTGTAAAACAGACTGGTAGGACGGCTGGATTATGTAACTACTTTGATGCAGTAGATTACACTGGATTATAATCAAGCCAAATATTCTTTTAGTACTAAAATGCCCAGTGCAGTTATGATTTTGATGCTTTTTCTTAGGCTTACCTGTGAGCTAGGAGTGCAGGAAGCATTATTCTAAAAAAAATGTAAATTCAAAATTTTTGATCTGAGAGAGAAGATCCCTTTCTTAGTTTGCTGTCAGATCTATAATGTAGTGTTTTAAAAACAAACAGTATTCCCATTATGTACACGGCATATGCAGAATCAACCTCACTTCATTTTTAAACTATATTGTTTCCTTTTTGGTTTGATGTAGCTGTGGACAAGAGAGAGATGTTCATTAAAATCATGGCTTATAAGCTTAGAATGAAGAATGAATTTGATTTAGTGTCAAAATAGTGGGATAAGAAGTGAGTACTAGAGTTACAGTGTGCATTCGTGACCTCGATGTTTTTAACATTCCTTGAATTCCAGATTTGTCTAGTTCTCGGCATCACCTCATGATTATTTGCTATAACTGCATACCAGAAAACCTTATTTCACAAGGATTTTCCTGCATTCTGGCCTGGTAATATACTTGTAGAGACTTGTTGGCATTTGCAATTTTGAAGATTTGTTGTTGGACCATTTTCATATCTGGTTCATGTCTCGTATATTGGATTTGATCTGCTTCTCCCAAAAACCAGAGGAACTGGCAAGAACTCTCATAAAGTGGGTGGAGAGTGCATTCTCCCCCTCCCCCCAATTTAAATATTTTGCTCCTGTGACCAATGTGTGTTTGCAGCAGCCACTTCTGCACGAGCAGCTTTTCAGCATCCACAGCGAGTTATTGTATTGGCACTGAGGAGCAAAAATTACTCCCAAAAGTCACTTGCTGGTTTGGGTTATGGCTGAATCTTTTATGTAAGCATGGCTGAAGTTTTCTATTTTGAAATTCAAGATTTGATTCTTGTTACACTTTCATCAACACTGTCACTTAAAAGGATGTGTTTTGGTCATTTCATGTCTGAATGTCTTTCATTCAAAAGATTGAATGAAATTCAGTTCAGCATTTCCAGCTGTGTAGTTGGAAAACTGTGACTATTGTAATAAATATATATCTACAATTTTCTGTGGGTTTGGGTAATATAATAGTGAAAGCTTTGTATGATTTGGGAAACTGCTTTTATATAACCAAAGAGTTATTAAGTAAGTGGAAATACATTAAATAACAATAATTTTGTGAAGTTTGCTCAGGCTTGAAAGATTGTTGATATCAGATTTTTGTACTAGTATGCTTTAGCTGAAGAAAGTAACTATTTGAGTTGCTATGCCTGAGTAAAATGTTTTGAAGTAAGAATTTCTGTGGAATCACATGCAATTAATAAATATTTAAATATATTTTAGCTTGGTTTAAAATGAACACACATCAGTGTTAAATTTAGTTTATTCTGGCTGCCACCAACATAATTATATTTGTATTTTGTGTGGCAAAGGCTAAATAGATAGTATTCAGTGAAGTGTTCAAGAATATATTTTCCAAAAGGTTTCAGTTTGATCCAAGGTGAACAATGATATAATTAAGAAAAACGTAATCAAATGTCAGATTTTTGTGCTGACTTTGGCTTTAGACTGCAAGTAGTATTGTGTGTAAGAGTTCAGCTAAAACCACTTAACTCCAGCCCCTGAGTTCAAACTGAGCATTAACAGAGATAACCTAAATGGGATGTTTTTATTGAACTATTTCTTTGGCTGTTGAAATGGAAATACAGAAGCAGTTTAACAAAAAAAAAAAAAAAAAAAAGAAAAAAGAAAAGAAAAAGAAAAACTTAATTAAAGGTTTTATTTGTACCCTTCTTTCAAAATTCATCATTAAGCTTTCAAGAACACTTCAAAATTACAGAAAACAAGAGATTTTTATTGTCTCTCCTTCCTTTTTTAACTACTTCTTGCAGAATCTCAATACATTTAATGATGCAAGTATTTTTTAATACAGATTTAACAATCTGTATTTGTAGTTTGATAATGAAAAGAAATGGCTGGAAAGGATTACCTGAGAAGGAGTATTTGGTGGCATGTTTTATGTATTGGCTGGGTTTTTTAAATGAAACATTTTGAGCTTATCAGCCACTGAATAGACATCTTTTCTAAGTATCCTAATTTCATTTGTTAAATAAATAGATGGGATCTATGCTGAAGCATTTTAGGGTGTGTAGTATGGGATAATAGTTGACATACTTCTTATATTATTAAGGTGTGTCATTATTACAGCACATGCACACCCTCTTATGTCTTATTGCTTAAATATGGTAGTGCTTATAAGCTTTCCTTTTAAAGTAAGAATTTACTACAGTGAGTTAGGTAACAGCATATTTATGTGCACTATTTCACCTATTATGGGTAATGCCTTAGGTGTCTGTTGCAAGAGCCTCACTCCAGTGGAAACCTTATTTAAATGAGGGGTTGAATTTAGTGGTGGTTTCTGAAGGAAACTTAATGACTCCTCTCTCTTCAGATGACTGGCTTTAAGTGTGGCAGAAAAGAATGTGCTTTTTCAGTTTCAGTTTCACACTGTGTGGTATCTTGCATGGATGAGGTAAGAGTGAGGTGCTCTGAGTTGTCTGTCATTTTATTTTAGTTGGAGTCACCCCCTTCTTTGGGTTTTCTTCTTTGAGATGGTATGGTTCTCTGTGCCAGCACTGATCCAGAGGGAGAGGAGAAAGCCAATTACCTAATTTGAGATGCAATCTGGAAATGTGTAAATGAGATTTCAAAGTGCACCTCCACGTTTCAGACCCCAGTAAGAGACAGTGCACGCAGGGGTGTGTGCTTTCTGCTGGGGCTGCACAGGGCAGCGTGGGCAGCAGGGGAAGGGGGGATTCTGCACCTCTGCCCTGCTCTGCTGAGATCCCACCTGGAACCTGCATCCAGCTCTGCTTCCCCAGCACAAGAGGGACATGGAGAGGTTGGAGTGAGTCCAGAGGAGACCACCAAGATCACAGGATTGGAGCATCTCTGCTGTGAGGAAAGGCTGAGAGAACTGGGATTGTGCAGCCTGGAGAAGAGGAGGCCAAGGGAAACCTTCTGGCAGCCTTCCAGTGCCTGAAGTTCTGCTGCAGGAGAGCTGGAGAGGGACTTTTTAGAAGGGCAGGTAGTGACAGGAGAAGGGGGAATGGCTTCAAACTGAAGGAAAGTGGGTTTGGATGAGATGATAGCAGGATTCACTATGGCAGTGGTGAGGCACTGGCACAGGCTGCCCAGAGCAGCTGTGGATGCTCCATCCCTGGAAGTGTTTATGGCCAGGTTTGATGGGGCTCTGAGTAACCTGGTACTGTGGAAAGTGTCCTGTTCCTGGGCAGAGAGTTGGACTTAGAAGATCTTGAAGGTCCCTTCCAATCCAAACCTTTCTATGATTCTGCGACGTGCTGTTTAAATTTCAACCTATGGCAAAATGCTGACAGTACAATTTCTACAAGGTTGTTTTCATACTGCTCTGTGTGTGCCACCTTCCCCTTCCTAAAGTGTCTGTATTACTGCTGTGGGAACCATATGAATTTTGGAAGGCTGTGTTTTAAACAGGAATTAGCAGTGGAAAAGATAAATAGGTTTAGATGTTCATTCTGCTACAGCTAGAGATATTACACTGTTGATAGTTGAGCTAATGTGGTTAAAGTGAACCATGTTTCAGGTTCCCTTTCCTGAGTGGTAACAAGAAGTCTGGTATTGCATTATGCATCTTCAGGATTCTTTTTTCATGTGCTTTAGTTTCCCCTTCTCAGTTAGGAAACATGTAATGCTTCATTATGCAATTGCTTGGTATTGTAAGACCCTCTCATGCATGATCACAGAAGATTTTAATATTGACTGTTCCAGATTCTTTTACTTTCCCTTGGACTTGATGAATTTACTGCTGAAGGCTTGTGATGTGTTCAGAAATTATCTGTAGAAAACAAAAACAAAAAAAACCCTGAGTCAATCAACCCCACAACACATGCACAGAGCCCAGCAGAGATCTAATTTGCATCTCTTGGGGAAAGAGATTTATTCTTATTTTTCTTATTATTATATATTCTTATTATTCTTATTTATTCTCATTTTTTATTTATTCTTACTTTTAAAAATAGCTTATTACTTCAAAAGAACTGTTCTCCTATACCATGACAATTTAGTTTGATTGAGAGTTTTTTTTGGTGAATGTTGCTGCTAAAAGATTTTTTACTAAGTGACTCTGTTGTGTTGAGTACAACCATTTACTTCTGTTGAAGAGTTGTTAATAGATGGATAATTTATGACATAGCTGTGGAGAAGCTTTTCTGATTCTTTTCCAGTGTAATTTATTTTTCTGTAGGGTTACTAGTTCTGTAATTTGACGTCTTCTGCACGCTTGCTACTTGCAAGCAAAGATTCTGGATAATGCTTTTATAAATAGATGAAACATTTGCCTACTTCAGATCACCCTATCTTGTCTTGTCTTCAGAAACCCACAATTTGAGTTATCTAGTTTTATATTTTGATTACAGAGAAAACTTGGAATCATGCTCCATGATACTTTCATTTTCATTTTCCAAAATCTTCTGTATCTTCCCCTCCAAAACACAGTTTTGTTCTGGGAACTTCCCCAGGAACCTCTAAGAAACTATAACATAGACAGACTTCTTAGAGGTTTTTTTTTTTTTCAGTCATCTTTAAGGGATTTTACCTTTGTTCTTATTTTGGCCATTGTGATCATCAGTTTTTAGAAGCTTCCTCCTCCTGATGCATGATGAAACATCTTAGTAGTGATTGGAGGGATTGCCCCGTTCTGCTCTGTGCTGGGGTGGCCTCACCTCGAGTCCTGTGTGCAATTTTGGGCACCACAATACAGAAAAGATGTAAAGCTATTGGAGAGTGACCAAAGGAGAGCAGGAAGATGAGGGGTTGGGAGGTGGGAGGGGAAGCTTTTTGAGGGGTGGCTGAAGTCACTTGGTCTGTTCCCTGGAGAAAAGGGACTGAGGGGAGAACTCAGTGCAGCCACAGCTTCTCATGGGGGTAGGAGGAGGGGCAGGCACTGATCTCTGCTCTCTGGTGACCAGAGACAGGATCCAAGGGAATGGCCTGAAGTGTGTCAGGGTAGCTTTAGATTGGGTATCAGGAAAAGGTTCTTCCCCAGAGGGTGTTTGGGCACTGGAACAGCTCCCCAGGACAGTGGTCACAGAGCTCAAGAGTGTTTGGACACTGCTCTTAGGCTCACAGTGGGACTTTTGGGGTGTCCTGTGCAGGGCCAGGAGCTGGACTTGGTGATCCTGATGGGTCCCTCCCAACTCAGCTTATTCTATGATTTGATGATTCTGATCTTCATTACTTAGCAGATTTCACTGTCACGTTTCTCAATCATTTTCAAATGTAGTTTTACATGTAACTTGCTGGAGTTTACATGTATTTCTATTTTCCTTATTTTGGACAGGACTTTTCCTCCCCTGACAGTTAATTGATTGTTTTCAAAAGATAATTATGACTGCTGAGTGATGCACTCTGACAGCAACAGCCTTCACAGACTCGTCACCACTTCCTAGCCTAGAAGCAGTCAGGTCTACGTGAGGTTTGTCACACTGACTTCCAGCAAACAAATTACTACAGGTTCTTGCTGGGATGAGTTATAATCCTGCTCCCCTGCCTTGAGAACTTGTTTTTCCTTACAAGCTGAGTTTATTCCTACTGTGAGGGTGTCCTCTATGGTAAAAGGGTCAAGGCTGCTGGTAAGGTTCTATCTTGGAATAATGCTGTCTTAGTGTGAGACTTCTCAGTCCAGAGGAAGAAGCAGAGGCTTGGAGTGGGGCTGTGCTGTGTGGCCTGGCTGGCCCAGCACAGTCTGACTGACCTGCTGCTTTCCTGGCAGAGGAGCAGCAGCATCACATTCCAAGGAGCAGTGCCTGGGCACGGCTCACCAAGGGAGCTATGTGGGGCCACCACTGGGATGTGTGGGAATGGTTCTTGTGGATGCTGATCTTTCAATTTTTATACTTGCTGTCAGGTTTTTTTCCTTGACTTTTCAGTTTTTGATACAGGAACGTGTAATTAAAAAGTGTTGAAATGTTTAAAACTCTTTTTTTTTTCTTTTTTTTTTTTTTTTTTTTTTTGGATGAAGTTTTCCAAGCAGAGTTTTTGGTCTCTAAACTTTTCAATCAAGCTGGCAAGAGTGTGCTTTTGTAAAAGGCTGTGGCCATCTCACTTGTGTTCATTTGGAACAGAACTCTGGAGGTTGGGCTGCTTGTCACTGCCTGAATTTTCCTAAGTAGGAGCAGTATTGAAATGCCCATACTAAACCTCCTGTGGTTATCCTTCCCTTTGGAATTAGTTTGTGTATGTTTTCACTGCACACTGTATATTTGTACTGTCTCTTACATTTTCTTCACTTTACTTGAAGATAATGTACCTTTCCTGAAAATACCTAAGGTGATGAAAAGGATGCTAATATTTTCTTGCTCTGGTAGGTATTTCAGGTATTTTAGTAGAGGAATATCACAGATATTTTATAGCAGACTGTACATGGTGCTGTTAAACTTGAGTGCTTGTCTGAACCTGTTTATACATCCTCTTTGGGATGCAGCTGTGCCACACTTGTGGTGGGAAAACAAAGAGATCTTACTTAAAAGCTGTAGCAGTATTGGGGCACAAAAACACTGTTATTGGGGGCTTTGGAGCTTTAAGGGGTTTCTTCTTTTAAGATTTCAGGCTCTAGTTTCATTGCCACATGCCATAAATTTTGCACAAGACTGCAATTTATGTGCAATGTTTTCAGCTACAGTAAACATTATTAATAACCTCATCCAGAAAAGAATTAAAATGCTCTGAGGTCATGAACCTAATCCTTGGAATGCCATGGGTCACAGTTAGAGTTGACTTTAGTCAGTGTGACTGAATGAATATGTGTATGAATATATTTAAAATAAAAATCTGACAGTTTTTATCCCTTACTTTTTAGAATTTCTGGGTTGTGAAAGAGGCAGTGACTTTGAAAGTTTTATTGTGTTTTTACTGAGGCTTTTAAAATGCATATAAATAAGTAATTGCATGCTTTAAATGGAAACAATGCACGGAGTGTTCTTTATTATTTTTGTCTTACTTTCTCAATATGTTGTATTCAATGAATACAGTAATTTATTCACTATTCAGAAAGGTAGCCGATATTTTACAAAATCAAATGAAATTAAATGTATCAAATCAATCTTGGTCTTAAACTCTGTTTAAGACTAAAATTTGTGTAATACCATGGAGCCAGGGGGAGAAGCTTGTTAAACACTGTTATATGTTAATGTACATTTCCACAGGACTTTGTGAACACTTTCATGTGGATTCACTGGAAATGACCAGCAGAGTATTCTTCTTAGATTTTTTTTCCCTTTCAGTTGGCATTTCCTTCTAACCTTTTTTTTAAGATTTTCCTTTACTGAGGATACTGTTTCTCTTACAAACCCACAAACCTGCTGGCTCTGGAAGCAATTATTTCAGATGAGACATTAGAATTACAGATAAATATGAACACTTCAATTTTTTCTCAGCTATGAGCTCTTGATAATTTACTCCTTATGTATTTTGAAAAGTAAGTTTACTCATTACTCTTGATATTATAATTTGCTCTTTAAAACATCATTATTAGCATCAGTTTTGCAGATAGGTTAACAGGTATTATGGGAGACAGTCATGAGTTCTGGGGGCATATTTTTTAATAGCATGTAGTGCATTCATGTCTATAAAATTTTCTCTTGTGCTTTTCCCATTTCTGGTGTTGGCAATAAAGGCATACATTTAGTCAGGTATTTACCATCTAAGTTTCACTCTTTTCACTGTCTCATTTCAAATATCTGACCAGTTGGTGCTCCAAACTGTGTCTTGGTGGAAGTGAATTGACATTTAAGAACATCTCTGCTGCAGGAGCCAGTAGAAGTTGGTTAGCACTGGTTACAGGAAGAAACCACAGGGCTCTGGCTTCCAGCAGATCCTGCAATCTGGTACTGGAAGATGTGTGAGTCGATACTCAGGGGCAGGGATGCCATCCAGAGGAGTTTGTGTAGGCTGGGGGAGTGAGCCAGGGAAAGCATTATGAAATGAATCAGGGAAAAATGCAAAGCTCGTGTTTGGGAGGGAAGAACCACGTGTCGTGTTTCATGTTGGAGACTGGCTGGCTGGGAAGGCTCTCTGCTGAAAATGACCTCGAGGTCCTGCTAGACAGCAGGCTAAACGTGAGCCAGAGTGTGCCCTGGCAGCAAAGATCTCCAGCAGCATCCCAAATGGCACTCAGAGGATCACAGCCAGCAGCCTGAGGGAGATGATTATTGAAGTCTTTCACTCAGCACTTGAAAGATCCCATCCAGAAAGCTGCATCTGGTTTTGGGTCCCTCAATACAAGAAGGATGTCCATGAAATGGAGCTGCTCTAGAGGAGGGCAGCCAAGAGGGTCTGGCCAGGGCCCAGAAGACTTGTCCCATGAGGAGAGGCTGCAGCTGGAGAAGGGACATCTTTGGAATGAGTGAACAGCAGCTTTCCAATACCTACGTGGAGGCTGCTGAGAAGATGGAGCCAGGTTCTGCTCAGTGCCATGTGATGGGAGAACAAGAGGCAGTGGGTATAAATTGAAGTAAGAGGGGGTTGTAAGCCAAGCCAGAGCAAAGCTTGCATCATAAGGAAAGTCAAACATTACAATAAGTTGTCCAAGAGCCTTTATGGTCTCCATCCTTGGAGGTTTTCAAGACTGACTTTGTAAATCCCTGATCAATTGGTCTGAATTTGGTGTTTATCATCCTTGGAGCAGGAGATTGGGCTATAAAACTCCTGAAGTGCCTTTCCTAGGACCTCCAGCTGTCAGCAGCCTTGTATATCATAATGTACAGAGTTGATAAGGAGAAGGAAGATCTGCAGTGAGATTGCATCTCAGTTAAAGCAGCTTCTGCAAAAGGGTCCTGCTGCTGAGCAAGAGGGGCAGAGCTGCATCCCAGCACAGAGCTCACATTCACATGCTGTGGTTAACTTTGTAGTTGGTTTCTTACAGGTCACTCTGCAGAGTTGTTTCCCAGCTCTCTGCCCAACATCCTAAGGGTTGTTAATCTGGGAACTGGTTCTGGATGTTGTTCATCAGTCTGGCCCTTGGTACCAGGAGATGTTCTTCAGTTGCCCGGAGCAACCAGCAGCTGCATTTGCTGCTATGGCCTGCTAACAAAACCCAGTGCACATTCCACCTTTTAAAAGATCTTGGAAATAATTCCTTTTTTTAAAATGTAGGAGATAGTGACCTGACACTCTGCATTTGAAAAAAGATGGAGAAGAAAGCAACTAATTTTAAATACTTTTTTTTTCTTCTTAATATTTAAATTATTGATGGGTTGTGGTATGGTTTTCATTATTCCATCCAGTCACTTGGTTTCTGTCACTTTCTCATGTGTAGAGCCAGATATACAAGATGTTTTCTTTGTAATTTAGTGTCTTGATTTTGTGGTATTCGTCAGCAGCATCTGTTTTATAGCAGTGTGCATGTTCCTAGAAACCTGTAGAAGCAGAAAAGCCACTTCTGGCTTGCCAAATCTCTTGATCAAAAGTTACTAAAGGCCTGGAAGTTCTTCCCAGTAGACCTGCTATCAGCTCTATCTAGAAACAGTATATATGCTTCACTAACTCAATGTAGCTGTTCTTAAGATAAATGATTTTGATTACTTGGTAGATGGTGTGTTTATTTGGTTTGTTGAGCATGGTTGTCTACTGAAAAGGCAAAGGTGAAAATGGCAAAGTTAATGAACATTTGGTCTGAATATGTTTTCACAGCTTGCTCTAGAAGGAGTGCATGTTCTCCATGGAAGAGGTGAGGGAGGTGGTTGTGTACAGCGTGGCCTTTCTGTACATCACACATGTATTGCTTTTAGTTATGGCACTTGGAATGTGAGAAACAGCAGCTGCAAAGACTGGAGAAATAAATTTGTCTGCTTTATCACGCAATCATATTATTTTCAGGAAAAGAAATCCTAAGCAGAAATTTGCTTCATTGTCAGCGTGTCAATTGCTCATTTTCTTTACTCCTTCTTTGACAGCATTTTTAATAAAAAATATTATATGGTTGAAATACTGTTCATCCTTCATAACAGTATGTTTGGCCTCTATGAAATACCTATGTAAAGTTTTGTGGAAATTGCTTTGAAAGATCTCTAGATATGTTAAAGATGTAAATTGTGAAAATATGTTTTTTGCATCCTAGGGTGGAAATCTAATTAAACTGATGTGTTCTTCTCTAGTTGAAAATAAGTAGATTTTTAATATGCCATCCTGAAAAAGTGTTACTAATAGAGGAAAATGAAAGCATCTCAATGAAAATATCTCAATATTCCATTTGTTAGTACTAAGAGTTTTATTTTACTACAGAAAGAAAGTGCTTAGCTTCAGGCAAGACTATTCCAGGCTTAATTTGTGTTTCAGGAATTTCAGTGAATTAAAAGTTCCATGAGGGAAATGAAAATGAAACTTAGACTTGAGCCCCCTTGCCTCAAACAAGAATGTGATTTAGATAAAGGCAACTTGATGGGTAATCTGTAATTCATGTACATTTTTTTTTTTTTTAAAATCTGCCGTGTTTCTATGTTTTATTCCATATGATATTTGCAGGGCAAACCTGGCTGGGGGTACAGCAGATAGTTCTGCATGGAGGTATTTATCTGACAGAGACTGCTTGACTTTTTAAACTCTGCTCATTGTTCCAGGGCAGTCCCAGCTGTGATGAGGAATGCAGTGGAGCTTCCGGGAAGTGCTGGAGCCCTGCTCCAACAAACGCCTCAATAGGAGCCAGGAGCAGCACTGGTGACTAAGGGCAGCTGAGCTCAGCTTAGCAACTCCTCACTTCTTTAGTCTTCCTGTCCTGCTGTGAGACGTGGTCTTGGCAATGGCTGTGGTGATAAAGGAAAGGTGAAGCAGCTCCTGCAGCAGGAACTGTGGGAGGCTGTGTTTGTTTCTCTTTCTAGTTCGCTAATGAAACGTGTTGTTTCAGTGAATAAGCAAGAGGCAATGACATGCAGAATCGCACGTTCTAGTGAGACACTGACCTGCCAAGATTCCTTTCATTTATAACATACTCCAGAAAAAACTTTAGACCAGAAGCATCGTGTTACTGTTTAGAAAGCTCATCTTAGACCACGACAGCCCAGCATTTCTGAAACTGTGGTTTGCATCTTAGTGTACGAGGTTGGTGTGATGATTATAACCAGAAGAGTTGGTTTGTTTATGTACTGTTGTAAAATCCAGTATTTTACATGTTTCAGTTACTGCACTATATACTACTTATAGTTGCAATATTTGGTTGCATTGTAGTAAACTTGTGAAAGTTAATTTTGATTTTTCCACTACTTCAGGATCTTTCACTCTGAAAAATGGTACCTTTTATTTTTCTTTGCACCTTGAAAGGGCTTATTTTTGTGCTGTTTCTACTGATGATTCATTAGAGTTAGAATTCATTTCAGTTGATAGATGTATCTTGCAGATGGTGAATTAAGTCTTTTATTTATGTGAGTAGTAAAGCTTTCATGACACAAAAAAATTTATGGCTCTGTGTACTAGCTGCCTACTTGCTCCTAGTAAAACACTTACTGCTTACATATTTCTAGTAATTAAGAACACAAAATCATGCAGGAAGGGCATCATTACTACAAAAAATGCACTGAGTGATTTAATAAGTACTGTGCATGTCAGGCCTTAATTGCACAGGTGATTAGAGCTCTGGATGGAGAGTGAAATGGGCACTTTTCCTTGGAGACCATTTAGTGCATTCCTTTTGTATTAATAAAAAGCATGGAATCTTTGAAGTGAAGAGAAAAATGGTAGAACTTAACCAGAACAACTGATGAAACTGATCAAACAGCAGGTTTTTTTAAAAAGAAAGATAAAGAAGATATCAAAGAAGGCATTAATGTTTCCAGAAGGGAGAACTGCCCTGTGAATCTGTTCTTGTTGGAGTGCACATTCAGAGCTGGATCCAGCTGCTGTAGATGGAGAGGCTGCCCAGCCCTTGCAGCTGATCCCTTTATCTTGTGACCTGGAGTGTGTGACACAGTGGATAAGGGATTCATTCCTCTGTCCTGCATTCCATTGCAGTAAATCCTTCCATGCCCAGCACCTCATCCAAAGCACTTTTTTTTTTTCTCTCTCTTTATTGTTTTATTTTTTTTTTTGTCGGTTTTGAAGTTATTTTGGGAAAGCCCAGGAACAACGTGCGCATAAAGGAGGATGCATCCTGCTGACATGCTCTTCCTTTTCCAGGAACTGACGTGCTCGTCACGTTGAGTGACACACACAAGGGATCTTGGGTTTTTAATAATCGTGTGAAATGGAATCAAAAGGGGGAGGGGGACTGCACTATTTGGGAATTTGGGGAGGAATTTCAGTTCCAGTCTCAGAAGCTGTTTCGTTTTGTGATTAGACTGCTAATTAAAATATGCAGTTTTAGAAAACTGTAGCTGAGCGAAATTCTCTTGGTTTCACAAGGCAAAACTATGCCTTGCCAATCTGTTAATATCCTCTGAGTGCATAAACCAAACAGTGGATACAGCTGAATCACTGACATCACTTTGTTTGAAGATTCCAAGTCCTTTGCCAAACCCCATCAAAACAAGGAAATTACAAGGCAAGGGACAGTCAGGAATCAGGTGGTTGACCAGGAGAGCTGAAAGAAATGGAAAGGTACAAAACAAAAGTGTTCATCACAGCAGAAGTGTTCCTTGCTAGAGATGAGAATGTTTATATGCAATAAATATCAGTTATAGGATTAACAAAATTGCAGATATTAGAACTATATATCTAGTTGGGATCAGAGGAGACCCTTGGAAGAATTTTGTGAGTGCAAATTAGTTGGATGGGTAGCAAAATGGCAAATGAAATTCAGTGCTGATGAATGCAAACCCATGCATAGTGAAGGAAGTAATATGAACTGTGCATAAGCTTTGCTGTGTTAGGAATTAATCTGACAAATTTAGAATACATCTGAGCAATGTTTTGGACAGCAGAGTTGAAGATCTCTGGCTCAGTAAGCAACAGTTTGTGAAAAAAAGCAAAAGCTAAGATTTGTTAAGGATAGAATTGTGGAAATAAAATGCATAAACAAATAGGTCCCCTGTTGTCTGGAACCACACAAACAAGAAATGTGGGAATGATTACTAGAATGACAAGGTAGATTAAAAGCTTGTGGAGATTTATAATGAATATGTTGGATGTGTCTTTCTTCATCTTCTGGACCTGTTTTTCTCTCTTGTAGAACACAAAAATTGGAAAACAAAAATTGGAAGCAATGTTAAATGTTCAGAAAAACTATTTTTGGACAATAAGTAGTAATTGTAAAATCTTGTGATAGTTTTTAGGAAAAGAATAAGTTCCTTCTTTTCACCACTAGATTTTTGCATTTCCATTTTCATATAGAAAGCATTCACAGTAATTTAAGGATTTGCAGGTTAATGGGCAGAACCTTTTTAGTTTTTCCAAATCCTTTAACTCAGATAAATTTACTTTTGGAGAGAAATTCCATATGTAGGGAAATGACTTTTTTTGATTTGCTGTACTTTTGTAACAGCCTGTGAGATTCTGTATTTGCAGTGAGGTACCTGTTTGTCACTCAGGCTGGAGCTGAGTTTGTGTTCATACACTGCCTCCTCAATCTCTTATTTAGTGCTCATCCTTATGCTTTAGACTGGTGGTGGCCTCTTAATCTGTAAGTCACAGTTTATTAGAGGAATTGGATCTAAGCATCTCTTATGATTCATAAATGTTCTTCCTGCTTGGAGGAAGTAAAGCAGAAATAATTTTTAAAAATTACAGTGCTAATCAATGAATGGGGTGCTTTTGATTTAAATCATGCCTGTAAGTTAAATCCTTTTTAGTACTAAATAATCTTGGTAGATGCATACAATTAAATTTGGGGTTCACAGTGAATTTTAGGAAACAGCTAGATGAGCAAATAAATTAAATTCATTTCTGAGCAGCAGAAGAACTAGTTTAAAAAGGCTTTCTGGCTCAAGTGGCTTTCTGCCAACAGGTATTTTCCAGTTGCCTTCTCAATGCTGAGAATGGTTGATATTAAAAAATACACTGACTGCTATGGCTGTGGCTTATCCTTCTGATTCAAGGTTCTCACCTGGCACCATTGCCAAAAAAGCAGAGCATTGTGAAGATGCACATGATACAGTCTTGAGGTGATTCTGAGATGCAGGTATCTGTTACTGATGACTCTGTTGTATGAGTTTTTATGGCATAGATAAATTAAGCATTGGTTCGTTTCTTAGAAATTTTCTCTTTTGGAGCAAAAACTGGATTCTCAGCTGTGTCTGTAGGAAATTACTTTGGGATTAATGTGACTCTGTGACATATTAGATAAATACTACTGACTGAGTTTTTGAGAAGAAATTCTCATTATTAAAAATAAATGTTGTTCATAGGTTTCTAGTGGATACAGGATTTCACTATCTGGATTTCTAAAAATTTGTATCCTAAATGGAAAGTTCATTTTTGGTCTGTATCTTGGTGATGTTCTTGCACAAAGGTATAACTAGTAAATTAAAAGTTTGGAAAAGCCATTGCTGCTTGATTTTGGCTCAAGGCTAACATAATGTCTGCCAACATTTGTTTCTTAATATTTTTTTTCATCTAGTGTGTCTACCTTTGCTAATTAATTTTAATTATGTGTATCTCTCTAAAGAAGCTGTAGGAACTCAAAGCCTTTGGTTCTGGGAATTGCTGGGGGTGTAGCTCTTGCACACCTGGCTTTAAGGATGCCCTTCACTGCTCAAATCCTTTTGTAATATAATGAGTTGATGTGTAAGGAGAGAGAGACCACTTCAGTTTTACCAGCAATTAGTCTAGCAGTGTGTGATAGACAAAAAAAACACATTTCACTTAAAACTGGATGGATTGAAAAGGTCATTCTAAAATACAGGCGAAGGTGGTGTAGACCTTTCTGTTTGGAGTTTGAGGAAAAGAATGAGGAGGAGCACATCAGGGAATATTCAGTCAATCTGAGATGATTCTGTTAATTACAGGATACTATTGCTCAGTGTTTGGCAAGTGAAGGGAGGTGGTTATTACAAGATATTGTTGTACAAGACCTGGCTATGAAAGAGAGGCTGGTAACTGGTGATACCTGTGTAGTTCTGGTTATTGGGTTGTTCCTTCAGTCCCATTATCCTCATGTTACTCTAAGAAACCAGGATGCAGTTACCCTTCAGGGGAGTAATGAATAAGGCTGGTCAAGCTCTCAAGCTCAATGAACTCCTCCATTTGGTGCTGTAAAACTGCTTTTGATATCCCCAGAGTCAGGTTACTTTTCAGAGTGTCTTTTCTGCATTTCACAGCATGTCTTTAACATATGGAATACTGACATGTCTGTCATGTGTTTTTGTGAAAAGCAAAGCCTGCTTATCCTGGATAAAAAACACAAAAGCAGTAGCAAGTGCAGAGATTTGCAGCTAGTGCTTCATGCTCCCAGTTGTTTACCCAGGGCTCAGCAGGGGTAGGGCTTCACCTTCCCTTTCCAGGGGCTGGGACTGAGCTCTGGGAATGCCCCATCCCTTAGCTCAGCTTTTCAGTCTGCAGCTGAGCTGTCCCAGGGGAGCAACTCCTCTGTGCAGCTTCCTCTGCTCCTCATTAGATCCCTTCCCCTGGTTAGGATGTCAGCAGTTTGCTGGAGAAGATGCTGGCTCTGCTTCTGTGCCTAAAGCTGGATGTCCCTAAACCATCAATCCCTTTTAAGGCTGGTAATAACTGGAGTAAGGGAAGTTTTTCTGCGGGGAGGGAGGAAGTTATGTCAGCATGTTACTGTCTCAGAGGCTACGAGTTAAAAATGCAACAAACCAGAAAAGCCTACACCAGCAGCCAGAAAGCCCTTAAAATTCCTCAAGGCTTTTCCAAGCCTCATTAGTCATGGCATCAGTAGGAGAACTTAAGGGTGTGTATGCAGTGCATGTGCCAGAACAGGAACTCATGCACAGATACAGGTGAAACATTGAACACCTCAGCTAGGCAGAACAAAAGCATTGGTAAGTGATGAGTGGCAGGTTAGCTCAGGATTTTGGTGTTGGTTAAATGCATTTGGCTAAAAGTATCCAAGGAGCTGTGCTTGTTTGTGTGATAATGAAATTCTTTGGCTTATAAAGCTGAATTCAATCTATACATGCTCGTGTGTGTTTTAAGTCATGCAGAAATGATCAGCCTTTGTGACTTGCCACCTGTTTTGAGTTAGAGGAAATCTAAGGTTGTCTGAAGGCACATATTTTTAAGGCCTCATTTTCTTTGGCAAAAATGCAGGCAAAAGATGCATATTCTTCTGTTGTAAGAATACTGGCTCATTATATGTAGGCATTTTCTTAAATTCTTTTATACACTGTATTTAACTACATATCAAAACTTCCCAGCCTTTTCCAGAAAACGAAATACTTTTCTCTGCAGAGCTGGATGGTGTCTTTATATTGTTGTGAATGTCTGAATTTCAGTTCTCTCATCTCATTGATTTGTGAATCACGTTCAAATCACATGTATCACATTCTAGCTTTGACTCAGTTGACAAATTCAGGAATGAGAATGGATCTGTGTGTGTCATTTCACATCTGTCTGCCTCTTTATTGCATACTGTTATCAACCTTTATTAATGCCAGTATTTTTAAACATTATAATTGCATTTTTAAAACCCAGTTCTCCTTTATGTCTTGTATTAGTTTCAGGCAAGAGTGACTGTTACTAAAAGTAATTTAATTAAATTACTCTGTTAATTAAAAATAACTTTTCTGTTTAAATGCTTACAGTGCTTTATCTTGTACAGACTGGTGATTTGCACTGAGGTGGGCATACTAACATTTTCATGCCAATGTCATACTTTTAAGCACATACATTGCTTGGAAGATTAAGTGTTCCTTATATCATGGAACTCTTCATAAAACAAACAAACAAACTTCAAGGTTTGGAATGTATTCTCTAGTATCACATTGCCTGTTTGTCTCTGTACTGCTTATGCAACTGCTTATGCATTGTGCTTTTTTAGTCAGAGGAATGTATGGTGGTTAATTTCAACTTTTGTTTTCAATTTATTTGTTTTATAAGTCTAATGCAATTATTTGTCCTTTTGAAAGAGGAGAAACTAAAGATACATGCACAAAAATGAGAACTATGCTTTTAAAAGTCTGACATTAATGTACAATTATAATTTATTGAATTATCCCATGTGTCTCTGTTTTTCATGCTGAAACTTGTCCCTGTTGCCTAGAGAAAGATATATGTTGTGTCCATCATCAAAAGCTGTGAAAAACAGTGTCTGGGGAAGGCAGACTGCAGCACAATCAGATTTGCAGACAATGCAAAACTGGGAGGTGCAGTTGAATGCAGAGATGTCGTTCAGATCAACCTGGACAGGCTGAGGGAATGTACTAACAGGAACCCCAGCAAATTCAGCAAACATTTTTGTGTGGGTCATCTCTCTAAGTTTATAGATATTAATGAAGCCACCATTCATGTCCAAAACCTCTCAAAGTTATTCTCTGACACCTGGTTCAGTTCCCAATTCCACGATAAAGTTTTTGGGGCAGCTCATCATGGTTTCTTTATTTTGGGATATGGAAACTTATAAAAGTGTCCTGCTGAGTTGCTGTCCTTTTCCAGAACAGCCACATTTCACTGAGCTTTTCACTGAGCTGCAGCTAAAGGAGCTTGGCTGCAGGTTGGATGGGGCTCTGAGCCACCTGGGCTGCAGGAAGGTGTCACTGCCATGGCAGGGATTTCAACCTAGGTGATCTTTAGGGTCCCTTCCAGCCAAAACTATTCTGTTTTCCACTACAATTTTATAAACTTTTGGCTCATAGGTGTGCTGTGTCCTTGTATGATTCTTCATAGAGACTCAATTTCACCTTTTCCTCTCTTGGGTCTGAGTTTATTCTTTCACTACAGCAGCTGGAGAGCCAGTGACCAGCATTCTTGGTGTTGCATGCTTCATCCCTGATGGACACCACTGCTAATGCTATTAAATAGAGCTTTCTGTAGCTGTGAATGGTTCCCATTAAACAGAAGGACTTCTCTATCTGTTGGGTTTGACTGACTAAAAATAACTGTCTGATATGCAGAATTTATAGTGGTGGTGTAATTTTTTGAATTTATAATGCATTTCTGTTGGTACTAAAAAAAGGAAGTTAATTTTTCATCTAGATATACTGACCTTGAAAGTTGCGGAATGTAGTAAAGATTACAGCAAGATTATGACATTCTTAGTCAGGATAAATATGCACCATGATGGTTTTATGCTTTAGTAAAGTCTGCTAAACCTTCAGCAGCGCATTGACAACCATCCAGAGTGAATTTTCATTACACTTATCCAAACAATTTTTATAATCTTAGCTAGCATACTCCATCTCGAGGTTTATTTAGATGAATAATGTTTCAGATTTAGCTGATCAAGATAACTGCTTGGGAAAAAAATAGCTCTTTATGTGGAAAGATTGCTGTCCTTTTCACTGCCTGTCTCTGTATTTGCTGGTACTGGGCTCACTAAAAATAACTTTTTTCACCACTCCTCACAGGGTAGGTGTGTGTTTCAGGGACCTGCAAGCCCAGCTCCCATTGAATGTGGAGCCAATTGTAAGAATGCACGTTCTTCCAGCTCAGGGGAAATTCCAGAGCAAACTGGATAATTTCTCTGTTGTCTCTTCAACTCTTCTGGCTGTTTGGTGTTTTCTAAATGTTAACAGGAAACTTCCCCATTGTTGCCAGTTTTCCAGGATTCATCTGTGGGCTGCCCCCTGTAGAGCACCGAAGGCTTTTTACTGGAGAACGTGGTTTAGCCTCCTGGCAGACTCTGCACTATGCATGGCTCAGGAGATTATTTCTCTATAGGCATTTTCTCAGCTTTAAAAGAGAAGTATGTCCTTGGGAAAGGGTCTGGTTTTCAGGACCTGTGCCTAGAGGACTTTGCCATGGTATGTCTAAGATCACTTGGGAAGATGGGAGATGGCAGAGCTGGATGATTTTGGGAAGTTGAACCATGCTGGAATGGTTCTTCCAGGGTGGTTTGGTGTCCTCTGTTGTCTAACAGAGATTGGGGTTGTGACAGGGAGAGTGTTTGTTCCTGAGGTCACTTCTGTTCAGGACTCCACATATTAGGGTATTCCTGCCCTTCCAGCTGGTGTGTGAGCTTGGAGTCACCTGTGTGCCTCTGGGCCACCAGGATCCCTGTTTGTCAGCTTGGGTGCTGCACAGGGCTGTTTACATTGGATAGCTTTCCAAAATTGTAATTTTAATAATGAACAGGAGGCAGAAGTGAAATGGTAGATTGGAACTGTGCTGGGGACCTGAAAAATAAGGCATGTCAGTTTTATTCTGTATTCCATAAAAAGAATCTGGTAAAGGGGCCTCATTTGCATCTCCAGAGATGTTGTCCTGTTTGCACTTTATTTGCAACAGAAGAGATTCTAATTCCTCCACTGTGAGTGAAGTTAAACCACCTTGCTGAGAAGCTGAGATTCTTTCTCTTTGTGTTCTTCTTAGAGTTTTATGCCAAAGCTTTACTGCTTTGCAGAGCTTTGGTGATTGGTGGTGCATTTTCTGTAGGAGCAGGATTGTTGCATCTGCCAGAGAAAAGAAATATAGGACAAATGCAAAAAGATTCAATGTAAATAATGTGGAAGGTTCCATATGATAAGCTTTTTGCAAAAGGGTAATCAGTAATTAGAAATACAGCTGTTAAAAGCAGATTTATATTCAATGAAACTTGATAATGCTACCTAAGATTTATCAAAAAGATGCATATCTCTCTATTTGCATACCAGTTTCTTATTATGG
Source organism: Oenanthe melanoleuca (assembly GCF_029582105.1). Lineage (NCBI taxonomy): Eukaryota > Metazoa > Chordata > Aves > Passeriformes > Muscicapidae > Oenanthe > Oenanthe melanoleuca. The sequence goes on from NC_079339.1 coordinate 10,743,628, forward strand.
CAGGACCTTGGATGTGCTTCCTAGGAAAGCAGAGTAAAGATGCTGTGACACTGGGCAGTCATATCCCTACACAGAGCTGTCCAGGCTTTGAGCATTTGAGTTACTCATTAACTGTGCCCTTGATGCTGTTCTATGGCGTGGTCCCTGTCCAGCTTCCATGTTAGCTTGCTTTAGGAGCAAGGACTTCAGTCCCACCCCCTTCTGCCTGTGAAAAGGGGAAGTGATGCTGGCCTGGGGCTGATTGTGCCTGGAATCCTTTGGGAAGTCTGCATGTTGTGTTTCTAAATCTGGAGCGGTGGCACGTGCAGTATAGAAATTATTGCAGTGGTTTCTGCATTGTCAGCTGCAGCCTCACTGGGTTTGTTAGGTTCAGATATGAGCTCAATCCCTGGGAGACTATTCCCACAACATTCACTTTCCAATGCTCAGACTCAGGCAAGCTGTCTAGAACTGGGGTTGCTCTTGAGTGAAATTCCTTAAGTTCCACCTTGGGGACAATATAAAAGTTCTTCCCAAATGGCAATGGTGTTATTAGGCTTATTGATCTGTAAGAAATTTTGTCATCAGTTTGTAACCTAACAGGGTGAGAAATAGAAAACTTGAGTCTCTGAGTGAAGCAGAAGGGTTGTTTTTTTGTTGGTTTGTTTTTTTTCTCTTTGTTTCTGGGCTTAGAAAGGAACGTAGTCAATTGAATTCACATCTGGTTGGCTGATTTTCTTCATGGAAAAACTCCAAATTCATTGTGAAGATTAGAGTAAGCGTTTATGGGTTTTCAGGATTTTGAATGGAATTTGAAGTATTGTGTTTTCAAGCAGTGGACAAATCAGTTTTCTCATAGGTATTTGTTCATTTTCTAATTTTGGCATTTCTTTGTCTATTTTCTAATTTTAAAAATTGTTTTATGCTTCATGTTGTGTCTTGGGATTTCATAATCTGCTTGCTCTTTTTACAAAAATGCACACAAATTCATTGAAGTTCCTCATGACAAAAAGTTCTAATCTAAAAATTGTTGCCAAGTTAGTGGGAATCAACATATTTATCAAAAATAAGCTGCTTGTTAATGAGAGTGGAATTTGCAAATCATAAAAAATTGATGAGTGTGTTAATGTGCATGATTTGCTTTAGAAGAGTACAAACACGCTATCGTAGGGTTGCCTTATCTTAATAATGGTTAACAAATGTAGCTGAAAGGTCTCGTGAGCAAGATGAAGAAAACTTGGTTAGCCTGTCAAAAGTGCTAGCCAGCTAAAAATGTATTTTCTCTCAAGCTTTATCAATCCCCTCTATTGCATTTAAGTTCATAAATTGCAAATTACATAGATTTAGGTGTTGTTTTTTTTTTTGGTGCAAATTCCTCTGGAATTTCAGATGTCCAGCATTGCGAAACTTCAGAGTTTTCTGTAGTTTTGGGTGGATGTTATTGACTCGTTTCTGGCATGTCTCTGCATCTTTATTCATATCTAATTCCTATAAGTACTTCTTCACCAAGAAGCTCAGATACTGGAATCTCCCAATAACCTCTTCTTGATCTTCTCTGTTTGAAAACAGAAATTCTTCCTTGATTACAAATATTTCAAAATAACTCCTCCCTTAGATTCTTGTGCTTTCTATTTTAGATATTTGTTGTTTGAAAGTGTAAAACTGTAGAAGTTGTTGTCTGGTCCATGCATCTCTCTGCTTATACATTCGTCAAAAATTCTTTTTGAACCTTGGTGCTGTTTCTTGCAGGCAGACCAATTAGGCAACATTATTTAATTTCACAACCCAGCCATCAGATTGATAAAAAAATAATAAGCCTTTGTAAAACAGAACAGTTGTGTGTTAAGGATACACAAGAGTGGAATGCAGATGTTACTAATGTACTTAATTACTCATTTTGATAATTGTGGTGCAAGTGACAGCCACATAAAATGGTTGTGTGGTCATTTGTGAGGCTTTAATTGGTTGGTTGAAGACATGTTGTTTATTCTGGCTAAAGAATCACAGGATGGGGCAGGTTGGAAGGGACCACAGGGGTCATCTGGGGCAACCTCCCTGCTCAAGCAGGGTCATCCCAGAGCAGCACATGGCACAGGATTGCATCCAGATGGAATATCTCCAGTGAGGGAGACTCCACACCCTCTCTGGGCAACCTGTTAAATGCTTTATCACTGCACAATGAAGTTCTTCCTCATATTCAGGTGGAACTTCCTCAGTTTCTACCCATTGCCTCTTGTCCTATTAAAGAAAGTAAACCTTGAGATTGGAAGTTCATTTCCTAAAAAGCCTGGACAAACTTCTGGCTTTTTAAAAACTATATTGTCTTTGGTTTCAGCAGGAACTTGAGTATTGTCAACAGCTTGTTGCAAAACATCATAAACCTGAAATCTAAAGACTTAACTGCAAGAAAAGCTTTCTTTGCCAGTGCCAACTGTTATTTTGAGGAAGACTTGAGGAGTTAATTAATATTTCTGGGGCTTTTCTCCAAGTCCTCCATGCACATCATACAGTAATTGTATTAATTTCTCTAAAACTCTTTGTTTAGCCTTGTCAGAAGAGAAAAGCCCTCATGAAACTTCGGTTACAATATGTTAATCTAGAGGTAGGGCTGCTCAGTCACTCAGGGTGCTTTCTGATTTCATTTTAATTTCTGCCTGGTATTAGGAAGGAACATTTCCAGAATTGTTTAGACCTTGAAGTGGTTCAAATAGGAGGATGCCAACAAAATGATGCTGTGCTGGACTGATGACCAAGTCCACGTTGTACAAATTCTCTGGTGTTGATCTGGTCACCATCAAGCTATCATAGTTGATGAAATGAACTTAAAATACCATCTTTTAAAATTCTTATTTTCATTCTGCTTAGAAACTCAGGCAGACATCAACACAGTCAATTCATTTTGGTCATGCTTCCATATATTTCCCTCACAATTCTGTAGGAATGTAAAATTTTTGTTCCAATAGAGGTAGAGAATCTATTTGGTTTATATTACTGTACAAAGAGGGTATTGAGGTGTGACTAGTGCTGTAACCTTGTTCTAGAAATGGTTTTTACCACTTTGTCCTTCAGTTCTCCCTTTTTTTGTGTGTGGATCTTTTTCCCCTAAGGTAAGTATTAGAAAGTCTTAACTTTCTATTGAGTAGAATGAATTTTGCTTCAATACTCAGGCTGAAGCAGTGAATGAGATGATCAGGAATGGGTAAGATTACTCAAAATCCTGCAATCATCTAGATCATTGTCTCCTGCTGCAGCCTCTGATGTGTTGAAGGTCATTGTGGAAGGGTCTAAAGTTCCTTCCTTTCCTGTAAATGGTTGTTTCTGATATAGGAGCAATTCCCTAGAGTTGCTACTCAAGGCTTGTATCACAAATTTATTTTTTTTTTTTAAATTTGACAATTCTAAGTCTGCAACAACTTTGCCAAATCTCAAATATCTATGACCCAATTTTTCCATACTACCTATCTTGCAAATGAAAACCTTTTAGAAACAATGTCTGCTTAGTATTTCTGAGAATCTGGCCCTGTGTCTGTAGTGTCCAGCTGTAGCAATTAGTGTCAAAAAAGTCAAAAGTGTCTTCTCAACACCACACAGAAAATTGGTGGCAGGGGCACAGGGTTGTGTGCTGGTTCCCAAAGCAGCAGTTGATCACCTGTGTGGTTGATCAAACACATGCACTGTTTTATCTCACAAACACTTCCCTTGGTTTCTTTCCTGCTTGTGATGGCTCACCCATCCCTGTTTTCCTCCTTTCTTAGCAGCAGTGAATCTTTGGAGTGTTTGCATGTTTAGCACAGGAATTAAAAAAACACCTTTAGGTTCAGAAGTGTCAACTCTCAGCAGGAACTTCAGTGATGTAAGGAAGCTCAGTGTTTATTAAATGTCAGTATTTTCTATCCAAATCACTTCACTCTTCTTTTATCAGATTATATTCTTCACTTTTCTGAAGATTCTTTTACTCACTTTAGCACAATTAGAGGTGCTGAATTTGCAAGTAAAATTGGTTTCCTGGACAAGGAATTATAAAATCATCTTTATATTCCATCTGAATTTCCCAATTTCTATAAAATGTTTCTAATAAAACCATTACCAAGGGGATGTAGTCAGTTGTTTGGGGAGCTGAGTCATTTTCCACTCCCAGCTGTCCATTACCGGGAAGTAGTAGTATCAGTTCATACCCTACTTTCTGGAGTTTGGAAAAGTTTCCAAATCAGTTTGGAAATATTGGATTTGAAATAGTTCTCTGGTTTTGTATGGCTTTCTGATATGCTGAAAGATGCAAAGTATGTAGCTGAACATCATCTCATCTCCTTAAACTTGTTTCGAACTATAGTTGTGAAATATTTTTTTAAAAAAAGAGAAAAGGGGGGGGGAAGACATTTCATGATTCTGTAATAGTTTTAGAGAAGTGCAAGCCATTAGAGCAATTGCAAACAGTTCTTGTTGCATTTAAGTAGTGTAGTAGGTCGATGACACTTTGCATGCAAAGTTGATTAGTGAAAATGTTAAGTAAAGGGGAAGTATTATGGTGCAACTTTTAAATGCTTACTGAAGATACATTTAATGTTACTTGAAGATTCATAGCTTTTAAATCCTAAGAATATTGGCATCAAATCACAAAGTGCATCATTAAACCTGCATTTCACTCATGAAATGTGTCTGGTAACTACACAGCTGTTAGCAAGTCATGGGGTTTATAGAAACAAGGATGTGATCCAGGCTTTCTGTTTAGCTTTTTTTTTTTTCCTTCTAGTAACTTGTTTTGCAAAATGTTGAGTTGCAAGCTGTCATTAGCACTGGACACTTTTTTAAGGCACGTACATAACCCACAGTACCCAAAGATCTATAATTTTATACATAATTTTCTCCCTCAGCTATAGATTTTCTACTTGACTGTGGTCAGAATGTAAACTGTTAGAAACTTGGAAGAGAGCCAGCCAGCGTAAAGATTCCCAATTTTTTTGTTTCATTCCTAATTTCAGTCTTTTGAAAGCCTAAATAGCTACTTTTGCAAATTTCCCCTTTTTCTACTCTATTGTAAGCAAGACATTTTTCTGCTGTACTTTTTACTTTACCCTTTAAGCACAGCTTGATTTGCTGTGTAAGCTGTCTTGGTGGCTGGTGCTGAACAGCTGGAAGCAAAAGTAGAAAATGGGCAGTAGAATGATAGTTTTGGGGAACAAGTGGGCTTACAGAATATTAAGAGCAACTCTAGTTTTAACTGTAACCACATTTATTGGCTGTCATGCTTTAAACATCATTGTGACTGGGGATTTGAAGTAAATCATGTAGAAATAGATGCATTTTAGTTTAGAGAAAGAAGACCTGGGGGTTTTTTGTGTTTGTTTTAAGACATGACTACATGATAGAATTTGCCACAATCTCAGTGTTGGGGTGTTTTGTTACATTTTTACCATGGAGGAAATCAAAGAAGCGAGGAAAAGCCTTTAACAACAGAAAATTAACGATGTTAGTGAAGATCTGACTTATTTCACCCAAGAATATTAAGCAAGTGTTCTTGAAAGTATAAAAGCCTTGAAGCATTTAGCTGAGCACAGCTGCACCTTAGTGAGTGCAGAATCACCAGAGCAGTGGAAGAACGCCCGGACTGCCGGATCCAGTGCTGTCATTCCAGAGGCTGTAATCACTGGTGTTGTGGCTACAGGGTGTGGTCTGTGCTTCAGGCATCAGCTCAGAGTCACACTTGCCTCTGCCAGTTCTGTGGAGATGGCTTTGCAGATGTGTCCAGCATCAGGCAGCTTAAAATGTACAGAATTTTGTTATTAATGCATGTTGGAAGACCTGCATCTTGTAATCTATGACTGAAGAAGTACAAAATGTGATGGTGGTTATTGCTTATTGTTGAGATTTTGTGTTTGGGAGATCTTCTGGTTTTCTTTCAGCAGCATACCAATTTCACTTTTACAAGATGAGAATGCTCTTAAGGGATTGTTCATCTCTGAGACTTAATATATACAAAGAAACATCAAATAGCATTTACAGTAGTAGAGGGAAAAGATGACAATTCCCTCAGGACTGAGTTATGGCTACAGCATTGCTGTCTATGCTTATGGGGGAATGTTTTTTGGAATGGCAGCTTTCAGTGAGACAAAAAATTGAGATATTGCTTATTTTATGCACTTAAAACCTGTCCATGTAAAAGTAAGAGTGTTATCCAATTTGTTTTCCTTGAATTTCTTTCTGAAGCAATAATGTTCTGTCTACATTTTTCCAGCAGCTTTTTTGTGAAGTGTGCTGTGTCCAGCTTTAAAACAGTTTTGAAATTCCTGAATTGAGGAAAAGGTTTCAACAAGGGCATATTAGTTGCTCTTCATAAATGGGATGCCACCAAAGTCTCTGATCAAAGTGAGCACTGTTGAAACTTAAGCTGAATTGAATTGGAAAAGGCAGTCAAGATAGTTCTTGAGCTTTCCAAATGGCTACAAAAGAAGAAAATTAATATCTGCATCAAAAAATATGTTATTCTGAAGTATGAAAAAGTGTAAGGGTTTGTTAAAGAGGTAAGTAAATTCTTAGTCTAGTTTTTAAAATCTTAACATGGCTGTCCAAGGGATAAAACAAGAAAGGGTTCTGCAAAGGAGCTGATGTCATTAAAGCAAAGGAAGTTGCTGAGCAGGATTTTTAAGAGAATCAGTTCAAGTGATGTGCTTTAGTATTTAGTTTTCCTCAGTATAGTGAAGAACTTAGGTAATTATAAATAGAATGTATAAGAAAGATATTTATTAAAGGTTATAAAGGAAATGGTACAAGATAAAGAAATTTTAGTGTCAGAGGTAAGTGAAGAATGGGTCAAAAAGACGTGAGTCACTGGTGACAGGAAGAGGAGGTGGTCAGCTATGGCAGAAAATTACATTTTCTTGGATGCTGGTGGGAATACCAACTGAAAGACTGTGGATAATGACTCAAGTTTTGGTCTGCCACTCAGTCTGTAAACATGTTTATATATCCAGTTCTTACTCCCAAGTGTTGATAGATCTTTGTTCGTTGCTGATTTTTTTTGGATTAAAGGTAATGAAGCAGATGACATGTCTTTGACCTTTCCCTTTTTCCCTAGTGTTGCTTTTTGTCTCACTGGTTTTGAGCTGTAAGATACCTGTATGGAGAGCAGGGGTGTCAGTTCTGTGCCTGGCAGTGTGGAGAGGGCTGTTCCCAGCCTTGCTATTCCATGTGACCCTTGATGGCAGCTCCTGTGCCTCGGAGGTGCTGCTGAGCTGTGGTTTACCAATGAAGAACCAGTCTGTGAGCTCTCCCATGACCTACAGTTCCAGCAAATGTTGTCTAGATCCTGGCAGAGCTGTTCTCTCTGTTCTCTCTGCCTCATTTCGTTCTGGTATTGTGGTATGTTTTTATTTCCTGTATCCTGTGCTCATCCGCTGAAGTCACTTTGCTTGTGCTTTGCCATTGAATTCAAATTTTTTTTAGGAAAACAGACATATGGAGGAATGTTTTTAAAATGCCTCAGTAGTTCCATGGTAATACCAATGAAATGTTTTCTGGTTTCGTGATGAGAAGTGGTGGGAAGAGAGTTCAGAATTTTGATAACGTAGTAGATTGCGGTAATTGCTTGGAGAAGGCTGGAAACATTTTGAGTCGGCTCGTGTGTCAGGCAATCTTTGTTTGCTGTAATGGATTCCTTTCCATATCTGCAGGGAACAGAAAGTAAAACTAGATCTTTAAAAATCAGTGCACAGTAACAAGTAAGTCAATGTACTTGTGTGGTTTTCTTTTGAAAAACCCCTCCCCAGGTGAAGGACTTTGCATTGTTGAACTTGATGTGAACTTTATATGTCAATTGATTCTGGTCACTTTTTAAACATCACCTCCTAAAGGGCAATGGAGCAACAATTCCCAAATGTCACAAGTCAAGCAGATGAGGCAGAAAAGTGGCTTGGCTGAGCAGGGATCTTCTCTTGGAAATAAGGCAGAAGGGAAGTGTGTGCCGAGTGGAAGCGAGGTCAGGTGTCCTGGGAAGAATACAGTGGTGCTGCTTGCCACTGTAGGGAGCAAATTCTTGTGGCCAAAGCTCAGCTGGAGTTGAAGCTGGCAAGAACTGTGGAGGACAATAAAAAGAGTTTTTAGAATACACTAACAGCAGTGTGAAAATAACTGGCCCATTACAGGATGAGGATGATCACTGCAAACAGGGCCATGGACAAGGCAGAAGTGTTTAGTGCATTCTTTGCCTTTGTCTTCAAGAAGGATGATGGACCAAGGGAGCTGGAGACACAGGACCCAAGGGAATGGCCTGAAATTGATTCAGGACAGGTTTAGGTTGGGTATCAGGAAAAGGTTCTTCCCCAGAGGATGTTTGGGCACTGGAACAGCTCCCCAGGACAGTGGTCACAGCACCAGCCTGACAGAGCTCAAGAGTGTTTGGACACTGCTGTCAGGCTCCTGGTGGGACTCTGGGGTGTCCTGTGCAGGGCCAGGAGCTGGACTCCATGATCCTTGTGGGTCCCTTCCAAATCATTCCATGATTCTATGACATATTCAAGAATTGAGCTCAATTTAAAAAAAAATAGCGCATTGTCCTGGCTTTACATGGAGAATTCTTGTTGTTCTGGGTGAAATGTAGTTTGCAGAATGAAGTGCAGTGACTTTGTGACCACTTGCAGAAACGTGTAGGTCTGTGTCCATGGCTTGAGCTCTACACCAGTGTTTCCAAACTGTAGCAGCTGAGATTTTTAAGGACATAGTATCCTAAATACCTGGGGGGTAGGGAGTACTCCTTCATGAAGAACAGTCTGTTGGTTTCTATTTTGGTGCAAATCTGTGCATAATCAAAAAATCATTCTGGCAAATCATTCTACTCAGAGTTTATCTGTGTGGGCCAAAAGCCTTAGATAAAGAATCTGCTGCCTGCTACGCTGCCCTGTTAGAAAATGAAGGACTTTCTTAAGTTGCACGGTGTTGACTAGGAAAAATGGAAATAGCAGGAAATTTTTGTGATGTTTTACAGGGTCCTTGAATCCCTAAATACTCTGAAAGATTCCTTTTCTTCTGTGCTGCTGGAGGTTGTGCGTAGGACACTGTTGTTTGCTGTTCGGGTGTCGTAGGTCAACACATGTTTCCTGGTATGCAACTGTTGAAAGGGGGGGATTTGCTTGTTTTTTGGTTCTTTTTTTTTTTTTTTTTTTTTTTCTAATGTAACCCATACACACATTGTCAAAGCTCATCTATTATTCTTTTAATGTTTGTCCAGTACTACATAGTTATTTTCAAATTTTCACTTGATTTGTTTGGAGTTTACAGCGAATACTTTTCATATTATTTTTCTTTCGTATGATCTGTTTCATATTTGGGAGACTGAGGAATGTAGGAAACATTGATGCACCAGGAAATGCTGCCTGCAGTGGGGTATTTCTGCTCATCTTGTATCATTTCTCCTGAGACAAACCAGTGACTGTGCTAATATTTGTAGGCAGCTTTTCAGTCCTTGCTGCTCAGACAAGACCATCATGTCTGAGATGTTGTCATCATTGAATTTTAGTGTTACTGTGGGTGTTTTGCTAAGCTATATGTTGTTGTTTCTCCACCAAAATATTACCAGGCATTTTCTGTTGTTTAAGGCAAAGGCTTCAAACTTTTCATGGCCTTGTAGGTGTCAGTGTTGAACTAAAATACATTTTAAACCTTAGGTTTCAGTCTCCTTTCAAACTAGCCCAGAGCAGCCGTGGTTTGCTTGGCTGTGGGGTAACCTCAGACAATTTCAGAGTCTTATAGAGATGCCTTTGTTAATATATTAGTATTTTATTTTAGATGAGGAGAAAAATATAAGAGCCAAAATAGTTCAGTCTTTCACTGAACCAGTGTAGAACTTATTTTTAGTACTCAAGAAAAATCTTGAACATTTTCAGGTGATTTTTTTATGTTGCCTGTATCATGAAAGAATAAGTAGTCATTCTTTTAAAAGAACATGCTGTCCTTTTGGATAGCTGTATTGCACAAGTGATGTCCAAGGCAAAAGAGTGGGGTTTTTTTCTTGTTTTACTTTTTATTTTTCCTGCAGATGGCTTCCTCTTGGGTATAATTTGGAATAAAATTCAGTACTGTTAAGTGTTTTGGCTCTTTATTTTATTCAAAGTATGTAAGACATTACAGATGCCTTGAAATATTTCTATTTCCTTTGTATGCTTATGGGACAATTGAAGGGAACCCCCCATGGTTGACTAGTGTTTCTATTTTTGTATATAAGAGTACCACTAACATTTGATTAATTTGGGGAAGGAAACATGTTAGTTATTTAATTTTTTTTCAATGAGAATGTGATGTTTACAATGTAATTTTCTATGTATTAATTCTTACTATTCAATGGCATCTTCTGTGGTGTAGTAATTATTTGGTAATAATTTGACACATATAACAATAACAATAATGTATTTTCCCCATCTCTTGTGCAGTTTAGATGATAAAGATGTGGCTTCTGTTTCTGCTCCCTGTATTTTATGAGATGATCTGTAATTGTTGTTCAGTAATGTTAGGTTCAAAGAACAGTAAGGAGAGCCCAGGTCTCTTTAGATATAAGTGACTGGAATTACCCCCCCAGTAAAGAAGCAAAGAAAAGGCCCTTTCTGGGCATCCTGTCCCTGCAGAGGGCACTTTGATGCAGCTCAAGTGCAGTGCTTACATTTTGTCTGCACTTGTTAACCCACTTGGGACTGAGGGGGAAATGCATGGTTTTTCTGAACATATTTCAATTCTCTTACTGTGGCATTATTTTAATTAATTACCTATACACGGTGTTTATAAGCAGTAAACCCTTTTGTAAGTATAGTTTTCAAGTATAATTTGACCAATTATTTTGCATTAAATTATGAAGACAAGATAGAATTATCTAATCCCTACCAATCCACTTGAAAGATACTAATTTCTTCATATACAATCCTACTCAAAACTTTCCAAGAACTAAATTTTATGGTATGAAATGATATAATGTTTTGGATATGTTGCACACAAGCAGTGAAGTTTGCTTTCTTTTTAAAACATTTCAGTTTATTTTAAAAACTTTTTTCCCCTCTTTTTGGCTTCAGGGAGGAGACCATATGTGATACATCAGCTTATTTAGTCTGACCAGAGTCTATTAATTAGCACCACTGATTTGTGATACAATGTCCAGCAATTCTAGTTATTCCAGCTAGTTTCAGTCCTGTCCAATTAGATAGTGGTCTTGAGATTAGGATGAAACCAGAGCATCTCCTGAGCTTAAGGGAATTGATTACACTGATGATGCTGACATGCCATATGCTACAAAGGAAAACAAACAAGTAAAATAAATCCCTGAATCCCTCTCAGCTTGATTTGGTAGAAAATTCCATCTCAGTCCTTGATTTGGCATGCAGTGTATAGTCACATAAGCAGGACAGGCCAGCCAGACTTCTCTGCAAGTACCTGCCAGCCCCATGAAGTGCTGGATGGCTGCCACTGGCTCCCTTGCAAAAACTTGGATGTCCAATTAGGTATCCAGGTGGAAATGCTGTCTAAATCTCTATGCTTGAATGGTTGGAGCTCTGAAGTATGAGATCTGATTATAGCTGTGCAATAATGTAAAGCTTCAAGTGCTCTGAGCACGTTCAGCCCCTGGAAGTTTAAGAACAGGAGTTTTCATGTAAATCAAGAGATTTCCAGGTCCCACTGGCTGAACTGGCTTGTGCTGACACACATGGACAGAAGAATTTCTTCCAAAAGCTGTTCAATTTTACTTGAAGGACTCTAGCTCCAGCTGAGGGGAGCATAATGCTTACCATCCTCTTCACTGACTAGAGTAAGAGATCTTATTTTGAGATTGGAATTTTTATGGTAATGAATTCTGAACACTTATGTGAAATCCTCTTACTAGCAAACACCTTATCTGCAAATAACCACTCTATAATGTGTTTCTCAACTCTCTGCCATGAATTCCACAAGCTGAGCACTTTTATACTCATGGTATGACACTTGTTTTCGAGCCTGAGTGTTGGGGCTTTTTTTGTCTTACTTGGAAAACTCTCTTTTGCTTTCTCTACACCATGTTCCAGAGTGATTTTTTTGGCAGTTCTGTGTCTGCCCAGTTAGGACACATGGGACAGGATGAGGCTTTTTAGCTGGGAGCAGGGTTGGGTGTTAGATAATGCTTCTTCAGTAGAGGTGACTTCACTGATGTGTCTCTGGTAACAAAGATGAGTTATCTTTTCTGGTCCCTCAGCAGGCTTGTCTTTAATCTGTGGAATGTATTTTTAAAATATAATTTCCACAAAGCATCAAGTAACTTTTAAGAAAGAAAAAAAAGTACATCCAGGTATACTTATGTGCTTATGATTGTATTTATTAGCTCCACTGTTTGCTATTTGTATTGCTATTACCCTACCCCTGAAAAACCATTTTAATGCCTTGTTTTTCACAGAAATGTATCAGTCATCATGCTGTTTGCATCTTGATTTTGGCTCTGAAGGTAATTTAAATTACCTTCTGTTAATTTACCTGAGTTGACTGTTGAGTTGAACTAGTGAGTAGCTTCTTAGGGACATTCTTTTTTACCCTCTTAAAGCATAAAAATTATGTCTTTGGTGTCTGGGCCTCTGGGAATTCCTCCTTTTGGAATACTGAGTTCTTTTCTGCTGCATGCAAGTTACTGGAGCCAGTTTGCTTGAAAATACTGACCTTTATCAGAGGTACTCACATTCTCTAATTTGTTTTGTTTTGTTTTGTTCCAGTAACATCTTGTGACAGAAGTGTGCTCCCCCATAAAAAATTGTGATGCTCTGTTTTAATTGCCATGTGGTGGGGAACAGAGAACATGCAAGCTGCAGCCTTGTGGTGATTGTGCAAAACTCCAGCTTAGCATATTATCCAAACATGTAGTACAGTGGAGAGCTGCCAGAAGGGAGGAAAAGTGGCTACCATGATCAGATGGGAACTTAGCACAAACTTCCTCAGTGCCAAACCTTTCTCAAGCCTCATTCTGATGAGTTTTGGAATCTTGTAGTGCAGAAACTGCTAAATTCAGCAAGCCTACCTGGAGGAAATAGTCTCTTGCTCAAAGTAGCTGTTTCCTGGCGTGCCAGCTGTGCACATGGAAGCATCTGCAGTGGCACAAAGCCTTTTTTGTTTACACTGGGGCTTTTGGCAGCCACACTCTCTTACCACAGCCCTGAGAGATATCCTGTAGTGCAGGCCAGCACTGATGCCCATGGTTATAGAGAATGTATAACCCAGTGTTGTGGGAGCACAGGACAAGTGTGTCTCGTGTTGTTGATCCCAGTTTTCTGCACAGGAAACTGAAACTCAGTGGAAAGCACCAAACTTTTCAGCTGTCTTTTCATGCTGCATATTTTGCTGTGTTCCTGGTGAGAATGCTGACAGGAAATACATTCCATGTTTTTCTTAAGAAGTGCTGTGGAAATGTAGAATTCAGTAGTAGCAGCCAGTGTACAGAACTTCAGTGGTGGGATATGTTCATGTTGCAGTCCAGTTGTTTGGTATTTTTTATTTCAGCTCCCAGCCTAGTCTTTCACTTATATAAGATGTTTCTTTGTGAAATCTTTAGTCACATTAAATTTTTCTATGTTTATGTACCTACTCTTCTGTTTCCTTGTAGAAACTCACACCTGCAAGAGGGGAAATCAATTGTGACCTTAAGTGGGAAACAATAATATGACTCACATAAGAAGTATTGTTAAGTTCCCAAAATTAACAGACAAGCAATGTACTGCCCTTTCTATAGTTTCCTTTGTTTATTTTTAATTTAACTTCTCCTTGCTGAGTCAAGCTTTTGGTGCAGGGGGCTGCTGTAGTTCTGTCTGTGGATCTGTGATTGATGGTGAGCAGGCAGTGTAAGGTGTGGTGCTGCTGGGAATGGCTGCATGTGACAAGGTGACAAGGTGGATGTTTTAGGATGTGTTCTCCCTTTAGAACTCCCACCACTGACATGGCTACAGGGCTCCTGCTGGGCTAGGCAGGTGCCAAACCATTTCAGTTTCCCCAGCTGCATCCTGAAGGGAGATATTTCAAAAAGAAATTGGTTATCACTTCGCACTGAGCACTTTTTTTTTTTCCCAGGGAGTTTTAGGTATGCATTATCTTTTTTGTGGTTTGCTCTACAAGTGTATGTTCCAGTTGAATTTCTGCTATTTTAAGAGCAAATTCTGACATCTAATTAATTTGCCTGTTTCAAGACTTCCTGTTCTGTATCCTGTCATCTGGAGGCTGTTGGCATCTCTCTTGAATCTCTCAAGTCCATTTTGCTGCAGCAGTCCCAGGCCTTTCAGTCTTTGGAGCTCTCAGTGTTCTTTGCAGTGTGCACTGCATTGCCACCTACTTACACCCACTGCCCCCAACACCCATGTGCCTTTTTCTGGGTGTTCAGACTTGAACCCATCTCTGGCATATATATTCTAAAGACTTATAAGATGGTGGATACAAAATTCCTGACATATATTAGCAGAAGGCTGCTTGTGCTTTTTTACAATAGCTAGAGAGCAACAGACTGTCTCCAAACGGTAGCATGGCATTAACAGTGTGGTTTAATATCTGATTGTGCAGGTGTGAGCAATAAAAATGAGATAATGAGGACTTTGTATATTATGGTAGTGTTTTATAGAACATTGACTTGAGTTGTCTGGAGTAGTATTAATCATTAACATAAATCAAAATTTATGTTTGTGTAAATATGGAGTTTACTAGCACAGTAAGTTAGCTTACTGTGTGCCAGGTGTAATTGGTGAGTGATGTATTTTGATTACCCTGCTATTTTTTTTGGACATTCAACCAATGCAATAATTGCACATGCTGTATGTATTTTTGTATCTAGTAAATGAGTTGGGAAGTCACTAAAGACTGGGAAATGTTTATGGCTGCTGTTGTAAAACAGTGCTACTACTGCCAAAAGAAAAAGGAAGGAGAGAGAGAAGAGGTAAGTAAGGTTAATATTTCATGCTTCACTGATAATTGTGCATAAAATGCTCAATTGTGTTTCTAAATGAAACTGTATTTCTAGGCTTGTCAACCTTAGGTGACTGCTTATCTTTTAAAAGGTCAGGGGTCATTAAAAATAGGAATAAAACCAAGCCCCAAAACAAAACAGTAAGCAAAAAAACCTTCCTAAATGAGTTAACTATTATTATAGTGTCACGATGCATTTTTAAAACCACTCCTGAAAAATGGTTGTTGAAAAGGTTAAGAGGGACACAGATGCTTCTTCATCTACTTCATGATGAAAATTAAAACACAAGCATTTAAAAGAAGGAATCAGGTTCTTTGATAGTGTTATCCTTTTATAGTCCTTCTTTAAGTATTCCAAATATCAGAAATTCTCCTTCCATACTGTCTTTTTGTCTATAACAAAACACAGTGCATCACTAGAACTGTGTTCTTCTATATTCACTAACCTGTGACTCAAGTATAAATTGCTAAAGTCATGTCTTTCTTGGATTTATTGCTGTGTTGTATCTTTTCTGTTTTCATGTTGAACAATTAATTTCCAGACTTCTCTTATTCATTTGACTAGTTGTAGCATTGGCAGCAATTATTGCTGACCAGCAAGGATTGCTTTGTAAAGGAAATTCTGAAGGCAGGCCCTGTGTTCCTGAATTTCAAGTTTAAATTTGTGACTTCTTAACTCTTTGGTGAAGTTTAAAACGTATGTTTAAAAAAAAAAAAAAGTACCTGAAATTCTCTGATGTAAAGTATGTGCTTCAGACAGCAAATGTATGGATATTTAGGTTGCCATACTGATGTACATCTGAGAATTCCTGGTTGTTGTCCACAGCTATCTTGCTCAATTTACCTGAGGCAGCCCAGAGCACAGTGTTGGGCTTTGCTGTGGGTGGATGTGTTAAGAAAAGAATCTGTGTTCAAGGGTCTCAGAATTTTTAAATTTTCTTAAGATTATCATGATAACACTTGGGTGAAAACAACAGGATGGACCGCTGTTTAAATAGGTAAAAAAAATAAATTTTTGCACAAGCCTGCCAATTCCACATTCTTCTTAAACTTCATCAGAACAGAGATGTTGGAAGCTGGTTTTGTGAAGAAAACCCCATTCAATGCCATTATTAATCCTGTACTATTTCTGAAATAAAGGCATTAGCTTGCAGTACTTACTCATAAATCACTATTTCTGTAGTCTAGCCTGGTTTTGTTCAGAACTGGTCAGAAGAGTATTTGACAGATTTTTGTTATTGTTGTTATTATTGTTTTAAATAAGCCACTGGAATGGCTATACTAAGTGTTCTGAAAACACTGTTTTCCCAGTGGGTGTAGTATTCTTTCTAAAAGCCAGTTCAGTTTGGTTGTTTTTTGTTTTTTTTTTGTTTTTTTTTTCAGAAGATAAACTAGGAGTCCAGTTGCTGCACAAACACTTATTTACAAATTTGGGTTTTCATTATAGCAGCCCATTGAGGGAAGGTGTTTAAAACTACACAATGCCATGAGGTTTTTCCAAGTGCATGTGTATTTGTGCACCCAGGATTATATATTTACTGGTGTGGGAGGGAGGTTAACCTTGATGAATTTCAGAAAAAGACTTCTCTGACTTTGGAGGATGAATTTATTGGTTTTAATTGAGATGTTCTAACATATTTTAAGTTTTCTTGCTGCAGGGTCTCTGTGACAAGCTTGAGCATCATCTGGTTATTGAGGAATAATCCACAGCTCCAATTAGAGAACTGCTCATCTCTCACTTGTGCAGGGTTAGTGCCACTGAGAGATCTTTCAGCAACTTTCAGCCTCAAGAATGTGGTTGAGGATCTTTCCTTTGGGGGCAAGTGTTTCTTAGTGTCTATTTTTCTATGGCTTTAGGTATTTCAGTGGGGAGCTGAGGTGGAAATGTCCTCAGCACCTGCACAGAGTCTGTCCCAGGCAGAGAGGGAAGGATTATTCACCTATAATTTATATAATTCACAGGTGCCACAAGGTGATTATGTAGAGGTTCTCCTGAGAGAACACTGAATTTCAGTTCATTCCAAGGTAGAAATTAAAAAAAGGCCTTTATTTTCTATTTCTTCAGAGCTTTAGGATTAAAAGCTTTTGTTTTCTTTGTGAATGAGTTTGTTTACAGTTGATCATCAGAATATTCTGCAACACTGGAAATGAGCTTTTACCTGGAAATAAGTTGGAGTGTATTTTAAGGTTGTTTTGATTTTATTTTGGACAAGGATAAGGATAAATACATGCTTTCTTAGATACAAGATATTGAGAGGCAGGCAGCTGTTACAAAATTCAGTCTATATTTTGTATTCTGTTTACATCCAGAGATATCCAAGAGCTCCAAGTGTTTCTTCATGTTTACAGCTTCATAACGATTGTTTTTTTTTGATTGTGCCAGTGAGCACTGTAATTGTTTTATTTTAAGTGGAGGTATGCATCTGAGAAAGAAAATTCCCTTTGCCAAAATTCCATACATAAGTGAACAGAGAAATGGTGAAATACTCAGCAGCTGGTGCTAGGTCATGCAAGTCCAGATGGAGCAAACTTCCTTCACATTATGTCCAGAACATGGTTCTTTATTTTTAGGGAGGGTTGCAGGAAAAATAATGATGGTACATGTTAAAAACAAAGCACAGTTACTTGAATAGTAAAAGCCTACATAAACAGGCTTAATAAAATGAATTTTTGTGCCCAGAGTGATTCAAGGGAGAATTCAATGTTTGGTGAAAGAGTTGAGTTAGAAAGTAAAGTGGATATCTCTGTCAGATGTTTTATATTTTAAAATCATTTTGGGTTCTTTTAATTCAAGTCTTGACAGTGGAGATCAAGTGTTTTCTATTTTATGTGCATCCTAGATATCTTTGGATTTTATTTGAGGAGGAACAAGTGCACAAATATATTTTGAAGAAAAAGATACAATGTGAGAATATATCTTAAATATAATTATTCAAGTGCAGGGTTCTGTAATGGTGTGTCACAGACTCTGTCAACCATTCTGTGTAAACCCTTCATAAAATCCTTTCAGAGGATAACTTGCAAAGAATGTTGCATGTTGTAAATTTTCTGAACAAGCTTTTTCCCCTTTCTACCTCAGTTGTGCTATCAGAGGTGGTGGATTTGTGATGGAAAGCTGACCAGATCATTGATACAGGAAACAATGTAAAGTGCAGAGAGAGCAGTCTGTGGCTACACAGACCCAACTAGAATATTGGTTCGAGTTTTTGTTGTGGGCTTGGTTGTGCTCGGCTGCAAGCCCAGAAGAAAATGATGAATTTCTAATTCTGAGTCATTTCTGATCAAATTTCTGAGACATGGATGTTCTAGTGTTGCCATGGTAAGGATACAAAGGACTAAATTTTTTCTTTAATGAAACTTGAACTTTATAATTACTGTTCGTTATCATGATAATATTTATTCTTCATATTCACAGTAGCCTTCTTCCTAGGAATTCTAAATCCTCCAGTGCTTTAATAGAAATGGTGACAATTTCAACATTTTCTTCAATTTTTCAACAGACTTTAAAGTGCCTCTTGGGGAAGTTTTCATGGCCTCAAACACTGAGTGTTCAAACCCATCTTTGGATACACTCCAGCATCTCAATGTTATTTTTCTAGTGAGGGCACTCAGGAGGATCTGCTCCAGGACCTGTCCCTTTCCACTCAGGGTGTCCTAGAATTCTGGACACCAAAGCTGTATACAGTATATCTAGGGGATATGCTGATTTATTCAAATGATTTGTTTTAATAGAGAGGAACAAGGCAGGCAGTACAGTGCAGCTGTGGCTCTAGCTTAGAGAGAGGGAACAAATCTATGAATCAAGCAAAGATGATGTGGTTAGCTAATAAAAATCAGAAGAAAGAAATGTCACTTTTAAACATTGATTAATCATGTCTAGACTTTAGCAAGAAGGCTTGTGGTGATGACATACAAATTTTTTGAAGGTAAAAAACCCAGTTCCACTGGTTTAAAACACCATGCATCATTTTAAAATCTGTCTGGTTTCTTGTTTAGTCTGAAAGCATTTGTGGGGATAATTAAGAGAAAGTTCTTTGCTTCAGTGGGCACCTGCAGTTTCAAACAATGTGTAAAGTGTAATTTCAGCACTTGCAGTATAAGATGTGCTGCCTGTTCTTCAGTGCAATTTCTGCAAATTTTAGAAGGCAATCAGTTGTAACATGGAATCTGTTTGAGGCACTCACACAGCATTAGGGGCTTTTTCTTTTAAATTGTAAGTTGGACAATCTGCTTCATTCTTAATTTCACTGTCTTTGATAGAAGTTATAGTCTGCTTCTGAGAATTGTGGCAAATAAGTGAAACAATATGGAAGTGTTGGTTCTGAAACTTCTGGGGTTTTTCTTGTTGACTGGAGAAGCCACATGACCTTTGGATTGTATTCACAGTGGTGCTTTTGTCTGTTTTGGTAAAGCATCTGGTTTGGAAAGTTCTTCTCAATGTTGCTTGCATTTCAAATATTGCACTAATATTTATTACCTTATTTTAAGGAAACTGAGAAACAGTCATTGTTTAATCTCTTGGAGGAGCCTGTTGTCTTTATCCTCAATCTCTTTATTTATAAATTCCTTCTAGTTTATTTGAAAACACAGACTCTCTGTGTAGCCAGTGGATGTACTCTACTTCAGCTGTTCTCCTCAGCAATCACTAATTGTTGTTTTCTAGTAAAATAGTTAAATCTAGAAAGCATGTGTTATACACAAGATCACTTTGAATTCCAGACTCTCAAAAATGTGAGAGGTTGTTGTTTCCAGGTGTGAGATGGGGCATCACCTGTAAAGCTGAAAGGCAGTGGCACCAGCAAGGAGCTCCTGTCAGAGCTGGGAGACTTGGCAGATCAGGAGTGTTAAAATTGGAAACTCAAGTGTTTGGACCTTAAGAAGCCTGAGCTGCATGAACAGCCTTGATTTGACCTACCTTGTATGAATAATTTGGTTTTAATGGCATATCTTGGAAAGGTTTTATTTATTATTAGGCTCTTGCTGCATTCCTTGCATTTTGGCTCATGTTTGTTGAGCAAAGAGCAGTTCACAATTTTGAGGGTTATCTTGTTGAACTGTGGATTCCAGGCTTCATTTATTACACAGACACCCCTCAAACTCTGCAACTCATAGAGACTTCTTAATGATTTTTTTATTGTCAAACTTTTTAATGATGTTTTTGTTAAATTGTCTGTATATATTGACCATATTACATTATCTTTATAGGAGTCCTGCAAGATTAATAGCAGTATCTTTTTATTTTTTAACTGACATGGGATAAAAAACAAAAGGAGATTAGGCCAGTATTATCAAAATCACTGACTAATACTGGATGCTTAACTTGGAATGACTAGGATGTCTTTTCACAGAGTACTTTTTGATGTTCAGAGCAGTTATTCTCAGATGTAGAAGGGAGTGCTTAGCACTTCTAAGGATACAGACTCACAAGTGTTAAGCTGACTATCTAGAATTTGAAGAATGTATTATGAGAAAACTTTGGTTTTGAAGATTTTTCCCAGGATCATCAAAGAAACTGTATATCAGAGGCAGAGTTTTAACTACTGTTCACCTAAGACTACCCAGGTTTTATTGTAGAGGTTCTAAAGATGAATCTGTAGAAAATGTTTGTTTACAGCTCATTCTTTGTGCTCTTTCAGTCTTTAATATCTGTCTAGAGGAATGAAGCAATTCTGGAGACTTGAGATTTTGACCTATCTGTTTGGTTCCTTGAGTATCTGCATTGTTTAACAATTCTAGGAATTTATTGTGGGTTTTTATTATTGTTATTTCCCTATAATACATGCATGAGTTACTGCTTTTTTTTGGTCTAAATTCTAGGTTTATAATTTTACTATTAAAAATGTACTTGTGATTTTTTCCATGGATGTGACTTTAGCCTTCAGTAAAATAAAGGAGGGGCACAGTATTCCATAAAGGCCATCTCAGGTATCTTCAGCAAACTGATCCCTGAATTTCAGCACACCTTTTGCATTAGAGAGTATTCATTTGAAAAGAAAAAAAAACCTCACAATTTCCACTTTGCTGTTGAGCTGTAGTTTTCTGTTTGCTTTTGCTGCTTCTGCATGTAAAATTTCAAATGTTTACAATGAAGTTTACAGAAGTAATCAATAAATAAGTGAAAAATATTTTTCTGTAATATTTTTTTTAGGAGTGAGTATTGAACAATTTTGCAAGTAGGTGCAAGTGATAGATATTGATGCTTGATTAGATAAATTATTGATGAAATAAGTGAAGAAATTAAAATTGTAGAGATGTTTGAAGACACAAGAATTTTAGCTTCAGATTCTAACCTTTCATCCAAATGAAATCTGCTTCATGTGTCAATTTATTCCTGTTATTTCCTGTTCAACACCACAGAGATGCTCTTGAATACTGACTGTATTTGAAGGAATACATTTTCTTTTTGCAGTGTTTATTCTCTCCACTGATATTTATAAAACTAAATTTATCTGAGTCTTACCAAGTTCAAGACATATTGGGTTTTCCCCATTTTCTTCATATTTTGCAACCCTGCATATGTTCACTTTAAACAAAATTATCCTTGGTAATGTTGAAATACTTTTCATGTTTGAAACAGCTGGTGTCACTGCTTACCTGTGTTTGTCTGTCTGTCTGCTCCCTCAGTTTTGCCAGCCTGGAGGATGGCAGCTTTCAAAAGAGAGGAAGCAGCCAACGTTCTTCGTGGTGGTTTTGACTGACATAGACTCAGAGAGGCACTACTGCTCCTGCCTGACTTTCTATGAAGCAGAGATTAACCTGCAGGTAAGAGATTCACAGTAAGAAACAAAAATGCTGGAAGAAGCACCTACAGACCATGGATCAGTGTCATATGAGAAAATATTTTGTAGCTTCTGCTAAGTGTGCATTTTTCTGTCCTACAGAAATCCAAGTATTTTTGCAAAAGGTGGGCTTGATGAACTTTTTTGTGTGCTTGGAGTTCTCACCTGCTTTGAAACAAAACCAAAAAAAAGAACAAAAATCCAGCCAAAAACACATCACAGAATTTCTTTTTCTCCACCACATTTTCCTTTTCAAGTGGGATAAGCAATATGGTGTTCCTTTAATTTCCTTTCGTGTTTGACACAGCATGGATGAGTCTCAGCCTTATTCTAGGAGAAGGTTTATTAACTTCTGCTCCCTCTGCTGGCCTGCTCTGGCAGAACAAATATGCACAAGGATGCTGTAGTGTATCTCCTTATTTCTGTAAGTGCATTCCTTGGCAAGATTTGAAAAACTGATGGAATAAATATATAATAAAGTTTTTAGTTGGGTCACATTTGAGGTGTCAGCTACTTGGCACTGTTTGTTTTTAAACATGTGTTTAATTAATTTTTGGCAACCTCAGTCTTTCAAAAATAGACATTTTGTTTCCCATTTGATGTAAAGTGCTTCACAGAATATCTGCTGTGACTTAATACTTGAAATCTTGAGAATCTAGAACCTAGGGAAAACCTAATCCAATCGTAATTGCAGACTGCCATTGTTATGTTTTGAAATATCTTCTTTCCTACAGGAAAATTAAAAAAAAAAAGTAAAACCTTGGCACTAAGTATGATGGAATTAGTTAAGATAAAATAAATAGCTGAGTAAAGTAATTTCTTGTTTTTTTAGTGAAGAACTGTATCATTATTGATTATTTTAAGAAAATGTTTTTAATAATCCAAGAGTATTCTGTTCATTTAATACCAGAGTTGAAAGGTTACCCTGTTTGTGGAATAATTGAAAGATGTGTTGTAGTAATAATAATAATAATGGGGTGTTTTTTCTGGGCACAGTTGGAAGCCAGAGAATAATAGTTATTCTCAATTCATTAATGCTACAGTTTAGTTGGATGTTTTTGTGGATTTTTAGAAGGATTTGAAAGCAGAAATGTACCCCAGTATTAGACATGTTTTAGTCTTAAAGTTTAGTGTAGATCAACTGACACATTCCTCTTAAAAATGTAATGTTTGTCATATTTCCTTTATATTATAAATAGAGAGTGAAATATTCTATAGTAATTCTTTCCCAGCTGATAAAAATTTACAATGGCTGACTCTTCCTCCACTCTATGTATTTCATAACATAAACTAAATTTAGCAAACTTGTTATTTATCCTGTGGTTTCTAACAGCTGCTTTTGATTCCCTATCCACATCTTTGAAGTAATGCTCATCAGAAAACATCCAGTATTAACTTTTTTCTTATATTGCCTAAGTATTAATACAAAATAACCCAAAGTAAAAAAACAATAAAAAACCAAGTGCAGCAGGATGTTGGTTCTCATAATGCCATTCCTGGCTGTGCTGTAAAGAATGCATATTTTTCAGATGAACTTGCTGTGGTGAAATTTATTCTATGACTGCATTGTTTATAGCCAAACTTCCTGTTTCTTTCTGAAACCCAAAGAGAATAATTGAACGTGCCCTGTTCCATGGTCATTAGGCAAGAATTCAGCACGTGTGCAATCTGTAGTGAAACCTAAGCTCACAGAGCATTGGGCTATGACAGTAAGACTGATTTAACCATTCAGATGCATGCTTAATTAAACAATCTGTGAAACATAGTGCCCAGGACTTGAAATGGAATCTAGGCAGTACTTTGCACACATAAATACAGTTCAGTTTTTCCTTAACTGGATGATATAACTTACTGAGGCAAAAGGAAGATGAAATTTCAAAAAAAACCCAAAAAACCACTTCTTTCCCAGTAGCCTTCACCAGGTAAACCTTGCTGATACATGAGACTGGTCGGAATTCAGCCAGAGCAGCAGATGAGATGTTTGGCTTGGCAGAATCATCTTCACCAAAAAAAAAAAAAAAAAAAAAAAAAATTGAATCAACCACTTGGAAGTTTCTGTGGTTAATTAAACTGGGAATGGAAAACAAACTCATTTCTCATCAGTGGATGCTGCAAGAGAACCATCAAACCTTTTTGGATCCTTCTGCATAACAATACAAACCTTTTAGACACAGTTGACTGTGAGAAGACTCAAGGGAAGACTCAAGTTAAGAAGAGTTCTCTTGTTTTGGTTCCCTTCATCCCTGCTTCAGTTGTTTGTTACAAGATAATTTGTAAAGAAATGCTATCAGAAATGTAAGGAGTTTGTACTCACATGGAATACATAAGTGGTACCATGATAACCTAGGGTGCAAGATTAATATAGCAGCTGTAAAAACTACACAGTCTGCAGGAAAAAAGTATCTTCCCTGCTATCTCTGAAAGTCCTGCATTCAGTTTAGTCTCTTGCATGTCATAACAAGTTTTCCAGAGGAAAGCACAGGCTTTATTAATCAATCAGCAGATGGCTGATATTTTCAACTCCTTACCCCTGGACAGAGAATGGAATGGCATCTATGAATCATCCTTTGCATTGTTGCAGTTCTGGCTGACCCAGGATTTATTACCTGCATGGGTGCTGGTCAGTTTGATTAGCAATCAGCTCTCAGAAAGGTGTGATAATATGAAAAATTACTGTTGTGAACTTTAGTCTGATTAATACTCAGTGTCTGTAGGCACGAGGAAGGTGAAAACACCCCATTAAATAGGGGAATGGGACTCACTTGGTGCTATGTGATTTCAGGTGATCCAGCTTTGCCATGAAGTCCTTCATTAATTATTCTAGTCTAGGATGTTTGTCTCACTTACTTGTCCCAGTAAAGTTTGCTAAAGTTAAATAAGGATATATTCATCTGGGTTTAAAATGAAGCATTAGAAAGTTTGACCTTAGCAGCAGAATAAATTAATTGCAGGTACGCCCTGCTAGAGACAGTTCAATCAACAGTGATAAAGCTGCTGTCATTTAGAGGCATCCTGAGTATGTTGCAGAGCAGTTCTGTGTGCAAGGTTTCTCTCCCACCTCAAGTTCATACATGAGTGTAAACAAATCTGAGATACTGCACTGGTTTGTTCTTCCAGCTTCTTGTGTTCCAGCACATGCTTGGCTTTACCCACGTTTGTGTCTGGCTCAAGGTGCTGTTTAGATACTCTAGCAAACAGGGCTGGGTGCCTCATTCACTTCCATGTATCTGCAGGAATTAGGAGGAGAGGAATAGATCAAAACATCTCTATTTCCCTTCCTCTCACAGTGCCTGGAAAGTTGGTTGGTTTTTTTAGGGGGGCTGGGAGGATGTGGAGGTGTGTGATGTCCCATTGCTGTATTTTGATTGCTTCTGTGGACTTCAAACCTCATTGGTTTGAAATCCACTTGAAATGTCATTGAGGCATGTGATTGATTCCTGGCAGCTGCAGCCAGAAGCTGTTGAGCAGCCAGAGGGTGTTCAGAAGAATCCTAACTTAAATCTACAGAATTCACCCTTGAAACTCAGTTTCTCTGAGTTTGTAGCTTTATTAATCATAAAAAGGTATATAATATATTTCCTTACATATACATGCATACATTAATATGTTTGCTTCTGTGTGGTGTACACAGTTTGCTGAAATGAGGTTTCTTATTTCTAGCAGCAG
This sequence comes from Oenanthe melanoleuca, assembly GCF_029582105.1. NCBI lineage: Eukaryota > Metazoa > Chordata > Aves > Passeriformes > Muscicapidae > Oenanthe > Oenanthe melanoleuca. The sequence continues at coordinate 10,768,986 of NC_079339.1, forward strand.
TTTCTGCATGTTACCACTTAGCAGACAAGGACTTGATTTAATACTTTTGACTCAGCAGATACTTCTGGTGACCTCAGTTGTGCTTCTTACCAGTTACGCAGTTAGAATTTATATTAACAGTCTTTGGAAGAGCACCACAGATAGAATCTTTTTTGAAAAATGTTGACTCAGATAATTTAGGAGCATAATGGTCAATTTGTACATTGCTTTGCACTTGGAAAGAAATTTGCCCTCTCTTCCCAACCCCACAATTAACAAATTAGAGGATGATTTATGCCAGCAATTGAGCCTGTGCAACTGCATTTCTTGCATTACAGAAAATCTGCTCAGTGAGATCAGCACAACACCCCAAACATTTGCTTATAACAATCTTGTTACAAGACTGTATCATTCATGTGTGTTGTCTCAAGTATGTTAAAACACTGGGCTCACAAATATAAGATTAAAAATACCACTCTGGAAAATGGACATAAGTAATAATTCACAGCTCTCCTGTTTCCTGCCATTCACATTCTTTTCCTCTCTCTGCCCTCCCCTGCAAAAAGAGGAAAAAGAACTTGTAAAAATCCCAAACCATAAAATGGCAGATTCACAACATCCACAGCTATTTCCTGAGTCAAGGGAAAAACTGCCAACAAAATGATTGTGCTTCATCAGGTTATAATTTTTCAGCTTGGACTGGAGAGTTGGTGTGATCCTGCTGTGCTAAAGCATATGCTGCTTGATGAGTCACTGATGTTTGGGTTTTACCAGAGGGTGAGAACACTCAGTTCAGTTGTACCTGTTCTATGTGGGAAATCTGACCCCCCTCTTTGGATATTAGATGAGCATGTTCTTCCTAAAATGAAAAAAAAAAAAAATTTTGTTAGTATCCCAAATGCTAAATTTAGTCTGAAAGTTTCTTCATATAGTCAATGCCCCAAAGCACATTTTGTGTAAAAGAACCCCAGTTTTAAAAGGAATGTTTAGTATCTTGCATCACCATCTTTCTGGATCTACTGAAAAATGGCTTTTGTGCCATCCTATGGAGATTCCAGTAATGCCTTATTTTCTTTCTATTCTGGTGTAAAGGCCAGTTTGCAGATAATTTTCTATATAAGAAACAGACTTGTCTTTTAATGTCCTTTTATACACTTAAGGTATTCTTTAGACCAGAATTTAAAGTTGAGAACAGTTGTACAGAGGAAATCATATTTCCATCTTAATAACTGTGGCAATAATTTCTCCTGCCCTGTTCATCCCCTGACTCATGCATTTGCACACACATCCCCAAGCTGAACTCATGCTTCTGCAGGGTACAAAAACTTGTGTTGGGTAAAGGTCACCTTGTGCTCTTAACTCCTGTGTTGTTGAACAGAGGCCCCAAGTTCAGCTCACAGGACAGGGAGATGCTATCTTTTAAGCAGAGGCATTTCTTTGTCACTAGAGATTGGATTCAGCTGACTTTCAGTAGTACAATACTAATTCAGCAACTCATTGGAACTCATTTCAATGCACTTGCCATATGCAATTCAAAGGGATTAACAGTGTTTTAATTAACCAAAACAGTCTGTGTGTGTAAAATTTTGCCTTGGTGTATGCCTACATATGCTGTTCTGTATTATTTTTAAAAAATATTATAGTGAGTTAAAATAGGATATGAATTACAGCATTCTGAATTTGAGTTTTGCCATTTGTTCTGAATGCATTTCATAGGTGTCTGCAGTTTTCTCACCTTAGTTTAGGTGGGTGAAGTTAGAAAGGATGGAATTCATAGATCAAGTTAGCTGCCTTTGGGAAAATTTAGCAAGGTTTAGTAAACCTGAAGTTCTGAAATGATGTTTGCTTATGCATAGTTCTTGCTAAGGACCTGGTGCTGCAGTTCTTTCCCATTCCTCAGTGGTAAGATTAACACATTAAAAACAGTTACTTAGTGCTATAAATTATTATTAATATATAAAATAATATATAGGATAATATATAAGATAATATATAATAAATCCCCGTGGCATTTCAGCATTTGCAGGGCAGCTCAGGGGCATCACTTTGGACTTCCCAGATCCTCTGGGACTCAGATCCCAGTGGCTTTTTCCAGAGGGACACTTTGGCTGGGAAGCTGCACTGAATTTTGTGAAGTGTGGGTGTGAGGTTACTTTGGTTCCAAAGTGCTTTCCATGTTTTTATATGATAATCCATGTCAACACCTTCTGGAGGTTTTCAAAGTGAGGTGTATTAAATGGAAAACATCTAATAGATTGTGGTGGTGTAACTTTTGTGTAATGCTGGAAGGTGCATTGCAAACTCTTTCCTATCACTTTTGTATTCTGAAGTATCAATAGTACATAGAGAGTGAACAAGGTGACCTGTCATAAAAACTTGAGATTACTCTAATTGATAAGTTTATGATCTTTGTGTCATTTTCTGTCTTTGATCCTTATCTTTTTTAGCTGATAAGCTCCTTACTGTGCATTACTAGAGTGTATTATCCCCTTTTTGAAATAATTAAATCAAGATAATGGCTTTTATGCTGGTTTAATTTTTTTCTAGTCTAAGTTTAGCTGGTGGTTCTGTTGCATGTAGGCAAACCAAAAAGCAGATCTGTTCACCTGTGGTTTTAGCTCAGTACAGCAGATTGCAGGCAGGCTGCACATTTGACTTCTGGCAGCAGTCAGCTTAGTTTATTTGAACTTTCATACATGTGTTAGAATTTATTGGATACATGCATTTATATACTCCGACAAGTAAATAAAATTAATTGATACTGAATGTTTTTTGGCCTTTGATTGTTAATAAAGCAGCTAAGCCTGTATTTGGCTGCAAATAAGACAAGCAGAGACCTAGTCACATGAGGAGAAAGGGATCTGTCCCAAATGAGTAATTGGCATAAGATTACTAAAGTAAACTTCAAATAATTTTCCAAAAATAAGAAATTGAGCATGGTCTCTAAATCTTTGCTGGGCAGTTAGTAGAAAAACAACAGGCTTGCTGAACTTGGCATCATTTCAATGCAAAATTTTGCATAGGGCAAACTAGTTTTGACATAATGAAGTACTAGAGTGCAAGTTTTGTAATGAGAGATGTTCGTTCTCTTTCGAAGGGTGAAAGAATTACTAAAGCACAACTCTACCTTCACTTTCTGCTCACATTTGATTTCCTTTGAGTTTCAAACAATGCCTGCCAGTTTGCACTCTCAGAACAGCACAGCTGCATCTAGGCCTTGTGGTTTCTAACTTTTCTATTAGTACCTCAGTTTAAATTGATTTTCCTCCCTCTGACTTGAGGATTTTTCTCTGCTCAACATGAATCAGACCTGGCATTCCAGATTGTGGAATAAATGGTGGCTACGGTTCATGTGTGCTGTAATTCAGTTGCATGTTGATGGAGCAAATGATAATGCTGCACTCAGCAGTAGGGAGAACTTTTTTGTACCATATTGGTAGGTCCTTTTGATCTTTCATAATTGACTTTGGTTCCTAGTGTTGATTTTGGCTAGATGGTTATCTTTAAGTTAAATGTCAATATTTAGAAGCAGAGCTGACATCTTAAAACAATGCGATTGTTGTGGCGAAATTAGGGTTATGAAAGTTCAAGAGGAAACCTTAGGGTTTGAAGGCTAGATCATGGCAATTCATATCTCTGTTTAATAAAAGAAGATAAGGTTAATACAAGTAAAATTGTTTTTTTAAGCTTTGTTTGTTTTTTGGCTGCCACATCTGTTGCCTTTAAATGAGTTGTAGTTTTTCACTGAAGTAGCACAAAATCAGTCACCTTTTCCTTCTAGGAGTTCTGACATCATTTTTAAAGCAGAAATTGAGACTTGCATGACAAGGTCTGGCTTTGTCCTGATTTACCCCATGCAACATTGAAACACATCCAGTGTCAGCCAGATGTGACTTACAAGAAGTGTAGTTTCATGGAAGTGAGTGGGAAGCAGAGAGATGCTTCACAGTCCATTGCCACTGCATGGAAAACTTAGAGTGTAAGGTCAGCCTTTATCAGACAAATGTTTTACCTTTGACATAAATGTCAATTCATGGGTACCTATTTCCTTGTTACATACATGCTGCAGTTATGAATTTAATATTTGTTATGTTTAATTTATTTAATATACATTTCACTGTTAAGAAAGTATTTCGATCTTGATCTACTCCCATTTATTTGGGGGAAATATGCAATATTTTATTATCATAATTACCCTTTGTTCAATACTTTTTATTCTAATACCAACTCTTATCTCTTTACTTGATAAAATGCTGCAAACTGTGCTCAGCTTTACACATTCTTATGAATGTAGAGGGATTTTTAGAGCAAAAGGACACTGATTAAACAAAGCAATACTTTACTTAATGTATAAACCCCCCAAGTATTCAATTATAACTACAATGATTGAGAAGATATTAAACCTTTTTCTAGGATCTGGGACATCATTCCTGATCTACTAGTGACTGCAGTTGTCAGTTACCTCATTAAAAGTGTTTAAATAGTAAGACTGAATTTGTCTGGTTTGGGCTTGATGCCATGTACATCCCTTGGCTAACCTGAGGAACAAATTGTTTTCAGAAAACAAGGAAACAAATAAATAGCAGAGTGATGATGAGCCATGGTGATCACAGTTAATTTTTCTAAACTGTTGGTTATCAGTCAGGGGTCAAAGCTGGTTTAATGCATTTATTAATTCAGCTGCTTTTATTGAACAAGTTCATAAACCATGGAGTGATGTCATTAGTTCAATTGGTTGGTTATTATATATTTTAATTTACCCAGTCATTTAAAGTCACAAATATGTTCAGTGGCTACTTCTTCTATAAAAGAAGAAAGGCCAGCAGTTGCAAGATGTGCACTGTCTAGTTCTGTACTCTAATTTTTGTAAGAACCTGTGAAACTGATTATTGTGTCATTCTGGGAGTTGTGTGTGTGTATACATATATATATATGTGTGTGGAGGTGGGTGTGAACATGTTAAATACATGAAGACATTTGAGTTTAAATATGTGTATTGGTGTGCTTTACACCACACACACACATTTTTTTGGCCAGTCTCTTAAGAGGCCACTTTATAGCTATAGCAACCAAGTTGAGCAAAATGAAATTGCATCCTGTGACCTTCAAAAGAAGTTTCACCATTTTCTCAGTTTGTTTATCAAATATTATTAATGCAGAAAAAGAGAGGCGGGGGGGAAAAGAGAACCAGTAAATAAATGCTCTAAATGCAAGTGAATAAATGCTTTCTGCTCTAAAACCAGGTGAGGTTTTTTCAGTTCAAACTTAAATCCTCAACCATGTTCTACCTATGCAATAAATAATTGCTTGTTTAATTGTATTTTAATTTTTCAAGGATTTAGTGTTTGTTTTTTTGTTTTTTTTTTTTTTTTTTGTTTTAGAATTGGTTATCTTAATTTTTCCTATACTTTTTTTTAATGTCATGTGATGCAAACATTAACATTCAATACTTTGATGTTGCATGTAAGTTCTTGTGATGGTTTGTAACATCCAGGAAATTTTTTGAGAAAACTGCTCTAGGGGCATAAGTCAGGCATAGTTTGCAGATCTCTGCATTATATTCTCCTTACTAACTTTAGAAACCAAGTCAAGATGTAGAAGAAAAAAGGATTCTGGGTGTGACAGGGAGGGAACAGGTCCCTGGTGGACTTTGGTCATGTCTAAATACAAGGGACCAAATATTATAAGCATGGTGAAATCAAGTATAACCAGAGGTCATGCAGTTCTCTGATACAGTTAGCTCAGTCTCAGTTACCTATTCAGGACTTTATTAATTGGATGTTAAAAAAGAAAAATTATTGATTTGCCAATGAGTGGCTGGTTGAGAGGATACAGCCTCGAGGGGAGGTTCAGGTTGGACATCAGCAGGAATTTCTTCTCACAGAAGGGGATCAGTCACTGGAATGGGCTGCCCAGGGAGGTGCTGGTGCCACCATCCCTGGAGGTGCTCAGGAAGAAGCTGGATGTGGCACTCAGTGCCATGGTAATTGGCAGGGTGGTGTTCAGTCCTAGGTTGTACTCAGTAATCTCAGAGGTCTTTTCTTACCTAAATGATTCTGTGTCTCTGTGATTCTGTAATTTAAATTCATCTTTCAGTCTATGTATCCTTAGCAAGGCTTTTCACACCATCCATTTATACTTAGTTGTAAGCTGAATGCTAAGTATATAAAATAAAAAGTTATTGTAAAAAGTCCCCAACATAACAAACTCTTTCATTTTGTTATTTTTCATTAGAGAATATTTTTTTCCTTAGGTAGGAAAAGGAGTAAAGAAAGATGTAATGTGTGTGTGTCTGACCAGAAGTGCAAATAGAATCACAATTGTGGCTTTACTGCTTTGTAATTAGTATTGGTAGAGAATGCTTATGCTCTTTAATACTTTGTTTGAAAAGTAGGTTAAAAGTCATGTGTTTGAAATGATTATCTACTTAGTCTAGTGACTCCTAATAATGTGCCTGTGTGCCTGTCAGGATGTTGAGCTGGGGTAGAAACACAGCAGTCACATTGCATTTTTCTGTAAATCTTTTATGAAGCAGGAGAGAGTGGTTTAAGAGTGTAAGTGCTTTATCAATCAGTATTGTGTCCCAAAAGCTTTAAATCTAATTATGAATTAATTCAAGACTTGATCTGAAGTTGTGTGGATTTTATTAGAAAGGTCTTGTATGGAAAGCTCCTCCTGTCTGTGCACCCTGAGGTTTCATTATCTTAGTACCATGTGAATATGGAGGAGCTTCCATGTTCCCTTGCCTTTAGGAGTGTGGAATGTGTTTTAATTTCATTTTTCTGAACCTCAGAGTCCACAATTTGTCAGATACCCAGAAACTGTTGTCTTGGTGCCTAGAACACATACTTCCTCTTTAGAATGGTTGATACAGTCACCTTCTACTGATAATTAAAGCATTTGGGGATTTTGGGGGGCAGAAGGAGGGAACTATAATTCCTGTAAAAGCCCTGCTGCCAGCATTAAAATGGATGAAAATTAATGAACCTGTGTGGGATGTGTGACTGTTGAGTTGTTGTTCTTCTCTAGAATTTGTGAATCACAGTATTATGTTAGAAATGAGATGCAAACTCGACTAAGCACATCCAGTGTGAATGCCTTGCTTGACATTTAGGTAAAATTTAATGTGGAAAGCCAAGTGTTTGCCCATATATGATGTTGAATCCACTGGTTTTATTTTTGTTTTTTATTTATTTTTTGTTTTTTATTTATTTCATACCAACTGATATGAAAGTGTTATACTGTATTAGCCAAGCTATTCTGGTTAAAACCAAAGTACTCTCTTTTTACATAATGTTAACTTGAAAGCTGAATTTTGGGTTAGCTTTTGCCTAAAGAAAGTGTACATTCTGAATTGAGGTTGTGAAATAAAGCTCATGAACACTCAACATTCCTGGCATTTAAGAGCATTTTTATCAGATTTTGTCCATTTAGGAGAAATGTTGGAATTTTTTAAAAGAAACTGAAATGATGAGTAGTAATGTGACAGAAATAGAAGGCAGATATTTAATGTTGTCATATGAAAATGGACATAATTTTTCTCGTGTTCCTAATTAAGATAATTCAGTGATTTTTGCCTGGAAGAATGCTTGGTCAGAGGAACAAATAAAAGAAATATGGTGGGTGGTGTGGGGCTGGAGAGAATTACATGCAGAAATTGGAAAGCAAGGACATTCTGTCATCTGAAAACTTAATTTGTCAAGGAATGTATGGAATTTTAGAAATGAAAATATTTAGTGACATCTTCAGTTTTGGCTATGAATAATAATAAACTATTTGTGATTGAATAAGTTCTGGCAAGAAGGTTATAGTCACTTGCACAATATCATGAACAACTGCAAGTTTATCTGGACTGTGCTGTTCTCTTTTTTTTTTTTTTTTTTGGTAACCTTACTGATTCCTAAGTGTGAGGAATTTTTTTTTTTTTTTTTTGAGAAATCTGAATCAGTTTTCTGTGAAGAAATTTCTTTAAATTCCAAATCCACTAGGTCAGGCTGGAGATGACATTACAGATAATTTCATCTATAATGTTAGTGAGAACTCTGTAAGAAATTGAATTCTCTTAATATGAGGAGGACAACCAAACATTCTTTTGTGTGAAATGCATGATTTCTGTATTTGGAGAGATTGTAAATCAGCTAACACTTTGATGTGGAAGGACCCTGTTCTATGATCCCCTTCACTAACTAAAATGTGCAGCAGGGAGTATTTGATGTCAAACAGTGTCCTATTAAACTGCTGTCTTAAGAGAACTGTATTTTAGGTACATTGGGGTGTAACTTCCCAGGGTGAGTTTTAATAAACTGAATTACATCTGGAAGCTTTAGGGATTTCAGGCAACCATTGGAGTGTGCTCCTGTTACTTGGTTTTGTTACCAGTTTCAAATAATGCAGTGCTTTTCTGAAGCTCTGAGAAGTGTTAACTTTTGATAAAAATTCTGATATTTTGGTTTGAGTTTTCTTCCTGCTTATTAATTGAAGTGTTTCTGTTTTCAAGGGAACAAAAGAAATTGAAGGTGAAGAGGAGTCTGGTTTAATTCAGCCTGCAGAAGTATTTGCTCCTAAAAGTCTGGTGTTGGTGTCCAGACTAGATTATCCGGAAATTTTCAGGGTAAAGAACTTGCAATTGCTATTTACAATGTATCAGCAGAAAAATCTGGTTTTAAATGAGTAACAATGACAGTACTTTTGATTTAAAATATCTCACTCAGGATTGATTTGAGAATTTAAAAGCAAAGGTAGCTTTATATAAACTAGATAAAATTCAACATCTGTGACAGTTAATAGCCCCTATAGGTTAAAGTAGTGCCTTTTTACCCTCCAAGCACTTTTAAAACTACACAGAAGGAGTGGTGGAGATTTTTCTGGGCTCAATGTACTCTCTAATGAAAGAAGTTATTAGGACAAAACCAGACAATGTTTGACTAACTATGTAATGGTAAATTAACAATGAAAATCTACTTTTCCTCCATATATAAAGCAAAATGTCCAAGCCTCTTCCAGACCAAATTAAGATACATGGCAGAGATTTAGGACCTTGGATTGCTTTCAGCTGGTGAAATATGACTTATCTGAGACAAATGAAAAGCTTAAATTTCTCCTAAGCTAATACATATTAACAGAAACAAATAAAGTTCAGTTTACAGATCAAGGGAGGAAATCATTCAGCAGTTGTCTTTAGACATTAAGGATGACTGCACCATGTGAGATTAGAAGTTCCTTACATCCCAGTATTTTGTCTCTCATTGTGGCCCATAGCAAATGCAAAGCAAAGTGTGGAAGAACAGGGCAGGCTGTAGAAATAAATCCACAAAATGCTTTCCTAATTCAATGTGAATAATTGTTAAATGACATCCTGAACCAGAGGTGTTGGTTGTATGGGGTTTTTCTATAATTAGTTCACTTCCTTAACATTCATATTTTACAAGAGCCCACAGTACAGAGTTTCACTGTTTAACTATGTGTGATATGAGAAGTTACTGTTAGAATTATTTCTAAGAAGAGAATTACTAAAATATTTTGCTGATTTGTCAAAGTTGCAGCAGTTAAAAGGCAAAAGGTTCTGTGGAGCTGTTACTTCTTTTTGTCCTAAGGCTTCTTAGGATTCTAGATTATATTATTGGTAAAAATGCTGAAGCTATATCTGTGATTTCTCAATCAAAATTGGATCCATTAATAAAATATGCTGAAATGTTAATATACTATTAATATAAAATATATTTACATTGATATAATAAAATAAAGAATGTAAGTTAAATAACCTATGGAATTGTTAGTGATTGATACTGGTCTTAAAATGAGCCTCAGAAGCTCATTGATTAATCAGTGTTCTACCTGGAAACCAGTCAGATTTAAACCCATTAGAGTTGAAAGCATAGATGAAGCTGTGTTGATTTCTATCATTTTTAACAGTTACTTCTAATAAAACACTGCTTATTTAACAAACAAAGCAAAAATATTACACCTACAATTTCTTTTCAACTAAAAGAACATGCATCCCTTGTAAGTAAGCCAACCTAATTTTTAGAAATCAATTATTGCTTCTTTGGCAAATTACTTTGATTGGAGAATACTTCAGTGCACTAGTAACTAATGAGAACTCATTTTTTAAAAGATTATATACATAGATATTTGAATAATTTGTCATCTTCCTTCCCTGTATTGCAGTCTGATGTATTTTATCAACCTTTCTAGGCTTGCCTTGGCTTGATCTACACTGTGTATGTGGACAGCCTGAATGTGTCACTGGAGACTCTCATTGCCAATCTGTGCTCATGCCTTGTCCCTGCTTCTGGAGGGTCTCAGGTAAATGGGGGGGTAGAGGGGGAAAGGCTATTTTTCCAGTTAATTTAATTTATGAAGAAAACAAAAAATAAATTCTTGAGATATTTTCAAAGGAAAAAAAAGATCATAGTTCAGCTGAGTGCTTTCCCTGTGGCCTGTGAGTGCTTTCCCTGTGGCCTGTCTTCTAAAGACAGCAAAAATTCCATTCCAGGATAAGGTCAAAGGGTTAATTTTGTCACTGAGTTGGCTTTTACAGGGCACATTAACAAATTAAGCAGTTTGTATAAGTTTAGATTTTAAATAATAAAGTGTTCAGGAATATTTTTGCTTGCTACAGAAATTTTTTTAAAGGATTCTTTTCTTTGCCATTTTCTAACATAACGTTCATATCAGTTCACTTATGGATGTTTTTTCCTTGCTAGAGCTCAGGATTCCACTGGCCATTTCTTTGATAATCCATTTAAATTTCTATTTTCACAATTTGTTTTTTAAATGCTAAAAAGTAACCCAAATATTGTTTCTTCAGAGAAATTAAATATTGCAAATAGCCCATGCATTTTAAAAATTAAAATTTTCTAGCAAACAGACTTCTTTCTGCTTTTCACTTTCTGTGAGCAGAAAGTCAGGTTTGTTTCTTGATTTACTTTTTATAAATTATTCCTCTACATTTGTAGGGTTTGATAAGCCAGTTGAGTCTTCTGTGTTTGGTTTTTACTTTATGCTGTGACACTGATGGAGAATCATGATCCTTATTATGAGACATAGCATAAAACTACATGTGCAAATGGCAACATTTTAAAGTCAGTTACACACACAGCTTCCCACCCAACCTATGGATTTTCAGCCCTCTTGAAATGCTAGAATTCCCTAATTCTGTTTTAGTTTTCCCAAAGCTTTCCTGTGCTGTTTTTTCCAGCAGCCCTGGCTGCTGTGGAACTTCTCTTGGTGCAGAAAGTGTCAGAATGTTCTGTCAGCTCAGCCCAGCTCTGCCTTACTGCTCTCCAGGCCACCATGTCTCTGTTTTTTTCTATCCTAGGCTCTTGGTTTTCAAGGGGAGTAATCAGATTTTATCTTCTCATCAGAAACCCTCTTTTTCAGTGGTATTTGAGCCTCATATTTTTGGTTTTGGTGATCCACTTGAACTTCTGGCTCTGCTTCTATCCTCTCTTTTTTTTTCTCTGTCCATAAATGCAGCTTTTCTCACTGACTGCTCTGCTAGAAGAGGAAGGAAAAGTTATGCTGCTCTAGTTGTTCTGCTTTCTCTCTTCAAATAAAATGCTCACTCATTTGCAACTTAAGTTTGCTACTGTCAAATTTAAATCAGAGATTAAGTGTTTCTCTTTTCTTTCTTAAGCATTATGCTTCCAGGGCTTAACATGAATTACAGTGAATTATATATCTTAGAGTGGGAACACTCTTGTGGCATTTATTTCCAGAAACAGTCAGCTGTGAAATGGGTTACTGACCTGAAATGCTGGGGCAGAGTATCTCAGCTACAGCTCAGGGACTGCTTTGAGTTTACTGGGGAGATTTTTGGTTTTAAATACCTGCTGAGCTTGCTGCCTTCTTGCATTGCCCACCTTGGCTGCCATACAGAGGGAAGATTTAGCACATAGAAATGCCCCCCAGCCCATGGGAGTCACTGCTTGGCATCACTCACTGCTTGAATGCCATGTGGATTTGCTCGCAGGGAAAGCAAGGGTGTTTTGCAATTGCAGTGCTGCTTGGGATGTGATACTCAGGAGCACTCCTTTCACTCCCATTTCCTGCCTCCCTCCAGGGAGGTATGTTCCTGTGCTGGAAAGGTGACTGAAGTTGTAATTATGCTTTAATGTGCAGGGCAGGAGCACAGGAATAGCAGAGGTGTCCTCTTTAATTCCCACATGTCACAAGTGTGTTCATAATTAATAAACGTTAATACACACATGAGGATGGTAAAGAGCAAAGAAACTCAGTAATACTGTACATTTTTCTGATTCAAATGTATTTTAAACCTTTTTTATTTCTTGGGAGGTTTTTTATTGTATTAATGTAAATGTTCTACTAGCTGCCTTCAAAGCCATAACTATTTAACTAAGTCAGTGTAAATGCAAGGGAGACACTATCATGCTGCACATTCAAGGAGACATCACTGTCCCCAAATTATATTTCAGATCTCTATTTGACTTTGAATTTCTGTATACAAAATAAATAATTTTTGCATGAATCACTTATCTGTATGATGACAGCTTGTTCATTCTATATAAATTCAATTAAAAAAATTCTTTCTGCAGAAATTGTTTTCTTTGGGAGCTGGAGACCGACAGCTGATACAGACTCCTCTACATGATAGCCTTCCTGTTACAGGCACCAGTGTGGCTCTTCTCTTTCAGCAACTGGGTATGTCTAGGTCTGCTTTGAAAAAAAACCTATTTTTCTAAATTATAAAATGAGGTATTTTCTGGTCTAATTCAATTCTAATCATGTGCCAAGAAAGCTGCATGGTAAATATTAATTTCTTTTGAATGAAGGAATGACTAACTGTGCTTTTACCCCCTAATCAGACATTCAGAGAACCTTTTTGTGCAGCCTGCCTGTGGTAAGTTATCTCCACTATTAGAGAATCATGGAATTGTTTGGGTTGGAAGGAACTTCTAAAGGTCATCAAGTCCAATCCCACCATGTAGTATCTGTAAGTTACTGGGGGCAGAAGTGAGCATGGTCTCTATGTAATCACAAAAGCATTCATGTAAAAAGATTCCCTCCTTCACTCCCCTTGGATACTATACAAACTCCAAAGAAAACCAAGGAGGTTTGTAATAAAGCTGGTGTGACCAAAAAGTTCATATACTTCTGTTGTTATCTGTTACTCCCAATCTTTCAAGAAGATGCTCTAACACAATCCTCACCAAATGTTTACTTGTTCATTACAATTGCAACGTTGCATCACTCTTACGTGGGTACCTCAAGCTTATGTCACAAAAAGCAGTGTCAGATCTGAAGAGCCTCAATGCCATCTCCTACTATGATGATTTAATTGTATCCTTCCAAAAAGAATATTATTCCAAAAGGAAGATTTAAATTTTTTTTTAATAGCAGTTTAAATGAAAGAGAGATCGTGGCTAACATTGTATTTAGGTGCTACTTAATTTCATCACAGTCCTGAGGTTTTACTTGGCTTATTATATCAAGATTCATTATGATTGCTCTGATCAGATTGCAGGCAATGTTTTGAATATGGGCAGGCCTAACAATTTTCCCCCTTTTCTGAAGACATGAAATGTGGTGTGAGGTACCATAAGTACTGTAGGTTACACCATGTGGTGTGGTATGTTTGTCCTGTAAGTATAGTGTATGTGATGACTAATTTCAGACAGTTTTTTAATCAGTTCTAGTGAAGGTTGCTATAAATGCACAGTTCAGAAAATGTCAAAGAAAGTGAGGCTTTCAGTTAGTTCTTAGGTAATTACCTTGTCTTCTGGCACCTGGCTTTGTATGGCAAATTGGGATTGGAGTGTTTTATCACAGGATCAGGCTCAGGAAAACAATAAGGACAAATCTGAAAAGTCATTGTATGCATCAGATTTATAGAGGGAAGCCATGAAGATGGAGTGGGAATGTAAATATATGGAAGAGAAGACTGAGGACCATCTTTTTCTCTTGTCTTACTGAGAGCATATTTTGTAGGGCAAGTTTTTAAAATTCTTCTAGTTGTGTATAGAAAGGAATAATAAAACTTTCATAGGAGAATTTAGCATTTCTTTCAAACACATATGGTCTGATTTAATATTGTTAACCAGATGTTATTAGAGGGTTAATATATACAGATGGATGTCATGTAAATTCCTAAATCTACTAGATTGTTGTGCTAGCAGTCAAAAATCCTTTTTTACCTTTATATTTTGAATTTGTGTCATTCCTTACTAGCTCTCGTACACTTTCCAATATCTATACCCCCAATTTACTCTTTGCCTATCTCATCCTTCTTTTCCCATAGTCCATTAGCCTTCTTGCTGTGTGGTTTTGCTGCTCTTCTGCTTCATTTTCTCCTCCTGACTTCCAGTAAATGTTTGGAGGTTCTGCCTCTTGCTTTTTGGTGCCTTGTAAGAAGCATGAGTCAGTAAGCGCGTGTTTACCAGATGCGCTTCCAGTCCCAGTGCACGTAAGGATAGGAAGAACAGCAGAAGGAGGGGGAGAGGAAGGGATATAAGGAATGAAAACTCACTGCTCACTTTTCTAGTTAGTGATGCCTCAACTGGCCTGAAGAAGGGAGAGGCTGAAGAAAGTGCATGGTTATACAACTTGGCAAATCTTGCCACGAGAAGCTCACAGGCTTACATCCTGTTTCCCTGAAGGGGAAGGCAAGCTCATGGACAAAAAGAAGAGTTGTCTCCCTTCTTCTCTGTTGTAGCAGAGCTTTGTCTTTTACAGGACTGCAAGAACTATCAGGAATAGCTTTGTGTAGGCCCTCTTTTTGTGTCTCTCTCTTCTTTGGTGTGATATGGTTGCCTGGGAATGGGCCTGGTATTAGTTAAGGAACATGCAAATAAGTTGGCAGGTAGATTTTTTTAAAGCAAGTACTTAAACACTTTGTAAAAGGCTGCTTTTCCCACCTCTTATTTCCAACCACTGATTTTTTTTGTTTGTTTGTGTTTTGGGGGGAATTGTTTAAGTTTTTTCCTATATGTACCTCTGTTGCCAGTTGATGTATCTGGGGATACAGCACAATGGTAGAATTGTCTTGTGTCTCAAAGGACACAAATTAGAAAATGTTTGTGTTTTCATAGTGTACCTCATTTTCCAGAACAGCACAAAATTCCATTCCCATGTAGGTAGTGGGCTGTCATCATGTTCCTAGTGCCAAGGCTTGTTAATTCCAAGTTTCTGTTTGGATTTACTGAGAAAAGAATTGTTAATACAGCTACACGTGCCTGTTTGCAATGGTTGTTAACTGTAAAAGGAGGATTAGGAGATATGAACAGTCTGTTTAAAATAAATTCTCATGTATTCTCACCTTTAATGTAGTTTTATGAAGAGTTAAAGGCAGTGAATCCAGAAGAGTGTGGTAGGACCTACTGGCTCATCCCTTTAAGAAAGTTTATTTTCCTAAGATAAGGCCTAATTCTTTCTGCTGGAGATCACAGCTGAACTTGTCAGAAGTTGTTGTGCTTCTTGGAACAATATTCACACTTGCTCTGTTTCTCCTTCCTGGTTGCTTAATGTGTATTTGTCTCTATGACCTGGGCTAAAGCTTTCTCTTGCTGTTCAGTTCTTTAGTGGCAGCTGTTATCCCATCCAATCTCATGTTCAGGGCACAAATATTGACCAGACCATTTGTCAAATAACGACACGTTCAGTTATTTCTCTGCTCGTACAAATCACTTCATCCTATCTCAATTATTAATAGAAAATTGAAGAGTAGCTAGAAAAATATTTGTGAACTGCATAAATCACCTTTTTAAAAATAGCTCTTTCTTGGAGGAAGGTGGGCAGCAAGACAGAATGTATTGCTATGAATAGATACAAAAGTAATTTCAACATTTATTTTGAGAAATGTTGTGCAATAGTGGCCTCATCATGCTTTTTCTGCTTGGCAGGATAACACCATGTCAGGAGATGACCCTCCCTGTATTACCAAGTCCACAGCATATCTGGAAACAGACCTTATTTGTGCTTAGGCGTTAAACTGCAGTTGGGAAAAATATCCCCAAAGGTTTTAAGCTTAGTAATAAGGAACAGCAATGTTTGACATTTTAAATCATGCCTTCTTTTTTTATTATTATTTTAAAAAGTTTAATATATAGGAATAGTATGACAAAAACCAGGCCTGTAGCTGGATCACTAGAAATTATTTAATCAACAAAGGATTACGTGGAAAAACAGGAATCCTAAAGTTACTATTAAAAATTATGCATGGTAGCAAGAAGACTTTCAGAGCTCTTCTATTTCTTGTTGTCTGTTAGTAAGATGGCAGATATCTATAGAAGCTCCAAAATGCAGTAGCTTTCTTCAGGCTCAGAGGAGATTTAGGTTATATTTAGGTTATATTTCTCTCCTGTCTCACTGCATTAACTGTACATTCCTAAGTTTCTGCCTTAAGCTCTTCTCTCCAGACTCTAACCCTACTTGCCTTCTCCATATGGGTATTCAGCAGTGATGTGTTCAGTCCTTTGAACCTGAGACATACACCTCCATCTCCCCAAGAGGCAGCTTTTTGTCCAAAGAAGCCAGGGCAAAAAATTAGTGACCTAAAGAGGAAAAAAAAACCCTAAGGTTTAGCCAGCACTTTTGATTTTTGCATATTTCAAGGACTGGTAGCATGAATCACACTGCTAAGCTGAGCAGTGAAAATTTATTTTCCTAAAGAATTTCTCTCTCCTTTCCAAATACTTAATCAAAGACAATAGAGTTTTCCTTCCTTTCCTTCTTGCTTAATCTCATATCAGGCCTGTTTCCCTGTGTCCTTATTTTCCCTATTCTGATTTGTTTGCCTGTGCTGTTTCCCTCCTCATATCTTAAATTCACCACCCACGTATTTTCAGTAAAATCATATTGACTTTGTGTTAGAAAGAAAAGTAATTTTTTAAGTGGTGAAAATGACACTTAAGTAAATTCTGCTTTGAATCTTCTGGATGAAGACACAGGGTAAGGGTGCTTTGGAATGCAGGGCTAGGTAGAATAGAGATTAAATGAGTGGAATGACATGAACATGAATGGTCATGGGAGGTGGAGCCAGGTTGCTTGGCAAGCTTGTCTTTGATTTGTCCAAACTATGCTGTAACTGAAAGTGTTAAACATCATTATCCTTCAGCCTTTTTATGTGTTCTAAAATATTTTAAACTAGAAGTTGTGTGTGTATTATTAGACAGTATATGAAGCCTCTAAAAAAGATTCTTAAAAATAATGTAGTAGTTGAAAACTGCAGTGTTATTAAATATCTGTAATTCCACATCTCAAAAGTGATTGATTGATTAAACTTCTAAAGATTATTACAGTTGCACAAAATATAAATACTAGGGCAGATGTTTGTGGTGATGGCAGAGTTGCTAAGCAGGGAAGTACTTCAGTACAAGCACTTTAAAATGCTCCACTCCAGCATTAGTGCATTTTCTTAATGTGAATATTCAATTCCAAATTTCAACACTGTGACTTGGGGCTGAGAAGTTCACAGTGTTCTCTGTCCTTTTGCCCTGCTTGCATGTTCTTGCCTTTCTTTTGCATCAGAGCAGATACTTCTCTGATAGCACAGAAAGCTGCTTAAAATTAAATAATTAAACAGCAAGAAGCAAGCAAAGAGAAGTTAATTATTTTCCCTGTTTCCATGGAGTGACACTGACAAAGATGATTTTTGTTGGTTTAAGCAGTCTATTACTGCTATATGGTGATAAATCCAGTCAACACATTATGATGGGATCATATTTTAACTGTCATACCTGTTTAGAATTTTTTGGAGTTGTGTATTCAAGTCTACAGAAGTAAAAGAAATGCTGTATTTTCTAATTTTTCAGATTTTCTAGAAATTAATGAAGAATGGATGTTTAGGGTTTTTTTAAATATAATGAATATACTGTAATTATTTTGTGTTCAAAGTTTGTTTGGATAAGATCTTAATTGCAGGAGCATTATTTTTTTTTTTTTTTAATTGAGGGGTGCTGCTCCAGCTCTCTTTGGAAGCAGATATTTGTATGTGCCAAGGGATTTTAAACTGACAGGCTTGCACTTTACAGCTTTGGTTAACTGGTGAAAACCACATTTTAGGATGGTTTTGTAGTTGTGCCAGGATCATGCAGCAGATGTTCTGCTCTCAGAAGAAATCTGTGCATAGGCTGAGAGTTGAGCAGGCTCTGTCCTTGGTTCTTACAAGTGGGATTTCCCTTGGAAGATGTCATGGCACTGGGCAGCCCCAGCCCTGCTGGGCACAGCTGCACAGCTTTGGAGCTGGGAAAAGGAGAGGCTGCTTGGTCTCTTTGCTTGGGTGCTGGCCTTAAGCTCAGCTTGCCCAAGCCATGATTCTTGTGCCAGGCAGTGCATCCTCCCCATGGGCTGCTCACCTGCCTTGGTCTTGGCCTTGGTCACTGTGACCTGGTGTCCTGGTTTAGGGCAGATTTGGGAGAAACCCTCCAAAGGGCCCCCCCAGGAAGAAAACTTAAGTGGGTCCTCCCCCAAACCGGTTCAGGAAGAAAATTTCCTGCGAGAGAAGTGGAAAAAATCTGCTTATTCAACAGGCAGAGCACAAAGAAATGAACAATACCAAGCAATGAAACCTCTCACTGCTCTGAAGAGATGAAAACTCAGAAAGTCTCTCTGCTGTGGTGGCAGCTCAGCTCAGTCTGTTCTCAGCCCTCTGGCCATGGAAAATGTCACTGCCCAGCCAGGCCCCAGGTCCAGCTCCTGGTGTTCCCCCAGGTCCCCACTCCAGAGCAGGTTCAAATAATTCCAGGAATAGGGAAAAAAACTGTCCAGGGAACTTCTCTGCTTCAGTCAGTCAAAAACTAGCTAAGAGCAAAGGAGAGCTCTCTCCTGCTGTCCAGCACAGTGACAGCCCAGGAGATGAAGTGATGGAACTCCCATCTCTGTGTTTTGGAAACAACCCCCTCAGCCATTCTACCACTCCTCCTTCCCCTTTCACTCTCAAATCCAGCCTTAAGGGTACAAAACTTGTTTCTGGGCTCTACAGATGAATGGGGATACAATTCAACATGACAAAGTCACCCCAGCCTGGCTCCCTGACTCATGTCTTGGCCTCTGTGGCTGTCCCAGCTTTTGGCTGGCTGTCACCCCTGTACCCAGCCCATCTTCTCTGGGTACCTTGGTCAGGACACTGCCCCTTCCCTCCTTGCTCCACACTCTGCCTGCTGTTCTAGAAGTGCTGGTCCCTGGAAACTGCTGGTTCTCCAATTTTCACTGCTTATCTTCAAAAAGTCCTGAGCTGATACTTTGCTATGATCTCTTCACAGGAATTTCGTTCACTCTGATGCTAAATATCGAGCTTTGTAAATCCTATAAGAGGTGAAATTGTGCACCACAATTTCCTAGTGTAATTTGATTCTGGGGAAGAGAACAAGATTTTAAAATTGTATTATTTTCTTGATCTTAAAATATGAACAGTGATCAGTTTCTGTGTTCTGCACTAAAGCTGGCTTCATCTGTTAACTATCTTTCCAATGTTTCATTGCTTCCCAACACCCTGCCTCAGAAATTATTATGTGAGCTACCAGGGCTTTAAACAGTGCAAGTCTCCAGCCTATAGAGTAACATAAACAGTATAACCTTATTGTGATAATTAGAAAATACCTATTGAATCAAAAGGAAAAAACTTGAATTATCATGTGCCTCAAATTAGTATTTTTGGTAGCTGATTGTTAAACTCACAATACATGTAGGACATGCTATGCTTTACATTTTTATTCTGAATGAAAGTAAAAATAGCCCTACTGCTTAAAAAGTGTAGCTTCCTTTAGAAAACATAAATCCCAAAGTAAGGTAGAGTCTGAAATGAATATTTGAATTGTTGGTTGTGTTATAGCTCATACTGGCTTCTAGAGGCTGTCTTTTGAAAAGTGTTAGGGTTTTCTGCTGTACTCTACCTTTTTAGTTTATTCTATATCATAGACTATATGTATTTTCCATTTGCTGCTTTTTACATCAGTATCATTCAGGGAGAAGTCACAAGTTACAGAAACAGGTGAGCACCAAGGACAGGCTCATACCAAAAGATCATGAGTTATTTAAGGCTGGAAATTAAAAGATAATTTCTAACTGTAGGATGAGAAACCTCCTGAAGCACCTTCTGTTGGGAATAGTAATGCAAAGCATTATCAGTACATTTAAGATGAAGTTTGATTTATTTGGGGTTGTTTGATATAGCCATGATGGGAAAAGGCTGGACTCCTTCATTGTTTATAGACCCTTCAGTCCCATATTTCTAAATCCAGGATATATTAAAATGCCCAGAATTTTTGCTTTTGACTTCAGTTTCTTGACACTTTGAGTAATGTTTTCTGTAATAAAATACCTTCTCATTATTTTAATTCTGGTTTAGGGGAGATAAGATGTTCAGCCTCTCATGTAATGTATTTCATGCCAGCAGATGACAATACCAAATTACTGTATAAATGGGAAAAGACATTCCTGATGAATATATATGTGTATTTGTATGGCTGGGAGACATTATGAAAGGGTCACTGCACAGTCAGCACGTGAGCTGGCTTATACTTGTTGACTAAGAAAAGCCTGGTGTCTTTGACATACAACAAGAATATTTTCATATTTCATTATGTAGGGTAGCAAAGCAATGAGAGATTTAATCTGAAGAGCATATGAAGAGTCTAAATGCAGGCATTTTCAGTACATTAATACCTATAACAGGGAGATGCAGTAAGGGTCAATGTGGTGCCCTTTCCACATCTTATCTTTGTTAGGAGATTTCAGTGATATGAACCAGAACTTCTTTTTACTCTGTCAGGTTGTTTACAAACTTCTCACCCAACTCACTCAATTTCTTTCCTTTCCATGAAACATCATGTATCCTGTGATGGGAATATATGTAACTTTTGTTGGTTTTCAGTAGCATGTGCAATTAAATGAGGACTATTTTATTGAAATATATAGACTTCTGATCAGTATTTGGTCTTAATAAATTGTATGCTCTCCAGCCTATGGGACCTGGCATCACATGAGTGGATGCTGTTGGCTTATGCTCTATTTTCAGTTTAAATCCCACTGGCTGGTGAGCTGCAATTAGCTCCATAACCCAGCCAAAGAGAATTTACCATTCAAGCTTTCCAAGTAGATTTGTGTAGTTCATCAAAGAACAAATAGATTATGAAGGGATTTGATGTGGCATTTACTGCTAATGGGGCCTTGCTGCTGCAAGGGCAGAACAAAAGCAAACTGTTCTTTTAGATGCTGTTAGAAATAAAGGGACATTGTCATAGTGAGTTTTATACAGGGACTCTTCTGCACTTCCAAGTAAAGGCACTTTATGGACAGTCACTGAGGCTTCATTTCCCCAGCTGCACAAACTGCCAAGCAGATGATCCTGTCTGGAATTTCCACTTCCAATTGCACAGTGCTGCCCTATCTGCTTTGCTAAAATGGTGCTTGACTGAGCTGTGCTGAGAGTTTCTCTCACCAAGTTAACAGAAGATATTTGGAGGGTGGAAGGAGGGAGAGTCCCATGTGTGGTTTGATGCAGTGGTTCAGTCAGCCCAATGGCCAAGTGCTGCAGTGAGAGCAGACCCATCCCTCTGCCAGCTTGAACTCACTCACTCTTGTGAGCTTTGCTGCAGCTGGAAGGAAAGCAGCAGCAGCACCCCTGTCAGAGGGGGATTCCAGTCAGGTAGTGCCAAACCATTCCTTCAGTACATCCTGCTCTGTTTCTGTTTGTGTGACATGTGGGGATGCCATATGTCAAACACTATAGTTCTTACATCCAGTATTTCTTGCAGTGCTCAGTGTTTTTCAGCACAGCAAAGCACAGGACATCAGATGCTCACTTATATCCACTCTGAACTTGTATTACTCTTCTAATGAGATAAACTGTGCAGTAGTTTATTTTAAGCAAATTGTAAATCTGAAAAAGCAAAGTTATCTGGCATCAAGTAAATAAACTTGAAGCTGTGTTTTTGATCAAGTGCTGTAGTTAATGAGCTTTTTTTTAAAGGAAACATTTCAAATAAGAGAAAAAAATATATTACAGTTTGCTCTATAACAATTCAGTGAAGTTCATTTAAACTATTAGGTGAAAATTTGTTTTGAGATATTTGAGAAGAGATTTATTTTCTATTTACAGCAGAACTTCAGAAAACACGGCCCAGAAGAGTGTAAACAAATTATTGTTTTTCAGAGATGAGCAAAATGTAAGACAAAAAGCAAATGTCTAATAAATAGGCAAACAGATTTCAAAAAGATGCAAAATAATCTTGTCTCTGCTTATAGAAACTACTGAAAGGAATCCTCCTGGGAACAGATTGCTTTTCTTTCTTTTTTTGCTGGTATGAGTGCAGGCAGATCTTTTCTCACTGTTCCAAAGCAGGCTTGGTGGCTGTCAAATCATAAGAACTTGCAATTTCCAAACTTCAGTGTTAATTCTTGTGAGAGGAAAAGAAGAACAGTTCTGTAGATCTTTACTTCCATACATTTGGTCCTGTAAATTCTCATTTAAAGTTTTGCTCTTTAGTTGCATTTTGAGCTGAAGTATCACTGTCTCAGGAGGTCAGGAAAATCTCAGAGAATTTGACAAAGAATTTTTTAAGTTTCATAAATGTTTTGAAGAGAATTCAAGCATGATCTTTAGAGAAAATAAAGTGATTTTTAATTTTTTCATGTTACACATGTTACACAGTTTCTTCAATTGAATATTTGTCCTTTTATGCTTCAGCCAACAGTGGCTGAAGATTGCTCTTACAGAATATCCTGATCAGCCACATCTGTTCTTGTTGGCTTTGCATTTATTTGGTTATGTTCATATAATGCTTCTGTAGTGATGTTCCTTGAGAAAGGCTTTGTAGTCCTGAGACAGGAAACAGGTATGTTTGCAGTCCCTTGTGTATCCTTGACCATTTTTCCTGTGTACAGTTCAAGAAAGACAATACTCTTCTCATTCTTAGATATTTACTTTCTAAGGATCCTGCTGGTGTTATCCTCACTCTGAATTGCTTTGTTAAAGAACACTTTTTCTGCTTTAAGTGAGGCCAGACAAATTATGAAATCTTAAAAACAAATCAGGTTGCTCAAAAACTTTTAACGCTCCTTCTGAATTTTAAAATGTCTGCTGGTGGCTGAACAGAATTCTCCTTTACTTTCCACCATCTATTAATCAATTTGGAGGGATGGTAAACTGCTCTATTTTTGGTTACTTAAATACATTAGCAGTTGAAAATAATTTCTCAAATCTCAATTTTAGATTTGCTATCCAGATACAAAGAGATAATTTTGCCTAATCAAACTGCTATAAATAATTTTTATAACGTGCTCATTTTTCTGACATACCTTTTGAAGTATATGGGGAAAAAAGGTTTCACAAAACATTTGGCTCAAACAATGAAATCGTCATTCTTGAAAGGACAATTCTAGAGAATGAATGAAAGAAATTCACCTGTAAAAATTTATATAAATATGGGAATCTTTCAGTAGCATTCTCCCACCTCTGCTCATGGAAATTTGGCAGCATTTCAATTCATTAGTATGTATCCATTATCCCAGTCCACTCAAAATTCTTTTATACAATTTCATTGAATTTCTGTTAATGTGGATCCATGAGGGTTACACAGAAATTCTGTATCCTGATTCTAATAATTATACAGGTAATTAGCAATTAGTACACAGATTACTACTAATTATACAGGATTACTGTTTACCTTTATTTATGATTTTTTTCAAGGTTGGAATAGTAGATATTTATGGGAATAATATCCAAAACAAATAGCATCCTATTTTAGTTACCTTTCTAGGTAAGTAAATAACTCTGCAGAAGATGAGATGTGAAATCAGACAAGGAATTAAACCATATTTCAGCAGAATAGAATATTACTCAAATCTTAACACCTGCCTGCATATAGAGACACACAATAGGAGAACAAAACCTTATGGTTTAATTTGGTAGTTAACAGTTCAATCTTTAGAAATACTGTTTGCTACTCTCCCTCTAGGAAAAAATATTAGTCTCATATCTGACTTTTTCTCCTTAAATAAATCTATTTTTAATAGCATCTATCAAACATAAGTTTATATGAGCCAGACATATAATCAGTAGCAAACTTTTAACTGGTAATGCAGGTTATGTTTGTATATTTGTGTAATTCATCTTACTGCCTTCACATGAAATTGGCATTTACCTCCCTGCCACATGAATGCTTTCTGTGTATAAAAGGGTTATTGGTCTGGTTTACCTTCCTATGTCTTTTCTGCTTTGTTCAAGAAAATTCACTTAAACAGAGTCATATTAATCTTGAGCTTATCAATCTTCCTTTGGGTATGTAAAGCTTTAAAAAATGTATAAGAAATGGTATTGCACTTATCTTTTTCAGGGATGAAAACCTTATCTAAATCTTCTATTAAAAATTGTATTTAGCTTAATCATTGTCTCCAAAAAAAAAAAAAAAATCAGTGATTGTGTTCTCTCAGTGTATTGGCAGAATTGTATTTGGAGGCTCAAGAAAGCCAAAGGGCTTTTGCTGCTTCTTTAAGTAGATCTGCAGAGAGGTTTAAGGAAATTGGCAATAATGGAGTGATATCAACATACAAATGACAGACAGACTGACTGTTTTCCTGAGTAGATCATATGCTGTTAATCCCTGTTTCTTTGTGCCTGTGTGATTTAGGGTTTGGAGAACAACCATCTGCTTGACTCAGTGTGGATAGAACAGAGTGGATACTGTTGAACTTTGGGGGAGTGATAGCTGTAGGAATATTTATCCATCAGCTGAAGACATCTTTTTTTATATATATCTCCTCATTTTCACAGTCTCTTTGATAGCTTTTAATGATCAGTTGGCTTCAGTGGTGTTTATACCAGAATCTTTCTGTATGATCCTCCTGTTTCCTCTTCCCACCCTTCCCAGACAGTTTGTAGGGAAGCCTTCATTCCACCCTTCTTACAAAGAACGTGCAGAATTCGTGGTTCACATTCTGAATTGCCTTCAGTTCAGTTCCCAGTTCAGAAATGCATCTCTAAAAATGGAGCTTGGCTTCATTAGTGCACGTCACACCCTTGCTTCTTTCTGTGGGCTCAGAATTGGGGATCAATTCATGAAATGCTGAATTCTTTGAGGGAGTCTCAGCTGAAGGCTCCATGCTGTAGGGATTGCTTCTCTTCCTCCTGAGTCTGACAAAGCCCAAATAAATTCATCTCTTGGGGTACTCATCTGACTCATGTCTCTGTTTCCCAGCCAAAAGCAGGATAAATTAACCCTCCCAAAACTCTCTGCTGGCACAGCCAGATTGCTCCCCAGTTGTGAGCAA
The DNA here is from genome assembly GCF_029582105.1 of Oenanthe melanoleuca. NCBI lineage: Eukaryota > Metazoa > Chordata > Aves > Passeriformes > Muscicapidae > Oenanthe > Oenanthe melanoleuca. The sequence goes on from NC_079339.1 coordinate 10,794,192, forward strand.
GCTTGGCAGTGATTTAATCATGTTGTGTGCAGTCCTGCCTTAATAACAGACCTGCATGCTTTCCTAAATACCAATTGTTCGTGGGATGAGTGCCATAGCAGTCATTTGGGTTTCACTCTGTGGAGTTGATTGGAGATAGTGTGTGATTTTTGGGTGGACAAATCAATGCAGTTTGGCAGGGATTACCTATGTGAGTATTGAGTCCAGTTGTTGCCTCTTATTTACTAGTTAAGCTTGTGTTTTGGTCATTAGCAGAGTTATGCAGCCACATCTAAAAATAAATATGAAAAGGGTTTTGTTTTTCTCTACTCCTTTGCTAGTTATCTTTAGAGCTTGACACTGCCTGGCACAAAACTTGTACTATGCAGTCTCCAGTGGCCTTTCAGAAAGGCTTTTCAGGCTTTGTTGACCCATTTCCTGGATTAGTCTGGCTAAGTTATGGATTATTTTGTCTATTAAGCTTTTTCTTGTGTCCAGCAATGCAAGAATGGTGTATTGGCATAATAATGTATTCAGCTAGATGAGTTTCTGAATCCATGTGTATAACTCTTTACAGAAGTCCGAAGAAACAAGTGGTAATATTTTGATTTCATCCAATGTATAAGACAGTAACTTGTCAAGTAGACTTTGTGCTTGGTGGTTTTTTTTTAATCATGCTTAAATAAGTACTTAAATTCTAGAACAACAGGAAGCAGGCAGTCTGATACATTTGTTGATGTAGGATGTCAGATAATTTAGTACAAATTACAGATTCTTTAAATACTTGAAAACAGTGAAGGTCAGGAAGCCTCCATTCAAAATTTTCCAGCGTATGTATAATATTTTACAGGATGTCTGTCTGTAGACTGCAAAAGAGTAATCTGTACAAATCAACTTGTTTGTTGTTTTTCATGTTGTCTATTTATGCCCTGACAAATGAGCATCGGATGCAGTGTGGAGCCTGCAGAGCAGCAGAGGGTTCAAGGTTACAGACACACACGATTGTGTCTTGCAGCACGAGGAAACTGGGCTCAGGCTGTTATTTGGAATGACTTGTTTTCAGTAAACAACTTGAAACAACACCTTGGTGGCTTCCTCAGACAATTTAATCAATGGCTTCAACAGTTTAGAAAAGGAAAGTAATCAAAAGTGCTACTATTTACAATTTGATTCTATCAGATGGAAGTTTTCCCTCAGTCATTATTATTGCTGATATTCCTGAAAAGACACATTTCAGAGGATGTATGGAGCAATAATTTTGTATTGAATCAGTGTCTGTCATCTTGAAAATGAGAACATTCCAGATTAGCTGTCTGTATTGCACACTTCTTAAAATTTATATTATGTATTTTATATTTTTCTCTATTGCATACATAGCATTTAGAGAAAGAAGGAAACAAAGAGGGAGAGAGAAGGAGAACACTGGTACAAAGCAGCTGGGTGGGCTCTACAAGCTTTTCAGTCAGTTGAATTTGTTAGCCTGGGTTTTATTGTCCAAGTGTGTTAGATGCTTTCAAGTTTGGTCTTTTCCATAAATGCAAATAAAGTGTGTTTTTCTCTAGCACAGCACAACTGAGGCTACATCAGGTGCATTCATATCACAGTAAACATTTCAAATGCACCTTCCATGGCCAGTTAGAATGTAGTGAACATCTGGGAGACCAACTCCCAGAATTTGTGAAAACATTGTAGTTGGCAGTTTGTATTCTGCTGTGGGATATCAGCTTTATCTGTGGGAAATAGCTGCTGTAAGTAGTCATTTAAACATCAGCTTATATTGGTGCTGATTGAGATGCACTGACAAATGCCTTTGTGGAGTACAAACTGAAGCTTGATCTGTGGCCACTAAAATGCAGCAAAACCAGACTTAATTTCCCTAGTGAAACTATGAAAGCCTCACAAACCATACCATCAGTGCTAAGTAATTGAAATAAACTTTGTGTTCCATTGACTGGACATCCAGAACTTTCTGTAAATTGAAGATGCTGACAAAATCCATTTCTTACAGTGGTAAAAGCAGATAATAATCAGACAGACAAACAGTTTTACACTATGCAGGAACATGAAGATGACCTTTATTATTTATACAGAAGTGTATAATTTTACTAGTCCCTGAGAGAAACTGTGATCTACAACCACTCTTTGAATACTGTGAAGTACTTGCAGGTGTCCTCTTCATGCATAAGCAAAATTCTGATTTCCACTTCATTTACATTTTTTGTTAGTAAAATTTTTGCAAAAATGTTCAGTTATTATGTACTCTGGAGAGTTGCATATTGTTTTGGTGTCTGATGAGGAAGCCTGTATTCCATAGAGATCTGAAATTAAAAAGGCTGATACTGGATAAGTTTTATGACTTTCAAAGGTGTTAGAATTAAAATACTCCTTCTAAACTCTTGAATTATCATAATACACAGCAAAATAATATCATATAGCTAAAAAGGCTGGTTTTTGTCACAGGTGGATTTCAATTGAATCTTCTACATCTGTAAATGAATTTTCTAATTATTTCCAAAACAAAGTTTGAAGTCAGTGACATCCAAAAACTATTTTAGAACTCTTTCCTTTCATAACTCAGGTTTGGGTTTTAAGATGTGCAGAATGGAAAACCATCTCCTTCAAGAATTTTCAGTTATAGGTATTTTGATGACAGGAAGGGCTTTTTTAGAGCATTTCATTGTACCAAATGTTTTGAATATCTGTGAGGATTTTTGGTATTATTTCCTCAGGAATACCTGCCAAAACGTTATGGGATTTTAGAGCACTGTTTGAGAATCTTTCTATCTGATTGTAGGAAAAAAATTTCAGATGTTTAAAAAAATATGTATTCCTAGATATCTCAAGATCTTTGGTATGGAATGAAATGGCGTGAGAAGCCCAGTTGAAAACAAAAACTTAGTTTGAAACAAAAAGTATACTCCAAAATATTATTTAAAATTTTCTGGGAAAGGAACAAGGATGGTTTTGCATAAAAGGGGCAGTTAGAATTTTTAAGTTTTTGCTGATTTTTTTTTTCAAGCAGGCAGCAGTTTCTAACTTTTTGTTCAGATATATTCATACCCCTTGTGCATACACACAAGAAAGGACATTATTTCCAGTTACTTTCTAACCATTCACCGGCTGCTGTTTCATTCACATGAGGAAACAAACTGGACTTTTTATCATCATCATTATCTTGTGTGTTATAAAGCAGTTTTTTACTAGCACAATTTTAATTATGCCACTAATAATAATAGCAAACATTTGCAACAATAATTCACTCAACCTTGTAACAAAGCCCTCTATCCTCATGCCTCTCAAGCCTTTGGTTGTATGAGTTCTGTAGGACTCCTGGAGAATGGAGTTTGGAAGCACAAGCTGTTATGTTGTTGTTGGACCTTTTTCATCCTAGGAATTAAGTCTTCTTTTTCTAAGCAACCCTCTCCAAATCCTTGTCCTGCTGTGTTTAGGAACTGGGCTTTACTCCAGCCAATAAAATTTGCATAAATTATGGAAGAAAAAAAGATTTGTCAAAACATGTAATAAAAATTACTTTAAAAAACCCAAAGTGTTAGTTATCATATGAATATAGTGGCTCTGTAGTCACACTTCTTTTTGGGGACATTATTGCAAGATAAGCAGCAGCTTTGGGAAGGTAATACAGGCTGTCTTACTGATAACACAAGCCATGTCCTCAGGGAAACATCATACATTCCAGCATATTTCAGGAAATTTCATAAATTTCAGCATATCTCACATGTGTCAGGCATGTCTGCTTCTCAGGATGGGACTTTTTTTTTTTTAAAGGAAATATATTTTTGGTTTTCCCAGAAAGCACGTGGGTTTGTCTCTTAGGTAAGTTATACTGTCTTAAAAAAGCCCCAAAACCATCCCAAACATCTGATTCATGAGTCTTAACCTAAATCTAGTGGGGCTTTTTTAAACAGTCAGATCTTCCTTTAAGTATCTTCCAATGATGAATACTCTCTTACTGCCCTCTTTTAACCCCCTGACTCCTAGAATGCTCTCCATGGATGAGGTATGAATATATTCACTAGGGAATCTTCTCATTGGCAGTATCATTTTATTTTTTTCCCCCTACTTGGAGATACAAAGAGGTTTAGAAGTTAAGCCTGGATCAGTGACCAGAATTGAGTACTGGATATACAGAAGGCTGTGCAGAAGATGCACATAATACTGTTTGAAGCCATTATTAAGCATTGCTGGGATTTGTGCTGAGAAGTGGAAATCCTTGCAAGTGGTATTGAAAGGGAGATGTAATAAAGTATATCTGAAATGTGGAAGTACATTCAGTTAGTATTTCAGCAACCTGAAAAACAAAAGGAAGGTGCACTAGTCAAAGAAAAGAGAAAAACTTGGAACTTGGAAATTTATGTGTTTATCATATGCTTTTTGAAAATCCTTCCAGAAAATGGTACATTTTAATGTAATTTTGAAATTTTTGGCATGTTGTTACAGTTCTTTCTTATTATTTTATTTTTTTGAAGGAATCCAAAATGTACTCAGCTTATTCTGTGCCGTGCTTACAGAAAATAAGGTTCTCTTTCACTCAGCAAGTTTTCAAAGGCTCAGTGATGCCTGTAGGGCTCTCGAGTCTTTGATGTTTCCCCTCAAATACAGGTGAGTTAAGTCTGGATTCTTTCAACTCCTTAAATAATTTAACAACTAATTTTGTAACTTTTATTACAAATACAATTTATTACAAGAACAAATTGCATTTATTTTTTGTTTATCCCAAACAAAAAGAGTTTTGCTACATTTGTTCAAATAAGCAAAGCTATTAATGATGATATGTGCCACTTCTAGTGTGTACACATCATTAATAAATATCTGATTGTATTGGGGCAGTGAAAATAATTAAGGAAGAAATATTCCACCTGCAAATGTAGGGTAGAAACCCTGCTCACAACCCAAAAGATTCTGTGGCTCAAAGATAGCAGCTACATTAGTGTGTATCAGTTCTAAGTCATTGACAAATGTCCACCAGAGAATTAATTTAAATCAACAAACTGATCCTCTCTAAAAAGCCACAGGTGGATCCAGAATTTTGAACTGGAAAACTTATTGTCAATCAATTTGGTTATTTTAGGAAGAAGATGTTTAATTCTGACCCACCTTTTTCAAACTGCTTGTATTTTAGTAGCTTGTTTTATTTAAAATATTTCAGAGATTGGTTTCATTATAATATACAATAATAAGGAAAAACTGGAAATTGGGTTTTGGAATATGTTTCTTAATAACTATAAATTAGGTGTAGAAATACATTGATCAATTTATATCCAGCTCTTGATGCTGTTTTGATGAACACACCAAGTTTTTTAAATTATCAGACCAAGTAAACACTACCTGAAATTGTGTTCTATGCATAATATTTAGGTGTCATTTCAATATGAAAACAAAATATTTCCTTTAGAGACTTCTTATTAATGATATTTTACAAAAGGCTAATATGTGGGTATATGGCCAAAAACTAATCATGTTTTTAAAATGAATGTATTACCTATAACTTTAGTGTCCCTGATTACTAACAGGAAGATTTTTTTTTTTTAAAGAAAAAAGTTGCCTTATGTGGAAGGATAGTCAGAAGCTTTTATTCTATTTCATTTCTTCTTTTCACAGTTATCCCTATATTCCAATTCTTCCTGCACAGCTTCTGGAGGTTCTCAGCTCCCCAACACCTTTCATCATTGGGGTCCATTCAGTCTTTCGCAATGACATTCATGAGCTCGTGAGTATTTGTGCCCAAAGCAGGCACAGTGCCTGCTTGGCTGTTTGTCTTGGTTTGAAAAGACAGGTGTCTGCTAAGGAAGGCAGGAGCCTCTCTTGAAATGGAGAATGTAAACCCCCTCCCTCCAGATTATTGTAATTTTGAAATTAAGGGGCTCTCAGGCAAAGATATGGGAATTAGGAATAACAGTTCTTTACTAGAAAAATTAAAATATAAATACAGTATTACAAAAAAACCAAACCCAAAGCACTGACAGAGTCAGAATACAAGCTGACACCCTGTCAGTCAGGGTGTTGGCAGCAGTCCCATTAAATGGTGGCTGCAGTCCTCCTGCAGTGGCAGATGTGGTTCAGTTGAAGAAGTGCTCCTGTAGAAGGTGCAGTTTTACTCCAAAAGTCCAGTAATGATGTAGAAGGGTCTGGTTCTCCTCTGGAATCCAGTGCAAAAAGGCTGCTCTGATGTTCCAAATCTCAGTTTTTATCTAAGTAAGAAAGGCTTGGCTCTTCTCCCTGCCTGGAGTATCTCCCAATGGGATGATGTAATTTTATCAGTCATTCAGTGGGACTGAATGGCCCATTAACAGAAGATATCTCCTTGGAGAAAGGATAGATTGTAGAACAGATGAAGATCACTGCCCCACCTGGTTTTAACAGATGGTGATAGAATACACACCCCTGGTCACATCCTGCATTGCAACCCAAGACAGTATTCAGCTGCAGAGCATTTCTGAGTGCTCTGGAGGTAGCTGTATGAAAAATTCACATATGTTCCAAATACTACTGGAAGAAAGCAAGGCAAGACAATCAGGAGAAGAAAAAAGAAAAAAAAGTCTTTTTTTTTTTTTTTCTTTTTCTCTCGTAAATACATTGAGGCTGTCCAGTCGAGGGAAATTATTGGATTCTAGTGCAGGAGGGAAGGAATGGATCCATTTCTGGCTTTGTCATCTATTTGTTCTGAGTTTGAGCAATTCACTGAGGATTTTCAAGTGTATTCTCAATTGATTTATTTTACCCTTTGTAAGTATGTGCTTGGAGAAGCTGAACCAGGGTTAGAAGGGGTGCTTAGAAACATGAAATTTTAATTCTAGTTGCCCTCACTGTGTTCCTTTGCAAACAGCCTATTAGATATCTCATGTCTCTGAACACAGACCTGGAACATCGAGAAACAAAAGTCACTTTTGAAAGTTTGGCCTAATTTCATTTTCTTTGGTTTAATTTCATTTTTCAGAGCTAGATTCAGTAATAGGAAGTATTTGGAGTATTTCCTGTATCAAAAGCATTCTGTACATTAAAGTTGGTACTGTTCTAATTTGTTTTTTTTTTAAACTTATGTGCAGATCGTTGTGCAGAAATTTGAACTGTTGTGGTTTTTTAAGCTGCATTCACTGTATGCACTTCTACTACTTCTGTTTATTCCTTACAGTTAGATGTAATCATAGCAGACCTGGATGGAGGAACAATTAAAATTCCTGAATGTATTCATCTATCCCAGCTTCCAGAGCCACTGCTACACCAGACTCAAATGGCACTTTCTCTGGTATGTTTGAATAAAATCCCTGCTTTTCACCCTCTCACCTATTTGCAAAGAATGAAAAATTTCAATATCAAGCTTTCAAGCACACTGGAAATGAGATTTAATAGAATGATTCATGCAACATTCCTGGTTTTAGAGGAGTTTATTTTCCATAGTTCGAGTTAATATCATCAGTAATGGAAATATAAAATGTCTTTTCAGTGTTCAAGAGGTAGATATTTTTCCTTTATAATGATTTTTAGTAAGAGTGTTTGAGCAGCATTATTATTACTCACTTTTGCTGCCTTTCTGTGTTTATAAATTCATTTCAACTGTACATTTTCTTGAAATTTAACAAATTAATAACCCTTTAAAGTTCATTTGTGTGATGCCCCTGTTTCAGAATTTAGGAATGATGGATTCTACTTTAGGGAGTTGCCATAAAAAATACTTCAGTTTGTCTTTTTGCTGTCATTTTAATAAGTTAGAAATCACCTTACTTGGGGCTTCTGAGCAAATCTTATCTTAAACAGAAAAACTTTTAGTCTGTTAATCTGTTTTAGCTGAATTGGCTCTAAAATCCCTAATGGTATTGATAGTTTCATGGACTGTGATAGAAGTTTTTGATAACTAAGTCACATATAGAAACTTGAAGGTGGGAAGTTAATTCCATCTTTATTTTCATGCAGTCTTCACAATTTAACTCAACTTTTTACTTGAGGTACCCAATATCAGTGAATATTAATTTGAGAAAGAAAAGAAATAACTTTTTCTCAACAAAATGAATGAAAAAAGATTTTGTTTTTAAAATTCTCTAGGTTTTGCATCCTGATTTGGAAACAGCAGATTATGCATTCCCTCCCCCACGAACAGCTTTATCACACTCGAAAATGCTGGTAAGATTTCTGTGTTATTTTCTGTGTCTGACTTGCATAAGTAGAAAACTTGAAATTTTAGACTAGCTTCCTTTTAAGAATTTTGTTTGCTTTTCCATATACTTTACAGTATTATTGGTGGAGCAAAGAAATGCTTTTTGCCCTCTAATAACATTCTGATGGGTTAGAATTTTTATAAAATCCAAAAGCCAGTTCAGTTTAAGATCACACATTGGGGCTTTTTTGTGTAGATATATTTGAAAATGTGAAACTCTTAGGTGGTACAATATATTTGTTATATGTATTTCTTGCTTTAAGATTGGGATTTTCCATTGCTGAAGACAGGGAATGTCATCCAGACTTCATTTAAACTAATGGAAGAATTCAGCTAAGATCTCACTTTGAATAGGGAAGTCTCAGATTAACAGAATCTTGTATCAAAATAAGAATTTTGTTAAATCTGAAAGAAATTACCACGTTTTCAAAAAAGTCATGGTACAAATGTACCTGCTAAAATCCTAGAGAGCAGCAGAAAATGAGCATGGCTGTCAGTAAAGTGAGCCATACAAAATTTAAGTTAAAAATAGAGCAACATTGATCATGTTCCAGTGAAGAATAAACAGCCTCTAGTAAAATACTCCAATTGTACATTCCAGCTTTATATATGTATCTTATATATTCCTTTTCTCTTTAAAAATAAGTTACAGGCTGTAATTTACTTAGGTTATATTTGCTTGTCAGCTGGTTACCTGATAGTAAACATTATTTGCTGTATGCAACATGTAAAATTAGAGTTTGTAACATAACACCATAAAACCTGAGGTCATATACAATTTTTGGGACCTCAGGATTTTTGGCATGGCTGCTGAGATTAAATAATAGGGTGGCCCAGGATTTGATGCCAGTCTTTAGTGACATCTGGACCAGGTGGAGATGTCACTGCCCCGAATCTGCTCCAGCTGTTCACATCATTTCCATTTTTCTGGTGGTGTGGATGTAAGCTCTCTTTTACTCAAATAAATGAACCAAGACTTTAAGGACCTACTATTTTGAACTTTTTAAGGTAACTCTGTCTGGTTTTGGTGGCAGAAGGTTGACAGGTGAAAATGTGAGTTGGAAGAGTCCTAGCCAGGTAGCAGGGCAAACCTGGAGCAGTGTGCTCTTCTGGCAGAGCTGCAGCTGGTGTGTAGTGAATCCAAGTGTGTAGAGAATCCAAGCCTGGATTCTCCAGCAGCAGCAGCAGTGCTACCTTAGGCTCCTGTTAATCCCTGCTGCCCCTGCCCACTCTGAAGGCACTGTTTGTGTAGTGCTTCAAAGCCACACTTACTTTAGGAAATAAACCCAGGCTAAAATAGCCTTTTTCCTTTATTTGCATCAAGTTTCTGTCATGTCAGCTCATTCATGTGGTTCATGACATGACCACCCCTCAGCCAGCCTGGCTTAGCCCAGAGCCTGTGCTGCAGGCAAAGGAGAGGTCAGCAGGGCTGAGGAGGGACTGTGAGCAGGGTCTGCCATGGCCATCTGAGCACAGGGCAGGGGAGCCTGGTGGTCTTTTATTAGTGTCTTTTTTTTGTTAGTATCTATCTTCTTTTTCCCTCTGCCTTCAGTCAGATTCAGGATTGAAGCACGAGAGATTAAGTTTTGTGTTCAGACTCGTTTGTTTATTAATTCTTGTCCATAGCACAGTGAGTGCTACAGCACTTTCAGCTAACAAGCTAAAAGTGCAAAAATGGAGCTGAATCTTGCTTGTTACAAGATCTTTTAAAGCCAAACAGTCCAATTAAAAGCTAACACATGTATATATTATTGATATTTTTGATCCAATGACCAAACATCTGTGATCCACAGTGCAGCACTTTCAATCCAACCAAAAACTACTACCTAAAACCAAGAAGGAGGAGGAATAAGAAGGAGGAAAAAGCTAATGCCCCAAAATCTCCATCTCATCCCAGATCTACTACTATATTCTAAAACCCTAAATTCCAAGCCCTTCACTGTGTGATATTGCACACTTCTATTGGAACTACACACCAGTGACAGCAACTCCATCACTCAAATTTAGGAGCCTTCTCCAAGGCTCAAAAACAAGGTCAAAAACAGTGTTCTTTTGGGGGTCAGTGCCATAGAGCACAGAAAGTTCAAAACTCCCAGGCTTCTGGGTGCCAGCAGTCTTTAAGGTCCCTTCCAGCCCCAACCATTCTGTGAGAAAACCTCATATCTGTACAAATACAAATACTGCTTCATGTGCTGCACTGCTGCACTCATGAATCTGTAGGCATTGCTCATACAGATTCATACAAAGTTGGAGAAATTCTGGGTACAAGGATGTTTTGACAGCATGCTCCATTACTGCTTGCAGGACAAAGAGGTGCGAGCAATCTTCCTCAGGCTGTTCGCGCAGCTTTTCCAGGGATACCGCTCCTGCCTCCAGCTGATCAGAATTCATGCTGAGCCTGTCATCCACTTCCATAAGGTAAAGGAGGAGCAGTTCTGTGTGTTGATGGTATTCCTTTGTGCCATGTTGTTCCCACAAGCCTGCCTTTTGAACAAGTGATGAAGTTTAAAAATGTAATTAAAATTATCTGCATGTGATAAGCACATCATTTTGGCATAGCACAATATCAGTGTGTTTTAGTGGAAGTAATTGCAGGGACAGGACAGAAATATACAACAAAGTTAACGCTGAAATTTAATACAAATAAACATTTGAGGAATCACTGTGGAGTTTTGAAAACTTCTGTATGTAATAATTTGCTTGAAGGTACTAGTTTTCTCTTTTATTACCTGTGAGATTTTAAAAATGTATGTATCAAATTTCTAGTTCTGAATTTAGGTATAAAAAGATACTATGTATAATAAAAAATTTAATCAGAAAGTACCACTTACTAGTATAAGCTGATAGCCTGGTGAAAATGCTTAGCTAGTACACAACAGTTGCTTGTAGTTGTAATTTTGATGCTGATTTTAAAAGGTGCATTTTTTTCTTTCTGTTGCAGGCAGCCTTCTTGGGCCAGAGAGGCTTAATTGAAAATGACTTTCTAACCAAAGTCCTCAATGGAATGGCATTTGCTGGCTTTGTGTCAGAGAGGGGTCCTCCCTTCAGAACCTGTGATCTTTTTGATGAGGTGAAAACTTTCTCTATTCCCAAGTAAATTACAATTTACTGTGATGTTTCAGCATGGGAAAAACTACTGGAATGCTTCTGACTCTCCACTGTTTATTATAACAAATTTATATTAATCATCTCAACTCCTATTTTCTTCTAAGGAGATATTTCTAGCTTACTTCTATGAAATTATGCCCCCTCATATGTATGAAGTTAAATAGTTGTATAAACTTTGGTAATACTGTTCCTGTTGTCAAATCTATAGCTTCATAATACATTGTATGTGCTAGTACAGAATTATTTTCAGTAATTTAATTATATTCTCTGAAATGGTAACAACTTCATAGAGAAGTATTACATTAAATACCCAACAATGTAACTTAGACCAAAAAAATTAATTTTAAAAGGCAATGCCATAGTTTTCACTGTGTTGGCTTTGAGTTGAATGTAGAGTAAAATTAGAGTGTGTTATTAATTCTGTGTTGTAGTAGTAGTACCTTTGAGAAGTTTGGATTGAGGTATAGAAATGTGAAAGGACTGGTTTATTTACATAGGACTTTCTGCCTGGTAACAAATGCTTCATAGAAAGTGAAAATATCTCATGTTCTAGAGCAATGTGACATCACACATTTTTCAGTGTTCATCTTTCTTTCCTTGGTTTCAATTTAAGATTAACATTTCATAACTTAAATAGGAAATATTTTTTTTAAAGTTGAATTATCAACATTTTTATTCTTCCTTCTTTTATAAAAAGTTGGTGGCCTTCGAAGTTGAAAGAATTAAAGCTGAAGAGGGCAATCCACCAAAAATGATAAAGCATGTTAGAGAACTTGCAGAACAGCTCTTCAAAAATGTAAGTTGACTGTACCTGCTGCATCTGTAGAGTTGAGATAACACTGAAAATTCTGATTTCTCAGATTGATCCAGTTTCTAGATAATGGAAATGCTTCTGGTAATCATCATCTACATTATGGCAAAAGACTTTGGAACTTTAGGGATCATTAAATATGTACATGCAAAGGAAATTCCATATGATATTGATTTATTAATGCTAATATTGAGTTAGCTATAGCTACAACTACTTACCTGTTTTTAGTCTGTATTTACATAAGGTCTATAAACTGCTATTTTCTCTGCTGCAACCTCTTCATGCCAAATTCATCTCTTTTCTTGCTTCTCAACAGTTTTCCATATGGAAATTGCACATTTATAATGTATATTATATATATATAGTATAATTTGGTATAATGTGTACTTTCAGCAGTTCTTTCCTACTGTGTGACCCAGTCACCCTGGTTTGCATGCACAGCAAGCATTATTCAATTTTTTTGCAACCTGTTTCTTGTACTCTTTAGGTTTCCTACAACTCCATGTCCAGTTTAATTTTTGCCTTCACATCATGTTTATTTTACATAGTGCTTTTGTAAAGCCTCTTACCATTCCATTAGCTGGTTCTGGGATGGGGCTTTTTTGTTTGTGGGTTTTAGATTTTTTTTGTTTGTTTTGAGGTTTGTGGGCTTTTTTTGGCATAGACACTGATCTCCCTCCTGCTCACACTTGTGTGTTTATTCAGACTCCACAGAGCATTATCTATTAACCATCAGCTGACACCCTTGTCACCCTTTCTTTTCTACATCCCACTTCCCCAAAACTGTGATTTGCATCTACAGTTCTGAAAAAAACCCCCACAAGACCTACCAAATGCTGCTTTTGGGGGTTTCTTTTGTGTCTTTTCTGATTATGAGATTTATTTATACCACTGTGACTGACCTGCTCCTTCACTCCCACTGGAGCTAAGTCAATGACTTTGTGCCTTTAGAAGACAAATTTTTAGTAGTTGTGCATGCACCTGTCTTTGACTAAATATAAGTGGTGAGAAACACTGCTTAAGCTGTGCCTAGAGCTGCCTGATTTTAAACAGACTGCATGATGTACTTTGACATCTTATTTCACAGTTCTAATAATCATAATATTGTACCTGTGACAATTTAGATACAAGGGAAAGAGACAAGGTCTGTTAGAGAGAGAAAATGTTTGCATGAGTCCTGCTGGTACAGGTGGAAAATCCAAGGCATTAGACCTTTAGTTAGTCTAATAGCATGTACATCTGACATAACATTTGTGATGTTCAAGATAAAAGTAACTTTTCCTGTGTATTTCCTCTGAATCTTTCCTCTCACTGAAATGGATATTGGAACAGTTATTCTCCTTTCCTGGCATTTTCTGCCCTCTGTCCTCTCTTTCCCCCTCCTGAGACTGTGTTACCTTTCTCTCCCTTGCTTCCCCTGGCATCTGCTGCTCTCATACCCCTGGATTTTTGGCTTGTTCCATTAAGTTTTCCTTTGCAGAGAATGTGCCTGGCTAAGTAGCTGTTCTGTTTTGACTCTCAAGTTGATGCATTTGATCTCCTTGTTGCCTTTGCCTCCTATAAAAAGTATTAAGCTCCTGTTTACAAGTTTTCTTCCAAATTTATTGTGCATTTACAAGAGAAACCTCATTGATGAATAGGACTCTTTGGCAGTGGTGTGTAGCCAGTAATGAGCACAGAGTCAAATTGGACAGCAATAAATTCAGATGTGATTAATGGTAACCTCAGAAGAAATGAATGAAGATATAGAAATACCCCATTTTGTATGATTACTGCACCCCTGGAACTGTGAGGTGTCATTCTGTACATGGTGGTAGATTGTCTGATGAAGAGCTTGACTGTCACAGTGGTTTATATTGAAGTCTTTAATATTCATTTATTTGCATAAAATCAGCCTAAGTTAAGCAGGGACATTCTTTTGCTCGTTTTGAATTTTGCACATTGACAAAAACAGTTTTATAAAAGCCTTTAAGAAAGTTGGGAATATTGAAGTTAATGAGTCAATGGTTGTCTGGATATGAAACATTTCATTAGTCATCTACATGAGATATTTGACTTCTTCATCTTTCAGGTATGGGAGAGTCTCCAAACAGCAATCAAATTAGATGAGACAGATGATAACAGTGCATGGTTGATTGTGTGTGTGACCTCTTGCTTTTGGCCTGCAGGAGAATCCCAACCCCCACATAGCATTCCAGAAGGTGCCACGGCCCACGGAGGGCTCCCACCTGCGGGTCCACATCCTGCCCTTCCCGCGGATCAACGAGGGCCGGGTGCAGGAGCTGCTCCAGGAGGGGCTGGCCAGGAGCCAGGGAGCCCCCCCTGCCACCCGTGGGGACAAGAAGTGCGTGGTTCCAGCAGGTCCCCCTGTGGGTATGTCCATTTGATTCCTGTCCCACCTGCTTCTCATGGATAATTAGCATGTGTTGCTCCCAGTTTCATGTTAATATTGTATTTGTATTGTATTGATCAGAGCTGAAGCACGAGAGACAAAGTTATGTGTTCAGATTTGGTTGTTTATTAATTCTCATCCATAGCACAGTGAGTGCTACAGCACCTCTAGCTAACAAGCTAAAAGAGACCAAAAATGGAGCTGTACCCTGCTCTTTACAAGGTCTTTTAAGGCCTAACTATGCAATTAAAAGCTGACACCTATATTATTGTTGTTTTTGATCCAATGACCAAACACCTATGACATGCAGTGCAGCACTTTCTATTTAACCAAAAACTACTACCTAAAACCAAGAAGAAGGAACCAGAAGGAAGAAAGAGCCACTGCTCCAAAACCTCCATCATGTCTCATACTTGTTACTATATTCTAAAACCCCAAATTCCAAACCCTTCACCATGTAATATTCCACATTTCTATTCAAAATACACACTAGTGACTCCAACTCCACACTCAATTTTGGGAGCCTTCTCCAAGGCCTCAGGTTGCAAGCAGTGTTCTTTTGGGGGTCAGTGCCAGAAAGCTCAGAAAGTTCAAAACTCTCAGGCTTCAGGGTTCCAACACATAGCAAACTCTGGGGTGCAGACTCCAGTGTTTGCCTCTGCAATTTTAAAAGCCCTTTTTTATCTGCCTTTACGAAGAAATCAAACATCCAGAGTGTGGGGGGTGTAACTGCTAAGCAAAAAAAGTGGATTTGATCTGAATTAGATTTTGAGTTGAACAATTAAACTCAATATTGTCTCCTTAGCCAGGCCTATTAAATATCACCATAGGTCACTTGAAGCACTGGCTGAACCAAGCTTTGAACCATTTCAGTTCCTCCTTTGATACCAGTGAAAGACATGTAAATTACTGGAAAAAGGCAAAGAGCAAAGATAGCATATGTCTCAAAATGAATGTATCTATATGAGGCATAAAGAGCAGATGTGGATGTTGTAGGCCTGTCATTTTCATTTTAGTCCCAAAAAGTTCTGTTACTCACAATCATACCCACTGATGTGAATGGTGGCACAAACCACCATGGTTAGTAAACTTGCACATGAAGTTGGCAGAGCTTGCAAAACTTTGAAGGATGGGATCAGAATTCAAATCCATCTTTAAAGAATGGATATCTAACCACAAAACTCCATTGAATTCTGTTCTTCTCCACTGCTTTTCTTCAAATATGGTATGGCACTTGCCTAGGCAGGATCGGCTGACCAGGCAGCAGTTCTTCAGAAATTAATTTGGGAACTTCAATGACTGTAGGGCAAACATGACCCAACTCTATCAAGCTACTGCAAAAAAGCCAAACATCTTAGTAGGATGTATAAACAGGAGCTCAGTCAGTGAACCCCATGGAGAAATCTCTTCATTGTGCTCACTAAGACCTCAGCTGGAGTGTTTGTGTCCATTTTTGGACACTGGGAGACTGTCTCCATTTTTGGTTCTGTTGGATGGATTCCATAAGAATGCAACAGGAGTGACCAGTGGCCCAGAGAATGTGACCTACAAGGAAAGATGGGGAGTTGTTTAGACTGAAAAATAGGAGACTGAGGGGACACATAATAGCAGGCTTCAATTATACAAGAGGCAGTGAGAAAAAGAAGGGGAATAATCTGCAATGATAAGAAGTAATGGGTTTAATTGCAGCACAGAAATATAGAGTTATTTGTCAGCAAGACGTGGTAAAATGAGGATTGTGAGGCAGTTGAGTGGATTTGTTGTGAAGCCATGGAGTCTCTCTTATCACAGACCATTGGGAACATATTAGACAAACATGAGAAATAACATAAATAGAGTTGATCCTGTCTAGGGACAGCAGGGTGAACTGCATGGCCTCTTGAGGTCCTGCCCTGTTTCCCTTCGGATTTATGCAAGAAGAGGATGAACTCTCTTCACCTGCCTTTGCTGTTGACTGTATCATTGAATCTGGTACTTAGGGAAAATTTAAAGGATACATGGTTCTGTTCTGTTGTCTTTCTTCAAAAGGCTGGTTGCAAGAGAGGGTTTTTTTTAATAAGTTAATTTCTGTGTCAAAGCAGGAGGTTTGCTGTTTCTTTTTCTGAGGAATAGCTTTCACACTTACACTCTATGCTTAACTGTCTCTCAGAATCCTTGGATATAAGTAGCTCATTATTATCTACTAGAAAGTCATATCCTGAATTTAGATCCTCTTTATTTGTTATTATGGGGAAAAAGAGAATGTTAGTTCTTGCATTCTGAATTTTCTTGAAAAATCAGGGCAAAACAATGCATTAAGAAAATAAGATCTCAGCAATTTGGAATCTAGATAAGAGAACAGGTTTGTCAGGTTTTATTTCATGTTGCAGAATTCTTGTCATGGCCATCGAAAAATAGTTATCTACTGCTACAAAACATGCTAAAACAGGCTATGTAGCTCACTGCAGAACACACACACATTTATTATTAATTGGTGTTTATTTATGTGTTTCATCAGTATGTTAGAGGTTGTAATCTCTCTGTGCCTGTATAAGACAAAGAGCACAAATAGAATCAACTACTCCAGTTAAAATCAGAGCACTCTCCTCTTCAAATGGCACAGGAAAAATAGAGATTTGGGATCCTTTGTTCCCATCTGCCTACAAATGGCATTTGCTTGACAGAATAAAGGGGAGGATGCAGTAATTATTTTTTAAAATAAGTTTGTGGTGTTCTTTGTGATTCTTGCAGACATTTCACAGATGTATATTCTTCTTTTTCTTTGTTAGTTTCCATAATGGAAAAAGGAAGCACAGTTTTCAACAGTGCTCAAAGGTTGGAAGTTGTTCGAAACTGCATCTCGTTCATTTTTGAGAACAAATTTTTGGAGACTGAAAAGGTAATAAAATGAAATTTTAATTGTCCCAAATTGCTCTCTATTCTGTTAATGGGCAAATGGAGACTGGCCTAATCACAAAGTACATTTTGAAGTTCTGTTTCAAATGATAAGGATTATTTTGGCCATTTAAATGAATGAAGTAAGTAATAATCATTTAAATGCAATATTGTGTGTAATATGAGGCTAATGGATTTGAAAACCTGTTTCTAATCTGGCATGACTGAGTTGAAAACCCTTTTTGCAAAGTTTATTGCTGTTATAAGCAGCATTGTCCACATGATTTTTTTTTTTTTAAAGAGGTTGGTGTATGTTGGTCTAGCAGCATTAATTAGAAGGAATGCAAACAAAAGGTACACATGTGCTTTGGTGTTTAACAGCCAGTGCTCTTTGGAAATTTTCAGTACAGTCAATTTTGCTGGTTTTAAAAATCAATAATTTGATAGAACTCAGAGATGAATATAAATATTTGGCATGTCTGTCTTCACTGAAATGTGCCAGTGAGTTGATATCTTTGACATTCTTATTTTGTCTTCATTAAGAAGTTGTCAAGTTTTGTAGATTCTGTCCATAGAGTTTTTGGGTATTGATTGTAGAACAATCACTCAAACTTACAATCAAATCTAATTCTACATATGAAAATGACTGTAAAATTCTTTTAAGAAATTTTTTGGTTTCTCAGGGAAGTATCACCTGTGTATATGCTGTGCAGATCAAGATAGAAAGT
Organism: Oenanthe melanoleuca; assembly: GCF_029582105.1. Classification (NCBI taxonomy): domain Eukaryota; kingdom Metazoa; phylum Chordata; class Aves; order Passeriformes; family Muscicapidae; genus Oenanthe; species Oenanthe melanoleuca. Next base: position 10,812,254 of record NC_079339.1, read on the forward strand.
GAGATTTGCTTGATTTCTGAGTTATGGTGTCAAAATGCACATGGGGAAAGTCCTAATGAAGTGTGTAACTCTTTAAGAGAGCACAGTAGCTTTTAACCTCATTCAACTTCCAGGCACTTGGTAAAGTTCAGTGGATTTTTTTGTCCCTCCATATGGCAGATTTTTCCTTAGCAAATAGGCTGCCTTTTCTTACTTAGCTGTTACCTCCAGCCTAAAGGGCCACAGCTGATAATCACTGTTGTAGCATTTGCTGCATCTTTAAAACTTTGATATGAATATTCTGTTGGCCCCAGTTTGGGATAAACTGCATGACAATCTAGTGACCTTACTGCTGTGAGAGCTGTACCACTTCTAAGCCCATTTGTTATTCATTGCTTATCACAAAATGTGCTGCTCAGCCTGGATAGGCAAACTCCAGCCCTGGCCTGGCTGTGCAGAGCACTTCATCCACAATAATCCATTTCTGATTTCACATCCATTCAATGCCTGTCCATATCAAACGGTTTCTATTTACAGGTGTAGGTGAGAAATGCTGTTTAATGCATTTGGGAAAAAAAAATGGGAAAAATTTAGTACTTAGTAACTTAGGCAAAATAAACCATTATGTGAAAGTTTGATATTTAAGCTAATGGGTAATTACCAGAGTTGTTCTTTACTGTCGCTTGCAGTTTCTTAATAAAAAAATGAATGCAATTCAGTATGAGTAGTGCCATTTCATTTCATTTCATTTCCATAAAGTGAGATGTTTCTCTGCAGACCCTGCCTGCAGCTCTGAGAGCCCTGAAAGGCAAAGCAGCTCGGCACTGCCTGACTCAGGAGCTGGGCCAGCACGTTAAAGAAAACCGAGCAATCCTGGACCATCAGCAGTTTGACTACATTGTGAGAATGATGAACTGTGCTCTGCAGGTACAGTATGGCAGGGCTTTGGCCTTGATTGTGCTTCTCTTGTTTAGGATTGGGAGAAGCAAAATTGCCTAGAGGGTTGTGGAGAAGTAAAATAATTAAATTACTCGACCGGGTTCTACAGTGATGTAGCAGATACTACTTGATGGTGCATTTAAGATATTTTGTTGTTGAAAGAGTAAAAGACAAAGCACTCAGGTCTGTACAGATTTGCCTGATATGACAAGCAGAAAGAAAACTGTTCCCATTATTAATAATTTAGATACATTTTAGTTTTGGTAGGTACTGAAATGATTTTATTTAATGGCTTGAAGTGCTTTTTTTTAATGAGTGGGTCTTGGCTTTTCCAGGTAATTTTCAATCCAGACTTCCTCAACTGTGTATCAACCACTGCTCAGTTGAAAATCCCAAAAGTTTGTCTTCTTTGTTTAAACATAGATTAAGAAAACATATTTTCTGCTTCTGTGGCTCATGGTGGCAGTTCTTGTCACAGTGACATCTCAGTTTGTCAGAAACTCTCTGCAAGTGTTTGCAGTTCATTTCCAAAGTTAATTCCACTGACAAATTATTATGTGCTGAATAAACCTCAACATATGGTGGCAGCTACCTAGGAAAGCAGAATATGTGGGTGACTTCTTCTGACTTTCATTTCAATAATTGGTCTGTTTTCCCTTGTTCTCAATTCATCATCTGAAGTATTTTATAGACTTACATGTTTTCAGTCTCTTGTCTGAGAATGCAGTGGTATTTTTATTAACTTGTAATGCAATCATATTTGGTTATAACTTTTTCTTTTGTTGACCCTGTCTAAGTTATTGTATCAAATTAGGGACTTGACAGAGGCCTTAGTATTTTAATCCCACTCTCCTCTAACCTAAAACCCACTGAAAATGGTCTGCAGCAATTTAAAAAAGGTAGACCCACATTTTTAAAAAGGTGAGTGCTAAATGCCACATTCACTGAAGTGTAGAAATAAACATTGACTGAGCAAATACTACCTTAGGTCACCATCAAATGCAAGTTTTGTTGCCTGTTGCATTTCTTATTTGTTCTCAGTAAAATATTTTTCAGCTGTTGTGAAAGAAGTTCATCTTTGTCTGAGCAGTGTCTTAAAAGCAAAACTACCTGCAGTCAGCAGATGAAAATCAAAGTTGACTGGCTGAAATTGCACAGCACATAGAATCTGCTTTTTGGCACAAGTCTTCACCTTTTCCAACCCCTAAATTTAGCTTTAGAGTTGGAAGAAAATTGGAATTTATTTGTGAAACTCTATTTCTCTGTCCAAAATTCTGACTAATGGAATATTGCACCTGCTGTGTATTCCAGAGTTAGAAATCTTCTTTCAAACCAGAAAGCAGAATTGTATAGATGTGTCACAGATTTTGCTTCTACTTTTTTGATCATTCCTGAGTTAAAAAACCATCCAGATATTTTTAGACTATAGGAACAAAATACAAATTCCCTATATTTCTGTATCTTAGAAGAATAATAGCAGAAGAAAATGAAATTTGCTTTTCTGAGGAAAGGAATACTGACATCATCTTTTAATAAAATAATAAGAGCCAATTTTACTCTGGAAGAAAAGCTTTTTTTTTCCCATCCTGGTGATTTAAAGGCCCAAGAAGGAGCTTAAATTCAAGGAAATGAATGTGTCTGAAGAGTTGCTGAAATTAAAACAGGCTTGTTTTTCCTCAATTAAACTAGCAAATATAACTCAAATCATGCAGGGGAAGGAGATCAGATAAGGATGCACAGTTTTTATGCCTTTCCTCCACCAACAGTATTTTTGTATCTTTGAAAATATGAAATGAAAGTTTTCATTTCTCAGGAGTAAGCTTGGCCAGCATAAAAACATCTGAACTCCTGACACTGGGCAGTGAGTTAGAAGCAAGTATTAATAACATCTACTTTCATGACATATGAAGTTAGTTATTAAGATAAAAACATGATTTATGGTTTGTCTATGCATTTTGCTCAAGTGTGTTATTTGAAGCAATGTGTAAATTGTGACATTTTGGAGCTTCCCTGTATCAATTCAAGAAAAAAAGCACATTATCAAGAACTTATTTAAGTTTGCCCTTGCTGCAGTGGGACTCAGCAAGTCAGCATTTTGCTGTAGACACATGAATTCTGTTAGCTGCAGGTCATAAGACCAAGTAACTTAAGCAGTGTCTGTTAAAAGACACAAAAATCTAATTTAATAAATGTGGTCTTAACTGGAGATGTAGTGAAGCTGTAGGGAAATACCACATTAATTATTGATGGGGTTTTTGGGGAGAGTCAGGTTGCAGTAGGGCTTTCAGACCTCACTGAACCACTGGACTTGTAGAAAGTGCCTCAATCTCACCAGCAGATTTTTCTGTTAACATGATTGCACATTGCCATTGGCTTCTGCAGGATGCAAACTGGAATCCTGCTGTGGCTGGAGGCACAGGGAGGGTGATCCAAGAGCTGAGAGGAAAGGAAGGGATGCCCTGGCAGAGGGGCAGAGCCCTGGCTCCCTGCAGGGCACACTGGGGCGAGTGGGGATGTGTGTGCAGCAAGCTCCAGTGCCATGGTTTGGGACACCAGGCTCACCTGCTCATCCAGGTGGGAAGTCTGATGCTCTCCAGCCACTAAACCTCTGCTTATAAATTGGTGAATTGTTTCAAACTCAGCAAGTCAACATTTTGCCATAGACACATGAATTCTGTTAGCTGCAGGTCGTTAGACCAAGTAATTTAAGCAATGTCTTTTAAAAGACACAAAAAATGGAAAATTTTGAGAGATGCATGTTGGCCATTTCTGGAAAATCTTTTGGACTGAAGTCTTTGTCTTACTGTGAAGTGCCAGGTGTTAGGAAATCAGGAAGATTGCACTCTGCAAATCTAATGCAGAGCTCTCCATTGCTAGTCAAGATTTGTCTGATTGTCTAGTGTCAGGTTTTTTCATTTAATAGAATCTATTATGTTTTCTTACTGGAGTCCACAAAAATAAGGATCAGCTGCATTTTCAGAGCTTCTGTATGCTCATTTTGTGCATTAAGAGCAGTATGTTAACAAAATGTTTGTGATAATCCCACCATGTGTTTTATTGCTGGTCTCATATCTGTCTGCTCCCACAGGGTTTGAGATAAGGAAGTGGAATAAAACACTCCTACTATTGCTTCAAGTGAATAGCTATTTGATTTTAGTGAACAATTCCACAGGCTGTATTTCCCCAAGGATCTGATCTAGGCATTTGTCAACTGGGAGGAAGTGAGGGTGGTATTTTACCAATTTCTCTAGAGAGGATAAAAGTTGGACTTGCCACATCTCTGGTGGTTGTCAGCTTGAGTTCTCTCAGTCCAAGAGGGGCATTGTTTTAAGCTGTTATTCTTTCCACTGACAACAGGTAGAACCTGCAGATTTTAATAGGCTTATGATTTGTGGAACAGTACATTAGAGTTTCATATTAATCTGCCTTCTTTAGCACCTGTGGTGGAGTGATGGAAGCCTTACAAATACAGGTAAGGTAAGGTATGATGCAGCAGGTCAGGACTCAAGTGTAAAAAACATGCTCTTCTTTGTCTGAGAAGTATTGGCAACTACTGCTGCTGAAATAGAAATGAGAGAAGTATTTCTGATCGATTTTAGTAGTAGGAAGATCAAAATTACATGGAGATTGTAATGGTCACTGATTAAAGCAGGTACCTTCTGCTGAGGGCAATTAAATCACCAACTACTTCCTTTTATCTCTGCTAGGAGTTGTGACTGACCACTTGCTGAAAACAAGTGTCATGCTCTGAGTAAGACTCTTTCCTCTGACAAATCATGTACTGTGGCAAACATTTAAATCAGCCTGTCTCACCATAGTGTTTAATACCCTTGATAGAGGAGCAGGAGCATTATGTTCTGTCCCATATGTTATGTGACTAAACTACTACTAAAAAACACCTGCAGTGTTGTGAAAGCTTAATATATTGATTGACAATTCAGTTCATTCAAACAGATGCCATTGCAGATAAAAATGTGAAATTCTAGCTCTAAACACTATTTCTGTCATACTTGCTTTCCTCTGCTGTGGTTACCTCAGAAAAATTTGCAGTTCCACATAAATTGCTATTTTTTCATTATTTGTCTGTCATTATTTCAGACATTTTTCTTTCTGCTTTAATTTTCTATAATAACATTAGCTGACATCTTAGAAAAAAATACTTAACGTTTTTTTGCAACTAAAAAGCCTTTTTATTTTTAGCAGGGAAACACCTGTATGTAGTTATGTTTTCAGCAATACATTGTACTTTTAGGATTTGTTCAGACATTGTGGCAGAAACCATCTCAAGGCTCAATTTGCATACTTCTCCATTCATTTATTGCAATCATAACTTGTCCAGAATTTCAGTTCTCTCTCTAACTTTCCTCTGGCATCAGCAAGTGAGCACTGTATTTTGAAATGTGGTTGCACTTAATTTGATAAAGTGTAAAAGGAAGAAGAGGCCTGACTACACTTTGGGGATGGTATTTGATAACCTGAAACAATTTCCTTATTAAAAAGGCATTCAAGGCAATTTGCATAAAGTATGTAACAGTAACAGTGAATCTTCTTAAGAAAATGTATTTCTGGGGAAAGATTCTCTTCAGATAATGCAGGACTGTGAGACACCTTCTTTGGGTATTTGGAACAGATAAACCTTCTCATTTCAAAGGAAGAGCTCCAGGATGTTGTGGTACAGCAGTGCCTAAGATGTTGGTCAGTAACATTGCCTAACTGCATATTAATGCTTTTGTTTGGCAAATGTGTGTCAGATTGGAAAACACATCTGCCCCAGACATCTGGATTCTTAATCTAAATGTGGTTAAAGCAGCAAAAATGTGCATTAGACTGATAAATACATAAATACTCAGAATTCTGGTCTTAAGATGTGGGGAGGAGTGAGATCTTCTTGTGATGTGATTTAATCTGAGAGTTACACAGTCATCAGTGCTGGTTTAGGACCTGCTCCAGTGTCACATCTATGTCAATACACAAGTGTTGTACCACTGTAACTGAGAGAATATCTTTAATAGTAGACTAATTAGTCATTGTTTTAGTGCTGTGGGAGGTTTCTGATAGATTACTGTGGCTTTCCATAGTGGCAATAACCAGATGTTTGATATTCTAGAATAAGCATAGTTGCAGTATACAGTATGAAACACAACTTAGTAGGAACCAGGACAAAATATAAAATGTGACCTGTAGTAGGTTGCAACAAAGACACATCTGGGCCATCATCTGTTCTCCAAAGTTGGCCAAAAGCAAATGGAAGATAATATTTTACCTCTAGAACTTTGCTTGTGATTCTTCTGTATCACTTTAGTGTAATAAGGGCCTCTTTGTAGCACTTACCATGCAGCCTGTTGTGAAAGAAATTTTGATAAGCAAAATTAAAAACAATGACATTCTATAAATAATATTTCTTTTTCTTAGGCAAGTAACTTTTGTATTATATTCTGCCACCAGATAAAGTTTTAAAACCTATCAGTCAGTTTAAAACCTCTCAGAATTCAGAGGTTTGTGAATACTGTCCAATAACAAGAAAGATTTTATTATTCCTGAGAGAAAATCAGCTCGGTGTGTGTGTCATATGATTCAAATTCTTGGCAATGTGAAGGTTACATGAGCTAGCATTTCTCATATTTTATGTTGAAAACTATGTTGCTAAACATCTTTATTTTGGAGGGTTACAGTATATTTGTCTCCTTTTGGACTTTTATTTCATGACCTGTCTTTTGTTACTCAGTTTGACTTGCATTCCTGGAAGCAGAGTCTCAGAATTCATGTTTGAAAAACAGCACTATTTAGAAATATTTAAAGGTATTTTAAAGCATACAAAATTGGACATGAAGAGGAATCATGGGAGTTTAACAGGCCCCCACTTAATTCTTTTAATTCAGCAGTTATTGCCAGTTTGAACTTTCTCATCATGTTAGATGTAGTAATGGTATTAATTGAGTGGGAAAAAAAGGAGGTTCCAGTGTTCAAGGCTTGGTCTTCAAGCTTCCAGATTTAATTTTGTATTGTGCTTCCACATTTAATTCTGTATTGTGCTGAACACCATTTTGGTAGGGGTTTTTTTGGTCATGTCATATGATTTCTCTGATACATGATTCCCAAAGAGTATCCTGCTGACTTTTTAGGGGTCCACCTATAAAATTCTGGGCTTAATAAAAAAAGTTGCTATTCCTGAATTTTTCTGGTAATGGTTTTATCCCAAGAGATTGCACAATACCAGAATGTAATTGCACTGATATTGACCTGATAGTGGTCCCATAATTTCTCTAGAAAAAAAATGGAAGCACACTGTACAAGATTGTATTGTTGATCAGCTTTCATTTTTCCTTTCTTCACTCTGAGGAACATGCTGTTTGTTATACTCATCCCATCTCAGAGGATGGCCACAGAGTCCTGGGGGATTCCAGTCAAGGGTGTCTGTGAAACCCAGAAAGCAGAATTGCTTTCTTTTCAGGGCTGCCTGTGTGTGTCTGTATCATGGGTTAGGGGGTGTGTGCTGCTGTCATGGCACTGCCAGCTTCTCTGCCCCTGCTGGAGGTGTTCAGTCAGTGTTTCCTACACTACAAGTATCAGGGGATGACCCCTTTGGCACAGCAGTAACCATTCCTTGGGCCAGGACTCTGCTGGTGTGGGTGCCAGTGTCCAGGTAATTCCTTGCAGCATCCTTGGGGACATTAGTGTGTGCTGTGGTGTCCCCAGTGAGGTGTCTGGCTGATTCTGCATGTGTCCCACGCCCCAGGGGAGCTGGCCCCAGCTGTGTTAAACTGCCTCTGTGGTTTTAGCAAGGATGGGTTTTTGATGATCAGGCAGCAGAAAACCATGGCTGTTTCACACTGGGGCTGTGCCAGCAGTGCTGTTCAGGAATGAGCTCGTGTGTGGCAGGGAAATTCCTAAATTGCAGTTTTCCTGCAGGCTTCTGAGACCCCGCTTCTGTTAATCTTGACTTCTGCATGGACCTGCCCTGCAGAACTATTGCACAAGACTGTTACTAAAGGAAAGGAAAAGAGAGGGATTAGCAGAAATGAGAGTCCCATGGCGTGCTCTCCCTTCTTGCATCTGCCTTCAACTTCCCTCCTGGCTTCTGACCAAAACATGTGGTGCTCACACACTTCCTCCTCCCCTCGATGTGTACATGTGTGCACGTGCATACCAGAGCAGGTCCAGCCTTGTTTTAAGGGTCTGTGCTTAAAATTGTATAAAAATATCAAATGATAGCAGGGTGTTGGTTTTTAATACAAGAAAAAGCAGAGCTGCAGTGAGCAGTGGCCTCAGCAGCTCCTTGGGCTGGTTGCAGCTTTGGGGCTCACAGGAGAATTTCCCTGGCACGGGTGAGGAGGGTGCTACAAACCCATCCATCCCAGATGGGTCTGTGTCCTGTTGGGCAGCTGGAACAGACTTTACTCAGGCTTTACTCTCCATGGATGTCTCCTTGTTGTTGGCCTTCTGTTCAGCCCTGTCAGGTTTGCTGTTGGTGCAGGATGTGCTCCCCTGTGTTTGCTCGCATGCAGGTATCTCACTGAAACCATGGAGCTCCTTGGAGGGTTGACATGGAGCTCTGAGTGCTCTGAAGTGATCATTACTGTTAATTGTGGCCTTGTGGTTGCCAAGTGTTCCTAATGACTCCATGTTCTGAATATTTTTGGTTGTTGTGATGAAAAGCAGACGTGTTTGTACTCTGCTTACTGCTGTAAGTAAAACATGGCTGGGTTTGGAATTGTGTTGTACTGCTGTGCAGTTGCTCTCCAGCCTGGCTGGGAAAGAGGTGAACTGATGAAAGGTAGTAAAAAACAAACCAACAACAAGTCTTTCATGTTGGAAAGAACAGGCACTTTGCTAATATAACAAGCTATGTGCAATCAGTGACTTCTGTTTTTTACAGGTTTTATGTCTATAAAAACAAGGAAGTAACACATGGAATTTAGGTTCTCTCTAAGATGTTAGGTATGTTTACAAAGTGTGTTACAGTACAGGTCCATCATTCCCTATAGGTATGTGTATAACACTGTTAATTATGTGTACATGCACTTCATCTGCTCTGAGTGCCATTTAATGTGTACAGGAAGGGGCAGAATATTGCATGGTATTGATTTGCTGTACCCATGCAGTGACTGTACCACTGTGGCCACACATGTGCACAGTCTGTTTTTTGGAAAAGGAATTCCTGTGTAACATGGTGTCTGATCTTCCTTCCCCTGCACTTCACCTTTCAAGGACCTGGTAAGCCCAGACAGAGAAGCTGCAGTGAGACATCTCTGCAAGGTCTGCTGCCTTGGCCACCAGGAGAAACACACCAGATGGACAACTGGTTTGTTGTTTCTATAAGGAATTTTATAAAACTTCTCTTTCTAAGTATTTGATTTTGCAGGAATTTGCATGGTGTGTCTGTAAGAGCCTCTTTATTTTTTAAATACAGTCATTTCTGAAGCAGTCTTCTAATCATTTGGTTGCTGTCATGTTTGCATAACCTTTGGTTTAAACAATTGAGATTTTGGCAGCTTTCATTCAAGAACTGAAATGTGGTGCTGAGAGAAATACCATAAACACAGGCCAGTTCTGAGTTTTGTCAGTATTTTGTGTAAACTTTGACAAAATCATGAATATGACAAACAAACAGTAGTGAACTGTGTGACATTTTAGAATGATTTCTAAGGAAAAAAGCATTAGGATCAATTTCTTTGCAGTAAAATACTTACCTCTGCTGTTACATTGGAATTGTGTGCCATTGTAGAACAAGAACACAAAATAAGGTGTGAAAAAAAGAACATTTGACAATCTGCATATGTTGTAAAAAATTCTTGCAGCTGCTGACATTCTTTTTCAATATTACAGCCCAGAATTATGACTTAAATTAATTGGCTTTTAGGATGCATGGAAAATGCCATGTAAACATGCTTTAATGAGGATTATTTTTAGTAATTCCCTCCCTGTACTCAGTCACAGGGGCAGGCTTTGGTGTCTAGTGATCCAACAAAGTATTTAAATATTACTTTACCTAATTACTATAGATAAAACAAACAAACAAATCCCACAACCCCCTTTCTCCACCTCTCCCCTAATTCTTGAACTCTAAAGTCCAAAACTCCACTTAGGAGCTAAGAATTGGAGTGGAAAGTGCATGTTTAACAGTCTAAAGTCCCACAATGTTTGTAAGTGAACAAATTGATTTGATTTTCTGTACAGATTATTTGACTTTTGAGGACAAAAGTAGCTTCTTTTGATTAAGTCCTTTAGTAATTTGAACACTTTGTAAAACCTTTGGAATGTTAATTGATTAAACATCACTTTAGGGAATACAAATCCTTTGTTATACCTCAGTAAATTCCATACAATTGACATGTAATATTCTTTATCCCTTCCAGGAATATGGAATGAAATATCTTTCTAGATCTTACTCTAACTGTAGTAATAATAATACACTTAAAATCAACCTGTTTATGAGGGTGCCATGATTTTCAGCACTTCTTTTTTAGAAACTTCATATTTTCCTTGTCTGCATTATAATACTCTGTAATATTCTAATTTACAAATTCAATATAATATATGAAATATGAAAATTATACAAAAACAATAGGCATCAGAATTTACTAATTTAAAATTACTCCAGCAAACCATAATTAATTGTTCCAACCAATTTAATCATAAGGTAATTCATAGAGATTTTCACCAAAATCAGGTATGTAGCACCTGTTGTTGATAAAGCAGTGGTGAATTTTGGCTGCATCATCACAGTCACGTCTCGTTGCACAAATGGGCTCCAGCAGATGACACAGCAGCATCATGCTTGTGCACAGCTCTCACCCTGTGTATTAATTTAGAAAATGCAAATCTTCCTTATTTTAGTTTCTGTGCATAGGAGAAGATTTCAAGAAGGAGAACGGTGGTGAGTAAGAGGATTTGAAATTTTTAGGAAGTTGTTGACTAGCAGCACCTGGCAAGATGTCTTACAGGAATGAACCAAAAGCTTCTAAATGTCCTTGCAAAACAGTAAAGAACAAGATCTAAAATATTAGCAGCATAAGGAGCTTGGACAAAATGTGGCCATCAACACTATCATGGTGCTGAAAGAGAAGGTAAGGGGTACTCTGGGATGCAGTCAGCTATGATAGTGAAGGTCTGCCTGAAAGCTTGAGGATTTCTTTGCTACTTAGAGCTGCAGATAAGAAAAAGGAATGAGAAGATGGTCAAATGCATCAGGATTTCTTGTTAGGAAGAGACACAGATAAGAAATATTTATAATTTGAGTCATCACATTTATTGTACATGGCTGATAGTTCTTGGTGATACAGTGTGTTTAATTCAGTATATGCACTAAATAACACCGTGCTGTCCAGAAATGATCTGTTGATCTTCAGAATTGTGTTCTGCACTCATTTGGTGATTGCTAGTGTGTTCTTTGGAATTGGAGTCATGCTGGTTTTAGGATGCCAAAGCCATTGCTAATGCCTGAACTTCTCAGTTTTTGTTTTCACTACCCGTTCTTTTTTATCCAGCCATTGCAATCTGGCTCATCCTGCTGAAAGCTCCAAACATGAATTGTGAGGAAAGAATTTCAAACAGTATGACTATGGTTGGGACTTAAAACTTCACTAATATTTCACTGTACCCCAAGGTACAGAAGTTTAATAAAACTTCTTGTTGCAATTTACTGTGATTACATAGCAGAACTGCTCTTTTTGCATTTTTTCTTAAAATGTCAATGAAATAAGGACAAAGCAGGTGTTTGGAACAAAACCTGCTGGAAGGAAGATCAGATAGCCTAGGAGAAGATTTGTTTAGGTTTTAAATTGGATTAACTGGCAATCCAGAATCTGGCAAAGAAGGCTTTCTCTGTGGCTAGTTAGCTGGATGTTGCTACTAGCAGTGATTTAGAATGCTGTGGAACAGAAAGGGATCGTACCAAGATTTCCTAGAATTTGTACCAAAGAAGGAATTTTGCTGGAAGACAATGCTAGTACACTTCTGCTTCTTTGATTCACACAGCAAGCTCAAGGATGTCTTTTTTCCTTTGGTTGTGTTTGCCCCACCAAACAGCTTTTACAGAGATCAGGATTTTTTTTAAGGACATCCAAACATGCCTCTCCAGCTAGATGACCAACTAGTATGTTTTGGGAGTTTACTTTATGACTTCTCTAACCAAAGTTGGAGGAGTTACTTCATGGACTTCTAACCTTCTTATTTCCTGAAGCCCTTTAAAAATCCCAGAGAAAAATATCAATTCAGCAAGCTTTAAAACTGAAGGATTCTGAAGGTAGTTCTTCAATTGCCAGTTCAAAATTGGTTTCTTCCATTGTCTTTATCTCTTAAAAAAAGATGCATCATTCTTGTTTTCACTTGGATTTTTAGAAAAGCAAACATTTTGTTAATAACCAAGAAATTAGTTTTTTCGTAAGAAACAGTTCCTACATCTCCTGTGCATTTATTAAACTTTTATTATTGAACCGCCAAAAAGTGTAAGATTTCAAATAAAATCTGTATCTCTATGAAAGGGGCGGCTGCTGTCCATGCACTGAAAAGTACAATCAAAGTTTAAATACTTAACATTAAGTTAAACAAAAATATTGTATTTTCTATGTTTTCCTTTTCCATAGTTTAAATATTTGTATTGGAGTATTTATTTAATTGATGGATGTTATCTTGGAGGGAGCACTTTACTAAATCAGGCAGGCTTGAAATGTCTAAATCTCTTGGGCTTTTCAGGCTTTGTAGCAACATTCTTCCTTGATCACAGAGATTTGATGTGTTAATCAAGGTGGACACTGCTGTACAACATGCTGCTTAATCATGCACAGCATATGTCTTTCAGTTTCCCAAATTTGCTTTGAGTATTATTTTCTATGGACTGTTTGTCCTTTAAATGACTTTATTACTGGAATTTTTTTTCTCCAGAAAAAATGGGATATTTCTGATAGCAGCTCTAGTAACATGATTTTTTTTTTTTTTTTTTGTGATGTGCAGTGTGCTTAATTCTGGTTGTTGTTACAAGGTTGATTTTTGGCTTAAGCAACTTCTACAACAGCTTCCATTAATGTTGTTAACAGTGCACTACTCTTTGAAACATAGCAGAAGATTTACATTCCAGCCTATTAAGGAGCAGAGAGGTCTGGCAGCAGGGCTGGCAAGGAGGGATTTTAGGTTCTGTCAAGTCACCAGCACAGCTAACACAGTGCGTCATCTGTGCCTGAGCGTGGAAAAGCCCTCGCTGGATGAATTCAAGAGTCAGAACCTTATAATGAGAATTACCTCAGAAAAACCCACAAAATGCCCCTTGTCATCCTTGAAATTCTGCAGCCATTGCAGGTCATCCCAGAAATATCCTCTTCCAGCAGCTGACACTTGTTTCATGGATCCAGGAATGGAGCTGCAGCAACAAAGCTGATCCAAGAAAACTTCTTGCAGGAGCAGCTGGTCGGTGTCGTGCCTGTTGTCCTTCGGTGCAGCTGTACACAGACTATCTGGTGCCCCTGCCAAAAGTGTAGGAAAGCTTTGCAGTACTACCAAGGTTGGCTTAAAAAGCCCAAAGCTGTGTTGCAGCAAGATGTCAAATTCATATTGAAAAGAGACCCCATTTTGGGCAGTTGGTGGAAAATGCCTCTGCTAGAGGTAGTGCCAAAGCCAGGCAAGCATGGGCTTGGGTTCCCTGAAGCACCTGCCAGAACCCTGTGGATGCATTAGATATAGATATAGATATAGATATAGATAGATTAGATATAGATATAGATATAGATATAGATATAGATATAGATATAGATATAGATATAGATATAGATATAGATATAGATATATAAAATTGACATCAGCTTTCTTGCCAGTAATTTCTGTCTGTGCAGGTTGAGCGCAGGTTGTTTTCATATATTTATTTAGGCTTTTTGGGATTCTTTAAGTTGTGCATTCTCTTAATAGCTTCAGTCTCTTGGTTGAGATCCATAAACTTTCTAATTGTGTTGTTCTTTTGCCCCTGCTAGAACTCTTTGTGAGAGTAATGTTTTGGGATTTTTGACTTGGTTTGACGTGTATAGCACAGCACATGGCTCCCAGTGCTGTCTGTGTTTCCACGTGGAGTTACCCTGTCCCTTGTACAGAACTTTGTCTTTGGGAGGCTCAGGAGGCTCTTTCAGTCTGTGTCTGCCAGGCTGTGATGCCAGTCAGCAGCATCCCAAATGATGTCAGTCAGAAATGTGATGAAGATGCATTTCATGCTGTTTTCCATGTTGTTAATGAAAACATTCATGACAGTATCAGACCCTGAAAACAAAATTCAGAGCCACCTGCCTGTTAAACCTAGAGCCTGACAGTGCAGTCAGTTTTCCACTCTTTCTCACTCTGCTTGTCCCCAAGGGCACCAAAGGAGCCTGCAAAAGACAGGCAGCTCTTTCCTCAGACACGCAGCTTGGTATTTCATTGAAGAATATGACCCAGTTTTCTTTGGTAAGCTGTTTTTTTTGTGTTCTAAGTCACTTTTGTGTTTTTCCTGTGTCTGGAAATTCTCTCTATAAGGACTTGCTCCCTTCTGTCCAGCCCATAGCTCCCCCAAACTCGTTCCTTGCCTTCTTTGAATTGTTATTGAAGGTTTTATTTCTGTTCCCCAGAAAATCAGTTGGGAACAGATGGAATCTCCCAAGGGAAAACCTTGAGGATTAGAAGTTCTCTTTCTGAAGATGATGTCATTGAGGGTTCTTAGCATAAATAAAAAATTATTTTGCTGTCATGTGCTATTCAGTGGAAAATTTTCAGTGAGCCCTACTTCCAAGTTACATTTCATCAGACACTGTTCAGTTTCTCCATAGTGAACTAGACCCAAAATCTTTTGGTAACTGATTTGAACTGAGCATCAGCTCATTACGTGAGAGAAGATGGATGTAAAATTCCACTTCTATCCAAATGTTATCCTTCTAAAGTGAAAAAGTGATTTTTCAGTGAATCACTTTACATACCCATATAAATCTGATTTATTTTTTGTCTAGTTCATTCCTGTTAAGCTGTAAAAGCTGTATAGAATGTGCACTAATGATGTGATGCATTTTTATTAAAAGTATGTGAAATTGGAAAATCACATGAAACTTAGAAAAGAGCAGTTAAATTAAGTTATACAAGGTGAATGACTTTATGACTTTGCTTAAAAATTTAGGAGGGGAGGTGCTGCTGGGAGTAAGGATGTGCCCTGTGTACTTGTGAGCTGCTTTGTTAATATGTAACTGGACTACACTGTAATATGGCATCTATTTTAATAGTTCTTTTAAATGTCTTAAGCATTTATCTGTTCCTTAACTCAATCAGCTGTCTGTACAGCAGTTTACAGAGTACCCTGTGTTAATGTTTTGCAGTGGCTGCAAAAGTGTTTTGGTCTACCAGAGCTCAATGAGTACACTGCAGTTCCTAGATGTATTATGAACTAATCACCCCCTCCAACTGAGCAGTTAATGGATATTGATCACTTTTTTGTCATGAGTTACAATGTACTCTATCATTGGAGTGTTGTTTGTCAAACTTGTTACAAATTGCTGTGCAGGACCTTGTATCACAGCTGGTGTAGTTTAAGGTTTGGACAGAGTCACTGTGAATGAAGCCCTGCTGTGAAATAAAAGTCAAAAGGCATCTTGGCATCCCAACCATTTCCTTGGGAGAAGATTACAGCCTGAGTATGTTGAACTTTATTGCCATGGGCCTCATGACAGTATTCAGAAACATGCATGGCATTTCTGTTAAAGAAACTCAGATGTGCTGAGACGCGAGGGATGGCATTCTTGTTTTTATCAGTATCTTGCAAAAAAAAGCTCAGTGTTTTTAGGCTTTTGGGGTCCAGGAAAAATACAGTGACAAATGTGTAATTTATGCACATAAAAATCGAGGTTCCTGATCTCCTAAACGTAATTTGTAACGAGGAGGAGGAAATGACTAACCTCAAGCCTAGACGGAAATGTATTTATTGGGAAAGTGTGGGGGTGGGGGGGGCTTGACAGCTCTTCCTTGAGTGAAATGTTGTTTCTTGTTTTCACTTGCTGTGAGATCAGCAGTAGGATGGGGCTGCACAGAGAAAATCTGTTGCATTTGGTAGCTTGTGGGTGTGTGAAGTAAACGTAAAAACTTAAAAGTCATTTAATACTGTGTGTTTGTGTAATTGTTATAAACTGCCTTGGTTGAATTCTCTTCCTTATACCACTGTGCTTCAAGGGCAGGCAAACTTAGGAGAATTCAGAGCCAGGTGAAGACAAAAATGAAGTTCCTCAGGAAGTAAAATACCTCTAAAATAAAATTGGATCTCCTGCCTGGAATGGCAGCTCTACAATATCTCTCATCCTGCTGCTGACAGGATAAGTTCCTTAATTAAATGATCATTGCAAAGGCTTCAGATCAGGCAGAAGGACCACAGAGTCAAATCAGTGAGGATTCTCCTGGGTTGGGTGCTGTTCCTTTGTCTTCTGCACTGGCATCACTCTGTGGTGGCCACAGAGGGTGAAGGAACTGTGACATGTGGCAGAATTGAGAGCACAGGTCAATTCTGTGATCTGGACCTTGTGTTCCATTATTGCTGTCAGACCAGGCAGCAGCATGAGAAGCTGCTCATCAAAAGCCCAGAGATCTGATCAGTGTTAAACCTGGAAACCATAGACAATAAGAGTTGACTTGTCTTGGTTTTATTAACTGTCCATCCCTGTAGCAGTGTTTAGGCAGAACAAAAATAAAATTAAAATCCTGTGTAATTGAGCGAGACATAAAACACATTAGGTTCATTTATGAAGGAAGAATTGGTTTCTGTGAATTAATGCTTTCAAAAAGCTCTTTATATTCTTATCAAGACAAGAACTTTAAAAAATAATGAGAATTTTTAAGGCAGTATCTCCCAAGTTTTGAGTTTGTTTTTGTAGCTTCAGTCAAAAGATAAGTCAACAGGTAGTCAGCTCTATGGGCTTTTTCAGTATGTCTACTTTTCATCCTGTTTTTCAAGTTCCAGGAGAGTTCCATGTGATAAAATTATAGCTGCTTCAATAAGGTTTTATTTCACCTTTGTCAACAAAAAAAAAGGACAAGTTTGATTCCACTATAAAGCAGAGCAGCAGCTGGCATTGATGGTAACTTCACTAGGCAAAGATCTATATGAGGATTAGCAAGAAAGTAAATGCACATTAGTTTTCAAAAGTTATTTTGGAAATTGCAAGTAGGACTGTGTTTTTTCAAGACAGCATGTAATTACATTAGCTATAATTAGATATTGTTAAATTGTCAGTTTATTTACTTGCATTTTTGATTCTGCAAAGATTGAATATGAAGGACATTGATGGTTACATCAATTTACATAGAATAGGTTTTCTTTGATCAAAACTGTTATTTGTAATAGTTCAATTGCATTAATATTAATATTTGTATATGAATGAATAAGATTTATGCAGCCTATCTAATGAAAATGAAAAATAACCTCATTACTATTAAAATATAGTTATGAATAACTTTGCAATTCTACCTGATGAATCTCTATTCCTTTTAGCGAACAGAACATTTTTTCCTAAGTGGATTGTTGAATTCTCTTACTGCTTTAGACAAAAGTGGTAGCTTGTGCATTAGGATTGACAGTTCATATTTCCAAAATATAAACTGCATCAATAATATAAATTCTGTAATTCAGTAAAACCCAGCCCACATAATACATCTGTAAGAATTAGGATTAAATTCTGACACCAGTGAAATCATCTGTTGAATTTGTAATTAATGTTTCACCTGTAATCTGTAGCCAACGTTCTGCACATAGTTACACATGCTGATTTAACAGTTCTTGGATTAGTGCTTTAAAAACACATCTGACCCATAAGTTTCTGGCTTTTCTTTCCTGGATTCATTTTGAGCTTAGTCCTGCAGGGTGATGAATGCTCTTTGTATGCCTGAAAATTGACTTCAGTTATTCTCAAGAGGGACAGTGCAGTGATGAGCAGCATTTTTAACAGAGCATGCACTCATCCTGCTGTGCTGCCAAGAAGGTATGGATCAAGTGCTGCCATGTTCAGCTTTTTAGTCTGGATGCATTCACTGCATGCTACAGTGATTTCATGTGATAGTCAGGCCTCTGGGGAATTCCATGTATTTATGGTGTTCCTGAATGTAAGGCAAAATTGGATCCCAAAGTTTTTGGCATACTCGGATTTCTGCAGATTATTAAAAATGTGGTATGTGTTTGAAAAGCTTAGTGCCTAAAGCAGAATGGGTTTTAATGCAGGAAGGTAACTGTATCAGGTAGCAGTTAATGAGAGAGACTATCAAGATGAATTTAAAAAGAAAATTCCACCTGAATGGAATTTCAATTCCACCTCAATGTTATCTATATGTTCCATACAAGTCTTGTAGATTTTTATCACGTGACTAAGAGAAAGCAGAAATCCCTGGGTGTAGGTTGTTGTTTAATGCAGGAAGAGAGGTAATTTTTGTGCACTGTCACTTCACTGGCTTGGGCTTGCTCTTGTGGGATATCAGAGAGGGCTTAGGAGCCTTCTTGCACCTGCATGTCCAGGAGCAGATGAAGGAAGATCTCCTGGGGTGACGTTTCCCAGCTGTTCATCACTAGGAGCACACTGCAGAGGGCATCTCAGATTCATGATGATGTGCAATACCTTGTTTTCTAAGCAAGAATTCCAGGTAGTACCTGTTCAGAAGGCAAGAGTGAGGAGCAGAGTTGACTCTCTCCTCCAGCACCAGAAGCTTAAGCCACCTACCAGATTCCAAAAGCCATCAGTGCTCCCCCATATCAGCCCCGTGTGTCCAGCCAAGCAGACAAAATCTGAGACTTCCAAGCTTTCAGCTCTGCAGTCTGATGGCAATATTGAACCACCAAAGTTTTGCTGCAAATTTAAGCTGGTTGGAGTATAAAAGTAATTCACATGCGTTGTCAAAGTAAGTGATGTAAGGAAGAACATTCTTATTTTATTATTCACTTGTCAATTCAGTGTAGCAAAGCTATTTTAAGTGTACATGAATTCCTGTAGCACTTCCAATCTGCTACAGAGTTCAGCAACTGTCTGGATATAGGATCAGTATGGCCAGAGCAATGTGCCAGGTTCTCACTCAATTAGGCATAGAGTCAAAGCAGTACTCTGCATATGTCATGGTGGAAGTCTGTATTTCACTGTTGGTTTTTTGATGACGAATTTGCTGAAAATAATTTTTGTTCCCCAGATGTGTTTCGATTTCATTTTGTGCAAATTAGGTGGAAAAGCTTTGATTATATTATGGTATTTGATTTTTGTCTACTTCTGTAGCAGCAGTAGGAGATATTTTTCACAATTGGTAAAGACATTATATACAAGGCAGCTGGATTGCATTGTTTCAGGAGTCTAAATTAATTGCCTACAACACATATATGACATTTCCAGTACTTTGGTTTGTCTGTAAAATTGAGAAGCTGAGATTTCATTGCAAGATCTCTGTGTCATTCTGTCTTGGAGCTACAAAGCAAGTAAACAGTTAATTAGTTCCACTCATCTTAAAACAACAGTGTTATAATTTATTCCTAACTGAGATCACTTTGTGTTCCTTGTCATATACAGGAGAAGGAAAAAAAATAGATAAAACTTCTATACTGCAAATCCATGTACTGCTGACATGGAATATGTGGAGAATTTCATACTTGAAGGAAGGAATGGAAAAATAATCTAATGTGTTGTTTATATGGTGATGATATATATCTTTGAGACATATGTTAGCTCTTGGAGTATTGAATGCTCTCTAGGTGAAGATACATTGCTCAGTTTTTATAAAGATATTTTTATGTATACTTTGGATAAAAGCCCAAACTCTTTCAAATAATTTGAGCTAAGGGATTAAGTAGGTAACCTGAAATTGAGGATGGATTATTTTATACCTGGTTATAAATAATCATGTACAGAAATAAGAGATGTATTTCTCTGAAAGTTGTTGCACATTTCTAGAGATTGGAAAGTCAAATTTTAAGTGGGAAGTGTTCTTGTTAAATGAAAAAGTACAAAGAATATTTATCATATATTAAACTAAAAATACATGTGCTAACTTCCAAATGGGGATTAAGGATGTGGATAACAATAGGGAATAATACAGAAATGGAAAATTGAAAGCAGCTGAGGCTGTGTCCTTTAGCCTTATGCTCTGAGATTTTACAAACTAATTTGGGTTTGCTGTATAGATGTTGCAATGCTAAGATGCATTTATTGAGTTTCTCAGTGTCCATTTTTGTTTGTTGTCCTCTCCCAGACTGGAAGTGTGATATGAAGTGTGAGCACTTGCCCAACTCGTGTTGTCCATGCACAGTTAGCATTCCTGCATTTGTGCAGGGTTAGACACATTGAAATAAACCTTCACAATTGTGAACTTGTTCTGTCCCTTTTTCAGAATGCATGTGTAAGCAGTTTTCTAAATGCTGCTGTATTTAACTATAATGGACATGAGTAATCTGTTTAGGTGAGTTTGATTAAAGTAATAGAAGATGAAAGACTTGTTATTGAAAAATCATGAAAGTTGAAACAGACTTTAAAATGGTGAGAAGCAAAATGGTCTTGTGATGAGTTTTTTTGGTCTGTTGTTTTAAACCTGCAATCCACAGTCACTCTGCAGCCAATTAACAAAGAATTAAATGGAGGCAAGTAACATGCTAATGATCCTTAACATTATTGTTTTTCTGATGTAGATTCTGTATTTCTGCTATCACAATTGGCTGGTGCCAGGTTTTTGCTAGTTGCTCTGTTTTAGATAACTCTGATATGAAATAAAAGTATAAATGTAAAATCTGGCAGAGGAACACTTGAGATATTTCAATTTTGGCATTTGGTAAGTTGTTAAAGTTAAGAGGAGTCGTTTGAGTTGCAGGGTGCCCACTGTAACAATGATATTAAAAATATTAAAATGAATTGTTCAGCTGGAAATATTGCTTGTCCATTGGTCATCCAGGGGCACAATAGTGATGCATTTGTCTTGCACAACTGTGTGAGTTTTTGTGTTCTTTAATGGTGGCAAAAAGATCTGCTGAAAAAACACCTGATCACTTTTTTTAAAAGTATCATTTTTAACTCCTGTTGGGTATTTTTTATTCTATTTTTTTCCTATGGTCATAAAAATTCAATTTGTTTCTTAAATATTAAGTTACGTTCCAATTCTGCTTTCCTTTAAGAGACTTCCATAATAAAATCACAACTTCCATCACAATTACAAGTTGATTTACTTTGGCATGCCCTTCTCTGCTTAGAGTGACATGAATGACACTCTTGACTGTTGAATGAGACATTCAGAGACTTGAAGAAAATGGGTTTTCATCTTCTTTTAAAGTTAACCTTGTGCCAAACTTTGTAGAGGCTGTGGAGGTGATTATTTCATATTGCATAAATGTCACTTCCTTCACTGAGACATTTTGAAAGGGCATTCTTTGGTCATCACATCACTTCCATTTTAGTCAGGTTTGCTCTTGGCCCAAATGGAAGCAAACTACCTTTTTATTGTTCCCTAAATGAGGAAAACTTTCTTTATTATGTATGAACTATCAGTGAATTTGTATTTCTGACAAATGAATGAGAAATTGGCTAATAAATTTCTAAAGTGGGAAGAATCACAGCAATACCTGTCTAGAAAAAAATTTCATATATATGTGTGTGTGTGTGTGTGTTTGTGTGTATACATACACATAAATGTGTTATTTTTGCATGATATCAGATGATTAAGGATTATGTTGTGTGTCAGAAGGATGCCAGAGGGACTCCATAAGGAAAAAATGAAATTACAATCCACAAAATGGTTTTGTTTATTTTCTTCTTTGTTTTCTCTTGCAGGATTGTTCATCTTCAGAAGAATACAGCATTGCTGCAGCTTTGCTGCCCCTAACAACTGCCTTCTATAGGGTAAGCTTCTATTGCAAACCACTGCTATTTTTTTACATCACATACATTGTTAAAATGGAGAAAGGGGTCACAGGAGATACATAATGGGTAGGAAAATTTGTTCTAAAATTTATTAATGTCAATGGAAATCATCAAATAGACTGGTATGGGCATTACTTCAGAAGGACATTTATTGATGTTGGGTTGTTCTGATTATGAGACATACACCCAGAACTAAATGCAGGCTATATGATGGCTTAGAGAATTATCATTGAATTATATTTAGTCACTAAACCAATAGAAAATAATAATTTCTGATGTTGCTGTGTAAAAACTATTTATTGCAGTACTACTGTGTTTAATTTGGCATGTAAAACACTGGCCAATAGAATACAATGGTCACTGTAGTACAGTGGGCCAATAAAGTACTGGGCCAAAAGTACAAGTTAAGTTTTCAATCTGTGTAGTTGTTAATTTTGGGGGATATTATGAATGGGTTGTTTTAACTGCATGTTTGTTTTCAATTTCTTGTTTTGGTTTCTTTTTAGGGGGGAAATACATAGTGTTTGATAGTGGCAAAATACAATATGATAGTAAATACAAAAATGTAAATAATGCAAATTTTATGAGTAATTATTTCAGAAGCAGAATTATTGTAGTGGGACTATATTTATTTCAGTGTCTCAATACAGAAGTGTTTTCACCAGTTCTGGGTAGCTCCAGTCCTGCTTTTTAGGATGTACATACCTGAGCAGATACTTTCAGAATGTGGACTTGGCTTGCAATATTAAATAAACTTTGTTTAAGGTGAATGTTGTTATACAATCCACTTTGGGAAATAAGTGCTTAGTCGTTGGTAATTGGTTCATTGTGATGTTACAAAAGCAGTAGTGGCTTTGATAGCTTATCTACACATTAGTAATATAGAAATTGAAAATGCAACCTCCACCTTTCAGATGGCCCATGAGGCATTTATGAGTAGCCAGATGTAAAAAGCAGAAAGCTCCCTATTTTTGCTGAATGGAAACCAAGGTTTCTGCAATAAGAAGCTGAGAGATCAGTCAGTCATTTTTAGTTTAAATTATATATTCTGATCAATTTCTGGAGCTTTTTAAACTAGAAATAGATTCTGACATGTTGTTTTTAGAATAAAATATGTCAAACTTTACCAGTCACAGAAATCAGAATCATTTGTTGAAGGCAAGAGCAATTTTGAAAAAGTTATATGTGTAGAAGATATCTTGGAATTTCTTATTTAAACTAGTACTTAACAATGTTTATGGAGCATGAAGTGACAGGCTTTTTTCCTCTTCTAATTATTTGAACTGTAAAAAAGTTTTATTTAAATGTGGTTTAGTTTATAGCTGTACATAGTATCCCAGAATTGCTTCTAGGGAAGAGGGTAGAAAGTGTTTTCATTCTCTTATCTAAGGTAGCATGGTGTGATGTTAAATTTTTTGATCCCAGCAAACAGACTTTCTCCCATCCTTAGATCCAAGTTTATCTTTCTCTGTTCCCTCTGAGTCCTTCAGTGGCTGAATTGTTTCACATTTGCTGCTGCCACAAATACTTAATTTGAGGGAAGAGCTAATGAGCTATAGAAATTTTCCTCTTCCCTATTTTATTCTTACTACTGCATAAATTCTACATTTTGAAGAAACTTCTACTTTCTCTTATTTTCTGTTTTTTAGTTTTGCTTATAAGGATAGCTCTTTACCTTGAGAGGTACAAGCAGTATTTTAGGGTGTTGTAGCAGTTTAGTTAGATTCCTGTCATGGTAAAGTTTGATCAATTAGGAAAAAAAAATAGACAGTAAGAAGAGACTTTTTAATGTAGTATTAGGAGTTTTGAAATAAGCTTAAGTCTTGATTTTACCATCAAGCAGAGCAAAAATCTGGATTGAATATAAAATATATTTAAATAATTTCATCTACACAGTTGTATTTTTTGGTAGGGGTACCAAGATCTCACACCATTTCTCTCACAGAAAGTTCTCTGAAATCTTTTTTTAATAGCCTAGACTATTTAACTCTAAAAATACACTCAGGAAGCTGTGAGTCCCTGGATGGAAGAAGCATGATGAGTTTTTTAATGTGCCTGACCTGAATTAAAAATTAAAATAACCTGACTATTAACTTGCAAAAGCCAGCTGTTAATGCATAATAGAAAAAGAATTTTGTTTTTCCCAGATCTAATCCTCAGGTTCAGTGATGGTCCCCTCTGGTATGTCCCATTAGATACAATTCTTTGGCTAAAGTACTTATTTTGGCATAAAACTATTCATACTAAACACAAACTGACATGCTGTTCAGAACATAAAATTGTTAGACTAGCTTTGCAGTGATTAGTTAAAATTCAGATTAACAGTTTAAGGTTCAGCCTGAATAAAACTTACACTTTTGAATGAACCTTTTTGGGGTTTTTTGAGTAAAAAATTATACTTTTTGGAGGATTTTTCAGCTTCTCTAGAGGTTTTCAGAATTGTGTCATAGACTAGAGTGAGTATGTTCTATCTGGCATGAACCTGTGCTTCAACATGAAGGATTATCTTACCTCTGCCATATGATTGTGTTGATGCTTCTCAAGATGTTTCTGTTCTCAGAATACCATAATGCTGGTTAATACCAGCCTGTTAAATCTGATTTTCCCCACCCCTTTTGAGACTGGTCAATGTTCTTAGTGGCAGGAATAGACAGGAATTGTGCATCTGACACAGGGTTCCATTTGTGTGTCCACTGGTGTCATTGCACAGGCAGTGCTCCTAATCAAGTGATCAGAGACCAAGTCTGCAGTAAATCTAAAGGTGTAGTAGAGTTCCAAGAGTATATAGAGTTCAGTCCAGTCTGATATTTTACCATCTATGTCTGCTGTAGCATTATGATGAGATTTCGTGCCACAGCATTTCATTGTTGGTGTAATTCCTTTTGCTGCCAATGAAGTGGGAAAAAGAAGTTACACAACATCACAGTGCCTTAATGGAAGGACTGTTATGTTCATGAAATGTTTCATTTTATTTATCCAAGACAAAGCAGAGCACAAATGGAACAATTACCTGTTCTTCCTAAATAACTTACTATGTTTCACTGAGCATAGTGCAGTCACCAGTTAGAGGTGTATAAATAATGAGAAGGACATGGTTTTGTTTGAGTTCAGCAGATAAGCCAAGAAACCGAGCGGTGAAAACTTGGGGTGAAGTTGCTAAGATTCTGGAATGGTTGTGTCATGCATTAGCCTTGAGGGATTTCAAAATAATTTTGGTAAAACAGAAAATTTAAAGAAGGGAGCAAGCTGGCATGATGTAACCCATCTTGTCTTAATGCCTTTGCTTATTTAAAAACTAGTCTAGGGTATTTCTACACAGTTCCAATTAAAATTACAAGAAGCATCCCACTGTGTACAGCGTGCTAGGAGCTCTTGGGATGTCTGGTGAAATTTCAGAATTCTCCCTGAATTCTGGTGAGTGATCTGTTGTGAAACTTGATCAGGCAGGATTTGATCGCATTCTAAGTCAGAGCTGATGGGATTAAAGTCATAGACAGGAAGTCAGCACTGGTTGCATATTTGTGGCCTGGAGTAATAATTGAATTTTTCTAGAAAAAAATAGTCCCAATGCTTTTTGAAAATTTTAAATATTGGACACAAGCTGTTAGCAAAATGTGACTCATCAGTGACAGTGGACTTTGGTGTGTACTGCTAATGTCACAAAAACAAACAAATTTTTGCTTCTGGGTTAGAAAAAGGTTTTAGTTTACCATTAGTAACACTGTTGGAATTTTGTTTAAAATTGAAACAATATAAATAAAATGTATTTTTCCATGTTTTCGCGGTGGGAATGACCCCATGCTTATTTGGTGCGTGGTCACTTCTTCTGTGGATGGAGTGGAAATGTAGTATTGCTTGGTGCTGTGGAAAAGAGATCTTGTTCTCCATGTGGGAAGAAAGGACAACAGGAAGGGGACATATTTTAATCGTGTTTTCCTTTATTAACTCATCGAGGAAGGCAGCGTGAGGGTTGCGCAAGTGGCACTGTCGCATTCCCAGGGTTTGGATTCCCTGTTCCATTCTGGGTCCCTGCCAAGGTGGCAGGATGTGGTGAGCCCCAGGCTGCACTTCTGGGGGGCTCAGCAGGATCAGTGGCAGGCACCAGTTCCAGCCTGTCCTGGACACCAGCACAGGGAACAAAAGCTCTCCCCCCACTCTCCTGTGCCCTCCCCGTGCAGCTGAGCTGATGTTTGACACTCTGAGCATCCACTCCATGTTACACACAGTTGTGTTCCCCTCTGAACCTCCTTGTCCAGCTTACAGAAACATTTTTTATCTTCTCCAAAAATTGATGGCTAAAATTTCATGCCTAAACTGTATATGATTATCTGTGTTCCTGTACCTTTCTGAGGATATTCTACCACATTGCATAGCCCACAGTTACACACTTAGAAATTTTTTGTTTGGCATTCAGAAGTGTTTGAATGCATAATAAAAATACACTGTTCTGAGAGTAAAGTTTCCTCTGTGTAGATATTATTAATGGGCTTCCACATTTATAGACAAAGATTTCTTTAAGTTGCAGTATTCAGAGCAGAATCACAGGTGTTTAATTTAAATTTCTCAGTCTTTTTTTTTAATGGTTTGATGTATACTTGGAAAGTGATGATCTAGTTTAAGCAAAAATAACCCAAATACAACAAAATGTCTCACAGTTTGGATGTATTACATTCAAAATGACATTTGTCTTTTAGCAAGATGCACTGGAGACTGTTTTAGAATTTTTATGTGACCAAATTATGTAATTCTTGGGAAGGAGAGAGGGAAAAACTGATTTTTTAATTATTTTTTGTAATGCTTCTAAGCCACAAAATTTCAAATAAAATTTCAGTTGGGTACTAATGTGAATTTTTTTGTAGAGCTTGAAATGGAATGAGAGAAATGAGTCTGCAGCTTTGCAGACTGGGGCTGGCTGAAATCCTTAGGATGTGGCATCATTGGGCTGTTCGTCTGCATGGCTCCCCATTTTTCATTTGTACTCCATGTTCCTGTACCTTTGTTGAGAATGAAATAGAATTCAATAAAATAGGAGACTTTTTTCAGAGTTTTTAAAGGAGCAAAATGTGGTGTAAATAGTTTAACTTAAAACTTTTGAATATAGTACAGAACATTTATTCAGGTCATCTTAAGAATTATCCTGGCAGCATTTTCATGAGGAAAAGGATTTTAGTCCAGGGGCTTTTTTAATACTCTTCAAGGTGAATACAAAATTGTGAGTTAAGGAAAAAGATGAATTAATAAAAAAAGTGGAACTAGAAGTGTTTCATGTTAATGCACCAATAGAAATAATTAGAATGTTCTCCATAGTGAAATATATATGGTATTTTGCATAGCACAATAATAAAATAAAAGTAATTTGAGTGTGTACTTTCCTAGCTGAAATGGATTACCAAGTTTTAGTAACAGTTGTGGCAGATAATTAGTGGAAGAAAGTCTTTATTCCTAGAAATGCCTGAATAAATGATCTCTCGACTCCAGAGCCTGTTTGGTGTAGGAGGGATTCCCAGTTTCATGGACAAAGGCTTTCTCTGAAGGTGAAATTCAGAATAGTTTATAATATTTTAACCATTATCATGACCCCCCCACTTCCAAGAGAGACACAATTCAAAGTTAATTATGTAACAGAAGTTCATCATTTGAAATGTGCTCTTTGTTGTGTGGCAGCAGCTACAAAGTAACAGGGAGGATATGGTGGGTGAAGAGTTGATTACATTTTTATGTCTTTGTCAGGCTAATTTTACAGTCAGTGTCAGCTGGAATCAATGGAATATTGGTCCACCTGTACTGTGGAAAACAGTGGAATAATTTGGTACTAACATTATCTCTGTTACTTTATAACAATATTCTATTATATTAGTATTTATTTTAGAATTTGTGTAAATACCAGGGAATTGCATAAAGCTATTGGATGATGCAGTTAATTTAGCAAAGCAGAATTAGTGGGGTTTTACATTTAACATGAGTTTTGATTTTTAACTTCAATTTCTGCACAACTGTGATTGTCCCAGTTCTCGTAATCATCAGCATCCTTTTAGCCATGGAAAGCTAGGAAGACTTTCTGTAATGTGTTAGCTTTCTACACTGAAATATTTTCATTCTTGCACCTAGTTATGATACTTCTAAAACTTTCTGTCTTACTCTTGTGTGCTTGAATTAAAATCACTTCTACTTTAAAATTCTTCACTCTTGAATTGCTGGCTTTAATTTAGGAAACTCCCATCGTGAAAGACTTCCTTTATTGTCTTGGCAAGGAGTTTTGTCTGCTTCCATTAATTTTCTTTTTGTATCTCTATCCTGCCAGTTCTGATACTATCTTAGTCTATGGAAATGTTTTTGTGACTGAAATAGTATTAAGTAACATTATTTTTAGTACTAAAATTGTTTTGTTTATCCATTCTCAGAATGCCAAACCCTTTAATATAGAAATACATTAAATTGCCTGCATAAAAAGAACATGGCTGCATCATGAAATGGAAAACAGGGAAGAAGCTGAACCACAAAAGAATATTTACAACATTATCAAGTGTCTATATGAGCATTATTTG
Source organism: Oenanthe melanoleuca (assembly GCF_029582105.1). NCBI lineage: Eukaryota > Metazoa > Chordata > Aves > Passeriformes > Muscicapidae > Oenanthe > Oenanthe melanoleuca. The sequence continues at coordinate 10,840,575 of NC_079339.1, forward strand.
CATTCCTGGAAAATCCAGGAGCCTTAATTGTGGAGCACCAGAACTGCTGGTATTGCTTTTGTACAAAAGAACAGAAAAATGCTGATAGTTACCCTCAACAGCTTACAATATGTATTTTAAATAAGTAATAATACTTGAAGCCAGGCAGTTTGATGCATTGTAAGGAAGCTGTGGAGTCATCCTTACTGTTCATGATTGATGACAGTCATCATTATTCATAATAGTCATCATTACTCTTGGTAATTCTGTGCACCAGTAAGTTAATTAGGGCAGAGGTTTTTATAGACATGACCTAAAAGCAAGATTTTATTGACTTTTGAGAGAGGATAATGTGGTTACTTGGCAGGTGCTTATGAATATGAGTGGGGTCATGGAAGAGCATTTTTAAGGCTATGGTCAAAGTTCTGTCAATATTTCCAAACACTCCTCCAGTCAGAAGTTTTTATTACATCCATTAAAAGTTCTTTTCATATAAATATTATAGCTCAGTAAATTATTTTTGTAAAAGCAAACATACTTTTCAAGTTAAAACAGAAATCTGAGGATTCTTGTTAGTTATGGTGGTGTGGTTTTGCAGTATCCCCTGCAAGCACAGGCACCCAAATGTCACCTGTGATCCTTAAAGCTTTTGACTAGTGCACTTTGCTTCTGAATGGATACATGATACCTGCCGGTAGAGTACATCTATGTCTTTGCAGTTGAGAATATCTCACCTCCAAAACTATTTTTAGGTGGTGAAAAAAGAAATCAAGCAGGGAAGTATAATACAGGTATATAAAAAGTATAAAACAGGAGAGAAACTAGAGAATGTTTTTAACATGTGTTAACAAGGAATTTAGGAAATTAATTACTGTGGTAGCTTTGATCTATTGAAGAAGGTGGCTTTCCCAGAATGATAAAATCATGGAAAACATAACTTAGCAATCTGTAGTTCCTTCCATAGTGGTTTGTGGGAGGAAGTACTTGTTCAGGGGAAAAAAAAAAAAATTCCCCCCAATTAAAATAAGACGTAATGATAAATTTTGTAGTAAATTTCTGTTACTGAGGGACTGACCCACTATTGCCTAGAATAAAGATAAATCTTTCTGTTGTATTTCCACATCATTTGTAATTGATTTCACTTGAGCTTGTTTTCTAGAAATGATACCACCTAACTCTGGTTTAACGATTTTAATTTCGTTACAGCCCGTCTCTTTACGTTGTTACTTCTAGGGGGGATTACAGTGTTACAGAAATTCTGATTCACTTCGAATTTTCACCATGAAAGAATTTCTGGTGGCTTAATTAAAATCTAGTAAAGCTTCTGACCTTAAAGTGAAGGAATGTAAATGAAGTAACAGAGTCCCCCATGCGTTTTCCATATGTGTAAGTTCAGCTTTGCCTCCTCATCACTCTGTCCTTATCCCAGTAGAGTGGAACTTTCTGCATGAAAACACAATTTCCTTCATTGGGTCCCATTTCATTATTATCCCTCATGATTTGAGCAGTCTTATTTTATGTTTCCATGAGAGAGCAAATGCTTACAGATGGTAAAGGAGAGAATCAGCTGATGTATTTGTGTATTGCCTGCTTCTGTGTGAATGTCTCAGTTGCCATCCTAGATAGCTCATCAGCAATTTAAACTGTGACCAAAGAATTGAGGTGTCAAAACTGCTTTACTTCCTTACACATCTGAATGATTGAAGCCCATAATTGGAGTTTGTATCTCCAACTCTTGTTTTCATCCCTATCCCTGCATTTTTGTTCCATTTGCTGTTTCTGTACCCTTCATGACAGTACCTGCAGTTGGAATTCTTGGTAGGATGCTCTCCTTGGCTTCCTCTGATTCATCACAGCTCTCTGAACTTGTGCATTCCACATCAGCTCCTTGTCATGGGTTCATTACACTGTGCCAGCAAGAATTCACAGGGCAGGTGTGTGGCTCTCCTCTTCCTCATGCACTACACATGCCAAAACTGCATCTCATCATTTGGCAGAGCTGTTCCTGACAATATCCTGCTCTGTAAGGCACTTCCATTCAGCACCTCCACAATCATCTTCTCTGTCTGTTGGTCAAACTGGATTTTGGTTAATCCCTCAGAGTGCAAGTTCAGTTTTCTTGTCCATACTTCCAGAATTCTGCAGAATATTGCAGTTTCTGATTTTTTCCATCCTCTTTCTTTCACCTGAACTATGTGGTACATATATAATTTGTATTGCCAAGATGAGGTCTACTACTGATGTCAAAATTCCATTAATTGGCAGTTTATATTCTGAGTTGTACCCTTACAAATTTGCTCATCTTGTTCTTGATGGCTATTGGGGACTATTGTTGTAATAGTTCCTTCAGATAAGGAAATGCTGCATATTGAGAGAAATTCAGAAATAATTTGACCAGTGAAGGCAGAGAATGCTGCCACAGAAGAATGAAATAGTAATTAAAGAACAACTAGAGTGGCAGAAGACCTTAAAGTAGTTACTTTATCCCCTTGGGGGATTACTTAGATGCTCTATTTAGCTGGGCTTTATGTTACATATGAGGTCATCAATAATTCTAAGAACCATTACTTGAATAAAGATAAAACCCATGAATTTGTGAGATTTACAAGGTTTATTTGTCTCTGAGCACAGACCTGGATAACAACTTTGTTGCTGTGGGTTATTTTTGTGGGTAGAGGCAATGCCACCACTTCAATGCACTCACAGGTGCACAATCACTGCTGAATCACCTGATCCAAAGGGATTTGGTGACTTTTTAGGAGATTTTCAAAATAACTGTGTCAAAGTTTGAAAAAGTCTTCAGATGGATTCAACACTTCAACTGAGAATTTGTGGAATCTGTATCTTAGCTAATGGATTTAACCCACCAAAACTTTATTTGGGAGAAAAATCAAACTATTTCTCATCCACTTTGTGGAGTTTAACCTTATTTAGAACTGTGAAGTTCTGGTATGAAAATGTCTTCTCTCTTTTTTGTGGGATCTGAAGATACAATTTTAGTTTCCTTTCTTTCTTTGTGTAACAGAACTATTTAAATCTCTTTTTATCTCGTTGGAGAAAGAAGTATGCTAGTATGTGTATTATTTAATGTTACAGGGAACTTTGTATTAGCATTTATCTATCTTGATAAATCTATGTAGAAATGTGAGGTATTCTGCATGGTTTTAAGTAATGTCTAGTAAATTACACATGACCTTCAGGAATCTAGGATTACAGACCATGAGTAATTAGATGTTTAAGAGACTTTTGCCAGAAAATGTATACAGTAAATAAAGCTCCATCCAGAATTACATCCCATTTTTGCAAAATTCTAGAATTCTATTGCCCTCTGCTGGTTTAATGTACCTGGCTGTGATTTGGTAGCGCTGAATTATGAGTGAATTGACCTTCCTTTTATTTTTCATGGTGAAATAATAGTAGATGAACAGTATAATGGACCACTTTACTACTCATTTTATTTTGAAATAGAAGTCAATCTTGAGTCTGGTTTGGTGGCTTTCTGAAGACAGGAGAAGGGGCAAATTTTTTTCTTTTCTGTTGCCAAGATTTGCAAGTTGGAGACGAAACTCAGTTTAGTATTTCATCCTTTTTTTTTTTTTTTCCTAAAGCCGTAAAATAGAAATTAACAGAAATTTTGCAGTTCTTTCTTCATGCTTTTATGACATTTCCCCACATTTGTGTGCACAACATGTGGGAGTATAATTTTATACTTTAGACTAAATAGGAAAGCCGTTCATTGAATTGAATTTTTTGACTGATGTTGTCCATGCAGCTCAGTCAGACTTCAGCACTTCTAGCAGTCAACTAAAAGTGAGCAAAATGGGGATGAATCTAGCTAGTTACAAGATCTTTAAAAGCTAAACAGTGCAATTAAAAGCTAACACTTATATTATTTATACTTTTGACCCAATAACCAAACACCCGTGACCCGCACTGCGGGATTTTCTATCCAACCAAAAACTACTACCTGAAACTAGGAAGAAGGAGCAAAAAGGAGAAAGAGATAATGCCCAAAAACATCCCTTTTGTCCCATATCCATTACTATATTCTAAAACCCCAAACTCAAAACCCTTCACCGTGTGAAATTACACACTTCCATTACTGGGTGTTTATCTGAGCAGCTCTATAAATTTACAATGCCACTGTGTCCTGGTGATCTCTAACACTTGCAGGTTCCAGGGATAACTGTGACCAGTAGAGGAGAGGAACAGCTTTGGATGCAAAGGTGGTGCAGTAGCTTCCTTACAGAGGGCAGATGGAGAATCCAGAGCCAGGGATTCCTGGAGGAGCTGCTGCTCTTTGCATTCAGCATCATCCTCCTTCTAACTTGTTCTGCTTCATTTGCTCAGCAAGTATATCCAAACCAATAACTCAGGCTGTCAGTTGGAGACAGAAATACACTTTATTTCTGAAGTAAACTGGATTTCTCTAAAAAAGGGGCACTTTTGAGTTTCCCTCTTCATTTCCATATCTGAGAGACATCCCGTGAGAAAAGAGTGATTAGGTGTATTCATACTTTGGTTTTTATTCTTTATGGTTTGAAAATAATTTTTCCACTTCATCATCAATAGCTGGATCCTCTGGTTTGCTATAATAAACTTCCTTCTTTAAGCTTTTCTGGTGTAAAGGGTAGTAACTGCTGAGTGACCAGCACAACACTTGCTTTCCTTTATCAGAAACAAGCAATCAAGATAATTTAAGTTACAGAGACATTCTTTGAGGGCCTGGACCCCACAGCAAGTTTGGGAGTCTTGGAACTGGTGCATATTTCTTACTGAGCTGAAAATATAATTTTCATAATCAGAATTATCTAGTGTTGGGAAGCAGGGAAAAAGCTCTAGGCAGGTATTATCCAGTACCTCTCAGTAAGGTGGAAATAATGGAAGGGTAATCCCTGAATTCAGGAAGTTGCCTCTATAGTCATACATAGCAAGTCCCAAACCTACCTTGTGTTTTCCCAAACTGTAGTATGTAATTAATTATTTTGGTAGGGATAAGATCTATTTCATAGCTGAAGTGATCAGGGGTTTTTAAGTTTCATTAATCTATTTAAAGAGCTCAGTGTCCTTTGCAGAAGTAAACTGATTTTCTGTTGGTTGTTACAATTTACACTTCAATGCTCATTCTGTCATACTGACAGCTTTAGAATAACTGTTAGAATAAGGACTTCATCAGTTCAGAACTATTTTTTATTATTTTCTTCTGGGGTCTCTTTTAAGCTGTCAGTCCCTAAATCCTCCCTTATAAGTAGGAAATTCTTTTGCTGCCTCCTGCATTCATTCTGTCTGGCAGGAGTGAGTTATTTGGACAGAGAGAAGGAGCACAAATATCAGTGTAGTTTAGCTGCCCTGTGAAGATGTGTTTTATATATGCAGTATTTCTTAATGGAAAACACCAAACTGTTCTATTTAAACTGGAGAAAATCTGAGCAAGTTCTTTTGAATGCAGCAGTAAACACTGGGGTCCTTTTGATATGTTAGATGAGTTTCCATTCTAGGGAAGTGGGCTGACTAAGCACTCTCAGCATAGAGAATATAGACACTGCAGACTTCATGGAATGCTTATATTTGTACCAAGTGTATTTTTAGTCCATGAATTTAGGCTGCATAGGAGCAACAGTGTGCTTCTTGAAGCTGGCATTCTTACTGCTTCTTTTACAAACAAACTAACCCAAACAAGCAGAGAATCCAAAGTGATTTTGCCCAAAATAAGTGGCAGGGCCAGGAACTGCAAGTCCTGATTTTGATTCTGTGCTCTGGCCACTATCAGGTTTTGCCATTTGTTTCAACACATGCAGGTGATGAGAAGAATAATATTTATGATCACTGGGCTTTTTTGATGTGTTTTCTTTCATGCTTTTGTAAACAAACTTTTTTTATTTGGTCTAGGAGTTATTGTCAGTGTTGATTTACATTGCTATATTTGAACATAAATCTCCATTGTTTAAAAATTATGTTTTGTACATGGCTGTTCATGATTTTAAAATATGAGCACAGGAAGAGCATCTAAAAGCCCCTCAGCTTTCCTGTCATGTTTGTCCCCATGTGAAAATCATTTATTTCATTTTTATTTCTTTAGACCCAGGTTTAGGAGCTTAAACTTCCTTTTGAGTTGTGTCAAAGATTACCCTTTTCTAACCAGTTTACACAATTACCTGGTTTGGGTTGAGGCATCAAAGGCAATTGAAGAGGTTGGTAGTCAATTGTCTTCTTTGTGTGCATTTACTGCACGAATTGATGTGAGTTAACCCTACCAACTAGCTAGGCTTGAACAGGCTTTTTTTCCTTCCCTTTTTCCTTTTGTTTTTCCTTACCCTTTTTCTTTCCTTTCCTCTTTTTCTTTCCCCCTCTTCTTGGCATTCATACTTTTTGCAGGTCTGTTGTGGCTGGGATTTCAGTCCCAGTGAAAAAACAAATAATAAATCAAAGTAAAAGTCATGATATGACTTTAGCACTAACCTTTGCTTTCAAGCTAAGTTGTCCACATTTTTATTGCATGATTTACCCATCATCCCTATTCCTCTGTAACACAGGTTTTGTGCATCTGGAGTTTGAGGTAGGCTCAGTGGTTGGGCCAGATCAATTTGTGGGCCCTGTGGTGTGTCTTTTGCATGATTAGGTTTTTTCAAGGGAAAAAAGATCAGTAGGACACTGTTTGTGCTGACCTGTTCTGGAGGGAAAGATCAGTTATCATTTCCTGTGATTTGCCATCAGTTGCACTACATCTGAAACTTGGGAGTCTGTTAAACAAACCAGTTATCTGTTCTCTCAGTCTGTATTGAATAAACCAAGTCACATTTAACATTACTTGAATAGATGGCAATTTCTTAACTGGTTACCGAGAAATTCTGATGAGATTCTGCATGATCAAATCAAAATGATACTGCTCACTTTTAGATGACTAAGCACAAGAAGGCACTTCAGTTGGGTAAATTTTACTAGGATGTCACATAGCATTTCCTCAGATACTAGAATTTTCAAGAACCTTTGATAGGGAAGAAGTCCATGGCACATGATCAGGGCTTTCAGTTCATGCTGTACTTGGAAGGGCATAGTAAGGAAAACAGTCTGAAGAATTGCAAAACCAGAAATCTGTAAACCAGACTGCAAAATTTTTGGTTGCAATTTCCTACCCTCCCATTTGAATGCCCAAGTGCCAGCTAGGGAAATATTGGAAGTACTGGCTGTTCTGTACAATTCTACAATTACAGTTATTAAATGGAGTAGTATTCATGCTCTCCAGGAAAGTGGTTCAGAACATAATCACTAAAGTAAAATCTAAGTTCTAGATATAGTGTGTGTTTCAGGTATGGGCAGTATTGTGAGTGATAGCCATTAAATGAGACACCCAGTAATGTACTTTGTTCTTCAGAAATAATCATAAACACAAATTTAGATGACCTGCTCCTTTGCTACATGCAGTATACAACACATTGTTTTGTGGCCTTATTTTTTCAAAAAGTAAGAACATATGAGAAAGGATTTCGTTCTTTATTATTCAGGTCATTGAAATAAATTTCCTTTCTTTATATATGGTTATCAAGACTATTAAACAACTCCCTGGGAGGCTAGTGCAACCTAAATAAATAGATGTACTTGAAATAAATAGTTTGTTCATAATGACTAATGCTGTAACAATTCTGGGTTTGTCTGAGGCTTTACAGTGATCCAGACCCTTGTGACTTCAAAGAACATACCCAAATTAGCACTCTTTCAGGAATTGGATTTGGGTCACACAGTTCAGTAAATAACACTGAAGATAACAATTTATCTAATCTTCTGCTGTTGCAACAAATGCAGTTTATTGGAAGGACTCAGTTGACACTTACTATTACTTAAAATTTCATTACTACAGTTCTAAATAAAATGAGAAATAATTTTCATCTCTTTGAATACTGATTCTATGTTGTACGACCAGGTTGTTAAAAATACTGTGGTTTGTTGGCAAGGAAGATGTTTTATATTGCAAATGTGTTCTGTACTGTTATCACAAAATTCTTACTTCAATTCTCATTTTTCTACTCTGAATCAAGAAAACCATGCCTTGCATTGGCATTGGAGTCAACCAGTTTAATAGCACAACCTCCCTGTGTGTTAATTTCTTGAATGGCACAAAACTGGAGATAATTTTGGGATTATTTATGGGGTAATTTATGGGATAAATTATGGGATAATTTCTCTATCCCATATTGCAGTACAAATGTTGATATATTAGTATATACTAATATTAATCATATATATACACATATGTGTGTGTGTGCCAGTTCTGAAGTCATAGCCTTTAAAAGAAATTGAATAATAGGACTGATTTGTCAACTGTGCACATGTTTTGCTTTCAGAAATTAGCACCTGGGGTTAGTCAGTTTGCTTACACCTGTGTACAAGATCATCCTATCTGGACTAATCAGCAATTTTGGGAAACAACCTTCTACAGCAACGTGCAAAATCAAGTTCGCTCCCTCTACCTTACAGCCAAAGATGACAACCATGCAGTACAGTTGAAACAAAAGGTAGGAAAACACATTAAAGTATTAAAGTACTATTTTTATTCACATATTAATTGCCTCTTAGGTTACACTAAATTATGTTTTTTCCAACTTCATGTGTTTTTCTTTAATTTTCTCCCATATTACACATTATACAACAACATGAGAAACGCTAGAAATTTACATTTATCTGCAAAGCATTATAATTTTATGTTAGCTCAACTAAGTGTGGAAAAAAACATTTGCAAGACACCTAGTCATTCATTAATTTAACATCAGGCTTCAGGTCACTAATATCAGCTGCCAGATTCCTTTATTCGACTTTGGCTGTGTGCCATCTACCTAGTTTAATCTAATGCTAGAATTGGACTCCAAAATATAAAAACATGAATGTTTCAGCTGGTCTGGAAACTATTTATATAAAAGCTTCCCTCACCTGAACATCCTAGGAATTTGGAGAATATTGCCAGCATCGAGCCATGAGCTGCATGTTATTTCTCAATCTGATTTATGCTTGTTCTTATTTGGGCTAAGTGGATAAGCTGAGGAGAGCAGCTATGTTAAAATCAGTAAACCACTCTGAAGGAACATGGAAAATAGGATGGTATAAAAAAAGACCTTAAAAGCCATGATGCAATGATTTTGTTTAGATTTGCCCATGTTATGCTACTGGTGCATTTCAGTAAACTGCTCTCAAAGCTCTGTTCCCATAATCATAACTCTCCTTAAACCCTATTGAGGGTAGTTATTTGCTCTTTCTTTTAAAATGAATATATAATTTAAATAACTGAAGAAGTTTAATTATCAATTTAATAAATAAAGCTTCGGCTAAGCATTGTTTTTTAATAAAAAAACAGTAGGATTTTGTAGCTTTATCATTTCTTCCATGTCTTTATATTCCTTTCTCTGTGTCTTCTAGGAGAAAACTCCTGCAGACCAGGACAAGACAGCAATGGACCTGGCTGCTGAGCAGCTGAGGTTGTGGCCAACCCTTAATAAACAGACACAGCAGGAGCTGGTCCAGAATGAGGAAAGCACAGTTTTCAGCCAGGCCATTCATTTTGCCAACCTCATGGTCTACCTGCTGGTACCACTGGATACAAGCAAGAATAAGCTGCTGAGAACATCAGCTACTGGGGACTGGGAGAGTGGAAGCAATAGCATTGTCACAAACAGGTGGGTATCCAAGGCAGTGCTCATCCAGCAGGATGGGTACATGGCTGTACTCTAAATTCCAGCTTGTTTCAGCTTCTCCTCTTCCTTTCAAGTTCAGTAGTTACGGAGAATAGAAGTCCAACATGATTCCTCTCAAATAACAGAACTTTGTCTGGAGTGATTTACTTCCATTTAAACGAACATTTTATTGTCCCAGTAAGAATTTTTAATCTAGTAATGCAGATGTTGATGACAAACATGGGGTTTGGTGAGAAGGAAAACAGCAGCCCCAAACCCACTCTGTTAGTTTTTATGTAACCACTGTATGAACCTAAGATCAAGAAAGCATTTGTATAGCATCTATAAAATCAGCATTTCTGTGCAACAGCTGCAGAGGAGGAAAGGCACTGAGGTCACAAAAAGCAACAGGGCTAAACCACAATGGCAAAGGTTAAATTACTAAGGAAGCAGTAGGAGTATAACACCAGTTCCATTCATTCCCTAGCATGCAAAGCCAGGACATTTCATAACAAGCCTTCCTCCCTCTGTGTGTATTGTCTTCATTATCACCTCTCTGTACAAATTCTCACTTGATAAAATTATGGAACACTGTGTGAGAACACTGGCACCAAGTAAAAGACTATCAGGATGAAACTCCCCATGGAGTTACTCATTTCTGCTGATGACACAAGTTTAATCTCAGGCATTAGGACATGCTTAGTAGAGTGCTTGTGGTATATGTTGCAATCTATGAATTTGGCCCCTAATATTATTATGGGAGGCGTTTTTTAGACATTCAAAGTACATCTCCCACTGACTTGCTTATCTAATGCACAAAAATAAAATTCTTATGATCTTCTTAGCTTTTGATCACTTTACTCTGCAACCTAAAAATACATTTAATGTACCTTTCTCTATAGAACTGGATATTTGCATACCACAGGTTGCAAATACCCATGACTTTATGAAGAGAAATACTTGAATTTATGAAGAGAAGACATAGAGCTTACTCCCAAAAAGCTGTTTTCTCTTCTGGGCCTATCTGTGCTGGACTCATGGAAAGAAAATTGTCCTATGTCATCATTCATGAAAGTTTTGGCAATGAAAGTACAATGTAATTGTGATACCACCATATGCTTTTAGTAAGTTATGTGAATTGTAACTAGAAAATACTTGAAAATGTCTGTGTCTATCCAAGTGTCATTTGTTCATCACCAGCTGAATTGTTGACACTTGTTGTTTTTATTTCTGCCTTCAGCATTGCAGGCAGTGTTGCAGAGAGCTATGACACTGAGAGTGGGTTTGAGGACTCGGAGAACAACGATGTTGCAAACGCAGTGGTGCGCTTCATCACCAGATTTATTGACAAGGTTTGCACAGAAAGTGGGGTCACACAGGATCACATCAAGGGTCTGCACTGCATGATCCCAGGTAGGAATTGTCACTAAAAGGTGCTTTACAGTCTTTCTATTTTCTTTTCCTGATTAAACAAATGCACTTTCTAATCTGAGTTACCTTCAGATAAGTTAGAGTATTAGATTTCTTTTCTAGACTGTAAGTGCTGTTGAATCTCAGGTAATTATTTCCTTGATGTCAACATTTGAGAATTTCAGAATTATCAGAGTTTTAATTACAGGGCAGCTTTCTCTTTCACACTGTGTGAGACTGCATTTATGGTGTTCCTGCTTTCCAGGCATTGTAGCAATGCACATAGAGACTCTAGAGGCTGTCCATCGTGAGAGTAGGAGGCTTCCACCCATACAGAAGGCAAGTGTTATGAAACATATTTGTATTCTTTACAAGTACTAGAATCATGAAATCTAGTCATCTTTTTTTTTCCCCTCTCATAATGTTATGAGGAAATATTAAAACGTTAAAAGAAAATTTCCACCAGTGATAAATAAAGTGCTTGGCTTTGGTCTTATGAAATATGAAACTAGTAGAGCCAGACTTCAGATCATAAACAAGCTGTTGCATGCCCACTGCTTTTTGAGACCCATTTCTCTTCACTGAGTCCAAACTCCATCTCCCTTCTTTGGACTCAGTGTCATAACAATTTTGTTTTTAAGCTTTTAAAACCAAATATTGTTACTAGCCTGAGGTATAACACTGATTTACACTTACACTTCTATTTATTTACATCAGCCCAAAATTCTACGGCCAACTTTACTGCCAGGAGAAGAATTTGTTTGTGAAGGTCTCCGTGTGCTGCTGGATCCTGATGGCAGAGAGGAAGCCACAGGGGGACTGCTTGGAGGTCCTCATATCCTCCCTGCTGAAGGAGCTCTGTTCCTTACCACTTACAGAATTATATTTAAAGGCACTCCTCATGATCAACTGGGTAAGAAAATCCAAACAGTGATAATTGTGATCCTTCAGATAGGCAGGATTTTGAGCTGGCCTGTCCACCTATTCAAGCATCAACATCTTTAAATACTTTTTTTCAGATGCTGGAAGCAAGTGAAAGGAAAAATATTCATGACTTGGTATTCTATCTAAAATTGTTGTTTAGAAATAACTATTTTCTTAATACGTCAGCTCTTCTGAATGATAATTTTTCATGATTTAATGTGTGCTATTTCTAAGCAGCTTGGCATTCAGAAATATAAATTTATTGGGGAAAGTTCATGGTCATATATAATTCCTGTTTATAAATTATGAAATCTGAATAAACTTGAAATTGTTTCTTTACCCCCTACCAACCTACCATTATGTAGAGAGACTCAGAAGGAAGGAGACTATTTTGCTGAAATAGAGTAGAAATTCAGATTACAAGTGATGCTTTAGGAATTTACCAACGTTTCAGGTACTTTGCCTGAAATTAACCCTATGTTCAGGTTGCTTTGTGCTTATTCACTCTTTGTTCCAGCAGCAGTGTGAGCAGAGCAGAGCTGTGGTGTGATCTAACAAGTGTCTGTGTGCTGTATCCTCAGTTGGGGAGCAGACCGTGATCCGCAGCTTTCCTATCGCCTCCGTTACCAAGGAGAAGAAGATCAGCATCCAGAACCAGCTGCAGCAGAGCATGCAGGAGGGGCTGCAGATCAGTTCAGCCACTTTTCAGGTAAAAGGAAGTTTTGTGAAAATTTATGTAGCTACAGTCAGCTCAAAATGTTTACGAGCAGCACTTTGCCCTGGTATTGGTGAAGAGTCTGATTTTCTGCCCCGTAAGGTCAATAGACAAGGCAGAGCTCATAGTAACCCTGGCATGTATTGGCCCACTTGGTACTTACAGAAGGTTGTTATTTTCACATTAGATTTCTTTCATTGCCTTCCTCACCTATTTTGGAACCAGAAAAGGGCTGGTTTGGGCCCAGAATCCCTTCATGTAAATAGAGGCCTAGGGAGGCTAGTGAGAACCTGCTTTCTCTCTCCTCCAGCTACATGGATTCAATATGGAAAAGCTCTGAGTATTGCTTTCTTCTCATGGTTTGTCACTTCAATAGCTTTCTGTTAAAATCCATGGCAGAAAGTCATGGGATGTCACACTGGAAGCTGCACTTCCCAAGAATCTTTAGGGTAGAACCAATGAGCCTCTATATGATAGGCACAGATCTTGGAATTTTCTGTGGGATCCCCATTGGTGTTTTCAACAAAAGTGTGTGTTGCAGGGCAATTGATAGAGATGGACTTGTAAAAATTTGGAATCTTGGAGTCTTAGCTGAATTTTCCTTCTTGGTTTTGATCTTAACTTTGGTCAAACCCTAAGAGACCAAAAGCTGCAAGCAAAGAGTTTTATAACATGGACTGAAAGAAGACTGCTGTGCTTAAGATATTAAGTACTTTGCTGGGTTGACTGACTGCAGAAGCATATTCTCTTTGAGAACAATAACTCCAACATTTGAAAATATAGCAAAATAACATTTTACTAGTTCTTTGCAGTAATGAACATAATTTAGCTAATCACCCTTCAGTATCCTCTTCAAAAGCACAAAATTAGGAATGCAAATGAGTAAAACAAGCAAAAAACTTTTGTTCTTAAGGACTTTTAAGAGGACTTTTATTTTCCAGAAATCTTTTTACCAGAATACTTAGCATGCTTCAATGATGTGATAAATACAGACACAGCTCAGTGTTTTCAGAGCTGGATTCGGGTCAAACATCATCTTTGCTTTTGTTTAGCATAGTTTTGTATTAGGTTATGAGAACAAAAACAATCCACAAACAGTCTCTTCCCTGTCCCCTATGTAACAGCCAGGGTTCAAGAGAGGATGAAATAGCCCCTCCCCTTTGGTTATTAATTATGATTTTCAGATAGGTTTGTGTGCAGCTCTGCTGTTTGATATCTTTAAAACTTCAGATCAGTGTAACCCCGAAAGACTGAAGAGGTCCTAGAGGACCTTTCAAGGAGGTCCTAGAGCAACAGAGCTGTTAGTCATTTGGAAAGTATTTACAAAACAAGTGAAATTGGAAAAGCAAGGATGAAATCCACCTCCTAGATGGCAAGCAAAGGAATTTAAAAGGTGTCTAGGTATGCACTCAGAAATAGAGCTCTAGGATATTTCTTTGTTTGCTTTCTCCACATTCTTAGAGTTCTTTTGGGCCTTTTTATGGACTCCGTATTTTCTGTCTCTTATTTGTTTTCCCTGAATTGTTGACTTCCTTTCAGCGGAGGATTATTGGATGGGATTTTTCTCCCCCCCAGAACTTTTCAGAAAAGCATTTTTAGTCATGTGGACGGATCAGTGTTGAATAGCACAAGGTTATTTCCTTTTTAAGGAGCAGATTTCACTGTCACATTTTTGTTACTAGCAGTTTTCTATACTTTGCAAGGTAGGTGAGGCCAAAATTGGAACATCTAAGTAATAGAAGTATAATGGTTGTGACATATGAATGCTGAAATTGCTGGCTTGCTGAGTCTTTGAAGTGCATTACCAACCTCAGTTCCCAGTGTAGGGGCAGAGCTGGCAGATGATTTCCCAGCTAAGCTGTCCCATGTGACCAGAATTTGAGCTGTAGTAGATGTCCTAGCGCCAGCATTACGACTTGGATTTACCAAAATATTTTGTATTTGATCTTACGAGAATTCCAGATGCTGCCTAGTGAAGATACCTTAGTATTAGGATATAAATTTAAAATAGGAAATAAAAAATTATTTAAAATGTGTAGTAGCCACCAAAATAAATGAGACATATGTACATATATTTGTATTTTCTGAAGGGCATAATACTGTGAAAGCATGAAAATTTTGCTACTGTATTTTAGAATCTTTCCATTTCTGAAATTCACAGATTGTTTTCCAGTTTCTAATATGTCATGTCTTTAATACACAGTTAATTAAAGTAGCATTTGATGAAGAAGTAAGTCCAGAAGTGGTGGAAATATTTAAGAAACAGTTGATGAAGTTCCGTTATCCTCAGTCCATCCTCAGCACTTTTGCCTTTGCAGCTGGCCAAACAGCACCACAGATAATTCTGCCAAAACAGAAAGAAAAGAACACTTCATTCCGGTACAGTCCTCCTTCTTCTCTTCTCTTACTGATGTTCTTGTCTTGTATTATCCAAATGCACTGAACAACATGAAAGCTCTGCACAGGTGGAGATCATGTCAAAATAAGTGATTGCTATTTTACATCTCTTTGTATTTCCTGAGTAAGAGAGAGACTAGTAGGATACAGATGTTTATTTGGGATAGGAATTATATTATTTATCTAAACTTCTGGCTGCAGTAGATTTGAATGAGCACCTTACTACATTTTGAAACACATGAAATGGAAGTAGCATCTTGAGCTATGCAGCCTCAACATCAAAATAAGAGTAATTGTGTATTACTTTATAATTTGTAGCCTAGTGTGGATTAGGATTGATTTGACTCTGTGCATTTGCCCTACTGGTTTTTAATTTAGAGTTTGAGCTTTGGGTCCTCTTTCAAGTTTTATGTTGATTTTTACTGGACCAGCTGCATCATTAGTCTATTCCAGAGTGGTAGCTCCTGTGATTCTCTGTTGATTAGTGCATTGTTAACACAGGAAATAGAATCCCAAGCTAGAATGAAATCCTAAAACTTGAAGGTAATTTCTATCTTTCCTTCCTTTACTTTGGCAACTTTCTAGATTTATCACATTACTAGAAAAATTAAAAACCTAAAGAAAGATGATATCTGGTTGTTCATTACCTGTAGGAAAAAAAAGACACAAATTTATCTCCAAGTAATAGAATTTTTGTTTAAAAATTAATACAGAAAGCAATTTTTCTGAAGTTTATAATTGTATGTATTAAGTGAAAAATGATGAAATAATGAAAAATGCTTAAATCATTTTTATTTGCGTTTGTCATAGAAATCTGTAAATGCTATCAGGCAGAATCAGATGAATCTTTCCAAATACTTTTGTTATTTTGTGTTTATAGTACCTTCTCCAAAAGCATTGTGAAGGGAGCAAAACGTGCTGGGAAGATGACAATTGGGCGCCAGTACTTATTGAAGAAGAAAACAGGAACCATAGTGGAGGAGAGAGGGAATCGTGCTGGCTGGAATGAAGATGATGATGTCTCTGGTAAGAGTGTGACTTTTTTATCCTTGTTGGTTCATAAATCTATCCTGTTATGCTTCCATTCTGGTATATTGAATGAGAAATTCCTAGAGAGGAAAGAGAAGGGTTTCAAATCTGTGCATTTAGTGAGTGATTTCTTTTGCAAATGAGAAGAGGAAGTTGACTTAATTCGGTGGTGCAGCAAAGTACTAGATTCTTTTAATTATCAAACTATTTTAGATATTATATCTTTTAGATCATTTTTACATCATGCTAGTGGAGGTGAAACAACACAGAATCATGCTGCAGCTTCCATTTATCTCTAGACATCTAACACCTGCAGCTAGTCTGTGGTGAGAAAGCAGTATCAGGTGAGGTGCAAGAATGACCAAATTGGAGACTTCTGGGGATGTGGAACTGACAAATGATTTCTGAAAGCAGCAGAGCTCATTACTACTGAAAATACCACTTCCCATATTTTTGGTTGAAATTATTTTGGGGTAGAAGGTAGAAAGGGGTTTGGGCACTTGGTGCAGTTTGTGTGATGGGGTGGAGTTTGACTTTCCCCAAAAAGCCTCTTTTCCTCCCATATGCTGCTGTCTGTATATCCTTATCTGGACCACTGCTAATTTATAATAAACCACTAGAGGGAACCAGATTCTCCTGTACATAAACAGGTGTTGTTTTGTCAAAGCATTCCTTCTTTTAAAAAAAATGTAGGCATCTCAGATAATGAAGTGTTCTTCAAACATTGATAATTTCATCCAAACATCAAACAGGCTGAGTTTTCCATTGAGTATTTGTTCACTGAGCAAGGCAACTCATGTGACTTAGGAGCAGAGGTATGAAAGTTGTGTAAAACAGGACTGAAGCCTCTGTTCTCTCTGAAATGGAAGAAAGCCATTGCAGGCAAGCTTAAAAATACCTTTTCTCTTCTTCCATTCCAGATAAAGTGATGAGAAATAGGCAAAAAAGAAAGTTTTGGAAAATACAGAGTGTCTTTAGAGTGCTGAAAAATTGCATTCTTAATTGAATTTCCAGTGTCTTCCTGAAGTGCTGAGTTAGCATGTGTTCTGCATGTTCTTTGGGTTAGAAACAATTCTGCAGGCTGTATCTGGGTGATTTTGGGGTGCTTTTGTGTCCTTCACCCAGAGACACCAAACAAGTCATACCTGTGTATTTATAGTCTCTTGATGATGAAGTTTGAAGAGTTTTTGCATTGCTGATATACAAAACAACAGTATTCTTCCACGAATACAGGTGCTGTATAAGATTAGTGATAGTCACTTTTTCCTTCCCTAACAAAAAATATATGATTATAACTTGTGAGTCTTTAAGCCTGCTGCTTTCCAGGTGTCTTGGCTGGGAATGTGTTGAGCACAGGCTAAGTTTGCTTTTCTCTCCATGCCCATGCAGCCCTGGCACATCAGGGACAGGGAGCTGTCAACAGCAGTGACTGCTTCAGACAGAGTGCAGAGAGCCACAGGGAGTAACCACTGCAATTCCTTTTATACTGACTGCTGGGGCTTTGGCTTTGTTTTTGACTTGTTTGCAAGTCTCAAAAACTGAAGTGTAGGAAAGTATGCAGCTCTGCCAACAATGAACTCTGTACAGCAGGTGATGCACTGTCTTAAAAAAGAAATTTTAAAGATAGGGCTGGAAGAAACTTCAAGAGGTCAATTAGTCCAACTCTGCCCAAGGCAAGATCAACATACTTCATCTGTTCCTCATAGGTGTTAGCCTAACTTCTTAAAAGCTTTCAAAGGTGAAGGTTCCACAACTCTAGGCAGCTCATACTAATACTTAAACTATTCTTAATGCTGGAGAAAACAAGCAATTTTCTGAGATTCAGGACTAAACATCATCTTGCTGCAATTTAAACCCTTAATTTCTTACTCTGCCACTATATACATATAGAAGAGGTGATTCCCCTCATTCTGATTGCAATGCATGATGAGTTTATGATCTATTGGAATACTTTTCTGTTATCTTCTGAATGTGAAATCTATGCAGTTCTTTCAGTTCTTTGTTTATGAGTCTTGATGGACTTCTGATCATCATCATTGCTATTTTCTTAGGCTTCTTTATGTGGTCCACATATAACTTGCAATGTGATTTCAAAACCTGAGGACAGTACTATAGTTATTAGTTGTTGCCAATGAACATCTAATTTCCCTCAAATTCCTCCTCATCTCTTTGTTTTCAGAGTTTAGAATCTCTCAACCATTAGTAAATTCTTTTTCCTATAGAGGTCATATGGGTGTGTTCAATAAAACACTGTGAAGAGACTGTGAAACCTTCTTTTGAAAATAGTCATATCTCAAGAACAGTAAAAAAGAGGGTTATTCCTTGTTTTTTCAAAATCAAATAAATCATGTTAAACTTGAGACAGCAAAATATCTTCATCTCCCTCTTCACTTTAAGGACATGCATAGCTCTTATGTTTAGCTTTTTATGCACAGGAGAGTGATTTTCTAAGTCTGATCACCAATGTATTTGCTTTCATGGGAGAAAAATCCATTTAGGAAAAAGTATTTCACAAAAATGCACCCTCATCTTGAGTCAGTTATAGCTTTCCATTCAAAACTGTTAAATACCAAGATTTTGTATGACCCAAGAAAATTTTTTCTTAAAACTCATTTAAATTCATTTCTTATTAGTGTACTTCATACTTCTTTTTACCATGGCAAATATGAAAAAAGAGGAAAAAGAGGAGACATCTAGAGTGTTAGACTTTATTCTTTAGATCAAATAGAGATTTTTTTTTTTTAACTGAAAGGGCAAAGAAAATTTTTCATTTAGCTTTTATGCTAATATGCACAGAAAAAAATCATAGAGGTACTACTCTGGTAAATTCTGAATGTTGTCTATATAATTAACAGTAAAATATTAATTATAGCATAATTTTTATTTTCTAGATACATTTAAATTCCAGTTTTATGAAGTGCTGTTTCAAGTTTAAATCCTCATATACTTTTCAGTTCCTCATCCATGAAGAAATGCTTGTCATATGCACATATTTCAATGCTTGAGGTGGTAGCAAGTAACTGATACATGCTGCGAGCAGTAAATCTGCTCTCAGTAGTACTTGGAAATGGTTGAAAGTGTCACTAATAGGCAGGTGGCAGGTTTTGTACAAAAACCTTGCTTGACTTGAATTTCAGAGTAGTTTGAACTTGTGACATAGTATTTTATCTCTCGTGGTTGAAGTTTTTTCTGCTTTGGAAAGGGCAGCTGATATGCATGGCTGAGGAAAGCTCCTGCCTGACATTGAAACTGAGACATTGAGAACCCATCAGTCATCTCTTGTGAAAGTACAACACTGAAACATTTCTTAGGCTGAACCAAGCCTTAAAAAGATTGTTACCTCTTCTGAAGATAGTTAAAAATTGTGTAGTTTATTTTTATCTTGAGCATGTAATGAACCTGTAAAAAATTTGTAAATTGGTAAAGCAAGATTATCTGTCTTCAGTTCAGTTCAAATGAATATGTGAGATAACTTTCTCCAGGATTTTATCTGGAGAGATGTCAGCCATGCCAGTCACAGTAGGTAACTTTGTGCTATAATCAGGTTTGCTGACTAAAATACTATTTTAGTTTATAAATTTGATGATCTGTGGTTTGCATGTCCTGGACTTTGCCATTCATCACTGAGAGCAGGACAAACTTTTTAGGATAAAGTTTAGGAGAAGGTAGAGACATTGTTTGCTGTGCTGCTGGCCTCCCCAGTAAGATTTTTCCCTTTAGTTTCAGATGACAGTGAGCTGCACACTGGTGGGACCCTGAAAGCATCAGAAAAATCAACCATGGAACAATTGGTAGAGCGAGCCTGTTTCAGGGACTACCAGCGGCTGGGGCTGGGCACCATCAGCACCAATTCTTCTCGCTCAAAAACTGAATACTTGAGAATAACTGCACTGAACAGGATGTACTCCCTTTGCAGGAGGTGAGTTTGTCAGTTCACTTCAGTAGCTGAAACTGGACACACATGTAGGTATATCTACAGTAATATATTTGCATTTAAAATCTTTTCTGTTCCTAAATTAAAAAAAAGCAAGCTTCAGAAGCAATTGTAAATAGCTATTTTCTTCAAATTAAAAAGCATGTGTTGCAGTTGACTTCATGAAAGCATTTACTTTAAAAGTTTGTCATGTGCTGAAAGTCACATGCTGTGTTTTAGCACATCAGTGTTACTAAGTGCTTTTTTTTTTGTTGTGAAAGCTGATGTAGTTTGCTGACACTGCCCATAAAAATTCCTTTTAATACAAAAGCCTATCTGCATGAGTCATATCAGAAGACTCTAAAGCCAGTTTAAGCTGGTCATTGCTTTCATTATGGACAATGGAATTACCAGGAAGGAGGGCACAGAATAAAAATAGATCTTTTCTTGCTTTCTGACATGTCTAGAGTACTGGTTTTCTTTAGTCACCGTGGAGTACAGTGCAGGTGAAGGCATGAAATCTGTCCATTTTCTTTATGCTTTGAACATTATGCAGACAACCCTTTCCTCCCCTAAAACCATGAGTTTTTAATATTCTCTACACTTTTATTGAAAATACAATTATCTGTATCTGAAAAAATTGCAAATCTCAGGATATAAATACTTATCTACTGCTACATTACTGTGGTTGTTGTGTAGACTGTAAATACCATGTACATTCCTTTTGTCTGAGGGCAGTTGAATAAATGCCCAAGAATTGAATTTGCAGAAATAGTGTATATTGTATAGGGAATGAAAGTTATTTAGTAAGCAGTAGCTGTTTCTTGTTCCTCATTTTAGTTTCTTCTTAACACATGAAATTGGCACTTAACTTGATTTGTGATTTTTTGGAGGAGATAGAAAGTCGTATTTCGTATTGCTTGAGTCCTTCCTTCACTAGCATGAACAAAGCTACCATTTTTCTGTGTTTTCTATCTTTGAAGGTATTATATCAGTGAAATTCCTAATCTCTCAGTGTGTGTTGCAGTGTTTTAAGCAGAACACAAAAATGCAGTGTCAAGCACTCTGTTCCAAGGACTCTGACTGCGAAATTTAAATGTATTTTTTCGTAAACCAAAGACTATTGTTTTCGTTTTGATACTTTAGGCAATCTAACATTCTTTCCTTTCAATTCTCATATTTCATGTACAATTGTTAAAATGGAACTACTTCATTATTCGTGTACCTCAAAATTCTGTTTTCTGCCATGCTTAAAAGTACAGCTTGATTATAGTGACAGATAGCAGCTGTGCTAAGAAGAAAAATACTACCAAATAAAATGCAACCTGAAATGGAAAGTGATTAGTAATGATACTCTTACAAATTGTTACTAATTCAATTTCTATTTAAAATGCAGTTTATTTAAATTGATATATTTGCTAGGCTTGGACTAAAGATTACTTAAAAAATAAAAGTAAATCTAGCAGTTTAAGGAGCATTTCATTAAGAAGTGTTTTCAGCTTGTGATTCTAGGAATTTTGTTTTCATTGCTGAGCATTTTGAAAGCAATTTTAGTTGTTCAATTTTTATTTTTTTCCCCCCTTTGCTGTGAATGCAGTTATCCTGGGCTGCTGGTGGTGCCTCAGTCCGTGCAGGACAGCAGCCTGCAGAGGGTGGCTCGCTGTTACCGCCACAACCGCCTGCCTGTTGTCTGCTGGAAGAACACCAAGAACAGCACTCTGCTCCTGAGGTCTGGGGGCTTCCATGGCAAAAGTGTGGTGGGCCTCTTCAAATCCCAAAACACACATCCCACGGGTGAGTCAATGCAGCCAGGCTTTCTGTGGAAGGGATTTCACGTGGAAAATCAGCGATTCAATGGAATCAAGTCTCAGGATATAAGTGGTTATCTGATGTTATTACTTACTGTCTGTCAAAATCTTGGATGGTATGAAAGCAGTTCAGAAAATGTGAATTAATAGATTGGGCCAACACAAGATTTATCAGAATAGTTAGTTTTTCAGAAGAATATAATGGTAGGGTAACATTAATTTTGGAAATAACGTTAGTTGACTTTCACCATTCACAGGCAGTGTTTAGGATGCTTCTGA
This sequence comes from Oenanthe melanoleuca, assembly GCF_029582105.1. NCBI lineage: Eukaryota > Metazoa > Chordata > Aves > Passeriformes > Muscicapidae > Oenanthe > Oenanthe melanoleuca. The sequence goes on from NC_079339.1 coordinate 10,862,688, forward strand.
CTGCCTGGATTTCCATCTCATGCTGATAGGTTTTTCAGAGTTAATTTCATGACAAGAATGAGTCAGTGTTTTCTTTAATCAAACTGATAGTTGTTTAGAAATTATTCCAGAATTAGGCCATAATTTGTCTTTTTGGAAAGAAAAGGAAATGTGAGGTCCAGTTGGAGTACCAGAAACTCAATAAGGTAGCAAAGAAATCCTTTTGTCCTGTTTATGTTTGGGTTTCTCCCCAGTAATGGCTAAAATGCAACTAAAAGTTTTGACTCTATTCAAGTGTGTTCTATAGAATTTTTCAAAACCTATAAGAAGCACTTACATACAAGTGGCATAAAAGTAATTTGAAGATTATGTGATTTAAATATTTTTTACATAGTCCTCCATAATTTTTCCTTCACAGAATACCTTTATGAAAGCCATGTTTTTCCTTCTTTTTAAGAGCAATTTATACCAGACATAATGAGGTTTTGGTATATCAAATGCAAGTTTAAAATCTCACTATTTCAAAGATATTAGAAAAAATGTTTTTAATGTTAGACAGTGTCTGGACTGACTATTAAGGCTAATTTGTGAGTCACTAATTATCTGCTGAATGTTCATTGCTATAACATTGTTTGAGTTTCTGTCTTCAATATTTTTTGGGAGCATTTTTTAGTTGGAGTGATGAACAATGAAGGCAGTGGATTGAAATTTATAGAATGAGTTTTTGTTGAAAGGATCAATAAAAGGAATCAGTGAAGTACTACCAGTAGTTGACAGAGCAGCTGCCAAAGCTAATGGCTACACCAGTTCTTCCACATGCTTATGGTGAGAATCCCAGGAATGGCAATGCAGATGTTATTCTTCAGATGATTTAATACTGATTGTCCTGGCTGAAATAAGGATGAGGCATCTTTAATCTGCTACAAATAGAGAATAAGTTGAAAAAAAAATCTGCAGGAACAGTCTCCAAATTATGTAAAGGTACTTTGATGTTTTCTGTAGTAGTTTTCACATGGTTTCTTTTCTTAATTTTATATAGCCTTTAATATTGCCATTGCCATATGTCCCCCAGAACATTATGGAGCAGATAAAGGGATTGACAATAACTGTGTCTGACTTGCTTCTGGAGTTACTGTTTCTTTTAAAGTGGGAAGAAAATGGAGACTTCCCTCAGGAAGGTACAGCAAGGAAAATGCAGGATATTTATAGGGTGTTTATCTTAGTCTTAATAAAACTGGTTAACAAATGTTACACTCAGCTGCCTCAGCAGGAGTTGTGTGCAGTGAAGGAAAGTCCATAATGAAAAACACTTTGTGAAGCAAACTAAGAGGACAGAGATAATCTGAATTTAAATTCAAGTTGACAAATTTATTCTTTCCTAAGCAGAGACTTCATAGGAGTAGATTTTCATTGGATTGATACAGAGAAGCAAGGAGGGCCTACTGGAACTTACTGAACATTTTTGTGATTTCCTGTTACACAAGTTGTCAAAGCATGGTTGGAGGTCAATATGTTATATAAGAAGCACAGAACATATTTTTAGAGAAATTATGCACAGTACTTGATTGCTGTGTGGAACCAAACTGCATGTGCAACAGAATTGTGTTTTCCAACTTCTCTCCAAAAAAAAGATTATTAACAGATGTTCAGATACGAGATGGAGAATATATAGGTCTTTTGAAATGTTTCTTTGAAACCTGCAAGTTGGTTTCTGAATTACTGTGACCTCTCTGGGAATTTTGTTGCAGAGCACTCTAGTTCTAAATATGACATTCTATACCTAAATTAGCATTTATTGGTCAGCTACCCTGTGGAAAGAACATTTCAGTTTCTTGGATGTAGTAACACTATCCAAGAAAACAGTTATCTTGGTTCAGGCTGAATTATTGACTGTATTAGGACTTGTAAGATAAAGATGGAGCAATCTGTGACCAGGCATATAAAGCACATATTAGCATTGCAGGACTAAGCAATGCATTTCTCTCCTGAGATAAAAATAAAATTAAATGGGATAAAATTGCTACTGGGATCTCCATCCCCTACCTTTTGTTTAAATCCACGTTGCTGTGATGACCTTCAGATGTGATACAGCACTTGAGAGGGGTCATTTCATAGAGATCCCTGTTCACCTGTGCTGGAAGGGGGAAGTGCTTTGAGTCACCTCTTTATGCTGCTGTGATGGGATGAGGTGTGGTAAGGATGAAGAGGCAAATTTCCATCTCTAATCTGTCACAAGGACATTTTTGCCCTCAGTCTTTTAATTCTGGCATCTGCTTGGTTCATGACAGACTTTTATGTAAGTCAAACTGTTTCCTGAAAGACACACAGTACTCTTCACAAAATAAAACTTTGTAAGTGCCAGTGGTATAGACATTATCCTTTCATTAAGACAGTTCATTTCTTTTAATTTAACTAAATTGTTAAGACCTAAATTGACTTTTTCTAATACTATTTCAAGGGCTAGGGAGCCCAGAGATCATTCCAATGGATTTCAGGATGTGTAAATCCTGCTTAGGAGCAGAAGAGAAAATAATGTTTCTGCTCAGGCTTTTTCCATTTGGTCAGTCAGAAACAGCATGATGTCTCCTGCAGGAAACATCATCACTTCCTAATGGCACTTTCAATTCAGATACTAATTTCTATTTTGAAATTTCTTTTGCCACCCCCAGCTAATTAGCTTACTGTCTATTAGTCTCCAGCATAGAATCTGATTGGATCATCATTGGAGAAAACTATTTACAAATTACCATGGTGTTTTGTCAAAATGTTCTCCATCAAATTCTTTGACTCTGTCTCTTATTCCAAATCTTGGCCCTTGTGAGCAAGATAACAAATCCTGATTTAAGCAGCTGTGAAAGTTTTGCCCTATAGTAAGTCCAAAGATGGCTGCAATAAACTGGAATTTCAAAATTTTTTTTGGCATTTGAAAAAACAATTAACTGTCTCATTGATAGTGAACACTATTTTGTCATGATGCTATAGCCTAGGACATGAGCCTAATCTTCTTTCCTTAAGTCCTTGCACCTGGACACAATGGGTGGAGTTTTTCTTATTTGGGTGGAAGTGTTTTTCTTATTTTTGAGGGGTTTTTTCACCTCTGTTCTGTGTTTTGTTAATGGTTTCTTAACTTGTTAAATGGGCACTGTATCCCAAAGAACCTCCAAGTACAGGTAAGTAACCTTCCCTTTTCTGGAGTTGGAAGAGCTGCTTGAGCATGATATTAACTTACTTTTGTTAAAGAAACAGTTCTGTCTGTTCTCTGCACATTTTGCTGACAAGGAGCACAAACTCAGAAATGTTAATTTTGATTTGGAGAGTGAAGGGAAAGCTGCATGATCCTTACTCAGTTTGTTGATTACATAATGGCTAATGATGAATGTTTTAAGTAGTGATCATGAGTTAAAGCTTCAGAAGTTCAGCTTTGTGTGGAATGCAAGAGAACATTGCTGGATCCTCTTGTCATCAAAGGAAAGGATTTTTGAACCTTTGACAGACAAAAATTTTCAATGCCCTGCTTTACACAGTAAGCCTTTTATTTTATGTATTTACAAATATTTTACTTTTGTAATGCATTCCATTCTTCTTGTGACTCCAGCTCCTGCTTCTCTAGAATCTTCAAGCAGTATAGAGCAGGAGAAATACCTACAAGCCTTACTGAATGTGATATCCGTCCACTGCAAAAGGAATGGCAGTAACACTCTCACTGTTAGCCCAACCATTGCCCTGTCTCCAGGTAAAATTGGTTTGTACAGCGCTTTTCTCTGCCTAAGCTGATAAGTGATTTTCTCTGATTTGGTGCTAGATCAGTGTTCCATATGAATTCTGTTGGTTTTTTATTGTTAGACTTTCCAGGTAGCCTCTTCACTCTTGGTTTCAGTGAATATGTTTTCTTTATGTAAAGGATGTTTATAGTCTTTCCTGAAAGACTTTTCAATATTAATCTCTTCAATATTAATGGCAGTAAAGTCTTTTAATTATAAACTGCATATTGAATAAAAGACTACCAAATTTTAAATGATGCAAAATCTGCTCTATTTTATATAATGAGGCAAAATCTGCTCTATTTTGTCTGAGGAGGAAGTATGACCTTGCAAGATCAGAACAGGTAACTCTGTTTAGCTGCAGCAGCAGTAGAAGGCATATGGACCTCTTTATGTATTATATACTCATAATGGGTTTCTACTAGTGTAATTTCCAAATGAGCTCTTTTTGCAGTGAGAACTCTTTCAAAATACACTATTTGAGTTATGCCTAGGTGGAAACATGAAAAAATTAATCTGTTTTATTCCAGTTATTTTATGATGAAACCTGTTGAGGCTTAGGTGAGGGTAATCTCAAACATGTCAGGAAGGACTATGTGACTTGAAATTGTGTCTGTCTTGTCTTAGTTGGTTGTAATTGGCCTAATACTGCCAAACAGTGGCTTTTCCTGTAAAGTAACATCATCCCAAAGTGTGTGTGCTTTGCTTCATTTATTGTAAATTACCTTGATTGCTTAGCTGTATCTAACACCACCATACTGTTGCCAATGTATGCATTTGTCTTAAAAAATAAATCTAAGGTACAAAATTGGCAAGAATTAGCTGTGTTGGGTGAAAAAGGGCATTTTATCAGGTATATTAAGTGCTAGTCTGGTTAACACTGTAGCTTTTTTAATCTTCTATTCTTTTTTTGGCTGACTTTAGGCACTGAAACGAGGGCTTCAAGAATGTCTACTGTGTTTAAGCAGGTAGTGCCAGGACATTTGGATGTAAATCTATCCAATAGCTTTGCTCGAGGAGGTTAGTAAGACTAGCTCCAAGTCTATTTTTTTAAGTAATAAATGATGAAAATATGCTAGTGAAATAAAAATAATTACACTCTTTATTGATTTGTTGCTCTGTGAAAGAACAAAACAGAAATTAGATTTGCCTCAGTCCATAACATTATCTAATTTCTGTTCAAATCCTTTACTTTCCACTGAAATAAAGTTTGTTTCAAGTTGGAATTAGGGAAAAATTAAGCACTCAGAGATTGTGTTTCTAAATAATTTGGGATTCATCCATATTTTTAATTTGTCTATGTATGGCCTGAAAATGCATATTTTTATATAAGCATTTAATAGACTTTAGAATCTGCAGTTACAGATCATTCCATAACATTGCAAATAACCTGGGAATAATTTTACTCTAAGTAGTAGGGAGTTATGTGGCCAGGTGTAGTAGGTAGGGAGATAAAGTACATTCTTTGAAAATAGTTATTCCTAATTATAGGGGCTCATCAGTGTCACTTCTACAAGAACATTTCATTTTGTTAGGGGGATTCCATCTACTTGTACACATCTATTTCTGATGAAATTATTAAGATCTTGCAATGTGCATAAATTAATGCACCAAATACCTTAAATATAGGTTTGATAAAATAGGGATGAATCTATTCTGTAAGAGAGAGCATTTTATATTTGATTTATTACCTTACAGCCATGAAGGCTCTTTTGACAATTATTTCTAAGCATCTAAAAGCTGTTTTTCTTCTCTTTTGATACCTCACCTAGAATTAGTTAGTTTTATGTTGACCTGCTGAGGCCCATTCCAACCTAAATCTTCTTCTGTGATACAAAACCTACAGCTTAATATGAGAAAGGATAAAAATATTTTGCAGAGAAAAACTTCCAAAAGAGGTGGATGAGATTAGGGAAATTAAGGAAAGAATAACACAAGAGAGAGAGAGAAAGGAAAATGCTCAGGAATGTATATAGGAAATTGATGTTGGAATTTTAGCAGGAGGGAAGAGAGGAAGGGCAGGAGAGGACATGGGGATCACCAGACTGGGGAATTCTGTGCATGTTCATTAATCACAGTGAATGGATGTTTCTTATCTGAGAGTTTTGTTTGTGTTCTGTGCTCACTGTGCTGTAGCTGGAGATGAGTAAAGCTGGTGGTCTGGGTGAGATAGCTGGGGCTGGAGAGAGCAGGAGGGATAGTGGCTGCAGTTGTTGCACAAATGGTGCTGTGGCCAGCCTGGCTGAGCCCTGCAGCAGTGGCAGTGCTGGTGGCAGTGCTGGTGGCAGTGCTGGTGGCAGACAGCTGAGCTTTGGCTGTGTTCCATCCTCTGGTACCAGCACAAAAGCACCAGCAGCCCAGTGGGGCTGAGGGGCAGCCAAGGTGCTGCAGATCACACAGGGAGAGCTCTCTGGTTGCAAGTTGCCTTTTGAAGATAAAGGGATTTCTGAAGTAACTGCTGCTGGTTTCTAGGATTAGAGCTCATGGGAAGTGTGATGGGATGAGTTTGTTGCTACTCAAAGAAGAAAAAAGGAGCCTGAAGGCAGTGTGAGGTCACAGATGTGATGTTTTGTTTGACATTGAAATCCCTTGGCTGAATTCAGCCAGTAATCAGTCAGAGGGCAGGGAAGTTATCTTGTGTCTTACTGGATCTCTGCCACACCTGCCCTGTGTCTCTGAAGGTGTCTGCTCCCAGTTCTGCAGGACACCAGAGGACTTTGCTGAAATGTGAGAATGTTTGACAAGTTCAGTGGGAGCCCTAGGGAAGGTGAGAAGTTGACAGGGGAAGAGGGAACAGAGAAAGGGAATGTTTCCCTGGAGAGAAGTAAACACTAGGGGTTTTTAGATTAGCTGACATAATTATTTTAAAAGAAATTTAAAAATACACAGGGTATATAAAATCTCTAAAATTGTTCTCAAATCCTTTATTACAAAGTTCCTCACTACTTTTTCACAGCTAGATATATTTCACATGTGAAGCAGCAGGCAGCTATGGATTATACACTACACTGTGCAAAATACAATAGCAGTGCTTTTGTGGTTTGGATTCTGGACCACTCTTCCTTTCCTTGTGTTTATTATCACACATACCAAGGCTCAAAAGCCAGGTTCAGCTATGATACACCAGTAGAAAAATTACATTTTCTATTTTTTTGTACCAGACAATGTATTTGTAGTACATACCATTTTAAAATGTAAGTTGGAATATACGTTCCGGTGCATGAACAGTATTTCTCATTTTTTAAAACTATCATTGTTCTGAACACTCATCAGTTGTTCTGAAGATTTGTGTCTGTGTCAAGTATGATTTTTTTACTTTATCTGGAACATTGTCACGAAGCATCTGCCCAAAGCTCAGTCAGTTTGGTTTTGATCTGAAATATTTGGTTGAATACTTAATGTTTCATAATATATTTTCATTCTTTGACTTTTTCTTGGGGCTTGATACTTTACATGAGAATTGTAAGTTCACTCAAAAGCCATAGCTTTTCCTCTTATATTGCTTTGTAAGTATAATGTGGTTCTACAGAACAACACTTCTTACCTGGCATTGCTGTGCAATTTAGCAGAATAAAAAGTTTTCTCAGTATGTTTTGCTGCTATTGGAGAAATACTAGGATATTTATAATTTAAAAATACAGACTCAGCTCAGAGAATTATTTTCAAAGCAGGAAGCATTAACATTTTGAGTATGATTTAATAGAATATTTGTATTAAAAGGACTTGGTTATGTTGATGTGGGTTTTGAGCCACAGATATATTCACTGATAAACACATAAGCCTGCCACAGAAAATTATGATTATTGCAAGGGGAGGGAAGATCTCTTTCTGTGGTAGATATTCATATTTATTTTCTAAATTATATACTTGTACACAGGCCTTCAAAAATGTTTATAGGTATAGAACTGATATCTTGCATTCTGCTTTAATTTTGAGGTCCATCAAATTTTACACCTAATGTCCCTAGACTAAACCAGTATTTTTGTAACAGGCATTAATGTTGGGATTTTTAATTAACTAACTTTCAGCTGGATAGAAACTTTAAATAAATTATTCAATGGAATGATTTAATCATGACATTTCCTTTGGTATTATAATTATGGAAAAACACATGATGGTTTTTGCTACATGTTTGAAGCTATTGCAATGACAATGGAAATTATTCCTGTTTGATAAATGGATACCTCCTTCCCATTTTATATTGGTTTTGTGGCTTGATTGATGTTTTGTCTTGTGATGCCTAAGACCTGTGCTGTCTGATAAATCATGTACTATAAAGAAATGCAATATATGCTAGATCTTTGGAAATTAATAAGTAACCCTTTTCTTCTCTCCTGCAATGTGTTTCGCTGCAATGTGCATTCCATTCCTCCTCCTTCTGTCTTTACTGTTATCTGCCAGTGCTTGGCTACAGAGATAAATGTTTCACTCATTCAAATTCCAAATCTGCAACTAAGGAAAGAGTCCATCAAGGTACTGTATTCTGTGTCCTGAAATGTGTCCATTCTTTTCTACCACCCTCTGCTACAATGCCTTAATTCATTCCAAAGTGATACTGACAGAAAGCTTGTCTCTGCATTAACAAAATTTGAGGTTTTTTAGCTCAGTGTTGTGGATTTGTTATGTTTAGGAGGTTTTTGCCCATTGACAGTGATGTAACAGGGAGTGATATGTAGAAAATTTTCTGTGTGAAAATGTTAAACAGCTAAAAATCACTTCCGGAAAAGAGTTTAGTATTCCTGCTGCTTCAGTAAAATAGCTAAGAAACACTGTTACCTAGTCAATTAATTTCTTTCCATAGTTTTTATTAATGTTAATGAACAGGGGAAAATGGATTACTGTCAAATCAGAAAGTAATAATAATAATACAGTGCATGCCAAATAATGAAAGCAAGATACTGCTAACAAAAATAAATTACTAGGCAAAAGTACAATAGAAACATAATTGTGCCTTTTAATCACTGTTGCCCATGCTGGTAAAAATGTTCATCTGCATGTTTTTGTAGCCAGTTTTGTTGCTTTTGATGTGCCACAGATGCTAATGATAGGTGCATGTGTGAAATGCTCCAAAGTTTCACTGTACAAAATTTTTTGTACACTTCATCTTTGGGGACAGCAGTCTATGTTGGAGCTTGCATTTTTCATACCAAATGACTGAGAACTTCTTATTGAGTGTTTGCTGTGATTTCTGCTTGCTAGTCTTTGTTATTTCACGTGTAGTAGCTGAGACTTGGAATAATAGTTTGTGCTAAACACATTCCCTTACTACTTGAGGTGTTTTATAAAAGTGGCTGGCTGTGAAGTGGGAGCTTTTGAGAGCTGTTACTGACTCAGAGCTCCTTGCCAGCCACTCTCAGTTGCTGCATTCATCTGCTCACATCTCAGACTAGCAGCCAGGCAGGCAGACAAGCTAAGCTCTACAGACAAGTCCCTGTTGAGAGTTATTGTACAGAATTATTTTTGAATAGAAACCCAATCCTGCTTCTAAAAAATAGAATAAAATTATTTTGCTGGTTGAGCTGTCTCAGTGGAATTTACTGTTATCTACATCTTTTTTCTTCTGTGCACATTATTGGATTTTCCTGAAGAGGGGTTGGTGTTGGTCCTACAGTATCTAAATTTCTAGTACTGTGAAGTATTTCTGGTGCCTCTTTTGGATATCTTGCTTCACAGATTTATGGACAAGAGTCTCTTCTGATAATCTGATTTACTACATATTGGGATAAAGAATTTCACACAGCCTTTTGGACGCCAAATTTAGCACTTTAAGGGATTTGATTTTCAAGTAGTGCTATTCATACTCTGAGAATCCAATACCTTTCACATGCCTCACATTGCACACACAAAAACAATCTCACAAAATCCTGAGTATTAATTGAGGTACAAGAAACAGAAAAATATTTACTGCTTGTCTTTTCTTCTAACACTAAACAGGCCTTGGCAATCTGGTTTATTACTACTTTGTATTATGTTAAAATCCCCTAAACCTCAAGCATGAGACCAGAGCATGTCTGTGTGCTGTAGGAGTTTCCTCCCCTGGCAGTGCCAATAGAGCTGCAGCAGCAATATGCACTATTGTGTATATTATATGCATATATATATATATATATATATATATATATGTGTGTGTGTGTGTGTATAGTCTGTGTATATATATTTATAGAATGCATATATATATATATACATATATATATAATCTGTATATATATATATATAGTGTATATATATAGTGTATATATAAATATATAGTGTGTATATATATATTTATGTATATATAGGTGTACAATATGCAGACTCAGAGTGTTCTTGGGATGTTGGTGTGATGCCATTCAGAAACTGCTGCTTGCAGCTGCACTCTGTGGTCCCACATCACACTGCACTTCATGTTGTGTCTAGCTTTGGGATTTCTGTGCTTTCTGATTCTTTCTGTTCTTCCTCATTTCTGTCCCTCTAGAAATTTCATTTCCATGTGCTTACATGGACATTGCTATTTGCAAATTGTGATTTATCACTGTATTACTGATATCACAGCAACTGTTTTCTCTGTGGAGAAAGCACTCTGCAGAGTTAGAGTGTCTCAGGTTAAACAACAATGCAGTAGGATGGTTTTGACAGTTTTTGTTACCAATCTGTTTCTTTCCAGTACATGCTTTTAATTATGTCCTGTGAGGGATGTCATATGTTCAAGCATTTGTCTTTGCAATTATGGTCTCCAGTGCCTCACACAAAATGTTTTTTAAATCTTCTTCATCCTCATGAAGGTGTATGGGCGAGTCTTCGTTCAAGCAACCGATTTATCAACACTCAGACTCCATTCATTGATGTTGGTGCAAGACTTGCAGGGAAAGACAACACCCCTCCCTACAGCAGCAGCTCTTTTCTGCAAAGCCAGCTTCTGAGGAGACAAGCAGCCCTCTATATATTTGGAGAAAAATCTCAGTTAAGGGTAATGACAGTGTTTTCATGTTTAATGGGGTTTTTAGTTGGTTGAGTTTAATTATTCTCGTGTTTTTGCAAACAGTAAATGATATTCAAGATTACATAGAAATATGTTATGGAGGAAACAAAATGTTGTTAGCCAGAGTAGCAATTATCAGAGAAGGAAACCTTCATTACTGTGGACAGCAGTAAACTCACATAAAGCCAAATTGATGAGAATAAGGCCAAGCCAAAACTTCTGCTTTGATTACATGATGAGGACCATGATATCTACAGTTTTGTACATATTATTTGATAGATTTTAATGTTTTAGATGCAGTTGTTTGAAAAACAGGAGTTTTTTTAATTCTTAGTAGTTTTACTTGTTTTCAAGATTCAGATATTTTTTAATAAATCTCTACGTTCAGAGATTTTAAAAAACAGGTTTTTTCTACTTTCTTATTCAAAATGTGAACATATGTAAAATATTAACATATTTTTTGAAATACAATAGGTCAAAACTCATTATTGGTAGTAGGAAATCACATCACTATTCATTTCTTTCTGAATTATGTTCTCTCAGGAGGTGGAGGAGACATGCTGTACCAGAATAATGGATCAATTACATGGAATTAAATTATTATATTCCACTAATAATAGACTTTTTCTATTTGTTTGATTTCTTAATGAATGATAAGTGAAGAGTTCAGTCGTGCATCTACAGCTGTGTAGTAGAAACTACTGCTTTATTCTCCTAAATATCACATCACATCACATAGATTGATGGGGAAAACAAATATACAACATTTTAAAGAAATGGTGCTACTTTCCTCAGTTGCTTTTGTCCTGCATTATTACAACTTAGCATTTTTGAGTTATTGAATTTCTTTTTGAACCATGCCAAAATACAAACAGAATTAAAACTGAGCTTTCACTTTCCTACATTTTTGCTTGGCATTCTGTGAAGAAGCTTAATGAAGATTATTTGCAGGCCAAGTTTAATTCAATGAAAGCAATTTCTGGAGAAAACTCCAAAAGTTTGGCATGAACATCTTCAGTGATGTTTCATACATGAGAATTGTTTTTCCTAATAATGTTCTCCATGTTATCCTTTTCATCATAATCCATTGGGTTTTGGTGAGGTTTTTTTCAGTCAGCTGACTTGTTCTCTTAATTCAGTTATCCTCTCTTATTGCTAAATGCAGTAAGTTAAATAAAAGATGAGGAATTCTGCTAGGAGAAGCATCCAGCTGCTGCTCTGTGCTGAACAAGGTACTGCAGACAAACAACTCCCTCAATATCCAGTGATTGTTTAGATGACTCAGCTGGTTTGCAGTTATGGGGCTTCTTTTTGGGTGTGAGGTTTACTTTTTTCTGCTTTGTTGAATTCCCAAAACATGTCCTGCACTGTTCATGTGTCATCCATACAGATATTTTTCGTTTTTATTTGTTTATTGTTGATTAGCTTTAAAAATGTTAAAGGAAGTACACCATGTTGTGTGTGAAAAACTGAACAGATTGTCACTCAGCTTTGGTTTTACACCACTATTACTGCTAGAATAATTCTAATTATTATTGAAATTATGACTGCTGTGCAGTTATGGTTATAGTTGGGTGATTTTATTGTGGTACATTTTGCAAGGAGTTTTATTATATTTTTTTATTATCCTGGGCAGGTGTTTAACTACACAGATTTTTCATGAGGAATTAATTACTTAGCAATAAAACAGGCAAGACTTTGGGATTTAAGAGGACTGTCAGTGAAAAATATGCTTCCCTTTTAAATTACATCTGCTGTTGTCCTTTCCATGCAGGGGTTCAAACTTGATTTTGCTTTGAATTGTGAATTTGTTCCTGTTGAATTCAGTGACATCCGACAGACAAAGGCGAGCTTTAAAAAGCTGATGAGAGCTTGTGTTCCCAGCACTATTCCTACTGAATCTGAGGCAACATTCCTCAAAGCACTTGGGGAGTCAGAGTGGTTCCCACAGGTAATTTGTCTGACAGGTACTTCTGATAATCTATATGCAGTTCTGCTCACACCAAATAAATTCCAAGCTCTTGTGACAGAGGACTATTGTGTTCTAACCAGCTGTTCTTTGCTCACTCTAAGGGCTTTGCATGCTATCTATTCTGCCATTACACAAGCATTGCTATTATTTTAATGCCATCATAACATGTACAAATATGGGAAGCATTTTTATAACAAAATTTATGTTTTGTAACGTGGAACACACACACAAGGAGAAGTGACTGGGTTTTCTATCTATATAAATGCACGGCCTTGCTTTTAAATTATTTTTCTTATTTTATGGATTTTAAAAATCAGAAAAAGAAAGTGTGGAGCAATAAATGAACTTTTTGATTTTAAAACTGATACTTGACTCCTCCTATGTGTTCCCACCCTGGATTTTGATATGTACAAGTTAAAAATCAAGCAAACATCTGTTGTGGGATATGGGGAAGAGAGGATTTTATGTATGTTAATCACAGAAAGCAGAATAGAAACTTATGCTGACTTCTTAAAGAGGAAATACTTGTGAGTAATATGTCAGTTGTTGCACATCAGGAAATGCACTCCTGGTTGAAATGTGCTGCAAGGAGTGGCTTTAACTTCTTCCCTGAGGTGAGACCAGGAGCTGCTCATGGCCACCAAGGTTTTCAAGAAGGGGACAAGTTGGGAGAGCATGAAAAAGACTTGACTTCCCCACCATGTGAGCATTTTCCATCACAGAGTGGTTGAGCAAGTTCATAAGTGTAAATAAAATAATTGAATGTCATTTCATCATTGAATTGATGGAATAAACACATCCCCTGTAGCAGCCCAGGGATCAAGGGCAGATAACCCTGGAGTTACTCTCTTTTGGCATATTTCAGAGAATCATCCTTTGCTTTGAGTGCATCACTCTGCTCACTCTGCTGAGGACTGGGACATAATGTCACACACTGGCTTTACTACATTTAAACCACATTTCTGTGGTTTAAATCATGTCACTTCTGACTTGTGTGATAAAGCTAATTTATGACTGATAAAGCTAATTTATGACTGACTTGGCACATTTTCTGCTATTCCCATGAAAGTACATAGATCTGTCATCTCAGAAATGTTTTCATTGTATTATGCTTTCCTCTTCTGGGCAATAGAAGTTTAACATTATTGATTTTAACACTGTATGGACTATCTCTTTATAAGAATGTGAATGCAGAGAAGAAAATAGAAGCACTGCCCTATCTTCTGAACACAAATTATAAAAATAGTTGTTTGCATTTTTAGCAGTGAATCTGTAAAACCAGATTGCATATCAGTTTCCTCTTTAAAGGTATAAAAAATAGCCTGTCTTCTATTCTACTGCCTAAGAAAGCACAGAAGAATAAACAAGCTTGCTTTTAAAAGTGGTTCTCTTTTCAGTCTTAGATAAAAATTGCAGGAAAATTAGTCTATTTGGGTTGGGTTTTTTCTAAATAATGGCTATATGAATGCTCAGAGGAGTCAAGGTTTTCTATCACAATTTCTATAGCATATTCATCAGTTTTTTAACAGGAAGAAAGCTGGCTGCCATGAATAAGGATGAATTTTCTAGGGTCTAACTGTTGTTTGGTTGATGGGTTTTTTTCTCCTATTTTTTTTAATTTTATTTTCTTCTCACTTTCCTGTGCCTTTTGTATTTCCTGAACTTACTTTTTTTCCTTGCATAAATGATCTTAGATTATTCTTGCCATCTTTTGTTTGTTTTCCTATACTATTTCCTTCCTTCTTTCAGGCTTTCATCTTTCCTATTGCTTCTGTTGGTTGGATTATATTCAGTGCTGCACAAAGAACAGTTTCACTCTGCTGTTAAAAACTGAATTGGTTATGTATTACCTATTATGTTGTTTACCAAGAGTGCTGTCATAGTATACAAAAATGGTAAAATCATCATACAGATTTTTCTTTTTGTAATAATGATGTGAAGTCTCATAGTAATGTAAAATTGCCCAGATTCACCTGAACTTCTTTAACCTGCTTAGTTTAGCATCACTGTGTAATGAGTATTAAAGTGCAAATAATTAAAGTGTCCTCTTTTCATATATTTTAGCCAGTCTGCTCAACAGTCTAATATGTTTCTCTGTTATTATTGTTCAATTCATTAATTTACAACTTCCATGGGACTGAATATTAGTAATATTATCTTGAAAATATCTTGCATGGGTTCTCCCATCAAAGTACTTAGTGACTTTATGGAATCCTAACATTTCACAGGAAATTACTTTAGTGTTGAGCCCAGGATGGAATTTCTCTCCAGTAAATCTATCAAGTGTGTTGTTCCCATTCTCCTTTTTATGACAGCTATTTTATTACAGTACTCATTGGCTTTAATACTTTAAGTTCCTATCTTCAAAACTTCCCTTAGTTTTATTGTAGTTCAGATGGAAATCCTTAGACTGTTACATTTTATTGTTGCCTAATCAGTTGCATCAATGTATTTCACTATGCTGTATGTGGATCCAGGAATACATTTTTAATTATGAAAATATTCTATTTATTGATATTATCTAAAGATTTATCTAGAGTGTGTTACTCATTCATAATATTTTATAGCTTCACAGGATACTGCAATTGGGTGTGATCATCTCTGAGCTCCTGGAAAATGGTTCTTCTGTTATGGTTTGTTTGGAAGATGGCTGGGATATTACTGCTCAAGTAAGCTGCTATAAAAAACTTGAAATAATTAAATACTAAGAAAAACCACCAGGCCATGCTTTTTTTACACAAGCAGCAGATAATTTGGTACAACATTAATAAATTTGTGTTGTGGCAGCAGAAAAGAAACCAGAATGCATGAATCATTGCATTCATTTGCAATTTATGTCATGACATGGTTCCTTAAAATGAATTCATTCCAAAGGTCCTGATGGTCTGAACTGTTCTAAGGCTTAGATAGAGATCTGCATTCCTGCACCTGACCATGAATAAGAATGAAAGCTAAAAGTTGTCACAACTGTTCATTTATCATTTTAAACATTGTACATTTTAAACACAGGAGAAATGTATTCTCTTCCATTCAATTTCCATAAGTGATGTTAGGAGACCACACAGGGAGAAAACTGAATTTGTGCCAAAGTGCCTGTAACACCTGCTGCAAGGACAGATCACCTCAAACTATAAATTAGGTGAATCAAGATCTGCTGCCTCATTTAATAGATGCATTGTGTCCATTAGCTTCACAGTTCAGAAGAGAAACAGAGATATCCATAATTCTGGTAAATAAAACCTTCATGTGCAGCCAGCATCATAATACCAGGTAAACAAGCACCCAAAAGAATGTGACCATAATTATTGGAATCATTGCTAAACAATGAAGCTAGAGAGGGGAGATACATAGCTGGAAGTGCAAGAAGGCTGTGCTGCATTCTAAAGTCTCCTTGAGATGCTGTGTATAAAAACAGACTGCAGTTGACTGGGAAAAAAACTCTAAAGTCACCCTCAGGTCCAGTTCTTTAATGCTTTTTATGCTGAGGTAGTAGATACTATCTTTTAAATGTTTATTTTAAAGGAGTTTTATTTCAAACATAATTTAAACGTAGTAAGCATTGTAATCACCTCCCAAGTCTGTAGCTGCTTAGGTTTTGCTTTTACAGATGCCATAAAGTCTCAATGTCATTGAAGCTTTTTCATGTGGAATATCATTTGGTTTGTTTCATAAAAGTGCTTAATGTACCTGATGAAATACTTGTCATTGAGTTTATCCAAAGGCTTTTGTTTTCTTGAACAATAAGCAATTACTGCATGCTTATATTCACTTGCTGAAGGTTTCTCCTGACTTCTGTCACTCATAACACACTATCCTGTCCTGTGATCTAGGTGGTGTCTCTGGTGCAGTTACTCAGTGATCCCTTCTACAGGACTCTGGAGGGTTTCAGGATGCTGGTGGAGAAGGAGTGGCTCTCCTTCGGTCACAAATTCAGCCAGCGCAGCAATCTCACCCTCAACTGCCAGGGAAGTGGATTCACTCCTGTTTTCCTGCAGTTCCTAGACTGTGTGCATCAGGTGAGCCAATCCCTTACTTCCATTTGCAAGAAGGTTTTGTAAAAAACGAGGTTCGTCTTTTTGGTAGATTTTAAAAGGTTTAATTGAAAGCAATAAGAGATCAATAATAAAGTAAAAGGTTATAATGGCCAGGTGCTTGGGATTTAGCCAAGAGCATACTTGCTGTTTTGGAGACACTTCTTAAATTTATTAGCCTGTTGCATATTTATAAGCTATTTTGATATTCCAGGAATTGTTTTACGTGGCTACTTTTTGAGTCTGCTTTTTTACAGTATGTGTGGATTTTTGGCTGTGGTTTTAACTTATTTTTTTGTATTAGTTTTAATTTAGACTGTAGTTTTCAATTTCTATAGATGGTCAGTGCTATTAATTAGTACATTAGTAGTAGGTGTCTTCACTAGGTATTATTTAACTAAGCCATTAGTTTATTTATCATAAAGCCACTTTATTAGTCTGTGTTATTTATGCAGAAAACTATATTTTAAAAACTGTTTCAACACTGCACATACAATATTCACTTTAATATTTGCAAAAAGCTAATACCATAATATGTATTTATAACAGTTTCATAAAGAAATGTGTGTATTTCAATATTTCAGATGTTATAGATACAGGTTTGGGAGCAGACTAGTAAGATCTTTCCTTGGGTTTTATTAATTGCACTTCAAGAAGAGCTGGGATGGTTGTCTAGAGGAGACTGACCCAAAGCAGACTCAGAGAGATGGTTGATAGTACTACTCTATTAAGGTCATTTATGTAGAGGTTTCAATTAGAAGTTTTTTAAGCTATGACTGGCATGTAGAGTCCTTTATTCAGAAGGAAGAACGGACTGATTTCTAGTACCTTGACTAGACAGTTTTTTCTCCTTGTGTCTGATGATGAGTCTTGAAGAGGCCTTGTACTGCACCAGTTCTGGAAACAATGACAGCTATAAACCAGGGGTTCTGAGATGTTCGAATTTTTATGTCAATCCATAAAAATCAGAAGAAGATGGACACCAACAATTGTGTTGTGTAGGAAGAAATCAGATTAAGATTATACTAATTTTGGGTAATTCTGAAGTCTGTCCTTTTCTTCATCTCAAACCACTAAATGTAGATTCTTTGCAGAGATTCTGTGGATGCAAACATAAGAGGGGTTGTTGCATAGTTCTTCTTGTGTCCTTCTTCTCCCACTCCTTTGATTTTTCTCACTGAAAAAGCTGAAAATATCCTTGACATTATTAACCTGTGTTAAATGTATGGAGTGTGTATCACAGAAAATAACTGTTAAAGCACCAACCTTTTTACTGGAAACACACATTCATTGTGAATACTTGCATCAAAGAGGAGTCTTACTCTGCTACCTGAAGAAAACTCCACAGATTAAATAACTTCCCAAACCAATTTTTAGATATATCTATGTGAGATTGATAATGAATGAGCTTTTAAGAAGATGAGTGAAAAACACATTATGGAAAGAATCCCCAGTTTTGTTTCTGTCTGAATGTTAAACACCAACAGCCATCATTACTGCTGCCTCAGAAGTTAATAATTGTATTCTTGGAATTTGCATTGATTCCTACAGCATTCCACTTATGAAAACCTTAGAAATATTTGTCAGATCTTCTGTTTCATCCATTTCCCAGTGGTTGTGGTCATAAGGTTGTTTTTTATTTGAAGTTGGGAGCTTTCTCTAAAGACAATCAGTACTGCATTTTTTGTTCAAATAAGTTAATCTGCCCAAATGTCACTTTTTCTCACAATAGGCTTAGGGTTATTGATCCTTCTCTGAAGCAGAAAAAAAACCATGTTCTTGGTTGCAATGGCTACAGCAGGACAAAATAATCATGTGCTCTAATACTGAAACCCATTTGCCTGGTGGTACATTCAATTCTGTAAATTAATGATTTGTCTTGGTCGTGGTGCTGTGTTCTCTCTGCTTTCAGGTGTCTTCTCCAAGCTTAAATTGGCTGAATGCAGAACACCATCCATTAGCAGAGTTGAGTAAACCAACCTCTGATTTTAAGCAGTAGTGTAAATTGGAAGTGAATCCTTCCAGCATCTCCCCTTACTGTTTTTGATGCTGATCTGGTGCAAGTGTACTGCATATTTTGGGGGAAGAATTTAAGCTTGCTCCAGTGGTTTGTCACTTAGCTTAAAACCACTGGGGTCATCATTGTAAAGTTATCCACTCAAATGGACTAAATGTAGTCCAGTTAAAACCACAGATGTGTAGTATGGCTGCAGGACCTCAGCAGCAGCTGCTTCAGTCTGTTTGTCTGCTCTGGGTTGCTTCTGATTACTTGCTAGTGTAGCCATAGTAGACATAGCCTGTTTCTGCCCCTGGAAACACTTTGCTTCAGTTTTACTGTAATAAATCTTAGAAAGTTGTCCTTACAAGGAGATTATCCACACATACCCATGCAGTATTTCTTTTTCAAGTGATTCAGAGATGACACAGGTTTTGGAAACAAATGGGTTATCCATATCCAGAAGAAAGTTAAAAGTTAAATTCAAGGATTTGGGTTTGTTGTCAGGAAATAGAATGGACCATGTTTTCTTCATGGCAGAATTCTTGGTTTTTCTTTAAGTTATGTTTAACAAAATCTGCAGTTCTAAGGACGTGGAATAGTGGATTATAATCAGCCCACCTTTAAAAGTTAGAATGAAATGCAAAGTGGGATAAATCCCTGCTGTTGACAACTGTCAGGTACAATTTTGCCTCAGGTTGCACACATGTGAATGTGTCAAGGAAATACAAGAACATTACCTTTGTAATTCACCTCAGGTAGCAGCTTTGGTGCTCAGCAGGTGTGTGACTCTATCTTGTGAAATATAGAGGTTCTTGGATACATTTTACAGAGAGAAGTGTATTTTCTGCTTTGTGGTGGAGATAGCATCCTTCCAGTCTCTTAGCTCAGGGATTCTTGGGAACTTGCCTTCTTTTCCCAGCCAAAATGTTGGGAAAATTTTGGTAAAAAAGACCATTAGGAGCAGTTCAGCTTGTCCATCTGAAGGGGACAATAACTTCTTATGTGAAGAGCTTATTATCATTTTACCCAGTTTTATCTTCATCCAAGATAGGGCATGGGAAGCATGATCAGTCTAATATAGATAATACAGACTTGTCTGTAAGCTAAATTACCTAAGTCCCATGGAGAATGCAATTCTGAGTAACTTTTCTAGAACTAGAATTAAATTACTCCTCTAACTCATGATGATGGCATAGTATTGAGTCACCAAATTCCAACAGTTTGGTTGTAATTTCTAGGGAAAATAATTTTGAAGTCAAATTATTGGTTGAAATTTCATATGAATTTTCACAAAGAAGTTTTCTCAACATCTGTACTTGAAAATTTTTGTGAAGTTTCATTGGTTTCTGTGCAAATTGTTACACAGCTGCAATTGGATAGCAACTTGACCCTGAAGTGTAATATATTATGATCAGTTTTAAAAAATTGCCCATTAACTGGAAGCAAACATTTGGTCCTTTCAAAGTCTCTAACATTTAGAATCCATATACTAGGTGCAGTAAGAAAATTACCACAAAGCCAGTACATGCATTAAATGTCATGGGTTAAACTAAAGATTCAGAGAAAACAAATGAAGCAGTGATTCCTAAATTAGAACTGCATCATCTTATAAAAAGTCATTGTTTATGCCAATATCTCCAGGTGTCAGCTGAATTATTAATTCAAAATCAGTCTTTCACAATAGCAGCATCTGGCAGATACTTCCCCTGCTTCTAAGGAGACTGAGTTTATGCAAGTGATGTCAGTGAGGAAGCTTTTCTTATTTTTCTCCTGAATCTATTTGGTAATTTAATAAATATAATTAGAACAGGATGATTTTCTAGAGCTGACATCTTTTAAGCTCAGTGAGGAGCTCTGGTCACAGTGCCCTGTGTGAGAGGTAAGTGCTGCTCCCATGGCAGATGTGCTCAGTTTTTGCAGGGTTTGCAGGAGTAGCCTCATAGCCATGACCAGCACAGGACCTCAGGAGTACTCTGTTCCTCATGCATACTAAGTCAAAAGTGATAATTTTTAAAGGAATTAAATTCCATTAATTAATGGAATTATAAACCCAAAATATAAGGGAGGCTGATACAGCTGTAAGATAATTAAATACATTTAGGAGATACTTCAGTGGGAGCATGATAATTTTAAAAAGAACTCCAAAAATCCTCAGTTTTTCTAATCATAGTACTAGAAACACATACAGGTTTAATCAGGTTTTAAATGTTCATATATTACTGAGATTAAGACAACAACAATTACTACATTGTTTACCTATATCAGAGAAATGTTTTATAGTTGTTTTCTCTTTAAAAGTAAATTATATTGTAATAGCTTATTACAGTATTTCTGCATCCAGAAATCAGAAAGGGAATCATCCACAACATTTAGATCCATGACAGGATTTTATCAGCAGCTTGTTCTTGTAACTCTTACATGTATTAAAGTAATTGTTGGACCATAAGTAGAAGTTAAGACCCTGTATATATTTCATGTCAAATAGCAGAATGTTGCCTTTCCTTCTTACAGTATATTAAAAAAACCTTCTTCCAACACAAGAAGAAAATATGCACTAAAGAAGATATGGCAAAAAACCTCTTTTTTTAGAAATAGAGGTAAATATTTGTTTATAAAATTGAAGTCCTGAATTTATTATAGAAAAAGAAGTTGCTTAGCTCTACTCTTACAAAGCAGTGTACGAGATCATATCAGGGGAAAAACATGGATTAAATAATTAATTAATTAAATATTGAACTGACATGTCTGAACAGTATCTTAGCAATTTAAATGCCCAGCCCCAAGATAACATTGAGATATAATAACAACAAATTCTCTGAAATGTTGTGTGGGTGTTTTTAGGTCCTTTTCAGGGATTTCCCTGTCACTGTTGGATGTTCAGTAGAAAACCTCTCCTTGCTAAACACTTTGTTCCCCCCTTTATTTGGCTGGTCTATGTGGAAATTTAAATGTGAAGAGCTTCAAGTAATCTTAATAACAATTCCCATCAGTACTGAAAAAAACCCATTGAGTAACTGATAAGTTAAGGGAATAACTGATAAGAGATTAGAGAGAAAATGTAGAACAGGAAAATGAGTGGTGGAATGCAAAAGACAAGCACAGGAAGACTGCAGAACCAAAGGTATGTTACAGGTTTGATGTGGAGCTGGACAAAGCACAGTGGGACTTATTTCAAATGTGAATTTCAATCAGCAGTTTCTTTTTCAATTGCCAGCTGTACTTATTTCCCCTGCAATTAGGAATTTTCTGTTAAATGCCATGTTTATTCTGAAAATAATGATGAGTCATAAACTTATTTGAAGAGCAAATTTTAAATTAACACATGAAATTTCTCCAAGCACTATCTCATCAAGATTTTTAGAATCCTTCCTTTTATATGGATATCAAGTATAAATATCAGTAACTAAAGCTAAATTTTTGCCATGAATATTAACTTCATGCTTAAAATCTTACACCAGGCTCTTTATGATAATGTTAAAGAGAAGCAGCTGTGAAGAACCAACCATTTCACAGTGCTGCACTCTGATAATTTTGTGTAGTTTTTCTTAAATAAATATCAGCTCCTGACTCATGTTGGAGACATTCTCTGAATTAGACAGACTCACAGCCTGATGAGGATAACAATTTAAGGAATGACATGGTTTTTGCTGTTTTATAAGAATAATGGCAAGACACCTCCTCAGTGTGGGGTCTTTTTCATACTCTAGTATTTTGGGTCATGTTTTGAGAAGGAAGAAATATGTGTAGACTAGTAAGTACTTGAGAAGTTGGCTGTTTCAGGAGTGGTAGATGGAATGGCATTTGCAGCATTGTCTCTGTACTTGTCTGCCTGTGGGGCTCTGAGCAATAGCAAGAAATCCAATGTGAAACCTTTCAATTCAAGTTTGAATTCCAGCCACACCCAGGAGTAGCATCTTTACCTGTGAAGTTATGTGGTGACTCAAGAATTATCACAGAAGATTTATATCCTGTTGGATTTCCTGGAAGAATCATGGGGTTTGTATAGAGTATAATACTGCTTATTACACAGTTCACTCTATCTGCTCTGGAATGTTATTACAGCATAGACAATACATACATTTATTTGGCCAAAAAGTATTTTGGACAAAATGTTAGGAGGATTTTTGTGACACTTGCAATTTGTTTTCAGCATTCATGGGGAAATTGTTTTGCTGTCATTTCACTTTATTATTTCCTACATACCTATTTGTAATATACCTCAATATCCACTTTTTTCCTTTTTTTGTTTTTTTTTTTAAATTTTATTTTTTAGATTCATAACCAATACCCGACTGAGTTTGAGTTCAATCAATATTATCTGAAGTTTCTGGCTTTTCATCACATATCAAATCGATTTAAAACATTTCTCCTGGATTCAGATTATGAGAGACTAGAACATGGTATGTGTTACCTTTGTGTGTTGCATATTGCTTTTGTAGCTGTTGATCTTTTCCTCCTCAATATTTGACCTACAAAAATTTGCCTGTGTTGAGATGGTCCAGTAGCCGTGTGGTGACCACATAATAAATTATATTTCAGATCTAGAAAGCAGAATGGAGGTGAAGAACACGCAGGGTTTTCTGTCTCAGTGATTCCTGAGCCATGCCTCTGATGGCCCTAAGAGAAAGTGGAAGAAATTATTGCTATGCCTCAGGATTTTTAGCAATTTTTCTACGTAGTTCCATTTTCCCTACTAAATACCTTCTTTTAAGAGAAACAAAGTCTCTGTGAGTCCATCAGGGAGTGCAGAAAGTTTCAAGAAAAAAAAGCCTTTCCACTGAATACCTCCCACTTCTTCCTCTTGCATTATCTTCAGTGTTTCCCTTTTGATATTTTCTGTTTTCCTCCATCTGTCATGTGCAACCTTAGTGGCTCCAAAGCCCAAGTAGCTCCCATCAGAGCCACCTCACTGAGGCTGTTCTTGGCACTTGTCCACTAAAACATGCTCTGAGTTTCTCTGATTTGTGGGCTGCTTCCCATGGCATATGATCACTTTTAATGCTTTTCTTAAGAGCTGTTGTAGCTGTGGGGCAGGTTAGGCTAGAGCAACCATTTTATTCCAAAATCATGTTAATTTTTATTATTTATCTTCTTTATTTCCTGTTGCAGTGGCATTTGAAAGTAGACTTCACTATACCTTCAATCTGTAAAATTCCTTTAGGCTGTGCTTTAGCATTTGTTGAGCATTATCACAAAACCATCTTTTTGCTGCTCTTCTCTTCCTCAGGGACATTATTTGAAGATAAAGGAGATAAACATGCCAAGAAAGGAATTTGTATTTGGGAATGTATTGAAAAGATGCACAAAAGGAGCCCTATTTTCTTTAATTACCTCTATGCCCCTGCTGAAATGGAGGTATGATTTTTCTTATATACAGGTGGATACAGATGGTTTGTTATTCTGAGTGATTCCTTGAGTACTTTTTGATATCTTAATTGTTCTGAACTGAGTTAAGTGTTTGGTGGACAAAATTGACCCTACCTGATGGATTGGAACAGTATCTGAAAGTAATGGAAATATAATTTAAAGGGCCAAATTCTGGATGTATTCATGCATCCTGGGGAGCTAAATGAGGTTCCCTATTTGATTTCATTAAACTGTATGAATTTTTATTAAAATTGTCTTTAAAGGGGAACTGAGTTTAGAGTCATAATGAGACACATTTCATAATAATCTGATTGAATCACATTATCTATATCTCTGTCTTATATGATGGCTGTCCCCTAGACTGGGCTGTATCTTGAGTAATTTTAGAAAATTCACAGTACACTCACCATTGTAGAATTCAGTTAAGAATAATCTGGAGAATTTAGGTATTGTGTTGTAAATCTTAAATTCAAAGGCTTCCTTCATGTCATTATAATAACACTTTGTTTCAAATAGGCACTGAAGCCAAATGTAAATATGTCCAGCCTCAAAAAGTGGGATTATTATGTAGAAGAGATTTTGGCTACAGGTCCTTCCTATGATTGGACAATGGTACCTCCAAAATGCAGTGCTTCAGAAGAAAATGACCAAACAGATGGTTCAGTCTCCCAGACTAAGAGGAAAATAGTGTGGCCATGTTATGATGATGTAAAAAAAATACAGCCTGATGCCATCACCAGCCTTTTAAATGTGAGTACTTGTGTTGCACAGAACAGTAAGTTCTCTTATGCTCCTGAAATTCATATTTCCTTTTTATGGAAGTTATTGCCTTACAGATGTACTGTTATTAAAACGATCATGATAGATGTCAAAAAAAGATCTTTAGTAAGACCTGACTGGTTGATCTGGAGATGTGGTGGTTCTGGGAATCAATCAGACTTCCTGCAAAGCTGATGTTGTTCTGAATGCACACTTCCCTGGGAGTGTGCTTTAATTGCAGTCAATAACTACTCATGGATTCATTTTTTCACTGTCTGTTTCTAAAGAATTAATAAAATTTTAGGTTGCCTTTTGTAGGAAATGCAGGAACAGCTTTTTTTCATTTGGGCAAATAGTGAATCTTGCTTTCTTGACCTCTCCTCATTTTAAAGTTGGTGTGTGGTAAAAATCTGTCCAGATTCTTGGACAGATCAGAAAATAGAATCTGACACTTGTTGATTTTAACAGTTGGGGAAGCAGATACACAAACAAAAATTGAACATCTTGGCCCACATTTCTCAAAAAAGTTTGCCATGATTGCTCTTAGTTATTCATGTTTACTAGAACCAAACTGATAAATTTAGATTCTTCAAAATATTTTGGTACTTGAAATAGATGCTTGATTTTGGCTTTTTCTTGTTTAGACTCACTAAGGCTGCTTAGGTTTTGTCCTTTCTTCACTAGAAGGTGAAAAATGATCCCATTATCATCATTATTGTAGTTATTTAGAGTGATTTAACATCTGTCTTCTCTTAAAGATGCAGATGCTTGTTGATTGTAATTAATTAACAGCCTAACATTTGGTTATCATCATAATTGATAGTGCAGAAAAATGACAGGGGCATTCTTCACTTCATTGATTTGAGTCACTTGTATTTCCAGATCCACATCCCTGTGTGCAGTGTTTTATTTTGAAAACTCTTTGCAGACTTTACCTTACTTTAAAGCTGGGATTATGGAGCCCACTACTGCAATGCTTGAAAAATCAGCATATGCTGTAGGCCCCCAATTCTTCTGAATCAGAGATGATTTTAGCAAGCCTTGATGCAGAAAGCTTCTGAATGGATGTGAGTCCTGGAAGATTTTAGAGAGTTAGCTTTATTCTTGCACATTCCTGAAATTCCATTTGGTCTGCCTCTTCCAATCCAATTGATTGAACACAGGAACAATGCCCAATAAAAAAAATAATAAATAAAGAGAATCTCATGTAAAACCATCCTTGGCTCAAAACAGGACAGTCAGAACTTCTCAGAGCTTCTAGTTTCCCAGAAGCAAAGGAAGAACAAAGCAAGGAGAGCTCTCCAGCAAAGCACAGAGAGCTTTAGTGTCAGGTAACCAGAGGCCAGAAGCACATCAGGAATACAACAATGATCTCCTGCATTTCTTCCTGGGGTAGATGCCAGAATATCCATATCCACAACTGTGAGAAACTGCCATGTAACAGGGAAATTAGCCATGTTATAGGCTAAAGATATGTGGGTCAGGTTTTATAGAGTTTAAATGTTATTTGTGAATTAGATTATAGTAATAAAAGATAGCAATGGAGAGAACATTTGGAAAACTTTGGAGAGGTTGTATAAAGGTTACAAAAATATTCTTCTAAGTTTAAAAAGCAAAGTGAACGTTCTTTTAAAACGAGTTGTTAATTTAGGGCTATTGCTGATGTAGGAGAAAGACCTCTCTTTAATCATAAATCCACTGAGAATGTGTTGGTATCCAAAAAATGTTTCAGCTGAGACCATATTTAGCATCATAAATTACTGGGGAAGGTTGATTCTCGCTTAGTTTATAATGATAAGCCCAAATTTGTTTGTTCTAGAGATAGTTTTCAATTGAAAAGCAGATGGTGCACTTCAGGATGTAAAGCTGAAACAGGGAAGCTACTGAGGGCCTTAATTCAGAATTTTCATGGTAGAATGTGATGTTCTTCTTTTAAGAGTGGATCAGATTCTGGTACTTGTAAGAACTGTGAGTAAATAAACCTGTGTGCATTCACAGACACATTATAGGTGCAAAGGAAGTGATCAGTCTGCAGAGTTCTGGAGCTGTGCAGATGTAACTCCTGTCTCTACCATTCAGATACTCCAAAACAGGTTATTTGGAAGATCTTCTGGAAGGCACACTAATGCTAATTGCTTGTTATTAATTGCAGGAAATGGATAGTCTCATAATTGAATTTGTTAAAACCTTTCTTATATATATATATATATATATATTTCTGTTCCTGTAACCCTGGACAACAGGAGATGAACCAGAGAGATAAATTTAAAGATTTTTTTTTTTCTTTCAAGAAAGTGCATCTACTCAGAGTCCATTCTACACATGGAAAGGAAAAAAAATCTGCTGCTTTCTGTAAAATTTAAAACTGAAGAGGCAAGAGTAAATCTTAGTGATTTATTGCCATGTATGTTTTTTTTACATGGAGCCCATTAAAGGAGAATTTAGTCCTAACTTTTCGAGTTATATACAGGAGATTGTTGAAAGTTTTTCATGAAAGTTTTTCATTTTAAGTTCTGGAAGCACTACTCACTATGGAGCCAAAAAAGAAGGAATGTGACCCAGTTGCTAAGTAACAAGTCTCAGTTACTTCCAGATTCTGCAGAGAAGGACTCGTGCTCAGAAGTCAAGACTAGGGCAGAAAGAGAATGATCAGATTAAACTGACTAACTTAGAGCAATGAAGAACATATATCCTTTTGCAACAATTTGGAAAGGATTTTACTTTTAAAAGTGTGTGGTAAATTGAGTCAGTTTTGTGCCTCCAGAAGTGTTTTCCATTCAGCACTTTCAAAGACAAACAAGTATTGCAGTGAAAGCTCTAGTCTGGCTTTTGTTCATCATTCCTTATTTTTTCATCTACCTGAAGATACTCCAACCAAAAGTATTCTGGATTTTTATTTCTTAGCAGAAAGAGAGCATGTGAGACTTTCAGCTGCCTTCAATATTTAAAGCTTCTTGTTTGATTCTTGCTGTTAAGCCACCTTTCTTACATTCAGCTTCACTTTGGGGTTTTCTGATTTACTTTCAGCAAGGAAAAGTTTGTAGAAATATTTTGTTCTCTTACATTGTCAAATGGTGGCTTTTTCTTTTCACCTAAGTGTTCAGCATTTAGTTCAGAAGTTAATTTCTTTGTCAAAAAGTTTTCTTACTTTAAAAATATAAGAATTTTCAGTCTTTCAATTAATAGCAATTTCCTGATTTTTTTTTTCAATCAAAAGACTAATTGGAATGAGATAATATTATGAAAACTTCTGTGATTATTAGGTAGGGTAGAAGTAAGTAGAGACTGACTTTCTCTGCTTTGAAATAAATGTCTTCAGTGTTTAATTGGCTTCTATATAGCATGAGAAGCCTATGTTCTATGGCAATTTTTTATTCCATCAGGAATTTTTAATTGAATTTGAAAAATCGAGGTTTAAATTTTATTTCATTAATAATAAGAAGATTTTCATAGCAATATATTCTTGAAAATAAAAAATGGAGGAAGGAAGCATGGCAAGGAATATGGACCACACTTCAAAGTCTTGACAAATGTATCAATGAGCATTCACAAGTAAACATAAACTCATAAAATTGCCTCTTTTTACTTAACTTTGCACTGTCTTATTAACAGGAAATAACCCTAACTGGAGGTTATCAATGTAGGTCATATTCCCAAGTTCCACAACAAGAACATGTTGTTACAGTTTGGCATCCAAATTGAATAAATCTTTCTGTTTCATTTCCTTCTTTTATTACAGCTTTGTGTCACATTTTATAAACGAGGGTAAATGTTAATATTGGCAATGTCCAGCGTTGGTGTCGCAGCACAGAATTTGTTCTTTGTAAATATTTTCATAAAATACAGCCTGTCCTTATCAGTGTTGTGTTTCTGTTATGGCAGTGGGTGTTGAATTTTGTGTGTTCAGGAGAACTGGGGGGGAATTGAAAGCCTGGTGGCTCCTCCAGCCTGGTCCATGCAGGAAGAACAATGTGGCTGATGCTGTCCTTTGACACCTGATTCTGATGGATCTCAGTTTATAGCTCCTATGACACAGGGTTTTCAGCTTCACTGGGTGAAAACATTGACTAGAGAACAGTTGTGTAAAAATGATTGCTGGGGGGTGATGAGTTAGAAATGTCTGTTCTTAAGGAAACCTTTGTTCCTTGTTTCAGGAAATCGAAAGGTTGGAAAGTAAATTAAATCAGAGCCCAGAGAGGTGGCAGCTTTTGTGGGAAAGGGTCAGAATTAATCTAAAGGATGACACCAGACACGACAATGTAAGTAGAAAAGAGCTTGCCCAGTAGAGTAACTCCATTCCTGCTCTATAGGCTACCTGAGGCCCTGACAAAATCACTGTATTTCTTGGAGTAAAATACTGCTTTTGAAAAACTGAATGTGTTGTTCTAACCCATGATATTGGCTTTTTATTTCTTCATGTTGAAAAATATATTTTGACTTGTGCTGTTTATCTAGTAGCCTTTCCAGAGTAGTTTAAGGCATACAGATAAAATGAGCATTCTACTAATGCACAAATGTATGATTTTATATATTTTAAAGATTCTTGAAGTACTGAAAAAGCTCAATTCCAGAAAGTAGCCAAAAGGATATCACAGATTCTCAGAGACAAGTAAAGATATTTCCATGGCCAAATGGAGCTACAGTTTCTAAGCAGAGATAAGAAATATTCCTGCTTGTGTTTCCAATTCCTGACTGTGGTTACAAGAAGAGCTGACAATATAGATACTCTCTAAGTCAGAGGCTGCCTCTTGCTCTCTGTGTGCACCAGGAATAGTGCTAGATAATGCTTTTTGGGAGCTTGGCCTCTGAACTTTGCACAGTGAGTTACCAGTTCAGGACTGTATTGTTCAGTGTTGTCATTTAGATTAGGAGCAAATAACTCTTGTTCCAGGTTATTGAGATTCTACTAAAATGACATGGATCTATAAAGTAGCTTTTGGAAGTCATAGTTTTTCCTTTTCCCCCTTCCTTCCCTTTGAAATCAGGGAAATTTATTGCATCCAAATGTCTGTTCAGTTTTAGATGCTTCTGAGAAAGCAAGGCAAACACTGTTCAGTATTATGTCACTGGAATATATGAAGCTTTTCTGAAATACTGTGAACCCTTCTGCCTAAGAAATGCAGGGAATTGCCATCCCTCTGGTTTCTTCTCCAAGGCAGCACTGACTTGTATTAGGAAGATTTTTTTTTGTTTTGGCTTCACAGTAGTTCCCAGCTTACATGTTGTACCATGTATTTGTTGTCATTACAGCACTGAGACCATAACACATTGCATTACCTTTTTTCTTCTATTTCCCTCTTTTCCAGCTCCGGAGACATCCCTCTGGCTCCTCAGGGATGATGTCACCTAATCTACATTCCTATCAGAAGAGGTCTTTGTTGGAAATACCTGACAGTGGGCTGGGTGAGGAGCAGAGCTCCAGCATCTCCCCCTCTAATGGAGTAGACAGAAGAACAACGACGCTGTACAATCATTTCACATCAAAGAATGATGAAAATAGGTAAACTGAAGAATTTAGTATTTAGTAATATTTTGTTGATTTGGTAAAAGGCTCTGCCTAAGGAAGGAATTAAACTTTCATGTGCACAGAACGTTTTGTGGCTACCTTATTCCTTGGATCTGATTACATTTAGTTGTTTCAGTGGAGCCCTATCTCCTACCAGCATCCTTCACCCTTCCCTTTCATGAGATGCACAAGCAAATTGTAGTTTTACATTTAATGCATCCAAAGTACTAAAAGGGTGTTTTATCTGTGTATCACAGTTACCAACAGCTAAACTATTGGTTTAAATCCTACTAGTTTTCCTGCAGGAAAATAAGTGTTTCATTTGTATGTAGAGTTTAGTATGTATCATTTTGGGGCTTTTATTTCTCAGCAGTATCCATATTATGGAATCACATGCCCCTGTATTTTGTGTCCCTCTCAGATCTTTTGAAGGTACGCTGTACAAAAGAGGAGCTTTGCTAAAAGGTTGGAAACCTCGCTGGTTTGTGCTGGATGTGACAAAACACCAGGTAAAACCTTTCCAGATAATGGATTTTTTTATTATGATGTTGCTTCTTTTTTATCCACTAGGTTTGTATAGATTGGTCTTAGAAAAAATATTAGTAATGATGATTTTCAGGTGTGATGTGTGCTACGTCGTTCTAGACCTATCTGTGTTTGTGTTGTGTATCTTGTAGCTGATGCAGAATTCTGAGTGGACAGAGGGGTTTTAGTATTTTGTCTTTTATTTTTTAGAAAAAAACATACAGGAGTATTTTATAAGAATATATGAAAATATATAGGATATATACACAATTCAGTAGCAAAATTATTCATAAGTCTTCTACCTAATCATTGTACAAAAAGGAGCACCAAAAATATATATCTGTTGGTCTAAACTTTTTATCCAATTTGAAATGTATGCTAGAATTCTGCAGTAGAAATTTATGGTCTTGTGTACTTCAAATAATGTTGGGTCATCAGGCAGTAAAATATTCCAAGCCAAATATTCCACACAGCAGGGGTTGTAACTTCTGACACTTATGTATGATTTTGTTTAAAAAAACATGAATTTATTGTAGTCAATACACTTAGAAATATGTAATATAGATAAAGACAGACATCTCTTGAAATGCTGCTTATTGAGTACTTTGAGAACAGTATGGTAAATGCCAACAAATGTGCTACTTCCAATTATTCTTCTAATATATCCTATATATCTTATATATGGAAGAAAAGGTTCATTTTGCAGGAGAATGTTTTTTCGTTTTTTGTATAACCAAATAACCTTCTGCGTGTGATAGATGCAAGAGAAACACAGGTCAGTCCTAGCTGGAATTCTGTTTCACCTTTGCTGTGAAAGTTTGTGTTGCTGCTTTACATTGGTTTATGGGAATTTGTTGGGGTTTTGTTGTGGGGGCTTTTTTTGGAACTTGTTTACATGTTGAAACTCAGTTTGCAGAGTGATTAGTATTCATATCAAAGTATCTTTGTAAGAAGGGAAGAAAAAAGCACAGACTTCATTCAGCCTCTATGTGCAGTATAGGAAAATGTGAGCTTTCTGTGTGGTTTATAAGTACCTAAAATGACACTTAAATTTTTGCTGATCACTTTAAATTCTTGAAATACAGAGAGTAAGTGTTCTGGCAAGGCCTTGGTCTTCACAAAGCTTTTGTGTTAGTTTTATGTAATGACCAATGAAGAAATGGTTCTGCTTTCCTGCCTCATGTGTCCTTTGCCCAGAGAAATCCGTGACTATTTTCTTCTCTGCTCTGGAGCTCTGGGGACAAAAGACACTTCTCCCACCTCCTCAGCTCCTAGCAATCTCTGTGCCTCCCACCCTTAGCAGCAGTCAATGCCCCCCAGGCTGTATCCAGGAAAAGGGTATTAATCTGGAAGGTCCATCTAAAAGCATGTCTGGGTTTATTTTTTTTCTCTTGTGTTCCAGCTGCGATACTATGACTCTGGTGAGGATACGAGCTGTAAGGGACACATAGACCTTGCAGAAGTGGAAACTGTGATTCCTGCTTCTCCAACAATTGGAGCTCCAAAACATGCCAGTGAAAAGGCATTTTTTGATGTAAGTATATCTAGTCTTTACTTGATCTTTATGTGAAACTTCCTTCCCTTGCTGCTTCCAGTCCTGTTTGAACTAGGAAGGAGCTGTTGTGCCATCTCAAGACAAAAAAAATTTATGTAGCTGGCATCACTCTCAACAGCAATAGTTCAAAAATGTTTTAGACCCAATTAGCATATTTAATATTGCAGTTTTAATTTTGCAGGTTTTTTTTCCATGAGCTGACATCTTTGTGCCGTTGTTTTCCCTTTGCAGCTGAAGACGAACAAACGTGTTTATAACTTTTGTGCCCAAGATGCACAGAGTGCTCAGCAATGGATGGACAGAATCCAGAGCTGCATTTCAGATGCATAGAAAGGAGAAAAATGTTCTATAATAAAGTCCCATTTAAAGCACCTCAACCTGGAAGAAACTGAGTTCTGGAATGTTATTCTGGAATGTTACTGACACACAACCCACCTTCTTTACATTTCAGCCATAAAAGTTCATAATAGGTTCTTTTCTGTTTAATAATTATAACCACTGTAACTGCTTTTTTTTTCTTCAGGGAGGACTTGGGAAAATAATAATTCATTTATCCTGAATTTCCTCTTTCTTCAGTACAATTCCTACCTATAAAAGTGGGTTGTATTTGCACTAGCATCTGATCCTGGTTTTCTCATTTCAGAGTTATTCTGTTAGGAAACCTGTCCAAAGGAAAGTGTAGAAATTTTCCCTTCAACAGGAAGTGTAGTTCCACACTATTTAAATTTTTAAGCAGAATGTTCATATTTCCAAGCTAGTCATGAATAAGAGAGAACACATCTACAATTCCTAAAAACAAATAAATAAATGCAGCTTGTGAGTCCAGTGACAAACACACAAGGTTGCCAATGTTTATAGACAGCTGATATTTTTTAGAGACCAAAAAAGTGAAATTGCCTGATGCCAGACTTTCAAGTGTCTTCTCAGTGTGCAGGTCATTCTCTAATCTCATGCTCTGCTGAGTGCTTCTGCAATGTTGTTAAGGAATTTCAAAATCTAGGGATTATCTGAAGACCATAGATAGCACTTTTATTTTAGATTCTGTTTGCAATTCCAATGGGATAAATGAATGAAAACACTACCCTGGAGCAATGGAAAACACCAAACTAGGAATTCAGTACATGAAGGATCCCTTGTGTGTGAGTTGTATGTGTTAATTTATATGCTGTTCTGCTCACTGTAAAATAAAAAATAACGAACATGATAATGCACTAAACAATGAAGCAAGCACTTGCACTGAAATCTTTACAATGCAGACATTTTGCAGGACAGAGGTAAGTTATTTGTAGCAGAACAAAACAAAACTAGCTAGTTAACAGCATTTACAGATATTAGATATGTACATAATCAAGTTTGAGGTGTCGTGATTTAATACTTTTTAAACATTTTTTTGCACATTAATTGGAAGACTGTTTATAGATTTTTACTTTTGATGAACTTGTGTTGGTTCTGCTTAAAATTCTGGCAAAACATTTTTAATAGGCCCCCAAAGTAGTTGAAATTTTACAGTCTGCCAATAATGAGGACTTTGAGTAGAATATGTAGGTAATTAAGCCATTGTTTTTACTTTGAAATGTTAATATGTTAAATAGCACACTAATATTACAAAAGGTCTGTATATATGATCCACTATTTTCTCATTTTTCCAGATGTTCTTCTTGTAATTTAATGTCAGCCTAACCAAACTGACTATACTTACAAGGTTTTTCAGTTATTAAACTTTGTGGGGTTTTTTTATAACTAATGTATTTTGTCAGAAAGGAACATAGATTTCTCACCACACACAATAGGAAGTGCAGCTGTTTTTAATGCATTTGCAATTTCAAAACAAAAATATGAAGGATTTTTCTAGCATTTTTCAATTGACAAATTTCCACCTGTGACAATGGTGTTTGCACATTTGTATTTTTCTTTGTATATGAAGTACTTTTATATGTACTTTGTAAAATACTGATCCTGTTCTTAGGTTATATGAAATATACATACCACTGCTTATTTTGTAACTGGTTAATTTTAACGCTTGTATGTGATGTGATATATGTATGCTAACCATCTTGTAATAAATACACTCCTTAAGGAAAAGTAACAACTTTCCTTTTACTGTAAAAGAGAAAAAACCAAGACCCACCTGTTGAAATATTCCACAGGCACAAGACAAATCCTTATTTACTCTGTATTAAGAATAGTGGGTGTATTCAAAGCTATGTGGTCTTTTGTATACTTGTAAATATTCTTACCTAAAAGTTGCACTTGGGCATCCCTAACTCAAACACTTGTCAACAGTAACACTAAAGGAATCAGAATTTAAAGCAAAATTATCATTCTAACGAGTCTCAACATCCAGCCTTTACCAAAAGGCTAGACACATGTAATGTTCATACAAGAGTCATTGAATAATGATGTTAAATATATTTTTTAAAAAAAGATTCTGTGTGGTATCGCCAATGTAAGTCTTTCACCCTGAGACGTGTCTCACTCATATCACCTTATGCAAAAGTCATCTAGTTCCTAAAAAAGAAACTATAAAAGAAATGGCAAGGTCTTATTTGAGCATGTGCATCTAAGTGGAATTCCTGAAGTGGTGTGGGACAGCAGAGTTCAAAGGGAAAGGGAACGTGTGGCAGGGGAGGGGACCTGTGGCAGTTCTGGGATGCTGTGGTGCTTGGAGGAAGTGGTTTGCATATTGAGCTTGGCATGGATGCTAATGTTGCCTTAAATGTTGATCTCAGTTTTTTTAGTGTCTGTATTGATGGAGAATGGACTTGAGCAACTTAACTTAAAAATACCCAAATAAAAGCTGAAATGACAGCCGTGGTGTTTGTGGTGTCTGTGTAAGGAGGGGGATGGTAGAGAAAGGCTCTTGGTACCAGCACACAAAGTTTGCAGGGTCCCTGAAGGTCTCTCCTCTGCAAGGTGAAGATTCCAACAGAGACTTGGAGAAAAGGTGGACAAGTCAGCATAGCTTAAGCTATAGGCTTTACCTAGTGTGTTTGAGTTGTAGCAGCAGCAGCAATTAGGAACTGAGAATTTGTTTGGGGAAAATGTCTGTACAGAGGGATTCAACTTCATATCCCATGAAAATTTTCTGGAAAAATCCACCCCTTTGGGGATGAGCAGATGTGCTCCCTCTGCTGTGTCATATCACTATTCCCACACTGTATCACAACATTCCTACTGCAGAAAAGAGAATTGCAACATTGCAGGTCTTACATAAGGGGAGAGGATTGTTTGCCCTTCTCTGTTCAGTAACAAAACATCCACGGCGTAGGTGGAGGAATGAAGCAAGTTCAGGCTTTGAAGAGTTGTTACTGGGGTATTATATCAGTGATTTCTCTTTCCTATCTAACAAGTGTTTTCTATAAAAACCTTTTCTTTTGATGGTGCCTTAGAATTACTACACTAAAAAATAAAATACTTAGCATGCCACACATGTGGGTCACTGGTTATGTAATGGTACACAAACAGCTAACAGACCCAAGAACAAATGTTCAAAATTTTGTGTCACATCCCACACACATTATTTGTATCTGATATTTTGTGAATTTCAGGCACAACAAAAATGTGGTGATCTTGTCCAAACACTGTCATTTTGCCTTTTCATCCTGTAATATTGTTGGAGTATATCAAAGTGGCTGCACCACATTTCTCATTTTTCATATTTGTGATCATCCAAATATTTTGTCTGTTCATGATTATCCTGTGGTTGCTTTGGAGAGTCAGAAAACTGGAATTAATCTGCCCATTCCCCAGTTATGCTGAAGTTCATGCTGAGGATCATGTTGTACCTATTTTCTGAGGGTTTGTCTGTATTTGATCAGATTCTTCCCCAATTTTGGCTACTGTGCATGAAAAGGGCAGAATCCACATTCTCATTTAGGAAATTTTCATCTTTGAGTTTTTTCTCATCCAGTTTTTCATTAATTGGCTGTCAATAAGGATGCTGCAAGTTCACTGATGTTCCCTCTTTTCACTTACCAGTCAACATCCAAAGGATGTTGTGTCCAGGTTCAGCTTGCATTATGTAGTTCAAGATTCTTCCTCTTTGAATTTTGCTTAGAAGTCAGAACCTGCACCCTTAGAAATAGGAAATGTTGCTTAATTTTGGCACATTTTCAGTTTTTCCACTGTCTACTGCTTGGTGAAGATGTTGTGTTTAAGTGTTTCAGGAGATTCACAGAGAGCTGATACTTTTATCTGTAAAATAGGCAATAGTAGGAGATACAAATAGGCTAAAAGAACAGCAGTGCTGTCCTGGAAGGAGAGACAAAGGTAGCAGTTCTTTCAGGTATTAAATAGTGCCCCTTCTTGCCCCTAACTCACCTAGAAAAACCTGAGGCTTAGTCTTAATTAATTTTATTTATTGATGCCTTGTTTATCATTGTGTATTGAGCAAACATCAATGAATCATTTGTTGTTTAATGAATTCCTCTCACTGTTCAACTCAGAATTCTTGTAATTCAAGCCTGTCACCAAACAAAAGCTCCAAAACTTGGTAGTGTCCATCTGAGTTCTATTAACTGTCCAAGCACAACATCCCTGTTCATGTCAAGACCTCCAGTAAGATCAACTTGATAACATCATAAAATTGTGTATAATTATGAGAGAAGCTCAATAAAGCAATAGTGCACGTTGAGCACTCTCTAATTGCATGCATTGGCTCTGCTTGTGTTGCATTTCTTTTGTGCCATCACAATAGTTAAATCTTAATTTTACTTCTGCTGTGCACACATTATCCCTCACGTTAAATAGTTTAATGCAGTAGTTGAAGCAAGTGCTTGCACAAAGTGTTCAGTCAAAAATACTTTGACTATTTAGTATAAAGCATTCAAATCTTTGTAGTCAAATGATTTAGAATTGAAACTTTAAAAACAATACTGTTTGAAGAGTTGGTACTGGAATTGCCATTGATTTTTGATGAAGTTGGGCAGCCTCTTTCTCTGGGATGCCTGTAAGATTCTTTTTATATTCTCTTATTATTTTCAAAGAGCTCTCATTTTTGGTGATTCCTGATTTAGGATAAATCATGTATTTGCTTCAAAGCAAAATTAAGTTCAAAACTCTCTTCTGCATTTTGTGCTTAAAACAACAAGTTTTTCTTCATCTTTAAAAACTGTTTTCTTGCCAAAAACCAGTCAAAATTTAAGTCAAAATTAACTTGGTTTCTTCCACTTCAGGCCCCTGACTGAAAGGAAAGCCTGCAGTAAGTCTTTTTCTGGTGTGAGTATGAAAAGCTGGAAAATATCCCATCAAGTGCAAATGAAGCAGAGCCAGGAATAAATTGGGGAGCTGGGTTTGGTATGTGGATGGTGTCATTGACCACAGAGTGTGTGATGTATGGCAGCAGAGTCAGGGCAGGCTGTAGCTCTTCTGACAGCCTCAGAAAGCATCACACAGCAATCAGACATCTGGTTTTAACCAGAAATCTACATTTTGCATGCCCTTCTTCGTGCACAGGCCTTTGGGACTTTGTTTCTCCAGTGACACAAGTTTCTGGTGAGAAAATAATTTTTCAGATAAACTGGTTTTATCAGTTATTATTTCAGTCATTAAAACCACCCAGCTGACCACACAGTGGTCAAGTGTGACAAGTTTCTCAGCCTAGGAACAAAACCCAAACATGTGGATATTTCCTGTGATGCTGAATGTGTTTTAGTTCAAAGACTGCTGCACACAGGTTTTTGTCATGCACACTGATTTTCTGTTTTTGCTATCAAAACTCAATGTTGCTGCCAATAAGGTCATATATACCCTAGGAGCTTGATATGGACTACCACTAAATTCTTTTAGCTGTTGTCTCAAAGGCCTCAATTGAAAAATATTTCTTCCCCTGGCCTGGCTCACTGCATGCCTGTTGCCTTATGGTGTTCAGGTATTTCCTGGAAACACAGTTCTGTGCAACTTTCCCACTTTATCTTTTCTCAGACCCCATTTCACAGTGAAACATTATGCATATTTAATTCTTTTAAATTAAATTCATACAATACTTGAGATAAGAACAACTTTCCTTATTTCATGATAGTATCTCAAGAAAACTGATAATTTTATTTGAAAACTATGTACGTGCAACCCAAACAGACAGAGTTCCTTCAATTGATATTGGGATTGCAGCCCAGTGCTTGCTGTTAATCTCCCCTATCAGTCTGAGTTATATGGGAGTGTGATGAGGCCTCCAGTGACACTCAAAATTACAAGTGACTCTATCACTGCTCTCACTGCAGTGTACTAGAAGTGAGGATTTTAGAGAAAACTGTTCTTAGCAAGCCATGACTATGATATTTTGAAGACTGTGG
The DNA here is from genome assembly GCF_029582105.1 of Oenanthe melanoleuca. NCBI lineage: Eukaryota > Metazoa > Chordata > Aves > Passeriformes > Muscicapidae > Oenanthe > Oenanthe melanoleuca. Next base: position 10,901,390 of record NC_079339.1, read on the forward strand.
ATGTCAGGAGGCAGAGAAGGGCACGGGAAAAGCAAGCCCTGGCTGTTTGCAGGTGCCTGGCACAGCAATGGGCTGGTGCCAGTGTAGGGCAGCAGGTGTGAGCAGCTCAGTGCACATTCAGCTGCAGGGCAGAGGATCCTGCATTGGGCAGGGAAAAGGCAGTGCCTGGGACAGAGGGGCTGTAGGAAAGCTCACAGTGCAGATGGGAAGAGCTGCAGGTGAGCAGACCTGGAAGGGCATCCCATACACCCCCCCACCAGCAGCACAGGAAGGCTTCCCTTCTCCCTGGCTTCCCTCTTGGCTTTATCTGTTCCCCAGAACCTCCCTCCATACTTGTCTCACTCTCTGTTTCATTTCTGACCTTTACTTGTCTGATCAGGTCTAAATTTAGCTGAGAAATTTTTGAGAAGCAGAGATGATCCGTGCTAGCTCGCTCCCCAGGGGTGCCTAGAATACTTGCAGGTGCTCTGATATGCTGCAAGCCAAAAGGGAAAAGTTCTTTGTTTCTCTAAGTGCTCTGAAACTCAAGTTGTATGTGTATATTTTGGAATTTTGGGGAGCAGGGAGACTGAGTGTGGTCTGCTGGGCTGCCATAAGGGATAACACTGGATCTGAGCCTGGATTTCAAACACCCTCAGCATTTGACATGTGATTATCACTCTTTGGAATTAGATTTAACAGCGCTGGGGAAAGAGGTCAACATGAAGCCAGCATCAAGTATGCTGAACTCTGGTCTTTGGAAATACCATTTCTAATGTTGCTATCAGTGTCTTTCCAGGAGAACATCACAGCTTTGTTTATCTACTACTTGGCCAAATTATTATCAGCTGCTGGAGATGGGTACAAAGGATGCACTATCAAGTCTCTTGAATTTCCAAATTGGGGCCATTCTTTCCATGATGTAACACACTTATCTGCTATATGGGTATTCTCAAATGTGGAATAACCTATAATACAGCTACTTGTCCATATAGTAAAACATAATTTGCCTTGTGTTTCTTGCTTTAACCAAAACAATTTTATTATAAATGTTCTTGGCTTTCCTCAGTGTAACTGAGCTGACCAAAAATTGCTGCTACACTGCTGTCTCCTCTTATTAATTATTGCTAATGTTATTTTGAGATATTGTGTAATTAATATTGTTATTTTCTGTAGGACAGGATTCCTAGTAGTTTGAAACACCAACACCACACCTAAAGCAAAGTCTGTCTTGGTACATCCAATGAATGTTTTTTCAACCAGAAACCACGTAGCAAAGTCTGTTCCATTTCATCTGCACAGGGGAAAAGCAAAATATATGATATGGCAGTAAAAGTGGGCTCAAATATCAATGCTGATAAATGCCTGAGGAAAGAAATGCTATGTAGAACTGTTACTCTTGCTGCTCTGAAGGGAACTTGGTAGGTAACACAAACACTTAAATTTTGGAATTTTAATGTGTGGTTAAAACAAACCTGAGCTTCTGTTGTGTTAGGTAAGGCTGTTCCTTTTAAAGGCAAAAGCCCAGTGACACTGGGCATTTCAACAAGAAAGAGTCACACAGCCCTGGAAAAATAGGACAGTTAAAATACAGGATTTCTTGCAAAATCAGAAATTAATGTTATCAAACTCTGCTTTGCAAGGCTTGAAGAGAATGGGAGAGGAGAGAGAAACCTGTAGTCTCTTTTTGAGAATAAACATAGATAGTTGCAAAAGGAGATGAGTACTTGGGAAACAAACCCTCATAGCAGCCTGAAATAGAACTGAAATAGTTACTGCTGAATTAATACTAACATGGTACAAAATGCTTTTAAATTGTGATTATTATCCTGCATTTCTCTACAAAATGCAAAGCCCAGGCCTTTATGAGAAGGCATTTACAGATACAGCACATGCAAAATAAGGAAAGTATAAAGTAGATCCTAAAAGTCTTTGCCCTTTCCTTGTTACACAAGGTGGCATTGAAAGAGGACAGGGCAGAGGAGTGGAAAGGGCAGCAGCCAAGCAAATGGAGAAAATGGGAAATTGTTCTTTACTTACAGAACTTGTAAAAGGCTGCCATACTGCTTGGAATTGCACAGGCTGGCAGAGACCCTGGGAGAAGGGAAGACTGAAAATCTCAAACCCAGGAAGGACAGAAATTATAAAAACTCTGTTTTTATCTGGGGTCAGTGCCTCTGAATTATGTTTCAGAAGCATGGCAACATTTTCTTCTGAAGGGAAAGACTGAGAACAAAATTGGGGTAGAAAAACATGGGATGTGCATAAATGTCATCATTTTAGTATATGTCATTTAAATTGATATTTTGTTGATACTCTGAAGGGGATTGCCATGAGATCCACAGGTGGTTAATGATTAATTCTGGAGGGATGGAATGGCAGGAAGGACATGGCAGAAGCCACCAGAGCTCTAATGGGATTCTCAAAGGATGCTCCAAAAGATAACTATGGGCCATATGGAGTTTGGGGGGAAGTGCTGGAAGTTTGGATTGATGGTGCAACATTCCAGGAATTGTTGTCCTCTAGAAACTGCTAAAATATGGAAGGTTTGTGAACAACAACAGCTCAGTCTGCAGCAGTCTTTCTTCCAGTGTGGTACTTTGGGAATAGGATGTTGCTGTGCTCTGGATGGTTTGTTGCAGCCTGCATTGGGAGGACATTCACAGATGTCTCTTGTCCTACAGGATTCCTATATCTGGAATGAGAGATTCCCTGGTGATTTTTTTTGTGTGCCATTTAACATGTCACCTTCAGCCAGCTCCATAGGGAGCACTGAAGTGTGTGGGCTGAGATGAAATGCCACGATCCAAGTGGTGAACTCTGCCCTGAGAAGGGAACTTCCACATTTCATTCAAATAATTGTCCCAAGAGCAGCTGCAGGACTCAGTGGAGTGTTTGGATGTGCTGCACTGGTCTCTCACAGCACATTTTATGCAGGGTTTGTGAACAGTGCAGCCTGCTGGAGCTGATATCTGTCAACTCTGAGGTAAACTCAGAGGTGCTTTTCCTCCCCTTTAAGTGGTAACACCTTGAGCTTTGCCAAGTCCTAGCAAAAGCTGCTAAGATGCTATAGAAATAGAAACAAGCCAAAAGGTGGCTGCAGCTGTTGTTTACTGCATTACTGCACAGTTTGGTTCCATATGTGCCTCTGTGGAAAAGAATCAGCAAATACAAATTAAACAAACTGGAGAAGATAAGTGAAGCTAACCCACCTTCAGCATCTAATTTCTACATTACACCAGAGCCCTTCTGTATCCAATCCCAGCTTCCCAAAGGATTTGGTGTAGATCAGAAATACCTCTGAGCCTAATCAAGACAGTGGAATTCTTCCACACTAAAATAAAATACCAAATCTGCACATATGCTGGACGTGTTGAAGCTGTGTGGAATAAAAGGCATTTTGGACATTCTGTTAATGTGATGGAGAATATTTTGATGCTGTAATTTGCTCTAAAAGCATGTGTAAGTAATTGCTACATGAGGCACTGAAGTCTGACTGACTCTTCACAGATGCAAACACTTCCATCCCCCAACCAAGGAGTCTCAACTCATTCTGCAGTACAGTGTGTTAGAAAGCACTGATAGATTTTCCTCTTGTCATAGTGTTTTTTGTGTTTTATCTGAAAAAAATCATACTTCTGCTATGTCAGAAAATATTTTATTTCTTTAAATTCTGTTACAATTATGAGCAACAAGAAATTTCCCTTGTTCAGAAGAAGAGAGAAGATTCCTCTGTTCTGATCCAGGGAGTGTGTATATTGGCACTTTACATTTTGTGCATTACACAAGTCATTGACATGTGTGTGACATGCCAGAAGGCATGAATCTTTTTTACATGATGTTAAACAGCTTATGTTAGAAACCATGGTAAGATTTCATGTGTGGCAAACTGGAGAATTAACCTGTAAGCTGCAGGTGAATTCCATGTGGATGGCTGGTTTGGGAGCATGGAATGGGATGGACCCTGCAGTCATCCCTCTTTCTCAGTAGGATGGATACATCATCCCAAAGCACTTTTTTAAGATCCCTCAGCTACTGTACTTTCATGGCTGTAGCAGTAACTTCAGATCAGCCAAGCATCTTCCATGAGATGGATCTTCCCTTGCTTTGCTGCAGCACTTTTGGATTTAGCTGACTCTCAGAAGGGATCAATTGCTCTGCTCATGAGTGATACTGTGGCCAACTAGAGCATTTCTCTGTGATTACATGAGCATAAACAGCATATATTGGACACTGCAGCACTTAGTTTGACTTATAACTAACTTCCTGAATAGCATTGTCAACGATAAAAATATTTGGAGCTCTCCATTTCCTTGGCATGTTGTTTGACAAGACCATTTCTTTGCTGTCATAGGTAGCAAAATTCAGGAAAACCCACAGCTGAACAGCTGTCATATATGTGGGACCAGGAAAAGGGCTATTCTTAGTTCCTTTGTTTTTTTTACTGTTATTCCTGAAGTCTTTTTCAGGGGGTGAAATTATGGCCTGCTTAACTATTTGGCAAAGCTTGCCCTGAGCTCAGCAAAGCAGAGGTTCCATCCCTCATGAAGGCTATCATATCTGTTCAATGGAATTTGAGCTCTGGTCACATGGAAACCAATATTTGCTGTTATTATTAAAGCTGCTTTTCTTTCATGCTTTTCTTTGGAACCATCTTTCTGTCCTCTCTGGATTTACCATCATAATTTCCAAAATCCTGTGTTCTGGAAAAAGAACAAAAATAATATATGTTAATAACCATGGGATGCTGGGAAGCTTCAGATGGGTTTGGAAATGACACCATAAATTGCCTTTAATTCTGTGGATTTATGATTTCACTAAAGAAATTATGAGATTGTGTTTGTTACACGCAGTAATCAAGATGAATATATGATGCAGGAATTCTTTTATTGCAGAGTCAGCTGGTTGGACTGTAGCTCTTCAATAATGCAACAAATGTAGAAACTGGTTAGTGCTTCCTATGCACTGGGATCTGGTTATCTGCAAAAGAATGGAAAACTTCCATGTCACAGCATTCAGCAGCCTGAGAGCACAGCCCAAGGAGAGATCTCCCTTGGGCTGGTTGTGTTTGCTGTGTTAAATGGGTCTCAGTCCTTCAACATTCTCCTTTAAAGACATAGCTCAAAATGAACTGGTGTAGAGCCATAATTTAGAATTGGCCACAGAATTTTACCCAGTTATCTCTGAAATTATTTATAAGTAAAGCACTATTCTAGCTGCCAGGTATGGTATGAGGTGTATGAGATTCATTACTATGTGTGAGAAGCAATTGCCCCTGGGTCAGCAGAGCCCTGAAACTGCCTGCAGACCTCAAATTCTTCCTTTCTTCTGCAGGGATCTACCTGGAGAAGAAGCTTAGAGACATTTCCTCATGTCATGATTCAGTGCTGGGCTAAACTTGATGGATCCCTCCTGTCAAGCCACAGGCCAAGGAATTCTTTAAAAGGGCAGGAAAATGCAGATCTGTTATTCTGGTTCAAACCAAACTTCAGAGAAATCCCCTGATGTAACTCACAGTGTTTTGTGGCAGAGAAAATCAGCATTACAGGTGTTTAGTGGAGCTGGTTGCTGTTTGTTTAGGCCCTGTTCCAGCTTGGCTGCTGTCTAGATTTGAAAGACAGGTGTCTGATAAGGAAGGCAGGAGCTTTCTTGAAATGGAGAATGTAAACCCCCTCCCTCCAAATTATCATAATTTTGAAATTAAGGCGCTCTCAGGCAAAGATAGGGGAATTAGGAATAACAGTTCTTTACTAGGAAAATTGAAATAAAAATACAGTAATACAAAAAAAAAACAATACAGAAATGAAAAAAAAACAAAACCCTGACAGAGTCAGAATACAAGCTGACACCCTGTCAGTCAGGGTGTTGGCAGCAGTCCCATTAAATGGTGGCTACAGTCTTCCTGCAGTGGCAGATGTGGTTCAGCTGGAGCAGTGCTCCTGTAGAAGGTGCAGTTTTCCTCTGAAGGTCCAGGGATGATGTGGAAAGGTCCGGTGTTCCTCTGGAATCCAGTGGAAAAAGGCTGCCCTGATGTTCTAAATCTTGGTTTTTATCTAGGCAGGAAAGGCTTGGCTCCTCCCCCTGGCTGGAGCATCTCCCCATGGGATGATGTGATTTTATCAGTCATGCAGTGGGACTGAATGGGCCAGCAGCATATGATATCTTCCTGGAGGGAGGATGGGTTGTGGAAAAGATAAAGATGATTGCCTCACCTGGTTTTAAAGATGGCCCATTAGCAGAGAATATCTCCTACTGAGATAAGGGTCACTGCCCCACCTGGTTTCAGCAGATGGTGACAGAATACAGACTTTTGGTCACATCCTGCTTTGCAGCACAAGCCAGCTGCCAACACAATTTACCAGCGACGATTTTACTGCAGGAGAGGGACATGCAATACTTCCAAACTCGGTGTTGCCAGTATTTCTCTGCCTCAGAGCTTTCAGATGGATGTTTTTCAGACGGTTTGCATTGAAAAATTACTTGCATTGGGTTTCACATGGTTTGCAATGCACATCCTGCATTGCTCTCTATCTGGATGTGGCTTTGTATTGTCAGTGCCAGGGTTCCAGTCAAGTTTTCTGGACTATTGTTACAGTGTGTCACAGATAAAATTGCTTTGTCAAGCCACCACAAAAATGCTTCTGTGTCTTTGGCATGTGTTCAGCATGCTGGAACTATTTATTCCATTTACTTTTTTTTTTTTCTTTTCTCCACTATCCACTGTTAGAATGTAGAAACAGTAGCACATCTTCCTTTTAACTCTGGTTTTGGTAAAGTTATGAGCATTCCTTCTGAAGGGTCTGTGGCTCTGTTCATTGGAAAGAGTCCTAGAATGGGTTGGGAGGCACTCTAAAGATCATCCAGTTCCACAGACAGGGACACCTCCACTATCCCAGGTTGCTCAGAGCCCCATCCAGCCTGGCTTTGGACACTTCCAGGGATGGGGCATCCACAGCTGCTCTGGGCAATCTGTGCCAGTGCCTCAGCACCCTCACAGGGAAGAATTTCTTCCTAATATCTAATTTAACCCTGCCCTCCTTCAGTTTGAAGCCATTCCCCTTGTCCTGTCACTACTGCACTTTAAGAAGTCCCTTTCCAGCTCTTGTTGCCCCTTTGGCACTGGAAGCTGCTCAAAGTCTCCCCAAGAGAGACCCGAGGCTGAACACCCCCAGTCTCAGGTTTGGTATTTCTTTCATTTTTCCAAAGACACAAATTCAGAGACATCATGAGGTGAACTTCATAATTTAAAACCAAACCAAACCAAGGCATGGGCACCTAGCAAAATAATGGTGTTATCTTCTATAAAGAATTAGCTCAAGCCTACACAACCTTGAGCTGAATGTGAATTATTTGTGGTTTTAACCCACGGAGAAAGGAGCCAGCTCCAGAAGTGCTATGTGAAACCATTGCTTCATAGTGGGATAAATGGAAGATCTTGTGAATCGAGAAGCAGAAACAGCAGAGAATTGTGCTTTATCTTGTTTTGTGTCCTCTTTATCTGCTTTTTATCTTAGCAGTCAATTATCTCAGGAACCAACCACATCTGTGTCCCACTATGAGACCTGAGGAAGCTGGAGCAGGGCAGAGCATTCTGTGAGGAACATGACATGAACAGCTCATGGATACAGAGAACTCTCAGGAGGGAGCATCCCACGCCTGCTGCTCAGCAATAGGGACAAATATTCTGTCCTTCTGCCTTTTCCATAACAAAATATTGTTGTCCATAATACCAGAGAGCATTTGCAGTCTCTGAAGTCCTACAAAATTATGCACCAGGGTCAGGCTTTCACTCTTGCAATTTGATAGTTTACTCCTACATTTTTTTCGTAGTTAGCCAGATGTTCTACTTATTCTGATTATCCTGAGTTTCTCATCTTGTTGTCATTATCTGGGGAGGTTCTTGGCTTGTCTAAAGCAAAAATTTACACTTTGTGTAGTTTTTCTGGGTGGGCATTTCCAAAGTTTTGGCATATCTCAGAGTTGTGTATGTCTCCTTGCTCTAGATCTTCCAGTCCTTTGTGTAGAGGACAAACAGTGTAGTGTATTTCTTCATTCTGTGCACAGTTATCTTTTTGCATGCTATAGTTTAAAATACAGAGGAGGTCACCTAATCTACAGTGAAGGTGGCTGCCACCTTGGGGTCATGACTCTTTTTCTTCTTGGGACTTCTTTTCCCTTCTTAATGCAGAGCAACTTATGGACTGCAAATATGACCTTATAGGATCTGAGTGCTTGGATGAGAGGAATTTGGGAGTAATTTTTGCTTGTTTTCATTGATGTGGGGGTTTTTGTATTTAGGAATCTTATTCCTAAAGAGAGACACTCTTGACCTAAAAATTCCTCTTGCTGTTAATAATACCTCTGCTGTAATAATATCTCTGCTACAGAGCATTTATGACAGTGCTGCAATGTTTGTTTTGCAACCAAACTCCTGCTCTTTGGAAGATAAATATTCTATTTAAATACTGCTGGAAGTTTTTGTTTTACTACGCTGTCCCTGGGTGTGACAAACACTGTTTAGATGGGAAGTTAGAAGCAAAAGGTTTGAGAGGTTAGTTTTATGAATGTCTTCCTAAATGAATCCTAGGACTACAGGGTATGTTTCTTAATGCTTTCAAGAGAATTCCTAGAAATTTAGATTGTTAGACAATGTCCTTCAGAAACTTCTGTAAAATACTCAAATACAATATAACTTTCTACTCTACTAGTGAGTGAAATTCACTGCATGCTGTTCAGTAGAAACAACTAATCCTAAATCCTACCTTTGTAATTCCTAAAATAAATAGGTTTTCTGAAGACTCAAACCAATTCCTATTTAACTTACTTCTCAAGTTTCCCAGATGCCTTATTCCAGATGACAACTATTTGCTTTTTTGCCAAACCCTGAGGTATCTGTAAGACTGGATTCCAAAATGTCAATGCTATTGTAGAGTATACATTGAATTTGGGCAGGGGGGAGGGAGGGAGGGAAAGAGGGACTACATGAACCTAGTTTGTTTTTGAAGGACTTCACACACTCACATGGCCTTTGGTAATAAATTGAATTTAGCTCTCACCAATAATATTAAATGTTATAAATGGATATTGGATGTATTTGATTTTGTCCAATTAATCAAACCACAAAGTTAAATTTAACAGGAATTTATTAATAATAGCCACATGTTCTTAGACATATACCCTTCCTATCCTGGTAATTTAGTTTCTATCATTAATTTAGTTCATTGCTGCTTAATAGTTTGATTCATCCGTTCAACTTGTCCCGAACTTTCAGGATGCCACGGGGTATGATATTCCCAAGTAACCCCCAGTGCTTTGCTTAAATTATCAATTATTCTCGAAGTAAAATGAGTACCCTGATCTGAGTCAATAACTTGTATTAATCCAAATCTGGGAATAATATGCTCTAACAGAATTTTAGCTACTGTTTGAGCTGTAGCATGAGCTGCAGGAAATGCTTCCACCCACAAAGTCCATTGATCTACTACAACCAATAAATATTTCCACCTACCTATTCGGGGTAATTCGGTGAAATCAACTTGAATCTTTTCAAACAGCCTATAGGCTGTTCGACGGCCTCCAGAAGGAAGACTCCTCAATGCCCTTTGGTTCACCTTCTGACATATCAAACATCCTTCTGTAATCTGTTTCCCAATTTCAAATATTCCTATACATCCACAAAATTTCAAAAAGTGGTCACAAAGAGCTTTCGTTCCCCAGTGAGTCCTTCTGTGTAAATTGTTTAGAATTTGTCGAGCTAAAGGTTTCGGTATTATTTCTCTACCATTGGGCAAAACCTATTTCCCTTCTTTTGAGGTTGCCCCTAGCCTTTTTATTACTTCTACTTCTACCAAAGAGAAGTGTCGTATTTCAATTTTTGTTTCTGCCTCCTGAAAAGTGATTATTACATTATTTTCTCTCAGGGCAGCCCTTTTTGCTTCATCATCAGCCAAATTGTTTCCCCTTGTTTTAATATCTCTTCCTCTCTGACATCCTTTCGCATGTACCACTGCTATCTTTTTTGGACCCTTTAAAGCTTCGAGTATTCTTTTTACTAATTCCTGATGTATTAATCCTTTTGCTTGGGTATTTATAAATCCCCTTTCCTTCCAAATTTTTCCAAAGGTATGCACAATTCCAAATGCATACCTTGAATCTGTGTATATGGTTCCTTCCCGATCCTTTAATAACAATAATGCTCGGAGTAATGCATAGAGTTCACAGGCTTGTGCTGACCAAGATGAACACAGGGGACCAGATTCTTCTACTTCTAATTTTTCTCCATTAGTTATGGCATACTCAGATTTTCTTTTCCCATTTACTGCTCGAGAGGATCCATCAATAAATAATTTTTCTCCTGTTCATAATTCCTGTTCTCTTAAATCTGGACGGATCTTTGTTTGTAACTCTATACCTTCTATGCAGTCATGTATTAATTCTTCCCCTGGGTCCCCATATAAAAACTGGGCAGGGCTTTGTACCTTTGTCACTTTCAACTCTAATTCAGGGGAGGTTATTAAGATAGCCTCATATTTTAATATTCAACTATCAGTTAACCATTTTTCAGCCTTTTGAGCAAGTATTCCCCTAATGTTATGGGGGGTGTATACTTCCAGTGGTGCCCCAAACTTACCTTTCAGGCCTCTTACTAACAACGCAGCTGCTACCAGAGCTTGCAAATACGTTGGCCATCCCTTGCTAACTGGATCTAACAACTTGGAATAATATCCCACTGGCTTTTGGCTTCCTGCCCAGTCCTGAGTTAATACCCCATAGGTCGTTTGATTAGTTACATTAACAAATAGTTGAAATGACCTGTCCAAATCAGGAACACTTAAGATTGGAGATTGAACCAGGGCCTCTTTGACTTGCTCAAATTTTTCCTGATCCTTTTCAGTCCATTTTTAGTGATTTAAGGCTAATTTTTCATATAAAAAATTTACTTTTCCACTAAATCCCTCTATCCACTGCCTACAGTACACCAAAAGATCTAAAAACTGCCTTATTTCTCTTTTTGATTTCGGGGGTCCCATATTCAATATTCCTGAAATCCTTTCAGTGTCCAGTTTTTTCTTTCCCTTACTAATCCAATGACCTAAATATTGCACCTCTGACTCCACAAATTGTAATTTTGACCTAGATATCTTTAGTCCATTTTCTCCTAAGAAATTTAATAGCTTGATAGTCCCCTTTCTAGTTTCTTCTTCAGTCTCCCCTGCTAATAATAAATCATCCACATGCTGTAACAATTTAATTCCTTGAGGTAATTCAAAGGACTTCAAAAGATTCTCTAATGCTCTCCCAAAAAGATTTGGAGATTCCGTAAACCCTTGGGGTATCACTGTCCACCTAAATTGTTCTCTTCTGCCTGTGTCTGGGTCTTCCCACTCAAAGGCAAAATAGTCCCTACTACCCTCATCTAAGGGGCAAGTCCAAAGGCATCTTTTAAATCTACTACACTGTACCACATGTATTTAGGGGACAGTTGGCTTAGCACAGTATATGGATTAGGCACTACTGGAGAGCGAGGAATGGTCCTTTGATTCACTGCTCTGAGATCCTGAACCAGTCAGTATCTGCCATCCGGCTTCTTTACGGGAAGAATGGGGGTATTATGTGGTGACATACAAGGTTCTAATATCCCCTGATGTATTAAATCTTTAATTATCAGTTTCAATTCCCTCCGACTCTCTAGTGATATCGGATATTGCTTTACTCGAATCGGGATTTCTGGATTCTGAATTTCGATACTAATGGGCTGAATATTCAACTTTCCCACTTCTCCAGAATACCACACCACATCACTAATCTCTTGACTGTCTTTTTCAGCTGAAAGGTAAATTTTAAGTTTTCCCTCACAGGGCTTTATTTGAATCCCCAGGGCTATTATTAAATCCCTTCCTAATAAATTGTTATCCGCCTCTTCAACCCAAATGTTGTTTCTGACTCAATTTGTACATTTTTAATCACAGGAACTTGAAAGGCTTCCCCCTTGACCCCTACAACTGGGACATGCTCATGGCTAACACTACAGCCTTGAGGCAGTTTCCTCACTGTGGACCTAGAAGCTCCTGTGTCTACTAAAAATACAATTTTTTCGCTTTGAGGACCTACTTTCAGCTTTATCAAGGGCTCTTCTGGTGTTTCCATCCTCATTAAATAAATGAGCCCCTGGCCTCCCTAATCTTCTTGAAACATCTTCTCATCATGTTGTTTTTTCTTGCAGACCCTTTGTGTATGTCCTCTTTTGTGGCAATAGAAACAAATGGGTCTTGTGCCCCTGGAAACAGGACAAGAGTTTTGTAAATGTCCTTTTTTGTGACAAGAAAAACACAAGGGTCTCGTGTCCTCAGAGATAGCGCCTGATTTCTTCTTTCTGTTGTTTTCTGTTGAATTCTGTGTGTTTGTTGCTACTTTTGTTTCCTTAACTGCTGCCACTAAAATCCTGGCCTTTAGTTTCTGTTTTTCTTCATCCCTTTGAACATATACTTTCTGCACTTCCCTTAATAATTCCTGAAGCTCTCTATCCTGCCAGTCCTCTAATTTTTCCAACTTCTTCCTGATGTCCCCCCAGGACTTTGCTACAAACTGTGTCTTTAAAAGGACCTGCCCTGCCTCTGTGTCAGGATCTATGCCTGAATATAATCACAAGTTCTTTCTCAATCTCTCCAACCACTGGGCTGGGAGCTCATCCTTCCCCTGCTGCTCGCTCAGAGCTTTCCCTGTATTGTGTCCTCTGGGCACCGCTCCCCGAATTCCCTGGATAATCATCCACCTGAAATCTTTCATGTTCTGCCTGTGTCCCACTTCCTGATTATTCCAATTAGGATCTGCCACCGGCCATTTCTGATCTCCCTGTTCTGGCCCCTGGTGCTCCCTATTTCATGCCCGTATCCCTGACTGTCTTATTTCCCTTTATTCCATGGTCAACAAGATTCCTAAAATAGACTGCAATTCCACCCAGGTGTATATATATTTGGTCCCAAAAACTGATCAAATCTCTCTGCAACCCCAATAGGATCCTCTAAACTCCTACCCATTTCTTTCTCAAATTCTCTAACATCCCCTGTGTTCAGGGGAACACTCACATAACCAAAAGGTCCCTGTCCCGGGGCCAGGTTTGCCACTGGAACCTCTCTAGGAGGATATAATCTATCTTCCTTCTCTGCTTCCTCGCTCTCTCTGTCACTTTCTTCCCCTTGCCCCTGTCTGCCCCTGGTTCTTTGTGCTGCTGGCTCTTCCTGCATTGGGGGTGCATTGGGGACTAGGGGCTGAACCAGCTGGTTAGGCTGCCTATAAGGGGGAGGAAGGTGATCTAATGGATCCCAGAGCTCTGGTCTGCCTTCCTTTGCTGGCTGTCCTTTAGTCTGTAAAGTATATAACAAATATTCTCCATTTTCCTGCCCCTGGGGAAGCCACAAGACAGCATATTCACTTTCCTCCTGATTAAGAGGCTCCTTTGAGTTCACATATAAATTTAAAGCCTGACAAATCCAATCCTCAAATGATCCGAACTGTGGCCAATATAAATTGTCTGCACGGATCTTTTCCTTTGTCCATTCAAACATACAATAATGAATCATCTTCTGCTTACTCTTTCCTCTCTGGGATTCCCTTGTACCCCAGTATGGCAACATGATCCCCAGTGGGCTGTCCTGAGGAATACTGCTCCCTTCTGGGAACCCCACTCTTGGTTCCCAGGCATACTGGGTTCTCACGAATTTTTCTCATAATCACAACCCTTGGATCAGAGGTCTTACTCTTCCCCTGACCCATCCCTGGTGGCAACAGACTAAGAAATCCCCTATTCCTTAGTCTTCCCCACTCTCCCTCACTCTCACTCGCTTTGTGGTTCAACTCCTTCACTCCATATTATCTTATTTCATCCTTTACCAACTTAAAGTTACCACTCTTAAGTCCTTAATTTCCCTGTTTATCCTTCCCCACTTCTCTTTCTGGCTACTTTCCGCAAACCCTCTAATCACTTACAATTTTCCCATCAGTTTTCCCTTCCAAAAACTAGTTGAACCAACTCCTATCACTCCCTTCTTATTAACTCCTTCTCCTTGAAGACTTTTCCCGTGAGTTTTCGGGCTGGGACTTTTCCCTCCCAGTCCCTCCTGGGGTCTTCAGTCACTCTCTCTTTCGCTTCCCCCCGTTCCTGGCCGGTCTCCTCGTGGAGATGTGGAATCCCAGTACTGGGGGGGGTCCACACTCTCTTCTCTAAGAGAGCATGATCTAGTCCTGAGACCACCTTAACAAGTGGTGGAGATCTCCTTCCCAAAACTAGCTATTCTTCCCCTGGGCTGGAGTTCCCGGCCAATGCACCAAATTGTTATAAATGGATATTGGATGTATTGGGTTTTGTCCAATTAATCAAACCACAAAGTTAAATTTAACAGTAATTTATTAATAATAGCAATTGTATGTAAATGAATACAATCAAAATATATGAGTTATATAAATTTGAGTAAATACAAAATTTAGCAGCAATTTGAGTATAATAGAGGTCCAATGGTTGGGTTGAATAATGCATAAGCAAAACCGACCGGGGGTACAGGGAGGGATTCTCCCTTCTGAGCATACCAAATCAGTCAAGCTAAAATCTCATTTATATCCTGTTTACTAATGCATATTAATACAGAATGTTCTAGAAAGCTCCTCCTAGTTTCTATTCCTAAAATCTACATCACTGTGTTGTGTTGCTCATACGTCACCAGTGGTCGGGGGTCTCTCCTCCTTTCGGGGCTCTTGTTTCCCATGAAGGCTCTGGGTCTTCCTCAGTGTTTGCTGTTTGATCTCTCAAGTGACACAGGCACACTGAGCTTAAAGTTATGTAATAAATATGTATTCCCACAAGAGGCCTCACTCCAGTGGCCAACTCTTTGCAATCATCCCAATTTGGCCCAGTTCAAGGTCAAGAGCCTATTTCTAGCCACTTGTTCTTAGGCATATACCTTTCCTATCCTGTCTCCCACCTAACATCTGAATGATGAGTTTTTCTGCTTTGTTTAACCATTTCCTTTATCTCTTTTTGCCTTATTGCAATTAAATACAATTATTGATTAATTATAATGCCACAACTTTGCCAATATTGCTACAATTTAATTAGCATGAATCATTTATAACATTAAATAATGCTGATCTAACCTTGTCTAGACCTGTGAGGGTTTTTTTCTCCCCACCTCCAAAGATAAATGTATTGTTACACTGGGTATGGATATTTATGCTTCAGCAGTGCCTTGTGATATCTTCCACAGTGAAGTTTATTCAGGAGCAGACCATCTGAACCTAATTCAGTTTCTTGTTTTCAATTTGCTTGGGAGCTATTATTCTAAACTCTTCAATGTAGAAATAGTCATTGGCTTTTGCAGTGTTCTAACCTTGTCCTCTCTGCCTCTTTCAGTAACCTCATTTGATGAACTGCATTTCTTGCTGGGATATGTGATTATCTGTAGCTCCCTCCTGCTCCAGTGGTTATCCAAACCAACTCCCTTAATGGTCATGACAGAAACAACCTTCCTTCAAAGCTCCACCTGCAGCCCAGCTTCCCCTCTCAGTTCTCTGGGCAGCTGGCATCCACTCTGCTCAAAAGCAGGAGGGACAGGAGCACAGCCATGCTCCACTTCCTTCCCACTATTTTAGGGACTCGATGACTCTCATGTGTCCCTTGCAGCTCAGCATATTCTGAGTGAGGCAGCCTTTACATTTCAATCACCCTGCATACATTCCTGTTTTAATTTAGCTCTGTATGGCTCCTTCCTGTGATGGTCAGCCAAAACAAGCAAAACCTTAGGATCTCCCAGCAGAGTTCTCCAGAGTAACCCAGGGTGTTACAAAGCTGCTCCTGCACAAAATTTTGGTGACTGCTATCAAACCCAATTTTAACTGGGCCTCCCCAAGTGTTAGTTTTCTTGGAAGGCTGCAAAGCAGTAAAAAAGGATGTCATGTTAATCACACTGGCACAGGACTACCTGGGCACGTGGAAAGTCTCCAGGCAGTGTTTGGGCTGGTTTTGGTCACTGCACAGCTCTGTGCTGATCTCCTGAGCCATTTGTCCTCCTCTTGTACCTTGATGTATGAACAGGGCTGGTACCAGTGGATGTAATACCTTCCCAGAAACTTACCCAATACAGTCTGGCGGTTCTCAAGAACATTTTGTGCTACAGTCTGAAATGCATCTGCAGCACAAAGTTTTATTTCTTTCTAGTTTTATTCTGATACCCCATTTTCTAGGGTAAACCTCACATATCTTGTGGTTTATTGAGCATAAATGCCTTGGCCATATCAGCACAGGGAAGTGCTGCTCTGATTTATTTATACTTTGATAATGAGTTTGGAATTGTTTTTAGCTCTCTGTGGGGCCCTAATTATAAGAAAAGATGAAAATGCAAATGTTCTCATTCAAAACAGCAGTAAATATGTTTTTAACTTGCTAACTCAAATGGAACTTAATTAGGGTAGACATGTATTTACTGCTGTCCTGGACTGAGGTCAGTGAGACCTGGCACTGTCAAGTTTGGTTTTTGATTTGGTTGCTACAAAATGATTTATATAAGTGAAAGAAAAACTTGTTTTTGTCTGGAGTCCTAGGCCTCTCAATGCTCTGTGATCAGTATCTCGGGAGCATGGTTTCAGTACATCCTGCAGGATTTGGTTATAAATCTCTGTCCTTGTACACTTCTTCAAGCTACCCCACTAGTTCTGCTTGTGCACACCTCCTCTGTTCCAGAGAAGTTAAAACTGCTCCTAATTGATTGATTGATTAATTGATTGATTGATTTATTGCAGTCATGTGAACACTATAAATGTGCCCCAGGTGCATCCAAGACTTTTCAAAGTTCAAAAATACTCCTGAACAATCCAGGGCTTCATGGGGGAGAACCTGTGAAGCTCAAGTTCTGACCCAGATGCTTGGGAAGAGCAGAGAGCAGTTGAGAGCCCTGTAATAAATCCTGGGGACAGAGAGATTCCCAGCTGGAGCTGTGGGGAGCTCACTCACTGGTAAAGGCTGTGGCTGCTCACCAGGCTGCTCCAATATGCAGGAATCCCACCTTGATCCATGAAACAGAACATTTGCTTCCAGGGAAGGAAGCCTGAGAGGGGAGAGCAGAGTCTGGCTGTGCCCTGGATGAGGGAGCTGATCTTGTTAGGCTGTGGTTTGTCCAGAGGAGCTCAAGCCTTGTTCTGCCAGGGTGGCATTTCCCTCATTTATTTGTTCTTGTTTAGCTCTGCATTTTTATGTGCTGGCTGAAGGTCAAACCCTGCTCAGCCAGCAGCTGCACTGGCCAATTCAGTCACTGAGCTCAACTCAAATGTTAGCTGCTCTGTTCATCCCCAGGCTTCCCAGGATTTCCAGAGGTAAATCTGGAGAACACATCTAACCCTGCTGAAGTGTTCTCCAGCCTTTCTGACTTGAAGGATTGTGTGGTGGCCACTGTGATTTGTGCAGCAGTGCAGTCCCCAGCACACAGACCAGTGATTAGGAGCTGTGTGATTTGGGGGGAAAGAGGAGAGCTTGTTTGCTATTTCTGGGTTAAGGAAGGAAGGCAGTTAAAGTTTGTATTAATGAACTGACTAGAGGAAACAGACCCAAATCCAAAAATCCTGCCAAATATTAACTTTTTGTTGACGGTAGAATTTGTTCAGTTTATACACCTGCTATAGAAGTGCTTTTTATCAGAAGCTGTCTCATTTCCAGAAATGAATATAAACCTCTGGCCAATAATAGACAGAATAATAGAGAAACAAAAACAAAATCACAAGCAAGCCTGTCTGTAATGATTTATTCACATTTTCACCACATGGAAAGCAAATGTTTTGATTAATTTGCTGGAAGTTTACTTCTCTTGTTTTCCTTAACATTTTTCTTTATTATTGGATTTGCATCTTAATACAAATAGTCTGCCATATATTTAGATACATTGTTTAGTTTATGACCATAAAATTGGAAAGAAAGATGAAATTGAAGACAGCTACAGAGATACAATAAATTAAAGTTTATCAAATTTGTTTTCAGATCCCTGCTGCCTCTTAACTCTGAAACACGGAAAACCAAAATTTCATGATAATATTTGCTTCTTTGTTGTAGAGATGGAGGTGCTGACAAAAAGGTTGATGATGGCTGAGTAAATTTAAAAAAAAAAAAAAAAGAAAGAGAGAAGTACTGATGATTCTTTAAGGTGAAAGGAAAGGGGATCTGTCCTGGTGTTGAACAATACATTTCTGTCCATAGATATGGTACAGGATGAAAGAATTTGGCTCCAGAATTGTCTTGCCGAAAAAACCCAAGGGCACTTGAGGTGTTTGCTGTTACTCCTTGTGAAATTGGTCTCCCTTGCTGAGCTGGTTCAGAAAACTGGGAAGATTCTGTGCAGAAGCAACTGGGTAGATATTCCTTACTGGGCTTTTTAAATTCATGTGTTCTGAACTGCTGGATCCACTTTGGGACAGAGGAAGATCTTAAAGAGGTATTGCTTGAGATGTGCAGCTGTGTGTTTCCTGTGCTGGGATGAGCACTGCTGGGTGCGTTCCTTTGGGAAGAGCATCCATGGGTTCTGCTGCCCAGGACAAGCTGGGCACTCCCCACCACTGCAGCTCTGGTTTATTTAAATGGAGGCACATCTGGCTGTGCTGCTGGCTGTGGAAAAGCTGGATCCCATTTTCCATGGCCTCACTCCTCCTCCCTGCTCCTTCCCCCAGAGGAGCCCAGCGCTGCCATACGGCACCGCGATCGCTGCCAGTGGCCAGTTCAGGACAACTGGAAAGGAATTTGAGCCATTACTGGAATTCTAATCTCAGACTCTTCTAGAAAAGAGCTTAACAGCTTTTTCCTTGTCCTCTTGGGTCTGGTGCTTGACAGGAAATGAGTTGGAAGGGTTCAGGAGCAGGTCACAGCGCTCGCCTCGCTGCCAGCTGCTCTGCCGACCTTAGCAGTGTGTTTGCAGAAATCCGATACACTTGCTTGTTATTAAAGCCTTCTGCCTGAGAAAAGGGACTTCCACAGCCAGGTCCTACCAGACATGTTTCCAGAATATTGCATCCTCGCCTCTCTGAATTCTTCTCCACTGACACTTGCTATGACCTAAGACTCCAGCCATGTGAAAAATGCTGTTTTGTAATTCAAGGCAGAGTGAACAATTGTGTTTGCAGGCATGTTTATGTTTGTCTTTGTTTGTCCTTTAAGTGCCCATCTGTGGGATCTCAAAGAAACTCAGCTGGTTCCCCAGTCTTGCATAATTAATAAAATATCTCACAGACTCCATAAAATACCTCAAAATCTGGTCTCAAGAAAGTAATTGTAGAGGATGGGCTGACTGTTTCCTGTGTAGCAGCTGAGAAGTATATTCCCAAGCACATTTAAAAATAAAGTGGCCTCCATGCTTTCTTGGAATCCTGTTGGCAAGTCAGAGTTGCTCAGACTAGCACGAAGTTCAAATAGGCCATGGAGACTGATGGCATGTCCCTCTTTCCTCACTGTGTTTCTGATTTAGAAATCATTTTCCAAATTAAAAATATCGGAGCGGACAGACCAGGACAGCGGGGAAGTTCAATATCAGGGCTGTGCTGGCAGGAATATTGCAAATAAAAAGCTGTAGCAGGAGTGCTCTTGATCACCTGCTTTGAGAGTGCTGCATCTTCCCAAGAGGACAGTTCTGCAGCTTTGTGTGTCTCCTTGTAGGAGGACATGTCTGGGGAATAATCCTGGCCCAGCAGGCTTGTTTTTCCCCTCCTCTTCCTCCTGCCCAAGAAGGTCAGGTGTTCTTGCACAAATACTTGAGGAGATGCAACTAAACCACACCCAAATAGGTAAGACTAACTGGCTATATCACTGCATTTTTTAGCATCTTTTTATTTCTCTCTTATGTCTTCGCTTCTGTAGGAATTTGGCTGCTCTGCAGCTCCTGCTGCTTTAATATATTGGTCAGTTTGCACTTCAGTTCAGCTTTCTCAGATGTCCTGGAAAACAAAACGTGTGCAAATCCACTGACAAAAAACAGACACATGGAATACACAAATGTACCATTATTCGACTTCTTATTTCAGCTGGTGAAAAGTCTTCCAGAAATCTTGAACAACAACTGAAAATGGACTTGGAAGCTCCCAAGACCTATCATTCATGGGTAACAACTACTTCAGCCCTAATCATTTGTGGTTTCTGCCCCAGTTTGAAAATGATCTTGCAGGCCAGCCCACTATTAATGCAGAGCTAAATAATAAACCTGTGATTCAATGGTATGATTGCCAGACTTGGTAGCACTGAGCAAAAATAAGATATACTTTTTGCTCCAGCATTACATACGTACAGCACTCTCCAGAATGGAAAAGCCAGGAATTAATAACAAGTGAGATTCTGACTCTAAGTCTTTCTGGTCTCCTTGTCTTCCTTAGGGGTTCTTAAGAGTCCTGCTGCCTGTCCTTAGCTGCAGTATTTCAGAGGAGCTACTTAACAGGAGCTCTCACTTAAAGAAAGAGTGGAAACACAGTAAAATTTTATATTATTTTCTAGTGCAGTGACTGCTGTGAGTATGGCTGAGTAGAATGGGTCATGAGCAATAATTCAATACTCACAAATAATGCCAGTGGAAGGAGTTGAAACTCATTGCTCATCCTCCTCATGGGATGCAGTCAGGGTTTTCTGGCTAAGAGCTGGAAAGGGGCAGGGGGAAAGAAACCCACCATATTAAAGCAGCAACAAAATGTTAAAGCTCCAACACTGCTCCTTTTGCAAGTTCATCCTTCCCTAAAAACAGAGCCAGTTCCCTGGCAGTGGAGGAGCCAGAACTGCAGAGTTTTCCATAAGAGCTTGGGCTCACAAACAGGGAAGGGACATTTCAGCAGGAGCACTCCAGTAAAACCTCCAGGCTCCCAGCTCAAACTCGTGGGATCCAAGCACTCACTTCCTGGCACAGCTGAGATTTTGGGGTAGGGGACACGTGGGCACAAAGAATCACTTGTGGATATTTATGAGCTTCTACCCTTTTCTGTGGTGTCACAATTTTTTGGGACACTGTCAGTGCTTCAGGAGGGGTGTGTTTACAATGTGCATGATGAGAAGATTTTGGGCAGTGTGAGTAGGGATTAGGCACCCTGACAGTGGAGTAAGTGTACACATGGCATGCCTCAAGAAACCAGCTCTGTCAATTGTGTTTCTGGATGAGATGGAACCTGAGAACAACCCTAGCAGCAGGAGTCAGTACTAACTTTAGAGTTAGAATAGAACATGGAATTTTTTTCTTTTTTTTTTTCCTTTTTTATAATTACTGGAAGGGACCATAGTTGAGATAGGCCTAGTTAAATTATCTCGTTCTAGAGCCATCACTATTTCTGAGAACCACTTTGAATAGAGACATGGAAGGTGGTTTGTGCACCACATTCATTTTGAATATTCTAGGTTTTGAAGAAATGAAAATGTCTGTTAGTCCAGCAGTGATGGAATTGTACAGTAGGGCTGGATATACCTAGAAGAGCACCTGTTCCAAAGAAGATAAATATTTATTTTCCAAAATAACATAATTATCAAGATTATCTTAATTAATTTTGATGACAACAAGAAGTTAGTTGAGTCCTGGAAAGGTCAAAGCCAGGAATGTTTGTTAAGGAGCTTCAGAGCACAGGCAGCCACTGACCCAGTGCAGGCACCTGCATGAGCTGCTGAACATTTCTTCACTGCACACAGTGTGGCTTTGGGGGGTTCTTTTGCTTATGTTTTTGTGAGTTTGTTTTCTTTAGGAAGAACATTCCATTTTACCATAATGGAAGCTGAGAAATCAGGTTTTTTCTTGACTCGGCCTTTGTTTCAGAAAGTTCCTATCAGAAGAGAAACCACAAAGCAAACCAAAAACATGACCCAAAAGATAATGGCTGCAAGAGCCATTAATTTCCCCCTTCTGGACAGAGGCCTGAATAAAAACTTGCTTGTAAAGTCAGAATTTCAGGGGAAACTCCAACTTGAAGAGTCATCATTGACTCACAAGCCAAACTGTAAATGATGAATTAAAAGCAGTTTAATTCAAATCTGCACTTGGATTCTCCTATTTTTGTCATGTGCTACCAGCTTTTCACCTTTGCAGGTTTTCCTCACTGGTGTAAAAGAAATAACACAAAAATTCAAGGAAAGAATGAGCCTGGCTGCACAGTGAAAGTTCATATGTGCAGAGAGCAACACTATTTTCTTTTATCACCTCTAGTCATCCCAGGCATGCTAGCAGTAAATGGGTGGAAAAAATGTTGAAAACAGCAAAGTGTTGATGCTATTCACAGCAATTCACCTTCCTGTGCTGTGGCTAGATGCATTGAGTCTTAACTGCCTGGTGGGGTCTGTGATTATCTCAAAGGAAAGTGCTGATTGAATATATTTTTCTGAAACAAACTTGATCCTTCATGCACAGAAATCATCTCATGGGGCCTGATTGGAAAAAAAAAATCCAGTGGACCTGGAGTGGGACTCATTTAATTGACTTCAGTAAGCTCTGGATCAGACTCATGGGGAATGAAGAGTGACTTTCCCCTAATCCCTTAAACTCTTCTCCTCTCCCATTCCAAAGCAATTACAAAACTGGTGAAATGGAAGGAATGGTTTCTCTTGGTCTCGTGCTCTTCATCAGTCTTCAGGTTTATTTTAGGCTATAAACTGCCCTAATCACGGATGCTTTCTTGTTTTTGTCCTGCAATGTTTAGCTGCAGAAGGCCATGTTTACTGCCTTTCTGCAGCTGCTGTTGTGCTGAGATTGTTTATCTGCACAGTGCCTGTCTGCTGTGGCTTCTTAGGTATTTCACAATCTGAGAAGCTCCAAACTCTTCAGTAGTTGATAAGAAACCGAAGCATGATGTTCTCAGAAACAAAATCTATCAGACTGAAAAGGCTGAGGGTTTTTTGGTTTTTTTTTTTTTTTCTCCTTTTGGGCCAGCATAATAAAAGCCATTTTTTGTGGCTGTGCTCTCTTGTGGTGCTGCATGTCCCACTTCACTGCTGCCAGAGCACAGATGTGTGCAGCCAACATTTTGCTGAAGGGTTTGCATGAGGCTGGCAGCAGGATACAGTGGTTTTGTAGAGTTGTACATCCACAGGCATTGTGCAGGGAATGCTGCTGTTCTGCAGCCAAAGCAGATTTAGCTGCAGATCACTGCAACCATCAGCACTGCAGAGCAACCAAAGAAGTGTCGGGCTCCTGAGGCTTCCCCAGATCCACTGCCACTGCTGTGTAAAGTCCTGGGGCTTCACAGACTGTGCTTTCAGGCATCCAACTGGAAGAAGATGGAATTCTGAGGCTTGGAGTGAAATTTAAATTCCCATGATTCCTCTTGTCCTCACATCCATCTTGTTTTTTGCAAACGGGCCAGCACCAGTTTAAAAACATTGGCAAGCCCCAGGATGCTGGTGGTGGTGAGTATAAACAGGCTGTTGCAAGCATGTCTGGAGACATGCAAAGCTGTCAGGAGCAGGGCAGGAGGGGCAGCCAGGGAGGAGCCTGGCAGCAGCAGGATGGATGTCACCCCTGCCCTGCTCCCTGCCCTCTGGCCTGCCTGGACAGCCTGGGGTGCTGGCAGCAGGTTGGGTTTGTGGATCTGGGACTGCAGATGGGTCAAATCCCTTGTGACCCAAGCCCTCTGCAGGGCTGAACAACCCACAGTGGGTGCCTGTGAGTCTGTGCATTTGAGAGCAAAAGGGGCTGTTGGATTCAGATGATTCTGCTGCTCACACCTGGAGCTTTACTTCATCCATGAAGAAGGCTCCAGCTGAAGGTTCACCTGTATTGAGGCATGAGGGCCTTGAAAAGCCCCTGGTGCCATTCTTCCCCAGCCACTCTTGTGCCTCCTGCAGCCTCTGGCTGTGTCCCCCAGTGCCACAGCAGAGCAGAGACTCGTTTGTGTGCCTGCTGTCTCCACGCCAGGCACATCACCGAGCTCTGGTTGTGGAAGGAAGGGCTGCAGCCCTATGGGACTCGTGGGGGAGGATGCTGATAGCCTTGAAGGCAGCCTTGCCCTTATCCCAGCCACTAAACACATGCTGCATGGCTGGGCTGTGGTCATTCCTGCTCCTGCTCGTGGAAAAATGTGCCTTGTGCTTGGTTTGGAGCCCATCCTGCATGTTAAGGTTGTGATGTATGGCCCCCATCCTCCCCAAGCGTGTGGCTGGAGTGGTGAACATGCAGAAATGCTTTGTATGGGGGAGAGTTCAGGCTTTATATGGAAAGAGGAGATTTCTAACAATAAACACATTTTGTGTGGGAGTGTGGTGAGTTGTTTGTTTGCTTGACTGTTCACGGGTTTTTAAAACAATTTTTGGTGAAAGATCTTAAGTGTGTGTCCTCAGTGCACACTGGCCATTGAATGCTCAAGATAAGCTGTGCTGGGGGTGGGATTGAGGGAAAGGGGCTTCCCAGTGCCTTTGCCAGCACTCCATGCAGAAATAAACGCTGATGGGTGTGGTGTGCCCCAGAAAAGGGGGGTGGCAGCAGCAGGAGCCTGCAGAGGTGACACAGAGGTGACACAGATGGCATCTGTGGTGTCTCCCAGAGCCTGAGTCCCTGCCTGGGTCAAGCAGCCTGGCTCTTCAACCTCTGCAGCAGCTGCATCTGCAAGGCCACTGCTCTGTCCCCTGTTTTCACTTTGGGAACCCTTTCCTCCACTGCTCTGCCTCTTTATTTGCCTCCTGGGATGTCCCTGCGAGCACTTTGAGCATTTTGGACATGTCGTCATCTCTGGAGCTCTTCTTTTTCCTACGTAGATTGGAGAAGCATTTGCTTAACGACAATAGCAGCCCTGTCCTTAGTTGCCATGAGTTGTCAGCTGTTGGGGGGAAGGAGAAAATGAGCTATTGTAAGAATGATTCTTTCATGCCAACTGGAACAAAGAGCTTGGGTTGCTCCCCCTTCCCCCTTTGTTTTAGCTTTCTGGTTCTTCCCAGTCTTGGAGACAGCGAGACATTTTCAAAATGTTTTTGCCCTTAAAGAATGAGGGTCTACCTTGAGGAGAGGGGTTTGGTAAAATTCAGACTAATGTCTGCATCTGCTCTTACAGAGCTTGTTGTGACAAAGGCAAAAGAGTTTTGCCTGCAGAGGCACGGTGCTGTTTGTTTGCACAGAGGTACTGGCAGTCCTCACTGAAGCAGGTATCTCTTTTCCAAAAGGAGGGACAAACAGAGCTTTTGCACTGGAGTGCAAGGACACCACTGGCTCTGAATGGCACTGCCTGTTATGAGTCACTTGGAGAGAACTGCAGTGCTGTGCAGTTCTCTTCCCTAAATTAGATTTCCTTAAGGTTGCTTTTATTGTTTGGTTCCCTTACCTTTCCCAACAGCTGCAGTCAGCAGGAATTGCACAAGAGTTAAGTGACCCAACAGCCCAGAGAGAGGTATGCAAAACCCTACTCATGCCTTGAATCATTTGTGTTTTCACAGTCCCTGGCTGGTTTTTTCCTAATCCTCAGCTGCAGCTTTGCCACTGCAGCTGGAGCTTGTCCTCCTGCCCAGTTCCTGCAGGGCTGCAACCTTCAGCCAGGTGGCTGTGGAGGCTGGGGGGCAGTGCTAAAAGGGAGGTGGTGTGAGCAGAACAGGATCTGAACAAGTGAAGGGCTCATTCTCATCATTAGGAGGAATCTAGAGATTGTATCCTGTACTTTTTCCAGCCTGGCCTCCCCTTGGAGCAAGTTAGAGATAGCAGCTTTAGTTAAAACAGAGGGTGGGGATAGTGCAGATGGACACCTGCAACAAGGCTGCCTTAATGACACAGCTGGTAAGGCAATGGGAGCTCTGACACAGCTGAAATGTTCCCATTCTCAGCCCTGTGAGCATCCTGCTCCACTGATCAGCACCTCTACCCTGGCTGAACCTACTGAGCCTGAGGGTTTCACTGTTACCTGGGTCCTCTCTGGCTCCCCAGGCACCTGCAGCAGGGACAGAGGGGCCCACAAAGGGCTGGGATGGGTTTTACTGAAGGAATTTTCCAGTTCAGGGAGCAGGAAGGTTTGGATTTCTGAGCACTGGGGCACCTGGGGCTCTGTTTCCTGCTGGCACTCTCATCAGGGTGTCTGCTTCTCTGCATTTGTTCCTTGCAGTGGTTGATGCCTACCAAAAATCACACAGGTTTTTGGGGTGGGAACCAGCCTCCAGCTTCACTGCAAGAAACCTGAACTCCCATCTCCTTGTGCACAACTGTGAGAAAGCTCAGCAGCAGAAGAAAACAGAATTTGAATTCCCAAAAAAGAAACCTGAACTCCCATCTCCTTGTGCACAACTGTGAGAAAGCTCAGCAGCAGCAGCAGCAGCAGAATTTGAATTCCCAAACAGCTTTTGGGTATTTGAGGTGTTTGTTATATTTCTTTGGGGTTTGTTTCTATCTAAGGAGAAAGTGCATGGTAAATTACAGCTACAGGTAAGTCCTAACACACCACAGAGTGTAGGTCATACAGTCTGCTGATAGAATCCTGGCATGGGGCTATGCTGAGGATTTTCAGAGACTCATCATAGTTCAGACTTTATCCACTATAGGTTTAGGTCTGATTCCTAAAACTCTAACTTGCACATGTCATCCTTTCCCTCCCTGCAGCCTCATTAAATGTATACTTCAGTAAATTGCTTTTAGTTTCTGATACAGTTGACTGACCCCTAGTGCTTAATGGAATTTACCAGGAGAGCTGGAGCTGCAGTGGGGTGATGGATATCATCAAACTCCAGGACAGCTTGAGAGATGCATCAAATGTGAACTCCAAATGTGTGCACATACGAGGGACAAACAGCCTCCAGCAATAAAAATAGTTCCCTAATGCCACATGAGTTAGTGTGTCACAAGAGCATTAATCAATAGGTTTACTCCAGGAATTATTCTGAGGCTGAGGGGCAATCCAATCATCAGCAGAAGGATCTTGGTGCTGCCAGAAACAAAGCTGCAAACAGCACAGGAATTCGAGAAAATGCACTCAATGCTGTATTTGTAATGGATTTGCATATTTGTATAACTGCAGAGTGAATTAATTCTATTCCCACTGCTTACAATACAAGGAAATCTGGGAAGATAATATTTTCCACTGATGGTCATAATAAATGTGATCTGTATTAAGTAGTTAAAAATCATTTGAGCCAAAATTCCATAAAAATTGGCAAGTCACCTATGGGCAGTTTTTCCTGAAAACTGGCAAGAAAGCGAGCTCAAGGAGTGTTGATGGAAATTTGCATGTTTATCTATGCTTCTAATGCTGTTGGAAACAGCCAAGAGGTTTTATACTGGCTTATGTAAAAACATGTAAAATGATGAAACCCTACAGGAAACTGAAATTATTTTCCCACCACCTTTACACTGCTCAGTGCCTCTGCTGTGCCACCCACCTTGTTCTTGGGCCAGGGGGCACAGCCACTTTGTCACCCCCCTGGGCCAGGGGGGCTCTGCTTGCCCCTGCCCTGCCAGCCCCTGGGAATCCCTCCTCAAGGACTTTGGATGCTTTTGGGTTGGGATATTTCTTCCAAACTCCTGGGGCAATTTTTTGGTATGTCTACAGCAAGGTATTTTTCCCTCATTGTTTGAGAGGGGAAGCTTTCAAAACCTTGAGTGTATTTACGTGGATATATACTCAAAAGTATCTCTTTGTATATATACACACACATATATACACACACATATATATATATATTTAGAGCAACATGTAGCTGTAAAATAAAGATATCTCTGACCACACATATTTAGAGATGAAGCTGAAGCCAAATCTACCTTTTGAGCCCCAGACTGCCCCTGTGCCTTTGCAGTCATCAGCCAGGCAGCAGAGGCAGCTGCAGAGATAAGAGCCAGGGTGATGAAACCCTCCTGATGTGACTCCCAGCACTTCTGCTCTAGATCTGAGCCTGGTGGCACAGGCCAGTCTGTAGCACCAGGGCAGATAGCTGAGCCCCTCCAGCAATCACAGCTGAGCCCTGCAAAATGGAAGGGCTGAGTCACGAGGGAGATGAAAGCCAGCACTAAGTGCTGTGATTATTCTATCAAAACAAGTGCTATAAACATGCAGCTCAAAAAAAAAAAAAAAAAAAAAAATCCCTAGCTAAACAATGCCATCAGGTGACACTAACTGGTGACACTTTCTAATCTGGGATTCTGAACTAGCTGGCTTTGTGTAAGCTTTGCCCTCCTCTGCAGGAAAGTCTGTCACCAGACACTGGCTGTCCCCTCCAGAGAGCTCCAGAGCAGGGAAAGAGAGGTTTTTCTCACACCACTGACTTTCTTCAGGAGACCAGGAGAGTTAAACCCTAAAAAGTCCCTTTAAATGTCAGGATGATGTAAGGTACCTGCATCCCACCCTTCTTGGGTGTTCTTGGCTCCACTGTCCTTGACCCCAGTAATTCCAGCACTATTTGTTTGAAGTAATTTTGGTTTTGCTGCTGCATGTCCCTGAGAATACGAAGCAATGTTTCTATTGGCAGCACTCAGTTCTCCATCCACCCATGTCTCCTCCTCAAGCACAATAAAAGTGCAGAACAGGCTCCCAGCCCCTGACCTTTGCAGTGAGTGTGCACTTTGTCACCCAAGTGGGCTGGGAGCAGCATTCCATCCTCGGGCTGTTCATGTGTCCATGCCAGTGGCAGAAGGAGCAGGGTTTGTGTCTGGGCTCAGGATCCGGATTTGGAGGTTTGGTTGATGCCACTTGTAAACCCAGCTCCAACTTCTGCAACTTGAGAGCTGACTGTGTGAAGTCACTGGGAGCTCTGCCATGCTTATTTGGGCATGACAGCTTCACACTCATAATTTCCTGGGTTTAAGATTCAGTGTTTCTGTCCCAACCAACTTTAAGTAGGGAGAAGCAGATTGTTAATAAGGTTAGCTCTCCAGGGCTCGGTGTTTTTGTCTTTGCATGTTGCCATTTCTGGGAACTCCACGCTGCAAAGCTTTGGACCAAAGGTCTTCTCAGGTTTTAAAAAGCTAGAAGGCTTCCTGCAAGTCTGTGGGAGGCATCTTTCTGGCATCCTCATGTGCTTGGCTGCAGTCTTCAAGCCTCCTGGGAAATGAGTGAGAATCCAGCCTTCTGCATGCAGTGTCAGAATGCCTGCTAGCTTTAAAGTTCAGGGGTTTTTAAATGCCCAAAATGTTTTCTGCTCAAGAAGAACGAATCTCCCAAGAAGGATGTCTGCTGCAGATGAGAGGACTGCACTTCCCATAAGCTCCTCCAAAGTTTGATGGAAGTTCCTTGCAACATCTGTAAGCACACCCTATCAAGTCCTGAGTTAAAAGAAAATTGTCTGAGATCAGATTTCAGGACCATTTGTTCACTACAATTTGTTTATGCTTCACTGAAATGTTGGCTCACTAAATTCATAACATCTGCTGATGCCACTGGCTGCAAAAGGTAGAAGCTGTCACTTACTAGGGGTGTGAATAGACATGTTGGATGACTTTGTGGGATGCCTAGTTTATTTTTCTTTGGTGCTGCTCAACAGACGTGGTTTTCATCTTGCAGTGCTCCTAGGACCAAAAGCAAGCCCAGCCTTGCATCTCCCTCACTCCTCCCTCCTGGCTAGAAAGGGAAGTGTGGTGCTGCTCTTCACAGTGGAGCACAGGCAATAAAGGTTTTTGGGACTGGGTGTCTGCCCCATGGCATCTTCAATTCCAAGCTCTGGTTCCCTTTTCCTAGATGGGACAGTCCCAGTCCACACTGGAGTAGCTCCTTCTTGGTCCATGACTGTAGCAAGATAATTTTCTTCTGATGTGAGATTCTTTCTTGGGCTGTGCCTTGTACATAAATTATTATTATTCCAGAACAGAAAAGTATGCATGAAATATATACCCCTATAGTGCATATTAAAAATATATATACCTGAACAGAAAAGTGGTGCTGCTGTTTGCAAGTGAAATGAAGTGAGGCTGCAGGAATTGCTTTGTTGTTGTATGCTTACCTGGCTCTTGTTTTTTCTGGGTCTCTTTTTTTTCCCCTCTCCCTAAGAAAGGCAGTGAGAGCCTACATTGGAGAATAGAACCCTCTGAACTTCTTGTCAGGGTCACATAGTGGTTACATGATAAAAAAGGAATGTATATCCTTGAGCAGACCATGACTTGCTTGACCTGGTGAAATGTTAGGGCCTGTGATCCCACGAGAATCAGACAAACTGTGGAGTTTGGACTTTTTCCTAGGTATCCACATTGTTTTGGTCAGATGCTCCCTTCACAGTGCTGTTGCTTGTATGTGATCCTGAACAAATTCCTGCACTTCTCTAGCTCTTCACTCTTCTGCTGGGTGAAATACAGAAAAGGTTCATTTATTGCTGCCTCCCAGGGTTGAAGAGTGGCTGCTTTGCAGTGTGTGTGTGATGCCCTGATGAAAGCTGTCCTGTAAACTCAGATAGTGCAGCATGCCCACACTGGAAAGCATGCAGCCTGGAGAGCTACACATGCTTTCTTCTCACTTGCAGAGAAGACAAGTCTTTCAACGTGTTTTGGTTTTGGATTTTGATCTTTAACCTCAATACTTATGATGGCTGGAAGAGGGAGAGGGTTGGCAAGTGTCGTTCTGGTCGAGATTATCCAGACCAGGAGCAGTGGAGCAGCTGGGGGGGATCCCAGCTCTTTGCTGCACAGCACACCTAGCCCAAGAGCAAAGCCTGCCTCATGTCAACAGGACAACATCTGCCTCCACTTGGCAGCAAAGTCTGTAACACTGAACTTGCTCTCTTGCTGTTCTTTCTCAGCACTGCTGGTATTTTCTTCACCTTCCTATGACAGTTCTCTTCTCCAGGCACAAGGGGGTCACCACCATGTTCTCTTAACAAACTGGAGATGAGGAAGTGATGCTAAAAGTTCATCCTTTAACAGCACTTAAAAATCCTTCTTCACCCCCCTGTGCAAGGGGAGAAAATGTTGTGGAGACATTTTGGGATTTTGTTTTGACCTCAATTTGCCAAGGTGTAGCAACTACATGGAGGGTTTTATTTTCATTTGTTCCATCCCCTGGTTTCGTCATTTTGGAAATGTAAACAATGCACAGACTATCTTGTTGCAACATCTTCCAATAAGAGCAGCATAAAATCACCCTGGCTACGTGACTCTCTTAGGTCCCTGCTGCCTGTAATATTCCTTCTGATGAAGTAATTCAGAAGTGTGTGGGCAAACAAGAGTTTCTTGATCTCTCCTGATGCCATAGTGGCATCTACTGTAGGAAAGAGTGAGCCTTGGTCCCTTTCTGCAGAGGTCACCTGCACTCCTGCAGCTGGAATGTCAATATAGGCTGATCTGTAGCTGATATATAGCTGTATATAATAGAGCTGATGCCTTTGTAACATTTGGGAAGGGCTGCTCTGCTCCTTGGCTTGCCCCAGGGTAGGGGACAGGCAGGGTCCATCCCTCCCAGGCTGGCTCCTGGATGTGCAGAGGAATGTTCCCCAGGCCTGCTGGCAATGATTCACACCTCCATCCCCCAAAAGCTCTTCCTTGGGGAGGTTCTGCTCGTGTCTGAGCAATTTCCTGGGCAGAGCCCTTCAGCTGTAAATCTGGCACTTTGTCTTTGCACCGACAGTGCTACAGTCATAAACAAGTGACAGTTCTCACAATTAATGCCAGCACATGACTGGCCTCCTTCAGTCTAAAATAAGTAATTCCATGGTCTTGTGAGGGAGAATATGAGGAAAGAGATTCCGAAATACTAAGTACTTGAGGGGATTAGCAAAAAATGCAAACGTTTGTCTTTCAGGTTAATAGCCCGTGTGGATGCTGTCATTCTGCCCCTGGGAACCTGTGGGTTGGCATCAAGGCTGTCTCTGAGCGTGTTGAGAGCAGTTAAAGCATTATTAATGTGGGCCACATTCCATGGATGTGCAGCTCTGAGGTGCTGAGGACACCCTTGTTCAAATCCTGGCAGATCATCACAAGCATCTTCGGTGCTTTTGGCCCGAGGGAGGTGTTCCTTTATGAGCTGCATTAGTCAGGAGAAAAGGGGAAGGTTTCAAAACAAAACCAAAGTTCAAACTTGAGGAGAAAAAAAAAAAAAAAACCAACAAAACCAAAACTACTTAAACTAAGGTTTTATTCTGGGGCATGTAGCTGCAGGCATGTGCAAAGGCACAGTGAGTGTTGGGGTGTAAGGTTTGCTCAGAAGGGAGCTCTCAAGCTTCCTGCTTGGTTGACAAGTACTGACTCCTCTGTTTGAGACCTGCACTCTGCCAGGAAGTGTTCCAGCTGAAGTGGACATGTTCCTACCACTGAGATAAAACAGCTTACTGAACTTCAATGAACTTGCAGAAAGTGTCTGAGTTTTTTTGCTCTGAAAGCTTTTTCACCATGCGAGCGAATGGAATGCACAGGACTTGTGACTCATGGCAGGAAACTGCAGAGCAAAAGGAGGGCACCACAGAGTCAAGAGTCACAAGGCTGCTCCTGAGCACCTGGCCTGCCCAGAAGGATGCTCAGGGGGATCCTTTGGGCTGCAGCTGCATGAGGAACCTGCTGGGAAGTGTTTCATGGAGCAGGCAGCAGCTCTGCTGGGTGAGCACATCAGCAGCAGTGCCCTGTGCAGCCTTACTCTCCCTCCTGCCAGCACAGGTTAAATATTCATACAGGTGGATGCAAATCCTCTGGAAAGGGAACAGACAGGACAGCAATTTAGAAAACATTGTCCAGTTACATTAAAACTTTACCCCTGTTGTGTATTTATTTTGAGCAAGAGTGATGGAGGCTGGTTTAAATAAGAGCATGCTTTTAGTTCCTCTGTGCTTTGTAATAAGTACTATCAGCCCCAGCTCTTGTGTATGGGAAAGGAAGTCCAAATAAAATGTAATTATAGCATAGAGTTAGCTTTTCTCCCCACTTCAAAGCTTGGAATCTGGTTGTTTTTACAGTTTGTAAAAATTCATAATGTTGTCAGGCCTGGTGAAGCAATACCCACTTCTGTGTAGCTGAGCACCTTCATTCCACACTTTTCTTCAGAGGAGGGAATTCCTGACCACTGTGAGGACTGTAAAGGCTCAAGGGGTCCTTGGAGTGGTCAGCAGTTCAGGCAGGGCTGAAGTTTGAATATTGGTGTGGGTTTTATGCCATAAACTTCCTGGTGGTGAGTGGGACAGCAGCTGGAGCTGTGGCTCTGCTCTGGGCTCAGGGACATCCACTGGACCTGTGCTCTGTGCCAGTCCACAGAGGTCACCCTGAGGCTCAGCAAAATGCAAAGCCAAGCAGGCAGGGTGCAGAAACAGAGGAAATAATTGCAACAGCATCAGGCCACAAAGGGGTGGTGAGGGGTGGCACTTGGGTTCACTGGGGTTTGCCTGCCTGCACCATGTTGAGCTGGAAGTGAAAAGATGCAATGCTCCACCTCAAGAGATATCCAGGCTCCCTGGAAATATTTATAGCTGTTGAAGTTCCTCTGTTCAGAGCAAGCCAAAAATATTGGTGTGCTTTGGATGAGTGTGTCCCTATTCACATGTCAAAAAATGCCCACCTCTTAAATGACCTTCTGCAGGCTGCTAGAAAGTGCCAGGGAAGGGCTTTATACATTTGTATAAATTGTATATTATGTATATGTAGTAGAAATACACATAAATACAACATTGCTGATGTTGTATCTGCCATCTGATTTTGAAAAAATCAGCACAAACAGACGAGAAAATGTTTCCTATTTTAAATCTCTTTGATTACTCGCCTGTGAACAGTTTATGAATCCAGTTGGCCTGCTGTAAATCTGGGAGGGATTCTTTGGACAAAGTATCTAGTGTATTTTGTACTGTTTTAGCTGAAAACAAGTCATCTTTTTAATTACCACTTTGAAATAATGTCCACTGGCTAAATTCAGCAAAATTTTACATGCATGTTGGGAGGTGTTAGGAGCAGCCTGAAAACAACACTATTTCCTCTGAAGAGAAAACTTTCATCAGAGAAAAGGGAGATTATTTGGGATTGATATTGAGCTGGTAGTTATTTCTGGAGGGCAAATAAAGTGGGGAAAAATCAATTCTGCCCCACAGCCTATATTGGTGAGTAGGGGATGGTCATTGCACAGAAAAAAGAAAGTACAGAACAAGGGCTCCCTTGTTCTCTGGGATGCATTTGCATGGTGGCTCACCATGAGAAGCCTGAAAAGCTTGGTCATCACCTCCATTCTTTTCCCTGGGCCTCCAGGTGGGAATAATGCTGTGCTCCCAACCATTGCCCAGCACCCCAGGAGCATCCTGGGCCAGGGGGAAAGTCAGAGCAGTGCCACACCTGCAGCTTTCCAGCCTGCCAGAGCAGCCAGGGGCACACAAGGGTGTCCCCAGCAATTTGGGGAAACCACAGCTCAGCCAAGCCTGGCAGAAGGGAAGAGCCAGCCCAGGGAGGGAGGTGGTGGGGTGCAGGAGGGGATGTGCAAGGACAGGGACAGGGTGGTGGGGTGGCAGAAAGGGATGTGCAAAGAACTGTTGTCTGACCAAGACAGAGTCCCACAGGAAATCTGGGGCACACTCAGAGTGGATTTGTTCAGCCTCTGCCTAAGGCAGCCCCAGGGACTCGCTGTGTCCCCTGGGGATGGCTCAGACACTGGAGTGGATATTCAGGGCTCTGCTGGAGCAGAGCTAAGCCCAACAGCACACAGCTGTTTGACCATCTTAGAAAGCCTAGCTACAGAGAGGAATTTTTCCTTGTTGATTTGTATGATTTTCTTTGGAGAGTGATGGTCCTTTGGGCTCTCTGCTTTTTCACTCATCTGTTTTAAAAGCCCCATTTTGGGACATCCCAATCCTTTCAGCCAAGAAAAGCTGGATTCTGCTCCTGGCTTGCTCAGAAATGGTTGCTCAAGAGCAAAATGAAGCATTCCTGTCAGGAATTGGATGCACCACATCCAATGTGCTCCTGGGGTCAGAGGAATAGGTCTTGGGCTCTCAGAGAAATCCTTCTCATGGCAGAGCATGACGTCAGTGCAGGAGGGGCCCATCCAGCTCTGCATTCCAATAGGGAACACAGCAGCCAGGTGATGTGTCCAGCAACAGAGAGCTTTGTAAACTTCCTGCTCAGCTCGAGGACAGAAGAAATAGCTCCATGAAGTCTGCTTAACAAAGCCAAATTGCACACCTCTCTGTATTGCAGAGCTGCTCTGGTTAAGGGACTGTCAACATTTCCCATCTGGATGGATGATTTAGCTGCTTTCCTTCACATCAGGGTGTTTGACTTACCCAGAGCTGCTACAAGACTCTGTTTTTATGGAATATAATTTTCATCCACTGGCTAGGTCATCCCTGGGCTTGAAAAAGGAGTTTTAAGCAGTATTAGAGTAGAAGGATAATGAATATTTAAACACATAATTTTGCAAACCCCTGGAGAATAAGAAGAAACTTCGAGGCAGACACACACAGAGTCTGGAGATGGCAAACAGTCTCCCCTCCTTGCCTTTAGTTGTAAAAGGATCCATGGGACTGAACTATTACTCATTAGGATCTGCCCCCCCAGCTTTCTGCTCTGTGCCGGATGCACAGTGTTTGTGCAGAAAGCAAACTTATTGCACTGTGTAATAAGATTTGAATGCAAACATTTAATTAACATTATCTGTTCAGAAGCATTGTTTAAACAGCAGTTAACCTTTCTGTGACAAAGCTGAATGGAGCTCTGAAACTTCCAGGAGGCTGGGTTTTCTGTCCTGCTGACCAGTGCCATGGATTGATGTGCTGTTGATACAACCGCTTTCTCAGGTTTCACCTGTGGAAGTTTGGGATGGAGAAGTAACTTCATTAATTTGGCCCATACTGATTCACTTGAATGCTAATATTTTGACCTTATTCCCTAGGAAATATTCTTCCCATTGCACAGACTTGGAAAGAGTGGCCATCCCTGTGTTCTGAGCCACATTTATGACAAGCTTTCACAAAGATATTATTTCACACCTAAATACGTGAGTGTTGGTCATTAACACTTTCTGTACTACCAAAAAAATGTGAGTCCTCATTGCTCTGCAGCTTTTGAGTGCTCCTTTGTATTTTTCAGCACCCTGAGGGGTACAGTTCTGCCTGCCCCCTAACCCAGGAGGGACAAAAAGGTGTTTAAGCAAAGAGCTCCTTTAATGGCATTGTGCATCTAAAGCCCCATGGTGCATCCAGCAAGCCCTGTTAAGTATGAGTGTGGAGAAGCTGAACATTGACCCACATAGTCCTAACTCAGTGATCACTGAGGTGGAATCTGCCTGGTTATCTCAAGGAGGAGGAAGAAACTGGCCTAGGAATTATGTTTTGTGAAAATACAATGCAAATTCCTAACCCAGTTTTCAGCTGGGAGAACATGTTATTGTTGAACAATTGATACCACCTCATGGAAGCTTATTTTCTGTGCCTTAAGGGAAATTCAATTAAGTGAACTTCTATTTTAGAACACTGCTCTTTCCTGTCACTGATGAAGCAATAACAGTTGCAGAACATGGGATTTTCTGTGAGTGTTGGTTGTTGCTCTCATTTATATTAATTTTTCAGCCTCTATTTGAATCTTATCTCTAATACCCTCTGAGAGAGCTGACTGGAGATCTAAATGATTTCTCTAGTGACTCCAGGCTGCTGTGTGCTTGCTGCCACAAGGCAAGGAGAAAGGCATGTCCCACAGCTGCAGGAGGCAGTGCTGGAGGTGCCTGGCCCCAGTGGATAGGGCTGTACATCACAGCAGCTGAGGTTTGTGGCATGTTCTACCCATAGGCTCTTGCTGACATCCAGAGGAGCCTGTTCCTCCACATAGTGAACTGCTTCTGTCACCATCCAGCCCAGAAACCAAAATGTTCACAAGTGGTGCAAGCCCATTGTCTGGTGTTTGCATTTTCTGAGCTGTAATGAGCATGGAAAGAGGCAGAGATTTGAATCTCACACGAGGAGAAGTGTCAGGATTGGGGATTAATTCTCTGTGAAATAATTTTGGTGATGGGATGTGCTGCCAGGACACAAGACTCTGCATTCCCCAGACACCCCAGATTCCCACAAACTTCAAGGACAGGACTGTGTAAGCAAGGAATGCAGCATGAACTTGTCAACTTTTCAGAGAGGGATGCCTTAGCACCTTAGTGGGATGGTCTCAAGATCCTGCTGTGCCAAAAAGGTGACCCTTCCAGGACTGGGACCATTTCTAGAATGCTAGGTTTTAGTCCAGGGCACATTTTTATAACTGACTCCTATAAAAGGCTAAATACCAGGTTAATTAGGCTTGATTGACGGTGCTGACAGAGTCTTAATTGAATCACTGTGAACAATATCAGTGTTGCATAACTCTATTTCCATCAAAATCACCAGAAATTACGATATTTTCGTTGTTCCTTGTAAGAGATGAAGGTCTGACAGCTTGTTCCCATTTCCAGTACTGCTGGTTCATTCATTTGTCCATAATTCTGAGCTTTCTACCCCATTCCCATCTCTCTTTGGTTCTCTGTTCTGCTTGCTTAGCACTGGCATTTTGGCTCATTCTGTGCCATGCTGTGCTGTGCTTTTCCTGTCCCTCCATCCAGCCACAGAGGTACAAATGTGCAGCCCATCAGCAAGGATGGATCCTGCAAAACAACACCTACCACAAGCTTGGATCTGGTGTGTCTGCTGTTCAGCACCTGTTTTGGGGGTCTTTTTAGGGAGACTGAGAACCTGGTCAGAAGTCCTTCAAGCAGGGTGGAAATCCAGCCTGAGGCAGGGCTGCTCCAGGATGCTGGCAATCCATATGGCTCCTGGGTGCTGATTAATTGCTGGGGCTGAAGGAGTTAAAGGGAATGCAATGCCTGGTCTTGCTGCCAGAGTCTCCTGCCTGTCTGTCTGTCTGTAAAAGGGGGGCACTCCATGCCAGCCTTTGAGTCATGCAGGCAGCACAAGCCAGGGCAAGGCTCTGCTTGCTGCACAAATCCTGGGAGCAGCTCCCTGCTCTCTCCTCTTCCACACCTGCAGCTCCAAAGGCAGGAATTGCTCGGGTGAGCTTTGGAACTTCAGCCTGCTGGGCTCCTAGGCAGGGGACAGCAGCAGTGGATGCCTGCTGTCCCTTCCTGTCACCAGATATCTGGGGAGCAGGCAGAACAAGCCTGGCTTTGTCTGACCTTATGCCACCCTCCCAGCTACTCCCCAAGACAGCCCAAATCTGGAAATGGTACAAGGGGAACTTAACCTGGACATGGTAACTGGGATCTGGCCTGAAATCTCCTCTTCAACTCAAGAAATAGTTTGTTGTCTCTGTCTAAATGTTTTTGTCTGTCTCTGCTTAAAAGCTTTAAATAATGTCACGGAACTACTCACACATCCCACACTGCAAAACAGATAAACAGTGAGAGGAGCTGAGCATGTTTAACAAGCTGGAGCACAACCAAAAAATACTAAAAGCCTGTGATCAACTTGGTAGCACACAGGAGCCACCAGAGGGTGATCACAAGGGTTGACTCAAGTTCTGCTCCCTCTTCTGCTTTCTTATCCCTTTGTCTATTCCTGATCTCCAAGTTAATCATTCTGATGACGTGGGCTTGATCAAGCCTTCAGCTCTTGTTGCTGCCATTTCAGGGAACTTGTGGATCAAGTTCTCAGGATCTTGAAAGAGCCACCATGTCTTGAGATCCCATTTCTTAGGCTGCAGTTCTTGTCTGTTCCCAAAACTGCCCTCTTGCCCTCTTGCTCTGTGTTCATACTCAGCCCTCGTGATGCAGAAGGAGGTTTTGTGGGAGACTACCAGAAGATTGCAATCTTCTTATCTCTCATTCCAGACTATCCTGAAATGACTCCCTCTTTCTTCTCTTTTCATTTCACAATATAAGCATTTCACAGAGGAGGTGACATCTTTCAGTGCTTTAGCATTTCATCTCCCTATGTCTTCACATTTTTTTCCACTTTCTCATCTGCATGTTACCAACTTAATTATGCTGCACAATGACTTTAAAGAGGCAAACTCTAACAAAGGCTAACAAGGATGTTTCTTGGCAGCTGGTCATTGTTTTGCCTTGGGCCCATAACTTTGCTTGCTGCTCTCCACTGGGCACTGAAGCTGTTCTTGTGTTTAAAGATAATTGCTCCAAGCAAGATTATATCATATTTTCTGTCCATGCTTTCAGGAGGGTTTAATGCTGTATAATCTGCCCATTATAACCACATCTCCAGACAATAGCAGGCTGCAGAACACAGTGTGATAAAGTGCTAGCAAATCTTGTTTGTGTTCATTCCCTGTCATTATGTTTAGGTTCTAATGGTTTAAGAGCACACAGAAATTTTTTAAAAATGGGGCTCAAATTAGTGGATGCAGATGTACCCAGTTTTCTTCACCCAAAGCCAAAGATGACATGGACTGTAGAAGAGGTGCATGATATTTTTCTGCATCTGTCAAAGCAGCATAAGCTTTAGTAATATCTTGCTATCTAATGATGCATATTGACTAACCATGTTGATGTGACTGAACCAATAGCTGCAGCAGTTGCCATCTTCTCCAGGGAATTTCAGGTACATTTCTGAAGCTCAGTGTGCCCTGTCTTTTTATGGTCCATTTTCCACAAGCAGTATCATGATGCTCATTTCTCATTTCATTTCAGAGGAGCAATTTCTTGTGATTTATTTTCCTTCTCTGAGCATGGCTGAAGCAGTCAAATTCCATTCAAGATTGAGGAGAAATGACTTTGCCTCAGTTTCCTGTCTTGTTAAAGATATATGACCAATGTTTAAAGACTTGGGAGGTTGTGTTTCTTGAAAGACCAGTTCCTTTAAATTCCTGCGTACATATTTAATTTCTGAGTGCCACGTGTCAGTTAAGTCCTGAAAACATGGTGAAGACATATTATTTCCACATGGGTCAGAACCATCTTTTGCCAGACTAGGAAGGATCTGATCTTGTCTCAAATTGTACTCCTGGTTCCTAGAAATCCTCTTGCTAGTAGATAAGGAATATGATGTAACCATGGATGTCCCCTGGGTATTCTGGATTGAATGAAATCCTCCTTGTCTACCATGAGAGTGCTGGTAAAATAAAAATTCCAGATGGGCTAATCATAACACAAACATTCACTGAGGTTTCAAGCTGGGACATCTGGGAGAACAACTATGGAGCAAAATGCTAAAAGGAAGAGGTGCATTCACCCTGAGTGGGGCAGCTTTCACCCCAGGGTGGCCGGGGAAGTGCTGTCTTCGTTTGGCCAGCAATAATTAATGGCAGGAATTCCCAGCCAGCCCACTCTTGGACCTGAAGGTGAGCTCATGAAGGTTCCTGCTGGGGGTGAGGAGGGGTCTCTTGAGGAGCCTTATCCCTGGAGAAGGGCACTGTGGGAATCTCTTTATAGTGATATTCCCTGTTTGTCCTAGTTAATGTTTAAATTTATCCTGTGGGGAACGGAGCCGACCTTGAGCTTGCTCTATGTGCCATCTACAGGTACAGGGGTGAGAGAGGCTTCTCCTCCTGCTGAAACCATCCTCATGCTTGGTGCTTAATGTAAACAGTGTGTTTAGAAATGTATTGTCTGTGGCAGACCTGACATCACAACCAAATCCTTTAAAATAAAATGTTTAGGGGGAATCGTGTGTCAGCTGCTGAGCGCTGAAATGTAAGGAATGGAATTAAGCAAACCTTTTCTTAATTAAAAAAATGAAAATGGATTCTGAACTTTATCTAAGGGTCGCTTTGGGATGATTTTTAGACAGAAAAAATCTTGGCTTTCTGGCAGGACAGCTGTGAGGGAGTGTTCTATTCATTAGAACACAATTTGTCCAAGAAAATATGTTCCAAGTCCTAATCAATTTAGATGAAAACTTGCTGGACAGGGTTCAAGCAGGCCAGCTATGGAGCCTTATAAAGCCAAACCCACATGTCTCAGTGGGCAAGAGGCAAGATAATCTTAGCTTACAATGGAATGTTTAAATTTATACAGCTAAGACACTGACATAGGCACGAGGATTGGTTCTTTTGTGATGGTTTTTTTTTTTTAACTCATCACAAAGATGGGTTGGAATTTTTAAGAAGAATGGAAATTTTAAAAAGAGGAAAATATCCCTTTAAGATCTAATCACTCATGCTGAATGGACTGTGGCCAGATTCATCCTTTCTTTAGCATCTATAGAAAGATATTTGGAAAAGACCAGCTTCCAAAGCACTAGGAAGGGAGGTGTGCCTCCAAATAAAGGTCCTTGGCATCACAGGCTCTTGTGGAGTTTTATAATTCCCAGTTGTATGAGGATTTTTTTTTTTTTTTTAATGAGCTGCTTCAGCAGTGGAAATGGAGCAGTTTGGAGAAGCTGTTGCACAGTGACCCCTGGGAAGGTGACACCATGCACAGCATTGTTCTGCTGTTAAATGCAGGCTCTTTAGGATGACACATCGCTACCGAGCACAGAAAACCACAGCTCAACACACCCCCAGCCCCCCTGGGGTTAATGGTAACTATTTTAGGGCTTGCTTTTCTGTCATTCAGCTAGTTTCTCCATTATTGCAGCTGGTAGCTTTAAAACAATGTATTTGCAGATCCTTGCAAATTCCCATAGGGATGAGATATATAACCTGAGCAGTGTTTAGCCTGGGGAATATTTCATTTCTTAATCTGAAATGATTTTCTGACTGGTTTGCAGAGTCTTAGCTAAGGATAATCTCCATCACAAGCATGAATCAAGGGTATGATTTTCAATGCCTGGTAGGAAGCCACAGCAAGAAGTTGGTGTCTGAAGTGCCAGTTCACATCACCTCTTCACCAGTGAATCCTCTGCTCTCCTGCATCCATAGCTGGGAAGGGACAAACACAACAATTCTCTCATGACTCTCTTCTGGCACTGGAAAGCCTTCACTGACTTCAGGGGGGGAAAGAAATTCTTTCTAGCTGGAAGTGGCCCTGTCTACACCACAGAGCATCCCCTCAATCCCAAACTTGTTACTCACCAGCCTCCTGCTATCCAGGGCCTGAGACCTGAGCCAGGAGCTGTCTTTTCTCATCACAATTCCTGTGATTTCAGGGGGCACTGAGACTCCCCTTCTGCCAGTCCTGCTCCTCCTGTTTTGTCCAGCACCACCACCCTGCACCTGCATCCCCCCCGGACTCAGAGAGGGATTTTCCAGTCTGGCTGGGGCTGGATGTGAAGGAGAAGGATCTTACAGTATTGTTAAGCAACTTGTGGTTGAAGTCACCAGCTCTGGAGAGTTCTTGACTACTGTAAACGCCAGCGGCTCCTTGTCCCATAGCCTCTTCCTTCCTTCACGCCCCGCTCTGCCAAGTCAGCCACCTGAGACTCTGCTTACTGCTCTTGTTTTCCCTGGCTCTTCTCACTTGTTTACTTAAAAACTCTTTCCCTCCCCTCCCCTTCATTTGAATTTCTTGCAGGAGGGTCTTGTAAGGACACTTGCTTTAATCAGAATTTCCTGTGAATTAATAAGCAGATTTTTTCGGAGTTTTACAAGTTTTGAAATAAAAATATGATAGTTTCTTCATTGCCCCTTCCCCAAACTCTGCTTTCAACAAACCCTTTTCTTACGGAAAGCTGTGGTTTTAAAGGCCCAGTTTAAAAGGCAGAGGAGGAGGAGGAGGAGGAGGAGGAGGAGGAGGGGTACTTTGGATGCAGCAGGACAGCCTGTCACCCAAGGGAAAGCAGCCGACACGCTGCTGAGGCTGGCTGCATATTTTTGTTTCAAAAAGCACTCCAGACTCAAACCACCTGTGAGTGAGTCTGGCTGGCTGATTTAGTAGGGCCTAGTGCAGGGTGTCCTGTCAAAAGCCACACTTATTTTCACAGAGGCAAATGAATCAGGTTTTATGTGGCAGGGCGACAGCTCGCTGGGACAGGCTCGTTACAGCTCTGTAGAACAAACTGAGTGAGAGGTGCAACATTTCCTTATCCAAACCCAGGGAATAGAGACAGGCCTCCTATGGAAAAGTGAGTCACATTCCCTGTGGTACATTCTGTTCATTCTGTTAGAATAAACATGAGTGTTTGTTTGCTGAGTCCATCAGCATCCAGACCTAAACTTGATCAGGAGGACTCGCACTCGGCTCGCGTGCGCCCTGCTGTTTGCTCGCTCCGTTGTATAACAGCACCACTCGTGTCAGCCTGCCATTCCAAGAGGAAATAACAGCACTTCCCTCATTTCTTTCAAATCCATCCTAAATTTCTATAAAAGACATCAAAGCAATTACCCTGATACTTCCCGTGCTTTCCAGATGACTCATCCTTTAAAGAAGCTGCTGGAAAACAAGGCGCGACCAAGGTTCCTTCATTCCAGGCTTTGAGACTTTTAAGAATCTCATGGAAAGCAGTCAAAATAAGAAGCCACAAACCCACCTTCTCATAAAACCCTTCTCCATGTTTTATGTATTTCTCTGCTACCAGTTGGAGCTGGTTTTCCAAGCACCACTGCCAGGAGATAAAGCAAGTTGCTAGCCCAGGTCCATGACTGCAGAAGGTGAATTAGCTGGCCAAGTGTGTTCATTGCTACTGCTGTTGGAAGATGACTTCTAAATAGGATGATGCTTGGCTGCATCTAGAACTAGTAGTGAAATAAAGGATTGTCTGCTGGAAACAAGGGGACTTCTGGGGAGGAAGTTTCTATGAGCATGAGTAGCATTTTGGAAATCTGACTCTTGCCCTTGTTATAAGAACATGCAAGGTCTCCAAAATTTTCAATGCTCACTGCATTTCTAAGAGCTGTAGATGGGGCAGGAGGGATTGCTTCTGACTTCAGTGGGAAGAGAGTTGGAGATTGGCCATGGGTTAGAAATTTGTTGGGCTATAGCTTGAAGCATTTTAGCTATTTCCATAGAATCACTTGCTAATTGCAATTGCTTGTCTGATGCAGTGCTCCAGGAAGTGAGTTACTGTCCTGCAAAGTCTGAAAGGAAGGGCTCTGGACAATAAGCATCCCCTGCCAGCTCTGATAGGCAGGCATTCCCAGCTTCTGGGCTGCATGGAGGTGCCCTTAAGACTGCTCATTATGCTGACTTTCTTCTTCCACCTTTATCCACATGTGGAAGGAGCAGTGGCAATGCCATTGCAGACTCTCTCATGCAACAGGACCACGCACCAAAAAGCCTTGGGGTACCAAATGGCATAAGACTAAAAATGGCTACTTCACTCCCCAACCTGAGCTTACCAGGGGCACTCATGTTGGAAATAAAAACTCTTTTGCCTTTTTGCTCTGGCAAATATCTGGTATTACTTTTTGGGGTGTTTTCTGCCCTGATACTATTTTTTTTTAAAATTCTCTTCAAGTTATTCAACCACTGAAGTCCATTCACCCTTTCCAGTCCTATATTACAGATATTTTTAGCAGCTGAGGAAAACTCTGTATTACCCCTCCTCAAAGTCTCCTCATGCCATTGTTGAGGTGGAAAGTGCTTCAGAGCCATGTAAGATGCTCTCAGCATGCACAAGCCAGCTCCAGGAGCCAGTTCAGCTCCAGGTTCCCATAGGAAACCCAGAAAGGTCTCCCATCCCACAGGCAAGCAGCATCCAAAGGCTCTCCTCATCCACTGCAGTGTCCCAGCTTCTCTCCATGGGTCATGCATCACAGGAGGGCTTCTCTTGACCATAAGTGAGATGTTTAATAAACCTGAGATTTTCAATCCTTAGACACTCACAGCTGTTCACAAAAAACATAAAATACACGGTCAAGCACAAGCAGCTACACCCTGAGAGAAAAAATACATAGCACTGTAGCATTTGAGCATGGCCAGGATGTCCCTGTGAGTTCTCTGGCAGGAATGAATGGTTGGCATCGTATTTTTCTAGGCACAAGAGGTTTATCCAGTAATAGATCCTGTTGAATCTACAGCAATCTGACTCTTGTACCATCCTCTGCATGTCCATGCCTGTGCTGCAGGTGTAAACACAATATTTAAGAAGTGAGGAAAGACTTAGAGGTCTTTGCAGCCTAAACTAT
The DNA here is from genome assembly GCF_029582105.1 of Oenanthe melanoleuca. Lineage (NCBI taxonomy): Eukaryota > Metazoa > Chordata > Aves > Passeriformes > Muscicapidae > Oenanthe > Oenanthe melanoleuca. Next base: position 10,946,125 of record NC_079339.1, read on the forward strand.
TCTGTGATTCTGAGATCATTGAGTTGAACTGACTTGATTTCTGCTTTTTATCCCTATCAGTGACTGTCTTACTTCCGTTGTGGAAATTGTCACCCTGTGACCACATTGCTGAAAGGATTATTTTAGATTCTTTTTTAACCTGCTGGTTATGGTTTTTAAACCTAATTTTTTAATATTTTGTGTGTGTGTGTGATTAGACAAAAGCAGGGGCTGTTGGTAGCTGCAGGTCCTGGTCTTTGCTATGCTGGTTCCTGGTGAGACATGGATGCAAGGAGCTGTTTGGTATGTGCTGCTGCAAGAAATACATGTGCAAGCATGATGAGGTATCTGTGGGTGCAGGAGCATCTCTCAGGGAACTCAGATGTTTTATTTGCCATTTCCCATATCATCCCACTGAAGCAGCTTTCAGTTGCTTTCTACCTCAGCTTGTTTATCTGTAAAATGGAAATGGGGAACTTCCTAGAGAACCCAGAGCCATATTTCTAATTACTCATAGCTTTTGCATACCCTTGAGGCGAGTATAAGCTGTAAATCTCTGAAGCTGCATACCAACATTTCTGTGGTTTGAGCATCAGGGGAGCCCCTTTTCCACAGACACTGCTGTACTCTCCAGGCTGTGTGTTTTCCACGGCAAGCCTGTGTTCAGCCCTTGGCATGCAGACCAGGCAGGGACATCTGACCCCTTTCTGTGTGCAGAGCCAGTGTTTTCCTGCAGAGCCTGTCCTGCTGGGGGCTGAGCTGGGAAGGTGCCTGTGGTGTGTGCTGTGCATTTGGGGTGCCAAAAGAGGGATGTGGCACAGCTGGGCTCCACAGTCCGTGGGGGCACGGGGCAGTGACCCCCTCCCAGCACCAGCACAGCCCTTCCCCAAGCCCCAGCCACACTCTGCAGCCAGGGCCAAGCCCTGCTGGGGCTGTGGGCACACACAAACAGGTTGGAAGTTGCTCAGGTCACCCTGTGCCTGTTGGTAAGCAGCCCTGTGCTTTACCATCAGCTCCCTGGAGGCTGTGACATCTGAGCTCTCACTGGCTGCCCCAGCGCAGGGAGGTCAAACAAATTGAGTTTCTCTCCAGAGGAGCTGCCTATGGCTCTGATCCCTGCCCGCTGGAGAGCTCAGCTCTCAGGGTGTTTCAGCTGGAAGCATGCACGCCATGCCCGGCACACAGCGCTGCTCAGCTGGAGACACAGCATCTGTCCAGAGGGATCCCAGCTCCCCTGGGCCTCCCTCTCACAGAAGTTAATTCCTTCCTATTGTCTTTGTAAGTTCTAACAGAACAGGGAGCTGCAGTGAGGAGAGGGGATATGTTCAATTTGAGCGGCCAGATTACGACGTTCCGAATAAAGCCGTATTTATTAATAATTACCTCTCTGCCATGACTTTAAATTCAAACAGCTGGACAGCCTCTGCTCTTTATTAATTTCCTTGGATCCTTGGCACGAAGCCCTCAATTCCTGTGATGTAATGGTATAAAAAGTTGGCTCCTGACCGAGCTTCCACCCACAAGTTCTAAATTTGGAGCACGGTGAATTTCTGCAGATTCCAGAGACGGGCTATGCTCAAGACGTGCTGCTGCCTTCAGTCCCATCCTATTGCACCAAACAACAAGGTTGTGTGCTTTTTATAACGGGGATCAGAAATATGACTCAGATGCACATGTTGTCTATGTAAGCACTTGGGGTTGGCTATCACTTTATGGCACTGGGAAGAAGCCAAGCCAAATAAAAATTGTTTTGAGTAAATATTACATTTCTGGAGCATGAATAAGTTTTCTCTGCAGCCAACGTGTCACTAATGGGAATAAGGAAGAAGACGGGGTGGGGGGAAAGCAGTAACTAAATCACCCCTCTAAACACAGACAGTCTGCAGCAAGACCTGTTGTTTGGACTTGTCTGGGGTGTGATATCCCAGATAATTCATAGCAGGTCTGAGCAAGGCCACGAGAGATGGAAATAAAAATAGCTGTAGAGCTCAGCGCCATCCTGCTGCGCTCTCTCTTTTGGGTGGGATCTCAGGAGTGGTATGTAAAACAGGCAAGCAGAGAACCCAGTGTCCTCCTCTCCCCTGCTCCCAAATGTGCAAAGGCTCAAGCATCTGGATTGCTCCATGGAGATCAGTGCTGCTACTCACATGCTCAGCACTAAGCGTGTGCACATGTCTGTGCAGGATCCGGGCCAGAAGGAAGGATGAGTTCTTATCCTGCAGTTTTGGGACCCCCAGGGATGTCTGCACTGCAGGACACAGGGAAGCAGAAAATGAGCCCACATGCAGCTCTGCATCCTGGAGGAAGCAGCTCCCTGGCAGCTCTATGGGACAGGAATGTGCCATCCCACCACTGGCACAGCTGCTGGCTCTGCTCCAGCTCCTCCAGCAAGCTGATAAGTCTCAGCATTCCCCAAAATCCCAATTACTCCTGCCCTTGAGCAATGCTCAGGGAGCAGCTTATGAAGAACTTCATGTATGTACCTGAAATGCGAAGGGATTAAAGGAAAAAAAAAAAAAACTCTTTCTGCAAGAACTTTTGAGGAAACATTCCCTGATAAAAGGAATCCTCAAGTCTTTCAAAAATAATAGCCAGAGAGAAATGACAAGTGAGAGTCTAGCTTTGAAAATCATTAATGCCTTTCCCATTTTCCTGATGGGCATGTGCATTCCTTCCTGTTGCACCTGTGAGCCTCTACATGTCAGATTAGTGCTTTCCTGAGCTTTGCTGTCCTCTCCTTTTTTATGGGCTTCTTTCGAATAGCAGGCAGAAAACCTGGCTTTAAAAGAGGAGCTCAGACAGGAAGCAGCAATGTTCCAGGAGGATTTCTGAGTCAAGCAGGAGAGCAACTGGCTCCTTCAAGTGTGAATTTCAATGTCCCTAAACCCTTGGCTGCCCAGCTGGAGCAGGTGAGCGGGGAGGTGTCGAGAGCCCTCGACATTCTCAGGTCCCAGCCATCCCTGTCAGAGGCTTTTGAGGAGCTGCTCTGTGCATGGGCTGGGCTGGGGCTTGCAGACAGAATGTTTGAAGGGCTGTGAGCCCTGCAGTAACCACAGCAGGCTTGACGTCAGCAGACCTGCACCTCCAGGGATTAGCGCTGAGAAATCAGGGCCGGTCTGCCCAGCTAAGGCGGTTTTGTCTGTTTGAAGGATCTGGGTGATAAAGTCCTTTTTCCATGCCTTGAATGCTGCCAGTGGTCATTTTCTGCCAGAGGAGCAGCCCAAACACTGTACATGGGGCTGGCTGCTTCCCCTTTGTAATGCATTTTACAATTTGGAGAAACTTTTGTAACACAAGAAAGTGTTTTTACATATTAGAACTTCTAAATTGTCAGAACAGTTGGAAAATCCTAATTGCCTTTAAAAGTCAAGGAAAAACAAAAAGCAGCAAAGAAAATATTTTGGATTGCAGAATTAACAAAACTGGGAGCTGAAGTTCAGTTTCCTGGACCAAAAATTTAGTCAAGGGAGTCCTGTTGTAGTTGTGACTTTAAAACAAATACTTGAACCTTCAACAAGGCATTTGCACCTACCCCCAAACTTGTTCTGAGATGCAGATCTTAAGCTCTGAAAACTCTCCAGAGATACATTGTTGAGGTTGGTCATGTTTAGATTTACCCCAGGATGTTGTCAGTGCTCCACATGTACAAGGGAGGGGAAAACCTACCTGGGATTGATTCAGCAGTTTGAATGAGAGGTGGTGGTGACAAAAGGGGGCTCATTTCCCTGGAACTTTGGGGGTAGCAGCTGTGTGGTGATTTAACTCCAGTTAATTAGAGGCTAATATGCTTCAATTCATGGCTGTCTCCCAAGGGCTTCAAGGAGGTTTCCTGGCTGCCAGGGATCAGGAATAGAGGTGGGGGAGCTGGAGGTGACACTGCAAGGGGCTGGCAGGGAATGGTGCCAGGGAGCCCTGGTGGTGCCCTGGTAAAAGTGGTGCTTCCCAGGCCTCACTCAGCAGTCTCTGATTTGCACCAGGTGAGCACAGGTTCAGGTGGTCACTTTAAGAGTCCTCTTTTTAGGGACATTTTACTGTTTTGCAGAGGTCTGTGTGCCTTTTTGATGGGAACATGTCACCCACCTTTCATCAATGCCCAGCAGAGGCACAGGGAGGTTAAGGGACCTGACAAAGGTGATAGCAAGTCAAATTGTTTGGAATTCTGTAGCTCTGAAATATCATCTTTCTAAAACAGGAAACCCTCTCAGGAGTAGTAGGTTTTCATTAAAACAACAGTTCAAACCTGTCGATCTTGATCTATCAGGAAAAAGAGGAATGTAGAAAATGTGAGAGTTAGCTTAGCCTCCCTTAAACTAAACCACCAGGTTCACGTTCCTATGGAGAAACAAATACCCTGCAGGCATCATGGTGTCTTTGATTTATTTTTGGAAGTTGAAAACTCCCCCTCTTGGTGTCTGAGCTAAGAAAAAAAAAAAAGAAAGGATTTTGCGAGCCAACAAAAGGTTTCTGGAGGAAAAACCCTCCAGTCCCACCTCTCAGGGGCTTATGACACGAGCAGTTGAGCTAAGGTAATCCAGTTTAGCCTCCCCTACATTTCAAAATTGGGTTAAAGTTCCTAAGTCATTGAGGGGAAATGTTACCCAACAGAGTAATGGCTCTGTAATCGGCATGTCAAGCCTTGCAGTGGCGGCTGCAGACCCTGGTTTCGGTCACCCCCAGAGCTCAGGGCGCCCCGGGGAGGGAGCGGGGGTGAAGCCCCGGTTGTGATGCCCTCGATCATCATCTGCCCGGCCTCTCCCTGCTGCTCTGGAGCCGGGCAGAGGTTTTGGCTGCTCCGGGTGTGGGTTTGCGGCGGGGCAGCATCAGTGCGGTGCCGCACGTACGCGGGTGACGCGCTCGGAGCGCGGGGCGGCTGCGCTGGATCCCCGCGCGTCCGCGGGCGGGACCCGCGTGTGGCTGATCCACAGCAGCTCCAGCAGGGCCGGGTGCGCTCCCCGGGCTCTGCGGGGCCGTGCGGCGGTGTCCGGCTGCCATCTGCTGTCCGGAGCCCGGGGGGCCGCGGGTCCCCCGTGCATCCCCTGCGCATCCCCTGCGCATCCCCTGCGCATCCCCTGCGCATCTCCTGTGAATCCCGAGCATCCCGTATGCATCCCCTGCACATCTCCTGTGAATCTCCTGAGCATGCCCTGCGCATCCCCCGTGCATCCCCCGTGCATCCCCTGCGCATCCCCTGCGCATCCCCTGCACATCTCCTGTGAATCCCGAGCATCCCGTGTGCATCCCCTGCACATCTCCTGTGAATCCCCTGTGCATCTCATGTGCATCCCCTGAGCATCCCCTGTGCATCCTCTGCGCATCCCCTGCTCATCCCTGGCTCATTCCCCGCTCACCCCTCGCTCATCCCCCTGTACATCCCCCGCTCATCCCCCGCGCATCCCCCGCGCCACCGCGCCCGGCGACAGCGCGGTCTGAGTGCCATCCCCTGGGCTGCGGCCAAGCCGTGAGCAAATGCTGCCCAGACTCTCAGGGCCCCCCGCCACGGTATCTCCCGCATTCCTGCGGCAGATCTGGTATTCCTTATTGTTCTCCCCGTCTCTGGGGGAGCAGCGGCCGCTGCCTGGCCGGCCTGCCGGGGCAGGAGCTGGCAGAGCCCTGGGCTGCGGGTCCCACGACTCGCCGGGGGCTTTGGAAAAATCGTGTCAGTCTTCTCACCCTAGTTCGGCACGTAGGGACTTGGGGCTCATCAGGAGGGGCGAGAAGAAAATGAGAAAAGAATGGAAAACTGGAAGAGCAGCGAGTGGCTGTGCAGCTCCGCTCTCCCGGCGGTGGTGCGGGCTCAGCACTCCGCTCCCCTGGACCCGGCACGGGCTGCCCCGGGCTCAGCGCTCATTCTGTGCGCCAGCCCGCAGCACACAGCACCCCGAATGTGCTGGCACCGCAGGGACACCAGCGGCAAGGACTGGGCGGGAGGCAGAGCGGCTTCCGAGCTGTGCAGGGCTGGTCCGGCTCTGTCCCCAGGGCACAGCCTGGCCCACGGGTGTCCAGCAGCACCGGTGTCCAGCACCTGGTGGCGTTTCCTTGTCCCCTTCCCCTCTGCCTGCGCCGCTCCTTGCAGCGTGATTTCAAGGAATACAGGCTCTGGATTCCCTCCTGCTGGCGGGAAGGATGTGCTGGCTGGAGGGGGCTGAGAGCAGCTGTAGGCTTGGCTCTTGCCCTCTGTAATGGTGACAGTGAGGAGAGTGTGCTGGAGCACAGGCAGGGGATTTTCTTTTGCCACAGGGGCCACGTGCAGCTATCCTGTGAGACCAGGCTTGGGCGCTTGGTTATTTTGGGAGAGCCACCTCTCCAGGAAGCTCCGTGGGCCAGCAGAGACCTCCTTGGATATTGTGCAAAGGTCGTGCTAAAGCAAACCAGCAAACACAAAAGGTGCCACCTCCATCCCCACAGGGAGCAGAGCCACACCGCTCAGCTTTTGGTGGCAGTCTGGGTGTGAGCAGGCTGCACCCTGCTCCCATCATTTCCTACCTCCTGTTTGGGAATAAGCAGTCCATGGGCACACGGATCTTTCTGTCAGGCTGAAAAATGGGGCATGCTCCTGCCTCACAAAGAGATGTGGAGGTTGACTTCATGGCTTGGAGAGAGTAAAATGGCCCAAAGCATCATTGGCAAAGGAAATGGTTCACAAAACACAGTCTTGCACTGCTCCAAACGCCCCAGGGTGACAGGGATTTTCTGAAAATGTCTAAGCAAAGTCTGACCGTAAATAAGTTTCTTAGGTGTGGTTAGTTTTGTCGCCTTTTTTTTTTTGTTTTGTTTTGTTTTGTTTTGTTTTGTTTTGTTTTGTTTTGTTTTGTTTTTTTAATCAGGGCTGAGGAGCCAGCACCCCAGAGGACCTGCATTTCCCCAACACTTGCACCTTGAGTCATGGCTAAGCTGCACAAACCTCTTCAGAGTGAGAAGAGAAATCTCCATGCTCAGATAGGCATTGAAACAGCTAATTTTGGTCGACACCAAGTCCAGGCTGCTTTTTAAACTGTTTCATGTCTATGCCTGAGTTTTTAATCCCATCTGAGATACCAAAGCATGCTCAGAAATAGTGTAACAAGAGTGACAGCAGGTGAGTGTTTGCATAAAGATGTTGTTAGACCCGGATCCTGTTAAAACATTTTGTGTGCTGCAGCCATGGCAAACAGCTCTATTAATTAGCAATTATATTAACTGTGTGAAGCTCCTGCTAGATCAAGCTCCTTTGGGTAGGCAGAAGAGTGATGTGAGCTATGAGCATGCTGAGCAGGGTAGAAAGGGTTATATTTTTGTGGTTTAATTCATCAAGGAATTTAAAGTAATGGTTGTTCTGGAGACTGTGATTTCTATTTTTCTTTTTGTCAGCATTCTGACTGGTCTGCCATGGGCTTTCCTCTGACCCTGCTGCTCATATCCTTTTACATTTCCTCTGTCAGTTAAGCTAAAATATGAGAAAAAAAAGGCAGGAGAAAGGCTCTTGTCAAGTGATTCTTCAGGGCTTGTACATATATGTGTTAAAAAGTGCCTCGTTAAATATCCCTTAAGGCTTTTCAGGATGTTTCTAATTTAACTGTTTTGGATCATACCATTCCAATTCTAATTTCTTCTGGAGGTGAGATGCAGCTACATTTGCCAAATATTTTTTCACGTTATGTGTTAAACAACCTCTGGACTTTCCCTTCTTTTGAAGGATGGTACTTTTGACATACCCAGGGAGTCAGTTCATAAGACAGTGCTTTTCTACACTTTTGAATCTTGGCACTTCCAGGTAGCTCACATCAAGAGTGAATGTGTAGTAGTCTCTAAACGCACGAAGTGTATTTCCCTTTTATTTTGGCTCTCAGGGCTGCATTAGCCTTGCGCTGATATCCCCTTCTGTCACACACCCCTCGTTTGCGGCTGGAAGGGATGAGCGAGCCCCGCTCCCAAAAGGGGAGTGAGTACGTGATGCTGAGCACGTCCTCGCTCCTGCAGCCCCGGGCCGTGCACACAGCACCTGGGAAAAGCCTTTTTGCAGGGAACCAGCCTCACTGACACATTTCTCCTTCTTCTGCTTTACCGCCCTTAGCAAAGCCGCACGGCAGCCAAGCTGCGCCTGCAGATGCGAGATTGTGGGATGCTCTATCCCGCTGTCCTCCTGCGGTGAGCCGCGGGTTGTTCCGAAAATACGGCTCGATTAGCTCGCAGGCCCGTGGTAACAAAAAGAAACTCTTTTTTTCCGGGATGTCTGTGGGGATGCTGGGCTAGCGGGGGAGCCGCACGGGCTCCTGCAGCAGGGACGGAGCTGCGGTGGCGGCGCACGGCTCTGCCCCGGCACTGCCGCTGTGCCAGGGCAGGGAGCGGCCGGGAGGCTGTCCCGGGACGCCTCACAGCCCGGGAGCACCGCAGGACACCGGGCTGGGCCACCACGAGGTGGCAGCCGGAGCCCAGCGATGAGGCAGCCGCGGGTCCCGTTCCTGCCCCGCGGTCCCCAGCTCCGTGCGCCACAGTGCCACAGTGACCCGAAAAGATTTGTTAAACAAACAAAACAAAACAAAAAAACCAAGGGTACAAAGAGACACAATTATCGAATAGCAGCAAGACTCGGAAAGCCCCTAAAAATCTTAAGTGTTAAAGGAATTTGCCCTTCTCGCAAAGGACAAGTGTATGGCACACCTGCCGTCCTTAGCACCTTTTCCTTCGGGAACAAATAATGACCTCTCGCTCCGAAGCAGCTGAAAGGCCTTGTGGATATATCCCCTTTCCTGGTCCTGCACCGGTTTCCTCAAAAATTTGTTTATGTAACTGCTTCACATATTTGAGATAAAAATCAGAGCAGTTATTTTCCATCACTTTCACTGAGAGGGATGGGGCAGTTCCTATTCCAGGTGTCCTGCATGGCTGAGCCCCAGGATCACAGGATGGCTTGGGTTAGAAGGGACACTGATGATCACCTGCTTCCAATCCCCCTGCCATTAACACGGCAAACAGGCGCTTCTTTAGCGGCTGGGGTCCCCCACCTGCCCCAGGACACAGATTCTGTCCTTAGATACTGTTCCTTTCCCCCACTGAGGCTTTGCTTTTGTGGCTGCTCAAGCAGGACAGAGTAACATGAGCTGCTGGAAGCCAGCCTGCTACAGTTTGGGAATGTGTGATCCAGTGAGCATGGCTCATAAATCACAGGGGAAAAGGAAAACAAAGAACAAAAAAAAAAACCCAAACCAAGCCCATTCTGTTTTTAGAGGGAACAGCACAGTACTGGGGTTGTGTTTTGCAGGACTGTTCCAGCAGCAGCAGGTAAGTGAAACCTCAATCTGGCAGACAAAACAAGCGGGCTGAGCCCTCCAGTGCATCTGCCAAGGGTACAGGAGCAGCAGGCACAGCTTGCCCCTGGCCTCTGTGTAAGCTGAGGTGTAGTCAGGGCTTCTTGGGCAGAGCAGTGGCATCCCTAATCCCACAGTTCAGCAGGGGTATCCTCACCATGAGCAGGCTCGTTGGTCTGTGGAACAGCAGAGCAGTAACCCTTGCCCCCCCTGGAATTGTGGCACACCGGGATGCAGAGTTCCCTGATCCATGACTGTGGTGACTCATTGCTCTGTGCTCCCTTTGGATGTTGCTCAGTGTTGCTCTAAGGGGCTCATTCTCAAGTGCTATTTTTGCTCAGCATGCAAATGATTTAATTTTTAAACCAACCACTCCCCCCAGCTTTACTGAGCAAAGCTTCACATAAAGCTTTCTTAATTTGTCAGAGCAAGCAGGGACGACGAAGCTAAAAGGAACTTTGTCTCATTTCCTCTTCTGCCAGTGAGTAAGAGCTGACCCCAGACAGACAGACAGACAGACAGAAAGGGCTGGCACGTTGTGAGGGGCTGCTCCCACAGCTCCCTGCTGAGTCTGCCCTGCCCTTGCCCCAGGCTGCAGCAAGGAGTACTGAATATGAACATTTAGGAGAGGAGTGCTGCTAAAACAAAGTCTGTTTGTGTTATCATGTGGCCACTGCCTCTTTTATGCCTTTAACATCCCACTGATCTGACCATTAAACTTCTTCCACACAAAAGTCACTGGATTTTGAACTCCAACAGGCCAAAAGAAACCCAGGCAATAAGACATAAATTAATTGCAAAATGTAAATTACTTTATATTACTTTATTAAACAGCCATTTCTAAAGTACAGTAAAAAATATGAAAACATGCATCATTTGGTGTTCTTAAAAAACCATTGTCCAAAATAAAGACTGTTAGAAAAATTAAACAAGTTTAGCCCCAATACCCCTTCTGCTCTCCACATAAAATGTTTGGTAGTTATAAATACTGTTCCAGCTCCTTTAGCAAAGTTTAACCTTGTGTACATTAGTAATTCTGTTACAGGTGGTTGGGTTTTATATTCACATTGCTTCTGTAAACGTGATCAATTTAAAAAATGCCTTGTTATCAAGTTTAAGGAACTACTGTTTTCCTGTACAGTGAGTATAAATAGGAAGATCCTGGATTTTCCTGCCATTCTAATCAGCACTCCATTTACCGAAACATTAAAGATTTCAATTAGTATAAAAATATAACCAGAGAATAAATGTCTGAGAAGATTCAGTATTTGAGTGAGTCTTAGTTAATAGGCAAATAAAATGCTATTTAAGACTTCCAAATCTGGACACCACTTCTGTACAGCTTCTGCTCTTCCAACACCCAAGCAGTACAGTGCTGCATACCAAGGCACTGCTTATCCTCCTGAGAAACCCACTTCTTATTTACTGCAAATAATTTAACATGTAGCTGAACTAACAAGCAGGTGAGGTGGGGCATAGTCAAAGCTGCTCACAAGCCACACCAGTGGGCACCTGCTCCTCGAGGGGGGCATCTCAAAATGTCTGTACAAGTTGGCAGGAATCCTGTTTTACTGAGCAATGCTGGTGTGGGAGATCTGCAAAGCAAAGTCACAGGCTTGCTCCTTTTCCCTACAGAAACAGAAATAACTGGCTTTGTCCCAGGAGAGAATGGTAAGGCACAATAGCAGGCTCTTTGGGAAGCCTTGGTACGAGAAAGACTCAAGTTATTTTATTGACAGGAATTACTTTTTTTTTTCCCTAAAGCCTTATCACTACACATTTATCATTTTTATTTTTTAAAAAAGTTTTTACACTTCTTTAATCTGGCCTCCAATTAAAAGTAAGACAGAAGTGCTAAATCTAAAAATGGTGGGATGTTATAATCACGATTTCTTGCACAAACACAGCCTTGACACATAGGATATTTGTCCTGTGTGTGCTACCACCTTCCATTCATCTGCTTCAGAAATTGTGAGCCAAAACTTCATCTTTTAAACTATGAAGAGAGCTCTCAAGGCTTTTTTTTGGCACTTCTGAAGTATGAGACAGTACAAAAACAGACTTGCACAACTACTTTTTCCAAATGTCTTATCTCCAGTTCTTTTGTTTGGATTCCTGCAAAGAGAGGGAAACAGGACACCAAATCCAAGCAGGCAGCAGGCACCCAGTGATGCCAGCCCCCCTTGCCAAGGGAATGTGTCTGAGCACTAAGGACTTTGCAGAGAGCAACAGAGGGACAGAGCAAAAGCAAAAGGAGGAAGGAAAGGTAATGCTCCATCTCCGAGCTGGATACGACCTCCAGGACTGATTTATGAACCAGCAGAACAACTGTTTCCCTCACTTTCTGGAATGAAAGTGATGCTGCCTGACTGGTTAGCTGCTGTCAGATTGTTACAGGCTAGTATAGGAAAAACTCTGTCTGTCACAAACTACATTTCAATACAAATTTTCAGTTGCAAAGTCTTGGAAAAGGGAAAACAGCATGTCCTGTCATACACCACCCACTGTAATGGCTGAGCTCTGAGCAGACCCTCCAGCGTGGTAAACAGCATTTCATGAGCAGAAAGGCCCAACCTGCTGAGCAAACTAAACCTTTTAAGCAAGAGGCTGCTCTGTGCAAAGCAGAACGAGGGGAGGTGGGCTCCTGTTCTGGGCCACGTTGCAGCTGCCACCATCACTCAGAAGTGGCTTTCTTCCCTTTCCAGCTCCTTTGTCTTTCCTCCAGTTCAGCTTCAGTGAAGGCAGCTGGGCCCCAGTTTGTGATTAGGTGAGGATTCTTGGAGCCTGGAAGACAGAGACAATACTTGAGACAGGCAGTTCTGAAAGGGATGTCACACACTCACAATGCAGCAATCAGGCTGATCCTTGCTTTGCTTTAAACATAAAAGAAGCAAACAATAATAATAAAATCATTATAGTAGGGCCAATAGAGGGAAAGACTTGGAAGTTCTCATCAGCAATTGTCACAAGGGATGATATTTATTTATTATTGCTATGAAAACAGTAAACTACAGGAAAAAGCAGACTTCAGTAAGTCACCAGGTGATGTAAGTACACGAGGCAGAATAAATACACACTTTTGTAACTCTTCAGTTGATAACTCACCTGGCTCTATTAGTCTAATCAATCCCTCATGATGAGCCACTTTATCTTTCCAACTCTTGGTGTTATTAGCTGCCGTTTCCAACTTCTTCTTAACCTCCTGAAATAAGACAGGGCCCACTTGAAAACAAGAACAGCTTACTTTGTTTATATAAAAAGATACACCTTCTAAACCAAAAGCCAGAACTACGTTAACTCCTCCAGCTCTCTGTTTAGTGTGGAACCACCCTAAGTAATTTAGTCACCACCACACCCCACCCCCCAAAAAAATAAAAGTCGTCAAATAAGAATCCTAAAATAACAAGGTTTTACAAGATTCTGTAGCTGTGTAATGGAGCTAGTTTTCATTCTTCAGCCTGGACTGGTCTTTTGGGCAATTCCAAATGGAAGGCAAGAATGTTTAATTATTTCTAAAATAATTGTTTTGTGGATTTTTTTGTGGTTTTATATGTCTATTCATTATTGTATTCAGCAATTCCTCTGGAGTAGTAAATTATGTTTCCCATACAAGAAGCCTGAGATGTCACCTAAAAAAAGAGTCAAGTACTAGCCAGAAGCAATCCTGTGATGGTGTGAGATGTAACACCACCCCGGGAAGTTGTAAAATGGCCACAACTACCCCAGCTGGGCCCTTGCTTGCAGTGAGTGCAGCATTTGTGCTCTGTGTCAGGCGAGACAGGGCCCTGGTTTGTCCTTCAGAGCTCACCCCATAAACACCCTCCCCTGTTAAACACAAACCCAGCCAGGCTTCCTCTCCTGACCTAAACAAATGCAGGATCACCACCTCTCTAGCCCTGGAAAGCATGCAGCACTTCAGCCTCTGTACTTGCTGGATTCTGGCTCTTATTTCTTCCATAAACAGTTACTGACTTTCCCCAAAAACACAGGGCAGAGAACAGGCCTGGCATCTGGGACACGAGGCACTGCTGCACATTGAGAATCTGAGCCAATTCCCATCTGTCCCTGACTTCCACTCAGTGCTTAAATACATTTTTGAGGAGTAGGTGCCTACAGTAACACACTGACTTTTCATCTGTAGAAGACAATACTGTGCCATGACATCATGAAAACACTGCAAGAATTACTAACTCAGAAGCAAAATGCACCCAGTTATGGCAGCAGTGGGACTGCACACGAAGTGAGTCTGCAGCAGGAGACAAATATGCACAGAGTATTTCAGGATGTGAATGAGCTGGCCTGTATGCAAAATTGTGACAAAAATAAACAAAAGAGTTTCACAGGTGTGTCTGAAACAGATCCTCTTCTTCAAATGTATCTACTGGTCTAGAAACTGAGTAAAAATTAGAAAAAAAACCAACAACAAACCACCAATCCAATTATCCTACCTCTTACTGTAACTTTTGTGCCAAGCTAACCCCTAAAGAAGCATAATATTGAAGAGCTTCAAATTCAATCTATGGATAAGGATTAGAGGTTGATGACCAGAGCAGCTCACCTCATACTGCTCAAGGGCCTCCTTCCTTTCCAATTCAAGTTGTTTCAGTTGCTCCATGGCCACTTGAAGAGCCTGTTCCTTCATCATTCTCTGGTTTTCCAGTTCTTGCTTCTCTGCTTCTGTCATCTGAATGGTCTGTTGCTGCTGCAAATGCCATTTTTCCAGTTCAGCTCTCTTTGCTGTCTCCTCTTCCAGCAATCTGCAATGGGGATTGTGCTGTTAAATGCACTTCAACATAAGTTGTATCCATGCAGGGAAGCCAAATTAATTAATTTTTTCTGTCTTCTTTTTTTTTTTTTTTTTTTTTAAGGAAAGAGAATATTGTTTTTAAAGAAAAGCTTGGGAAGCAGGGAAAAAGTTATTGTTTGTTGGTTTGCCTTCAGTGGCATGCCAGCAGTGCAAGCAGTCTGACTGCTACAAAGGGCTATTCAGAAAATGTAGTCAATAATGCAAATACACAACACAGAGCCCCAGAAGAAACAGGCATGCGTAAGTTATCTTCATTGTCTTAGGAGGACTGGGTATATGAAGAAAAAAAAAACCACACTCCACAAAGCCCCTGTAAGAGGAAATTTAACCCTGTATCATTACAGTTTAAACCTGTGATAAAATACAACAGAAAATCACTTTTACAGTTACTGATTTATAAAATAAACAGCTGAAAAGCCTGTACAGAGTGATCTCACTTTTTCACATGATGACATAAACACCTGATGGAAAAAATAACTGCACCTACTTTTCCAAAACTGCTGAGCTTTCACTCTGCTGAAGGCTAATCAGGCATATTTTAAAAACCATAAACAGCAGCTTCAGTCTCCATATCTTAAGGAAAAATAAAATCTGTCCTATGTTTGTACTGGAAGGTAGTTCCCCATTCCCAGAGGCAGCAGGGCACAGGTACTCAGTGTTGGCAGGGGGAACTGAAACACTCTTCTACCTGGTCAAAGCCATACCTGGCCTGAAGTTTCCTCACAGTCTCTTCATCTTGACGTGCCTGCTTCTCATCCTCCAATGCTTCCTGCAGCTGTTTATACATTTCTTCCAGTTCACGTACTCTTTGTAAATACTGTTCCAGTTCAGATGATTTCTGAGCAACCTGCTCTTCCATTTTTTGTCTTACCTAGCAGCATAAATTTGAGACACATGAGCTACCATTCAACTCAGGTTTCCAATTTTTAAAGGAATTGCCAGGTTTCCCTCAGGCCATGTTTTCAGAGACAAATCTTTTCCTGCTGCCTGCTGAGCAGAACTGATAAAACTGAGGCTAGATCTGCAGATGTGGAACTAAGGGCATTTAAAAAATGAATAATAACACATGCTACTTATATTGACCTACTTCCTGCAGCACAGGATTTCTACAGGGGTTCAAACCTAATTTCAGTCAGCTTGATCTTATTGCTTAGTTTACAGATACACAAGTAAAGGAAGAGAAAGGTTGTAGAGATATGAAGGTCAGGCTGCTTTAATGGCACTGCTTTCAATTCTCCCTTGGCAGGAGTGTATCCCACACATTTATGTCTCTGGATGATGGCACAGGATGGATAAAGGATTGGAAAATAGCAAAGGAGGTTGGTATGTCCTGCCCCACTGGTCTACAGCCTGCTCCCCTCAGCTGACCCAAATCCCAGTGACCCAGAAAGGGATTGTATTCAGGAATTCATGCTCAGCCCATAAAGCAGCACTGTGTGCATTAATGCTCCGAGGTGTCCCATCACATCACTTTTTCTACCTTTCCCCAACTAACAGAACAACCTGACAGAGCCCTTGAAGACTGAAAACCAGTTCTTTCGGGAATCCTCAGTGTAGCTGGATAGTAGCAATATTATAAAACAACAATCTTTATTTTTATATTTGTGTGTGTACATAATTGTAAGAGAACACACAGCATAAAAAAAAGCAATAGCTCTAGGAACACATAAAATGCATTTTGATTATACCTGATTCATTTTGCTTATTCATACAGTAAGTACTGCCCTCAGGTTCTCCATCTCTGAAGACTGCCAGGAGAACTTCAGTATGCATTTATCCTTCAAACAGTCTAATCCTTCCCAATTTTCCAATAATATTTAAACTTTGAATGCTGTACAAATTGTAGCCAAGCTGTTCCAGTATTTGAATTCACCAGTAAAAATCTTTTATTCCTACACCTCAAATAAATGCAACACAGATTCCATTCTCCAGCCTCCTGCAAAATCTGTGGAAACCTTTCAGTGGCTGCCTGTGCTGAACACATGGCTCACTATGTGTAATAGCAGCAAAACCCCTCGTGCCCTACTCACCATTTTTTCTCTCTCCAGCTCCAAACTGAAGCGATCTTGCAATTCAACTTGAGTCTGCAGTCTTTTCTTCTCCTCCTCAGCAGCACGAGCAGCTGCTGCTTCCAGTTGCTGGAAGAGAAGGGTGAGAGGTACGGGGAAGAAAAGAAGGAAAAAAAAAATTGTCAAAACTAAATAATTTTGAGGGAATAGAACCTTATTTAACAAGTTTTGGTTTTAACAAAAATGGAAGAAGCCTTCAAAAGCATCAAAGCACCAGTTTGGGTTTTTTAATGTCTGAGACTATTCACAGCCTTTAAATATAATTTTCTATCTTGATTGGTTGCAAAACAATTTTAAATTTACTAATGAAAAGGCAATTACCTGACTATCTCCAAGTTTCCTCTGAGTTCTGCTTTTCTCAAGTGATAGAAATCACTGTATTTCCTCCTCTACCTCAATAGGATTGAAAACAATTATGAAAAACCACATTTCAGGCAGGACTGCATGGGACTTCCAATAGGGAAAACATGCCAGCACACACTGAGTTCATACAGAAACAGAAATGAGAAGCACTGAACTGCCATGGGAAAGAAGAAGTGCCACAAACTTTGACTAGAATAAATGATTGTGCTATTGTGAATCATCACTCTAACATCCCCTAAACTGCCAAGTAAGGTAAATAAAATCCTGGTCCATAACCATCACTTGAAATTAGGAGG
Organism: Oenanthe melanoleuca; assembly: GCF_029582105.1. Lineage (NCBI taxonomy): Eukaryota > Metazoa > Chordata > Aves > Passeriformes > Muscicapidae > Oenanthe > Oenanthe melanoleuca. Next base: position 10,962,923 of record NC_079339.1, read on the forward strand.
AACATTAGCTGCTGGTACCTTCCCACCTTCTTGCATCTTATTTTACTTCTGTTCCATCTTGATTTTGCAAATAAAGACAATGGTCACAGTTTTTCCTTTCATCAGTATTTCAATCCCTGCAAGGTTAAAAATCTTCAAGCACCAGCCTAAACTTTACCAGTACTGAAAAAAACCCCATTCTTTCACAAAATTTTCCTAAAAAACTTATCTGATGATTCTTTTTTAACATGCTGGGCTGTGGAAATCATTTCCACAGACCTTGAGTAAGATCAAGGCACAACATAAAGATGACATGGACCTGTTGGAGCAAGCCCAGAGGAGGTGACACTGGGACAGGTTGCCCAGAGAAGCTGTGGATGCCTCATCCTGAAAGTGTCCAAGGCCAGGTTAGATGGGCCTTTGAGCAACCTGGGGTAGTGGAAGGTGTGTCTGCCCACAGCAGGGGGACTGGATGATCCTTAAGGCCCCTTCCAAACCAAACCTTTCTGTGATTCTGTCATGCTCCTGAAGCTACCACATTTTAACCATCTTCCCCCACCAACTTAGATAAACTAATGAGATGCCTCAATGATTCAAATTGCCAAGCTAAAACTTTCACTCTTTTATGTGCTTGTAGTATCACTCTGGTCTGAAATAGATGGGAAGAAGTAAAGGAGAAGGCTTGGGTTTCTGGCCTTATGTTGCAGAACACAGCACAGAACTGCACTCCTTTGCAAGGCTTAAATTATGCCAGTGCTTTAGAAGCAGCATTCTTCCTCTGCCAGGACATTCAAAAGCATGTAATTGTAGTCAAATCCAAGATGCCTATTTAAGTGAAATCTCCTCTAGATTTCCTTCCCCGCTTTGAAATTAAACAAACATTGCCAAAACTGAGCTGAGAGGGTGAACGTGCAGAGTCACAAGCAAGGGTGAATGCCAGGCCATTGCCAGAGAGCTCAACAAGAAAATTATCTATGTTCACTCAGTATCAGCAACTTCCTGCTTAATCCACCAAAGCTGTTCCTAGCAGGTAAGGTTACTGGGAACTGTGCACTTCAGGGAAAAGCCACAAGTGCTGGAGGGGGGGTGTCAACAGGAACACACCCTTCCAGCAGATTTTAGACAGCACAGAGTCTCCAAAGGCCATGCAAGACCCCAAATTGAAACAGAAAGGGTGCACACATCTTGTGCATGCTCTCACACAAGGAAAAACTTACCTTCCTGGCTGTTCAATGTGCACATGTCAAAATTCCATTAAAGAATATAAAAAAAATCTGTTTCAGACAAAAGCATTTATTCTTTTGAAATACTCTACTGCAGGAGCTACCAAAATACAAACCAGTCCCAGAGTGCACTTTGGCAGATGCTGCATAAATGGTGGCTCACTGCCATCAGAAGCAAATCAACTTCCAAGCTTCCCAGAACAATCCAGTTTCCTAAAGCATTTACAAAGTCTTTTCCTTGAAGAACATTCTTCTAACTAATCAAACACTTTCAGTTCCTCCAACAATGTACCTCCCTCCTAGTTCCATCTAGGCAAAGTGAAATAGTTCATGTCAGAGCCTAAGACACTTTCCTTGAGAAATCATCTTAATCTAACCCACTTCAAGAGATGCTTCTGGCCACAACTCTCTCTAGTTTACTCATTGTTATTTTTATGAAACTCCCTGGAACCTGTCAATTTCCTACTGCTCCTTTGGAGTTGCTCTCATGCTGTCTTCCCCCTAAATATGTTTCCATAAGGTAAACAATGCAGAAATCCAATCTTATGATTTCTGTTAACAGGCACATTACTTACCAGTAGAAGGTAACATAGGCACTCTGAATCTTAAACGCATGGTAGACTAGAGGTGCCAATATCAAATTTTAAAATGGTTTTCCACTGTCAGACTTCATTTAAGGCAAAGAGAATAAGAGTTACATCAGGACTGTCAGTGCAAGATTAATTTAGAAAAAAGACAAATTTCTTCTTACCACAAATTGTGACAATGACAAGACTTTTAAAAATGTGTGTGTTTTTATTATTTTATTTGCTTTTTAAATTCAAAGCCTTTAATGCCCTCACAATATTTATAGCTGCAAAGATCACTGAAGTTTTTTCTAAGGGCTAAAATTGGTGAGTTTTATTTATGAAAAACTCAAGCATTGATGCAGACTTGTCCTAAACAGAAATGCAAAAAACTTACATTAATTTGGGGAGGTAGTGGAGACATGTAGAGTAAACAAAGGAAGATCTGGACTGCTCTAGCAGCAGGGACTCAGCAGCCAAAATGTAAGGCAGCAAGTGTGGAGGGTTTGAATTTGAAAATTGGGTTCTAAGCTCGCAAGTGTGCTAAGGCACACTCCCCACTAAAAGCTCTCACAGCAAGAAAAGCCACATCTGGGTTTTTTTTTAAAGATAGGTATTATAGAACTTCCATCTGTGGGAAGAGAACAGTACCCATAAACATATAAATAACATAACAAAACATGGGTGAACTACAGAAGAAAATCTCCATGGAAAGCCCCAGGTTTGACAGATGCATCTGACAGAAAAGGAAAACAAAAAATCCAAAAGCAACTGAAAATATTGGTCTCTCCTGAAAAATTGGTGTCTCTCCCACACACCACCCACAGAGCTGGCAGGTTCTTCTCCACCAGTCTGACAATCCCCCTGCTCAGTCCAGGGGCCTGAAACAAGCACAGCACCTCTGAAGGAGGAGTCAGCTCAATGTGCCTGAACATTGCAGAGATGCCCAGTTCCACCCCACTAAGCCCAGTTCAACCACAGGGACTGAGCACTAGGCTGGAAGCATGGCAGCTCCCACTCCCACCTTCCTCACGGTCTCCAGCTCCTTCTGCTTGTTCTCATTTGCTGCCTGCAGCTCCTTCATCTGCCTCTCCAGCTCCTCCTGCTCAGCCAGCAGCTTCTGGCGCAGCTCCTTCCGTTTCTGGCGCGCTTCTTTGTGGGGAGGGGGGCTCCCTGCCCGCAGCAGGTTCACAGTGCTCTGGATGGCTGCAGGGGACAGCAAGAGAACAACATGGAGGGAATGCTGGACTTTCTGGGTAGGCTTTGTGATGTGACTTGCAGTGGTGTGGCTGGCTTTTGGACTGGGGATTTTTGAATTTAATTTTAAATCAGAAAGCACTGTTGTCAGTTGTGCTAATTCTCATCATGTTGGCTGTCAACACAAACCAGAAGTGAAAGACACTCAGCTCTCAGTACTGGCTGTGTGCCGCAAGGATAAGGTCTGGCAATTCCACTGCATTAGGTCAATTCCAATATTGATTTGTAACAGGCTATGTACATATGAGTCACTTATTTTCCCAGCTGCAAGAGAAAACCCCAACATCTCAGGATTACTTACCACCTAGACTCAATGATTAACCAAGAGGTAAGGTGCTATCTATCATCCCTAGAGCCAACTTTAAACCATGTATTCTTAGAGATACCCCAAGGGAAAACTTTCTCCCAGTAAAACAGTAGCTCTCATTCACTTATATGCAGTGAGAAAATATTTAAGACAGCAAAGAGAAGTGGCAGATGATTTTGGTATTTTATTCACATACCACGAACCATGAAAAAATCTCCTTTTGAATCATTCGTCACACACCAGACTTTGGGGCAATGAAACACATGCTGCTAGGAAAGAGGGAGTGCAAATGAAATCCTATAGCTCCAAATATTTAATTGCTGCACATTCTTCAATAGCATTGGCAACAACAGCTTTGCAAGGGCTTCTACCTCACTCTGCAGATGGATGTACCCATCACATATCTGGGAAGGTCTCACAGGAGGAATTTACCATGGAATAGAAAAGCAAGCCCTAATTCCCAGCTTTATCCTCAGCTCACCATACCATACTACTTCAAGCAAACCTGTAAAACCAAAGCCAGTATTTTACAGTGCCAAAATGAACAAGCTTTCCCTATCTCCCCAAAAGCAACAGCTTACAATGTTGCTTCCCTTCCCATTCCTAGAAGTACAGTCAATGTAAAAACCAATAATAACCATTTCATTTTGATTATGGCTGCCTGAATTGAGGCACCTACTTAACAAAAACCAATTTCCTTTATGTGGATCCTTAGTTCTGTCTGAGCCTCAGACCCCTTAAAGATCCATGTGACCAAAACAGAGATATCAAAAAATCACAAGACCAAGAATTTCAAATTTGAGTAAAGCACTGCTGTAAGAATTCCACTAACCTTAATTTTCACTAGCATGTACCTAGCATTTTTGAAACCTCACCTTGAATCCACTCCTGTTTCTTCTTTTTATCAGAGGCACTGATCTCAAAAGTTTTGTCCAGACATTTTATGAGAAAAAGGCATTTCTTTCCATCTTTGTCAGGCAAGGCCTAGAATAGGTAACAATAAAGATGAGCTTTGCAAACACTGAAATCTAAGTTATAAAGTCAAACTGCATCTATGCAGTTATGTGTCACAGAGATACAAATACCAGCACTAAGAGTCTTTATTAAAAAGGTATTTATGATCTGGTGTCATATGAAGTAAAGAAAGCTATACTAAAAGATACCAGGAGTCAATGCTACACACAAAAAAGGATTAATTCTGATCTTTAGAGACATACATAGTTTTTGGAGTGGTTTTACCTCTACACAACAATTGCCATCCAGTATGATGTCTCCCTTCTTGTCCTTTAAATCTTCACTTACATAGTAGGAAATAATATTGGGTTTTAGCACAAACCATCGCTCCATCCAATTTTTCCGTTTGTGACCTTTCTTCAGCATGTAGCCCTGTTAAAAGCAACAGAGCAGCTGAAATGCCTGGCCTCTGCTGAACCATCTGGTCTTTTGGTTATGTAAAGGTGTAAAGATCCAACAGATCTTTAGCACACAGACAAGTTACCTCATAGCCCCAAATACTTTCAAAGTTAGCCAGTATTTCAGCTGCATCTTCCATTTCTGTAATCATATTCCCCAAATACTTACATCAACTTTTGTCTGACATTTAACTTCCAAAAAAAAGTCAAATCACAGAAAAAAACTAAAATACCAACATCAACATATGCTATGAACAAGTCATACAGTAAGTATACTCAAAGTATTCCAGATTAAGAGGATGAAGAAGTTGGAAAGGAGACCAAGGAACATTTTTCTCTAATAGCTTTCATCTATCAGTTTTTGATACAAGCAAATGTGCTTGTATTAAGAAAAAAAAAAAACAAACATATATAAAGAAATGTGCTGTGGCATATTTAAGCCAAAGATATGTTTCTCTACAGCTCTGAGGGGAAAGAAAACATTCAGAACAGTTGAAGAAGCTTTTTTGTTTAAAAAACAAACCAAACAAACAAAAATCCAAGGCACCCCCTACACATACAGCTTATCTGTGCTCAGTTTTCTAGCCACTTAAACATGTCCAGAGCCAAGGCCGTGCCTATTCCCAGGTGCCATCCCACTCCCTTGCTCCACACCAGGAATGCACACAGAAACAGCTTTGTTTGCTGCCTCCAAACTCAAGTCTGAGCTCTGGTGTTGCAAGGCCATGTGAAGGATTCCTGCAGCTTCAATCTTTCATTCTTTACAAAGTCTAAGATTTTTTTTCCCCCTTCCTGACTTACCAAATTTGCTTTCAAAGGCAAGTCAGACTAATACTTTCCCCTCAAATTTCTGCAAGATCTTTAGCTATTATTTCAGTATCAGTTACTCCTCATCTTCCAAGAGCTCACTGAGAGCTCTTGAAAAGCCAGAGCTTTTTCACACCAACCATCACACAAATAACACATCTTTCAGAACACTAAATACAAATTAAACTATTGCTGCTACCCTCTGTAAGCCTTAGAGATCCAGGATATGTTCAATAAAAAGAGTAGCACGACACTTGGTTATGAGACCATGTGTCATTAATTAATACCTTGAAGCAATTATATGATTACTGCAATAAACAGGACAATTCTGTGAATCCACAAGATATCAGGATACTGAAATCACACAGAGAATTCTGCTCTCCACCAGGCCACTAACTGTCTCAGCTGCCCAGGAGGCACAGGGCCAAATCTTAACACAAACTATTTTTAAGTGTGGAGGAACCATTCAAAGGCACTCAGACATCCTTAAGAAAGAAGCCCAGGCACCAAGACAGGAAAGAAAGGACACACAAAACAAAACCAAAAAAAAGTGGGGGAAGACACACAATGCAGTATTAAAACAGAAAAGAAATCCAATTTCCTCACAAGTTTTAAGCAGGACTGAACTGACACTGGTTAATTTATTTTCATAGTATTGAACAGCAGAATGACTTCATTTTGCCCTCAACTGACTTTATATGTGTGTGTCCCCAGCCCTCACCTCCAACAGGCAATCAGCAGCTAACAAAAATAGAGTTTTGCATTGTTCTGTGGGTATTCTGAAAGAATTTCCTGTGCCAAGACTTTCTGATGGTTTCTTCAGAACAGCTTAGGAAAGCCTGCCAAGCCTTTGTTTCTCTCCTCACCAAGAAATCAAAGATGAAAAAAATTCTCTTGTCAGGTAAAAGGCAATTTTAAAGAGCTTTCTAGGTAAACTCTGCTGTGACCCCTCAGGTCCTTGTGGTACTTCCAATTCCCATGAAAGGAATGCAGTTTTAAAGGCACTCCTAGACTGATAATCCAGTCACTGGAAATCTGAAGAAAGCTTGCTAAAAAATACAAAGGCCATGTTAAAAATACAAAGGCATGACTTCTGGAGTGTGAGTGCAGGTAAGTAAGCTGTCAGTCATGTAGCCTGCTAAGCAGAACAAGAAGGGAGAGCCCTCTGAAGCTCTTCCACCCCTTTCTTGCCCTGCTGAAGTGGAGCACTTGAGAAGCCAACCTTTCAGCTGGAGAAATACCCTGGTCCAGACCCCTTGTTTGAATACAGAGGTGGTGCCCAGCACAGCTGCATTTCCTACAGCATAACTGAAACTATAGAAAAGCATTTCCAAAGACTGAAGAGCTGTCACCAGAACAGAGAGCATGATCCAGCTATTCTGTGAACTAACAAGCATCTGGTACAAGTGTAAAACAGGCCAAACTTCAAGTCAGAGCCCACTTACTTCACTTTCTAAAAGCAAGCTTTACCAAGAAGCAATTCATTCATAATACTGCCACAATTACAGCAATCTGAACAGCAGCACAATTTATTTTCTAAAAATAAGCTCATATTAAAGAACCCTTATGAATTTGAGCACAAATTGAACATTTTCTAATTAAAGCAATAAAACATCCTACTGTAAAACATTAGCTCTCTGTGGTTCTTACCTGCTTGAGTACATCCAGGATGAGCTCATTGAAGACTTCATTGATTGCCATGGACACTGTCTGCCTGTCCATCCCTTTACTGAACTGCCCACTTCCGATGAGGTCAATGAGCTCCCACGCAGACAGACCCTCTCGACTGGTGTTGAGAGCAATCTTGTAATGGTCAAACTGCTCCTGCTGCCAGCCTGCTCCCATTGCTTCGGTGATTTTTTTAAGTAAATATTCAATCTGTGCAAAAACACAAACAGAAATCCATCATTTGCAGCAGGCATGGAAATCAAGTGTTTCAGAGCTGTAAATGAAGCTTCTCCAGAGACTCCCACTACGGAGAGTTTCCTACACTCACATGCAGGCCTCTAAATGTAGGTTTAATTAACAAAGGTTTTAAGCTCCTGTCTCAGCTGAACTCTTGTCTGCCAATCCCATCCCTCAGCTACTCTCTTCACAGTAAAACAAAGAATTGAACCTGACAGCCTCATTTAATATTTCAGATTCCTACAGAACACATGGGACCTTCCCTGCAATGGCTTCCAAACCGTGATGACTGAAGCGTGAGAAAGCAAGAAGTTTCAGAAAGTATTCTTGTAAGCAAAAAGCAAACGAATTACAAAAAAATAAGAAAAGAAGGCTGTTTGGACTAGAAGTGAAATGAAAAATGACCAAGGTATGATCTATACCTGACCCCTCTCTCTACTCAAGCACTCCATCCCTAGATACAATCCTGACAGTTGTACCGAAAGAAATAAAAGAACACATCTTTCACATCTGCTTTTGTTTCCCAAATAAATTCCCCTTGTCCTTTAATCTGTCATCACTCTGTAAGCATTACCATGCACAGGATAATAACACCAATAACACTAGTCAAAACAAACACAAGAATGACAAAGAGGCAAAGGAGGCTGGGGTTCTTTAGTCTGTTTTTTATGTTGGTTTTAAACTCATCACAGCTCATTTGCAGTATTTTAACTGAGCTCATCTACAGCTCTGAGCACATGCAAAATGCTTTTAATGACTCTATAAACAAAATAATTGGTGAGGGCCTTCCTGCTACAGTTCAGAGTCACCTTTTAGCTAGTCTAATAGGTTCTTGAGTCTCTATGCAAGAGATTTGGGAGTACAGAGAAATAAAGAACTGTTTTTGTTTCCCACACATTTTACCACAAGGACTCCCAGGCCTCAATATTTTATGGCTGCTGTTTCTCTCTCCTACAAGTGGCACAGCCAAATCCCTTCCTTTCCCTAATGTCTGTGGTCAGGACACACAAGAGTAAACTCCCAAATTCACCCTGCAGATGGATGTGCTTTCCCCACAATTTCAGCTCAGTGACTCTCTTGGAGTCACATCCCCTACTCCCAGGAGCACCTTTACTCCATGGGTACCATTACTCCAGGGCAATGCTACAGCAAAAAGAAGCAGCTGCAAAGTGCCAGGAGGAAAGTTCCTGCTCCACTGAATGAACGGGAAGTGCACACACCTCCAAGTTGTGGCTGTCACATCCTCTCATGTCTCCCTCAGAAGACAGCCCAGAATATGTGAGGCACAGAATATGCCTCCAGGAATTGAGAGCACTGTTTTTCATTTCAGCTTCACCAAGTATTTCAGTATTTTTTAGCTCCTCATGCAGCTCTCACTAGCAAAGATATGGTCTAACAGAGGCCTCTGCAGAACTGGCATTCAAATCCCTAGCCTTTAGAATAAGCTTTGCTGATTTTCACTCTCCAAAATCCTTAAGTTAAAAAAATAATCCAAAGCTTTCAAGCATCAACTACCATAAATCCTTAGTATTCAGTTAAGGGCGGAAGCAGCTTACTTCCTACTCCAGACAAGTTTTATAGAAAAAAATAACCAAAACAACCAAAAAAAAGCCTCCACAGAGTGCAAAAACAGGAGCACTGAAAAGCTGCTTCAAAGCAAACCTCCTAAAATCTTGGGTTTTTTTACCTATGTTCAAAACACATTCTGCCACTCTGCTCATTCCCTTTGGGCAGCACCAGTTCTGGACTATGATCCTGGACTTTAACTGTAAGGAAAGTTAAAATAACTCAGACTTAATTAGGTAGATAATATAACTGCCAAAATGCTACACAGTAATAATAAATAATAATAATTTAAAAACCCTAAAAATATTAACTCTAACTTTAAAATGCATTGTTCCAGAATTTCACAACCTTTTACACTGCTTGAGGCATGGCAGCTCTCAAATTCCTCTGGTTAATTATCTAAAAGTACCAGGTCTCACTTGCAGACAATGGAACACTCACACACACAAAGAGCATACCTAAATGAATTTGTTCCCATTTTTGCTCAAGCCATATAAATAAATAGTGGATCAAACTAATGTTCTGTGGATCAAACTAATGGTCTGGAAATGATGCAATGCAAAACTCTTGGTGAGTACACATTATCATATAATACACTAAAAATAAGTTAACACATTTCCTTTAGTGATATTTGTACACATTTTATCTTATTTTGGTTTATGGAACAGATTTAACCATTTAAATCTGTTAACCCCCATCTACAAGTCACTTACATGACCACAATATCCTATAATTCCACTAAAGTACATAAAATACTCATTATTTTAAACTACATTAACACTTCTTAACTGAAAAATGACTTGTGCATGTTACAATTAAATTTCTAAAATTAAAAAAAAAATAAAGGTTTATCTTGAATTCAGTCACATACATGGCTAACCAATGTTCACAGAAAAAGTTTATCTGATACATCTGCTCAACAGCAACAGTGACTTTTGCACAGAATATGAATATGGAAGTATGAAGTAAATACCAAGAAATAAATTGCACCAGTCTGACAGCAAACAGCAACCACTGAGCTCATTAGGAGCTCAAATGAGGAACCTCTGAGAGCAAATGACATTTCCCCTCCTCCACAGAGACATGTCAAGCCAGCAAATAACTGACAAATGCAGTCTGTGTCTCAAACATGCCCTACTCTTGTGGCTAAAAGGCAATGCTGAAAAGCAAAAGTGAAGTGATGTTTGCTGCTGTTCTGATGCACGTCAAAAGTATGCAAAATACTTTTGCTTTCAGGTCAAAAGTATGCAAAATATAGGTGCAAAAATACCAGGGAGTTGTTAACACTGCATACACCAATAAGTATTCAGTGGCTCCACACTACCAAACCAGTTTCCATCTCAAATCAACAAACTTTTCAGCCAGAATTTTGCCAAGAGAAATCAAAAATAATACCAAAGAACAGAGCTCTAATGTGCGTCTGTTTAGGAGCCTCTTTAAGAGGGCACCTTCTTTTCCCCATGTTTCAATGTCTATTTGTTTCCCTTTTCCGGATATTCCTGCTTCCATGGGGAATGAAGCATTATAGATTTTTCACACATTTTTCTGATATACGAGTGGGTCCCTTAGAATGAGAATAATATTGCCAAGGAGGCCTTCATGCCCTGCAGAGCACAGCACACAAGGCTATTCTGGTTCACACTATTCAAATAAGGTTTGTGATATTAATAGAGCAGATGTCAAAAGTCTACTCACACTGTACAAAATTCTGTGAGGGTACATGTTACTGGGCCACAGCCATGAAAGCAGTCATATCCCCTCCCACAGTCATTATCAACTCCTTTTCTTCATCCCATCAGAACATCACTTACATTTAAGTCAAATATTTGTTTCATCCTTTCCACCAGCAAAACCATGCTCATTATCCAATGTAAGCCACTACCTTGTTTCTTTTTTTTCAAAATAAAATCAGGCTAAGTGAAGTATAGTAAAGGTCAACTCAAGAAACAACCTGCTGTTGTGAGCTGAAAACTGAATTTTATGCAGCAATCAAGGAAGAAAGCAGTGAAATGGGAAGAACTGATGCAAGTCTTCCTAACCAAGTGACTGCTGCAAGTGACTAAAAATCTTCCTAACCACTGTCACCAACTTTTAGAGATCATGGGTCAATTAAAACCCCACACAAGCAACTTTCATTTTCTTTATATCAGTTTTGATGCCATTTCTGAAGGGCCAAGGGTCAATTCCCAGTATTTCATTCACTGTTTCACTTTCTGGTACTAGAATGCAGAACAAGGAAGCAAATATGGTCATAAAAACACACTCCAGAAAAATCACCACTGGATAAGATTCTTACCTCTTCAGGCTAAGAAAATATCACCTCATTTTGACATGCACAAAAAGCCACACAAGAGTTAGTCCTCTTAGGAGGATTAGAAATGCTGTCTGTTAATAAATTTGAAGACTAGAGGACCAGTGAAAAATGATTGTACAAACCTTTCCTCATGAAGCCAAAAGCAGCAAATATGTTTGGCTTATCTGAAACAAACTGTGAACATTGGATTACAACACTGAGTATGCAGCTTGCAGTGTGAGTATCTCTGAGTTTCACCATGAAGAATGGCCCAGAAACACAACTAACCACACACCACAGCTCTCGGGCGATAAAGCATTCCCAAGGCTGCAGTCACATGTCCAGAAATAAGAAAGGGGAAGTGCTTGAAAACCTTTTTATTAAACAGAAAACATCTGGTTAAAAAATACCAAGACACACAAATGAGTCTGTAACAACTAAGAGGTGACTTGTAAGGAAAACCCATGACAAAACAGAAATATTTCTCCTCTTCTGGCTTTAGTTCTCTCCACCTCTTTTCCTTCACTTTATCCTCCTCATGGAAGAGCTAATGCCTGCAAGAGCTGAAGGAAACAAACACTTGGATGTCTGCATCTCAGATGATCTAATGGAAAATCTGGCTGTGGGGAAGGGAAGGAGCTTCCACTCAGTCCCTGCTTTCTGCCTCAGCACATGAGCACCTTTGTAAAATAGACATTCATGGATCTCTCATCTTTCCCAGCTCTTCCAAGTGCTCTCAGCTGCCCACCAGTAGGCAGCAGTAGGAACACTGGAGTGCAAGGCCAGCACCAGCTGTGCCCAGTGCTCCCTGTAGCCACCAGCTCCTGTCTCTGTGTCACCTGAGTTCTCCCTGTGACACAGAGAGCTCCTCTCAAGCTTGAAGTCACATTCCAAAACTGCACATCCCAACCCCTTCCCCACAATGGATTTCACAAACCTTATCTCCCTCAAGTGCAGGGCTGGCATCCCTGCTTCAAGGACAGGTGAGGAGCACAAGCCAGTCATTGCCCCTGGCTTTCAGCCTGGCCTCTGCTAAACAAGCAACTTCTGACCCTTGCATCACCTCTCCACTGCTTTCTCTCTTGGTAACTCCTTTCTCCACTTTACTCTGTCTAAAGCTCTTCTCAGCCTGTATCTCTGAATCCTTTCTAAAGGACCCTCTTTTCCCTTCTCTGGATGAGCTGCAGCTCACCTGCTGCCCATTCAACACTTGGGCAGGGAATCAAGACTTACTTACACTTTGTAGCTGGGGATAACAGCCCTGCCACACTCAGCTGTCTAAAAGGAAAGGCCCAACACAGCAACACCAGTGCAAAAGCACATGACATAGGCAAGAAGGAAAGACAGCAGCTTCAATATTTAGTCAGCACAGTGCAAATAAGGTGAAACTGCATTCAAGCAGGAGACTTTTCCAGAGATGAGATATGAAATCTATGAAATGACTGCAGAAACCACCTATCTCATTTTAAAAATTAAAAAATTTAAAAATTTAAAAAAAAAAAAAAAAAAAAAAAAAGAGGAAATTCAGACTCCCAAGCAGGTCTCAGAGCAGCTGCTCCAAGGAGGAAAAAAAGGTATCCTTATAGCTACATGAAATTGTGTTAATATATTCACCTAAGAAGTCTTGCCATCCACAAGGTAGGAGGCAAAAATCTTCAAGAGTTTTACCTTCCAACCTGAAAGTATGTGGCAAGTTTCTCAGTTACTTATAAAAGTGGAAAAGAAACAACAACAACCAAAAACACACAAAAGCCAACAATGTGGAAGGGAGGCAGGAGGGGAAACAGCTGGATCCCACACAAATAGCTGGATCTCTGAGCCAGAAACTGCAGTAGATTGTGTGCTGCAATATTCCCAGCCAAGGATAAGAGCAGCAGTTGGGCAGGGCAGGAGCCTGCTCCCTGGGTGGGAAGCTGTAGTCACACGAGAGGTTTACACTGCTGTCAGCAAAACACTGACAGCACAAACAGCAGTGCTTCCATCCCCCTTCTCCTCTCCTCCACTTCGCAGAAGTCCCCTCACTGTATACACGACCTGCAAGCCATTTTGGAAAAAAGGAAGATACAAAATATCTGAGGAAAAGCAAAACTGACTGAAATTGAGACTTTGCGTTTTCACTCTAGGAATTTTGTGCAAAGGGTAGACAAGTAAATGCAAAATTTTCCAGAAGTACAGAGAACCTGATGCAGGACCGGTGTAAAACAGAAAGGAGTGTGTTCAACAGACAGCATTCCTCCAGTGGCTGATTACATTACCTGTGTGGTCTGAGTGAAGGTGGAGTGAATACAGGCATTGTAGATGATAAGAACAGAGCAGCCTTTCTTTGTCAGTCAGGCTCTGTAAGCTTTCTTTAAACAAATTGCACAATTGAAATCGTGCTGTAATCAAGGAGATACTGACACAGATCCGCAATCAGAACTTTTAAAATAATCCAAGTAGAAGAGCAATACAGGTTAACCTGGACATTAAGGATGCATTAAGGAAAGCAAACAATAGCACATAAAATATCTGGAAGTCTGGAAAACCTCATCTCAGTGCTGACTCTGCAGCACATCTGCCAACACACAGACACACTGCCATTACCTGAAGGCAGCACCAATCTGGGGCTTCCTTGGTGAGAAGGAGTGGGGAGCAATGCCCCAGAGCTGGCAGGGCTGAAGCTTTTAACCATGCCAGCAATTTAGGAGATGTGAAATGTCTGCCCACAGGTAAGCCGGGCTGCACAGCGGGGAACACACCAACAAACCAGAGACGCGGATTTGAGTCCCAGTTTTGGCATTTATTTGTAGCTCTGACCTACCAAGCCAAATATAGCACCACTAAGAAAGGATAACCATTTCCCAGAACCAACAGAAACAAATGGGAAAGCAAGCAAGAAGACTCCTTTCTCATGGGAATATAGCATGCCAGGTAGGGTCATGGCATGGCAGTTTGGCAAAACCAGAAATGTACAGAGTGAAAGTCTTCTGCTAAAAAGTGAGTGAGAAAGCAAAATGGAACAGTTTCTTTTGATAGGAGAGTTATCTGTACTTGAGGGTTTGGCACAACACCTTGGAGTCCCACAGTTATGCTGTTAGTAGCATGTTAATGAGACTGTTTTGATCACTGGCTGCTCAGCAATTTGCAGATGTTTATTATTCAGTCCTCCAGTGCTGAACTGCAAACCACTTGGATATGTGAACACAGTTTTGCAAGGGATTATTTATGCCAACAGTTCTGATCTTTCTGCTTCTTTCCCCACCCATCCCAAAAGGGAGAACAGTGGAGATACTGAAATCTTGCTTTAGGGCTAAAATACCTATTTGAGTGCTGCCAATACTTGTTCATGAACTAAGAGTATGAAGAGATCTCTCTGGTATTATCCCTTCAGACATTTCAAGCAAGAGTGTTCAGGGGCTGGCTGTTTTGATCAGATGCAGACACCATCAGAAAATTTTGTACTGTCCTTTCCATCAGGAGGGTGACATGAGACTGAAGACTCATCCTGCAAGTCACAATAACACAGAACAGATGGGGGCATTCTTCTTTTCAGGATCACATGGATGTATTGACCTTGCAAAATTGCAACCACCTATAAGCAAGTGCAGTGATTAAAGATCACATCCATGCATGTCCTGTTTATCCTGTTTTGTCCAGGCACACAGAGCTATCAATATCTCAAGTACCCTGTGGAAATCCCTATATATGCACCCTGAAAGACAGAGAAATGCATCCGAGGCCTTACAATACAAAAAGAGGTGAATAAAAATTTTAAATTAAACAACATTTCCTCTTACATCTCTAGAGCTGAACTTTTACACAGTTCAACTGGAACATTAGGCAAACTGGTGTTAAAGATCTTAAGTTTTTGTTTCTTACCTCCTCAGGTACAATGATTAAAGGGTATTTGTCCTCTGACAAGAAGTTAAAAATAACCCACACTTTAAACGCGTCTTCATCGCTAATCAGCAAAGGACTTTTAGAGAGGTTCTTCTTAGCACAGAGAGTCCAGCACATCCTGTTGAATTCAACTTTGTCAAAGTTTCCTTGAACCTAAAGAGAAGAAATTAAAGAACAGCCAAGAAATTGATATGCATGAATGGCACAGAATAGCAGATAGACAAAGTTTATCAGGTTTCATCATACAAAAAGCAATGAGAAAACTGTAGTTTGCATGAAACATCAAGGCCCAAAAAGAGCACTGTAGCAACCTAGCCTGACTTCCTGCATGGGGTAAAATATGGAATTTCTCCTAGCAAAACTGACATACAACCTCCAATTTCTGGTTGAGTTAATAACACCCTGACTCCATGGAAAGGAGGCTACAGTGCACTCATGTTTCCTCTAGCACATCAGCTTCCAAACCATCCAGAACTGTCTTAGTTCCAGCTGCCCTCCTATTGCACTGACTTACTGAGATTTTATACAGCAAATTTGGAAACCAGCATAGCCAAATTCACATGTAGATATGCTAAAAGGGATATTGGAGCAACAATTGGGAAGGACCTTTAATACATTTTTTACTTCACATTACTCAAACTAACTCTTGCAGAGTATTCATAAACACAGAGTAATTTTTTTCCTCAAATGCTAATCCACTTAAAATCGTTTTTCAGGCTTGCAAACCTCCACCTCATTGATACAAAAATTCCTCATTTTCATTATCCTTTATCATACCTAGCAGCTGCACCTACAGATCTGTGAATTATTTATATAGGCAAGAGCTCTAATTCACTGTTTTGATTTAAAACCCTCATTTAAGTTATACATTAAACCTATTTATTATCTCCCCACAACTCAGCAATGCTATTTCTTTGCTGGAGTGTGATAAAGGCACGTTTGGCACTGTAATGGAAGCCCCTCTGAGATTCTGGATAACACATCTAAGAAACAGGTTCTTGTACCTCTTGTGGTAGTGAGATCAGTAATGGGCATTGATTTTTTTTTTGTGATAAGCCAAACCACAGATCTCAGATTCTCCAAGAACACCGATGCAAACTGTATGATTTCCTGCCCAGCTTGGTAAGTGGTCAAATAGAGTGACCACATCACAGTGGCTCAGGCAATGACAGACTTGGGAAGTCAATTAACTGGTGTGGGTGGAGGGGGAAAAAAGGGGGAAAAAAGATGAAAAAAGAAAGACGGAAGTAAACAAGAAACCAAGCTGACGACAAGAACAGTCTCCAGGCATAAAAGTGAGACTGTGAACAAAAACCATAGACTTTGCATGCTTGCAGAGCACCAATGTGGGTGGAGATGCAAGAGACTACAGCTGTCCTTTGAATTAGGTGGCAGCTGTAGGAGCCAGAGCTGCTACAGCCACAAGTTCAGCATCTGTCTTTTTTGCACAAGAAACAGAACTTTAATGAAACACTGACTAAATGAACAAACACCCTCTGGGTGAAGGGCTACAAGTCAGGATTCTTTCTTCTTCATTCTGTTTGCCAGCACTTCACTCCTTGGCTACTCCTGCCTGTGCTTCTTCTGTGCCCTCTGCACCCTGCCCAGTGAACCATGACTTCTTTTCTAAAAGCCCTTTTCCCACCCTGATGGTGAGCAGTTCCACCTTGGAAATGTCCTGGTGGTGCACAGGTTCTGCTAACACAGCAGAGCAGTGCCTCAGACGCTCCTGTCAAAGCCCTGGTTAGCTACAGCATGTCCTGCCACCAGGACTGTGCAGAATGTTTCAGAACCACTTCACCACAGGGGAACACTGTGGGACCATAGTGCCAGCAATCCCACTTTAGACATGTGAACCCTTTTTTCAGAATCCAGACTTGATTCTGAAATGGACTTTGTGGGGCCCACATGTCATCCAGAACAGAGACACTGTTTAGGAATGATTCAGGACAATAATTATGCCAGCACCCAAGCCCTGGCTCTCCAAAATAACAGTTCCAAAAATATAACAAGCATTGGTAGTGTAACTTGCATTCACGAAGTTGCCTGGAAGATGAGATAACCTGAGGTTTGAACAATGTCCTTGTTTGTGTCCCCCCACCAGAACTCTTCCCTGCTCTAAATAAGTCTGCTGTAAAATCCTACCACTGCCATTACTGAAAGGGAAATATTTCCAATTGGTATTTAGAGATATACATTGTAAATACCAGAACATACATACTAAAATATGTATGTATGTATTTTTGTAAGTAACCAAGTAAAACAAATTATGAGGACACTATACTGGCAAATCACAGCTCCCTCCTGAAAAAGACATTTAGAGAACAAGACAGATTTTGTTTCAGATGCAAGAAAATTCTAGATCATCTGTCTGCTGAGTAACAAGATGCATAACACTGGAAATCATCCAATACTAATTACTCAAATAATTTACTGAAATTACCTACATGGATAAAGGAAATTAGTTGCAGCAAATATACCTCATTTAACTACCTTGTCTTTCTTGACAATTGTCCCTTTCTCAATGATTCCTTGATCCTATGTAAGGAGGTTTTACTGAAAGGTAAGTCAGCACCAAAAAAATACAAAAAGTTACAACTGCATTTGAGAGCAGAACAGAAGTTGTTTCCATAGGTTACAAAGTCCTCTCAAAAAAATTCTAAGTCATAGTTATATAACTATTTCAAAAGAAATTTAATAAATCATTCTTTAAATATTCTATGAATGTCTTAAAGCAAAATATCTTAAGACTAAAAAAATCTCACTTGAGCCAGTGGCTCTTGCTCAAATCAATTAATTCGCCATAAGATGCATGACTGGAAATTGTGAGAACTTCCAGTGTATCTGGGGTATAAAGCATCACTCCTTCTTTAGTAACTTTGATTACTAGAATATAATAACAGCAATTTTTCTACAATCACCCCATCTAAAATAACAGATTATGCCTTGGAAAAATAAAGACAGAAGGAGTTTCTTGTTTGCTTTTTTTTGCTTGTTTGTGTTAAACAAAGAAGACATGCAATGAATCAGTGACTTCATCCCACTGCATGCTGTCTTTTGGCACTGATGTAAACTCATCTCTAAAAGAAGAGAAGTCACAGTCAAGATTTTTCCTGTCCAAAAATATAGCCCTCTGTCCAAACAACTTCACTACTTTTCTTGTTTACAAGCATTTAGTCAAGATCAAATAACATGAAGTTACAGGTAATTTATCCTGTTCCTTAACACTTCCATCTTCTCAGATTAACTGATGATACAGATATATCAGGCAATCACTGGAAGCCAGATCAGTATATGAATAAAACAAAACAAGAAAGTATACACAGTCATGCTCTTCCCTTTCATACCTACTTACTTACATAGCCAGGTCTGTCATTATCAGATAAAAGTATTACTTAAATGCAGTTTTGCTCTTCATTTCCATAACTATTCTCCCTAGAAACACCCTTTAACAACAGCATTTTTATATTTGAAAAAGCCATACATATCTTTTTTTCTTTGCTTAATGTTTTGCTACTGCCTACAAAGAGTATTAACCCCCTGTGGTTCAGCCTCTCCCACTGTAATCCTTCGGTCAGAATAAATTAAGGCCTTTTCTTTTTTTCCCAGAATCTGGGAAAGAAGACTGCTTGGCCTCCACAGGATCTCAGACAGCCAAGATGAAGCAGAAAGGAGATCACAGCTTCTTAGGGACAAAGCAGGATTCTTCAGCATCAAACAACCAAGACATTAATGAGGTATCTTTATGTGTACTAAAGGCCAACATCTCCCACACATCAAACAGGACACTCTGGGTATGAGAAATACAGACTAGAGAGGCAGAGAAGCTGAAAAGTCTCTGCTAGATATAAGCTGCCAGACTGCATTGTATATATACCAATTTGCCACCACTATTAAACGAAGGAGCAAAATCAGCAAATGGGGCTGAGGAGTTTGCATCATCTGCAATTGCTGCACTGGATTTCTTGGCAGTGTGCCAGTTCAGGACTTTTTCACATAACAAAAGAGAGCAAACAGTTCTGTATCTCTGCAGGCACAACATCAAAGATTGTGGGTCTCTGGGGCTGGCCCTCAAGTGTACAAGAAATCAGTGGTACTGCAGTTGATGTTTCCACCATCATGTGAGCTGCTTTTACTGTCCAGCCCAGTACATGAACAGAAAACAGAAAAAAAAAGCAGGAAGATCATTGTTTGGGGCTTCTTAACAGAGGAGAGGGAGAGGGAGAGGGAGAGGGAGAGGGAGAGGGAGAGGGAGAGGGAGAGGGAGAGGGAGAGGGAGAGGGAGAGGGAGAGGGAGAGGGAGAGGGAGAGGGAGAGGGAGAGGGAGAGGGAGAGGGAGAGGGAGAGGGAGAGGGAGAGGGAGAGGGAGAGGGAGAGGGAGAGGGAGAGGGAGAGGGAGAAGGAGAGGGAGAGGGAGAGGGAGAGGAGACCCTCTGGCTTTCCAGAGCTTCTCCTGATACAAGGCACAACAGACGACTGAAGAATGCTCAGACACAAAAGGAAAGAACTTGCAAGACAAAACTTCACAACATGCCCTAATGTCACCTACTGTAACTCTCTGAAGGGTCTACTTATTAAAGTACTTTGTGACAAACAGTGAAGATATTTTTACCCTTCTGTTTGCAAAGGAGTCTGTGACAATATTGTTACAGCTGCAGTATGAAGTGGGACAACCTATAGCTCCCAGACACCTCCAGATAAATTCGAGCTGAGGTGCTCTATTAATATGAGTACAGTTCTGCATGAGCACAGCTTAGGCAAGGGCCAGATGTGACAGGAAATAGAAACCAAGGAGACAAGAGATAGAGAACAGTGCACCCTTCCATTTTTAGGCACAGGCTCTCCAGAGGACCCCACACACACACTCCCAACCAGTGTCTTCACACCAGCAGCAGCCTCCTGCATGCACCAGTTACCACAAAGACACTCTTAACAAAAGCTGATACAAGAAAGCACAGAGCAGGAGAATTCAAAACTTACCTTTTCCAAGATGAATTTGTTTAGATAAGGCATGTAACCCTGATTGGAAACTGGTCCTTCATCATCGTCCCTGAAGTGCTCTTCCAAGGCCACAGGATCATGGGGAACGTTTAACACTGTGCACAAGTTGTGAGAAAGGACCTAAGGACAGAAGAGAAACCAGTGACACTGCTCTCAGCCTTAACCATGCTGTGCTCCCTTCACAGCAGACCTGTGACTCCAAAACCATGTGCAAAGTGACACTTCGATGTCACCACAAGTTCTGCCCCACAAGGTTTTGTCAGAAAGCAAAACATAACTAAAGAATCCTGATTTGATGGTTTCAGAGAGTTGCATGTTACAGGAGCAATGTGAGCACAGAGAGGTCCAGCCCTAGAGAGCTGCAAATGCAGCTACACAAGCTCCCCTTTGTACATATATCCTCCTGCAGCTGAAAACCAGGAGAGGCACGCAGGAACACCAGAGTAATATTCACAGAGTGAAGTCAGATAAGTATCAAAACAACCACAAACACCTAGCCTTTGAAATTATAAATATTTATATCTAGTGAAAATGAGTAACAAAGAAAACAACTCGATATGTAGCTCTCATTTACAAAGAAAAGACTATTCAGATTAAAGCATTAACTACGGATTTCTCTCATCTGCTTGCTTTTGGGCTGCTTCTCAACATTGACCCCATGTTTCAGTTGGCAAAGCAATGTTACAGAAAGAGGAAGGATTTAGGTGTGCTTCTCAAATTTTTATTTTAAAAAGCTATTTGCATGAAGCATGTCACGAACTTGACACCCACTAACACTCATGTCTGTTCTTGAGAAATGACCTTCAAGAAGAGACTACACACTTCACTAATTTTAAGGAAGTGCTGAATTACTGAAAACTAACTGGTAGCCAGCATATCTCAACTTCTTCAGACTGAGCTGAGCTTTGCAAGCACAGACCAACACCTCAGAACCAACAGGAAGGCAGAGCCTAGGCAGTAGTGACTCCTGTGCCACCAGCACTTCCCAAAAAAAGGCAAAATCACCATCCCTCTCTTTGGCTGTTCACACTGTCTGGAGTCAGGCCAGACCTGCAACAGGGTGCCCACTGCACCAAAGCACTGGGGAGCCCTCTCCCTTGTGTCTAAAAAAATTACAGAGAGGTAAAACAGATCACATCTTTTGAAAAGGTATGCTGCCAGTGCTGTTATTTTTTTTTTAATCCACAACTGCATTGAACGAAGCACAACTGAATTTTGTGGGTTTTACATAGAATTTTAAAAAACAGATCCAAATGATGCAAAGAGATAACACTGGAAAAACAAAGCCTATAAGCATTCCTATATAGGTAAGTAGACATAAAGTGGTCAAAGATGGAGTAGCTGTAAAAGAAGAAGTGAAAGTCTAAAGTTCTTAAAGCCTAGGAAATCAAACCAAAGCTACACACTTAAAATGTCTGGGCTTTCCCCCACCCACCTGCCTCTAAGAAAAAAGAAAATGTACATTTACTATTCTGTGTATGATAAGGAGACAGCAGAATCTAAGTGTTAGTTAGCAGAAAATATTACAAAGATAGTCCAAACTGTATATTTAGTTCAGAGGAGAATTCCTCTCTACATACCTCAGAAGTTAAACTTCTTAAGTTAAACTTCATGTTTTAGAAGTTTTTTTCATGGGAAATACATGTTTTCACTGATGTACACTAACACTAAGGCATTAGAGCTAATGTGGTGTAGAAATTTTAAAACAGTTAAACAACAGCATCAGCTATAGCACAACAAAAGCTGCACTTCCCAAAGCAGCAAAAGAGCATTTAGAAGTTACCACTCTCCATCAGCAATATATTTCACTTCAATCCATCATTGTCTCTAACCACCACATCAGATGAAGTATCTGAGTCCACGTGATTTACATATGGGGCTGGGGGGAATGTACTATCATGTGTGTTTCCCCTTCTATTTAAGGCTTCTGCTGTTATTTATAGAAGCTTGAGGGATTCTTGAATTTCTGAGAGAGAGAGATGATCACTGTTTTCCAACCACACTGTAGTTGCTAACACTATAACTACAAAAATACTTAGCTAATAAAAGTATTCTAAAAGCATGACTGATTTCAGCTTACGACCAGAGTCAATAAAAAGTCTAAATAAAATACTTTCTTATCATATCCTTTCCACATATTTGTCTTCTCTTTTTTTTTTTGGTGTTCTTGCTGTGCTTGGGCTGTCAGAAACCTAGGTGGTTTCCACATCAAGTGACCAACTTACCAGGAAAGAATTCCACTTTCAGTGATTTTCTAAGATGTGCCTTATCTGCCATCTCTCTGGTGCCCAGTGCTCTCTTTTCATAACTCAGGAAATTCCTCAGCGCCAGCCAAAGCCTGCCATTCTCTAACATGGCTAAGTGCCAGCTCAATTCTTCACTTGCAGGGTAAGCCAGAAAAATTCTGCCCTGAGGTCTCCTTTGGTTTGGTTTTGTCTCTCAAATCACATTATCTGGACCAGAAGACACTCCACGTTAATTAACAATTTAAAACTTAAAAAAACCAAACCAACAACAAGTAGCTGAGCACTAGATTAACTGAGGTACAAAAAAATCACCTTGCCTTGCAGAAGCTACATCAACCACGAGGAAGTTTTGCACCAGTCAGGATTATTCCCCCACAGGGTTGCTAGGCAGCTTTCTCCTTCCACATTCATCATGCTCTGGATGCCATGACAACAATTTACCTTCATGCCAAAGTCAACTCCTGCCCCAGCCAGAGACTCATCTCTGCTGCAGCACCTGGGTATAGTGGGGGTCCCCACACTGGAGTCTGAGACAGCACAAGCAGCCTGCACAAGGTTCATGACACCAGTGCACTCTGGGTACAACAACTCCTTCATTTTCAGGAAAAGTTTTGTAAGAAAGATGCCTGGTGGCATCCCATCTTTCCCTGGGAACACTGAAGATGTCCTGCTCCAAATACAAATACAAGCAAGCTGAACACCAAAGATCATCACAGACCTTGCATTTACTTTATTCATGCCCTATTTCATGCTGCTCTACCTTCAGGTCAACTCTGCCAGAGCTGCTCCCCTCTTGAGCTCCCATTTTCCAAAACTTTCAGCACGTGTTGAATTGTTACCATCTGAGTAGTTCCATTTAACCATGTCCATAAAAGTGATCTGCATTTCTACAGGGAGAGAGAGGGAGGACCTGCTAGACTACTTACTGCTCAGTGACAAAAATTTGGCCCAGATGACAGTGGAAGCATTACCAGGGCAGACTAATCCTGCAGCAGCTATTGTCAGCTTCTCAGTAGTTTTCTCTTTTTCTTTTCCATCTTTCAGGGGGGTCTTCCCACTCCCCATCTCTTTTTCAGATTTTAAAATGTTGGCACCCCAGATCCCGACAGCTCCATTCAGTGGCTTCGTGTGAATTCATTCCAAGACATTCTTGGCTCATCTCTCCCTAACATCCATGTCAGCAGCCAGCCAGCCAGCCAAAATAAGGCTACTCACAAGCACTTTCCCTTTTTCTTTTATCACCAGTGCTAAAGAAGCATCATGTAAGTCCCCATCACAAACACCAGGGCACAGCAGGATACACACACCATATCCTGCATCATCACACCCCCAAGGTACAGCTCCTTTATCCACTCAGGCTGCACACACCCCATCTGCAGCCTCATTATTTGGTGTTGGGGTTACTGCAGCAGCCTCTTTCCCAGCTGGATGAGTGTACTCCAGCCCAGGTTCCTGACACTTTGCCCGTCACCCACACACATCAGCTCCCATTCCTTCATTCACTCCTTTCACCCCGGGGCACTTGCACACCCCACATCAGCATTTTCAACAACCTCACCCTTCCTTTTGCCTTCATTATCTGCACAATTCCCCTTGGCCTCCAGTCATATGCTGGTGTCAGCCTGCATCTGCCCAAGTTGCCAAGGGAATTGCCTTTTTGTCCTGAGGCTCCCAGATCTTAGGAAAAGATCCTTGTAAACACACTCCATGTACTGCAGCTTTCTTCTACATCTTCCCTGAAACCAGCTGACAAAACAGAACAAAAGAATCCATTAGGCTGAAAAAGACCTCTGAGATCATCAAGTCCAACCTATGACCGAACACCACCACATCAACCAGACCATGGCACTGAGTTCAGTCTTTCCTAAAACACCTCCAGGGACTCCATCGCCTCCCTGGGCAGCCCATTCCAGTATCTAATCAGCCTCTCTGTGTAAAGATTCTTCCTAATGTCCAATCTGAACTTCCTCTGGTGCAACTTAGGCTTTTGTCCTCTTGCTGCTTGCCTGGAAGAAAAGACCAAACCCCACCTGGCTACAAGCTCTCTTCAGGCAGTCATAGAGTGGCAAGGCCTGAGCCTCCTTTTCTCCAGGCTAAACACCCCCAGCTTCCTCAGCTGCTCCTCACAGAACATGTGCTCCAGACATTTCACCATCTTTGTTGCCCTTCTCTGGACTTGCTTCAGCTCCTCAATGTCCTTCCTAAACTGAGGGGCCCAGAACTGGACACAGCACTCGAGGTGTGACCTCACCAGTGCCCGGTACAGGGGACAATCCCTGCCCTGCTCGCCACACTATCCTGATCCAGGCCAGGATGCCACTGAGCACCGGGGCACAGGCTGGCTCACTGGATCCACCGGGAGCTGCTCTCTCAAGCACAGCGTCACGGCCCCGTCATCTCCTCATGCTCCCTGTTTTAGTCTACAGGCTGCCTGGGCTTTCCTGGCAGAACAGCATCCCTCCTCACACCTCACGGCCAGGATTGCTCATGGCTGCCCCAATGCACGCACTGTGAGCCCCGTGGGCAGCAGCAGAGCAGCCCCTGTTCCCGTGAGTCACGGTGACTAATTTCCTACTGCCCTCCACCGCTGCACAAAGCCGATTGTCCGGCCGGGGTCCTGCCCACTCGGCGCGGGCTCCCAACCCTGCCCCTGCCTCGCTACATTGTTCAAGGTCTTCCTCTCTGCTCAGACCATCCTCTCACCCCTGATTACACCACTCTTCCTCTTCCCACAGGCCACCGACTTCACATTTAGGGGAAAGGCAAAGCAAAGGTGTAATAAGCCTGTAACACCCCACATATGAGACCGGTATAAATTTTCTAAGTAGCTTTGGTCACCCAAAGTTATAATGGGACGGTATTTTCACATGTGGCTCACCATCCACATTCTGCAGACAGCATCCAGGAATCCAAGACCTCAAGGCTTAGAAAATAGACCCCAATGCAGCATACAAAACAAAACATCAAAATAAACCTACTGCCAAAGCAGAGACAAGTCACAAAGCAACATGTGGAAGAGCTTCCAGAGAGGGTGTAAAAACTAATTGGTGGATCTTTCCAAGATCCAATCATACACAGACAGTACAAGCAGTTGTGCTGGCTGTCAAATGGAACTATATTTAAAATTACAGTGTTTCAAGATCCCGATGAAAATGCTGGCACCTTAGGGAAACTTCTAAAACAAGCTAATTTTAAAATTGCAGCTTGTAAGAAAGATCAACTTGGATCTAAGTGTAGGAAAGGAAGTAATTTGCATGCAGCTCATGCTGGAATGGCAGCAGCAGCAGCTGTAACTGTGTACACAGAACTTACACCTGAGCCCTGCTGGACTGGTGTTTGAATGTGCCAAAAAACTCACTGGCAAAACAAATTACTGTGTCCAGCTTTAAAGCTGTAATTTAAGAACAGAATACACAAATGTTTCTGCTGATGTAGAAAAAAAAGACTAAGAGCTGCAGCCAGCATAACCGTAAAACTTCTGAAGATTGCCAGTTGAAGAAAAGTAGAAAAACCCAAACAAACAAACAAATCAGTGCATACTGGAAGAAGACAATATTCAGAATTACACACAGGACTGATTTGACTGACTCCTCTCTGAGCAGCTCAGAACATACACAAAAGATACAAATGGATAGAAGACATCTCATGACATCCTTACTATTCCAAGCAAGTCCCATTTTTGCCCTCAAGCATTTGCATTTCTCCAGACCCAAACTGACTCACCTCAATCCATCTGCTCTAGATCTAGTGAAAACAAATGTGTGATGCAAATCCTTCACAGCAGGGCCCCAACTACACAACGCATACACACACACATTTGTTTTTCTCATTGTATTTAAGGTTAATTATTTATTTTTATGGAAGGATCGAAGGTCACTTCTAGGCAGAGTAACAAGAAATCACTCCCTTTAACAACCAAACGTATTTTCCATAGGAACTTCACTGCAATGTGATGGCTCCACCTTATACTGGATTACACAAACCAAAGACACATTGCCAGTAACTTTTCTTATTGAGAAGGGAAGAGTTCAGCGGGCTACAACACTGCCATTCTCACAAAACAAATGGGTTTTTATCTTTTTTTTAAAAACCAGCAGTTATACTAAATTATGAAGTTATTTTTCTAACGTCACAGGTCTCTATTAACCTGTTGATCTCCAAGCATCACCTCTCCATTTTACAGGAGTGCTGTATATTCCTCACAATGATGACAAACACTTCATTGTGAAACATCTCCTCGGGACAACACAGCCCTATCTCTATCGTACAGGAACTTCTATTTTGCTGTCCTGCCTGCCCTTTTAAACCATGTGGGGCTAGTGCCACCCTGCACACCTTTTCTCCCCAGCAGGACCAAGAGTTACACTTTTTGTGGCAAATGCTGAATGTGGTGTCAATGTAAAAATACCCTCTACTCCCTCCTGTGTCTCCTGAAAACTAATTCTTGGTGGCCACAGGAGAAGGTGGCAACCTCATTTCAGACTTGCTGCACTCCACCTGACACCTCCCACAGGAGCCTTTATGCCACAGACAGAACTGCACAAACACACAAAGCCTTGCTTTTCTGGATGACACTACCAGCCCACCAGCACACTGGGAGTTTCTTTAGCCATTTCATTCAGCCCAGCACCTGAGGACCACAAGAGGTTGCAGATATTTCCAGCTCGGGTTCACAGCCAGGTCTGGCGTCTCGCCCAAATCCTGCCCCGCGGTCACTTCTGGCCGAGTTCTGCTCTATCTCACAGCTCCATCATCCCAGCAGAAGAAAAAGAGAAGAGGAACAGGCTGCTTGCAGCACGCTGCCAGGTCCGGACCCTCATTACATAATGCTAAAAATAAAGTCCATGAGGGACCCGCCACGCTTGGAAATGCCACCCACAGCAGGGCCAGTGTCGCTGGTGGAGTTAATCCCACAAAAGGCGCAAACCTCGCCTAATTGCTGCTGCCCACGCAGCCCCAGCACCGAGCACAAGGAGCCACAGTCTCCAATGTCAACAGGTGTTGCGTTCTGATTCAAAATATTTATTTAGCCAGATTCCTGCTATTATTCTCAGGCCAAGACGGTCCCATAAAGCAGGGCCAAGACGGGACTGGATTCAGCGAGCTGCCTGAGAGCTCTTTTAAGAGCACAAACACTACTTCAGCGTATAAGCTAAGGAAAGAATGGCACAGTTGGAGCCTCTTGACTAATTCTCCTGTTTATATCCAAATAAGAGGGCACTGTGGAACTTCTCTCTCCCCTTGGCAAGCTGTGAATTTCACTTGGACGCAGCCAACCCCTATAGACGGGACCTTGTGGCTACCCCACAAAAGATTTTGGCCAGAGAGGGTAGCAAGGACATGCGGTTGAAAGCGGACCAGAAGCACAACAAGGGTTTGTGCACTGACATCTCGGCGAGGACGGAGCGCCTGCCTGGGCAGAATGAGAATCAGCCTGCCCGGGCTCCGGGACGGGTCCGCGCCAGCTCCCGCGGGACGGGGGTGGCGGGGCCCGCAGAGACAGCGATGTGCGGGCAAAACGCGACTTACAGGGCCCAGCAGAGCCCCGAGAGCGATTCCCGTGCGCCCCAGAGGCGGCCGCCCCAGGCAGGTCCCAGCCCGCGGTGTCAGCGCCCGGCGGGACCGCCCGCGCCGGGCCCCGACCCCTCGCCCCCCGCTTGCCTTGAGCTGCGACTTGGAGACCTTCCCGCTGCGGTCCAGGTCGAGGGCGGTGAAGGCGTGCCAGATGGACTTGAGCAGCTCCTCCTTGAGCCCCACCATGGCCGGCCCGCTCCCGGCCCGCGCCCGCCGCCGCTGTGTCCCGGCCTGCGCGGCCCCGGGGGCGCGGCCCGGCCCGGCCCGGCCCCTCAGCGCCGCCCCGGCAGCCGCGTCCCGCCCCGGCAGCCCTTCACACCGCCCGGGCAGCCGCGTCCCGCCCCGGAGCGCCCTCACACCGCCCCGGAGCCCTTCACACCGCCCGGGCAGCCGCGTCCCGCCCCGGAGCGCCCTCACGCCGCCCCGGCAACCCTTCACACGGCCCCGGAGCGCCCTCACACCGCCCCGGCAGTCGCGTCCCGCCCCGGAGCCCTTCACACCGCCCCGGCAGTCGCGTCCCGCTCCGGAGCCCTTCACACTACCCCGGAGCCTCTCACACCGTCCCAGCGCCCCTCACGCCGCCCCGGCAGCCCCTCACACCTCCCCGGCGCCCCTCACACCGTCCCGGAGCTCCCTCACACCGCCCCGGAGCTCCCTCACACCGCCCGCAGCCCCTCACACCTCCTTGGAGCCCCTCACACCTCCCCGGAGCTCCCTCACACCTCCCCGGCGCCCCTCACGCCGCCCCGGAGCCCCTCACACCTCCCCGGAGCTCCCTCACACCGCCCCGGCAGTCGCGTCCCGCCCCGGAGCCCTTCACACCGCCCCGGCAGTCGCGTCCCGCTCCGGAGCCCTTCACACTACCCCGGAGCCTCTCACACCGTCCCAGCGCCCCTCACGCCGCCCCGGCAGCCCCTCACACCGTCCCAGAGCCCCTCACACAGCCCCGGAGCTCCCTCACACTTCCCCGGAGCCCTTCACACCGCCCCGGAGCCCCTCACACCTCCCCGGCGCCCCTCACACCTCCTCGGAGCCCCTCACACCGCCCCGGAGCTCCCTCACACCGCCCCGGCGCCCCTCACACCGCCCCGGAGCCCCTCACACCGCCCGCAGCCCCTCACACCGCCCCGGAGCTCCCTCACACCGCCCGCAGCCCCTCACACCGCCCCGGAGCCCCTCACACCGTCCCGGAGCCCCTCACACCGTCCCGGAGCCCCTCACACCGCCCCGGAGCCCCTCACACCGCCCGCAGCCACTCACACCGCCCCGGAGCCCCTCACACCTCCCCGGAGCCCTTCACACCGCCCGCAGCCCCTCACACCGCCCCGGAGCCCCTCACACCGCCCCGGAGCCCTTCACACCGCCCCGGAGCCATATATATCAGTGAGCCTGATACTTTTCTATCTTTGCAAATAATTCCCCCCTAGAAAATTACGGGTGTTTGAAGAACAGGAATACAGTTGAGTCTGTGAATGGAATTTATTAATAAAGTCTCAGGTCCAGTGTTCCCAGCAGGATATACACCTCACACTGAGGAGAGCAGCTTTCCTCTTGGAAAGCTCCTTGTTTCCTCTTGTTTCTGGCCCAAAAGCAGCTTGGAAGGAAGGCTGCCCACAGCTGGAGAGAGTGCAGTGCAGTCCCAGTGCAGGGGGAGCTAAAAACCTCCATTTCCTCCAGAGCAGAAGCCAGACAAAATGTGAACGAGAGGAGAGAGTTGTGTTCTTGGAAGTTTTTTTGGTGTTTGGGGTAGGTTTTTTGTGTTAAGTCCTCTTTAATGCTGTGGGTTGGGAATAAGCACTGGTGAGGGCAGCAGCTGTGCAAGGACTTCAACTGAGATTATTAAAACAAAATATACTTATGCATCATTTCTTCTGCATGTTGTAGGAAAAGCAAATTATTATTTATGATGTATTTGCTGTGATCTTAATGGTCCTTTTTCCATGTATGAAGTCCCTGTTTTTTTTGGCTAAATGGTGTGTTGGTTGGTCTGCTTAGCCAAAAATACCTCTTCAGACCAGCTTTGGGGAGAGGTGTGGAATGGCCTTTTTGTACATCTGTTTTCTTCATTTCAGTCTGAACAGCAAACACCATAAACCATGTCAGCAACACAGCCAGGATCCAAACCCCAAATGCACTGAAGCCCTAGGCCCAAACAGGAGCCACGCACTGAAAGCATCTCTGCGAGCTTATTTTGCAGAAAAGGACAACGAGGGAGAAGAAGTGAGGGATGATGGGCATGGTCTCAGAAGGTACAAAACTCTCTAACCCTTACTGACTGACAGAGGCTGAGAAATAAAACTTCTGCATGCACTATTTCCTGCAATTGATAGAAAAGCTCACACTTTTCTGTTTGTAACCCACATACATTGCTTGAAACTGTCATTCACAAAACACAGCCCATGATCACTTGAAGGTTTTATTTTAATGGATTTCACACAGAACCATTAAGATCCCAAGCTCAAGACAGATGATAAACAGCAGGGGAAAAGAATTAGTTTTTGCCCAATTTTAGTCTTCAGTCAATTGCATCATCAGAACAGAAATAGCACTCTAAGTGCTAAGGTACAGTTTGACAAGTGTTTTATACCAGGTGGTGCTGGTTTATTGTGATTCCAGTAAGAAAGGTACTCAGATTCTAAAGTGTCACTTAAAATACCATTTATTGCAGCCAACATTATAACAGTGCAGATAGCCTTACATTCCTTTAGGAGCCCTGGGCTGTCCAGCATCCACCTGGTGCAGCATGTCACACAGATCCTGCCCATGGAAAATTTACACCATTTTGGTCATTCAAGTTATTGCAGGATTTTTGTACAAGGAAAAAGCTCCATACATTGTCTCTAGGGTCAAACATAAAGGATGTTCACACCAGAACCCATTGCTGCCATTTTCAGACAAAGTGCAGGGCCAGGAGCAGGGCAGATGAGCAGAGTCCACTGTAGAAGTAATTCTAATTCTCAGAGATGATAGATCATAAGATTGGTTTTCTGTATTGATGAAGACTACAATCATCCACAGATATCTGGTAATTTTTATTCTTTAGAGGTATCTTTTAGAGATGTTATAGTCTCCCAGTAGCACAGTCAATTGCCAAACACAACCTGCCTTATTCATTGAGCATACCCTGAGAGCCTTTGTCCCCCTCCTTTTTCCTAACCTTTTGCTCTATAATTTATTCACATTTGGAATCCACAAATAATTATTATGCTCTTTCCTCCAGATGGATACTCTGAACTACATTATTAACATAAAAAATATTTTTATTAAATTTCCTAATTAATCTGATTTGCTAACATTATAGCTGTTACTATAACTAGAAACATGTCATCTTAAAATACATTAGCATTTTTTCAATTAGAACACAGCTATTCCAGTTAATAAGGAAAGAGTCAACTTTTATATATGCAGATAAGTTGGTAGCTGAGCACCCACAAGGTCACCAGTAAACACAGAACTTTCCTTATGAAAGTGCATTAAAAAGTTAAATTCTGTGAAAAGTTACTGAAGAAAAGCAATTGGTGTAGTTCACACATTAATCTTTTAATGGCAGGGACTTAATCTCTGCTTTCAACAGAAGTTCAGTGATTTTTCGGCTGTTTAGATTTTTGGTAAAAACAACAGAGTGGAAAAACAAAATCAAAACAAAATTGTAGAAAACAAATTGTAGAAAACAAATTGTAGAAAACAACAAAACCCCACCACACCTACACATATAAAAAACAAGCAATCAACCAACAACAAAAAAACAACCACACAAAAAAAAAAACTTCCACAAAAAAGCCTCACTAAAACCCTGTGTGTTGCCTTTCATTTTCTCTTCATTCTTTTTGCTGGCTTCTGTTATTCCTGATTTAAATGACATGCTAAAATCCTTTGCCAGAATAGGATTTGTTTTCCGCTTAGAACATGAATAGTCCCATTTAGGTCACTAGGTTAGCAGTCCATGCTTAAATGTTTCATTAAAATGACTGGTTTATACAAGTCTCAGCTGCTCCAGCACTTGGGAGGTTAATCAAGAGGATCATGCATAAACCTAGTACATGATTTTATATACCCATATTTAAATCCTCATTGTTTTTATAGGACTGAACTAACTGAGCAAAAACAATTAAAGTGAAGTTCATATCCAGACAAGCTTGCTGTGGAAGCTTGCTGGAAAAAACCTTTGTTTTTTATGCTTACCCAAAATAGCTTTAACAAAGTTACAGGACTAACTGCATCCACACCCAAAGTGTGAGTTATTTTAAGCAACCCTTCTATTCTGATATGCTAATCTGGATTTTTGCTTATCAAAGACTTTACATTCTGAGCCTTTGAAGATGGGATTGACAGGTAATCCATTAAACATTAATTAACAGCAATCCCACTTAACCAAGAAACCCTTGATAGCACTACATAAACTCTAAATTGCTTGTGTGGTACAAAAGCAAGTTCTGATGCAACTTCACATACTTCTGCTTTTCCTGAAAGTTGTATGAGAGCTCAGCAACTTCATTTAAAATCCGTGCTTATTCTAATTTTGTTTCCTCACCACAGTTAAAAACATGACTGAGGGGAGGGAGAACTGGCTCTGTCTCACAGAGTGACTCACAGTTTCAGGAAGGAGCTTTAGTTAGACCCTGCTGAGGCTCAGCCTTGAGGGGTCAATCACTCTTCTCTTGGTCCTCTTTGCAGAAGCTTAATTACTCCTTGTTAGCCAAATAATAAGTATTTGTCAGGGAAGTTCTAACCAGAGGAAAGATTACGCACTTGAACCGTTACTAATTTTGTTTTATGCCACTGAGTCAGTTTAACTGACATCAAGGAAAGAATTCTGGCACTTCAGTTTTCTGCTCATTGTTAGCCCAGGGAAAATCTTCCCAACCTTGGCTAGAACAGTCGTTTTCATTCTCCACAGGAAAACTAAATGGAAGCAAACAGAAATTGAAGACCATTAAGCCAACTTTGCAGCAAAGTGTGTTTCCAATATCTGCCACTTCACAGAAATGTTTTGGGAGAAAATAAAACTGAAGCAGATGCTAGTGTTTATTATCAATGTGTTAGTTTCTGAATAGACTACTCCTGCCACAAAACATCTCAAGGAAACACTGGGGGAGAGTGTAAAAAGCAGTAAGTATATTTGACATAATAGCATGACCCAATCCTCAAGCCATCTGAGGAATTTGTCTTTTCTTTTAAAATACTTCAGTAGTTTTAGGTGAAACAGGAAGCAGCATTAGATGCTGAATCAGAATGGCAGTTTAGTCTCTCCTAAAAAAAAGGGGGGGGAATTTTCCATTCACTTCTAAGACTCAAAGCAATCTTTAAAGGGATTACAGCAAGGCATGCCTATTTCACTATAGTTCTCTAGTATTTATAGATGTGTTCAATACATGCATTTTTATTTAAACTTCAGAAAACAAACATAATGTAGGGGTAAAACATCACGTTACCACTCAGTTCCTCCTTGGTAACACACACCTTTCAGCAGACAACATGTTTCTCACCAAGTTACAGGATTCACCACAGAGAACAAAATACCCCAGACACCTTTACCTGCAGAGAGGAAGAGGAAACTCAGTCCCATGTGTGCTGCAGTAACTATCTGATACCATCTTTTGGGATGGAAACTGGAAAGACAAAGAGCCAATGGAAAAAGCCATTTAAGCAGGGTTAATGTAGAAGACAGTCAGTCAGAATCATAGAATCTTTAAGATGGGAAAAGAACTCCAGTGTGAGATCTCCTGTTTAACCCAGCACTGCCATGTCCACCACTAAACCATTTCCCTCAATGCCACAGCCACATGTGTTTTGACTTCCAGGGATGGTGGTTCCACTACTTCCCTAGGAAACCTGTTCCAACACCTAACGACCTTTTCAGTGAAGAAATTTTTCCTGATGTCCCATCTAAACCTCCCCTGGGGCAGCCTGGGGCCATGTCCTCTTGTCTACCAGTGTTACCTGGGAGAAGAGACTGATCCCCACCTGGCCACAGCCTCCTTTTAAGCGGTTGCAGAGAGCAATAGGGTCACCCCTGCGCCTCTTTTTCTCCAGGATAAACATCCCCAGCTCCCGCAGGACTGCTCCTCACAGGACTGGATACAGCTCTGGAGGTGAGGCCTCACCAGTGCCCAGCACAGGGGGCCAGTCCCTGCCCTGGCTCTGCTAGCCACACTGTTTATGACACAAGCCAGGATGCCCTTGGCCACCTGGGCACACTGTGGCTCATGTTCAGCCCCTGTTGACCAGCACCCCCAAGTCCTGCTCCCCTGAGCAGCTTTGCAGCTGCTCTGCCCACAGCCTGTAGAGCTGCCCGGGGTTGTTGTGACCCAAGGGCAGGAGCTGTCACTTCATCTTGTTCAACCTTCTCCAGTGGCCTTGGCCCATCACTCCAGCCTTGGCTCAATGTCTGCAACATCAAAAGGAGTTTAAAATCCCATGTGCTAAGGCATGGATCAAATATATGGGGAGATTCTGCCCTGAACATCTTAACACTTAAGCAGATGAGAATGAAAAGAGGCTTCAGAGGCAGAAACATCATCTAAGGTTGGTGAGACTACTAAATTGGGAATAGCAGGTGTTTCTCCTGAACCCCTGTCCCTATTCTGGAAAACTTTGCTTAAAATACTTTCATTAATGCTGCCTTGTGTGTTTGTAAATCAATAGATGAACAGGATCTTCTCCATCAGGATACAGGCTGAACACAGAATCTTCCTGTGCATAAATTCAGCAACACCAGCAGGTTTTATGTCTGTTAGCCCACTTGTCTGGCACCAGCCTGAGGGATACACAGAAGATCATTAATCAGAGTCAGACCACTTAGTCTGCTTTCATCTTGAGTCAAACAGAAATCAGTTTAGACCAGCATGGTAATTCAGATGTCATGCTAAATGCTCATATTGTGTATTGCAAGGCTGTCAAATGATGGCAAAAGGAAGATCTTTGAAACCAATGCTTCAGATTTTCAAGATTATCCAGAATCTCAAGTTCATTTTTAGGCGTGCACAACCTCAGATCTCTGTGCAACATGTTAAACAATAATAAATTACTTCCTGTTTAATTAGGCACAGCAATATTCTCTCCTTGGGGCACCTCCCTTTCCCCTAGCACAGTCCCATTATACTTTGGGAAGATAGAATCTTCATCCAATTCCAACTCTCAGACAGAAGCAGGACCTCTGTTTCCTGAGAGCTGTCCTGCCCAATTTCCTCCTGCTTTCTCTATGCCATGTTTCTGGAGCTGAGAACATTCTGTCAGCTCAGTAGTGCTCCCTCAGAGGGCTCCAGGCTTCACTGGAGAGAGGGAGAGAGGGCTCTGCAGGCCACAGCCCTGATCTGGCTCTGCTGGCCACCTTTAGACCTCAAGGCCAGTTATAGCAGGGATATTTGTAGGTGGCACACACAGAGGTTCATTAAACATACACACATGTTACACACCAAACCACGTATACAGACACATTGTGAAGGTGCCTTTCTCAAGCCTACACAACCAAAGGGGTGAGTGGGGATGGACAAATTAAAGGATGCTTACCTGAGCTACTGCTGGCCAGGATGCTCAGTCTCTCCTACAGAACAAGACAACATCTTCTAACAATCAGGGTTGAGTGTCACACCAGCTCACAAACACTTCAAAGACAAAAATTCAGTGCACAGTTAACAATTTTGTCCAGCAGGTGTTGCTGGAGACTACAAACAGGCAAGGTCTAGCTGGCCAGCTTTTGGGAGAGTGTCAAACACACAGTGCTCCCCTGCCCCAGATCAGCAAGGACCAGGTGCCTAAGTATACTTGTATGCGTGAAACTTTTCAATGTTATAAAGTAATGCAAGATGTGACAATGAAATCCTATTTTGGAATATACAAGCAGTGCCTAACTCCATTTCTACGTGGAGGTAGAACTTGTCTGTGACTTCCAAAATAAGCCAACTCAACAGTAAGATTTCAGGTTCTACATTTTAGTAATTCAGATCCATTCCAGCTAATAGGGCAACAGGTTACTTGGAATCTGAAAAATGAACCCAACAAGAACTATAAAAAACCCTAGACAGCTGCTCTGTGGGGATACCTTACAAAAAACAAACAAACAAAAAACCCCAAAAATTACCTGCAATTGTATTTTGGCGGTAACAGCATAAACAGAATTTCATATAGTATTTGGACACCAGATGTGATTCAGTATTTTTTAAGTATGCAATTTAAGATTCAATTCAATGGTTTAGCCTGCAAATCCATCAGTATTTCTACAGACAACGGATTGGTTTGAATTGCAAGATGAATTATCCAAGCGGTGAATCAATCCTTGATACTTGAAATTCATTTGTCAGTGTTTTGTGTCTTTACAGGAAACAGTCTGCAGGAGCTTTAGTCCATCACACCACCTACTTTTTGGTCAGAAGATGCAGAAAGACTGAGCAAGAAGAAGCAGGTATTGTTGTCCAGTAATGCATTATGAGAAGATGGAGAAGACAAAGGAGTAGAGGAGGTATGATATGAAATACCTGCTTTCAAGTATTTTTACATTTACTTTTAGTTCTTCATGAAGTCTGATAAAAAAAAGTTAAGCTTTGGAAATTTAAGCTAGATGAATTCAGGAGAAATATGGTTAAACATTAAATGTAGCTATTTTGAAGAACACGTTTGCCACCCAACTCAAATGCTTGCTTCTTAAATTCAGATAAAGCCTTCCCCTTCAAGTGCTGAAGCTCATCTTGTTAAACCATGCTTGGCTGAATCTCAACTAATACCCAACTACATTTTTGCAAGAAGTGAGAAGCTTCTTCTTCCACTTGTGAAGGCAATTTGCTCAACTACAGACAAGTTGGCCCAAGTCTTGTTTTTACAATAATTTGTAAGCTACCAAAAATACTGTAGGATTGTTCCTATTAAGAAAAAGACACCTCCTTCAACATCAGTAAAAATAGATACCACTTCTTACTCAGTAAACATCTGAATCATGAATCATTGGATGCTGGGAATATTCATGGGAAGCATTAACACACACTTCCCAAATTCTCTGCTCCTTCCCACTAGCCATTGTTGCAGCCAGGATTCACTGCCTCACCATCTGCATCAGAAAGGCTCATGAAAACTTTAGATAAAATTTCACAATTCTCCCATAGAACCCATAGAACTTTAGAACCCTGAAATGCCTTTTAAAATACTCTCCTTGGCACACAGGAAAAAGTTAAAACGTCCAAAGTTACTCCAGTCCTATGGTTAAGCAGAGCACCCCTTCAATGGCACACAAAACTTTCACCAGCACTGGAATAGACCCACAGAATTCCTTATGTTGGAAAATACCCTTAAGATCATGGAATCCAACTGTTAACCCAGCACTGCCAAGTCCACCACTCCACTATGTCCCTAAGTGCCACATCCACACAGCTTTTAAATAAGCCCAGGGATGGTGACACCACCACTTCCCTGGGCACTGTTCCATTGCTTGACAACTGTTTCACTGAAGAAATGGTTCCTAATATCCCATCTAAAGCTCCCCTGGCACAACTTCAGGCTGTTTCCTCTTGTCCTATCTCTTGTTACTTGGGAAAAGAAGCTGACCCCCAGCTAGCTATAATCTCTCTTCAGGCAGTTGTTGAGAGTGATAAAGTTTCTCCTGAGCCTCTTTTTCTCCAGGCTGAACATCCCCAGCTCCCTCAGCTGCTCCTCACAGGATTTGTGCTCCAGACCCTTCCCCAGCTCTGTTGCCCTTCTCTGGACTGTCTCCAGCCCCTCAATGTCTGCCATGCAGTGAGGGGCCCAGTACAGGGGACAATTCCTGCCCTGCTCCTGCCAGACTCACTATTGGTGATCCAGGATGCCACCTTGGCCACTTGGCTCATGTCCAGCCCAGGTCCTTTTCCACCGGCCAGTTTTCCAGCCACTCCTCCCCCAGCCTGCAGCACTGCCTGGAGTTGTTGTGACCCAGGGGAAGGATCTGGCACTTGGCCTTGTTGAACCTCCTGCAGTTGTAGCCTCAGCCCATTGATGCTGCCTATCCAGATCCCTCTGCAGAACCTTCCTGCCCTCCAACAGATCAAGGGAACCTTTGGTGCTCTAATCCAGATCCCTGATAAAGACATTAAACAGGACTGGGCCGCACACCAATCCCTGAGGGACACCTGCTTCCTGCAGGATACAGCTCCATCCACCACCTCCCTGGGCCCAGCAATCCAGGCAATTCTTTACCCAGCCAGGAGCACAGCTCTCCAAGCCCTCAGCACGGCTTGTTTGCACAGCAATGCCTCTACTGATGTTCCAGGCCTCTGAAAATGCATCACAAGCAGCACAGAACTGTAACAGGTATAGCTAAGTTTTTTTACACTTTGGAGATAGAAAGGCTTAGTTCACTGATCACTCACCAATTGGTAACTCTGACTGTTTAGAAGTATGCTTAAAGGTCTCAATGTAGCTGAACATCATAACACTGCAACAAAATCATAAATTTTAAGTTGTCTCACAAGCAGACAGGGCTATCTTAAAAAGTAAAAACCTAAAGATATTCCAGCATATCAATTTTTACTGATAACTGCATATTCAGTTATCAGTAAAATATCACTATTAATATACCTTGAACCAACACTCTGAATTTCACTGTCATATGAGCAGAACTGAGAACTGTTATTTTCTGCTAATTGCAAAGCTGAATTTTATGGGTCCATTGAATTCACACAGCTTCTCTGAGTCACCTGCAGCTCTAATACAAGGTAGAAGCCTCCACACCAGACTGATCTATTAAGCCTTTATTTACTGTGTCTCTTCTTTACACGTGCCTCCATGCCTTAGAACATGCCATTATTGTATTCCTGAAATATTCCAACTCCTCCCACTGTTTTCCTCCCAGCCTCTAAACCTACAGCTCTCTTCCCATTCTCAGCAGTTCCTGCATTTTTTCCCTTACCTCAGACCCAGCTATTTCTTCACATAGTTTCTATTCCTCCACCATCACTCATGGGTTCCACTTCTTGCAGGGGTTTCATCATTTCTGAGGCTGCAGAGACAGACTGCTATGGACACTAAAACATGGACTAGGATCCTTCTCTCCTAACTATCAGCAAGTCTTATCTCACTCAGTCCCATTTTCATGAGAGGGAATCACAAGCATTAGGCATGAGTGGGAACCAGATCTCAGCAGGACTTGCCACAGCATATTCCCAACTCAGTATTTTATTTCTGTAACTATAAACTTAAATAACTGTTACACAACATTAAACAAACAGAACTTTTAACTTTAATATTCAAATTCAACACTAATAAGAACAAATAGAGCACAAAAGGGAAACATTGTTTTAAGTCAAATGAATGAAGAGACAAGCCAGTAATCAGAACAGTTCTTCTGTCAGCCTAGGGTCAATATCAGCACCGGCTCCATGGCCACATTCTGTTCCACATTTTGGAACTTCAAACTGAATAGTTTAAGCTGTGTCTGTTGGCACCCCAGACTGCAGTTCTGTATAGTACACTATAAGCATGATCAAACTTATGTACATAAACAATGAAAAACAACCTGAACACACTAAACAACTATTTACAAGTATTCCAACACAAAAAAAACCAAACATACATTAGCCTCAAGAACAGGCAACTGAAGAAAATATGAACATTCGGAGAACCTTATTAGAAAGAACAAAACATCAACAGCAAAGACATTAACAATTGCACTACACTAATACAGAGTCCAAAATATTAAATTGGTGCATTTTTTCACAATGCACTAGCTTTGAGAGAAAAATGCTGCCTTCACTAAAATGCAGCTTACATTTGTATCACTTAATTGCTTTAACAAGAAGCCTATTAACACAATAATGATTGTTTTAATGCTACAGTTTACAGCAAGGACATTGAACTAAAAATAGCAGCAGTTCCACACGGCACTTAATTCCACAGGTTCCTAAGCTGTGGTTTATGCAATGCCTACAAAGTGCTCCCAGTTGAATACACAAATAAAATTCACAACAAAAGTCTACCTGACATCAGGTACATTGACTGTAGGTGGCCTTAAAGCCTGTCTTTCAAAATTTATTCCCCCTCTGCTCCAAAAAAAACCCCAAAATAACAAAGAAAACCAAAAAAAAAAAAAAAAAAAAAAACCAACAAAAAAAAATTAACTATCAAAGTAAGGCCCCCTCCCTCCTTCTTAAAAGATTAGGGATATTGCTTCTTATTACAAGGCTGTAACACTACAAAGCAGCACACCACTATAGTGGTTAACCCTGGGACAACGTAACATCTAACAGTGTAACCGAAAGGCTTATGGAGTAACATCCAGGATCCTCTACAGACGGAGAGTAACCGAGTCCGTTCAATGGTTTGTACAGAATCAGCCATAGAGTACAAGGAAAAACCCAGAAGCAACAGCTATAAAACTGGTGATACTGATGGCAGGACAAGGAAGCAGGCAGAAGAGCAATGGCCACGTCTGCAGTTCCTCTGCACTCCCTGTCAGTAGATGGTGAGGCTCAGGGAGCGGTTCATCTTCTTGCCGATGAGCCGCGACGGGCGGTTCTGCGTCGTGGATCTCGTGGTCATTCTGTCCGTGAACAGCGCGCGCTCCTCGGCCGCAGCCTTCGCCATCTGGGCCTTCTTCAGCTCTCTGCAACACAGCAACAGCGTCACACCCAGCAGGATTCACACTCATCACAGCAACACACAGCAAACCAACTACAGCAGGTCACAGCTCGAGCCTTCAGGCCAATTTTAGGTCACACTCAGAACGTTATGATTCGCATCCACCTGTTTCCAACCAGAGGGCAGAGGTGGGATGCTCATTGAAAAGCAAGGGAAGGAAATAAAAAATTCACACTGCCCAGGTTCTGAAATCCAGCCTGTTACAAGCAGCTCAACACTTCAATTACCAGGGCACAGTAGGGCGTTTTTACTTCCTAGCGCAAGGCAGTGTTGAGTCAGAGTTCATTACTGAGGCTTGCCCAAAGGAAGCATATTCAGCCACACCTGATCTTCTGTGCGAGACTCAGGCACTTAGAAGAACACAGGTGTGGGTAACTGGCAACAGAGAGCTCAGGAAGCATCCTTTCCCTTTTGCATACCCACATCAAAAGCTTATCACCACCTCCATGTTTTTTGCCTAATAAAAATGGGAGCCTGCGAGGCAGAGTCACTGAAGGCAGCACAGGCCAGTGCTCCTGTGCAACATTCTGCCAACTTTCTGTTTCAGAGAATTACCAATAACCAAGCTGAGGACAAAATTAAATCAAACTCCAGATAAAACTATAAAATAGTCCAACTAAAGAGCACAGCTATCTTCATAGAGGTTTTCCCTACACACTGCTTTTCTCCTTTCTTCAAATACTGACACATGGCTAAGCCTCAGCCTTCCCCCATACTCCCTTCCTTCTATCTCAATCTCTCCATTAAAGAACTTTCTCTACTAATAAGAGCTAGCTAGTATTTATAATTTCACTTCACATCTGGCTGCAAAGCAAAATTAAATTTTACAAGCTTGCTGCATATTGATGCAGGTATATTCAATTTTAAGCTACATGTTTTAGTTTAATAAGCAATTCCAACTCTTGTAAGCGAAAGTATTATTCATTAACACCCGTGCCCCATCTAATCATCCCCACATTATCACTGTGCCAGTTCACTGAAAGAGAATGCAACCAACTTTCAGTCCTCTTCCTTGTGAACATCAGTCACAATACACACAGGTGTGCTTGCCCAACCACCACACCATTACCAGGAAATGGAGTTTTACAATATCCTTCCACTCTTCCCTAGAAGTCTTGACTTCTTGCCTAGAAGTCTTGAATTCTTCCTTCCTCTGAAGAGGGCAACACAGTAGAAAAGCTAAGTTGCCTTAAAAGGATTCTTTTCACTGAAGATAACTTACACAAAAAAGTGGTATTTTAAATGGTTCAAATGAAGAAACTTAAGAAAAAACAAACGCCAAAAAACCCCAAAAAAACAAACCCTCTCCCCCAAACTACCTGAAGTATCTTATGGAGCATTATGCCATACAACATTAAAAATTACTGTGACTAAATGTTCTTTTAAAATCATTCTTGGATTTACAAGGATGTATCTTTGTTGCCAGGCCAGAAGGAGTCTTCACAAAACACTAGCTTTGCCAGTCTTCTCTTTCAAGTGATGCAGAAGTATTTTGTCTTCATACAAGCAAGCAACTTACCACAGCAAATCTGCCCTTTAACAACCTGCACAAATCATCTGATTATTCTTTCAATGTAATTCATAATATTATGAAGATAACGAGCTAATCTAGTACATCTGGCTGTGGTCAGACTAGAAATGGCAAGCTAAGCAGGCAACAGTGGAGTGAACCTGATCATGAAATTAACATCTCCATTCGAGACAAACCACTCAAAAAGCAATCAGTGTTCTGTATTCCCTCATAAAAGCCTGCCTATGACACATAACGCATGCAAAGAGTATTGTAATGAAAGAGTCAGATGGCTGCTTATTAACTTACTAATTCTTTCCCTGAAACTTAAGCAGGAATCAGACTTTCCTAAAGGGAATCTCTTCTTCCAAGCTTTAATTCAGAGTGAGCGTTTGAGCCAGGGGTAGGACAAAATGACCTCCGGATACAAATGATTCTCTGGTGACCCAATAACACTGTCTGTGTACAGGTCAAATTAGTTCAATAACATTCCTTATGTGCCATTTCATTTAAGTTCAAAACAGGTCATTTCAGTAGTTTTCCAACATTTCAATGTACAAATGGCCTAGGAAAACAGACTCAAATCATACAGATGTGTAAACTAGGCTATACCTGTCACAAAAGTGTGCACTGTCCTGAAACAGTCGTTTATAGGCATAATGTTTTGTATGCCTTGAATACTAATAGTGCTGTTGAGACTCCCTTAGCATGTTCAAGCAGTTCTTTCCATGGAGAAAGTTCCTTTTAAAGTTCCATGACCCACTTTGTACTCTCAGGTATGCACACGCATACAGATTTGGGGATCTCACCCACAAACAAGGACACTCCTGTTTTATCATCCCATCACTCTCAGGTGAGAGCCTGTTAGAAATGAAGTCCTCTGGAAGGACCCCAAGGACCTACTTACTTCTGCAAGAGCGAGTTCTTGAATTTTTCAGCATTCAGCTCTATCCGGAGCTGCTCCGCGCTCTTTTTGGCGGCAGAGAGAAGCACTGAATGCTTCACCAGTGCCACGGCTGAAGGCCTTTTCTCAGGATCAGGATTAATCATAACCTTGAGAAAAAAAGAAAGCAAGGCATCCTTGTTAAGGCCAGCAAGACAATAAATTACACTTATCAGTGAGCCACTAGTACAGGAGTTCTTACTTTTAGTAAGTCTAGTAATTCTTGAGAAAGCACTTGTGGTAGTCTGGGCAGTTTCCCTTGCCGAATTTCGTGCCATTGGTCCCCATTAGTTGGAAGTGGCTCAGCCCCAGCAGCACAGACAACAGTCAGAGCCAGAGCAAAAATATCCGCTTTCGGCAAGTGAGTGTAGTTCTTGAAAAGAAAAAAAAAAAAAAGTCACCATTTTTTCCTAAAGGAAACAGCAGGCAGGCCTAACATCACTGTTTCCCACAAACAGAGCAGTTACCTCTTGTAGGACTTCATTTGCAAGGAAACGGCTGTCACCTTCTTCCACCTGAGGACTAGAGACTCGAGTTACGTGGCCCAGGTCACCTGCAAGGAGAAAAGAAAGTTACTTTTCAGAAGACAACGAGATGATACAATTCTTTTGCACACAAGTATGATGTTTCTCACCTATTTTAAATATGACTCTATCAGATGACCAGTCATCATCATCGCCTTCCTCTAGAGTTATACTTGGGACTGATGTTCTAGATATGAAAATGTTACCTGAAAAAGAGCAGAATTGTTAAAAGAAATATTTCTTTACAATTTCTACTTGACCTACTTTCACTACAGTTTGCTTTAGCTACACATGAGTTTTACTTGTATATAAATCCTGTTCAAAGAGTGAGAATCTA
This sequence comes from Oenanthe melanoleuca, assembly GCF_029582105.1. NCBI lineage: Eukaryota > Metazoa > Chordata > Aves > Passeriformes > Muscicapidae > Oenanthe > Oenanthe melanoleuca. The sequence goes on from NC_079339.1 coordinate 11,006,852, forward strand.
TAACTGACTTGCCGTGGCCCCTCTGCTGGGAAGGCAGCCAAGTGTTATGCAAGTAGAGTCAATTACACAAAAAGGACCCAAGATAAACTCAACAGTTTAGGCCTGCTGGCCAATTTTATAACTGACATCTTTGTGCTCCTATTCAGAACTTCAGGGAAGAATTTACAGTTAGTAAGGCGTGGCTAACTGTTCATTTTTCTACAGCAGATTAAATGAACTGAGCAAGCTGTCAATAGAGAATAGAGTAGTTACAAACTTACTAGGTTTGATATCCATGTGTACCAGGGACATTGAATGAATGTACTTTAAACCTCGAGCTACTTGAAGCAGCAGGTCCTTCAGTTCTGGTTCAGTAAAGTAACGCATATTTCTGTAATTTTCACTAATGGCATCCGCTAAACTGCCACCTGAAACAGCATTAAAAAAACAAGGTATTTTTTTACATCAAACAGCTGACAAAGTAACAACAAATAGCTCCCAAATTAAGTGAATATATCACAAAGAACTTGCTGGCAAAATGCAGTAAGTGTAAAATATAGTGCTGTATCCTCTTTTTAGCCATATAATAAACAATATAATAAGATTCCTTTCTCCTGTAGTTGCTGCACAAACTAACAGGATACCAACACAAGGCAAAGGGCTCGCTCTTCCAAATCTCTCTCAGGATATCAACAGCAACAAAATGCTTCAGAAATCAGGTTGAATCTCCCTTTTTAATGGAAACTCTAGCAATTTCCTCTAGTCCAGTGTGTATACTGTACAGAAGAAACAGTTCTGCTCACAAACGTCTCACAGTACTTCAAGTATGCTTGAACATGCATGACTTGGTCTGCAACTTTCTAGTTGTTGCTTCATCCATCTGATATGCCTTTTCCAGAAAGGAATAACAGTCATTTGAGAGAAAGACAGCATAAGCTATGAGTAGGGCAATCAATTCCTAACTAGTGCTAAGAGCTGGTAGATATCTGTATGTCTTCTTTACTTACCATTGCAATATTCATTCTGTATAAGCATGTGATCATCTTCTGCCCATGCAGAGTAGTACCTTACTACATGAGAATGCTGTCCCAGAACTGCATGTGCATAGACCTCTCTTAAAGCATTCTGCCTGTTAGTCAAAAGAAACAACAGTACATATGAGTATTATGAGGTGAAATTAGTATAATTTCTTATTACAGTAAGTATTTCTAATTGAAATCTCACTATTCAATTTTGTGCCACCCTAAGCTGGATTTGTACTTATGTCCAAAAAGCAAAAATAATTGACATTATATTAAAAGACTTAATGTATGGAACATCAAAAATCCAGGTTTGGCATGGGAGCCACACTTCCATTACCAACCAGTGGCAATAGCAAATTTTGAGATGCACGACTGAAGTTTTAGGGAAAAAATAAAAGTGCTCATAAGCCAAGGATTTGACTGAACTCAACATTCCCTAAATTTTAAGTCTGGTATGCAATTTTGTGCAACTCAGACTTGTGGAGTTTTATATTATAACTATCTGAACACACTATTGCGTGCTCAAATAAACTATTTGAACAACTATTCCCCACACAATTTTGAAGTGTGGGGAAAAGTCCTGAATCACAGGCTCATTCACAAATGCCAAAAAATACTCCCAAACTGACTTAACTCTGCATGTCACTCAAACTGACAAGGATGAGGACCCATTTGGGAATAGTGCCTTCCTTTTACCTCTCAAAGAATTCCTTTGCAAGGAAGCATTATTCTGACTTGGAGAATAATCTGTTTCCACACAGAATACTGGGACAAACATCTGGCAGGAGAGAGGCCAATCAGCCTTTTCTCCCCAGTACTGCATAGTACCCGGGTGGTGAGTGTGGAAGAAAAAAATTAGGTGGCTTCAAAATTTTATCTAATTTACATGTAATTCATGATTTTTTTTATACTTTCCTCTTAAATGCCTTCTCTAGACACCAACACAAAGAGCCATGTGAAGAAGAAACACCAAGACCTGTAAGTTTTAAGAGCAGGAAGTACTCACTCATCCACTGAGCCAGCCAAGGGTTTCTTGGAGCGTTTTATTGCATAGATGCAGCCATCCAGCCTCTTCACACACTTAAACACGGAGCCAAATTCACCTGATCCAATCTTCTCCAGTTCATGGAATTCGGTTGCATACCGTGACTTCATGTTACTTTCTGTTATTGTTATCCTCTGCAAAGATTACCAAAGAAAATATTTAGATCTGCAGATACACAAACTGCTAAAATACATATGAAGGTTTAAATATTAAGTACCTTAGCAGGTCTCATGGTTTCCTCTTCAGGCTCTCCATCGCTTGGTTCCATGTCCTCTCCACAAGAGCTGAAATTCACACCACAAATAAGTAAGTAAACTTAAAACTGAAGCCCAGAAGCTGTTGAATTTTTTTTTCGATATCTAATTCTCCTATTCTATCTAATTTTAGTTAGCTAATTGAACATTAGACATCTGTAAACACAAACCCATAAAACTGCCATGCAAATATCTTTGTCATTTCTTTCTTCATGTTTCACGCTTGTATTTAATGCATTTTTCCCTCCTTAAAAAAGACTGTGCATGGCGCATTCCTTGAGAGAAAAAAGACCAGATCACTGCCTAGTCTATCCTCTCTGTACAGTAATTAAAAGATCTAGTGCTAAATGATTATTTTATGATTTCATGCATCTTGAAGCACATACTTTAAGAGCTGTATTATACATTGTAAACAATCCGCATGCAAAAATACTTTATTTTGGAAGCAATCTTTAACAAAATGTTTGCAGCCAAAAGTGGTTCTAAATACAAGCTTAACAAAGGAATGCCACAAGTCACTCACTCATTCCAGTGTATCCTCTTCCTCCGGCGACATTTGCCTTCAGAGTTGTGAAGGAACATGGAATCGGGAGTGAAGGGATTGATGTTCACATGAGGTGTTTGTCTAAAATCTTCTTCTTGCTTCTCTGATTTCCCAACATTCATAAACAGTGAGCCCCCTCGAAGTTTGACTGAGCTGGAGCCTAAACCTTGTGCTTTAGAAAGCAAACTCTGTATTCAAAAAAACACCAAACCAAAACCAAAACAGTTATAGCCATTTATAGCCTTGATATTGCCTTAGACATTTAACAGTCAGGTCATGCCTGAAACCATCATTACAGTATTGTCTAATTAAAGTTAGCATCAGTTGTTTAAATACTTCCATTTCCACTAAAAAAAAATTCTAAGAAACCATTACGCTTTGTACTCTACGCAGTCCAAGCAAACAAGTATTAAAATTATTTTTTTAAAAGATAGGAAAGATGATGATGAGAGTAATCTTTTCCTGTCTTTTATAATTTCATCACCTAAACTTCTTGGATAAATCTTTGTCCATGAAATGAACACAGATGAAATTCGAGGACTGTACTGTATCACCATGATTTTTGTTTGCATGATGTGGAAGTTAGATCAGATACAAAATGGTCTTTGGGTTCTACAGATTTAGGTGACAATCTTAAAAAATTAGCAAATGCAACATTTAATATTGATGCACTGGTGCATTTTCCTGAGCCTACAAAAAATTGTTCAAGAACTGACAGCATGGCTGCACTGTCAGTTAAATACCCAAAATTGATCTTCTGGGTGGTAATTTGTCAGATCAGGCATTTTCCAGGAACATGATGAAAGCTCTCCCAGTTACACTGGGAAGTCTCCACCTGAGTCTCCTTCATCCTGGTGAGGATGCTGATGACTGGATCACAGGCAGGAGGATCACCTTATCCTAACAACAAAATAAAAATTTGACAGGACTAAAGCTTAAATCACCATAGGGAAGAATACTCAGTACATGGCAATCTCAACTGCAGTCCTCAAATCTGCACTAGATTTGCACCTGTGCTTCTCAGGACACAGTGGATACCTGAACCAACTGATTCTCCCCAAGATAACCTCCCCAAGATAACCTACGTAGAAGCTGGGCACCTAATTTAAGAATCCCACTGAACTGCTGAACTGCTTTGTTAAGAATTTGTTTTTAGTACCACACTGCACAAAACTTTTGTATCTCTGAAGCATCTGCTCCTGACAAGGCATAAAATCATCACCAATTTTATCTTTTACAAACTTGTACCACTGATTTTTTACCACTGAAACCTCACTGGAAATGGAAGCTGTAGAAAAACCAATTAAGAAGGAAGCCTTCCTCACACCTTAAGTCAGTTGTTTTCCATCTAGAGTCTATAGACCCCTGGGAGATTATCCCCGGGGATTATCCCAGGATTACTTCTAAAGGGCTATATGAAAAGTAATGAAGAAAGGAAGGCAATTATCACTAGATTTAAATCCACTATACGGGACTTTACACAGCGTCGAGTTCAAAAGTTGAAATGCCTTCCAAAAGTCTACTATTGACAGAGTTAAGAGCTACCCATCTCTCCCTCTAAACCTTGAACTCCATCAGTTTAGCAGCATGGACTGCTCAAACAGCCTTTCACGCTTGATGTAGGAGTGCAGATGCTGCACCAGCGCTGGCACACGACAGGATCACAGGATGATCAGGCTGCAGAAGCCGTCTGAGATCACCGAGCCCGGCCTGTGACCCAGCGCACGGCCCTGAGTGCCAGGGACAGCCCTTCCTTCAACACCCCCAGGCACGGTGACTCCGCCGCCTCCCAGGGCACGATGTCTGACCTCTCTTCCTGTGAAGAAATTCCTCCTAGGACGTGCCAGCTCACCGACACACACGCAGGATCACACCCCAAGTCGAGCTTTAACTTTCTGGCTACACCCCTACCAACACCCACTCAATCACTTACTTTAGGAGTTTCACCACTCTACGCTCGCACTTTTCAAACACGCCTTCCCCAAAACCCTGCCCAACCCAGGAAACTCTTTCGAAGTTCCTATACGATCACCCCATGCGCGGGCGGCTCGCCCCGTGTCCCGTCGGAGGCGGCGCCGCCCGGCCCAGCCCCGCCCCGCCCAGCCCGGCCCGGCCGGAGCCCCGGCGCGGAGCGAGCGGCGCCCCCGCCGTTACATAACGGGCCGGCCGGGCCCGCCCCGCCCCGGCTCACCTTGGGCGTGTGCGGCGTGTCGAACAGCCGCAGCTTGCGCAGCGTCTTGTGCGGCGGCGTGCCCGGGTAGTCGGGCAGCGGCGAGCCCGGCTCCTCGCCCCGCGCCCCCCGGTACCCGCCGGCCGCCGGGTGCGGCGGGGAGCGCTCGCAGCAGCGCCGGCCCTTGTGCGGGGCCAGCGGCGAGGGCGAGTCGAGCAGAAAGTAGGCTCCGGGCGACTTGACCGGCGAGGAGCCGAAGCCCTCCTCTTCCCACGAGTCCCCCTCGTCCGGCAGCGGCGCCGCCGCCGGCTCCATCTCCTCCTCCTCCTCCAGCAGGGGCGGGTCGCTCCGCGCCGGGGTGCGCGCGGCCGAGAGCGGCGAGTCCGCCTCCTGGAACGCCGAGTCCTCGCCGGTGCTGTTGGCGCTGCTGCTGCCGCAGCCTTCCTCCTCCTCCTCTTCCTCCTCCTCCTCGCAGTCGCTGTGGCCGCTCAGGAACAGCAGCTTCTGCCGGATCGGGGCCGCCGCCCGCCGGGCCGAGACGCGCCGCGGCGGCGCCGCCCGCTGCAGGCTGAGGAAGCTCATGGCGGCCGCTCCCGCTGCGCTGCCCGCGCTCCGCCCGCGTGCGCCGCCGGTTCCGCTCGCGCCGACCGAGAACGGCCCCGCCGCGCGCCGTTCGGACTCCGCGGCTTTCCCGCGACCGTTGGTCACGTGCGGCGCACGCCGGCCAATCGCGCCCGCCCACCGGGTTTGAAAACACGGCGCGCGGGGGCGGGGCCGCTTTGGCGCGAGCGGCGGGGCCGGGCCGGGCGGGGCCCCGCCCCCAGGCGGCCGCGCGGACGTGTCCGCCCGTGAGGCGCGCGCCCGCCGCCATTTTAGCCCCGGGGCGGCCCCGCCCGGGCGGCGGGAACTGCCCGCGGCCGGCGATCGGGTCAGCGTAACAACGATGATAGTAACAGCGCCTGGTGCGGCAGTTAAAGACGCCTTTTCCCTTTATTAAGGCAGCCAGGCGTGTCTGTGATCCCAGCGCTCGCTGCACGTGGTCTGAAGGGCAGCGCCGCAGCCCAGCGCAGCCCGGCTGTTCGCCGTGGGACGCTTCCAGACGGACTCGCTCCCACAGCACAGCCACGGGCCGCGGGTGCTGCTCAGCAGGTGTGTCCCCTACAGGTGCCACCACTCCGCCCCTTGGCTTCGTTTTCTCTCTGGGCACACCCAACCAATAAACCTGTCCCTCTCATCTGAACAAATCGCCTTTAGACGAGCCCTTGGGTAAGAAAGCACGTGGAAAATAGCGGTTTCCCCAGCCACAGGCCCCGAGGATCCCCAGGGCAGCCCGTGCTGCCGCAGGCTCTCAGGCACAGAGCAGAGGGTTCCCCCCGGGGCTGAGCGCGCTGGATGCTCTGGAGGCAGCGCTGCCTCGTGTGCCGCCCGTGGCTCACTCCTGCGGGACCAGAACCGCGGGCCCACTGCAATGTCCACTTCTGGCCATTGCTCCTTCTTCAGCCTCTTCTGTCTGAAAATACCTGTGTCTTTGCAGAGAGCTGTCCTGGCTTTAGGATAAGCTGTGAAGAGCCACAGGAACACACGTTTTGAGATTTGCATTTTGGAGAAAACTGAAAACAGATTTCAGAAAACTGAAAGTAGCCAACATAACCTATGAAAATGGAACAGAGATAAGGCTACATCAAGCCAAGTAAAAATGCACTTGGTGTGAAATAATTTAGAACCACAATAACATTCCATTAAAAATACTCATTTTTAAAAATGAGATGTCCTGTATAGCAAGTACTAACTGAAGCATTCAAGTTTTAGAACAGATGTTGTAAGAGAAGACTATTTAAAAATAGAATCTTCACCACCTTTCTCCATTCAAAACCCACAGAAGGAGATGCAAAGCAATTCTTATAAAATGACTCAAAACTTCCTAGCCACTCTCTGTGGCTTGCTTCAGTCACATATGAAGTTTCCTTTTCTTTGAAAAAGTTTAGACTGTAAGCTTTCAATAAAGGCCTCCCCCTGTAATGTCAAAACTTGCAATTTCCTTCCCAAACTCAACCTAATTTAACTCACACTTTCTGGAGTTTACAGACACAGGTATTTGGTGACAGCAAGTGACAAACTGAAGTTCAGAAGCCTTGTTATAATTGAGTTTAACCAATTAATTACTAATTGCTGGAACAGTTTAGTGGGACAAAATCAAGTGGAACAACTCAGAGTTTGTACAGAGAAGAAAGGATTTCTGAAGAGAAGACAGGAAAGAAAAAAAAGAGCAGAGAAATAAGGAAACAACAGAAACACACTGATTTTAAAAGAAAGTTTATTTCCAATCTGAAAGCAATTAAGAGAGGGAAGTACTGAATAAAGATGTAGCTAACAAAATGCACAGCTGCTGTGTCAGAGTTCTCTTTGCTGCAGTCTGACAGGACCATGAACAGTTGTGTTTTAGAGATGACTGTCCCCTGTGACACCTGTAATTAGCACGAGGAGCCCTAGGAGCAGCATAAAGAGCCCCACGGAGCCAATTCCCTCCCAGAGAGCACTTGAGCAGTGGACATCACCACAGGAGGAGGAAGCTGAGTGAGGAGGAGCTCTGCAGGCTTCCACTGTGCCACACTCTCCCAGCCAAATCATCCCAAATTCTCTGAAGCTGATTAAAGTGCACCTTTGTACTGCTACAGATCTTGCAGACTCAAGCCCTGGTTCTTCCAGTAGATGTAACAGCACACAAACTGATGTCTAGGCAGTGCCTGACTGATATTTCTACAAATTTGAGTGGTTTAATGGTTTTCAGGATATACATTTGCAAAATTGGCTTCTTTTCATTTTTATAATACTTGTTTTGAAAGTGCACTGAAGATTTTGCTACTAGAAATGTTTATCTGGAGCAGCACACACTCACAGGCAAACAGCTGCTTTTAACTAGGAGTTTTCAAGCTCAAGGGAACTATTGTTTCCAACTTTTGTGGGAAGCAGGGGAAGTCAAATAATGATGAATGGGGAAGAAGTAGAACAATGGCCAATTTGTCTGGCTGTCAGAACTGCCAGAGAAGTGGCATTGCCATCTTGTCAGGATTCCTGCACTTGCAAGCTCATCCGGAATCCTGCAAAACCACTTCCATCCAAGTGGAAGAGTTCTGCCAAAGTCTGGCTGAAACCCATTCTACATCAGCTAGCACAATTCACCTCATTATGAGAGTTCACCTTACCGTGAGAGGTGCAAATGGAGTGAAAGAGCAGAAGGGGAAGAAGGTCAAGTTGCTTTTATGAAGAACAGAAACACTACAGCCACCTGTGCCAAGGCCGTTGGTGAAGAACTGAGAGCAGAGAGATCTTTGCTGTTTTCCCAGCTTTTATCTTGGCTTTCAGCAGGTACCCAGGGACCAGTGTGCTTATCACCAGTGCCAGCAATGGCATTCCAGTGTTCACACCAGACTTGGCATATACAGGGACACCAGTCCCAGTGGGAATGTGCCAACTGGGAGATGTTGTGTCTGGGCCACTGGCAGCCTAAAGGTGAGCAGTTTAAAGATTATTTTATCTGGGGTTGTGCTGCTAACAGCTGCTGTTAGCTGGCAACCTCTTTCTCTTCAATTACAAGGTCCAGAGTTAAAGGAGTTTCCCATCAAAAATGGACTTTGTATATCCAAAGACATGCCAATAGCTGATGCTGCCAGTCCTTGTGCTCTTTTTTGTCTATAGTCTGCAGGCAGAGAGGACATTTCTCAGGGATTTATTCACCTAGAAATTCTAAATAATAACAGCAACAGAACAAGGTAGAGAATAGAAAGTGGAATTTGACAGCACCATGGTTTCTACAAAGTAAAGAAGAGCTTCAGGATCAAAAATCTCAGAATTTCAGGGAAGATCTGAAGGTACTCAGAAGTTAAAAGTACAGGTTGTGCCAAGCAGTCACATACAACTCAGTAATTCTCTGACTATGAGAGCACACACTCATGACAGTTTTCAGTGGCTCCCTTTTTTGCTTGTAAGTCTTCCTCTTAACACTTGAAATCCGCTTAACAAAAAAATGGCAAAACAATCTGAGAGTTGTATTCAGGTAAGAAATTTTCTCCAAAACATCTGAAAAGTGGAAGAGATAGAATAATTGACATGACTGAAACAGGTACTATTAGAATATCCCATTCCTCTGTTGAGGCCAAATTACAGTTATCAAAATAGAAAGATTTTGTACTAGTAATTAAAAACCTCACAATATCTAATGCAGAGAAACTAAGTAGTCACTACACTACTAAATTACCTCTATCCCTAACCTGTTTCCTTTTTCTCCTTCAAGGAACATGCACAACCATAAAAGAGCTACTGTGCCTTTTTTCAAATCTACTACTCTTCTTTTAACAATCTCTTATGTGCACCATTTAAGGTAAGACATTTTACAAACATTTTTAGGTATACAGATAAAAAGATTTTTAAAAAATCCACCTCTTAACTGTCTTGAATATACCTGTTTAAAAAGAAAAAGCAGCTAATCCCATCTGTCCCACAAACCATTTTTGCAGTTTCTGATTTTACAGTCATTACAACCTATATTCAAATCTGAATTAGCCCTACACCAAGGCAAAAACCCCACTGGAGATGTAGCTTTGGACCATTGTTGTGTCTCGAGGAGGTTTTTACATCCCTGTGGGGAGTGTTTCTGTTGTGCCAGCAGACCTGCCAGATGTTGGGAAGTCAGCCTCTTTCCCTCATCTTGCCCAAGATGCCTGTTCAGGAACCACTCAGCAAATTCTACAGAACCAATCAGTAACACGATGGAGAGTCTATAAGTCTCTTGAAAAAAAAAGCAAAAAGCAGCAGACAGTCAGCCTAAAGGCTGATGATGGATTTAAACCAAAGAAAGGGTAAAACACTGGGGGTTTAGACAACCACATAAGATACTTTTTACTTACAGGAGAAGTTTCACACAGTTACTTGTGCCCTGAAAGTGTAAATGGTTTGTCATTCCTGTGAGCAAAATGCTGCAAATAATTAAACAGAAAGTAATAATCCAAAGAAAAATCTCTTACTGTTTCAGAACCTGAGATGGATTGGATTTAAGGGGATCACATTTCCAGCAGAGATAAATACACAGACTGTGTTGGACCAAGGGCTCACTTGCTGATACAGGCTTCTATGTTTATTAGGATAATTAATATAGCCTTGTTATGTTTATTGGGATAATTGAAGTCTGCTTTGAATATAACCCTGAGTTAGAAAGTCTGGTATCACCCTGTTCCTGATAGGGTGAGGTGTCAGCCACTTAGTGCTAATGGTGATGGCCTAATGAGATTGTTAGATTTTCCTCTGGCCAAGTGAACTTCACCAGCAGAATGAAAAATAGAATCAAAGGAATGCCAAACTGATGGGGCATTTTACAATACACATAACAAGGAAAAATGCTGGCTTCTCTGCCTCAGTTTGAGTGCAGTTTACTACCTCCAACAAAAGAACTGAAAATGGCTCTTGATTTTTGTTTTGTTGTGGTAGGTGTCTATGCTTTAGAAGGTTTTTATCCATAGAGCACAGAATAATTTTGGGAAAATGTTGTTCAAATATATACTTTGCAAATAATGTAGGAGTACTTTATTATAAACAAGGGGCTGGAGTTTGATTTTTATGCATCTGCAAAGACAAGGCAATTTCCGTTTTTTCAAGACAAAAACGATTCATGCTGAATAAATACATCTTTTAAGGCTTTGTTTTAACTCTATGTTAATAACTGAATAGGACACAAGCTACCTGTCATTTCCAGTCTCTCAAAACCTTACTGCTTAAGAAAATAAGTTTGCATGCCACCCAAATATTAATGACATTTCACCTGTGCTGTTTGAAAATTACACAGAAAATTTGTTTTCATTCAATGACTAACTCAGAGTGAACAGAATAGGTTTGTTATAGGGCACTTCTGCATCTTGGTAAGGTGTAGAGTCAGACAAATCTCGGCAGCTCTAGAGCTGGAGTTGCCAGGTTCAGAAACATTTTCGATCAGATCCTTACTCCACACCATCTTTCCTTGGTGGCTAAATGCCGATTAAATGGCTCCTTGTCCTTGGAGAGAGCACAGCAGCGCAGAAGGATTTCTCTGCTCCAGCACAATCGTGGCAGAAAGCAGAGCAGCCATGGACAAATGGCATCAGTATGTGAGGGTGAGCAGGGCCAGGAGCTGGAGCAGAGCTCAGGAGGCTCAGCCTTCCCAGCTCAGCCTGCTGCCCTTGGGCTGAGCAGACACCACGTGCTGTCTCACACCCGGGATCGGCGGTATCGGTCAGCTGAGCTGGGTTCATCACACCGGCCGGGATGAGGCTGTTTACAGCAGGATTTACTCCTATGAAAACCATTAGCCCTTTAGGGTAAAAGCCATCCTGTTGTTATGCAGTGTGTCTGGCACAAGAGGTCATCAGCCTGGAGCACTGAAAATAATCACCTCTTTTACTATCAGAAGATAGCACTACTTTACTACAGTAAAGCAAAGCCCACCGTAGGGAAAAACCGGGGAAATACTTAACGGGGAAGAGATGACTTCGAAGTCTGGAAAGACTTCGGGCTTACTCCTTTATGGGGAGAATGGGTATGGGCCCAGAATTGAAATAGAAGAGAAAAATCGTGACTGCAAAAGTGGGAGTCAGTCTGTAAGAGGCAGTGATATCCTGAGCTGATTTATTTTACAGGGTTCACCTTTTAAAAGCTACTTCTTTCTAGTGTGCCAAAGCATTCCTTTTGAGACAATTTGCAAGAGAGGGGTAGAATCCGTGGGTAAAACATAGATTTCTACTGCCAAACACCCAGTCCTGGCATTTTATTTTCTTCCTCTCCCTGAAATTCTTTTTGCCAATTTTCCTACTTTTCTAACCCGATCTCGTCCTGTCTAAACTCCACTACAGGACCTTCCAATGCCAACATGCAGCATCAACAACCAAAACAGCTCCTTCCACTCCTGGCTGAAGGCAGACCTTGCAGCTAAGGCACACAATTACCTCAGCTTCTCTTTAAACACCAAGCAGTCTAAGTCAATCTACCTTATTTATTCAGTAAGTTTTCCTTTGTAGAGGTAGCTAGCAAAACATGGAAGCACCACCTTTGACCTGGGAGTTTTGCAAGAGTAACTGGTAAGGTAAGAGTCACAGAAGTAATTTTAAAAATACTACAGTTTTTCTGAATGAACACCTTGCAGCAAACCAACTTGTATGAAAGAGAAAGAATACTCACATTTGTACAGTGGTCAGGAAATGTCCTGGGAAATCGGAAGAAGTAAGAACTGAAGTTACTTCTTTGTTAAGTCAAATCCACCTTTCCAGCTACTGTTTCCAGAAACTATTAGCAATAAAATTTAAGAAAAAAAAAAAAAACCTTGAACATTCACGTCAAATGATACAACTTTAATTTCTAAAAGGTGATAAGTACTAAGAAACTGATCTAGTTGACAGGCAATTAATCCTCCTTGCATAGTACATTTATCTCCATGGGATATCAAGATTTACAACATTTCAGGAAAACTGGCACCTAAGTGAGCAAGCAACCTCAATCCTATACAAAAGTTACAGACAACCTAAATATTTCAAGTTTTACTTTGTAATTTATGCAGAGAATAGCCTTTGCTTTGTCCCCATCTATCCCACAGTACTGTATTCTCTCACTGCACTTTACAGCTTCTGTGTAGAAAACATAGAAGGTTGCAACCCACACTGATACAGTAATTCACAATAAATTGGCTCATTCTATTGAAACTTGGCCTTTCTGAGGTCAAATACCTCAAGGTACTTAGTTCTGGACTTTATTTTTTCATGTAGGATGTGCACCTCACAATACTTGGGATTCCTTAGTAAAGATTTTTGTCCAGAGGCTGTTCAGTCCTTCCCCTTGAGAAGGCAAAAGGTGAGGCTTCAGTTTCAGAAGTGCTCTTGACACTAATCTAAAATGAGCACTGAATCTTTCAGGAAGCCAAAAAATTTTAACTTGCTTAACCAGCTTGCTAACAAGACAAGAGTAAAAACACTTCTTCATATAAAAAAATTGAAAGTACATTTTGCTGTGTGTATCGACATATCTACAATGGACTTTTTCCTTTACAGAATGATAGCTGGAGAAGAGCATTGTACTTACATCATCATTAATCCCTTTTTTCTAGTAACTTGTGTCCTGATTTTCAAAAGCACTGATTATCAGCACATTCTAGGTACTGAATCGTAGCAGCAGGCACTCAGAACTGTTGAAAATAGACTATTTAGTACTTGTACTTTTGCTGCAAATGCACCATTTGAAAAAAGTTCTCTTGAAAGTGGGTAACTTCACCTTTTAGTGAAAAATCACTCCTGTAGTGTTTTAGAATGTCTGAAATAACTATTACCAGTATTTGCTTAATACACTACAGTGGATTACGATCAAAATTAATGTCAAAAAATTAAGTTTATGATAAATAAACTTTGGAAAAATTTATACAAGGCCGTAAATAAATAATTTGAACTTCAGTCTCAGTAAGAAGTAAAACAATACGTCACACGACAATATCATCCTATCTAAACAATACAATCTTGCTATATTTTATTGCATAATAATTTGAGAGTAACATCTTAAGTAAAATATGTAAAGAAACAAAATCATTAGATTTACTTTCTTTAATATGGAACAACCAGTTCTTTGTACATAATCCAATTTAAAGATAATATAATTAGCACTTCCAGCATTAACGGTCCGTATTTACAATGAATGAGATCGGGCAGATAATCTAAAGAGTATTCAAATCCGTATGAAACAAATCAAAATACGAAGATTTACAGTAGTAGGCTCAAAATCCAAGACTTTTCCATTAATGGAATGCAATTTCAAAAGGCTTTGTTGCCTTTATTACTTGTAAGGGTTCCTGAAATGGTTACTTAAACAGCTGAAATCTTCAGTAATGCCTTCATTATTTGTACATGACATGAAAAATTAAATCCAATACTTCTATTTTTTACTTGCTTGTAGACCAGTCTGAAATCTGATGAAAGGATAACAAGGAAGTTTACTATATAATCCTAATTCCATATTCCTGAACGCAACGGTTGGAAGTAGATGATGTCAGTCCATTCCAAGGGTTATGTACACAAAACTTAGCAAATGTTCTTCACTCTTGCATAAAATGTGTACACAGTATCAGTGAGTGGGGGACTTCAAAGTTTTTATGGGCTGTTGCTGGCATGGACCTTTGTTGGTTGAAAATAAAATACCTTCCACTCTATTGTTCTGGTAGCAGTTTTAGAAGTTAATCATCAATCCCTGGCGTTTCTCCCTGCTGTATTCTGGAGGCTATTCTAATGGCTTCTTCCAGAGACTGTTGTTCTCCAAGCTGAAATAAACACATTTAAACAGAAAGAAATCCAAAATGTTACACTTGCATAATAAATGCATCAAAAAAGATCTGAAAGCACAGATCTGGATATCAAACAATATTCAGCCTAAATGAGTGTGATCAGTATTGTCACACCTCACCTGGGTAATATAATATACCAGCAGCTATCTAATCAGCATGACAATTAAGATAGCTGCTGATAGGGGATTACACTGGGTTTCTATGTAACTACCAAATACATGTGCTTCAAAGAACTGCTGCATGATAAACACTTCATGACCCACAAAGTAGGTGATATTTTACTTGGCAGATATTACAAAGCTCAGACAAGGCTTGCAGAAGTCAGTGGCTGTTGCATTACATTTCATCACTGGTAAAGCAAACAAACATTTTCATTTTTCTTAACTCTGACTCTAGAAAGTCAGCTCTTTGGAATGCCACATGACATTAATTTATAGAAAAAGTGTACAGTACAAGACAACTTGACACAATTTTGGGAAAGAATCCATGGAGTTTTGTAGTATGTTCATGGGAACACTGAAGTCAACCTCAACCTTACAAAAAATGTAAAGCTGGCCTTTACCTATTGGCTCAGGAGAAACACATGAGAGTGTGAAAGGTAAAATCAAATTGTTTGGCCTAAAGGGACAATTCTAATTCTTGTTATTTTCACAGTCACTGCATATCACATTCTGGATCCACTAAAATCAAGACCTCTGTTTTCACCTAATTAGGGCTTCAGTATGCTACTGGCCAGGCTACTGGCTACTGGCTTTACAAGTACTTCAAATGGATTAATTCATTACTATTAAAGTACAAAAGAAAAGCCAATCAAACACTCAGAACTAATCAATATATTTTAATTTTTTAATTCTCTCTCTTCTATTTGTGTATTTTAAGTTTAATGAATGTAAAGGGACTTAAGTTAATGTTCCACAGCTGGTAACAGAAGAGGGGCTTGTGCAGAGAGTGCCTGTTTTCCTTTCATTCAAAGGACCCACTGCTGAGGGTGCACGCTACTTTTTTCTTGCTGTCATGCAAACAATTGCCTTCTGACCTGGTTTCTCTCACAGGCAGTTTTGATTAGTGCCAACTCAGCTCAAAAGAGAGGAGTTCACAATTCAGAGCTTCTCAACTTTCAACAGCATCTGACTTGCAAGTTTCATTTAACAAAGGGTAAAATAACAATCTCTTGTTTCTGCTTGAGGATATTAATACTATTCCTTTCAATTTGAGCTCCTAAGAGCTCTTTCATACCCAGAAATTACCTTTTCCTGACAGTGTTTGAACAATGTGAGGAACTATTTACAGAGGCTGCTTGTACTGTGCTGGTTAGGCACATAACAGAAGGTCACTCTTTCCAGAGACTTCTAATTATTAATTTTTCTATATAACTGTTTGCACTATTTTGCTATTAGCATTTCAAGGTTCAAATAACAAATCTGCTAATTTTATAAGTTCATAGCAATTTATCCTTCAGAGTTTGGCTTTATATGTGTCAACCCTATATGTAAAGCTGAAGGATGAACAAAAGCATTTTTTCACCTGTGAGTCCATGAACAACTCAGTTGACACCTGAAGTTCGGCCCTACCCCAGCATTCCCCTCTTTTCAGAGGTCTACGAGTAGATTTGGAAAATCAGATGCTATTTAGATACCTTAAATATTATTTTAAATATGAGATCATATGTTTGTGGGCAATTTTTTTTCAGGGAAACCAAGTTTATTCAAATAATTTTATTACTTGCCTAGATAGATTCTAGCTCTAGAAGTAAGAAATACTCAAAAAAAAAAACCAAAACAAACCAAACAGAAAACCAGACTATCCCCATCTT
This sequence comes from Oenanthe melanoleuca, assembly GCF_029582105.1. Lineage (NCBI taxonomy): Eukaryota > Metazoa > Chordata > Aves > Passeriformes > Muscicapidae > Oenanthe > Oenanthe melanoleuca. The sequence continues at coordinate 11,023,019 of NC_079339.1, forward strand.
ACCTGTACTGCAATTTGTGTCCCATTGGATGTAGCCAACAATGTCACAGGTCTAGTTTCTGTAGTCACTAGATGGTGTCCGTGCTGCTGGTGTCCCATTTCTGAGGAGGCACTGTGAAATGCTGCTAAGTCTTGGGCCACAATTGCAACCTTCAGGACAAAGGGACAGAATCACCTGCCTGGCAGATCTGTTCCTGCTCCTCACCTCGTGCCATCACTGCCTTCACAGTTACATTCAAAGCTGGGATTCCTCATGAGCATAATTGTATTGTGCAAAAGAAGAGTTGGCATAATTGTGTTCTCCAAATGATCTACCAGCTCTTAAAATATAAACATCCTCAGGACTGCAGTAAATGTACCTACAGACCTGTGAATATCTACACAGAGATTAACAACTATCTTCATCTTCATGTGGTGCAATTTTAGAATAGTAGAATGCATTTTAAGTTAAAGATAATATAATATTTGTTCTAAAAAGTTTAGCTGTTTTATCTGTACATTAAAAACCGACCCACAGATATATACTTACACAAGTGTTTCCCATCTGCCAAATAAATTACAGTCCCATAATATTAACCAATGAAACTACAGTTCATACTGAGTTCTATACTTAGTTCTGCCACTCATTTACTATGTGACTTTGGGGAAAATGCTTGGCATTTCTAGATCTTATTTTAGACACCTAAATGAATCATTGGAGTGGTACCTCAGATTTTTTTTCTGGGTGCCCATTTGTTTTTAAAACATTCCACCATCTGCTGAGGTACAGCACTAGAGTGGAACACCTCAGGCACGTACAAGGGGAATGTGCTGGCCAGGTGCTGGAAACTGCTGTGCAGAGATAAATGTAATCAATGCCAGCAGTGCTGGCTCAGGGGCCCATTGGTTCCCACTCCCAAAGGGCTGTGGCCAGGTGTGCAGGACTGTGTGTGCCTCACCTGCTGTCCCTCGGTGCCCTCTGCAGTGACCATGGCCACCGAGTGCGTTCCCGCCGAGGAGATGACGGCGTCGTGGGCAGGGACTGTGATGGTGGTGCCGTCCTGTGTCACCATGGTGATGGTATTGCCAATGGCCTGCATGTCTGCCTGGGAGATGTTCACCTGCAACACACAGCAGCTCCTGAGCCAGGGCAGGGCAGACTGCTGCTCAGCTCAGAGCCCTCCTTCCACCTGCCTCACAGCATGACCTTCCAGATGCACTTACCTGTTTTCTGTAAACAGTTTGGCTCTCAGCAGCGGAAAGAGGCTCATACTTAATCCCAGAGCCTACAATTCCATGTTAATCAGAGAGTACCCCAAATAACAGCACCACAGATTATCTATGCACGTGTCTTACACAGAGGTCAATGGGATTCAAGGCTGTACCACCTGACACACTTTTATCTTGATGGCAATACTAAAGAGCCCTACGAGGGCTTAGAATTTAAGCCACAAATAAACAATCCATAACAAATTAATTATATAAATTACTGATGTCCCCAGTATAAATGCATTAGGGCATCAGATATAATTTGATGTCTGATTTACAAGGTAATAAATCCCAGAACTGAAGTCAAGCTGAAAGATAATTTAAATGTAAGAATTCTATGTCAAGGCTTCTGTAGGCCTTCATTTTAGAGTTACTTAATATTGCTGCAATGGACAGAGCTGGCAATATAATAGGCCCCTTGGATATTTTATTTCAGTCTGAATTCAGATATATCTTTCATATGTTACTGGTATTTCAGCTGCCCTGCCAGCTGTTATACAAACTTTTTCCCAAAAGGCTTCAATATACTGCTACAGTGAATCGAGAGTTGTGCTGAAATCCCCTTCCAAATTAATTTCATATGAAATCCTTAAAGATATGTAACCATGGAAAACCTTAAAAAAAAAAGACAGCCATAGGAATGTTCAAGTGGAAAACAGTATCAAAGGATTCCTTATCCTTTAGTTTATGTTAGAAACTGCACACTACCAACCAAACTGCTTGTAAAGGAAGCACCTGGACTGAAAAGACTTCCCACCCCTCAACCCCCCAAAGTGTGTGCAGACAAGACGGTGAAGATGCCTGTCAGATATTAACAGCATTATCTGGGAATTGTCAGAAACAGGCTGTATTTATAGCAGTTGTTAAAACACAAATGAATCCTATGTGATTTCAGAAGCTACAAACCTGTGCCTCAATTCCCAGCACGGTTTTGTCAGCACCTAAGCACTGTAGTTACTTACATGTTGGGTTCCATCCTGGGATATTAGCGCTACTTGCTGGCCTAATCCCGACTGAGTAACTGTAGCAACCTGTGCAGAAATGACATCTTCTCCCTCCACACCTGTCACGTAGGTGATCTGGGAGCCTTTGAGCACATCTTCACCTTGACCTAGTGGATAGAAAGAAGGCAAGAAGATACTTTACATACTCTAAATGCTCCCAGGACAGCAAAACCAAGGATTAAGTACCAGTCTTGTCTGAAGGTTTTAAACACTCCAACAGAAAAATTCAGGGAAAAGATGAGAAAAATAAAAGAAGGAAAGATACCAGGAGCAAGTCAGAAAGTCTTATTTTGGGAACATAGGATACAATCTTCTAGCAATGAGTCTAAAGACACATAAATACTACATATATGTTTAGTTTGTAAGCAAATATTAAAATGTGATAAACATTTCTAACTTATTCATTAAATGTCAACCTCTCCATGCGAGGAACTTCATGCAAACACAACTGGATTTTTTTTAAAGTTATTAATTTACAAACATACAGAAGAACATAGCGATGTCTTTGTGTGAAGATTTAAGTCAGTTCATTATCTTGATAAATGTTTAACCTCAGCAAACAAATGTTATCATTCCTTTAAAGGAAGGAATTAAGCTATAGCAAGTCTGTTTGAGGCATTCAGTGCAATTTCCCAAGAACATGCAGCAAAACAACTTTTCTAACCAAAACAGTTTGTGTGGATATTTCCGATCTTCAGGCACATTTAAAAATCACAATTTTACAAGTGTTTGTCCTATCACAGTATTTCCTTCAGTCTGATCCTTTATAACCATAGGATTCAATACTCATGATACCATGAACAGCATACTCTGAGGAATACTGCAGCACAGCAGCTCCTTTTCATCTCTGCCTCTCGGACAGTTTACAGAAACTGCTCTAAACCACTGCAAAACCAGCCCATATCACTGTGCTACAAAAAGAGATGTTTTTTCTTAAGGCAGAGCCTTTACTCCCACACAAAATATTGTAACCAGTCATGGTGTTATATATAAATATACATATTATACATATATATATATACACACACACACACACACACTCTTTGAAAAACTCTTAACAAAAGTCCAGTAAGTTGTAATCAGTTTAGAGTGTCTCTGGTCCCTTCCCCACATTCATGTTTTTAGCAGGTTTGCTGAGACTGCAACTCAGATTTCTCTTTTAACCACATGACTGCTATAAATGAGTTTATTAACTGGCCAATTACCATGCAATTTCTGTTTAAAAGTTGCCTACCACCCTAAAAAGCCTTACAGAGAAATTACGATATCTTTTTTAAGTACTTCAACTTTTGCTTTAATTTTGCTGGCTCAAAATCCCCCAGCTAAATACCATCCAGTCCATTTTTTTAATTTTTTTTTTTTTTTTTTTTTTTTTACAATTTAGAGATTCAAAGGCTGCAATTCTAACCTGGAGGTGGCTCAAAGAAAGCCTCTTGTTCTTCCTCAATGGGCTCTGTGTCGTTGTGTGCTGTCCGTTTGTGCATAGCAAGGGTAGAGATCTGCTTGTAGGTCTTCCCACAGTGATTGCAGTTGTATGGTTTGGAATGAGTATGTACAACATGATGTTTGTATAAACTGGAATACTCTGTGAAACGTTTGTCACAGCCAGGAACTGTACAGACATAAGGCTTCTCCCCTGCACAGCAAAATAAAAGGTATAAAGAGAACTTTATTCAGGATGCACAGGAAAAAATTGTCAGTTAATTATATTTAGGGACAAACCTCTATTACCAACCCTACTTTAATTTCAATGGCAACAGAGAAGCTCAACCTCACAAAGTTTACCAATGCAGCATCTTACTGTCTATTTTTAAGAATTACTGCTAGTACAAGTTGGGCCCATTTTTCTGCCTATTATTCAATCTAAAACATCCTTCTGATGAAGGCAGAATTATACAGGCTGAGAGGTGCAATTTCAGTTTGTCACTGTATTGAGAATTTTGTTCTTTTATTACTGGAAGCCCCATAGTTTCCCTCGATGATCAGATATATTGATTGACTAGCATCAATTTTGAGTATTGAAAGCTCTGAGGAAATCCATAGGAAGTATGTGTATAAACAATTATGGTTTCATACAGAAACATCTTCCATTTAAAAATCAATGAAACAAGTGTCCAAATTACTCTGTAAACTAAAAATATAAACTGAGATACAAAACATCCCTCTATGAATCTTGTCTGTGTTTCTATAAAATATATTATGTTACCAAGCTGATATGGCTATCACTGGCTCCTAGATTTTAGAATCTTCAGTTTGTGCTTATCATTTCTGCTCACTAACTCTGAAAATCAAGTTAGATAAGTATTTTCACATCAGTCTATAAAAAAGGAAGTTTTGACCACAGTTCCAGCAGCAAGTAAAATACAGCTGGGATGAAAGGGTGACTCATAACAGTGAGCCAAAGTTAAGCTCAGACTTGTCCTTTACTGGTATTTCTTTAAGAAACAGCTCACAAAGGAGGCAAGCTTCAGAGTCATAATAAGGATTCAGCCCAAGGTCCGTTTAACAAACTTGGTGTCCAAACCAAAATTATTCTGCCTTGACAGCAAGGTGGGAAATCTAACTGCTTAAATTTCCTCAGCTGAGGGGAGAGGAGGCTCAAACAGAATTACCAAGCCAAGTCATATAAACATGACTATACCAAATTAACCCACCAAACACTGATAACAAAAATTACACACTCTCCCAAGAATATTCCACTTCAAAATACAATAAATCTCTCATGTACCTGTGTGTATTCTCACATGATTCTTATAATTAGTTGCACTGGCAAAAGCTCTCCCACATCCTGGCTCTGTACAGTAATAAGGCCTTTCGCCTGTATGTGTCCTGATGTGAACCTTTCTAATATTAGATGTTGTGAATGACCTGCCACATCCTTCAAAGGGACACTTAAAAGGCCTTTCACCTGAAAAAGAAGACAAGAAAAGGTACATATGAAAGGGTTACAAATAAAAATGAAATTCCTAAGTTACGCTTAGAATTGAGTGTAGGAACCTAAAGCTGCCTAATTTTATCTTTGAGACCTTCAGTCAGAAACACCATGAACATGCCACTGTGGAGTGTTCTAGTTGAGACAAAACTAACAAAATTCAGGCAGGCTGTAAGCTAAATTATGAAGCACTTAGATTAATACTTTAACAGACTCAGTTGCTTGGATTAGCTTCCACACTGCCCATAATCTAATATTATTTAACAACCTCCCCAATTCATATATATATATATATGATCCAAATCAAGTGTATCATACCATTGACCTTTGACAATTGTTAATTCTTCTAATGAAAAAGTACCTTCATGATTCAACATATAATCAGGATAAAGATGGATTAGTAAAATTTGTTATAGAAAGCACTTAACCTTAAAAAAGAATAAACTTTCTATAGAGAAGCAGCCATGAAATTCAAGTTGCAAACTCCAGACCAAACCAAATCACAAATACCAGGTTCTTTTAGAGTAAGTCTCTTCATGTAATACAAGTTTAAGCACAATAACTTACATCCCTGCACCAAAGCATTTCACTGTGAATAGCAGACAAGGCCAACCAGTAATACTGCCATAACCCTGACCTTTCAGATCTACCAAAGCACACGGAGGAGAGCACAGAGGTTTAAATTTGGAGACTTCCGAGTCACTGACAAGCTGTTCTAGTGTAATTTCCCACTTCTTCAGCCAAGTACATTCCACACACTGTGCTGCTTACCAAAGAGCAGAATCTGAGACCAAGAGAGCAGAACACCCCTACAGCAACAATAGGTACTGAAAAACAAAACAACAAGTCCTGATAGACAGTAATACCACGAAACTCCAAAGCAGTTCGCTCCTTGGCAGAGGAAACTACTATTCACTCCTCGGGGCAGCTGTTTTGGGAAGGTTTTCCAGCTTCCTGGCAAGGCAGTGTGTACTCCCTGTGAGCCTCAGTGTTGTGTTACCATGGCTCCCCTAATCCCGGCTTCAGCCAGGACCCCAAACACGTCTGAAAGCAGCAGAGCCAACCCCTCCCAGCAACAGACCCTGCACTGGAAACCACAACAGATCGCTCTCCAACAATGCCCGCAGGAATGTCACCAGACCGGTCCCTCAAGGGCCCTTTTCAAATTCTAATGTCCTTCCTAGCAAAGCGACCTGTTTCCAGGTGACAGAGAATTCCAGCTCTAGAAATGCAAAGCCTTGAAGCTCTACCCCACTGCAGCACGAGGTACCATCCACAGCAGTTTTCTGATCCCAGGGCTGTGTGTCTGAGTCATGGAGAAAGCCGGGGCAAGCATCTGATGGCACTGAAAGCGAGACTTGACTCTACTGACAGAGGGGGAAAAGCCACCTGTGATTAAAACAGGCAGAAAAGGAAGCAAGCACTGCCCTGATGTCCCTGCTAAAGGAGGGGAAAGGTTTCACAGCCATGGCAGAACCCGGACCTGCCTCCCCGGGTGCCCTGCTGCAGCCTGCCCAAGGCATCAGCACACACTGCTCCATCCACCTGCACGAAGCAGCTGCTGCAACTCTGCTCTCCTTATTCAGCACCCTGAAAACACTCAAACCTCAAATAAGACACCTCTGGCCCCTGGTCTGCTGGGAGATTATCAAGCTATTATTAATACTGTTCAGGTGGGTAGGTTACATAGGGCTGGCTCAAATCTTTTGTCTCAATTGTTAAACAGAGATTAAATTACCACACACCTTCTGTGGCCACAATAAAGGAAAGAAAACAGTCCACAGCTAATAAAATTGTCCATGCTATAAAAACTTTTCAGTTTATAGTCTGTACTTGATGCAGTGCATATCAACAGTTCTCTTCTAGAACTGAGATATGTGTTCACCCTGATGTTTAAAAATCAAGACAGCTCTAATCCCAACAGAATCTTTTTGTGTATGGAAGTCCAAAAAAGCAGAAATATCTTAATGTAATTCTGAGTTTTTACAATTTTTATTGCCTATATTTACATCCCACCCCTCCATATTATTAGTATTTTTAATTTGAAAAAAATCCAAACCCCTATTTATTTTGTTTTTTTCTTCTTGACTCAGATTCAAACAGTGCACTGGAAAAGCTTGTCAGTGTTCTACCAGAGACATACATTTATTCAATGGAATAAGTTAGAAAATGATAGATTGTTCTTCCTACATTTAAGGGTTGTTTTTCTTTTTTTTTTTTCTTTTGGAAGATCACAGGCACAAAGAAGACATTGTACAAACTTGTTTACACGTGTGTGCACCCACAGAGTTTTGCAAAGTGCAGTGTGTGCTGTCTAGAATTTGTGGTTTGGCTTTCAATTTACTGTTTTTAGACATAATGTAAGATTTTTTTTTTTTGTGCTTTCGCAAGTTCTAGTAATGGTTTTCTATAATATTTTTGTTTTTCAGCTGGAAGAAGAGATGGGAAATGAGGATAACAAGCTCAGAATATCAACCTTCGTGAAGCTGGCATGTGAGTTATATTAAAGCACCAAAACTGAGGAGCACTGAAGCCATTTCTAAAAGGCAGATTACTGAGGAAAAGTTCATTGTTCTGTTAGCTGCAGATGAAACTGTAAAGGCAATGAGACTCAGTGATAATGTAAGTGATGCACTGCTAAAAGTTAGTGCATTTGCAATAGCAGTGTGAATGCTTAAGCACTTTTTCCAAGCAAAGCATGCTGGACTTGCAGTAAATGAGCTCACCGGGCTTCAGAAAGAGAATATACACAGGCTGATTTTGTCAGTATAAAGTCACAGAATGAGGAGAGAGAAAAAACTAAAAATCCACCCAGGTGAATGAGCAGAAAAGGAGTGTGTGCTGGCAGTACCTGTGTGGGTGCGGATGTGCTTCTGCAGGTCTCCAGAAGTCTTGAAGGATTTGGTGCAGTTCTCCTCTGTGCACCGGTAGGGCTTCTCACCCGTGTGTGTTCGCACGTGGCTCTTCAGCCCGTACCCTGGGACCAGAAAGGATGGCACCACAGCATGAGCACAGTCAGGGCACCATAAACCACCCCCAGCAAAAGCTCTGCTTGCCATGCCCATCAGGAACACTGCTGACTCAAAGTTACTCTTTCATTCTTAGCAGCAGAACTCTGGATGACATTTTAGAAATTCTTTGATTCTCTTTTTGAAGAAAATACATTTCCATAATGTTGCTTCTTCCCTTCAAAAGGATAAACTGCAATTATTATAATGTGAAAAAATATTTATTCTGCCTTCTGAGGAAGCCATTGATGGATTCCATCTAGTTTTTATCTCTTCCCACTACTGTCATCAAAATGACATTTAATTATATGCTCATAGGAAAAGCAATAACCACAAATGAAGTCAGCAGTAAAATCACATATACAGGTGCTAACCAAGAGCAGTCATAGACACTCATTAAGATTACTTTTAGGAACTTATCATCATCAGAAACTCTACCACTCTGAACTTTGGATCAGGCCCTCTATAAATTATTTTGCAATGAGCATTTAACCAAGATTTACATTTCCCCGAAGAGATAATGACTAAAGAAGCCTGAAACAGCCATTTTAGAAAATGAACCTGAATTTCAGTAGCTGAAAAAATGCATTTTTTCTTCAATTGTCCCAACCAACTTAGCAGTTAAAAAAGGCAATATTAAAATCTTTCTTTATTCACAGACAAACACTAACAAGCAGGAGGAGCTAGTCTGCAAAAGATTACCTGTTGCAAAGGCTTTGCCACATCCAGGATGTTCACATTGGTATGGTCTGTCTCCTGTGTGAGACCTTTCATGCACCTGTTGACATCCAATACAGTGACTTAATGAAATGTCGTATCTGGTTACTTCAGCACAGAAACAGTTCATTCTCAAAGCCAACATATTTTATTTGTCTTACTAAGATTCACATTGAAGCATCTGTTTGTACCAGTGATGAAAAATAATGAAATATGGTAACAGCATTTTCCCTAAAACTAAAGATGTCTCTTTCCAAGGTCTAACCTGATCCTGCCAGTCAGTTTGGCACAAAACACTTCTGTAAATACATGCAGAGTTGCCATCATGCACTACATTAAAGACAGGAGGCAAATATGCCTCAGAGGCCACTCTCTGATTTTTGACTCCACTGAATGCTTCCAATGATGCTCCTCTATTGCATGAAACCTCTACAGCAAGGATATGACTTTAGCAAGTGACTCATAAAGCCAACCCCTCACTGACTCCTGCAGTCAGAGACAAAGCAGCACTGTGAGGAGATTACCTCATCAGCAAGGATTGTGCCATCCTCAGCTGGAATGTGAGCAGCCCCAAACCATTTACCATTTCAGTAATTCCTTTACTTAATTTAAAAAGGGAACAGAATTAAGAAGTTGCCATCTGTGAAGAAAAGATGTTCCAGCTTCTCACTTTGAATATTAGTTTTGAAAAGTCTCACTTTGTACTATGACGGTGAAATATTTCAGAAAGTGGAAATTTTGCATGATCATGCATACATGTGAAGTTGATAAACTGAATATTGGATTCCAGAATTGCTGTGATACTGCTGGTGGAAACAATCTCAATGTGCTGGCAATATAGCAGCTGAACATGATCCCAGAACACCAAGTAAACTCAGCTGAGCACCACCAATTACCATAAAATCAATTCAATAAACATTTCACAAAACAGCCCCATTGCAACTGGCTCTCTCTCAATTTCTATTACCTTTAACCACACAATCTTAAAAAAAAAATCATATCTATAAAGCAGTAGTGCACAGTTTACATTTCATCACCTTAAGATGGTGAGCTGTTGTGTACAGTTTTCCACAGCCATCATAATCACAGCGAAAGGCTTTCTCTCCAGTCTGTTGAGATTTGGCAGTCACTCTTGTTCCATGTCCTTGCAAGACAATCTTAAGTGAAAGAGAAAAAAAAATTAAAAACCCCAACCACATACTAATAAAAGCCACAACCAGAATGGATCAGAGAAGTTACAGTTTATTTTGCTATCAAGCCAGAGTTGATTCTGACAAGTTTCTTTTGTTTCTCTTTGCTTTTGCTCTGCCATGTATTTCTGAGTCCTCAACAAATAAACTAAAAATAAATAACTGAAAATCATGATGGAAACAGTAAAACAGATTTACTTGTACCTAGCAAATTTAAAAGCTTGAATATTGAGTCAAATAACAAAGGCAAATAATTCAAAATATAAGCACAGTGGTAAAATGATCCAATTAGTAGACAAGTCTTACATTATATCTGAGGTGCTAGATCTGTTCCTAAGGGAAATTAGTTATAAATCAGATCACCTTCAAATATAAGTTCATGGAAAGGCCAAACAATAATTAAATGTCCTTAGAATGAGCACTTTTTGAAAATGAAGGAAAGCATTTTGTACTTGATCTGCCATGCATGTATTTTGATCAAGCTAATTGTAGCATTGTGAGCCAGGTTCTACTCTCCCTTCTGGCATGACAAGAGGAAAATAAACAGCACAGCTTCAGGAGGCAATTGAAACCCCTTGTAGAGGCTCCTTCATACACTGGCATGCAAGAAACATTCATAGACTGAGCACAGAGGCAGAAGCCCAGACATCAGCACTTCCACACAACTCTATGCAAAGCAATCGAGGCTATTTTATACAGTCTGTCCTTTTAAATCACCTCCCTTTTGTTACACATCTAATTCTATTCCAAACTGTCAAAAGAACATCTCACAGGATGGATCAGGAGACAGTACTCTCAGCATACAATAGTGTCAGCTGCAGCAGATTGCTCACAGCCATATCCAAATGGGTTCTGAATATCTCTAAGGATGGAGACTCCTGAAGTCTGTTCCCAATGTTCACATTCCAAACTAATTCTTCTTGGCAACTGAGACACTGCAAAGTGTCTCCCTTGGCCAGCTGCTCAGTAACCTGCTCTAGATTGCCTGTTGCCATCCCTGAACTCCAGAATGCTCCTCATGTGCCCTGCTGTGATGCCCTTCTGGCACATACTGAGGATGTGGGCCTGTGAACACAAGGCTCATTCCAGTTTTCTGAAGAAGGCTTCATCTTCTTCCTCATCATGACCTTGTGGCAGACAGTCACCACCTCGGCACCCACATTGGTCTGAGCCATGTCCCATCCCAAAAACCCTGTGCTGTTCCCATAGGAAAGACAGCTCCTGCTGCTCTCCTTCCCCACCAGGCCCTTAAAGAGCCTGGATCCATCACCACAGCACTTCATTCATCTGAGCCCTCCCACCAGGGAGACTGCAGCCCTGCAACAGCACAGAGACCTTTATTTATTCTTTGAGAAATCACAAATTTGACTGCTAACACCTTTCCTACAGATTCTTCAGAGAGGATGGAATAACCTGTAACCTCAAAACTGTTCAAGACTAAAGGAGCAAAGTTCAATACAAAATTTTTAATCAGCTGAAATTTTCAACTCCATCACTTCAGAAAATCATTTCTGGAACCACAGAGAAAACCTCCTGGATCAAGAAACACATTGCTGATACTATTTTTTAACCTATGACAGCATGAACCACAGAAATCACTTCCTTATATTAAGGGTCATGAAGAATGTGCTTGGTTGAGCACCTGCACTGAAGCACTATTTTTTTTTTCCCCTCAGTAAACCTACTACTATTTCTTTGTTGTTCCAGCATATAAAAATATGTATATACTGCTAAGTTCTGCCATAAAGCTCAAGAATGCCAAAGTTTAAAAGAAAATGAAAACAATTCAAACAACAATGTGCTGATATCTGCAAGGAAATAACCAGCCATAATCTTACCAGTATTAAGATGGAAACAAAAACTGAGGAGGAAGCATCTTTCTAATAATGTGGAACTTGCTGAGAGGAATTGTGTATTTCAAATACTTTTAAACAGAATGAATAAATAAATAGAATTTAAACTCCCCTATTTTTCAGAGATCACAAATGCATCCTGAGCTCAGAAAGGTAAAACAGGAGAAAAACAAATATCTCGTATCAGATTGTTCTACTGCACATATAAAAGCAGAATCATATAACCAAAGTGTGTATTATGAACAGATGGGTATGACAGGTTTGAAAGGAAATAGTGATACACCCATTTGGGCACACAAGGTCTTTTGTTTTCTCATGCAGAAATCACAAAGAGGTTTTATGCTTTATTTCTTTGCTGAAACATCTAACTAACCACGTGCAAGTCTGACTGACTCCTTAGCAGTGTGACATCTGTTCTGCTCCCTATGAACTTAAAAAGTTTATAAATATGCACCTATTTAATCCTACATCTGAGACTATTTTATATATTATATCTTTATACATATGAATACATAATGAGTTACAAGTAGGTATCTACTTAAATCAAGATATAAGAATGATATTTATTTTCATACATAATTGACAGCTTTGGGCCCCTTCAACTGAAGGCCAACTGTAGTCACCTTATAAGGGTCAGAATTTGAGACTAAGCCTCATTACCTTTTGGAAATATCAGATCTTGTATTGTTTGGAACATATAATGTTCCATAAGATTGGCAAATTTCCATATGGCCCATATGTTGCCATATATGTATAAGACAAAACCACATCCACGTTCAGTTAGTTTCAGGGCTGAGGCCAAAATCAATATTTAGGTAGGTACTGATTACAGGTAATTTTGCTTAATAGGCTCTTACTTCAGGTAAAACCAACAGAGGTTTTATCTTACTCTTCCTTGAATTTTGCCTTTCATTTGAGTTGTTTCCCTATTCCAACCTACAAGTGTGCAAACTCTCTGAATTTCTTAATTTCATTTTCTGGAACATGGCCCAATACAGTAAATAAAGCAAGTATTAGTTATTCTCTCCTTCCACAGTCATGCCACATAGGCAAAAGTGAAGTGTCTGCAGCTTTAAATATTGTGGGATCTAACTTGTAAAAGACTAAAAGTAGAAAAATTGAGCTAACTGTAAGAAGTGAGCCTGTAATTATTCCTTTCACAGATAATGTATTTTGATCTTGGAAGAAAACATTTTTCCTCCTTGTCTCCTTCATTATTTCTTAAATGAAGCAAAGAGGAGAAAAGGTTTACCCCATTCTCAATGCAATGACTTTTCCATTTTTTATTTTGTCATATGAACATGAGGATATACAGGTTTTAGTATTATTTTAGTAGCATATTTGAAGCCCAGAATGCATTTTTCTTTGTCTTTTCCTTTAATAAAATACATTATAATGCCAAGAACCATTCTTGCTACATAATTTTATGGACCCCAGAGAAAAAAGCTTGAGACTTAGTAAGTTGCACCTGTATTTTTCATTACCCTTTGAACTTTTAGATTAATCTTTTCATATTTAAAAGTTTTTACATTTCTATGCACTAACTATATATATCCAGAAGAAGAAATTGAAGTATTTTTCTGTTCTTTAAGCATTCTCTAGGAGCAACACTCTTAACTACTGATTACTTATAAAACCAGCTGTCAAGGTCAGGGACCCTAACAGGGCAAGTGGAATCAAAATAAGTAATTAAAGAGAGAACAGTTCCAGACCTATGCCTGGAATGGCCTCTCCTACAAGAAATGTATCAACTGGGACAGCATTTTTCTGCTTCAAATACTATCAAAAGTCAGCTCCTTCTCTGGAAAAGAACTTCTGAAATACTTACATTCTTATTGATGAAATACTCAGTTCAGCTTTAAAATCTTAGAAAGCCAACATAATTTTTAATTAACTTTTAACAGGAAAACCCTCTAGAAATTAGATGATCTTTTAAAATTCTTGTGACAGAATTTTGTATTGAGTGAGATAATAGAAACTATCTGTATAGTTTGAAATCTACAACTTCTGAAGGGTAGAAGCAAACCCTAGTTCATGGCTACAGGACTCCCTAACATGCACCTAGGTGGGCAGAAAAAAATTATATATTTAATTATTTTGTGTTAAGTACATACCTGCATTTTTTTATCTTGTTCATTTTCACCTATAATTCCTGTGCTACTAACACTGTCATTTCCATCAATAGACACCTGAAAAACAAAGTTGAAATGGGAAAAACATTTGCAGGTTACTTTTATTCATCTGAGAAACAGAGGGTTACAGAGAGTAACTGAGGGTTTATTATTTCATAGCTCTCTAGCTCCCTCTTGGAACATGATTATCCCACAGTACATGAGCTCACATAAAAATCACCACTTGCAGCACCTGCATTACAGAAGAGGTCAAATGAGCACAGCAACGTTGTTTTATAACAGGCTAGGAAAGACTGCAAGATCTAAGGATGTTAAATTAATAGACTGATAAAAATATTACAATAAATCAATAAATTTAACAATTGAATTCTGACCAAAAAACCCCCAAACATTTACTTCTTTTATAATAAAGGTATCTCTCTCACTCCTTGTTAAGCAGAATGTACTTGTTTCAAACAGCACAGCTGCTTTTTGAATCAAAATACCTAAGACAATGTGTTACATCTCAATTTGAACTAGTCAAATTACAACTAAGCAAGGACTTGGGTATTGCTACATAGGTTTGTTTTTAAAGACAGTCTCCAGGAAGAGATAGGTATTGCTGTTTCCAAGGAGCTCATAAAAATATTTGAAAGGCTGATAAATGTTAATGAAATTTTTATTTAAATAAAAGTGTAGTCATCCAGTTAAAAAACACCCCAAACTCTCACAAGCAGCAACTCAAAGAACAGGATGTTACTGGTCACTATATAAAAAAAATTAAAGTGAATTTTGCATAGTTTCCCATTCCTTAATTTTCTCTGCATTAAGAACAGGCATTCCCAATACTCTCTGCATCCATTATATTCAAGGCTGAGACTGATGCACCTAAGCCTAGTCTATGTGATTTTATTCTTCTCAGCAGGAACCCTCCCTCTCCCTGGCTGCTCCTGCCCTTTCACCCAAGAGGCCAGAGCAGGCCCTGAGAACATTGGTGCTTGTGTGAAGCATCTTGCCCAAAGAACCAGCCCCCAGCAGTTTGCTTGCACACTGCCATGAATTCATCCCACAAGAGGTTTGCATCCTCTCTCACTCTAAATTAGACAATTATGAGCAATATACTTTTGGGAACTTTGAGCTAAAACAGTAATGAGGAAAGTGACCAAGCAGAGGCAAATTTACATTATGAAGAGATTTAAAGGAGTGTAAGAAAGCAGGTAATTTTGGGGTGTTTTTTTCAGAGGGAAATAATAGCTATTTTGGAACCTTCTCCCTCAGAATTTTTAAAGGAAGGGGGGAGAACCTGCATAGAAAGAAGACTCAAATTACTTCATCCTGAACTTCCTGTTGTTGGTAGAGAAAAGAACTGCTGACACAAATTAGAACTTGATCAACTACTGGAAACAAATGATCCAAACAGAATGGTGTGCATGTGTTGAGGCATGTACAAATCCCAGTAACTGTACTTTGCCAGCAGCTGTGATGGCACAGGAAAACAGCTCATGGAAGAGAAGTATGTGTTGTAACCTCTTCACAATTCCATCACCTATTCTGACTTCACTGGGAGCAGTGACCTTTTCTCCTTGGCTGCTTTGGGAGGATGGTGGCATTGACTCAGGCCAAAATTACAGGACTCTAGTTAAGTCTGCATGTGCTTTGCATGTTGTGGAAAGTGTCACTAGGCTTGAAGGAGAAGTGAGGGACAATGAAAAACGTGCATGTTCCGCCACTTCCAGCGAGCTTCTGGGTAGTCTGCCTGGATTTCTTGGTATGAACTCATATTCTACACTTATCCTGGGCATCCCACTGATCTGTTTCTGCCTGTTGCATAGGACAAGGAAACAAAGAAGAACCACCACTCTCCAAATTCACCTTTTTTTTTTTTTTCTTTGCCCTTTAAGCTTCAAAAAGAAAGCCTTAAAAGAATCAAATAAAAAAAGACACCCAATTGTAAACTGCTCTTTTGCAGTACTGTAAGAATTCTGGAAGGATTCCAGGGCAGATCTTTGAGCTGTTCCTAAAATACTCTCTTTTATGCTAAAGAAAGATTGAGTCTGACTTCAAATAAAAACACAAGAACACCTACATTGAGTCGAACTGAAGGCAATACTGCACCATTTCATTTCCAAGAGCAGCCAGCAGCAAATGCTGGAGAACACTAAACAAACAGGCCAAGCACGTAGTGATGCATTCCCCATAATATTCTGCCAACCTCCAAGCAATTTGTAGTTTATGACCTTCCTGGACCAGAAGTCACGTGTTTCTACCTAATAGCCACGGACACATTTTTCTTCTATGAATTTATCTAATTACTCCTTGAATCCAAGGACATAAAAGTGTCCACAATATGCTACAAGTAGTGCTTAACTTTGAGCTGTTTGGAAAAGTATTTTCCTTCTTCTTGAACTCATCACATGAGAGTTTCACCTGAAGTTACCCAGTTCTGAAACTGGTGCAGCCAATGACAAGTCACTGCTCTTCTTTAGGCTACTTAAAATTTTATAAAATCCTATAATATACTTACCATGAGCATTTAATTTCTTACTGTACCTTTTTCAAAGTATCTGTAACAGCAGCTATGAAAAGTGTGCCTTGCCTCATTATGAAGTGTACATGGACATGAAGAAGAATCACAAAATCATATTTCTACTTTGAAGAGATCCAGGGTTCCGAGGGTTCTGAGCTATTTTTTGGTTTTTTACATAAACCAGGTGCAGTGCTTGGAAACTCCCTTCTACTTACTGTCCCTAAAGGTTCTAGCAGTAGCATTCAGAATAAGGTTCTGAGATGAAAGCTTAAAGAAACCAATTTTTCCTAAACAAACACACAAGTGCACTACAGAAAATAAATTCACATTACAGCCATATTGAATTAAATAGGATGAAAATGCAAATTTATCTGCATTTCTTCTGTTTCTTCTTGACCTTCTCAAAACAGAAACTTATCAGAATTTGTTATTAATATAGCTGTTGGTTAAGAAGGGCAAAGTTGTGATTTAATTAATCTAAATTAAATAGTATCTGTGGAATGTGTAGAAGCTTGTGATTACAGCTCAACTAACATGGAATTACCTTTTATTTCATTAAATGCTAAAGCATAGCATCACAAGACAATTTGCCTGCCTGCCTCAGGATCTCTCAATTCTAACAGACAGAAGCATAATGAAAAGAACAGTGAATAAGCTATTTAATTATCCCAACTGGCCTCCCAAATTTTGACAACTCTTGGTGACATTAAGAGGACAGACTTTAAAATACATTCTGCTCTTTTTCCAGAGCAATACAAGCACTGATGGCAATTATCCAGCAACTGGGACACTGCTTAACTACAGAGTCATGGCAGTTGCATCACCCATTGCCATACTTACATCATGCTTCTCAGAGGTCCAGTAAAGTGAACAACATTAATTTTGTGCATCCTACTGCATTTTTACTATTGAAAATATGGATAAAAGAAGGGGTTTTTTCTGAATTCAGTAATTATCTAATTGTCTTTTCTAACACCTCATACCATGTGTTGTCCTTGCTCAGTACACCAGGCCATACTCTTCCCATTCTCAGGAAAAAAACTTAATCTAGCAACAGTGTCTGAACAAAAATAATTTGATTTTGTTCTTCTTTCCAAACAGTGTCCTTTCAGGAGACTCCTTTGCAATGCTATAGTATAGAGAAGATTATTATTTAGCTGTCTAAATTGTTTTTAAATCTGGCTCCAGTTCAGCATTCAATCTTTTCTCCGTTTTATGCAACCTTATGCACCAGAGCTGCTCATGACAGTGAAGCACTGTCATGACAATTTGGTGTCTCTCTTCTAGGAGTCTGACACTCTCTCAGTTATAATTTTATTTCTTAAACAACAATTGGCTTGTGCTGCACATTAAAACATCAAGGATAGAGAAAAGGCCCAGCAGAGTACCTTGGCTGCATACTGCTCCAAAGCACTGATGGTGTCTGGGTCGATGGCAGCATCTCCTGTGTGCAGTCCTGCCACTGTGCCATCAGCCTGGATGGCCAAAATGGTGTCTGACTGTGGCATCTGCACCGTGTGGTGGATGTAGGCAGTGGTTCCATCCTCCAGCTGCACAGCCTGCAGTGCACTCTGGTCATAACTGTCTGAGGAACGATATTGCAAAGTGTTAGGATTCTGAAAGGAGCAGCAATGTGTTACATGAGAAACTACTGCTCTGCAGGAAGCATCTCCTGAAGTCATGAATGCAAATGAAATATAAGGGAAACAGAACCACCAATATATGACAAATATAAACACTTAAAATAATACTATGAATAACACAGGAATTTGTTTGCAAGACAACACCTCTCAGTTTTACTTCTACAATTACAAAAGTACCAAAAAATTTATATTGTCCTTATTTACAAAAGAAATCAGGAGCACAAATATGCTTTCCATTTCAAATCCACTTATAATGAAAATAATATAAAAAAAATATTGATATAATTACTTCAGATTTTAGAGTTCATAGGTCTTTCATTTTAAGAACAGAATCATACAAATATGCAAAAGAAACAAAATATAAAACTACTTTGAACAAAAAAAAAATCTACATTACATTCTTTCCTCTTATGATTGTTGGTTGTAAAATGTAATTGTCACACTGGTTTAAAAAGACTTAAAATATATACCTGATCACTTTTTCTAGAGAAGTGGTGCTATTTCCAAGACTAGTGTAATCACCTTCTGCAGAAACATAAGTTATCATCTGGAATAGCTACATTTGCATTCTTGACTGTCAGCTGTCACATTTTCTGCCCTACTACCTAAAGGTTATATTCACTTTAATGTGATCCTGAGCTGAATAAGCAGAGAAATAAACTGGGTTTGATTACATTTATTACTGTTACATGAGACCCAAGTAAAGAACTGAAACAGTCCCATTTCAACAATTTTCAGATGTCAAAGTTAAAGAAACAAGTAATTCACACTGGGAACCCCATTAAGATGATAATTTTTAGAGTAACCTATTTTATACTGCTGCAGTTCTGTTGAACACTGATGTAATAAGTCCAAAGTTACCTTTTGAGGTGTGATGAATAAAAGCTGTAGTTCCATCTTCCAGCTGAACCGCCTGTCCATCTTCTAGACGCAGGCTCTCCCCTGCTCAGAAGGAAGAATTACAGCACTTCAGCAGGAGCTCAAAGAATCCATTACATGGAAAGATCAAACAATAAATACCCAGGATTACAAAATACCTAAGATCTCTTCATGACAATTTCCATTAAAATAAGAAATCAAGCTATTATCATGACTGTTAATTACTTAAAATCAATACTTAGCAGTTATACATTATTTTATAATATATTTCTTATATTAATGCACTCACTGCTTTTAGGCATAGGTACATGTTGAACATAAGCAGCAGAACCATCTTCTAATTGAATCACTTGGCCGTCCATTAATTTACCATCTGAAACATACAAAATATTTTTAAGAATTCTAATTGTGCAACAAATCACAGTTGAAATACATAGTTGATACTTTCTAGATTAACGTATAAATAAAATATCAACAAGAAATAATGTTTGGTAAATTGTGACTGTACAGAGCTTTTAAAATTCAGGGATTAAAAAAAACAGAAAAGGTCTTCTGTCCTGTTAGACAGAATATTGATATCTGGGTTTGAACCATAAAGATCTCTTCACTTTTGCTTGACTTATGTTCCGAATTTCATTTTTGCATCTTATTAGTAGCAAAACCAAAACATTTATTTTATAGTATTACTGAAATTTCCAACTGGAATTGGAACTTAGGAAACACTGTACAGATTTTGCCTAACTTTGCAATGCAAAGAGAGGGTTAGAAAGGGGAATACCACTTCAACAGCCATCAGTCTGCAGTCCTCTGCCTACCTTTAGAATTGTGCTGTATGTAAGCAGTGGAGCCATCAGCCAGGGTAACTGCTTGCAAACTTACACCTTCCATGTTTTCCAAGTTGTCGCCATCTAGCAGGGAAAAAAGTTCACCTTCACTATAAGCAGCATGGACCCCCAGAAATCTCAACTTATAGACCTCCATAAATTATTACATCCCCTCAAAGCATATTGGTTTGGCAAATAAGAAGAGCAAGTAGCTCTTACCTGATTCCTGGTTTCTGAGCCTGGGACACATACTAGGGTATTACATTCAAAATTCTGCACAGTAAACATGGCAGCTAAATGTAATTTTCCTTAACTAATAAAAATACAATATCACTGAATAAATAATTACAAAGCTGAGGTTCTAGGAGAACTATGAATGAAGTCATCAGCGCCAACAGTGAAATAATGACACACATACTTGTATTGATAATTTTGTTTTGTACAACACTACTTGTCATTAATACACAGCAAGCTATTTAGATTAAAATGCAGATTTAGGACAGAGCTTGTAATCGTGTAAAATGATAACAAAGGTCTCAGGAAACATCAAGTTTAAGCCAATTTCAAGTCATTAATCTATTTTAAAATTCAATTTGCTTAATACAGACTTAGATATCAAATGAATTTACAAAGTATAACACAGTAAGACTATACAGAGAATAAAGTCAGATTCCATATTTCATAGCTTTTAAGCACATTTACATTTCTAATATCTTAAATAAATTATCATTTCCAGCCAGAATTAAATTAGTGAATTTAATCAATTACAGTTAACTGCTTTCTGTTGGACTTTTAGTTCAGAATACATGACATGAATTTTAGTGTTTTATCTGAGCTTCAAAAGAAAAGACATAATAATGTAGAGGTATTTAACCTGAAGGTTCACCTTGCACAGCTACAGCTTCTGTTAGACACAGAGTCACGTGCTGGGCCTCCATTCCTCCTCCAGAAAATTCCGTCATTCCCTGAGAGTCTCGATTTATCTGAGCTAATAACATTGTCTACCTAGAAAGAAAGTATTCAAAAAACAGAAAATTGAAATACAGAACCAGTACTACACAGTCTCAGTTTAATGTGATTTTTATACAGCTGCTACAAATGTTTTATCTTATGTTTTTCATAAAATAGATGCAAAAAATGACTGATTTATCTGGAAAATACTCTGACGGAATAAAAGTTATCTGAAATAAGTATTACTACCTCAATTAACTTAGATGTTAAGTACTTGAGGTAGCAGTTATTAATATCAATTCATTGACCACATTTAAATTTCAATTAAATATAAATGATTTAACCAATGTACAAAGAATAAAGGTGGTAATGATGATACAGGTAATGATACTATTTGTCCCCAGAATTGAAATAAAGCTGACAATTCACTCATAGTCACCCATAACAACAGCAGGGCTTTATCTGTATAAATCAAAGATTTCTCCAGTGCCAGTAAGAGGTTTAAAAACAATGACACATTGCAAAAGTCTAACTGAACATTTCAACTGTTTTCCTAGATTTTCCAGAAAGGTTTCTATTTAAACAAAAAAACCAACCAAACAAAACAATCTGTCCTTTAAAACAATGAAGTATCCTATGATAAAAGTTGTTCATTAGACAAAAGGACAGTGATCAGGGAGTGACTGCTGTATCTCACAGAACCAGACAGAGTCATCCCTTTGCACACTCACATTTTTACTCAGACATGTTTTAAGATAGGAGATCACAGCTTTAAATCCAAATGTGGTTCTATGAGCTGCTGGTTTATAATTCAAGGCTGAGAAGAATAATCTAGAGGTTTCATTTATGATTACCTTTATAGATATATTTAACTATTTTTACCTCTACAGTCTAATAAGCAATTAAACAACAGTCTCAAATATGAGTGAGATAACTGTACTTCTCTCAAAACTAAGGAATAAGGAGCACAAAAATCAGACCATGTAGGTTCTCCAGTGTGCCTACAGTATTTAAAAAGGTTGCCACACTAATTTACTAGTTGAAAATTACACCCAAGCAGTATTTTTCAAATACATGCAAGTGTATATAGTGAGCCAGACTTTTTCCTAGAGCTGCAGGCTAAGTTTCTTATTTTCAGTTAATGGACCAGATGTAGTTAATAAAGTGGAAAGCAAGGGTACCTTTAGGAAAGTTTTAAGCCTCTTTCTTTATTCATAGGTTACATTGAAAATTATACAAAAACCCCAAAACATTACTAATGATCAGTGCCTAATTCTGTAAGAAATATGCCTTCCAAGACTAATGTCCTCATAATTTCTCTCTGGACCATTAAGGAAATTAAAATACCGCCTTGCAATAAGGAATTTGAACCTATCAAAAAGATAAAATTAAGACAGAAACCAAAATACAATTCAAATGGGTGGAAAGGATTTTTTTAAGATCCAAGAGAAGATGGGTAATTCCTCCCAAAATCCTTTTCAGGAAAAGAAGCTTTTACAGAAAATGATGCCTCGAAAAGAAAAGTAATACAGAAGAAAAGGAGAAGCCATCCAGACTAAATTGCATTTATATATATGTCTCTGAAGAAAATCAAATAGGAAAGTTTGTTTGGATACTATAATTTAAGAGACAAGGAATTGTATGAGGATATAGAAGATCCTGAGTTCAACTTCTTCCTCTGCCATGTCCGTGATTGTGAGTTTGGAAAAATAAACTTCTTTTCCTAACCCCCAATTCAAAATAGGCAAAAAACCTTTACTTAGGAAGCAGCTTGCTCACAAACCAAAAATCAATCATGATGTATCTACAGACTCAGCCTACACAGGCACAGAAGCAAAGCAGCCCAGCATTCATGTACTATACTGCAAAGAAGATCAGAAAACTGTAGCAGCTTAAAAACAAACCGAAAACTAGCAGCAAAAGGAGTTTTATCCAGCCCAGTTTGCAAGGGCTGCTTTTGTGGAGGTACTGCCAGCTTGCTGCAAGTTAAATTAACTAATTCTGGTATAATATATTAGCAGTACCCAGAGGCTGGCTGTCCTCTGAGTGCTGAAAGAGGTCTGTATTGTCAGTATTTCCCATGCACTCAGTTTTCAGGACACCTCATGGAAGCAGGCTGCAAAACAGCTACACCATTTCCCAGAGCAGAGAAGAAAGGCCCCACAGCCACAGGGGTTAACCTGAACTAGAGTGAAACGATTCCAGCAGACTGCACCTCAAAGGCTTTTCAGCTCCAGTCTACTTGAGTATTGCCTCTCTCAGACAAAGAATCTTTTAAGATCCCCAGCACCTTTAATGTCATCTGCCTTCCTCCAGAAGCCATGGCTCTTCTCCCACCTTTGGGCAGCAGCGAGGGAGCCAGTCCACACAGACAGCTGCAGAGCTCTGACAGAGGCTGAGCAGAACCAATTGCTTAAGGGCTGAGTAGCTTCTTTGGAAGGAAAATAAATCTAATGCCAGATTAATGCAAAAGCTGCAGGAGCAACAGTATCTAAATTGTTTCACAGTGTTTGTTACTGTAATGGCTATCAACTCACACACTGAAAACTAATTACAGGCAACTGCTGCACACAGAACAATGTCTACAACCTTGCTCTACTGCAGAGAGTCTGGACAGTCATACAATCTCACACAAGAACTCAGCAGTCTGTTTCTCCCAATTCTAGCTCCTTTCCATGGTCACTTCCAACATATCCTTCTTTCAATCCTCTGGCCTTCCACTAAGGTCCTTATCCCCAATTCCATCCCTTCTCCTTGAAGTACCAATTTTCTTCTTCAGTCCTAGTCACAACACCAAATTTCCAGGACATGCCTCTTCCTAGATATAATCCCTTCCTTCTTGTCAGAATACTATCAAATACTTCATGCCCACATCAGCTTCCTCTGCAATTAGTCCCCAAGTCTTCTCTTGCTGCTGGTCTGTTCTATGATCTACTCACACCTGTCTATGCCCTTCCTGCCTCTGTGCCAACAGTTCATGTTCAGACCCACCTTGGAAGTACATCTCCCACAAGAGGCTGGAGCACTGGGGTCCTCCCAAACGCCAGCCCCAGCATTCACACCCTCTGCAGAGACACAGCAGCTTTGCTCTGTCACTCTGCTGCACAGGGAAGAGAACCTTCAGCCTGAAGTGGATGTGCTGCTCCCTTCCAGGCTTTCCTCTTTCTCCCCACTGGAGAACACTGACTAGACAGACAGGGCTGGAAAGATGAAGCAAAGAATGTAGAGCTGGCCTGTGCTGCAGAGAAAAGGGTCAATCTATCAGAGACAATGATGCTACACCATCATTGGTAAGATTAGTCAAATACAGGAACAAATTGCCAAGACAGGTATGGACTCTCCATCCTTGTAGAGGTTCAAAGCAACTTGACACAGCCCTGGGCAAATGAGACTTGCCTTGATCAATCCCGAACCAGAAAACTTCTGACAGTCCTTCCAACTTGACCAGCTCTCTGATAATCATTCCAGTAATGGACCCATTTACAACAGCATCACCTTGCTGTTGTTCCTGTATCATCCACCCTGCAACTCTACTCTCCTAGCATTTTTAAATTTGCTATGCTTTTTCAAAACTAGCTGGTTTTCATCAAACTCAAATCTCTTCCTTGACTCTACTTTAGTCTTTCTCTTCTGTTTTCTCCTCAGCTTCCATCAAATTTGTCTCTGTCATTTCTTCAATCTGAATATCTTTTTTTCTCTAATCCACAGTCATTGCTTTTATTCCTCTGCATTTACATCAGTAAGCTTTTTTCTTTAAATCTCCTGTCTGCTGGGAGGTCTGTCAGTAAAAATCTAGGAGAGAAGATTTCCTTTACCCTACTTCAAATATTGCAGCTCATTATTTAAAAATCCATTTTTAGGAAAAGCCAGGAACCCTGGGGTAGGGCCTGCATAGCAGCAAGATTGACACACATGGATTCTACTTCTTCTCAAGAGCTGTCTTACAGCAAAGACAAGTCCAGGCTCAGTCACGAAGTACTCACTGAAGTGAAAACTTGAGACTTGACTTTGTGAGCTCTTGCAAATCTTCACAGATCATACGCAAGTTGCAACTGTCAATTTTCCAAGGCACATCAATGACGAGATTTGGGCAGACTTTCACAGGGACAGTAACGTATCTTGCATTCCTGAAATGATTAGTCACCAAAACATATCTATGGTATCCAGGCAGAGAAAAATCTTACCATTCTTTTAGATGGTTAAAGCACTTCTCAGAAAAAGTCTCTGAACTGAAAAGAGTGTCTGACCACAGGCAGTCACCCTCCCTCTAACACTGATACCTTAAGTAGCCATCCAGTGGGACACAGAGGTACAAGCTCTTATTAAAAAACAAAACAAAAAACAAAAAACAAAAAACAACCCAAACAAAACAAACAAAACAAAACTAAAAACCCCACCACCTCCTGCAAATTATCTGAACAGAAAAAAATACTCTCAGGTATACATTAAATTCTCAACACTTGGAAACCAAAGGCACAGGAGAGGGGAAAGGATGGTTAAAAAGAAAAAGATCTTTCATTAAGTGTTCATCAAGTTACCCATCTAGAAAGCACATCCTGTACTTTTTCCTTCCACTAACACTCAACCAAATAGAATTTTCTGGGTGCTATCACTTGTTTTGGAGAAAAGATGCAATGTTAGAAGAAAGGTTTTCATGTCAACTCAATCTAACAACTGGAAACAGGAATCTCCACTAAAAACTAAGAATCAAGCAACTGAAAAACAGCAGGTGGGATTCAGGCAATTGGAAAGCAAGGGAAGAGCTGGCAGAAGGCATGGCTGCTCTGGAGCAGAAAGGGGGTTTGGACCACTTGGGAACTCCAGCAGCTGAGAGGACAGCATGAGGAGCACCCAGTGTGGCTGGAAAACAGCAGGAATGTGTCATTTAAAGAATAACTGTACCACTGTATTGCTGGACAAAGGAAAAACATCATACAGTGATAGTAGCAGAAACTCCTCAGAGAGACAAAGATGATGCTTAGAAGATGATTAATGGGAAATGGAATAAAGCTTGTAATAGCAGTCACGGAAGAAAACTTACTGTTATAAAATATAAATTTAGAATGTGCAAAAAAACCTGGGAAAGAATGACAGGAAAAAAGCTGCTTCAGACATTCAGCAACCTTGTGGTTGTTCACTCCCTTCATGCAGACAGCACTGAGAAGTTTGAAATAACTGCATTTATTTCATTTGAAAAGAAACATCACTTTTATTTTTAATACACTTCTAAATAATGTACAAAAACATTGTAATTTTATAAACTTATAAAAAAAGTAAATAAAAAACAATCAAGAAGGGTAATATGGCAAATAATACATAGCCTCACAATAATGAAACTTTCATTAGAGAATTTTAGAGAACGGTATTCCCATATTTGACAAAGCTGGACCCCAAAATCAATTCAAGTATGCCTGTAGTGTAACACAATTAAGTTTTTTCTGAATTAAATACTGCCTACCTTAGGGCCCTTAACAACTGATATGATTGCAAACATCAGTAATTTCACAAAACTAGTTCTGAGTAGGCAGATGTGTGAAAACTCGAAATTAGTACCTACAATTAACAATCTGGTTAAATACATTTTAATTGATAATTTACATATGTTACAGCCTTCTGAGTCTCAGCGCAAAAAAAAAAAAAAAAAAAAAAAAAGAAAAAAAAAGAAAAAAAGTCTGACAGACTGGAAAACTGACTATTCCACACAGTCTTTTCAGACAACCTAAGAGGACTTTTAGCATTTCCTCCCCCACTAATTACATAAATCATTTGTCATCTTTAAGCTCAGAAACAGACACAGGAGAATTAAGACTCTTTTTACAATTTTACTTCTGCTCCCCTATGTAGCTTCATGATAATCTTTTTCAGTATTAAGCAGAAATCTATAACAGGGTCAAAAATTAAACCTAGATCCTGTGGGTGCTTTGACAAACACTTCAGTAGACGTGGATTTCCTTCTTCATCAACAGCCCTTACCTTTTCCAGGACTTTACTGCACTGAAAAATTGGGTTTGTGCTGTTGTCAGACTGACTTCCAGTGAATAAGTGTAACAACTACTTAATGTTGGGCACTTTTAAATTGCTGTGTGCTTTCTCACATTAATTTCTTTTACTGTATTTTCTCCAGTCTCTTGTAAAGACAAAACATAATTAAACAGCAATTTCCACCACATTAATCATCTACAGTATAAAATGGAAACAAGATTGAAATACAAAACAAAAACCTCTTCTACAGAATCTGGCAACATCAGTTGGAGTCAGGTAATTTAACAGCAAATCACACAATCACTTTCTAATTTCCTATGTGGTAAAGAAGATTTGTGAATGATAAACCACAGGCCCTAAGTCTGGTCCTGCAGAAACACCTGACCAAGAGTGACAGCACTGTCAACTGCACAAGCACAACATACACACTCTGAAGCAAATTCAAGACTCCTTTTTATTCCTTTTACAGTATTTAACCTTTCTGTTCCAAAGAGATACTTACTAATAATAATACAGTTTAAGTATAATTCACTGCCACAATGTTTGTATTTCTTCAGAAATGAAAAATAAATGCAAGACCAAATTTATCATTGCCTTAACCACCCATCAGTCTGACTTCAGTGTGAACAGGGGAACCACATTTAGCCTGACAAAATTACTTCATGTTCCAGCAGTCTTGTTCCCCTAAAAGTCATTTTCCATACACTCTATATTGCAAATCCCATCTACAAATTCTGAATGTTAGAAATATTGCCAGATATCAATCCTTGCATTTCACAGATACATTAAAACAGCTGGATTAACTGGTGCAAATAAAGAATATTTACAAATCCTTACTTTTAACTAATGAGATTATGTGTATGTGTGTATTTTCACACCGTGGGAATGCAAATGTTGCTATTATTTTCAAAGGTATGGCATTTAAAGACAGGAAGATTCAGAAAGCCACCCACCAAGTCCTACACATGGTAGAGAGCATTCAGGCTGATCCCATATATGACTTCTAACTTCACCCATTTCTTGAATATATTAGAGAAGAAATGACTGGTTAATGAAAGGAGGCCAGAGTAGTTCCATCAGCACATGAGCTGCCAGCAGTGCTGACAGAAGCTAAACTCCTGCTGCAGCTCTGGACAAGCATCTCACAGCAAACACCCTGTTCCATGAGCACATGTGCCCTGGGTGCACCATTCCAGCAGCACAGCTTCTGGAGCCAGAGGTGTGAAATAGATTTGGGAGACAATTCCAAAAATCCTGCATGGAAGCTGACAAGTAATTGAGATCCATGCAGCACTGTTTGCAGAGCTAAAGACACCAGGGTTCCAAAATTTTTATATTAATGAAGTACAGAAAAGCATATTAATGCAGGTGATCAATAAGCAACACACCAATGACTCAAGTATTATTATTATTATTATTATTTTTAGTAGCAGTAGTAGCACCCAGCAGCAGTTTGGCTTGAGGAAGGGCCACCCATATAATCTGTCCCAAACACCAAAATCAAGCATGCCTGAAATAGCCCTGAATCATTAGGAATGCTGGTCTGTGTGCACAGAATGCCCTGCAGACCTCCTGCAAATGCAACTGTGGAACTTGCTTACCAAAACTGCCCATGAAGTTCCTCTCAACACAGGTGGTATTTCTTGTTCAAAGTTAGAATATATTTCTTCTCTCCTGGCCAAACTTGTACTATCAGTGCTCAGGCTTTCCTTTCTAAAGGACCTCAAACCCATTTCTTCATTGCAGACTGACTGGCAATAAATTACTTGTGACTTAATAGTCAAAAAAAGTTTGGGTAACTAATCATAAAGCGCACACTCAGGAAAAAAGCTGAATGGCAGGTCAGCTGATTTTCGGAAAAAACTTAGAACATTATTTAGGCAGATGAAAAAATCCTAAACTTGAAGTAATTTTACAGCACATGTTAGTGAGATAAAGCATTTCATTCCAAATGGATTTTCACCCTGGAAATAAGAGGAAACAGATTTAAAGCACCTAATAGATGAATCAGTGTGTTTTTAAAACCACTGGCTTCTGTTTGGTTTTTACCATCAAGTGTATATATAACTAAAATACGTATGCAGAAGGCATCCAGCCCATGCATGCCACAACTGAGTAGCTGTCACTCCTAGAAATGAGCAGTGATGCCTATTTACTAAAAAATATATACAGTTAACTTCTGAAGCACTTCATGGGGCTATTATCCCTTAAATCATAAAACCTCCAGATATATCAGTGTTTTAAATAAAACTGGAAACATCTGGTGATTAGGTGAATACTTAAGGGCTAAAAATCTGAAAGAAACTGAGACCTACTATTTCTATT
The DNA here is from genome assembly GCF_029582105.1 of Oenanthe melanoleuca. Taxonomy (NCBI): domain Eukaryota; kingdom Metazoa; phylum Chordata; class Aves; order Passeriformes; family Muscicapidae; genus Oenanthe; species Oenanthe melanoleuca. The sequence goes on from NC_079339.1 coordinate 11,052,212, forward strand.
GTTGTTTTACATCACTAGAACTAATGAATCCTGGCCATGCCCTTTCAAATCCTGCAAATCCAATGAGACTGCCAACAAAAGAGGAATTTTGAGTGGGCTGTGTTGTGTGGCTATGAATTAATTAGCAATCTGGTACTTACAGATGTATCAGCATTAGCCATGACAGTTAATGGCAGTGCTTTAGCACAGCCTTGTATTTCAGGAACTAAAGGGGCAGCCTGCAGGATTGCCAAAATCAGATTACAAACAGAACTTGAAACACAGTACATCAAAATACATCCTTACAAAACTCTATGCAGCACCACGTTAGCTATGTATGAGTATACTTCAAATATGAGCAAACCAACTAACTTGCAAATACAGACTCATCTTCCAATTCTAGAAAAATCTCTCAGCAGAAATGAAGTCCAAGAGTATTAAGCAGGTAACAAAATTTTCTGCTCAAGTGTATGCAGAGGGAAACGTTCTGCAGATAGTAAAATACAGACTGAGATAAGCATTTCATAGTTTTAAGTGTAACTCTGATGTAAACATTGAAAATTGCAAAACCTGCTGGAACAGTAAATTCCTTTCAAAACTGAAAATTTCATTTATTTAACAAGTGCTATCTTGGCAAAGTATAATCCCGCTATTTAAATTGAAAAATAGCCATGTAGCCTAGAACATTTTAGTAGACTAAATCACTGGAAGCATTTACTAATTTAGTCCAATTTGGTTTTGAGTAACTGATCAATGATCCCTGGTGCACAGAGGTTGAGAAGCAAAGTCATATTCCCTTAAGTAAACACAACTAAGGGCAGATGAATTTACACTCGGGTACACCCAAAACCCCATAAACCCCACTGTGGGATGGGTCACAAGGCTTCCTTCCTTCCCCTCCTCCCTAGAAATGGTGTCCATGGGGAGACACCTGGCTCAGCCCCCTCACTCCATGCTCAGAACAAGAGCTGTGCCCACTCAGGTTACAGGAATCTGCCCTTCAGAGCTGAACTCTTGGGTTCAAGAGGATGTGTTTGCACTGCAGTGTATCTTAGGCATCCATAAGCTAAGCATTCTCCCATCTTTGGGGATGTTTTGTGACACAAGCCACAGGAACAGACTACCCAATTCACGCTGTCTTTACCAGGTGCATTGATTTCCTTGCACTGAGGAGATAAAAAAACCAAGCTGCCCCCAATTAATGCTGAGGAAAAAAGCACTGCTGGTAAGCTGGAGAGACGTGCACGAGATGTAGCAGCAAAAGAGGGAAAAAAAAAGGTGGGTGAGTGGTAAGGAATGGCTGGCTTGGGGTGCTGTGCTATGTACATACATGTCAGAGGCTGCAGGACTTACAGAAGTTATCAAGGGAAGCTCAACTCACGGGGATGGCCAAGGAAGCAGGTACCAGTCAAAACAAAGACAGGAAAACAGTAACTACAAGAGCACCAAGATGGGTCCCACCCTCCTCATGAATATTTGCATTCTGGCCATTGTAAGGGCTGATGCTGGAAGAATTGCCCTGATGATCTGTGTGTGTAGAAACCCACGCAAATTCAGCCAAGCCCTTTGGAAAACCATTTGCTTCACAACTGCCTGCTAACGACTCCTCAAAATGTAACAGTGCTTCGCAAAGACTCCACCTAAGCATCTGCTAACCCAGAACTCTTAAAGCAAAGACTCACATGCAATAGCAAAAGAAGACCAACATCCCGTGGGGTAAATAAAGCCATCCTGACCAAACTAAAGCCGAGGAACTCATCCCTGTGCCCATCCCCAGAGCTGCAGGTGAACAGCGGCAGAGGCAGCAGCCAGCACTGGGAGCTGGCCACAGCTCAAACTCCTGATAATTCCCTTCTCCTGGACAGTACAGGACAGCAAAAGATCCGCTGAGCTGAAGCAGCACACAACTGGAGATATTCTAAATAAAAAAAAAAGCCTAATTTACAGCCTAATTTTGGCACCCACTACCAGGGACTATTCATCACCTGACCACTGCTGTCCCTCTCTCTCCTGTGTCATTTTCACACAAAAATGAAACAGTGAAGTCAGTGTGACTTTCTACCTAAAGAACCTTTTACACTATTTTAAGTATTTGCTTTGTTTTAGCCTGTAATATAAAGCAAAATTACACTTCTTCAGATAGGGTAGTATAAATTAAATATCAATTACGAGAACAGTTTAAGTAAATTATGAAATCAATTTGAAATACACTTCTCAAAACTCTTTCAAAATGTTTATTTTTACATCTCATTTAAGCTCCATTACCAAAGCATCAATCATCTATTATGTGACCACATATTCCTCAGGTTCCTTTCCTGCAGTGATACAGACAAATCGCTTTTGAAACAAACACAGCTTGAAAGCTCAAGGCACTAATGCAGAAATACAAAAAAACAAGCCATGAAAACACAGCTACATCATACTCTGCCATTCTAAAGCTTTATGGCAAATGCACAAACCTAACAATCTAGGTTAAAAAATGCTAGTTAAAGACAATCTAATTTCATTTTTCAGGTAACATCACCTAGAAACTACAACAGAAATATCTCGTATATAGTTGCAGAGACAGCTGATAGACAATATTTGATGCAGAATATTGATAAAACAAGACGAAATGTTTGCTTTGAAAGACTGTAAGGTTGCAGTTCCTGTGTCACTGGACTAGAAATAACACTCCTTAAAAAAAACTGGTATCACTCTGCATATGATGGCAAAAGCAATTCTCTGATAGTTCAAAACCAAACCTGAAAAATTTCAGAATTTAAGTAAAGCTGCTCAACTGCAGCCTTGTTTTAACAAAAGATTCACGGAAGTCAAGTCATTTTATCTAGATGAAAAAAACACCACAAATAAGGCCTTATCAGAAAACAAAATAAAAAAATCTTTGCATCACTGCAGGCCATTTTTGTAGAGGAGCAGCTTCTCGTTATCCCGTTCTGGAGAAAAAAAAAATTGTGAAGGGCAAGACAAACGAGAAAAAAAAAAAAAAATGGAAAAAGCAGATGGAAAGGCTCTGCATGCGGCGAGGTGAGGCGATGCAGCAGCGCAGCCGGGTTTCTGGAGCCGGACGGTGCCGGGCCCTCCCCCGAGCGCGGCCCGGCAGCAGCGGCGGGCTCGGCTCCGCAGCCCGCGGGCCCGGCCGTGGCGGCTGCAGCGCCGCGCCGCCCGGCAGCACGGCAACACCGCGCTGGAAGAGATACCAGCGGCAAAAAAAGTGTGCTTAAAAAATAGGAGATGAAAAAAAAATTAAAAATAGAAAAATAGAACAACGGGGAAAATGTAAAAATGTACGAGCCCCCCTGATTTAGGCAGGGCGGGCGCGGGAACCGGAGCGCCCCGGCCCGCGCCCCCCTCGCCCCCCGGCCGTGACGCAGCGCCGAGCGGGCCCGGGGGGCGGCCCGGGGGACCCCCGCGGCCCCGGCGGGCGGGGAGGGGCCGGGCGGGCCCGCCGGGCCGAGCGGCTTTATCGCCGCGGCTCTGCCGCTCGGCTCGGTGCCGCCCGCGCCCCGCTGCCCCTGCCCGCCTCCCCGAGCACCGCCGGCGGGCGCGGCGGGCGCGGCGCGGCGGCCCCGTCCGGAGATGGCGGAGGGAGCATAAGGCACACTGGGTAAAAGCACATTTATATACGAACCTCGCCGAGAAATTTTCCAACAATTCCTCCGTCCGACCACCATGCACCAGGACAGGAAACGGCCGCTCGGCGCCGCCCGCCCGCCCGGCACCGCCCCGCGCCCCGCGGGCGGGGCCCGGCAGCCTCGGCTCCGCCGCTCCCATTGGCCGCGGGGCGCGCGCCGCCGCCGCCGCCGCCCGCCATTGGCCGCCCGCGGGGCGCGCGGCGGTGCCCATTGGCCGCGCGCCCGCGGCCCCGCCCCGCGGCTTCATGGCGTCGCGGCTGTGGCGGGCGCGGGGCCGCCGCCATTTTGTGCAGCGGGCGGCGAGGCGCCCGCGCGCCAGCGGGGAGCGGCGCCATTTCCTGCCCTCCCCCGGCGGGCCGGCGGCGCCTGAGGCGGCGGGGACGGGAGGGCACGGGCAGCGGCGGGCGGCAGGCCCCGGGGAGCGGGTCCGGCTCGGCCGGGGCCAGCCGCGCTCCCCTGGGCCCCGCGGGGCCGCATGGCCGGGCCGGCGACACCGAGCGCTCTGCCCTTCCTTTCCCGGCCTCCTGCCGCATGATCTCCGGCTGCCATTCCAGCCCGGCTCTGGGGGAGAAGGACGCTGTGTTAAAGCTCTTCCTGGGAGTGCTTATCTGTTAGGTATGGAAACATGTAATAAATAGTCCCAACAGCTCCCAGTCCAAGGCAAGCAAAGCGTGTTAAGGTTAATTCCGTAGGTGATTGTTCAGAAAACCCTGATGCGCAGTTGACGCGAATTATTCCCTTTGATGGGAGAGTAAGCCCAGTTTTGATTGATTTACAGCATCTTCCTGAACATGAGAGATGTAAGAACATTTATGTTTTGCTCCAGAATTATATTTCGAAATTCATACAGTCCAAAATTAGTGCAGTTGTACAAAATGCCAAAAAAAAAAAAAAAAATCCCAAAACAGGCCCAATGGCCAGCGGTTTTTCTTTCTTAATTTCTTGTTTCCTAATTGTAAGTTCTAAGCCAAGTACAAGCTGCAGCCCTCAGTTTGGTTCAAGGTGCAGCAGCATTGAAATACCCAAGATAAAATTCTATTTCTGAACTGCCAACTCCACTTAAGAGATTATTTGTTAACATCTCTGTAAAATACTACAATCTATTTCCCATTCTGAAATACTTCTTTTCCAGAATCAAATTTATTAACATTCCTGTGAAATACTACAATCTTTATTTCCCTTTCTGAAGTGCTTTATGTTTGCAGCACAAACAGTTTGCTATGAAAAGCAGAAATACACAACCAGTGACGAGCCATTTAAGATAAAGGTATGTATTGATTGAAAAGTAACTTAAAATTGGCAGCAAAGCTTTTCCAGGTGGCTCATTTTGGGTTCCACAGAGAAAAAAAAATCAACCATAAAACTTACCAGGTATCCATTACCAGGCATAATTAAATTCACCTGCATGTTTATTGGCAGGTAGTCAGTAATTACTCCACTGCAGACTTGATAAATCTTGCAGTGACAGTCCTAGGCTGTAGAAGCTTGGAAGAAAGCTTTGCTGTACTATGCTGATACATATGAATAATTATTTGAAGACAATGATTAAGGAAAAAAAAAATTAACCCTGTATGTCAGCATTTTTAAAAACTGCCTATTTTTTCTGTTTAACATAGTTGAAGAGAGCTCTGGTTGTGCCTAACATTTGTTTGGAGAAATATTTTGGAGAGGGAAATACCAACCTGAGAGCTGTGCAACTCAATCAGGACTTTACTGTAAGGATACAGCTACATTCAAAACACCACACTGAAATAAGTGAAGATAAGGATTTGCTTTAGATGTTTATTAATCCAAGGAGATCTTCCATAATAGAAAAAAACAGAGTCTTTATATTTCCCAGCTCTTCCTTTAGAGTTGCATTATCCTTAAAAATGGAATGGATAAATGCAAGTTCTAGGAGGAAGCTCAGTTTTTAATTTGACATAAGTGTATCACTGAAATTGATATATTGCATCACAAAATGCGCTATCACCACCAACAACAATGCAAGATTGTTTTGCAATTTATATAAATACATTTCTTGGAGCAAAGGAAAGCAAAGTTCTAGATCCATTCTTAAAAAAGATGCTCCTTGCTAACCAGTCTAGTGACACATAAAAGCACCCTTGAAGTAAGACTGTATTCCTCACACCAAGATTAAATTCTTCCCTTGACTTGTGACTTGAAAAATAGAATTGTTCCAGAACTGACAATGGCACTAAAATTGGTGATTTGCCCCTAATTTTTGTCATCTGCTTTATACATGAAGCCTTCTCACTGCTGCTGTCACATCTTCTGCCATGAGGCCCAGAATGGCTCATCTGTCCTCAAAGGTTCCCACACATTTTTAGGATGTATATGAAAGTAAGCATATACCCAAACAAGCAGATGTTCAGAAATGATTTGTCAAACTGGGTATTCCCAAAGAATGCACAGGAGAAGGCATGCTGGAAGTACTGTCAGTCAGATTTTTCTACAAAAATAAAACCCTGCCTAGAGATTCCCTGGGGGCCAGAGCACACCTGGACGTGCCCATGAGTTACAGTCACAAAGCCCCAGGTAATGTTTGCTCTGTGCATCACCTAAAGATGTAGAGGAGCTACCCTGGCTCTCACACCACCACCAGGATGGACATTGCCATCCTTCCTTAGTTGCTTCACCTCAGGTGCTTTGCATTTCAAGTGTCCCTTGGGTACTGGGGTAGGGTTCTGTGTCCCTCCTTGGCCCCTGGATGTGGGGAAGCATTTGCTGGAGTGGAGAGGTTGGAAAACCCCTCCTGCTGTCTGGGAAGTGCTAGCACCAGTGGAAGGCAGAGTGTGGGGCTGGGCAGCTCAGCAAGGAAACCCCAAAGCAACACCAAATCCTGCTACTCTGCTGATGCAAAAAACCACACCACACAGACCAATTTTCTGAAGACTGCATTTTGAGTATCATAATATATATATATATGTGCATTTCTTTTTTACAGATAAAAACTCAGTTTATTTTTAACCTGTATTTAAATTTTGGAGGCTTACATTAAATTAAGGTAGCTTGTTTAATATCAATTGTAACAGCAGGTGACATTTTTATATAAAAACAGCCTAAAGAAAAAAAAAAACCCAAACATTTGATTTAAAAGACCTGACACCAATGATCTCAAGGCAAGATCAAACGCCAATGGATTTTGCTTTTAAAAAAGAAAAAGGGGGCACTTAAGCCAACCCATTCACAGCCTCTCCCTGCTGGCTTCTTCATACAGTGGTTTTGATAGTGGTCCCAGAGGGAACTGTATTTTGCCTCTCTAGCTAAAATACTAGTTACTATAGCAACTTTGAAGGAAGAAAATTGTGGCTTCAAAACTGAAAGATTGGCAAAACTTCAAATACACTGTCTGGATTAGGCAGACAACAGCACACACTAATGCTGTAAGTGCAAAAAGAGGGGGAATGAAATGCAGGAGTAGTGCACCTGCACTACAATGAGCTGGAAAAAGAATATTTTGCACAACTGGGGGAAGAAAAATTGCATTTATATACCATAGCCCAGATCAGCCAATGACACTGTTGTTTTTAATAGATTGCATATGTAGATGCTTCACACATACACTTCAATTGACCCTAAGAACTTCACATCTTTTACCTGCTTTAGAGAGGATAACTTTTCTTTGTGCTTACAGTACACATTTGTTCAATTTTCTAGCTTGTACAGTGAGATCTTTAAAAAAAACCAAGGACAACGGAGGGTGTTGCTATTTTTTCTTTAGCAGCAATGAAATATCACTAACCCCTTTTTACATATCCGAATTCAAGTCACAACCAGAGGTGACTGCACCACAAAGTCACCAGGTACAAAACTGCTAGTTCATTTTAAATTAATAACTTGAAATTATTTTCCCCGATACATCCCTTATTTTTTTATTTTTATAAACAGCAAACATTTTGCTATTTTTGTACATAGGCTAGCAGGCTTGTTTCAATATGAAAGTGCTAATTCATTTACAGATTTATCAGTTATGTAGTGCTACATTAAGTGTCCAATATTCTACATATGAACAATCTTGATAAATGGAAATGATGAAGATTAAGTAAGGCTATCTGATTACCTTATCTTATTTACATTAAAAGAATAGACACCCAGTGGTAGGGATAAAAGGGAAAGAAACTGGGCAAATACTCATACTGCCACAGGTGTAAAAATTAAGTCTGCCTTCTAGCTTGTACTGTAAATGAGACATTTTAAATAGTCCTGCAGCCCATGTCTAGTTTATTTTCCTCAGAAAAAGAAAAGCTGCCTTCATGACATCCCCTCTTGATTTCCGATCTCCAAAGTGTGTCATTTGAAGCTTTAAATTCAGATTCTTCCTATCTTCAAAAAAACCTCTGGTTTGCTTTCCAGTATCAGGTCGTATAATCAGGTCCCACTTCTGGGGCTTTTGTCCAATCTATTTATAAATTAGTTTAGAGTGAGTTGTAGATAACATGAACCAGTTCTGGAACCACTATTGGGAGGAACACAAGCTCTTCACTACAATCACACAGTAGCAGGAAAAGTGATAATTCAATTCATTCCTGGGGCAGGGCCTCCAAAATTAAATGAAGTTGGCACAACTGGAGCATTGAATTTGTATCCTCCATGCTTTTCAATCATTTTGGATTCTAAAACAAAACAAAAAAAAAGAAGGAAGAAGTTTTAGTGTATGTGTAGAGGGAAGACAGACCAAGATTCTGTGACTGACCACTTGGAGTCTCTCAGAGATACAGGTTTAACCTGGGTTACCCAACAAAGGAATCAGCACCCCCAAGTGGAAATGTGCCAGGCCCCAAAGGACAGATGGACTGACTATCCACTTATTTTAACTTCTCACTATTGTTATCACCACACTTACATGAATTTGTACTTTAGAAAGCCCACACTTCAGCTTTTGGACATTACTGTAGTTTAGAAACAGGACCTGAATAAGTGTTGTACTCATAAACTTGGTAACATATATACAGTTTTTCTTGTTAACATCAATAGGCTTTGCAGTCAAGTCAGTAACAAGAGCACATGTGCAAAAAAGCAGAACACAGATATTGGCTAAATTTTTGGTGGTCTATCTCAATTCAACAATATAAGTCTCAATTCAACAATATAAGCAGAAACCACCACTGAAGCACCAGAGAAAGCCTTTTTACACATGCTGCTACCCAAACAGGAAATTTGGATTTCAGGTGACTAGACCACAAAACATAATTCTGATAGCAAACTACCCAGTTGATCACTTTTTAATTTCAACCAAATCTTAAAATCTTTAGACATCTGAGGTCCACATATCCATCACTAATAACTACCAATGGTAGTTAAAATGTCTGGTTTTACAAGACTTCAAACAGGTTTTATGGTAAAACAGGTTTTTTACAAGCTCTAATAAATGGATAACTGAAAATCAGGTTGGGAATTTAGGTTGTACCTTTACTACAATCTAGATAGTGCAGAAGGTGGTTTGTGTTATTTCCAGGCCAAGATAACAACCATTATTAATGTCTTATGTTGGTCTTAGAGCTTTCTCCTAAATCAGAACAGTTGCAATCTCTCTGGGAATACAGGACAGCTCTTACTATCTAGCAAATCCGCATTTTGGCTCTGTTTCTTTGGAAACGGGCCAGAAAGATGTTGCCATGGCTAATGGAGCATGGGGAGAGAATCCCTCTCAGGGATTCAGCTCCACAGAAGACAAATCTCTCAGCTTATGGAAATTCTTCTAAGCTACATTAATAAGGGAGAACCGTATTTGAAATCCTCCTAAAAGGATGTCCTCACGTGTGGTAAATGGCCAAGATGTACTATCAAGTGTGCTCTGATAGTAGGCAAAAATTTCCCATAAGGATCTGGTTAAGTTAACTTCACAACTTCTTTGAAAAAACAGTACAAAACAAACAAACACACACACACCCCTCAAAGTTTTTCGCCTCCATAAAATGCAGTAGTACATACTTACATCATTTAATGTCTAGTGCCTGACAGGGGTCACAGTAAAACTGTATTTTATAATCATTAAAACTGGATCAGTCTGGACACAAGCTTTGTGAGTGATTTAGGCTATTCTCTCAGAAACCACTTATTAAATGTGTGTTCTTACTACCAATCTTTTTATTGAAAAATTTATGAATTTGTTTTGAAACATCTGTAGCAATTGCTCACTAAGACAGAGGATATAAGGCTGGACTGCTCCCTCAACATTCAGTCTTGACTTTAGAGTGTGATATATATATTGGCTTTAACTCTAAAGGGAAAACTTAGAAAAAATAATAAAACTTTTTACAGATTTAAAAATCAGTATTATGTGTAATATTTAACAGGCTTAATGATGTGGCTTTACAGATGGTACTACTCTCATAATTTAGTACTCTTCTACCCACAGAATCCTTGTCTATCCCAGGTGGACCACATCACATCTCAGGAAATAATTTATCAGCCACTTAATGTGTTTGTCATACCTGGAGTTCATCTACCTTCAGGTAAACAAATCAATTGTTTTCAAATCCAAGCACTTAGGACAAATATGCTTTTATTTCCTTGGCCACCTCCCCAAGTGTTTCTACCATTCCTCCCCCCTGTATATTGCCACCCAGTTTGTGCATCGAGGCTTTGTGACCTGACAATTTTAAGAAATTTCAAACAACCCTGTTTTGCTGGAGACATGACCAGGGGCTTGAATTGCAGGCCATTTCTGTATTATGCTTCTTGAGCACAGCCAGGGCATTCCCAGAGCAAAGGAGGCTTTATGGGTATGAAGGGTGCAAATACCGTGTGCTGCCCGTCGCTGATCTGCCAGGGTCGCTATGTCCTGCAGCTGCTTCCTTTGTTCTTCGCTAAGGCCCTGTGTCAAAGCCTGGTACCACGCAGGGTTACGGTTCTGAATTGCTGCAGCAGAAAGGAAAGTGTTGATTAAAAAGTTCTAGAACTCAAACCTTACTCACTGCCATTTTAATCACAGTAATACTCTATTATGGTTACATAACTCAAGACATTTAAACACTAGTACAGCTTCTGACCTCTTCCCTACCACTGCAAATTCATTCAAGCATCTTTCTCTGCTCTAAAAGTTTAATGATGGCATCTCCTTTCCAAAGAAAGAAGTGGTTCAAGCACGTATTGGAAAGCCTGTTGGGAAGTTTTGAACAGGTTCTAGTTTACAACAGTGTACGCTAAAGTTGAAATGTAAATTGTTGGCCAGGAAAAGGAATACAGTTACTTACTCTGAAAAATTGTTTTAAATATCTGATATTCATCAATAGGGTTGTCTTCATCATCAATAATTGTGGAATAGCCTTCCAAAGCAGTCTCTTCAGCATCATCTTCTTCCCAGTCTTCATCATCTCCATCTTCACCTGCCTGTTTTGCTAGAATTTCTAGATATTCTTGACCATCTTCATCAATGTCATCTTCGTCACTCCCCAGCTCCTCTGAGTTAATTAAAAACAAAAAAAGGTTTATCTTGAGAAGAGCAAGAACAAGTCTTTAGAAATGTGGCTAATTAGATAAAACAGGCAGTGGAAGTGGTAACAAAGTGCAGGCTGGAAAGAGAGGAGCTCATTTAACTCAGCCCAGGAAGTCAGTTTTTAAGAGGGAGTGCAAAGTAAGTCAGATATACTTAAAAGTTATCAAAAGATGTCCAGTGTTCTACTGCAGAGCTTCATTTTTGGAATTAGGGCGCTTGGAAGAATTCCACAAAGGAACTCGATATCTCCATCAGAAAAAAATGAAACATACAAAATAACATCAAAGGTTCCATCTCCATACCTGTTTCCTCATCTTCTTCAGCTTCATCGTCATCATCACTGTCATTTTCATGCTCTGCATGACAGGCATATGCTCTTTTCAATCCATTAAATAAAAGGATAAAAGCTGGCAGGATCTGCCCAGCAACTTGATTTAAAACCTGTGGTATTTGCTCCAGATCAATAAGAGCACACAAGCCAAGCACACACATCTTTCTGTCATGAAGTCTACAAAACAAAAGAGTAGAAAAGTTTCAAGTTTTGTCATGATTTACAAGCAGGTCAGACACAGGTGTATCACAGACAATCATCTCCAGAAGCACAAACACTTACCCTAGGAAACAGTCCACATCATTAAGCCACTGAGTTATGAAGTGATTGGTGACAGGCTCCACATTATTGGGGAAACGAAGATTTTCCAATGTGTTTAATAGTAAATGAGGATTGTAATACAAAGCAGCTATGGCAACCTGGAGGCACATGGTTCTCAGTTCACTGGTTTTCACTTCTCTGGTCAGTCTCTCCAAGGCAGCTTCCACAAACAAGGGTATGCACTGGACAGTGAGAACATTACAGACTCAGCAGTCAAAAATAAAACTTGTCCTTCTGTACTTCAACAGTGTGGCACATAAACACAGATGGCATAAAATTGAGTCATTTTTAATTGACAGCAGAAGTCAGACATAAAGATGAAATGAAAATGTGAAAATATTTAATCACATGGATTTTGTGACATCCTGCACAGCAAATGTGACTTCGGGTTCTACAATCTTATGTATTAAAAATGGAAAATAGAAAAAAAGTGTACACTAGGAAGTCCAGAAAAATCAACGTATTCATCTCTCAAATTCCAACTGCCATATGGGCTTAATGAAGTCCCTGGTCCCTCTATTACATTGATTTGGATTCTAGGAACTTCCATTTTCATTCCCCATTATTTCAAAGCTATGAGCATTGAAATAATTATCTTGAGATAGAATACTTTTTATTAAATATTCACTAGAATTAACTTAGAATGCAATTAATTGACTTTTTAGAACCAAGATGCTCCTGAGGTGGCACTCTTGCAGACTCATGAAAACATAAGTTTTGCAGTGTCTAAATTATGGAGCCAAAGCATGCAGGAACTCTCTGCAAGTGTTCCAGTGAGAAACACTGAAGTACAACACAGGATTATCAGCTGCACCACATTAAGTGTTTGTAACAAAACTCATCTTAATACCTAATCAACTCATACTACATGAAGTGTTTTAAAAGTATTTGTTTTAGCAACCAACGTTGTTACCAACCTGATCGATGCCACGCCCTTTACACTGAAGAATAATTACTTCTAACAGCTTTGCTGCATGACATTCTGCATCTTCTCCAGCAACTCCTGTAAGGACCTGAAACACAACCATTACTGGTGGTGTATCCCCTCAAGGAATATTCTCTATGTCCTGCTTTGTTTTGAAAAGCTGGTATGAATTGACCCCTTTTTAACAATGCCAGCATAAACAACCATCAGTGAAGCAGCCAGATGTGCAAAGGCTCAGTGTGACAACCAGAGATTGAAAACTGCTGAAAGTGGGCAAAACTAACCTACATGTACAAATATTCAAGATCTCTATGGATGCTGAGCCTACCACAGTTACTGTAAAAGCATCAGCTGCCATTTTGCCAAGGGTTATTTCCATACACAAAAACTTTTCTTGTGCATTAATGTACTGAATTTTGTACAAGTTTTATTTACAAAAATGGGATTTCCAGTGGAAGACCATGCAATACCTAAAACTTGTGTTAAAAATTCACTGTGCTCAGCTAACACCAATCACTAAGTAGTCATGACAGGCTAATTTTATATATAACATTCCAAGAAATTACAAACACCCCTATTGGCCTGGCTGCAACTTGTTTTCAAACAAAGGCTGGCAAGAGTTATTCACTAGTATTTACAGAATACTAAAATAGATATTCACTGTAATATTTAAACATCTTCAAAAGAATTATTCAAGAAATACCACAGGCAGCACAGCTGACAGTTCACCAAAGCTCATATATAGACACCACACCCCATATTCAGAAGTCGAAAACTGAAATCCCCACATATTAGAGAAAAAACATTAACACATCTTATAAAAAAGTATTCCTTTCCTCGCACGGTGCTAACACTCTGGAAAGCTGTATATTCTACATTTTGACTGGACAAAGAAAGCCCAGTAATACAAAGTAGAATACAGAAATCCTGCCCAAAAGTGTCTGGACTGAGTCAGACCAACTGCATTCTGCTCCCAGATTTCACCACTGACGTGGCACAAACTTGGGAAAATAACTGCCTATTCCTGTCCCTTTAGCTCCATCCCTACACTGCTTTTTTAGCTAACAGGTGTTAGACCTACAGCATGTGTATCCTGGCCATGGTGAGGCTACAAATACCAGAACAAAGAATCCACCTACCTTTTGCAATCTGTCTTGCATGCTCATAAGCACAAAGTGTATTGCACCAAACCTGCTTTGTTTATTCTGCTTCTCTTGTGTATGATTTATTTTTCCCTTCTGCCAAAGGCATATATCTGAAATTTTGATGCAATCTTTTTAAATTTCTCTGCAATTACTTAATAATTTGGGGAATATTAGAGGATGTTAAGATAGCAAAATGCTTTAAAGAGAAGATGTCAAAAGCTGCTGTGAAAAAAAGTAGCCAGTTTAACACTGTTATTTCTTCAGAGATGGCAGGTTTTGCTACCACACAGGAATCTACTTACCTTCTTGCACATACTGTAGATCATTTCAAGATATTTTGTGTCTGAAAGAAGTGTATCTGTATCAACAGTAACATAATTATGCAAGAGAGGCATCATATCTGTATTAAAAAGAAAGATGATCACAGTTAGGTATCGTCTGTGTGCTATTAAAATCAGGTTGAAATCTGTGTATTAATAATTATAGTTCTTGCTTAATGTTTGCCAAGATAAATGTGTGCAAGTCATAGGTGCCTTAGCAAAACAAGTCTGATAGCATCCAACAGCAAAATAAAAATACTTCAAGTGTAACCTCAGTTGAGTGTTTTCCTAAGATTTCAGTCATGATGCAATTCATTGTATGGCTGAAATCACGTGCATGAAACCATCTGATTTATTTATATTACTTACCAGTAAAATAATCAAAACCATCCTGCTGGAAGACTTCAAACACAAGAGGAAGAAGCTGCCACATTTGTGCAGAAACCTGTTGGCAGGTCAGACTATGAGCCAAGGAAAAGATCTCCTCGTAGAACTCTAAAACAAACAGAATCTAGGTAAATACCACGCCAATCCCCATGCACTTTTAAAAGTAAGCCAGCAGAAGTACAGGTACCTAATACATGCTGCTGCAAAACTGTTCCAATCACTTGCAAACAGATCCCTTCCAGCTGCTGGGTAATCTGAAAAAAATTTACAAATTAAAATGACAGAGAATGACTATTTTCAATACTTCAGAGTTTAAATTAAACACATTCTAAAATTTGTGGAAGCAGTTTCTATATATACAATATAGTTTTAAAGAATGGTTAGAAATGTCTCGCACTTTAGAGCGCTAAATGTGTAAGAGCAGCACTCAGCTAAGGATCTGCGAGACAGCTTTCAATACAAGGTGTTTTTTAAGTATTGGAAGAATTTCATTATGGGGTATTCTTTAAAAAGAAAAGCCTGACTAACCAGTTCAGTCCCATTAAAACACTGTAAGCAAATATATATATATGTCAAAGGAGTAAACAATGAAAATAACAGGAGGTATTTCCTGTTCCAGAAAAGAAATTAAAAACAAAAAACAAAAACAAAAAAAAAAAAACAAAAAAACAAAAAAAAAAAAAAAAAAAAACAACAACAACAAAAAAACCCAAACAAACAAAAAAACCCAAACAAAAACAAAAACAAAAAAACCTCAACACCCAAAAAATCCCAAACACCAAACCACTTCTCAAACCTAGCTTAGGATGTTCCCATAGTAAGGAGACCATCAGTTTAAATGCTCATCCTACAGATTCAAGCAGAATAGCTAACAAAACAGTCATTAACCTGTTGAGGGCACTCATGTTGCAAAGGGACAAATAAAGGCTGAGTTTCTGGTCTTAGCTATGCAGAACAGGATTTGAAACTAACCTGCTAAAGCCCTTATCTCTTGGAACACTGGTCATCCTGTGTGAGATGTCTCTAAATATAAATGTTTACTGGTCAACATTTTCAAACTGACTTCCTCATGACTAGCATATTATTACACAGACTTTTAATTTAGAAGGCAAGGATTTGCTGACGAAAACAAGTACATGAAAAGCTTAATGAGCATCTCTAGCAACAAGTAAATGAGCTGAGCTGGTCCTTGGTTTATTGTGTGGCAGCACTAAATTCTACCCTAGGGAATTTGTATAATGCTGCTTCTTTAGTGAAGTCTTCAAGCCCTACAGTTTATTACCAAACCCTTTAGTCACTAAAAGACTATAATGTTGTTATTAAAAGACTGTAGCTGACCTTGTCAAGAAAGATTTTAATCAGAAATAACGTATTTTGAACTGGCTGTACTCTGGACAAAGTGACTCCATTCAGTACACCAAAACAAAATTACAGAAGTTTTAATCCCAAAGGAAAATTCTCCAGGGCAGATGTGGCAGGTGAAATCCCCCATGTCTGAGCACAGCCGCAAGAGCTGTATTTACCCACATTGATTCTGTCACAGGGAGCAAACTCAGTCAGCAGAGTCAATGTTTGGAGCTATGTGAAGCTTTATCTGTTTTGTTTGAAGGGCAGACCTCATCAAATCAGATGTGTGTTTCCAGCTGAGCAGAGTTCCACCTGCTACAGACACATTGCTTCTACTATTTGAACAAGAAGCTGGATTCTTACGGGAAATGCTGTGGCAACATTTCTGCTCTATTACAGCATGCATTGCATTAAAAAACTGACCCACTCTGTTACAACGTGGCTACAGGACAAGTACTTCATACTGCTTTCTGTTTTAATATCTTTTTGGCCAAAAGGACATTTTTTCAGGTAACAATGCCAGGAACACTGACTACGAAAGACTTACAGTGTTCTTAGACCATATACACCAGCTTTAAAGCAATTTTTACTTACTTCCTTGTGATCTTCAACTACACTGAGAAGTGTATCAATAGTATTCAAGATTCCCATTGCTGTCACTGCTTTGTCATCACTCCCCTCTTCATCTGGACCAGTCTGGATCACCTGGTTGAATGTCATTGCCTGCACATAACAGCAGAACAACCCAGAAAGATGTCATTAAATTGTGAAAGTCTGGCGTTCAACACAATTTCAGAAGGACTTTCTGCTGAGAAAATGTGTACAAATAATAGCAGTTGACTGCTCTGCTCCAGAATTGCTTTTCAGGATCATAAAATATGAATGTTAAGCCATTGGAGCTGACATCCTTTATCTACTCACAAATAAAAATATATAAATGACAGTTGTCCCATGTAAAAGAATACATTGTCCTTTGGTAAGTTCTTCTGCCACAAGGTTTCCTCAGCAGCTGAACTAGACCGGAACACTTGGCAGGCATTCCCAGAGAGGACATGCTAACAATTCCATTTTAACTCCAAGAGCCTTTAATAAGGAAGCACTGAGCTGACCTCTGCTTTTGCAATCACTAATACAGCTAGCTAAACATGGCCATTCAAGCTCTGAATTTCTCCTGCAGATTCACTTTTCCTTTAAAATCTACTCTTTAATTTAATATTTTAAAACAGCAAACCTAAGTGACATTTTAGAGACTACCCAAAATGTGCTACCAATTTCATTATTGCCACTATCAGGAGGAAATATGCAAAGATTTCACAAACATTTCTAGAATTGTTCTTAGAAATTTCCACTCAGTGGAAGTTATGAAGACACTTCTGTCTAAAACTGTCTAAATGTAGAAGAAAATTACTTGTATCAATGCAGTTAAAGAGACTGGAGTAACAACAGCTATTGACTGATGGTCAAACTCAAATATTCAATTTTAAATACCAATCTTTCCCATATTAACATCTTCCCAATCCACCATAAAGTCTTACCAAATGCTGTGTCATTTCTACTGCAATTGGGGTAACTTCTTCACTATATTCACAGATCATCTTCTGAATCACATTAGTAAGATCATCATTTTCAGTCTCTCTTATAATATGAAGCAAAGCTTGCATTACAGGTCTAATGAATGGAGTAATATATTCTTTAGCTGTAAAACAGGTACAATGTTTGAATTAACATTCTTAGAAAACGACAGATCAGTGAAAGAACCTCAACCTCAAAGAACTTTACTTAGTGCTTGCATTAACATGCCAAAACCATGGGTAGTATAAATCATTATAGCATTCAGAACAAAATTCTAATATATAACAAGAGGATCCACATTTTAGTATAAAAACCAGAGCTCTGCAGTCTGAATTCATAAAATGCAAGATTACTGATCAATGCAAATGTTAATTGAATGGGAATGGGTACATACACACCTTTGTCAAATTCCCTGAAGTATTAAATATGTAATTTATGTTTGCTTTGTGGTTTTTATGCCAGCTTCAGGAATACTAAGCCATGTAAAACCTGCCTGGATCAAGACAGCCTTTTTTTTTTTTCTTTAAATAAATGTTAACAAGAACGAATATATGCCAAGACAGATATTGCCACTGTATTTCTGATTCAATTACTAAGTGCGATAAAACTGGATTTACTGTACCATGAAGCTCTTGTTTACCATGTCTTAACAATCATAATGTGTTACAATGCTAAAATGCAATTTACTGTCTAATTTTTTTTTAAACTTTTCTAGCTGAAAAATTATACTAAATGATTACAAGTTACAACTGCAGGAGAGAAATTAACATGAAGGAAGAAAAGAGCAAGTCTGCCTGAATATCACAAAGTTAGCACCTATTCCATTAAAGCTTCCTGTAGCTGTAAGAAAGGGCTCCTACCTTTCTCTTGATTACTGATGAGAACTTGAAGAGCTATGGCAGCTTCCACTTTCACAGGCATTTCCCTATCATCTATCAGACACCGTCTTGTGAGTTCTAAGGCTGTCTGGAGATTCTGGTCACTTTTAAATTTGACTTCACAGAAATAATGAAGAACCCAGCAAGCCTGAAAAAAAGGGAGACACTGAAGAAATTCAGAGCTGCAAAACCTACAAACAGGATTATCAACTGATTGTATATCCATAACCTACATAAATAGTTGAATCTGAGGCACAACTCCTGTTGAATAAAGATACTGTAAGACTTCAGGGATGAAGATGTTTGAGAGTGTGGAGGCTGGTCAGTGGGAGGCTGTCCTGCAGACATCACTGGACCAGTACTATGATCTCAGGTTCATCTTTGGCCACAGGTTTTGTGTGAGCAGTACAGTCTATGTGCAAAACACACACAGACTGTACCACCAGACACAGATGGGAAACTGTGCACACAATGCTGCAGCCATTTCAAAACTACACAGGGGCTATCTAGAATCATATGCAAAAAGTGGTACTCATCCCTGGAATAAGTGTACAATTTATCATGAAAAAGGTGCAGAAAGGAGAGCATCTGTGAGAGGGAAGAAGCTGAAGATTTCTGGATTCTTCAATTGGAACAGACAGTGTATCTCACCAGAAAGTGCCACACTTTCTTACCCGTGCTCTCATGTAACCCAGCTCACTGCTGAAGAGAGGGAACACATGATTCTGCAACATATATTCCATCTGATCCTTATAGATCTTTTTCTGTCAAAATATGAAAAAAACACATCAGTTTAAAACTTGATATAAAAATGTATTTCTATCCCAATAAAAAAGTCACACATTATAAAGTGTGAAGAGTGTAACAAAACCCTCAGACTTTTAACTTATGCCTTTTTAAAAGTCAATTATGCAACAATGATCTCCTGCATTAGTGATTAAACTTGGATCTTACATGGATTTTAAAAATGTTCAGTCATAATAGTGACACTTTTTCCCCAGGCATTTTTTGACCCCAAGAGAGACCTTTCAATTGGCAGCACATTGGCATCAAAAGTAAAAACTGCTTAGAGCTGCGGTCCAAATACAAGTCCATGCCAAGCATCTATTTTCCTACCATTTTAACTGAGCAACATCACTAATTTAAATTTATTTCCTCTCTTCTATGCACAAAAAGAGTCCATTAAATAAACAGCCTCTCACTGGATGCATTTTTTCCTTCCTTCCTTCCACAAAAAAGGGAATGTAATTACGTGTAGCACAGAAATGGTGTAGTAATTCTCACCAGAAGCACAGAACTTAAAGGAACTTAATAATCTGAACTTGTATATGACCTATAAAACTTTGGTAATTAAGTAATTAAGCTGGGATTAAACCCAAAACAATTAAGTTCAACAGCTTAAAAAAACCTAGTAGCAATTCAGAAACCTGTGAACTCAGAGCTATTCACATTTCTTCTAAGGCATTATATGTTAGAGAAAGCATAAGAGGGACAAAAAAAAGGATGAAAAGAACCACCAGATTTGTTCTGCTTACTTTTAGGAGAATTTCAGCCAAAGAACCAATCATATGTAAAGCACCATCTTTCTTGCGAGGATCAGCATTTGGCTCCGTAAGGATTTGATAACAAAAGCCCATTGTCTTCTGCAGGACCTAGATTATATGTAAGGTTAGTCAGAGTATTCCCATCAATCATCCCAGCTACCATTCTCTTTGCTCTGAAATGCTACAATATCTAAAAGCCTGCTCCAAGTCTGGAATTTGGGCAATGTTTTATGTCTTTGTTCTAAACATACAATATTCTATCAAGAATGGGTCCTAGGGGAATTTGCAAATACAAAAATCATACATAGACCAGTGCAAAATAAATTTGAAATTTCAAATTTTAGCATACTATGATATGAGAGCAGAAAAGGAAAACTTCTATTAATAGCTCTTCCAGCAAATAAACTGAATTTAGCTAGTGGTATTTTAGTATAATCCTTTAACATCTTACCTCTTTCCTTTTACTACATGATGTAAACAATAATGTCTGAGCAGCAGTTGTTGGAGAAATGAAGTCTTCAAATACATCTGTTAAATAAGATTGTAACAGTTATAAAGTCCGGTCCTTTACTACAGTTCATGATCCCAATGTATTTAATATCAAAAACGGGCACCTTTCAGGTGGTTAACCATGCTTTCTTGCTAGAGATATTTCAAGACCAAAGATTAACGTGTGGTTGGATACATAAGTTTCATGTTTTTCATTATGACTGTCTCTGCATGTCTCATTTGAAGTTCTATGTCTCTTATTTTTAAGATAAATCTTTTGTAACAGTAGAAGCAGACACAACAGTCAAGTTTAGACATGGATGTCATTTGCTCTATAGGCCAGCACACAGAATTAATTGGGTTAAAAAATGCTCAGTTTCTCATTTCTCAGCAGAAGAGGATTATCAGAGCCTTGTGTAATACCTGTAGTGTTTACAGGTATGCCTCTAACCTGAGGGATAAAAACTCCCAAACCCCTCAAGATTCCTTGTTCTAGCTACATAAACATTCCTAGTGGAGGGAAGAATTTTTTCAGGGAGTCTGAAGTATTTTTTTTTGTTCCCAGCCTCAGAGGACTGCACTGACTTAGAGTAAATCCCAACATAAAGAAGAAGAGCACAGGAAGCAAAATGGGACAAGTCTGGAATGCCAGGTTTACTCCATAATGTGTCATTTACCACTTGAGTAAATCTGTGATGAGTGAAATTCCCTAAGAAATCTAGGGCCTGAAATATGAGCTGTTGTAAGGCATAACCTTTAAATGACATTAAATTCATGTAGTTGTTAGTAAGGCCAGGACTGCTTGGGTTGTAATGAAAACTTTGTAAAAGTAAAAATTAAATAATTTTACAAGTGCACAAATACTTGTATCCTCTCTCCTTTCCACCAATATGTCCAAGTTACATATATTAACTTCTATTATTTGTTTAATAATAACTGTGTTTCTCTCTTATTTTTTTAAGATTAAAGCCATCTCTGTTTTCACAAAACCACTCCATAGAAATCCCATCTTTATGTGAAATCATTTTTCAACATGAGTAGATTTTGCATGCTCACCAAATTTCATGCGGATATATTCATATGGATCTTCTTGCCAGAGCTCTTCATCAGCATCTGTGTAGCACATCAATGGGAAAATAACATCCTGGATGATTCCCTGCAATAAAAAAAAGAGATTGAAACAGGTAAGCACTACTAAATCAATCTCTGTATTCTCTCCTGTATTTTACAGATTTTCTCCATCCTGTCACTTCCTCACATAAAATGGTAACATTCTAAAACTATTTGGATTTAGAGTGGATTTATGTGTCACTTCACAAAAGAGCAGATCTTTTGTGTTCAGGTAGAGTTACAATACAACACAAGATTCTAGATTGGCTTTGGATAATGGCAAGTGGAGATGATTCGATGCCATAAATTCAACAGCTAACACCATCTGCAAATATGTTGTGCTACTGTGTTAGATTGTAATCCTTAATAAATTAAAGCACAAAGGAGAGACAGCAATATATTAGCTGGCTTTGTTCATGTTTCAAGGTAACCTTCACTAAACTGGCTTAAACTCTTTCCACCAGCAATTTATAAGAGAAATGCCTAAAATGTGAATTGTAGCAGGGCTGGAAACACTGTACAGTAGTACTAATATAGTCTTACATGTAGTAAGGTAAGACTTCTGAGTCATCTAAATATTAAACCCCAAAAATGGCTTACTTGAATATGAGGTTTCAGATTCTTCCAGGTGACTGCATGAGACACTCCTTGATTGATGTAATTCAGCGTTTGCTGCAGAACTCTAGGAGCCATGTACTGCTTTTCCTTGTATTGATACAGCACCTTCAGCAACACCTAAAGAAATGAGAACTCATTAATCGCTTATGCTGAGCACTGACCCTTTTCACCACAATTCTACCCTCAATCACAAGCCTACATAAGAACCCCTCAAAACTGAACAAAACCCCTGTTTATTCATTAGGCTAAAATGGGTACTGACTAAGCCTGGTACCAAATGTCATTGTTAATTTTATAAGACAATTTGCAGCTCATATTGGGTGCTTGCACATCTTTTAAAAATAAGATCCTTTAATAACACAAACCATACATGCTAATTCACCACCAACACACCCCAGGGGGCCTTGCCCTCTAAGGTTTATTATTCCATCTTCACTCTTTGGGGGCAGAAATTCACACCCAGCCACTGGATCAGAACGCTCTACACTCACAGTCTACTGATCTCATAGCCACACAGCTGTGTGAGCAATGTGTGTGAGTGTGGAGTGATCCATCAGTCACTCCTCTGCCTTTCTGGCCTCAATTCTTTTCCTGAGGTGGCATCCAGAACTCCTCACAGGGAGGAACATGTGTTCAAGGCTCTCCACAAATAAGGTCATGAAATGGATATGGGACCATGACCATTAATTAAATTACAGCTCACAGGAGAGTTTTGCATAGATAATGCAAAGGGAATTCCCTGTAGCCCAATCCAGGTCAGCTGAAACACTGCATCTTCAGAAGCAGCATCACTAACTGGAAAGAAATGGCAAATCCCATTTCCATGGTTTCATGCAAGTCTTCACACAAAAGAAGGATTTTTAAAAAAAATCCAAACTCAAAGAGGCTGGAAAGATATCAATCAATCTATATTACCAAAATAAAAAACCAGGGAAAAAAAGATTCATTATTTTGAAAATGAATGCTGCTAACACCATTTATTACAGAAACACTGAAGTGTTTTTCCCCAAAGGAATTGCCTTGCACTTCAGTTTAAAGAGGACACACTCATTCATCAAAATATTCACTGCTTTATAAAGTTTTTGCTCTAGATGTTTTATCAGTTCCCAGAGTTTGAACTGCTCATGTTTAAAAATCGTCAGGATTTAGACAGAAATTACTGGTTGGCACCAACACCTGTGTACAAGGTTTTGGTGGCATTAGGTATTGAGTTAGGAGAGGAAAGAAGAGAGCAGAAGTTCAAACTTGCAGCTGTTTGGAGGACTAACCAAGAGGATGCATGTAGTTGCATGATTCAGATGTAGTAGGTAAGATACAAAAAAATAAAGAAAATGTTTAAGAGCTGCAGTGAGGAAAGCAGGATGGACACTCTCAGGCAAAGAAAATAAAATTCTGTAACAGTGCCAAGGAACTACAAGGCAGCAGTGTCCAACCAGGGCTTAGTTCTGACTCAAGTGAAGTGTCTTGAGCAAAACAGCTGCTAACACAAGGGATAAATTCAGGGTATTTCAGCCAGGCAGCTCAGCCTGGTTTGGACAAGCTAAGAAAATTTAGCTAAAGTGAATGCTGAATGTACAGGATTTTTTTTTTTTTTTTTTTTTTGAGGGGTGAGGGCTAATCAATGAGTAGTAATTATGGCAGCAATATTAACAGTATACTTCAGGTTTATACTTGAACCACCTGTAGTCTCATGCCTTATTTATTACTCCTTTACTAAAAGGGTGCAAACACTTTGGAGAGTAGAGAGAACTCAATGAAACGTATTATCCTGATTTGTATTCTCCAGTATTTCGTGGATTTCCAATTTCTCTAAAGCAACACATCTGCTTAAAAATCTTACACAACATTTATTTGACAGATTCCATGTCCTGAGCAGAGGCCCAAGATTTATCTTCTTCAGAAAAATGGAGGGCAGAACCTTAATACAGTCTGTCTTTCTAAACAAGTTACATTATTGTTTAGGAACAAACTATGCATGCTAAAGTATTGATTTTTTAGCAGTTTTCTTTAAGTACTTGAATTCTTAAAGAGCTTCCTAGCTCCAGTAACAGTAAGGATCAAGTCTGATTCAAAGAGAATGTAAAGAAAAACAAGCATGTCAAACTGTTAAAATTATCTTTTCCAAGACTACTTTAGGCCATAGCCTTTTGTCAAAAGTTCATTTTATCTTGGAAGTGCAAAGCAACCAGCAAGGCCTTAAAGAAAATGCAATAATTATCTGTCTAATGTCACCTAGAGGTGACAGGTGAGCACCTCAGGAAGCAATGCTGACACCATTTGCCTGAGAAGAATGTTGGGATATACTGCCTCACAATCAATGTGGAAAATGTTTTCCATACTTTAGCCAACTTTCAAAAAGCATGGATTTATGAGATACTTTCCCTATATTTCTTCTTTTAAAGTCCTGCAATTCATTCTAATTACATTAGAAATTAAGAGAACTGAAACTGAGCTAAGAACTGTCTGACTCAAAAGGCTTTGAAGAAAACATTCTGCACTGTGAGATTTTCATAAATCAATAGTCTATTTACATTTGCAACATTATCACCTTAAAATAAAGGTATTTATGAACCAAATACAAGGAAATTTTATAAAAACCATACCTTAGGTTTTTAATTATTCCAAAAATTCTTTGCATACAGCAGACTCTAAAACACAGAACAAGTGGCAACCCCAAAACAGGGAGACAAATGCATAGGGAACATCAGAATTATCTGTCTATAAAAGAGCCCCTGCTTGAGCAGGCTTTTGCAGAAGGCTGAAAATTTTGTACTAACTCTAAATACTCCCCCCCAACACTCAGTGTTTCTTACTTGCTGAACACCAACAGCAAAGGCCTTCAGGAAAACTTCAGCAAACTCGTTGTACTCCTTGGAAACATTACCAGGGCTTCCATACCTAGAATTAGAAGCAAGTATGTAAACTCAAGGGTGCAGCAATATTGCTACTTGAATATTTGCCTGGGGTTTTTTAAAGATAATAATGGAAGGGAAAATACCTCTCGAAGAGCCTAGCTAAGATATGCAAAGCCCACTTCTTGCATTTCCACCATGGCAACTCAGGTCTATCATCTTCATCAACCTGAAGGGTTTCCTTTAGGAAAAAAAAAGACATTATTTACCAATTATTCACGAAGAGTTCAAATTATATGTGATTTTAGCAACTACATAGTATGTCTTCCCATTTACAAACCTGCCATTTGCACTTCTAGCTTAATAAAAGTATGAAGTACAGCATATCTAAAAATAAATCCCATGAAATATACCTACATTTTTGAAACAAGAAGCCAAAATAAGTTTTGCAAACAGAACTCTCATACAAGCTACATATTTTCAAAATTTGCTTGGTCTCTAAAACTCCCCATTTAGCCTAATATTTTTTATTTATTATTTTCTTAGCATCTGTAGAGAAAAAGAGAATGCAGAAATAAAATATTAAACTGTTTAACATTCTAATGAAAGAAAAATATTTAAGCTTAAAGACATAAAAAGCCAAAAGCCACTTACAGCTGGTACATCCCTATCGACAACAGTCTTCAAGATTTCTATCCACTCAGTCAGGTTTTGCTGATTTATCAACTCCAAAGGTAATGTGTACTGGTTAAGAAAACAAAAAAAAAAAAAAAAAAAAAAAAGGGGAAGTGCTTTTTTAATAAATAAATATAATATTTATAAATAAATTTACATTACTTTTACAGTTTGAATTTTAGCTTTCAAATCTTTGCCTACACTTAGCTACCAGGAAAGATTAGCAATTTACCTCAAAAACCAAGCTAAAGAACTCAACACAACCTAACCTATATCCTGAATATCCTCAAAAGTTCTAGAGGTCTTTGCTCCAATTCATTGTGCTATGCAATACTAAAATGCTACTTAAATGGATGTTACTCTAATTTCTGAAGCATTTAACAGCAGTTCCATTACAAAATGCTTTATTTATACTGGTAATTCTCTGTAGGCTGGCCTCCACAATCTGTCCTTAGACAACTAATTTTCTCTCTGGTTTTCCAGCAAACATCCTACTTTAGAGGATGGCACGTGCAACTTTTATCTAATGGCAACCAGGAATAGCACTGTACAGAAGTAAAAGCACAAGACAATCAGAAACTTGTGATTCATGGAGCTGAGTAGTAGGGAAAATGATTCAGATGTAATCTAATACTGTAATATTTCTGTCATCCACTATTTTAAGGAAAATCATAATGCTTTGTATTATTGTTCAAGTATATACAATGTTTTTTACCTGGACAAGGGCATAAAATATTTTGAAGATTTGTTTCTGGATGAGAACAGACTGGTCTGATGGATCATTCAAGAGCTGAATGAAGCTGTCCTTCAGGACTGGCAGAAAATGTTGCATTGCAGCTATCAAGGGACTCCGCTCCTCTGGCTTCTTGTACCTTTAGAGAAGAACAAAACGAATTCTGTAGTTCTTTCAGGCAGCTTTAAATTGAAAAACCTCACCTTGCCCCAGTGTAGGCACAAATAGGTTATATGACAGCTCATAACAACCTGTGTCTTAAAAAGAAATGCTAGCCAGTTCCTGTGACAGAATTGGAAATAAAGCCATAGCCAGACAGTGTTACTGATGAGAAACACATTAATCAGAGTTCACAATTTATCAAAATATTTGCAGAACCTAGATTGCTTCACTGGCACTGGATAAAGCAAACTGAGAAGTCTCTCACAGCCTGCTGTGATGGCTTTCACATCTCATAATTTACTTTGCCCAAAGCCAACAATCTGATAGAGAAGTGGGATTCCAGGCTGTGGGACAGACTGTGGAGCAGGCAATCACCTTTGAAATAAAACCTCAGACCTTCTATGCTGGGGACAGCCCACCAGCTTGCCCATGCTGAAAACAAGGCTCCACTTCCTTTCTTACACATCTCAAAATTCCTGAAAGGAAACAAAGCCACATTTTGAAATCTTTGCCCTAAATTTTAACTTATACACAGGAAACTCCTAATTGATTCAAGAGTTACCACAACAGAGCAGGATCTTGTCTATACTAGTGATGACAACAACAATGTAAAATATAATTTTATAATTGTGCATTTATTTCTTGATTCAGCAATCAATACTTGTCAGACTCCTGGACTCTTGAGGGAGACTTCTAGGTGAGAGGATTGAGCTTTGGTATGGTTTGTTTTTCAAACACATTTTTATAGACTTTTTACTAATATTAAATATCAATACTCAGCTTCCTAAACAGTAGCAAATTTTCAGAATATAACAAGAAAAAGAATACTCAATCTGCTGCCAGATGGTATGTTCTGTAAGAGCTACTACAAAACACTGAGCTTCAAAATCCTGTTCAATAATAGTTTTCATGCATTTTCTGAACCAGAAACCCAAACATTCAAATTAAATATTGCTCAGAAAAATTCAGTTTCTAATTTTCACCAAAAAAAAAAGGAAAAAAAATACTAGAAAAACTACTATGCAAAGAGCAGCTATTTGATCTTGCTGGTTGAATTTCAAAGGTGGGGGAAAAAAAGTGAAAAGATATTTATGTTCCATGTCAAGGAAAAAATAATTCAGACTTTAAATATTCCTACAATTCAGGCAGTAAGAACTTGATCAAAGTCATAACATTACAGATTCGTGTCCCACTAAACTGAGTGAACCACAGTGAAATGTGCACATTCCTCCATGATTCGTGACATGAAATTCACCCTTGCTGATTCCACCAGAAAGCTGAGCAAGCAGGAGCAGTTCCTGGCCTCAGCTGAAGTGTTTGATCAGCTGAGACTACAGACACACCTGTTACCTTGTCACACAGTGACTGCACTCAGATCCCTAAACATGGATTTCTATCCTCATCTTTCACTACCACTCAACACTTCTTGATTTACAGCTCACAGATCCCTGCAGCATATTTAGTTAACGATGTTTAAGCTGAAAAATCAAGTGAGAATTTTTTTGCTTTCCTTTCCTGGAAGGCTTGAAATTTTCAGCCACTAAGGAAGCTCCCACTTGGGATTACAAAGATCTTTATGGCATTCCTGTAAAAGTATTTTTGAGAAATTGACATTCACTGTTTTACACTGATTGACATAAAATTAATGAAATTAGATGGAAAATTTTCCATCCAACATTTTAAATCAAGAACCTGGAACAGAAATGTTATGTATTCCAATGCTCTGAAAGAGTAAGTTGTGGATTTCATCAGTTCCACTACTACAATTCTCTGACTCCAGGATTGTCCTTTCCTCTGCTCACCTAAGTGCTCAAACCAAAGTCAGTTAACTAATTCTGAGCTCCCAATGTTTCATACTTTGAAACTTTTCTGTGGTTACTGTCACCAAGTACTAGAGTACAAATTGTTTAAAAGTTTAAACCTAATTTAAATATTAAATTCCTGCAAAAGTCATGACTTTGAGCAGACTTTCTTACTGCCTATAATCTATAAAAAACAACTACCACATTAAGGTTTTAAAACATCTTTTTTTTTCTGAATTCAAACTTTCAATGAAGACAGCTTTTCTGTAATTTTTAGTGGAGAAGATACATGAGCCAACATCTATATAGCAAGTTGTCAAGAATACTTTCTAAGATTACATTTCCATAACCTTTGTGCAGTCCCATGGACAATTCTATAAGGTTACAATATCCACACAGAGTATAAAAAAATACACACCAATATATTAATTCATCTGGTTTATATAAAGAAAGACCAGAAGGAACTTACTCATAGTTTTTCACAAGTTGATAAAGACAGAGAAGAATTCCCAGCCAACAAGCACTATTGTCAGACTGGAGATAAAATCCAATTTTCTCCACAACTGCAGTCCAGCGACTTGGATAATCATACTTGATAATGTGGTGAATGCAAGTAGTAAGCTGTACTCTGAAATCAAAAGCACAACAATTAAGTGAGTTACCACTATTATTTTAATAGTATTCTTGTAGTGTTGAAGCAGCAAATACTGTCCATACTTAGACTTCATTTTTGTTGAGAAGGTTTAGTTTCTGTGGTTTCTGCTTAATATTCTCCATTTAAGGAATTTTAAATTTCTACATGCTACACAAGCTGAAAACTGTTTTTCCATCTACATTAATTCTATGTTTAGGATACACAGTGTGTGACAATGATGCTTAGCATGTAGGTGATCTTGGCTGGTGAAAAATAAACAAACCCAACAGTCAGAATTCATGCAGAGGCTAAAACCGTGCACCTGATGAGCTCAGGAGAGTGGATAATGGCTTCTACAATGTTCTCACGGATACAGTGTCTGTCTTCTTCTGGGATGGAGTAAGGTGGGATTTCTCCTGGAGCACTTTCGCGGTCCGGCCAATACTGGGTTATCATATTTTTCAAGTAGATAACCCCTGTGAAACAAGAGTGGCAAATCAGCTGACAGCCATTCAAAGCATAAAACAAACATATCTTGCAAGCAAATATTTTTTGGAAAAAGACTGAACAAAATTACAAAAGCCCTTCCTAAGTAGGAGAACCGAAATACATAAACCATGCAAGTTATAATGCAACCAATAATTTACTAAATTGATACTCTTCCAACCATTTCATACAAAAATACTAAAAGTATTGCTTTTATCTGTGATTCAGGTAAGTAGTTGTGGAAGTATTTAGCAACACATTTCTGAAAAAATCCATTACAATGACTTACTCAATATTTTCATTAAAACTGAAAAAGAAAAGCTGATCAATATAATGGCAACCTAAAACATCTCTTATACGCAAAAAAAAAAAAAAAAAATAAATCCGAGTTTGTGAGACAGGAAGGAATGCTAGAGAAACAGAGCTCCTTTATACCCAGGTTATGGGCTACAGCAATTTGTGGCAATCAGGCTCCTGGAACAAACCCTGCATTTACCATTTGATAACCAAATCCAAACTGCTTGTGTGGCAGAATATAAATCACAGCACTTAGAAAAGTACTTACAACGTGCAACAGGAAATCTCAAATGGCAAACTGCTAACAAAGCTACTGTTAATCTAATTCTACATAAAAGTCCACAAAGCAACTTCTCTTCCTAAATTTCATACGCACCTTTTGGAAATTCAGAAAGCATAGGATTTCTGAAAGTGTCTGCAGAAGTCAAGAAACACTCAGCAGATTATCACAAGACTGAAGTGATAGAGACTTCAGCCAGCCCTCAGAGAGATTTATCATTAATTGCTTTGCAAACACACACTGTCTGTAAGCTGGACCTTGAATGAGCCATCCCCACGCTCCACAGGATGCTCTGGTTTAATCGGCTTACGTGGAGGAGGGTGAAATTTAGAGTTTTTCTTAAAGCTTCTTTTTGCATGTTATACTTGTAAAACAGTAAGCTTTTTGAATCATCATTTGAATGGTTCTCCCAAGCAGTAAGATAAAAATTCAACCCAGGTTTAGGCTACAGCTTAGAGTAGTCTACTATTTGGAAGGCCCAAATAAGCAATTCAGATCACACCCTCCTGACCCGTCAGAAAACCCACTGAAGTATTGTACTAAAAACCTCTGTCAAGTAATTAGAACAGCTTTAAAGTGATGTTTGGAGCTGTCAATAATCAACATCCAATTTTACTGAAGGGTTCCAAAAGACATAATTTGTTTTCTTCCACTTAGAATGTTTAGAAACATCAGTGTTCACAGTACAAGTTTAAATGACCTCCTTGGACCAAGTGCACCAGCATCATAAACCACTCTGCTTTCCCCAGGAATGTTCACTAGAGATAAAGGGGAAGAATCATTCCAAGAGCCAGACACACCTTTTCTTTCTGTCTTCCTTATTCAGTGTATGGTGCCAGATAATAGCTTATGATGACTGTAATTTGAGCAACTCCCAACTTGAGTGCTTGACATTAAAACCATTAGAATTCTTTAACAGTATCTGCATGTGTACTTGTGTCTATGCACTATTAGAGTAGATACAATGAAAAAAATATTTGAAAACTTGCCTGCCTGTCTCACTGGTAAATCCAGTTGCTCGGACATAGTGATCTGAAGCAGAGTTGAAACAAAGTTCACTGACTTATGAGCCTATGGAGAGGGGAAAAAAAAAGTTAAGTTTTAGAATACTCCCATTAAGTTTTACAATATCTTTATAATGATGTAATGCAATCAATAGAATACCAGCAATTCAGCCAGTTGCATAGAAGTCAGCTAATCAGCCAAAGCATTCCAAAGTTTTGTGCTCACTGTATTTTGAAGACAGCAAGGGGCAGGAAAAACCCTACTGTTTAAGGTAAGAGTTGAAGAAATCACATGTTCCCCATTCAGAACAAACACTTGAAGCAAGAGCACCTGAACAGCCCGAAAAACTCCAGCATAGCAAGTTTGCAGTGACCTTTAGCAAGGTATGAGTTCATTATATAACAAGCTAAGGAACAGATGGGAACTATATTTTAAAACTAATTCCAACTCCTACTTCATCTTTCTGAAAAAAATCAGTTTCAAGGGACCACTGATGCACTACTGCAGCAGCTGTCCACAGAATACACAACAGCAAAGCAACAGCAGGGAGACCCAAATGGGGACACATCTGCAGAGTAACAACTTCCCAAGGATGTGAAGGAGTTTCACTTAGAAAGAAAACAAAATATGTTTTTTCTTACCACAACGAGAACTGTCCCTAACACATTAAGGATTGGATTTTATTTCCAATGAGGAAACAAACCTTAATGTTATTATAACACCCTATACCCACCTTTCCCAAGCCTCAAGAACTCCAGACAATAAATTAATTTTACTGGGAAAAATGAGTTGCTATCCTTAAAAAGTAACTCTGCTTTTCTTAACTGAAACCAAACATAATTTTCCTCGAGGTGAAAAGTCCATGGACATGAGTTACAACGGGAAATCCCTATTTTATGCATGGAAAAAAAAATTCACAAGGGAGGTCAAGGCCTAGAATACTTATCCACCAAGGCTGTGTGACCTCATCCTTAGAGATATTCTGTTGGACAAGTCCTGATCTACCTCATCCAACTTCCAAACAGCTTTGCTATTCTGCTTTATCTTCACTTATATGTCAATGTTTCCTATGTTCTTTGCAGTTCCCCTATCAAAGACAACTGCATAGATCCACATAATTTAACCTGTTGTATTCTTAGGAACACACCACTTACCCACTTGTTACTCTCAAAACCATTGAAATTACACTATTTATGAAAAACAAATGGCTGCCTCAGATACTGCTGCAACTTCATATTCTAAGATGAAATAATAAGAAATTATTCTTCCATTCCCTTAGTAGGACCAAAAGCTCTTCAGACAGTAGGAAATGATGTCAAGACTCCTAAATGTGTAACACAGCTCAGCTCACTCCTACAGTACTAGAGTTGTTCTCTTCAACTTTCATTTTCCTGAGCAAATATCTCCAACAGGTTCCAGTATAAACAAGTGTAAAAGGGACAGCCTGGGACATGACATTGGTACTCAGATTTGGTTAGTGCAGATTGTTTTCTATCTCCTGTTCTTTGAAACAGATTTCAAATGAAGAACAAACTTAAGAAAATCTGCCCAAAATGTTAAAACTCTGTTGTACACCTTCATCCTGTGCACTAAAACTCTTCAGGCTCCAGAGCACCCAGAAGCATCTGGTCCCACTGAAATGTTTATTTGCAGAGTGTGATTTGATGAACTGAGAGTAACTGACACTGCAATATGAGCACAGGTCCTGCTGACCCATGCCCCTCTGTTATTCCCCAAGTCCTCAGGAAGCAAACACACTTTCAAATGAGAAAAATAATGAAAAAAGCAATTGCCTTTAACAGCCAAGTTGAGTAAATAAATTAAAAGTAAAATTTACTAGTTGGGTTTGATTTCTCCTACAGCTCCAGGCCCGTTAAGTTCCTCCATTTCTTAAGGAACATTAATAGACACAGAGAGTCCTGCAGCACATTCCAAATGACATCAGACCCTAATTCAGCACAGCACTCAATTATACGCTTAACATTAACAGCAGCGGAAGTGCTCCTGTATTTAACGTGTTGCAAACCTGAAGAAAGCTTTCAGTTTCAATAATCTTTAACTCACCTCCAGATAAGGTCATATTAGTCTGCATAAAATGGACTTAAAAGTGCAAACTGGTGTCTTTCCACAAGGGCTATAAACTTAACAGATACCTTTTCTATAGTGAAAATTTGCAATGTTTGCAAAGTCAGAAGCATTTAATCCTATAATTTAAAAAACGAAGGATTACTTTCCCTTTCCCATGATAAATGGCCGCTATTTTTATAATAAAAACCATAAATTTCAGCAACAAATATAGAAATAATGCTTAAAAGCTACTAAGGAACTAACAGGAAAACCAAAATAAATTAAACTAAAATATCTTATGTCTTAAAAGAAACAAAAAAATAGCAGTTTGCAGAACTGCCACACACTGAAAGTTAATAAAAAAAACCAAAGAATGTTTTTTTCATTTACAAAGACAAGACTGAGCCTGTGCCTATAGCAGGCTACAGAAGCTCCCTAGAAATATCAGTTCTAATAGGATGTGGGATTAATAGATTTTCCTCAGGTTCTTTGAACTATAGCAAGCATAAGGGACAAAACTGAAACATCTACACCATTATCTGTTTTCTGAAGTTTAAAAAAAAAAAATCTTACAAGTATCATCCTTATTAGCATCTGAAGCATCAGACTCCAACCAGCCTCCAACCAAGGATGAACTGCTTTATCACCTTTAGTGGTTCAAAGCAGATTCAGCAGAGATATAATCTGTGCTTTTAATACAAGTAAAATACCTTGTACTTGCCAATCAAAGCCTGCTCTTAATCCTCTCCGTTAAGACCTACATTCACACAGAGCTACATTACCACTTCCATGCATTCTCCCTGGAATATAAAGGAGTCCCAAACTCTTCACAATGACCTCCTTCCCAAGCCACTGAAAGAAGGTGATTGCAGAGAAAGGGAGATGTAGGGATGAGTACGGACAGATCCATGAAGACCAGGGTGTATTGAATGCTCAAATAAAACACCAAGTACTACAATCACCTCACGTGCTCCCTTGCTCTTCTTCACTCAAAAAGAACACCCAATGTTTTACTGGCACTTGGAAAAAAACAACTGAATCTAAAATAAGACACCACCATAGGTGCCTTTTTGTATCTACAGCATTACAAAATACTGAATCTACCAGCTATTTCCATCTTTAATAATTGTACTCCCTCAAGAAGGCTGCCTCTCAGGACAGCCTGCTCCCCTTCACTGACCACACTGCTAAAAAAAGCAACCATAATAACTAAAAACCACACCTATTCTAGGTTCATTTTTGAACTAAAATCAAGATTTCACAGTGGTTACTATCACATACTCTAAACTGCATAAAGAACAGAAAATTTCTAAGACTTCAAAGTTTTGACATTGGTAAAATTTTGACTTTTATTCTGTTTCTCCTTGTTTACAAGTACCATTTGAAAGTATTAAATTTTGAGAACTACAGTATTTTTTAAAAAATAGTTCTGTCACAGAAGTCAGTTTTCCAGCACTTAACTCAGCATTTAACGAAAAACAAAAGCAAAACTCATGTCAAGTCCTTCCCTCTTTCAAAAGGTCCAACATGCCATGTCACTGGTATGACTTTGCTGTCTAAGAGCCAAAGAATTCAGGGACTTTTCCCAAGAGCAATCTTTGCTATGCAGCCTGGCTAGCTGAGGAATGTGTTCTATCAGACCACAAACCTTGCACCACTGTCTGTTAACACCAATCACTGCTCCACAACACACAATCTTTTTGCACAGCCCATTGCAGTTTTTCCTAGCAGGGTTGCTTTGTTAGACAAGTGCTAAGAGACTTTTGAGAAAAGTGTCTTACCAGCTGCATTATCCCAAAGAGGAATGAAGTTCAAAGTTAACACTGAAGAGACTAGTTCATGGCATGTGAATTATGAATAGTTAATTACAACGTGGAAAAGCACTTTTCCTACAGTAATGATACTCACTGCAGTAAGTTACATTAATCTTTAATGCTGGAATATTCATCTCTCACACAAAGCCTGGGTGCCTCTAAATGATAAAAACAAGTTTCATCTTGGGTAAAAAAACCTCCACACATTCTTTTCAGACATCAGGAAGCTGACATACCATAACAAACACACTATAGTAGGCACCTCCTTTAGTGTTGCCCAAAAAAAGCAGAACAGATGAGCAACACTTACTGTATGCTGCTGAACTGGAACCCCAGGATATTTATACAACTATTCAAAGTAGCACACATGTGAATAGAAGCTAACATTTTAAAAATAAAGTAGATTTTTAAAAAAATAATAATTCAATGCTTCTCCTTCATTCCAGTTTTGGGGAAAAAAATCTACATGCAATTTTTGATCTGAGCCACAGCAGGACATAACTATTACACTGAGATGAAACTATTTTCTTATAGAAAGGTAAGGTCAGGAGCTGTAAGGCCAAGCTGAATCAGCAAACTGCCCTGTAGCACTCTTTTAATTCTTTTTTAAGAACTCAGCAGGTGTGGAAGTCACTCTGACCTCAGGTTTTTGCAAGCCAGCTCTGCCACCTCTTATGCAGCTACAATGTATATGCAAACCTGGTTTATGTCCACAAAAGATACACACACTTACAGTTCCTGCAAACATCCCTGATGCTCCTTTCATCACTGTACTCTGTAAGTTTGAATGACTTTTGCTCTACTGCTGGCTGAGGAAAAAGCAATGTGCTCCTAGCAGAGCTTGCTAGGCACACACAGGAACTATTTGCTAAGTCATGAGAAAGTGGCAAGCGGCCCTTTCTGCTCAGATTTTACCACATGCTGGGCAACTTGCACCAAGAAGGAAACTTCTTCCTAGTGGAGCCAAGGCTCCCTCGGTTCCTTACTGCCCCCAAGGGGATTCCTGGAGTGGGACCAGCCTTGGCATATGCAGCTTAAAGCACCCTGTTCCAACACCCCTCATCTAGCAGATGAGGGAAGTGAAAGTAACCAAGTACTTTGGGTAAAACGTCACACCAACAACTTCAAAAGAGACCCCATGATCTGGTAATCAAAGCAAAGAAACTCATGCTCTGCTCTTTTTCTCACACCACAATATAGAGCTGTGGATGTTACACATGTGGACCACGTTAGAAAAGTTTAAAAAATAATTCAAGCTGGAGGTAACACTATAAACACCTCACCCCAAGTATCCATAGCATTCCAGCATTTGGAAAATCCTGTCTGAAAGACTCCATGTAAGAAGCAGCTTGCCTCTTCCTCTTTGACAACCTTTCATTCCCAAACTCTCAGCAGCTGGGAGTCCAATCATTTAATGTGGCCATTCCATCCTTCTGACACTTGTAGCTATTAAGCAGGCAGTGAAAGGCACTGAACTAAGCCCCACTGCACTGTTAAGTCAATGGTGATGGTGGCCAGCCAACAAGATTTTTTCTTGATCCTTTCCCTGCCACTCATTAGAACATGAAAAACCTTAAATGTAACTCCTGAAAGCCACTTTCCAGTAGAGCATCAGGATGTCTTCCTAAATAAACTGTTGAGCTCTGACTTACAAAAAAATGATGAGCTATACAGGATTGCACTTTTTTTGCCCCTAAACATTGTCAGATGCAAAAATTGAGTTGTTAGTCTAAAAAGATGTCTTACTAGCTCAGATATAGAGGTTTATCTCAGAGACTTACATGATATACACCACAGTGAAGTTATAAATTCCCTGGAATTACAAACAAAAAATCTGCAAGGAAAGTATTATCTAACAACAGCACCTTTATATATATGGTGATATTAAAAGATGAAACAACACTGTGTATTGTTTTCAGAGTGCCATTCCATGGCTGCATAGTTTAAAATATCTATTTTCATCACAATGTCTGAGAAACACTTTATGCATGAAGCACAAAGACTAGTTCAAAAGGCAGCAATGTCTTCCTGCTGCTCTCCAGTAGCTTATTTGAAGAGTCTGGTTCTAAGTCCTGGTAAAACACAGCTCTCCTCTGTGAAACAGAGATGGGTGAACACCTCAGGGTACCCCATCAGCTGAAAATTCTCAGACACAAGAACCAGGGATCTCATTCTCTGTAACTTCTTTCACAGTGAGAAAAGTAAAGACCAAGAGACCGAAATACCTGCTTTTTAACATTATCTCAACTCTGAAAGTTCTCACAGTCTTTTATGTGCAGGCAATATAACCTGATAAAAATTTGGTGAAAGGAGAAATAAAGCATAGAATGATTCATGATTTAGCCAAGGTGAAATAAAAAATCATAGAGCCTGGACAAATCAAGAATCATACACGCCAGTCCCCTTCTCCAGTCAGAACTTTGTTGACTGATAGGATATGGTAAAGACAGATCCAAATACTTGGTTAACTCTTGCACTAATCAGGAATATCAATTACTGACTGAAGCACATTCTTTACTGGCAAGGTAAAACGACCATTCTGCTGAAAACCAGTCTCATCAGCTCAACAGAGGCACTTCTGACAATTTAAAGGTAAACTGAAAGGTCAAGCAAGGACAACCATTAAGCTATAAAAACAAGTGTGCAGCCTGGCCATGTGCAAGAACAGTGTTCACTGCTCCTGTGATCTCATCTTTACAGAGAAAGAGACCCCCATACCTGTAATTGAGTACTAACTGGTAGAAGAATTGCTCTAACATTCAACAAATTTAGACCAGCATTCTGCAAAAAAATGTATAACTGACTTCAATAAATCTAAGTAAAACCAATACCATACAGGTGACTAAAGCTGCACATATGTGTAAGTGCTTGCAGACTTCTGGTTTAGCACATATTTTTGTCACAAAATATCTGTGAAAGATAAGTGATGCTCCATTTCCCACAACAAAGAATTCTTACACGCTGGTTCAATAATATCTGGTGTTTTTAAAAGGGCACAAATATTCAGATTTTACACCAATTTAGCACTTGTGTAGTACACGATGGACCATGGGGTTTTGATTCCAAAATGAGAACAAAAGCCAGTGGCAGCAAGCATGATCCTTCCTGCAAGAGTTTGCCATTTGCTGAAGACCCCGGCTGGCAGGGAACGTTAATTTCCTGCACCTTCAGCAACTCAATACCTGCAGAAAATAACTAAAATAGATTTCAAGCAAGTTACTATATATAAATATTGACATCCATTGAACACACACAAAACAAAATGCATTTTGGGGCCAGCTTAAGGTTTCATAGATATTACTGTCTTTATAGGCCATCACATTTTCTGCATTTTTGATTTAAATAACAAACACTAATATATTTTTTAATAGAGTGAATGGAAAAGACAAGCAATTACTTCATACAAGCCTGAATTAGTCATTGAGTAGTTTTGGAGCTATCTATTTCAAAGGTACCTAACATCTATTTGTCATTCACTTGTTAAACAATACGCAGGAATCACTTTTTATATTCTGAGAAGCTATACCTTTAGCTTTTGAAATTTTCTCCACTGCCAGCAGAACATTTGGTCCACCTTTATCTAAGCTCTGCTGAACATCTGTTGCATTGCATGAGTATTGCCAGGCCTCAAGTCTGCTTAAGAGCAACAAGGAAAAATGTCTGTGGAAAAAGCCAACTAAAAAGCTGCCACACAGGCTTGTCCTTCACCTCCTCCATCAAGACATCCTCTTTTCTCTGGGTCAGACACCAAAGCACTTTTGTTCTCAAAATGTCTACAAGCCCCGTGGCTGCGTGTCACAAAGTTTTCACCTATCAGGTGAGGTTAAGCAGAACAGAAATATAATCTTTTCCAAAACTGAAGCCCGTGGAACTGGGACCTGCTGGGTTTTTCACCGCGGTCTGGCAGGTGAGTGCAGACACAGCTGTGCCCCGTGCCCCGGACACGTGTCCGTGTCCCCGCAGGGAGCACAGCTCAGCCCTGCCGAACCGGAGCCGCGGATGGGGAGCACCAGCACCGCCGGATCCGAGCCCCAGCCCAGCCCAGGCCACTCGCACAGGCTGCCCTGCTCGCCAAGGGATGGGGTTCTCGCTGCCTCCTTCCCCGCCAACAAATTAGCGCTCTCAACACCCAAAGGCTGATTTCGCTTAGATGGTGCCGGGCAGGGCTGTGTCCAGCGGGAGCCACCGAGGGAGGGCCTGCACAAGGGCGGCTTTAAACCCCCCCCGAGCGGATCACTCTCGGCCCGGCTGAGCACGGAGACAATGGAGGCAATTTGCTAGCGCGGGAGAGGCACGGGGCCCGGCCGCTCTCCGCCGCTGCCCCCCGGCCGAGCAGCCCCGCCCGGCCCGGCCCCGCTGCCATGTGCGGGGACAATGCGCCCAGGCCCGGCCGCCAATGCCGGACGCGCCGGCGGGAAGCGGCCGCGGCCGCGGGCGGGCGGGCCGAGGAGCCGGGGGACCCGCTCTGCCCCCGCCCCGCTCCCCCTCCCCCGGGCCGGCCTCGTCCCCGCTCCCCAGCGCCGCGGCCCCGGCCCAGGCCCGGCGGCGCCCTCACCTCGTTGAGCTGTCGCTCGGCGGCTTCGCGCAGCGCCGGGTCCATGGTGCCCCGCAGGGCCTCGATGATGCCGCTGGGGTCCATGGCGGGGGCAGCGCGGGGGGCGGAGGGCAGGGGCCGGGGACGCGCCGAGCGCACATGGACCCGCCGCCTCCAGCGGCCGCCGGCGCGAAAGGAAGGGAGAGCGCCAAGAGCCCGGATAGAGCTGCCCCCGCCGCCGACGGGAGCGGCGCCCCTTCCGCCGCACGGCCCGCCCCGCCCCGCCGCGGGGCGCCCCGGGAGATGCAGTCCGGCCGGGCACCGGCACCGGGGAGAGGCGATCGGGGCGCGGCCGGGCACCGGCACCGGGGAGATGCGATCGGGGCACTGCCGGGCACCGGGGAGATGCGATCGGGGCGCGGCCGGGCACCGGGGAGATGTGATCGGGGCACGGCCGGGCACCGGCACTGGCATCGGGGAGATATAATCGGAGCCCGCCGGGCACCGGGGAGATGCGATCAGGGCACCGGATAGGGCCGGGCACCGGCACCGACGGGGATGCGCGGTCTCGCCCTCAGAAGCCGCCTCAGGGTCCGGGCCCCGTCCGGACGGCCCGTGAGGGGAGCCCCGCTCCGAACCGAACCGAACCGAGCTCCTCGGCCGCGCCAGCGCCGTGAGGGATTT
Organism: Oenanthe melanoleuca; assembly: GCF_029582105.1. Lineage (NCBI taxonomy): Eukaryota > Metazoa > Chordata > Aves > Passeriformes > Muscicapidae > Oenanthe > Oenanthe melanoleuca. The sequence goes on from NC_079339.1 coordinate 11,092,279, forward strand.
TCGCTGTTTTAGCCAAAGTCCCGCCCGTGAGAATCCCCCCACATCCGCGCCCCGGTGTCGGAGCGGCCCGTGCGGCCCAGCGAGGAGGGAGGGATGCGTGGGTTCGATTTTATCCTGGGCACGGGGAGCCTCCGTGCTGGGTTAGGGTGGTGGGAAAAAAAGATGTGTCAGAGTTTTGTCAGAAAATCAGTATAAGCAGAACTGTCGCTCGTGAAAGGTCTAGAAAGGTCTGCTGAGGGAGCTGGGGGTGTTTAGCAGGAGAAAAGGAGGCTCAGGGAGATCTCATCTCATCTCTCTGTGACTCCCTGAGAGGAGGGTGTAGCCAGGTGAGGACCCATCTTCCTGCTGTGCCTGCAGAGGAGCCAAAGATGAGACAGGGGCAATTCAAATTAGATGTAATAAAAAGTGTTCACTGTCAGCGTGGTCGGTCAGTGGAATAGGTTCTTGCTCAGGTTCAAGAGACATCTGAAACTGGTGCTGGGTGATGTGGGTTACTGGGTTAGGAGTTACAGGGGCAGTGCTGGGCTGGTGCTTGGACAGGATGGTCCTGAAGGTCTCTTCCAAGCATGGCTACTCCATGACTCAATGATTCTGGAGGCCTTGGCTCAGTCACAGATCCATAACTGAGCTGCTTAACTTGGTTCTCTGTAAGTCACTTCTGTGGGCTTCATCCTATGAGCATTTGAGCACTGAAGTAATTTCACTTCCATGAGTCGTTCGATAAAATGAGCAATCCTATTTATAAGTTAGTGAGTTGTAAAATGTAATTGGCACTATACAGTCATTCACTGTCATGCCTTCATTTGGGAGGATGGCATGCAGTGATGTACGTGAAATTTTGAGATTTATTTTTATGAGAGGATTTTATTATTAGTCAGATAAAACCACCAAAAAAATTTTTTCACAAACATCTCATCCTGGAATGGCTCTGAAATGAAGGCACATATCAAAGAGAAAAGCAGAAATGAAAATACAGAAAATAACAAAATTTAAAAGTTATATAATTTAGAAAGTTGATAAAGTGCAGTATCTCTTTACAGTTAAGTTAAATAGTTTTCAGGAAATCTAGGCTTAATCTAGAGTGTCTTTGCATATATGGAACAGCATAACAGACTTGCTTTTGTATATAACATTCCCTAATTAGTGATTTTTCCATGATTGTTGCTGGACTAAAACCTGCTGGACTAAAACAATTTCTTGTGCTACTGGTTTGTTGGTGTCTTGGGGGTTTTTTTTAACATTTTAACATAATGATTTACACTATGTAGCTTTTTGTTATTACAAGTGTGAAAATGAGCAACTAATTTCTGAAACTAAACTGTGAAGCAGCAATGAATGTCAGCCTTTCTAAGTAAGCACAGGAGACATATGGGCCCAGGTGACCCAAGTGGCAATGTGGCATAATTTTTGGGACATGATGTCATAGGCTGTTCTTTTATAAGTTGCCCAGATCTGCAGTCATACTCCAGTTCTAGATATCACCTAAAATGTAAAAAAAAAAAAAAGTGAAATACTGTAGATTCAATACAAAATGCTGCAACAAAGTATTTTCCCTGCTTTTGTGTCACAGCACAGATAACAGGATTAAATCTCAATGCTCTTTGTAACAAAGGAGCAAAGCAATAATGCCCCCAGCCAGGGTGCTAAGCTGATCCAACAACTTATGAAACAGAATATATCTTCTCTAAAAATAAAAATAAGTACTTCAAAGGGCAGAGGGCTCATGAGGTGCTAGTTGTGCTCTGTGCCAGATGTACAGATGTGAAATGCTGCAAAGACAAGCACAATGGGATGGGAGCCATCGTCAGCAAAGGTGCTGTGGCTCTGGAAGCTTGTGCCAGAGCTGTTCCTCTTTGGATACAAAAGTCAGGAGGACAAAAAAAAAAGTTGTGCAAAAGAATGTGTAAACTAATTGTTCACCCTGAGTACTCTGAAAAAGAAAATCTTGTATGTCCAGGCATGTTTGCATTGTCCAGGACATTTGTACTTGCATCTTTGCTTGCCCAGAAGTAATAACAATAGCTAACTTCACAGTAGGATTAATTGCATAAATGACTCACAGAAAAAAAATAAATGCAGGATTCAGTCAAGATGGACATTTCACATCGACAGGAAGCCAAATTTTAGAGGAAACATCAATGAGGTTAAAAATTAATTTCTCACAAATCTGAACAATTTTTTTCTGGATTGCTTTTGCTATGGGTTGTTTAGTGTTACAGAGAAATGAAATAGTAAAGCTGGAAGAAAACTGACACACCAGCATTTTGAGCAGGGCAACCTAAGAGATGGCAAATGACTTCATATTACAAGGAACTGGTGAGCAGTGGCATCCTTAACACTGAATTTTTGATTAAATAAATATACCCACTTCCACCAGATGCTTTATTTGAACAGTATTAGCATGACAAAAGAGACTTTAAGCCCACTCATCACAGCACAGCAATTAGTGGGGACTTTGGCCAAACCTGTTTAGCAAACAAAGGGGACATGAATAAATATCTTGCAAGATTAAACAGATTAGTTGATAGAAAAATTTAATTTTGAAGTCGAATTTCAAATCACAAGAGTTAACATTGGAAAGAAGTATGTCCTTTAGCCAGATAAGCCTCACCAAATTCTTGGTCTCAGAAGAGAAAAAACCCTGTGTACGTGCTGCAGGGATTAGCTGGCCCGAACTGTTCTCTGTTGTGCAGGAATGCTTATAGACAACCTCAGGCTGCTGTGGGAGAGCAGAGCCTCTCAAATTATCTCAGAAAGGGCGATGTGGTATTGCACAGGCCTCAAACATTGGATTCAAATCGGTCCCAATTGCTCCTGAAGATAAACATGCTCTCCTACACTGTCTGTCTTGGGGTTTGCAGTCATGTGTACTTTCCCTGGAAAGCTGGAACAATAACAAAGACAGTGTTTGTCAGCTTTAATAAAGTGATGTGCTCCTTGGAGCTGACTGTGGGGCACTGCTTAGCCTGTGTGCCTTTCTGGGGTACCATTCTCTCTGCTGTCAGGGAAAAGCCTGAAATCACATATAAAGACAGCACAGCTATCAAAGATTGCCACGTTTGGGTGCATTTACCTGATGTCACTAAAAAATTGTGCATGAATTTTTATGCCATCTATGTATTTCAGAAAAACCCACCAAAGACAGTAACTGATAAATGCTGCTATCAGCTGTTCTGTGCTGGAACAGATTTGACAGCAGCCAAATTAACTCCAGCAATGCAGAGCGTATTCCTGCATCAACAGCATTCCAAATGTCAACCCAGGATTTGGAAAAAAGAAACTTGCACATGAAGATACTTAACCAGTCCTACAGATCCAAAGGGAGTTTGGACAGGAATGAGTGGATGAATCACCAGCACTCAAAGTTATCATGGAACTACTTTTGCTAAATCAAAGATGGCATTAGGAAGAAAAAGGTATGCACATAAATATTGTGCTGATGTGCAAAGTTTGGAAAAAAGTATTTATATTAATCTTTATTAAAAAGCTGAAATTGTATTAAAATATGAAACCACAAAATGAAACATGCTAGTCAGCATATTTTGATGTAAAATTATCAAACAAAGGTGGTTGGTTGAGGAGTTCTCTGTTTTGACTAGGGAAACATTATAGAATAAGTACCTTTCTTTGCTTAAAAATATCATAGTAGGTAGGCTATGACCCTGAGCACACACTGAAGGGACTGAGAACTGGCTAAATTACAATGCTCAGTTAAAACGTGGTAAGTGAAGAGTGATTACTTAAGGCACCAATTTTGTCTGGATTTTTTTCTGATACCACTAGCAGACTCTATTTGATACCTGAGGCAGTTTTGAAATAAATGCAAAAATCACTGCAGATCATTGTGAGGATGACGTAAGATTAGCAAAACAATCCTGTGAGGATGAGATGAGAGCATAACTTGAAAAAGAAAGAGAAATGCACTTTAACACAGCCAAACATGAAGTTACACATAGAAGAACAGAAAATGAAAGATCAGAAGGATCATCAGGGATACCATGGGCATGCAGGTTGGCATGAGCTCCCAGCAGGATGTTGTGGCAAAACCACAATCTCTGAGTTGAAAACAGATGTCTGAAGAGGGGCAGTGGGGAAATGGTTTGTCCCTCCCTCTGATAGGGACAGATGGATTTTCCATTGCCAGAGAATAACACCAGCATTTATGGTTTTTAAGTATTTACAAATTGCAATGCTTGAAATACCCACAAAAGTTGTTTGAGATGAAGAGTTTATTCTCCTCATCTGTATGACACCTGCTGGAAACGTCCAATTAATTGTAGGACAAGAGTTGTGGAGAGTCTTGGTTGCTGTTTGTCCCTACAATTGTGCTGGTGAAACAGAGATTTATCAGGCAGAGTAAGGGTGGTTCCTTGCAGAGTCCCTGATCTGGGGCTGGCTCTAGCCAAAGGAGCAGGATGCCATTGCATGCCCAGCTCGTGGTTTCACAGCTCCCTTTAATCCCCTTTAGTCAGATGGGAGTTTGCCCCTAACGAGAACTTTGCTGAAATTTCTTCAGGGTTTTGTTCAGTGAGGAAGGCACCACGCTCCTTTGTGTAGCCATGAGCTCAATAGTTGCTTCACCCCCACCAAAAACCCCAGGAGCCATCCCCATCCCCTCCAGGCAGATGGCAAGGCTGGAGCAGATGCTAAACCCGTATCCAAACAGGTTTCCCAGGGGACAGATGCTGGAAACAAGATTCGGCCATTAGCTGGTGGAACTGTCTGCAAGTGGAACAGCAGGAGCAGCAACGCTGAGATGGAGCAGCAAAGAAACAGTTGCTGTAATAGAGCCAGGGATATTAAGGTTCTGTGTAAATGTCAAGGAAGTAGAGCTTTCTAAGAGCTTTAGATCAATGGTTTATTAAAAAAATTAAAAACACCCCAACGAACAAATAAACAAAACCAGGAAATGCAAAAAGCTCCGATGCATGATTCTTCTGAGATCAGAAAAACTGAACATCTTGTTAATAAACATCTCTTCAAAGATTCAGGAGTCCCTCGTCAGTTCTTACTTTTATCACTTAACTCTGGACAGCAAGGTGAGGAAAAAGAGAAAGATCAAGAAGACAATAGTGGGTACTGAACATCTCTAGTGAATAAAGTTGTAAGAGGAACAAATGTCTAACAGGTGAAACCACAGAGTCACTGAAAAAATTCCCAGTGGCACTAATTGGTACTTTCTTTTCTCCAAGTGAGACTGGGTGCAGTTCTGGAAGATATGTTTTAGTGAAAACACCAGCTATGCTTCAGTCAAACCAACAAGATGAGGGCTTTAATATAAAACGTGCATAGAACTTGAACAGGATGTTGGACTAGACAATGTGATGATGAGCTGCACAGTGTTTTGGGTTTTGCTCTTTGCTGTCGGGTTAGATCTATCTGCTCCTGAAGGCTCGGTCTGTGCGGTGTGCCAGTCCAGCTAATCCAGCCCACAACCTGCTTCAGGCTCTGTGTGACAGACGGAGGAGCAAGAGTGTCTGTACCCTGGGGCAGTTTCTCCTCCTCCTTCTCCCTCTTGCTCTGTTTTCCACCCTGTGTATTTCTATTTCATGGCCCTGAGGGAAAATGCCACTTAGAGAGCTGCAGAATGGTGGATTGGTGACACCCTGGAGAGACAAGCAGCAGACGGGAACTGGTATTTGTGCCATTAAGGTGACACTCACAGTTCATGCATTTTTTTCACACTTTTGATACAGTTGCACAGGCACAGAAGTTATAAAGGCATCAGTGGAATTTGTTATACTGTTGTGAAATGATAAATCCTGCCAAGGATCACGGAATTACCATTACCTCTTGTTCTCCAAGAATATCTTTATAAGCAATATGGGAGTTGGTTTATTTTGTTTTTACAAGGAAACAAGTATGTTTCCTTACCGTTCCTTAAATAGGACCCCAAGCTTATTTATTTTTTAGAATTGTTCCTCAGATGGACAGCTGTGAATCCAATGCAGTGTTGACTTTACATTTTGAGGAAGGAAATGTCAATAAAATTTAAGAATAAGGTGTGTCTATCTATGAATAAGTGTTCAAGCAGATGCTGATTTTTAAAACACGAGCTTTATAATGCAGTTTTTACAGCCAAGATGCAGCAATAAACTAGAATTGTTCAGAAAGAATTGTGAAAATACTCAAACTGTGGAACAAGAAAAAATTTCCAGAACTTCTGAGGAATAAAAAAGAATATTTATGTTATAACTTTAATTGCATAATTAAATATGTGTGCAAGGCTTATGCAAGCTATATGTACTTTTATCAAGCTATAATATTTCATTATATTTAATGAGACAGAGAGTTATGTTAAGAATAAATTTAGTCTTTATAATCCTATCCTGTTTCCATTTAGGTTAATTCAATAATGAGTACAGTAGAACAGGACTAGGATTTTATTATATTAAAAATTCACTCAGAATAAATTCTCAGCACTTAGGGAGAGCTTGTCATATGCAAGGAATTACAAACACACATTAAGAATTTCAGTAATCTAGTAGCACAGCATTCAGTTTGTAGACTCATACCAGTCACACAACTCCAGGCAGTCCCATCCAGGACACACCTGTGTTTGGGAATTGTGCCAGTGTGGCTCCTCAGGAGCCTGTGAAGCATTTCAGATCAGTAAAAATTATTGACCTCTAGTGGTGACCACAATCTTAACTACATTTAGGATTTATTATAGATTTATTACAAAAAAGAAAACACGTTTTGGTTGTGCTGGCATGGTACATTATTCCTTTTTTTAGTTTTTTCCCATCTGCCTTTTCCTCTGTCCTTTCTACACTTGAGGAGACAAAGCAAAGTACTCAGAGAGTGAAATTTCTGGATTTCTGCATAATACAGGGAGAGCAGATAGATAGAAAAGCAGTCTTTTATGCAGGAAAAATGTAAAACCACTTTGGTTGCTTTGCAGAATATACAGCTGAGGTAATCACCACTGTGTTAGCAGAGGAGGTGAAGCTCCAGAGCCAAGCGTGTTTCTTGGGTCTGGCTGCAAAGAGAGGAGACTCAATTCTCTGTCTACTCAAGAGGAAGCTCAGTAAAGGCAGGCATCAAAGAAAGACCCAGGGGCACACAAGGAAGCACTCAAAGCTCACTGGGAGAAAAACTGAGGTGAGATACAGGATTTGCAAGCAGCAGAGAAGCCAGCAAGGTTACATAAAAGTACTAAAAGAAACATGCTTTTCTGTTTGATTCCTGATTCACTAAGTGAATCACAGCTTTTGATACATTCTTAAATAAATTGCACTTCATAAAACAACCCTTATTTTCCATGAAATTGCTATTAGAAATATTTTTATAGATCATGAGTCTTAGCTGCTTATGTTAGACAAGTCAAAAATAACAAAATTAAGGTTGACAAACATGGAGATATCCTAGATAAAGCAAAGATAAATAACAGAATTTGAGTCTGTTAAAAATACATTTCTATAAAACAAAATTATCTTTATTTTCTTTTACTTGTATTTAAGAGATTATCAGATTGGCACTTTGATTAGTGCTAATAATAGCACTAATAGGGACACTCATAGTTTTTATTCCTTGCAAAGCTTTACAATTCAGTATTGCTGTCCAAAAGGGTTTAATATGTTTTTTATTTGGTTATATTGTTATAAATACCAGTAATTTCTAATAACTAAAGAGTAACAAAAGCTGCTATAATACTGGAATGTGCAAACATAGGACATAATGCTGACCTGTGTGTAAATTTCTAAAGAAATACAGGTATGAAAACAAAGAATGAAATTGTTAATATTTTACTTCAGCTGTGCGCATGTCTGTGTTTCCTGGTGACTGTGGGTGCACCACTAATTTTTTGTGTAGAGCATCAGGTGGAGCAACAGGGATAGCTACTCACAAATCCACACTCCTGTGGCTTCCAGGCCCTTGGTAACCAACAGCTGGATTAAATTTCCAGTACCTGCAGCACAAGGCAAGAGGGAAACACAAGAAATAAAAAACTATTGCCAGTGCCCATGTCCTTATCTGAACATGACTTTGTGTCTTTTCCAGGTGTTTTGTGAAGTAGCAAGGTGGAAAGTGCTTGCCCCTCACCTTTGGAAGGCACATGAATAATGCATGCAGGACAACATCGTGTTCTCAGGATAGCAAGGAGCTGTGTCAGCTTCTTCTGAGCTCTCCTGGGTAATCCTTGGCCCCTGCTTGCCAGCATCTTGCTGTTCCACTCCTGGCCTTTCCTGAGCTGAATGGATTCCTCACTTCAGAATGTGAAATGAATTTTCATTCATGCTTCTGCCAGGTTGATAAGGAAAAATAATTAATTGCTGTAGCTAAATCAAGGTTAGAGTTTATTAAAGCATTTGGATGGTATTGTATTGCCAGTACAGCAAGTAACTCCACACAAAAAAGCAAACATGCTGGCTCAGCTGCAGTAAGGATTTCTACAGAATAATGGCACACCAGCTTCTTCTAGTTATTATAATCCCACTTATCAGTCTTCCTGTAGACTCCTTTTATTTTCTCTGTGTTAGTCTTGCTCATTCAGAAATGATTACATCATATTAGTTATTAAATAATGCCTCACTCAAGCACCTGACACTTTTTTCTGCAGTTACTGGTTTTAGCCAATTTTGTTGCAGGGAACAGGCTAAAAACCTGATCCTGTGGTTTATCCATAGGCAAAAGGGAACTACTATTTCAAGCAGTAGAAAACATCCAAATTTCTTTGTTGATATTTGTAGATCTGGATTTCTGCATTCAGCCAAGGTATCTGACAGGAAACTTGTCTAGGACTAGGTGCAAAATGTTCAAAATTGAAATGAAGAGAGTTCCTTCACAGAAATGCCTTAGGTGAAAAGAATTGATTTTTATCAGACTGTCCCCATTTAATCTCTAATCCTGATTAACAACTGAATTTGTGATGCTCCTTTATTATGATAGGAAGTGCAATCAGTCATATTATAGCTTTTTCAATTAATTTAATAATTTCCCACAGGAATACACATACAGCAAATAGTTTCTCAGAATTTTGGCAGCTTTTCTGCAATGTTTCAATTAAATTACATTTTGACCTTTTGATATGCTCTGAATTTTAATTATTTTCCACTGCAGACTACTGGTTTAATGATGACCTGAATATATTTCTTAAAAATTGACTTTGGGTGTGGCTGCATACAGCAAGGGTTTGTTCCTTGTGGACTGCTTATTGGCTCACTCTTTATGGTTGTTTTCTGCAAGAACTTAGGCCTCAGAGGCCAGGTCAGGACAAACTCTGAGCACTCTCACTGCAGACATTTTGTACCTCACAGAAAAAGCAATCTAGATGAAAATCCGGTGTGACATTTGCACGTATTATGATGAGATCATGCATTCTTAAATTGTCAATTGTGAAACACATTGTAACAGGGAAAAAAACTTCCCTTCTAGTTTCAAATGCAATTCATGCAATTTGTCTGAAGGTTGCAGGGAGTCCTTACAATATGGGAGATATTTTGAAGTTTTAAACTTTTTCTGTGGAAGTTTTGCTTTTTTCAAAAAAAATTGGATTTTTCTACTTTTCCTTTTTCCTTATTCTGCTTTCTTCTACAACCTGTTTGACACTCCCATATTACCTGAATGCACTTCCCCATCTTCCTTTCCCCATCAGAATTGTTGTTCCACAGTTTCTTCCTGAATCAAGTGTATATCATGTCACTTTTTTCCCCAATATTTGCTGGTCTGCACTTCCAAAGATCCTAAATTTTTTCCTCTCTTACTCCTTTAAGATAGAAGATTTTTTTCATCAAAAGCAAGGATCCTCCTCAGCAACAAAAGCAACTGTGTGAGCACAAGCAGTGAACAGCTTGGATTGGCCAACTGCTATAATTTTGGATCATTGATGATAAGAAGAGATTCAGAAGCAGCACAAAAAGCAGCAGCACTTCAAACTGTCGATTTTGGAAGAAGGTTGATTAAACCAGTACCCCTGATATTTTCTCATCCAGCTTCTTTCTTAACATTAGGGGACAGAGTTGGGACCTCGAATGAGGGCAAATTAAAATAAAAGGAAGCTTTCTTTGTCACAGTGCAACCTGCTTAGCCCACTTAGAGTCAACAAGCAAATTGCAAAAAAGGAAATGGCAATAGACAGTTGCAGTGGTATTTTTAAGAACCTAGTAGCAAGGGGAGATCATTCAGGTCCTGATCAGTTCCAGCAGGGGGTTTTGCTTGGGCCTTTTTGAGGACAGTAGAAAAAGCAGCTTAAAAAAAACTTGATTGCATTCTGCAATTCTGCATTCTGCAGCATTAACTTAAGTCATTACTCCAGCAGATCAGACGTTGTCAAAGCTGCACACCCCAGCATGTGTTCAACACTGGGAGGTTGCCTGAAGCTGATTCCCCAGACCAACAATCTTTGGTTTAACTGAGCTGAAACTACAATTCCACATTTGTAAGAGCAGAGTCTGTAATGGCATCTAAAGGAAAATTAAAATGGGTCTTTGCTCAGATTAAAGGCGGTGTTTTTATCAGCACGGAATAATTTACGTTTGGAAACTTTTGCCCTCCAGGTGGGTATGTCCAGCTACATCACTGCTATGGATTAGAAGGAATCCTTGAAGGAACATATTCCTCTTAGGAAGAATGTTTGAATTTTCAGCTATGTTAGTATAAACTCAGCTTCAGACAGGGTATAAATCTGATCACTACATTTAATCTTGCCCTAGCACGGAATATGAATCACGACTAATGGGTGTGTCTCGGGATAAGGGCTGTGAATTCTCTACACAGAAATTTACAACTGTGATTATTATCAACGCAATAAACACCAGCTTATAAATGCCTCAGCTGCAGAGCAGAGCTGCATGGCTGAAGTCTTGTGCAGCTGCTTTTGAGTCAAGCAAGGACTGTCCCTGCAGCTCCACATCCCACTCTGCTCTCCTGCTGCCTCCCTTCTGGCCTCCCCCCATCACGCTCTGTTCTGCTCTGCCCTGTGTGGGCTCTGCTGTGCTCCACAGGTATCCCCAAGAGCTTTGAACGAGCTACCTCTGAGGTAGAATAAGGTGCCAGGAATATTTTCTTGCTTTGGAAATATTTTTGCTTCCCTTGCTACCTATCTTAAAGAGTGGACATTGTCTGAGCTCTTCAACCTGTTTGCTGTTGCCTGAGCCCATTCCCAGAACTCAGGTGCTGTAGGTTGGACTAAAAGCTGGGATGAGGAGGTTGACAGGGAGGTGGAGTTGTTCATCCCTCTTCCTGTTACAAACACTAAGTTGGTCATTGCTGAGATTCCTTGTACTGTGATGAGAACTCCTTCTTTTATCGGTACTTTTAATAAGAGGTTTGACTTTTTAGAGAAAGTGCTTTCCAAGGCTAGGAAAAAAAAAAATAGAACTAGAAGTAAGGTCTCTGAAGGTTGGAACTACATTTAAGGAACCTGATAGTGTTTTCATGTTCCTCAGTTGGGGTGGCATAAGCTTATTACAGGGTATGTTTCACTCTTAATTTGCAGGAAGACAAAATAACCTTTAATTCCTGTTTTTTTTTTGCATTCAAATAGAGGATATGAGCAGACTGACCAGAAAAGTTTCTTTCCCCATTTCATGTACTCCACTGACGCATGCAATAGGAAAAAATAATAATATTAAAAAAAAAAAAGCTGGCTATTAAAGGGGATTTATTAACTATTAATTAGGAACAAGAGGTGCATCAGAATTGAGGATCTGGCTCTTATTTTTCTACTTGGAATAGAAATATCATAGCTATCTGTTTCACTGTGTTCCTAAGTAATTAAGCAGTAATGAAAATTGGTGCATTAAAAATCTGCAGTTTGTACATTTGTGCATTAATCTGTGTACAGTCTATTGCCTGTACATGTGCAGCATGTAACCAATGCACATGAAATGGACAATAGGAGTTAAGGAACATGCCTTCTATAAAAAAATACCAGGAGAGAAACAAATCTGAATACTTGTGATCCCTCAAGTCAGATTCAACTCATTTTAATGCTTACAAGTTCTGCTCTCCCTTGCTGCTTAGTAATTTTTTCAGCTTCTGTCCTTGAGCACTGAGTTTATAAATGAAAGCTTTCATTAACTCTCCTTTGGGCTCCAAGAAATTTTTAATCATTCATTCACACAAACAGCTACAAATAGATGCTCATTTCTATTTATCTCTCTTGTTGGTGACATTTCTCTATTAATTTTGATCAGTGCATTCGCATTCTACCCTGTTGTCTTCTGTGCAGCTGGTTATTCTCCAATTACATCCTCAGACTCCTCACTGTAACTGATGAAAATATGAGCTCAGTAAAATACACAAGCCCCATTCCAAGCACACAGGTTTATTTGGTTGAAATTAGAGTTTAGATAGAATGACAATAAATGTTTGAAGTTTAATACATTACCGTATTTATACAAAATAAAAATGTTAGAACAATGCAGTTTGCTTTGTGGTGGTCAAAAATAAAAGAGTAATGGGGGAAAAGAGAGTTCTAAATCTTCACTTCTCAAGAAATTTTACATATTATTTACTTGCTGATTAATGTTTCTGTTTTTTTATCACTTTCAGCTAGAAGCTGTCAGGAGCAGGATCACTCAGTCTCATCCTCCTTCCTCTTGCTGACAATTAGCATGACTCAGTCCAGAAAGCACCAGCAGTGTCAGTGACTCAGCCATGTGACACGGGCTCTATCAGTCCATCTAGGAGTGATTTAGAAAAGAGGCAAGCACAAGTTTCTGTGCTGAGGGAAGACAACTCTTTCAAGCTGACAAAAATAAGGCATTTCATCCAGCCACCCACAGAAGGAAGTGACTTCATGGAGCTAACCACTTAGCTGCTGCCCTGATAGGTGCCAATCTATTTCATTACTTTCCAGCAGGTCAGAAAAACATTTTTCTTTTTGGTTCACAGATAATTTGAAAGAACTCATACTCTGCATTTAAGGTGTATTTTCCAAAAACCATTTAATATAAAGGTTTTGGCCCATTCAGTCTCTAGCCTCTAAGTACAGACAGAGAGTGCTGCTCCCACTGGTAAAGTCACTGAGCAAACTCCAGCTGGAAACACGAGTCCTTCTCCCATTTCTCTGCCGGACAAAGCATTCTGCAGCATGTCCCCTGTCAGGTGGGGCTTACAAAGGTGCTCCAAAGACATAGCAGGTTTTGTGCTGTTTCTGAAGTTATACATTATATATAGGGGATGCTTTATACACTGTGAGAGTAAACCTATTTTCAGTCCATTGCTATGATTCCCAATGTGCTGTGGAGTGAAGCAGTGCTGATCTCAACCATGTGTCAAAAATTTCCTTGATACTCACTGAGTTCCAGCTACCAAAACTCTCCATCCCCTGAACACATACAGGATGTGGCCTACAGCAGTATTTTTCACATTTGCCTTCTTTCCAATAAATAAATCTAAGTTAATCTTCTAAATAGAGTTCCTAGATAATTTTATTTACAGAGTGAGCCCTAAAGAACATTCCCCAGACATGTCTTGTTTTTTTTTTTTTTTCCTGAGTAAGTGCAGAGGTTCTGCTGATATTTGTTAGGTGTGGGCATCTTTGCAGTGGACTATTCAAATTGTCAGCAGATACTAAACACCACTGACAGTTTCAAAGTTTAGTGAAATAGACAACTAGTCACACCAGCAGTACTCTCCCAGCAAGAGGAACCAAGAACAGTGAAGAACAATTTAAAAGTCTGCTGATAATCCAGTCTAACAAATACAATTTGTGCAGTACATAACTGCAAAGTGATCTAGCTAATGAATCTTTAAATTTCACTCTGGCAGCAATTCAGAGAGCTGGAGCTCCATAACAGTGAGGTGGTTATAGAGTTATCTTGTCTATTTTTAATAAGACATGTACTAACACTGTGAGCTTACTGCAGAATCAGCATCCTGGGAATCATCTGCAGACCATGTGCTTTCTACTAAACGGAAGGGGCAACACAGAGCAAATCTGTATTGTTGAAATTGCTTGTTGAAAATCCTCCTCACCCAAATGAGAGATGGCCCTTGCAGCATTTACCATCTACAGTTTTAAATTGTGGTACTTGCTTTATTTACGTCTTTCCTCCTGTGTTTCAGGATGACTTGGTGAAGATTTCTCTGCATAAAGTCAGCATCTATTTGATGCTTTGTCAGAAGTTAGAGAGGAAAGAAGTCCCAGTGTTTGAATCATTTCGCCTGGAGTTTCAGAAGTAATATCCAAAAAGAAATGACAAACATGATGTGCATTGGCAATAAGGGGGAAAGTGCCGTTTTCTGCAGTGTCAGCAATTCCCATCTTGCTAGTACGTACAATTTTCTAGTGAAAGGCTTTGAAAAAACAAAGGACTCCCTCATCTGGCATCAATGCCCAGAGCAGCAAGTTCATAGACCTAACCAGCTTCTCAGGGCACTAAATTCCTCAATTATCAATTGCAAATATTAAAATATTATTTAATGAAATTATTTTAAATAACTTGATTGTAAAAGAAATAAATTCTGAGTAAATTATGGGTTGACATAGAATCTGCTCATGATTTGAAGCTTTGTGTGGAATCTGACCACAATTTATAGCTTGGATTATTTCCTGCCACTGAATTTGGCAGTGGCTGTACTTGTGTAATAGCATATTAGACTATTTAGATCTTAAATGAATCATCGACTTCCTGCAGACACTTGCACTGTATCACCAGCGAGTTTTGTACACGTGGCAATAAAGCCACGCTTTTAAGAGCTCTGCTGTTCTGACCTACATCTTCCTCATGGCTTTGGAAAGATCTGTGATCTTGTGAAATACAACCCATAAATACCACTGCTGTGAGAAATTGATCTGCTGGATCCTGTATGAGCAATTTAAAAGCTGTTTAGTCACGGTATGAATGTGGAGTAATCAGACAAACGAGGCTGAAGTTAAATCCGAGCGTCCAGCTCTCCCAAGAGAGCTTCCTTTCTAGAAGACCCTGAGGAAAGGTTGGACATTTATAAGCAGACACGGCTGGAAAAGAGGCGAGGGGGAGCCACAACAGGTCCATCAGCCAAGCCGTCTGCCCAGAAGCTTGTGCAATGTGTGCTGTCCGCAGGGCTCCAGCGTTCTCCCTGGAGAACTCTCCCTGTAACACTCTGTGCTGCCCGGGCACTTGGAATGTTCGGGGATCTCCCGCTGCCAGAAGATTGCAGAGGAAAAGGCACTTCGAGGTCACACTTGGCTTGAACGCCACGGGATCTGCGAACACTGGGACATGCCCCTCTGGCTTTTCTGCGGGATTTCAAACGTTCTTACAGGAACCGACATGAGGAAAATCCCGGGGCTGATAGAGGAGTGTTCCTTCTTCCCGACAAATAAGAGTTCTTTTCGAACGACAGCAACAAAAGCAATGAGGTTCCCGTTTTCCTGGAAGCCCGGCGCTGTTCCAGAGCCAGAGGCGCCGGGGGGCTCCTGCCTCCCCGAGAGGAGATCCCGCTGCTTGATGGGAGATCCCGCTCCTTGAGAGGAGATCCCACTCCCTGATGGGAGATCTCGCTTCCCGAGGGGAGTTCCCGCTCCCTGAGGGAGATCCCGCTCCTTGATGGGAGATCCTGCTCCCTGATGGGAGATCCCGCTCCTTGAGGAGGCGATCCCGCTCCTCGAGGGGAGATCCCGCTCCTTGATGGGAGATCCCACTCCTTGATGGGAGATCCCGCTCCCCGATGGGAGATCCCGCTCCCTGAGGAGAGATCCCTCTCCTTGATGGAAGATCCCGCTCTCTGAGGAGAGATCCCGCTCCTTGATGGGAGATCCTGCCCCCCGGTGGGAGACTCCGCTCTCTGAGGAGAGA
The DNA here is from genome assembly GCF_029582105.1 of Oenanthe melanoleuca. Lineage (NCBI taxonomy): Eukaryota > Metazoa > Chordata > Aves > Passeriformes > Muscicapidae > Oenanthe > Oenanthe melanoleuca. The sequence goes on from NC_079339.1 coordinate 11,108,010, forward strand.
TCAAGCTCTCTGAGGGGAGATCCCACTCCTTGATGGGAGATCCCACTGTCTGAGGAGAGATCCCGCTCCCTAAGCGGAGAGATCCCACTCGCTGAGGAGATCCCGCTCTCTGAGGGGAGATCCCGCTCTCTGAGGGGAGATCCCGCTCTCTGATGGGAGATTCCGCTCCCCGAAAGGAGATCCCGCTCCCCTGGCTCATGGAAAGCAATTACTGAGGGAAAAGGAGCCCGCACAAGGGTTTGATCCCGCTGCCCTGTGGCACGATCGGCTCTGGAGTGTGTCCAGAGAAGGGAAACGAAGCAGGGGAAGGGTGTAGAACACAAATCCTGTGGGGATCGGCGGAGGGAGCTGGGGTATTTAACCTGGAGAAAAGGAGGCTCAGGCGGAACATTATAGCTCTGCGATTCCCAGAAGGGAGGATGTAGCCGGGAGGGTCGCGTTCATTTCCCGGGCAATCAGCGGCAGGACGAGAGGACACAGCCCATAGAACCTCCCCTCATGTGCCAGCGGTTGGACATCAGGGGGAATTCCTTCACAGAAAAGGCGATTAGACACTGGACTGCCCAAGGACATGGTGGAGTCACCGTCCCTGGAGGTATTCAAGGAACGACTGGATGTGTTACTCAGTGCCATGGTCTAATTGACACGGCGGTGTTCGGTCATAGGTTGGACTCGATGATCTCAGAGGCCTCTCCCAGCCTAACTGATCATGTCATTTATGTCATTTATGTGATTTCTCTGGAGGCGAGGAGCCTGGGACACCACCGCCCCGCACCGTATTTATCACTAGTGAGCGCATCCCCGTTACCGTAAATACCCACGCGGGCACGCCCAGCAGCCGGCGCTACCGTATTTAGCGGCACTAACCCGCCACCGCATTTCAAGGACGTGGAGCCCAACACGTGCTCTCGTGCACCACAGCAAAGCCGTAATGCCCCGAGAAAAGCGCATGCGCCGTGCGGCGGCGGGGGCGGGAGCGCGGCCGCGACCCGGTGGGGTGAGGAGAGGAGGAGCGGCCGGTCCCGCCTCCTCCTCCTGCTCCTCCTGCCCGCGGCTCCCGGTGCCGCCGGTCCCGCCTCCTGCTCCCCGCGGCTCCCGGTGCCGCCGAGGCCTGCCCCGGCCCTGACTCGGCGGGCCCCGGGGCGTCGCGGAGCCATGGCGCAGCGAAGGGTGGCGGAGCGCGGGCCTTGCCAGGCGGCGGCGGCGGCGGAGAGCGCCAGGCACCAGCGGCAGCTTCTGGAAGGTGCCGGGGGCTCGGGGCGGCGGGAGCGGGAGTGCCCTCGCCCTGGCATCGGACGGTGCCCCGTGCGGGTGTCGGTGCCCGGGGACGGTGCCCGGTGCGGCTGTCGGTGCCTCTGGGCGCCTCGGGCACCGGCCCCGTCCCGCGCGGCCACTGGGGCGGCCGGGCCGGGCCCCTCACGGTGCGTGTGGGCTGAGGCGGCTCCGGCCCCGCGGGGGAATGGGGCACCGAGCCCTCTCCCTTCTCCCCTGCATGAGGGAACACAAGTGCTTGCATGCCTATGTCTGTGTGTGTGTGTGTGCTTGTGCTATTCCACTACCGGCACGCCTGGAGTGTAGAAAGTGGAAGTGGCAGAAAGTGCAGTGGGCTGTGTTTTTCTTTTTTTGGCCCTGTAAGTTGCTTATCTCTTTATTGATCTGTCGTTTATTTTGCTCCTTGGAGAAGGTGTTGTCAGAATAACCACAGCTATAGGGTAGTGGAACAGATTGCCCAGAGAGGGTGTGGAGTCTCCCTCACTGGAGATCCTCCAGAACCGTGTGGATGCAGTCCTGTTCCATGAGCTCTGGGGTGACCCTGCTTCGGCTGGGAGCTTGGACCGGGTGACCGCTGGGTCCCTTCCGGCGTGACCGTTCTGTGCCTGTAATTGCTGTGTGGATGCTGCCTTTGGCCTCGGCTGACCCAGTGCACACCTGTGGGGTCGCGCTGACCTTAAACCTAAAAAACCTTAAACCGATAAAGTTGCCAGCTCGCCCAGCCGGCTCCGTGGGTTTCGTCATCCGCTCGCTGCATTTCACAACGGTGAGGTGTCAGCGTGACCCTCTGGAGTGTTGTGTGTTGGCATTGTAGTTGTGCCAGTGGCATCTGCGAGGGAAAACAGCCTCGGCTCCTCGTGTGACCCTGAGTGAGAAGCTGGGTGAGCCTCAAAGTGCCTGAGGAGAGAGTGGTTTAATACATGCACACACACACAGCATCCACACAACAGTGTGGCTGCAGAGAGTACTTAGTGTGGTGTTCATTTCAGTTTTACATTCTTCATGTGTGTAGTTGCATTTGTGTTAATCAATGTGTTGCACGTATGTGGTCATTTTGATAAAAATATAAAATACAGAAGAGGCCTAAAATGTCATTGTGTCACTTAGTGTACTCCCACTGCTTCCACTACACAGGTATTTAAAGGCTAATAAACACTTACGTATATATATTCATATGAGTGTAAAATATGTGTTATTCCCAAGACTTGGAAGCTGTGATCTTTATATCACAGGCTAGCATATGTGTGTTTATATAGGTTTGCTCCTAATGAGTATGTCTCACCTAACTGGCTGTGCCTGGTAGTCTTTCATTAGAGGGGAAAAACCCCCAAAATCTGTTAATGAGCAGGTTTTAAAGTTATGTTGTACATAACTTTGAAATTACATCCTGGAAATTTAACTTCAAGTTAAATCTGTAGTTAATTCAACTGGCAGAAGATTTCTGGCGAAAAGGAAAACATATGTATGGCTTACGTTGTTTAGCTCTGTTTTTTCTCTTTATAAATATATTTATTAATTGAGGCTTAAATTATTATGGATCATAGAAGGTGACTTCTGTGGGATATTTGCCAGCATAAAAACTTCAAAGTTGTTTGAAAGCTTTCAGGGGATGTGAGCAATGTGTGTTATTGAAAGCATTGGTAGGAAGATGTCCACAGAGAGTTTGCTTTAATATTCCCTTAAAGGTTAAGTTTGAAATCTGTTGTAAGTTTGAAATCTGTTGTAAGTTGTGAGGGATTGCGTTTTTTTGTTTTGTTTTTTTTAGTGCTAGGGTTTTTTTCTAACTTTGTTTCATGTTTAATTTCAGGGAAAGCTCTTGCAGAAGGTGGATCAGCTCGGACATCACTTCTTATTTTAGTATCCATCTTCTTATCAGCTGCTTTCCTTATGTTCCTGGTATATAAAAATTTCCCACAACTTAGTGAGTAAGTATGCTATGAAAGTTTAATTTATCCGTTTATTTGCTTTTCAGTATCAGATTGTGGAGGAGCCTGTGTGGGGATATGACATAAACTTGGAGAATTGTTCTTGATCTAAGGTTTCTGTTGTACGGTCAAGATCCTGAGTTTTGAGGTGTTATTCCCTGTCACATTATCAGTGGTAACTGGCTGTTCTTACCCACTTTCAGCTGACAGCCAGAGTGTGTTTGGTTCAGGCTGAGTTCACTTGAGACTTCTTTGTGCCTTGGTGAAACTGGAGGCTGTCACCAAAAGGGGAGATCCTTCTTCCTTCCTCTCTTTTTCTCCTTGTTGCATGCAGTACTTGTGTTGGGATGGCAGGCAGGTGGAAGCCTGCTTGTCTGGCAGCTTTCTTTTTCACTTCTGGTCGTTAAATTTCTCTCTGATTAACTTGCTCAATGAGGTCAGTTTGCAATGGCCCATCCATAAACCTGACACAGAGGAAGCAAAGACACTCAAGTGTGCTGCCCAGGGTTGCACCAGATTAAGGTGTGACATGAGATTTTGCCCTTAGAACTTTGTGAGGTGAACTTCTGCCACTCCTGCTGCACTTCAACTGTTATGACCCCAGCACTGAGGCAGCTGCAGTTGGTTTTGGCTGAAATGTTGGCTGCTTTCACTTGCCAAGGTTTGGTTTGCGCAATTTTTTCTTTTTGATTAGTACTTGGTAAGAAAAAAAAAAAACCTAGAAAAGAAGCCCATTGTTGTACTGAATAAAAAAAACAGCCTGCAAATATCTGAAATTGGGGATTTTCTAATATAAACCACACTGTAAATATTAGGTGTTCATCTGAGGACATTATTACAGCAATAATCATGGTTTATTTGCTGAAGCTGTAATTTAGTGATGTAGTGTATCTAATTATCTCTGTATTCAGTAAGTAATTGTACCACACTGTTTGATTATATTTCCATCATTCCTGCTTTTTTTTTTTTTCCTCTCCAGAGAAGAAAGAGAATGTATAAAGGTTCCTAGAGATATGGACGATGCAAAGGCCTTGGGAAAAGTCTTGTCCAAATACAAGGACACATTTTACGTTCAAGTGTTAGTGGCTTATTTTGCCACATATGTTTTGTATCCTTTGTCTGATATAAAGGGCAGTTTTGATATAGTCATGCTTCTCTGAAAAGATAAATGAAAAATATAAATTGATAAATTCTTGATCATGGGTGAAGTTTAAGATACCTAGAAGTGTCTACAAAGAGACACAAATATTTTAACGTCTTGGACATTTAAAAACATTTCTCTGTATATTAGGGCTTGGTCTCACTTTAATGTTGTGATAACTTTTAAAATAAAGTGAATTTTGAGATAGAAATTACTGTTTGTTCTAAAAGAAGACTTGAGACTACTGCACTGCTCTTCCTTCAGACATTCAAAGTTCCTCATAAGGGTATTTATAGAATATTTAGCAGTATTTCTGAAGGAAAGTATTTTGAGCCATCTTTCATCTCTGCACTGCCCAAATTCACAAAACCAAATATTTTCATTTAGAGAGACAAATTTCTAAAGTACTTTCTGTCCAGGGAAGCACAAAAGCTACCTATGTTCTGTGTTGACTTCTTTTTCCTGAGTGCTGAATATATTAATCATTAAACACACCCTTAACTGGAACACTTAACTAAAGGTTAATAACTTTAAAGCTGTAGAAGAAGTTTATTTCACCATTTTAATGCAAGAGGCTTTTGTAACTCAGGAGAGTCAGCACTGAACACGCCATTAGTAATTATCCTTCAGCTCATTCTTGCAAAGTATTCCACAAAAAATATTCAGTATTTCCCAAATTGTAGATCTAGGCAGAAAATCCAAACATTAGTTTATATAGTAACAAGGAATAGAATAAATTGCCTCTTTATTGAGCAGCTCTAGCAGTTTTAGATGTGATGACCTTTACTGTCGCAGCTGGAGAGTGTGATCAGTTTCCAGGCATGGCACAGTTATCACTGAACCTTGACATGGCTTAGCAAAAGCTCTACTGGCTATAATGCACTCGGGTAGATTATTGGGCTTTTTAATATTTCAGTCAATTCAACTTGAGTAAAATAAGTGTGCAGGGTTTTTTGGCTTTATAACTTTTCTATCTGAAGTGGGCAATGCATCATAGTCTTAAGTATGCCTAGCAAGCCTTAAATCCAACAAGCTGCTTGCTTATGTTGCACAAACCTAATTTTTGCCTTTTTAAAAATTTCTGACTGAAATTAGTGACCAGCTGTTGCTTAGTGGTTACACCAAGCCTGTTTGTAAGGAAGTAGTAGCTGCCTTCATACCTTTCAGTCTTCCATGGAACTTACACTTATGGGCTTGGACAGGCCTGTGAGCTTTGCAGAGAGAATATCTGAAACGGCACATCTCTAGTCAACAGTGTAAAATCAGAAGTATGTGTTTCCTGGAAGTCACAATAAATCCTCTGTGGCAGTTGGAGCACAGATAAAGAGAAAAATGTAGTCAGCTCTTATTACTTAGTGACTTTGTATGTGCAGTGACATATCTACATCTTGTTGCTCTGTGCTTGAGCTTCTTGTGCTACTCCACAAAAGGTTTTTTTCAAGTAAGGATCTTCAGAGGCCCTGCCTATTTATGCTCTTTCAAATTGCAAAATGTATCCTGACTGCTTATAAAACTAAGAAGTGTATAGCTTTTTAGAAATGTGTTTTTCCTTAACTAAGATGCATCCAGCTTGCAAACATTTGCTATTCCTGGTTCTATATTTCTCAGTATCCTGTCAGGATTTCTTTATCCCTTTCCACTGGCCTTATTTCTTGTTTGTTTGGTAAGTATGGAAAGTAGTTTGTGAGGGCATATATTTCTTTCTGTCCATTTGGAATACAACCAAGCATCTGAGCAGCTTCCTCTTGGAAATGATCAGTCAGAAACTGGTGTACACTTCAGTTTCTGATTAACTATTGAGTTCTTACTCAGCTCTGCTGCAGGAGTGGCATTAGCCACAAAATTCACTGTCTCATTGGGTGATAATCCAAAACACTGAGCTGTTTCTCCAGGTTTGTTAATGATGAAGGCATTTGAGTGTGAATCAGCAAGAGTTTCCTTTGCTTTAAATTTGTTTAGCATCTGCCAGAAGCCAGTTGTAATTTAACAACACAATTACTGTGGTTTTATTATCACACTGCAAAATGCATCTGTTTTTTAACTGGCTTAAATATGCAAGAAGCTTCCTTTAAGATTTGAAATGTATGTTATGAACAAGCTTTAAAATATGAAATGGGCAAAAGATGCAATCATAATGAGCCTTAATATTGAGAAGGTAGGGAGGACCCTGTTCAGTTTTCATGTTTGAATTTCTCTAATGGCATTATGCCTCTTATTTGAAAAGCTTTCACTGTTCAAAGTCTTAAAACTGCAGAAGCATTCAATATTAACTGATAAGTAATCAATGTTGTCTACTTTGAGTGCTGAGATTGATTGAAATGCCTCGGAAATAAACTGTCTTGGATCAACAGCATTCTTAGGGAGTGTGTACATACTGCTGGAGGAGAGCCCTAGTGGAGGGGAGGGCTGCACAGAAACCTGCTCTAGCCAGGCAGGGTCATTAATACAGACACAAGGCTGACATTAATTGGAGCTTCTGCTGATTCGTTGTCTGGTTGTTTTATTTTTCAGTGCTCAGGACTTGGAGCTTCATTCTGCTATATGCTGTCATACCTAGTGGGACGTCCCGTTGTGTACAGATATTTAACAGAAAAAGCAGTAAAATGGTCAGAACAGGTAAGGTTTCTGGAGATGCTGGAACTTATGATACAAAATGTGTCGTGGAATAGCATGGAAAACTAGGAGGTCTTGTGCTCATGTATCTATGAGCACAATATTCTGGAAGTATTCCTGATTTTATGGATTTCCCATGGGAAGGTTGTTCTTACCTAGGAAGGAACTTTGCAACTGATCACCCTGCTGGTTTATTTAGTGTCAACAGGAAACCTCTCCAGCTTCAGGAAATTTCAAGTAATTGCTCTCTAAGCATTAGCACTGATGAAAGCTGGGTTTGTATTTTTGTGTTGGAGGAACCTGTAGCTGTATGTCTGATTGAAAAGACCTTAATTTGAATGTGTTATTGTAGTTGGAGCATTTAGAAACTTTTTCTTACAGTATCTGGGAACATTAGTTTCAGCAAGTCTTGGTTGTGAGATGAAGCTAAAGGTTTTGCAGAAATACAGTGTGAGTTGTATTAGACCTTATGTGTCTTTCTTTGATACTCTGAAACATTCAAACAAATTTTTATTTTTTGCAGGTATGAAACACATGTACTCTATTCAAGATTTTTTTGAATCACATAAAAATGCTTTAAACTTCTTCCTCATTAGATAAGATATGGAGCTGTGTCTGGCACAATTGACCTTGTTAGATTATACAGTACCATTTTGACTCTTGACCCAAGTAAATCTTAATATTGCAATATAATCTTGAGGCTACTCTGAATAGCAAATGGTTACTATTGACAGTAGAACTCAACATATAATTTAAAATTGCACGTGCAGCTCATATCTGACTGTTTCCAGGTTAATTGGACTCCATCATGCTTATCATATTGAGATTAAGGCATTTTATATGCAGCATTAATCAATATTTAAATATCGTTCTTCATTAAGGTTTAAAAAACCCACAGTACTCCTGATTTTGATGTTACAGTAAAATCTAAATTTGGCTAAAGCTGAAAAACAGGGATGAGCTGCCATGTGAAATTTCAGGTGGAATTGATATCAGACCAGTTTTGTTTTCAACTGTTTGAGGCTTAAGCTTGGTGCAGGTGTGCCAGGATAGGCTGGAATTGTGGATGCTTGGCTGTCCTTGCAGCTTGGCTCGAGGTTGCACTTGCTGTCTGAAAGGGCTGATGTGCTAGAGACAGGCTGGAAGGAGAAGAGGCTTTGTTGTAGCTTGGTGTGAGGAGCTGGGCTAGACCTGAGAACATAATTGAGACTGTGAATGAAGCTGGAGAATTGTTGTTGCTTCTGGGTAAATGTTAATGCTGGGCACTGTAACCTCTGGGGAGGCAGGCTTTGGAGCTGTGCTGGGAGCAGCCACCTCATGAAGTTCAGAGCCATGGCCTGCCTGGGCAATTCCAAGAGAGGAATGCAGCTGTGTTTCAAGCCTGATCACAAGTTAGGTCAGAATGGCTTGAGGGGCAAACTTCATTGCCAGTTCCTGCAGAAGCTTTAGGAATGGGATGACAGGCTGGCTGTGGTGACTGGGCTGTGGCTCTGCCCATGACTCCTTTGCTGCTTGAGCTGGCTGAGTCAGTCAGACACATCACCACTGCTCTCACACACAGCTATTTCCAGGCTGATCTCAGTGCTATTTAACAGGTGATTGACTGGGCAATCCTCCCCCCATCACACATTTTTAACTGATTTTTATGTTTGCAACATGTAAATGTCTATAAAAAAACCCTTTAAATCTCTGTGGTTGTATATTTTTTTTTTTAACCAAATTTTTGTTTGTTTTTGTCTTGGCAGGTTGAACGACATAGAGAACATCTCATTAACTACATAATATTTTTGAGAATAACACCTTTCCTCCCCAACTGGTTTATCAATATCACATCTCCTGTAATCAACGTGCCATTGAAAGTGTTTTTCATTGGCACTTTCCTAGGTAAGAATTGTGGCTAGTCATCTACAGCTTAGCGTTGGCCAGAAGAAGGGGTATACACTATAGCTTTTTTAATGGGCATATTTTTGCACATACTTTTAAATCTGATTTTAGGAAACAGTCCAGTATTTTACCTTTATGAACTTTATGAAAAAGTTAATTATTTTTCCGTTATAAAAAATCAGCTTGTAAAGAGAGAACTTGAAATCTGCGGAGTTTAAAGAGCAGAGATTATTTGATTAGTCTCCTGTATTTGAGTTGGCATTACAAATATAAAGAATGGCTTAAAACCAGTTCTTTGGATAAAGGTTTTTTATCTTTGAATTCTGTATTCACAGCCCTCTTTTAAAACAAAAGAAGTACAAGACAACAAAATCTCAACATTGTGGTGTTAAAATTTGATGACTAATTTTTAAGGGTTTTTTTACCCTAACAAGCTGTTTTTTCATCCTTTCCTTGCTCCAGGTGTAGCACCACCGTCGTTTGTAGCCATTAAGGCAGGAACAACGCTGTACCAGCTTACAACAGCAGGGGAAGCTGTTTCCTGGAACTCTGTTTTTGTTCTCATGATTCTAGCCATCCTCTCCATCCTACCAGCTCTCTTCCAGAAGAAACTGAAACAGAAGTTTGAATAAGGATTGAACTGGACCAGAATTTCCCATACTTCATCTCAGGATCAGCACTTCTGATATTTGTATATTTGCTTTTCTATTGGATCTTAAGCAATTAGAGGGGAGGCTTGTGATTGATGAGAATGTCTTTAAATGAACACATGGCCTTAAACTGAAGGAAATGTGTTCAGAAATGTACTGCATATAGTTTTGTAACCAAACACCAGTGTTTTACTTTGGGAGGGTGTGTGTGTGGCCCTCGGGTGAGAGGAGTGAGAACATAGATGTAACATTTTGCTCTAGCTACATGCTGAGCAAAAATGGTGATGTAGACAAAAACTACAGGTGATGCTTTCTAACTCTTGCAGGAAAAACCCCTGAACTATTCAGTCCAACGTTGTAACATTCTCTGTAGGCTTGCATGTGATCTGGTCTGAGTGCATTTCTCACTAACTTCTTTTTTGCCTTGGGGGGTTTCAAAATAATATAACGGTGCTCACTCAGAAACAGAGGTTCTTTGCAGTACTTTAACTACAATGTTATTCTCATCCTGGTTGTTTACTTCTATTTATTAGTGCTCTATGGAATTAAATACTTGAACCTGCATCTGCTTTACTTACTGGATTAACAAAGGCAAAGTGTCACATCATTCCCTCTTGGTCCCTGTAAAGTTTTATTCTGGGAGCGGGAATAGGAAGGGAGGGAGCAGCTTAGAATTCTTACCTTGGCTAGCTGATGATTTTTAAGTTCTAATTTTAATTTTTTTAACTGTTGATTATTTTGCCAATATTTCACTTGCATAGATTTATCTGCTAACTTAAGTGATGGTATGATTATATAAAACTTGCAATTTTCAAGCGATTTAAAAATGCTTAAGCAGTGTATATTACCATTTCTCAAGCAATATGTAAAGAGTATAACATTTCTCATTGCAGCTTGATTAGCTAAAAGAAATGTCAGGTACACAAACTGGTGCAGTTCCTATCAAGCAGCTGATCCCAAATAACGTTCAGAGCACCATGGAACAGCAGGCTCTTGCATCGGTGTATATAAAAATGGGGGTTCCAGTGTCTGCCAAGGCAGTGACTGGCCATGGGCAACCAGCCATGACTCACCTTCAGTAGCAGTCTGTGTATTCTCTCAGTAAGGTACAAGATACCTCCCCCTGTGCTTCCAGCTGTGGTAGTTTGTTGTGTTGTCAGTGGAACCTCATCAAACAAGGCCCTGGTCAGTGAGGAACTGGGGAGCACATTGGTGTTTTATCCAACTGAAACCAGTGCTGCTCACGTGGTTTAAGCTGATGCCTCTGCAGTGTCTTGAAAAGGGACTCAGCACATCATCATGTGCTCCAGTTCCAGGGTTTATTTGTCTGTGTCCTCGTGTTAACTCATGATCATATCGTAGATCTTCGAGATGTAAGAGAACAGTTCATGAATGTGATAATGTAAAAGGTACTGACTGGTACCTTTACAGGGTTTATTCATTTTTGTAACATAATGTTAATTGACTGCTTTGTTTCATCACAGTATTACTTGTAAATATATAGTAAATATTATTGATACATCATTTGTCTTTTATTTAAGTCCAGGCTGCACAGTAAATGGTATTTTTTACATAAGTATATAAAGGAATTTATATCAGTTCTGTTTGCAAGTTTATTGTAAGACCATTCAGCTGCAGGAATTCTTCTGTTATTTAGAATTTATTCTAAAAGTATACTTTGTCTTTTAAAACTGAACAGTGATTACTTTTATTGCAGCCATTCTAATTTCCAGAGCTCCTCTACCAAGGGGATTTATTCCACAGTAAACTTGGATGTGATGTGAGCAAGTGTCCCCTGGACTACTGAGTGTGAAGCTGCTGTAGATTTACAGCCTTTTCTGCAGAGTTAACTTTTCATGCAGATGAACTCTCATGATAAATTACCTACTACTTATTTTCCAGTGGCTTTTCTCAAAACTCGTCTCAATTCCTGGTTGGTAACAGAAGCTGTTGTAAAATCCTTCCCATGCTGTGTAAAGCCGATGTTTTGGTGGAACCTTGTCACTAAAGAAGGAGCTGAACTCTTTCAATCTAGTGTGACTTGATATCACTTGATATTTTCACTGAGTTGTTTCACTACGGAGATGGGATCAGGCTTTGTTACTGAAAACCTGTTGTGTTTCAGCCACGAGACTGGCCTTCCATCACAATAACTAAAAGCCTTAAGACCTTAAAAAGGTTCAAAATAGGATTCTTTACTTTTACAAAACCTTAGCATTTTTTTTTTTAACCCATCCCTTGTGTGTTTATCTTCAGCTGCCAGCAGCCTGAGGTGCTTTCCTATCCCATGAGGATTTCTGAGGTTGTGCAGAGTAAGGCAGGCCTTGTGGAAAGCAAAAAAAACACCGTGGTGTAGGATACTGTACTAGTCTGCCCTTTCCTTTAGGGAATCCAGCAAGTGATCCAAGAGACAGCCATAACATTTCGACAGAAAGACAGTGGCTACCATAAAACAAACCAGGACATCAGAAAGATGTAGCTTTGTTTTTTAATAGCAAGGGATTTTGAGCTGATAGGTGACCTGTTTATCTTTTGGATTTTTTTTTGTGATACCTGCATGACATCATTACTAAATGTCTCTTGCCATTTGATAATAAAGCTGTTATATAAAATCTGAAACACTGTATTTTTTTTAGTATAATGAAGCATGCTGAACTTCCTATTAAGCCTAATTTTTTATTAACCTGTTTAAAAGGGGTGAGTTCTTAAATGGCATTTTTAGTTGTTGATTAAAAAACCTGAGCTGATTACATCTGTAGATGAGATTGTACCTTTATTTCAAAATAATTGGGTAAATTTGACTTCCTTTTCTCTCTAAAATTAATTTCTCATGGCAGTAATTTTGAAAAGTTTGGTTTGCACTGGAAGTCAGCTGGGTCTGACTTCAGTCTCTTCAAATGCATCTATTTGCATAAAGTGCCTCTTTTTTGCATTAAACACATGGAAGACCCCTGTGCCGAAGTTATTTCAGCTTCATTCACCTTTCTTAATATTCTGTCAAGGCCAGTTTATGAGATGATTTTTCTTCCTTGTATAGAAAACTTGCTGCAAGGGTAAAAGTCAAAAATGAGAAGCTTTTGTTAGTGAATGGTGCTGTTATGCAAAGTCAAAACATGCTTGTGTTTTTAGGCAGCTGAAGATTTTTGTGTGTTTCTGAGAATTTTTGTCATGTAGTTTCCTTCTGTCATAGGGTGGGGTTTGGGAACCCTGTGGTTTAGTATGGCAGTGCTAAGAGGGAAATGAAAAAGGGTTTTGACAGGAAACCAGGATTCAGAGCAACTTTCTCAAATTCCCATCAAAGAGAAGGGAATACTCAGAGTATTTTTATGACCAATTGATGTCTTGCAATGACAGACATTTATAACTCTCAGCTGGTGGCTTTATAGCTCCAGGTCACCCAAACTGAAAGAAGTTACAGCCTTTTAGTACTGGCAATTAATATAAATAATGGCATAATATATTTACTAACATACCAAAACTCCCCCTCCAATTCTTAAAAATGTTCCACCTAGTGTGATAATTCCCATTTCCTTGTTTTATAGTACACAAGGAAGAATTTGGGTCTGGATTAGGAGAGCTCAGTCAGTGACTGTGTATATTTGAGAAGCCTCATAACAGCTCCTTTCTGTAGATAGTCTTCCAAAGAGGGAATTCTGCTCCTGTGCAGCTGTGGAACTTCAGTGGTTTCCTCATAGCCTTAAAAGGCCCTGGTAGGCCCTCAAGAGGGCTGGGAATGCTTCAGTGGGAAATAGCTTTTAAAATTCTTCCTCAGAATTGAAATCTAATGTTACACTCATAACTCCTGATTTTTCTTTTACAACTTAGCCCTGAGGAGTTATATCTAAAACCTGGAATTTACAGTGTTTACTGTACTTGGAAGAATTCCATGTCATGGAGTATGCTGAGCAGATCACTAAATCATTCTATGTTTGACTCTGCTGTGTTAAACTGATTTCTCATGACGGTGAGAATGATAAACTCCCAGTCAACCCTGAACTTGTGCAGGATTTGCTTTTTCAGCTGGATCCCTCTAAGTCTATGGGGCCTGATGGGATTCACGCAAGAGTACTCAAAAGCTGGCTGGTGTCAGTTATCACTGACCTCTCTCAATGATTTCTGAGTCTTGGGTGTCTGGAGAGGTCCCAGTCTACTGGAAGCTGGGCAAATACTATCCCAGTTTTCAAGAGGGATGAGCATGCAAACTCCAGGCCTGTCAGTCTCACTTCCATGCCCAATAAAATGGAGAAGATTCAGTGAAGTTTTTGACTGTCTCTCACAGTCTCCCTCCTGACAAAATGCCCAGCACTCATCTGGGTAAACACACCATGTGACAGGTGAGTGACTGGCTCAGGGTCAGGCACAGAGGGCTGTAGTGAATGGGGTGGCATCCCTAGGGGGTCCTGGTTCTGCAGGGTTCCATCCTCGGCCCCATTCTCTTCAACGTCTTCATTAATGACCCGGACGCAGGACTGGAAGGAATACTAAGGACTGGAAGGAGCACTAAATAAGTTTGCTGACTATACTAAATTGGGAGGAGCTGTAGATTCCCTCGAGGGCAGATGCCCTGCAGAGAGACCATGACAAGGGCTGGGCAATCACCAAGAATATGAAGCTCAATAAAGACAAGTGCTGGATTCTGTAGCTTGGTATGGAGCAGCCCTGGATGTATGGGAATGAGATGCTGGAGAACAGCAGCGTGGAACAGGGGCATCAGTCCATAGTGTGGGCTCCTGGAGCTGGGGAGAAGAGGGACAGTGCTGCATGGGAGTTTAGGATATGTTCCACATCCCAAAGTGTCAGTTCTGCTCTGAGCTGTGCCCTGATGTGTGAGGATCTGTGTATAAGGTGATCCAGTGTGCAGGCTCTACTCCACAAGTCTGTTGTGTAGATCTCACACCAAATAAATGGTAAGAATCGCTGACTGGATTTTTTTTTCTCAAAGAATCCAGGGTAAATATCTTAATCAGAGTCATTAGAAGACAGCACATATGATCAGCACCCTGACAACTGGAGCAATTTGTTTGTGCTTCGAGCTGTTACTTTTCAAAGCTTAGCTCATCTTGGGAAACAGCTGCCCAGAAAAGAAATAAATGCTCTATTTCAGACTCTTAAATTCTCCGAGCAATGTTGAATGGAACTGTATTTTGCTGTTGTGTTTTCCTATTGCTTAATAAGAAAGGAGTTCATAAACTCTTCCTACAATCATAACTGGGATTGCTGGCAAAGTAAATCTGAATAAGGCAGTATGAAGAATACTCAAGATCTCTTTGCATCAAGTTCTGTTCTTCACTATCTTCATTCTCTTTGAGTTAAGGTTTGAGCTTGAAAATACAAGTCTTTGCCATAGAAAACAGCAGCTGAATCAACATTGAGAGTCTTTGCCAAAGACAATGAATCTTTTAAATCTCTTCATATTTACTAATATGTCTTTATAATTCTCTGGCTAAAGAATCCTAGTTTCCACAGAATTCATAATTCCACAGATTTCCTCAAGATCATAAAGAATACTTCCAAGAATTCTTCATGTTGTCTAGAGTGTTGTTGTTTTAAGTAAGGATATCTAAGCCATTTGCAAAGTTTCCTGACAGAATTGCCATATTTTGGCTGTTTCCTGTGATGGGAACATTGGTCAAGGTCACTGACAGATTAAAGCTACTGGCCTTTGAAGTACATGTCACACATGTTCATTGTGATCACCAGGCAAGAGTATTTCAGAAATGAAATAACTGGGGAGGAAAATGATACAATGGAAAACAGAGTCATTGACAAAATGGGAGGAGAAAAGTTAAACCTTTCATGTACATCTGCTGGAGGCACAGATTTGAGAGGGACTATGCTGTAAGTTGTCTTGGAATGCAAAGAATTTATCTGACAAAATAGGAACGAGCTTTCCACAGCAAAAATTTGGGTTAACATTTTGTTGGTTATGGTTCACTCAGTTCCACCCATCTTGTCCATTTCTTGTAGCAATTCAAAGCAAATCTGAGTTTCTTAGTGTGGGACTCTACTTTAAAAAAAAAATATTTCTTGTTCCTTACCCTGTTGCATAGCAAGGCACATTTAAAAAGTGCTGCTCAACAATAAACCTGATAAACCTCTGTTTACTTACTGGCCCATCTAAATTCTATTTACTGATTGTTTACAAAATACATGGTTACTTCTGGAACAGTTAAGGTGCAAGAACAACTTTTTATTTCCCTGTTTTACTCTTTGACAAAAAGCCCCTGCCAATATCTGCACTGTTTCCCCAGACTTTCATGCAAGTGTCAGAAGAGACCCAGGCTATGGCATTTGTTGCAAGGGTTAAACTACAATTCAGGCTTACTCAAGAGGTTCACCACGTGCTGAATACATTGTCCTTTGCCACACTGAAAGCAGATTGAGAAGACAAATGTGCAAAAAAGGGCTAGAGGAGACAGCAGAGTAAGAGCAACCAGATTTAGCTATTTCTGTTCTCTGTTGTGCCTTCCACACACCACCAGGCAGGCTCAACACAATCTAACTGTGCTTTTTGTAGAGTAAACTTGAGCCCTTCCCTCTAATATTGCTCCTACCCTTCCATTTTGATTAAAATCTTTCCTTAAAGTTAAATAGTGCTTTAAAACTGACCTCACAGTCAAATCTAAGCCATGCTTTCCTCCACTGATAACCTGTCCTCTGGCCCACACAGTCTTCATCAAGTGAAAACTGATAGCACCAGTGATAGCACTATCCCTTCTTCCCAGAAGGATGTCCAGCTGCCCACAACTCACTGGGCACTGTGGCCCAAGAGTTTAGTTGTTGTACTGCAAAAGGCTGGAAACCACTGACAGTGAAGTCTTCTTACATGTGCTGCTGTTTCTAGTCCCTACAGACAACTTGGTCCGTCTTGGCAATGGAAACTCAAATAGGTGAAGTTTCCTATGCTTGGCAGTGTTTTAAGTCAGATTGGTGCCTGATCAATTCAGCATTATGGATGCAACTTTAACCACTTGATTGGTCCTGGATAATTATCATTAAAGACTGCAAAGTTTTAATTTCTTCTCTTATAAGCCCTACAAGATACGGAAGGACTCTGGTGTAAATGCTGCAAATAGAGAACTGAGAGAGGAGAGGAAGGGGAACTCTTACAGGCCTAACTTTAGGCTAGCAAGGCCATCCCAGGTGTCTCTATAACCAGAGGAAAAAAGGACTCTCAAGGCAGAGTGTGGGCTCGTGTCACTTGTCCTCAGCAGCTCTGTTCGGGTCGTCCTTCCCCAGGGCTTGTTCTCCTTTCCACATTGACCCAGAGCAGGAAGTGGACTTCACTCTGTGCAAGCCTGTTACCAGAGATGTGTGTGATGTTAATCCAAATAGGAAAAATAGAAAAACAACCTTAGAGCCAAACAATCCCTAAAGCACTTCCCTGCACACACAGCTGCTACACAAAGCTGTGGAGCCACGACAGCCACCAGGGCTGTGGGGACGGGAAGATGAAGGTGCCAGGAGGATACAAGCCTAGAGCTGATCCGTGTCCAGAGTGAGCAGCCCTGGCAGTGCTTTCCTGGCCTCTGGCTGTACCTTCCTGGTCTCTGGCAGCGCCTTCCTGGCCTCTGGCTGCATCCAGCTCTGGGCTCCTCAGCACAAGACAGACATGGAGCACCTGGAGTGCTCCAGCAGAGCCTACAAAATTCATCAAGGGCTGGAGCATCTCTCCCCTGAGGAGCTGAAGGAACGGGGCCTGCACACTACAGGCTGGACTCGATCCCAAAAGGTCTTTTCCAACCTAATGGGTTCTGTGGTTCTGCTCAGCCTCGAGATGTTCATAAATATCCAAAGTGGAGGTGAAAGAGGACGGACCATGCTCTGTTCGGTGGTGCCAAGCAAAGGGACAGGAGGCAACGGCAAGAAACAGGGAGCTCCGCCTGAATGTGAGGCAGAACCTCGCTGCACTGAGCACTGAACAGGCTGCCCGGAGTCAGCGTGCGGTCACCCCCGGCACAGACATTCAAGAACGGTCAGGTTAGAACCCTGTGCCATGTGCTCTGCAATGACGCTGTTTGAGCAGGGAGCTCGGCCCAAACGGCCCGCTGTGGGCTGTTCCAGCCTGCCCCGCTGGCTGACCCTGTGCCTGCGGCGGGAGCGGGGCACTCCCGGGTCACGGCCGTGCCCGCCCGCCACGGCCGCCCCCTCCCTCAGGCAGCCCTCGCCACAGCAGCATGACGTCACCCCGCGCGCAGGGCGCAGGCGCGGCGTTGCGGCGCGCGGCCGGGCAGCCCCCCCGAGAGCGGCGGGGGCCGTTCCCAGAATGCCGCGCGGCGCCGCCCGCCCCGCGCCGCCATGGAGGCGGCGGGCGCAGCCGGAGCTCCCGGCCCCGCTGCCGGCGCCGCCCGGCCCCGCTCCCGCTGAGCCCCGCGCGCCCCTCGCCCTGCAGCATGAGCGGCGGCGGCGGCGGCTCCTCGGCACCCGGCCGCTTCGCCGACTACTTCGTCATCTGCGGGCTAGACACCGAGACCGGGCTGGAGCCGGACGAGCTCTCCGGTGAGTGGCCGGCGGCGCTGGGCGCGGGGGCGGCGGGTCCGGCCGCGCTGCCGTGCCCCGGGCGCTGCCCGCCCGCTCCGCCGGGACCCCGGGCGCTGCCGTGCCCCGAGCGCTGCCGTGCCCCGCCGGGAGCCCCGGGCGCTGCGGGAGTGCCCGGCCGGGCTCGGAGCGGGTCGGTGCAGGTGCCCGAACTCGCCGAAAGGCCGGGCAGGCTGGCACAGCGCCGTGACACCGGCTGGGCACCGCGCTCCGGCCGGGCTGGGCCCCAGCGCGATGTCCTGCGCTCGCTCCGGAGCCGCCGTGCGTGTGTCAACTTCAGCCCGGCGTTCGAGACACACAGGCGCTCTTAAGGGAGCGGGTTTGGGAGAGACAGCGAGGACCATTTGCGTGTTCAGTGCTCCCTTTTCCCTGTAGGATAAGAATTCTGTTGCTGCAGTATCCGAAAAGAAATCGGATTAGGAAGTGATTGTTCTGCTGTTAGAATGTTCACACCAAATACTCAACTAAACCATATCAATCTAGACCACACCACTGTGTCAGACCAGTGTTTTTAAGGTTAAAAATCAGTTCTGTGTTTTATCAGCACTTCGTTTCAGCTTTAGTCTCATTGTACTGGCCTCAGTTAAATCAGAGAGTTGCTTAGCATCTTTAACTGTTCAGAAAGATGAAGGAATGTGATGGTGGTGAAAACCTGACCTAACATCAGTACTGATTTTGTGTATTTGAGCTCTGAACTTGACCAGTAATACATTCTCTCGTCGCCAACCTCCGTTTTTTTAAGTAGTTTGTTTTTATAAGGTGTCATGGCTTTTTTTACATCATTGCATTCAAGCTATCTCTCACTAAATAAACGCTTGTTCCTCATAGAGTGGAATTCATGTTATTAGAACTGACTTCTTGCATTTAGCTCTTCTAAACTTTGGCTTTTATGGAAACTCTTTTTTCATTTAGTGGCTTCAGACAAAATTTCTCATCTGTCCCTCATGCTGAGCATATCTTACCCTAAGAGAATTCATGTTTGTTTAATGTTTAAGTGACTGTAGGCTACAGTTTGAGACTACAGCATAACAGTCTGCTCTGTAATAGCACTGCAAATTACAGTATCAATTTAATTTAAGAAATCTAGGAGAACAAAATGAAATGCAATTTCATTGAGAGATATGTGAGGGTTTTTTTAAATAAAAGACAAATGAACAAAGTTTATAGATCAAAAGCAATTAACAAGATGTTCATTTTATTATTAATTTACTGTAAACCTATTTGTGTAATGTGTGAGGCACACTCAGGAATACTCCCTGTTCTTCATAGGCACATGAATAATTCTCCTTACATAATTCAGTTTAAAACCAGCAGTGGTTTTACTTTGGGCTAGCTATCTAATAGTAAACTGGAAGGCATCAGTGCCTTTAAAAAATGTTCTGTCAAGAGTGTGCAGGTCTGAAAGCTGGAGCATGATGTTCTGTCTGCATTTGCTTTCCTGGTCAAGGACTGCATCTGTAGTATGTAACTGTAGTGTGTGATGTGTCCTGGTCTCTGCTGTTCCACCACCGTTCTGGAATGGTGTTACTTGGGACAAGGTGTGGGGCTGGGGGGAGAAGAGGTTTTGGTATTTGTGGGGGACACAGATTTTTACGTGGGAGACAGATTTGAGAAAAGATTTTGAGAGAAGGTGGGGGGAAATTTCCGATAATGTCACAGCATAAGGGCTAGGTGGGATTCGTGTGCGTTTTCTTGAGTTTGTTGTGTTATTAATAATGCATGACAGTGTGGCTGATAATGCTTTCAAACTGTGTCTTGGGTTAGAGCCTCCTCCAGTGCCCACTGCTAAAAATGGAGAGCGCCTCTGTTGATTCCAATGGCTTTTGGATAAAGCTTGGAAACACTTTGTACTTCCTGCAAGCCTTTCTTGTTTGAATGAAAGGGTCATTGTGCGCTGTTTTTTCCCCCCCTCCTGCCTCTGGTTCTGAATCCTCGCCCCGTGGAGACAATCGGCTGAGCAGTGCGCATTGTGGGGAGCGGGGTGCGCTCCCGGCTCGGTCCCGCTCGGTCCCGCTCGGTGCCTGCGGGCTGTGCTGCGCCAGGATCAGCCCGGCATGATGTCATCGCCGCCCCTCCGCCGCAGCGTGGGGCTGCTGCCGCTCACTTTGTTCTCGCTGCCGCTCCGAGCCCTGCTTCGGCTGCTCGCCGCTCGCACCGCGCTCCGCACGGCGTGTTCTGCGCGCTGGGCAGCTCGGGGCTTGATGCTCGGTCTGGTTACTTTGTTTGAAACCTCTGATGGCGTTTTCTCTTTGTATGTAGGAAGCTTACGGAATGGCACAGCTGTAAAGCTTTTTGCTGAAAAAGTTGGCTGATTGATTGAAGAGGCACAGAATATGTATATATGTTTATTTTCTCTTAATGCACTGAGAAATCCTGTATTTAGGACTCCTAATTGCTAGGGCTTTTTTATCCCCAAATTCAATTCTGGACATAATTTCTTACTCTTATTCCCACCGGGTGACCTGTTAAAGGACATGGAAAATATTTGCTAGGTGGAAGTGAAACAAAACAAAAACCCCAACACTGGATGAAGCTTAAGCTCCAGTGTCAGCTGCTAAGCTGGGTGAGAGAGGAGCTGTGGTGTGTTTCCATGTGCCCAGATGGTGTTGATATGCCAGAAGTGATGACAGAAATTTTTCATTGCACTGCTGAGGTTGGTCACAGGTAGATTTCCTTCTCAGAATAAACCACAGAAGGGTTGAGGTTGGAAGGGACTTTTGGCAGTTGTCGGGTCCAACCCTGCTGCTGAAGCAGGGCCAGTCTAGGACACAGGACAATCCAGGTGATTTTGGGTGTCACCAAAAATGGGGACTGCACAACATCCCTGTGCAGCCTGTGCCAGTGCTCAGTTACCCTCACAGTGAAGAGGTGTGTTCAGATGGAACCTCTTGCACTTTGATTTGTGCCTGTTACCTCTGGTCCTGGCATGGGATACAGCCCATCTCCATCATCTTTGCACTTTGTTAGATATTTATATTCATTGGTAAGATTCTCCCCTGAGCTTTTCTGTTCTGCAGGCTAAACAGTCCCAGCTCTCTCAGCCTTTCCTCCTGTCCCTTACTCACGTTTGTGGCTCCTTGCTGCACTCTGCCATGTCCATGGACATGCTGAAGAGTACAGAACTGGGCTCAGCTCCAGCTGTGGCCCCTCCAGGGCAGGATCACCTCCTTCAGCCTTCTGGTAATGTTTTTGACTAGTGCACCCCAGGATACCATTGGCCTTCTTTGGAGCAAGGGCACATTGCTGACGATTTGGAAGTGATGAAATACATCACCAAAAATCTACTGTGTGTAATGTAACATATTGTAATGCTGTAACATTGGTAGGATTTCTTAATTTAGACTGTATGACTGTGCCCTGGAAATGTAATGAGAATGAAGTTGAGGCTCATCTCTCAGCTGGAGTCTTTTATCTGTTGAGTTGATCAGATGTGGTCTGAATGATGGTTGTAAACCTTGCACTATATGGAACTGTTGGGATTTTAGTGGAAAAGAGCATGGAACAAAAGGATTTTGTTTTCCTCTTCTTGTGATGTGTTAAGTTTTTAGCAATCACTTGTCAACAGAGTTTGTTTATTATGGAGTGGCAAAGCAAAGCTTCAACTTGCCATGCCTTACACTCATGTGAAATTGTGGTCTTGGGGCTGCTTTTACAAAATACACAACTCAGATCCAAATATCTGGAGCTCGTGTTCTAATTAATATCTTCTGTTAAACGTACCTTGGTGTTGGATGTTATATCAAAAAGATGATAATAGTTATTTCAGAAATAGCACTGTTACAAAGGAGAAATAGCGTAGAGAAAAAAAAAAGGCCTATGATATGTGAAGAAAAGATTGATGATTTAATAATAGATAGGATTGTTTTTAAAAAAAGAAGAGTAAAACCAATGACTAGTCTGTCACCCATACTTTTTTCCCTTCCTTTCTTCCCAGTTTGAGCTGTTTTTTTAAGGTTTGGTCCAAAAATTACTTTATTGAGTAGGTGGACCTGTGTTCCTTTGCTCAAGTCCTCATCATGGTGCTTTGAATTCTCTGATCATGAGCTTTGTTCTTAGAGGAGAATGAGGACAGTGTTGGATGAGGCCCATTGATCCAGGAACTATCTTTCCTGTGGAGACCCTTCATGAGCCTTTTCAGAGTTCATATTAAATCTGCTTTCATTCTCTTATATGATGATGTGATGCAATTTTAATGATTCTTCCTCTGTCGTAACCCTTTTTTTTATATTTTCTTTTTAATGGTGTTGAGGCAACATTTCTGTGCATGTAGATGAAGTAGCATAACATGACTGGCTATGAGTAAGGCATCTCTGCTGCCACAGGAGCCACTTGATTACTGCTGGTGTGTGAAAAGAAGATACCTGGTGTATAGTATTCACCTAGCTCCACTTAAAATTATTCTGACAATCTCATATCAGAGAAAGTGTTTCTCCTCACCAGGAAAACAGAAACGTTGTCTCACCTCATTTCTCTGTCTGTAATTGAAGTGTCATTATTTTTCTATTTTGTTGGCCTCAAATTTAAAATGACAGCTTGTCTTCATAGTTGTTAGAGGTTGTTTTAATGGAATTCTGTGTGGATAGAAACTTAAAAAAAGATATGTGTATCATGACATGATTGAAGGCACTGGCACATATGTAAGCCAATAAATTGCTTAGTGTTTTGGAATTAGTGTAGTGGTTCCATTCTGGTAGTCCATGAAGTAAGGCTCTTATCAGTACCTGTGTCCATTTCCAAGTTCAACACACTTAAATACTTGCAGGCTTTTATTTTGCTGCAAAGGTATTTGTAAGGGATAGCTAAAGGGAAAGAGGAGAAAAAAGAAAAGCAAACTTAATTTAAATCAGCAGATAAAATTTTCTGATTGACTTTTGACCTGTTTTGTAGTTTCTTCTCTTAGGCATTTAGTCTCAGAATTAAGACATCTGGGGTTGGAGTCAGCTGTGATTTTTGCAGTGGATCCCTTCTGCAATACTGTTTTGTCCTTGGGTAAAGAGCAAGTGAGTAAATTACTCTCTCTTTGCTGTGGTAGTAGTACCAACACTTGCTGCAGAAGTGAATTGCATTGGTGGGAACTATTGCTTGATTTTATTAAAGGCTGAGTTGTTCTGTGATTATGGGGTTTTGTTTTTGTTTTTTTTTTCCCCCCTCTTCCTCCCTTTGTCCATGTGGATGGTATCCATGCAAGCTTCCCACAGTTCCCAAGGGTGTGCCTCTTCCCTTGGGGGTTCATTGTGGGGCTGAAAGGGAGCTTTTGCAGTTCTTTGCTTCTTTGGGGCTGCTGACAAGGTGTTCACTGTATGGGAGGCCCCTGCAGTGGCCCCAAGGCTCTCAGCACACCTTGTTCCACGCAGGTCGCTCTGGACAGGCAGCAGATAGCAACAACTTTTGGCTGGGCTTACAGAGGCACATGTGAAAGGTTTTAATCCAGATAATAGCTTATTCCACTCTTCCCTACCCCCTCGATCTTTTCCCAAGAAGCTGGAGCTGTTTGCCATGTTTGAGTGCCAAAAAGGTCTTTTGTCTCTTTGGGAACTGAGGCAGACGTGCTAGGGTAGCTGATATGTAGAATAAAGAATGGCAGAGCTGATGTAAGGGGGAAGCAGCTGTACTTTGCTGAACTACATTTGAAGCCACAGTTTATTGGTGGTGTTTCTGTAATGCCAGTCTTGTCATTATCATATTTGTATTTTAGGTCAATTGAGCTGTGTTCTTTACAGAATAATCCCCTCAAAACCCACAAAACTCTTCAGTCTTCCACCCTTCTGAATTCAGTCATAAATTTGGTTTACTTGGAAGGCTCTTTGGCAATGCCTGGGGGAGGAGAAAGGTTACCAGTTCTTGATTTGAGAATAAATTTAAGATGCTAAAACAGTGTCTACAGAGCTAAAGTTTACAACTCTGTTTTTTAAGCCTTTTAAAAAAGCCATAGGAATTTCAACTAACTAAGGCAGGACATACAAAGATGGGTTCATTTGGCTTTTTGTCCATTAGAGATTTTCTTGTTGTTAGTTTGTTTTTTTCCTGTTGTTTTTGGGAATTTTTGCAGTTTATTTTGCAAGAGAGAGGCTACACAAAAAGCTCTTGAGTGGATTGTATGGGAAACACTGCCATTTGCAAATAATAACATTTTTCTCTATTCTTCAAATTACCGATTCTGAGGTTGCAAAACACCACAACTATTTTTTTATTTGCCTTTTGACTTAGGAAAGTCCTACTTGAGTGTTCTTGGTAATGACTTCTCCTACTTATCTTTTGGATTCCCACTAACCTGCAGGGCTCATGTGGCAGAAATGATGCACATGAAGTGACAGTGTCAGAAGCAATTACTTACTGATGCACGCTGTGCAGTAATTACTCTCTCAATTTCTTGACAACCATTTCAGATTTGTGGTTTGTAGTCAAGCTTGCAGCGAGCTGGAATGCTGTCCCTGTGAGGCTTAAAACATTATTGCACAGAGAAATTATCAAGCATTCCAGCACAAACTGATGAATGATGTAGAATTTACTTGGAGTGTTTCTGCTCAAGGCATGTTTCGTAGCCTTTCTAGGAAAATGCTCCTTCACTTATGGTTTGATGGGCAGGAGCCCATTGGTTTTAAACTTTGCTGTAGAAGTGTAGACTACTGACTTGATTTAAATTTTTTTGGATTTTTTACTGGTTGTGCTATCAGCCACAATCATGTACACATGTACACAATCATGTGTACATCTGTACTGAGTCATTTACATATGGACACTGAAGCATTTTGAGAAAGAAACTTTTATTTTATGGGTAAGCCATGTAGAGACAAATAACAATGGCAGGCAAAAGGAACCTTTTCAGAGAAAGGAACACTTCAGTGTCTGAGTGAGGAAAAAAGTTTGGTTTTACAGAAACAGATACTCTTTCACATAGCTTTAGGTGAGTTTAGAAAAGTATATTTTTGCAGTACAAACATAAACTTCTAGGAGCTTTTCTACTATTTGTGTATATACTTATTATTCCTTCTTAACTTGCTACTTTCAGCAATCTCTCTTGCCAATTGTTGTTTCCTAATTTTGGCCTCCAAGCCCAGCAATGTCCTACTGAGCATTAGAGTTGCATTGGGGAAAAGATAAGTCCCTAAAGTCAACAAGGTTGATGCCAGCATAAGGCTGTCATGTCCCTTTCTGTCTCTTTTGTGTGTGGGTTCTGGGAAATGTCAAGTAAACTCCTTTTAAAATTGAAATGTGAAGTAACTCCTTCAAAAGTTTTGCTGAAGACTGGTAAAAATTTGTGTTTACCAGTATCTGAGTAATTTCTCAGAATTATTTTGGCAGCAATTTCATGGCAATGCTACCCAATCCAAGTGTTGTGGTCTCTCTTTCCTGTCCTTGCTGAGGTCTTTGTTATGACCTTGACCACAGTGGTGACACACAGTTATGAGTGATTAATTTGGACCTGAGGCTTCTGTTTTCAGGTCTTGGTTCTTTTTGTTCTAATCAGATTTTCATGTTGAAAGCATGAGGGGGTTTTTAACCAAACATGAATCTTGCCTTGTGGACAAGAAAGGTGAGCTAGATAGCTTGATAGGCTTATATGTAAAAGGGAGAGAGCTTAGCAGGCACGGGTGGTGAGATGCTAAGGAAAGATACAGCCAGGGCAGAGATTACTTTGGAGTTTGTCATATCCGTTGTCCAAACTGTCAGCACATCTGATTCATTTTCTGGCATTAGAAATCACTCCTATCAAGCAACTTGACTTTTTTACAGGACTTTTTTGTTTTACTCAGAAGGGGAGCAGTTCTTATTAAGTCAGGTTACTGCAAAGGTTTTCAAAGGTTAGATAGTAAAGTGAAGCATACTGGCCAGGACTGGTATACAGAAATGACTGATACACTGAATATACTATACAGAATATATATATATATAGGATTATAATATACAGAAATGTATTGCTGATCTTTCTGTATTTTTCTGACCTCTCTATGTTACTGAAACCTGCTGAAAGACTTCATGTGTTCTTTAAAATATTTTCTTTATCTTTTTCAATGCAAAACCTCAGTGATATCCTGAAAATACTTGGCTGAAAGACTGGAGAAGTGCTTCAGTAAGATTTGATCCTTATGCTGTTACACAAATGTGTTTCCATCAAACCTCAGAGCCAGGGGGCTGTGGGAGCACAAAAAGTAGGGACATTTAACTGGATGGGATGTGTCACTGTGAAAGGAGACCATGGTTGTTGGGAAGAGTTGTTTGGAATGCTTTCCTGAAGAGTCCCACTGGATCTGCCTGTCTTAGGGGGGGCATGAGGAGAACAGCTGATTTCTATATTAAATATGCTTAAAATATGCTTGTCTCCACTTCTGTTTTGTATTTCTAGTGCATGTACAAGAATTGTGTTCTATTCTGAAGGTAAACCACCCTTTTCCTTTCTTAGTGTCTTCTGTTGCACATATTCCAGAACTGTTGTGTAATGGAAATAGTGTGTCCCCTGACCCCCGTGGCTGAGAACACGCCTTTCATTGAAATTCTCAGGCCTGCTTCTGTTGTTTAGTTGGAAACAGACCTAAATATCTTTCTGTAAGGCTTTTTACTTGGGCTAGAACAGAAGAGTGGTTTAGTAAAACAGTTCTGGTTTTAAGACCATGTCATTGAAAATTTCTGCTAGACAGGACAGTCTTGATTAAAATACATCGTATTTTGTATTGTCCATCTGCCTTCCTGTACTACGAACAAAGGAGTACTAAAAGGAAAACTATAGGAAAGAAACATGTTTAGGATGCTTTTAAAGCAGCAAGCTGAGGACTTTTTCTTGTTTATTTTTTTAAAAGCTGGTTTAGATTTTTGATGGTTTCTTCTGCCACTGCCCTGTCCTGCCACTTCCTTGTCCCACCTCTTCCCGCCTTCCTTGAAACAGCACCAGAACAATAAAAACAAAAGCTTTTGGTTTCCTGACCTTACAATCACAGAATGCAGATGGCCTCAGCTGTTTTTCTGTGCTGCTTGAAATTCATTGTTGCAGTGTTTGAAACTATTCCCGAGTGTGTGTGGCAATATATTTTGTTATCAACTAGATGCATGCTGGAACTTAAATGATGAATGGGTATCTATTAACTCCTAGATTGTGTTTACCATGAAGGGCTTGGAAGAATTTACCTATCAAAGGAATAAATGATTATTTGCATCAGGCACAGTTTACACTGAATATCCAGTTAGCAAAATGTCTTCTTTTTAAAATTTATTTCACTTCACCGTGAGTTTCTTATTGTTACAATTTTTGAAACATTACTATTCTTGAATTTTGGAAAGCAAAGGAAAATGGATAAACAACAGGACCTTTTACACTCAACAGATGAGAGTTAACTCTCTTTTTTTGTCTCTCTCATTTTTAAAGTCTGCATTTTATCATCAGTTGAATGCTGAAAGGTATATGTTCTCCTTGGATTGGGATAAGGGATTGTTACAAGCAACTATGGGTTCCCTAGATGACAAACAGGGGGGAAAAAAATCAGAGTCTTTTATGACTGGTTATTTTCTCTTTTCCCTACTTCCTCTAACACAAGTCCTTCAGCTTTCCCAGAGGAAGGATGACACTCCATGCACACAGAGATCCATACCTGTTCGTTTGTGTCTCATATTCACACCTTTGTTTTAGAAAGGCAGGCAGTGAAGTCGCTTTGCCTTTGCTTTTCTGTCAGGAAAAGTGGAACAGTAACTTCTCTAAGGAAGGTTTTAGAGAAGTCCCAGCTGTGAGAATCAGATGTGGTAGATGTGTTACAAATCCAGTGGGATGATGGCTGCTACAGACAGGGGCTGAAACACCTGATTCCAGTTCTTCACCAGCAGTGCTGCAGTGAAGTGAAAGTGACCCTGAAGGTTTTTCTCATGGACAATTTAACCTGCTTTAAAAAGTGTTCAAGTCCCAATTCCAGGAGCAAATGAAGTGGTCTAACCACCACTCCAGCCTGTGCTTTGCCAGGTGGTCTTGCCAACAGGGGAAGGGGGATAAGGAGTGTGGGACAGAGGGTTTGTGTGTGTCAGGATAAAAGGGAAGAATTCTTCTTTGTGTATATCCGAGCAAGAGGTTTGCTGGAGAAGGGAGTCCTCTCTAATGAGAAATACGTGCAGCTCTGTTTAAGGAGGAGGAACTGGAAGGAAGGAAGCAAGTCATAATCTGAAAGCATTTGTCTATTGATGGAGCGGCTCTTTGCTTACAGATTTGGCAGCTGCAGCTTTTCTTGAATCGTGGTTTTTATTCCAAGAATTCTTGTATAATGAATTTCTTACCTTAGTCTGCCAGACTTTTAATGTTTATTTCCTGCATTGTAGAGAGGTCCTTTTTTCCCTCCAGTTATATATGCTTTAATATTTGTTAAAGAAGGAATCAGAGAATTTTTCTGTTTTAAAAGTAAACCATGGTTAATGCTTACTGTATTAATAGCTCTCTGTGTATGTATTGAAAGGATTTTTCTTTAATATTATAATAGGTTGTCCTGAAAAATCAGAATGGTGATATTCTCCAGAAGGCTTGGCTAGGGTTTTTTTGTTTTGTTTTTTGTTTCTTGTATGTTTTGGAAAGGCTAGATTGAATCCACAGATTGCTGTCTCATTTCACATCTATTATCATTCAGGCCGTATAATTAAATTACTTGTTTGATTATCCCAGTTTTCTCTTGAAAATATAACATTAGCATTTTTGTTGGCAAAAAAATACAAGACGACTTATTTTTAACCAAACTTTTTGCCTTTAATTTTAAGAAACTGTTTTTTGGCTTGACTGTCTTTCCATCCCTTCGTGCACCTGTACTTGCTTTCACAGTGTAACCAGGCCAGCTGCTGTCATCTGTCAGTCTGACTAATCAAGAAGTCCTCAAATCTCTCAGTGTACATAGCATCTCTTTCCCCCAGTGCCTCCCTCTCCCCAAATTGCCTTTATTTGCTCCATACTTTCATCTCTTCTAGAGTGTGGATTCCAGAAGTGTGTGCACACTATCTGTTTTGCCAGTCAACTATTTTTATTTAGACTTGGACCATGAATTTTGGAGCTGAAGTGATTTTATGTTTGATAAACATAATTATTTACTGTAGTATCTGTAGCCTTATTTTGTGTACTGAGGATGTTTGCTGGCTGAACTGGGAATCCTATTGCTGGTTATTACATTAGCTGCTGGTTTTGGATTAACCTCATTCTAAGTGTTAGGTGTACCTTTGGAACTAAGGCAAATTGTATCTTTGGAAACCTTTTTATTTTAATTTGTGTTAGGCACTTTGACAGGCATGATTTTGCACTGGAGTTCTCACCCAAAACCCAAGAATGAGAGAGGACATTTTGAAAATAATCTATGATAGGTGTTTTCACTGAAGTATGGCTTTGTGTTATGTAGCATTTTTTAATTTGAAGCAGGATAGAATTAGGCTGCTCTGTGAATGGTGATTGTAGTTTAGGGGCTGTTCAAATCCTCTTCTTGTCTGACTTTTGCCTGGCAGCCCTCAGTTGTGAAAACTCTTTGATTGTAGTGATCAGCTTTGTTTCCAGTGCCCCACCCTGCAGGATTTGGGAGGGTTCCCACCATTATCAGATTCTTTGAACTGTAGTGCAGAAAGTGCAGAGGTAGAGGGTATGCTTGTAGGGTTTCTAGGGTCTTCTCAATGCTAAGTCCATTTTCTCTGGGTTCTCTATGCTGAGTAATACAGGAAAGCTGTCCTAAGTATATGGCTCATAGTTTCTATTGCTGGTACAAATTCTCATTGTTCTTATTCATTTGTTAATTACAGCAATATGACTGTTTCATGTTGAAGCTGTTTTATATTTAGTTCAAGACATTCATTTTAGTGACAGCAGAAATTGATACAGAGCCTCTGTATGCTAAAAGATTCCAGAAAGTGTTTTTATGTGGAAAATATAAAGTTAATGTTTTAATTGCATGCTAAGAATTTTTTATTTGAAGATGTCATGTATACAATAAATGTACACCAAGACAGAATGAATTGAATTAATAGCAGGCTGTGTCACAGGAATTTAAAGGAAGAAGCAGCCTGGCAGAGTGGAAGCAGCAAACCACTTAATCAGAACCAGTCAAGCTTTCTGGATCTTTGTTCTGTAATTATTTTGAGCAGATGAGTGGACCTGATGAACAAATGAAGGTGGCAGTATTAATGATGCCTTAAAATTACTCTTGCACCACCATTTGGTTTGTTAATGGGGCACTTTTCCTGGTAACTAGGGTAACCTTTTCTGACTTGCTCTCATAGAGGGAAAATTGAGCTGGCTTACATCTTAAAAGCTGCTCAAAGACTTCTTTTCTAGCTGGGATGCAGGGAGAAGTTCCTGTACAGATCTTAGTCTTGCATAATTTTTAGAGTTGCAGCACTTCAGTTGGTTTCTAAATATTAGTGCCAAATAGTGAATGGACAGTGTGTTCAAAAGGCCGTGATTCAGTTTTAAAAAGGTTTTGTTTCAAAATATCCTTAACTTTTTTTAAACAAGTTTTCCCTTTCTCATTAAGGACAACTTAAGCCACTGTTCTATTATGTAAATGGAAACTTTTCGTGGCAGTGCGGGATTTACAGAGAAGAATGATTGAGATATTGAAGACAAAAAAATCCAGGGTTAAAAACATTTTTACAAAGAAGCAAGCTAGTCAGCAGGGAAATTTGAATTGTTAGAATCATGTACAAGTGTTCTTGGAAATTTGCATTGGAAATTTGTGAGCAATGCATGTGGAAACATGTTACATCTATGCAAGGTCATAAGTAGGTGAATTTTTCTTATTACTGCATTGGGAAGACCCTTTTTCC
This sequence comes from Oenanthe melanoleuca, assembly GCF_029582105.1. NCBI lineage: Eukaryota > Metazoa > Chordata > Aves > Passeriformes > Muscicapidae > Oenanthe > Oenanthe melanoleuca. Next base: position 11,138,795 of record NC_079339.1, read on the forward strand.
CCCCTTTTCTTCTCCTGAAGAGGAGTACAGAAGGCGGTGAATCATATTTTTCTCTGGGTAAATCAGGAAAGAGCTAAAATTAGACCTTCAGAATTCATGCTTTTTATTCCCACTCAAAGCTGAGGAAGGCTTGGTAGATGGCATTTGCAGGTTTGAATTGAATATTTTAATTTTAGTTTCTGTAACTTTTCTTTTCCTTGTTATAATCTTATAAAAAAAGTCATATCCATTGATATGGATAGCTTCATGCAGATACTTCCAAAGCAGTGCTGTCCTGCATAGGTTGGAAACTCCATGAGTTTGTAAGTCCTAATTCTCATCAAGACAGTCTCCCCTGTCCACTGCTCACAGGTGGAGCAGCAACACAGGTAAGAAGAGGGAGCAGCATAGAAATGAGAGCCAGGGAGGTTTCCAGCATACACTACAAATGCTCAGTGCTAGTGACTCAGGAAAGGACTGATAAAATTAGGTGTACTTGTTAGTTCAGCGTAGGATACTCACAGTGCATGCATTAGCTGTTCTGATGTGCTGGTAATTACAGAGTCCAAATCACAGATATGTAGGCCAGCATAATTTCAGATGGTGTAAATGAAGTTAGAACTGAAAGCCCGTCGTGGTTTCATACATTGCAAATAGTATTAGGTGGCTCTTCTCACACAGCTGTGAGAAGGGGCTGGTTTGAGCTAGATCTTCCAAATAAATGCAACGTGTTTCAACTCTCTGGTCATCCTGAGCAGGTTTGTAGTTTGCTTTATGCACACAGTTCAGTCCATCAGGTTCAGTTCACTGAAAAGATGTGAGAGGCAGGTGTTACCTGGTGTTACCAGGAGGATTACCTGCCTCTGATGTGAGGTTTAGTCTGGTTGGTGCCAGGTGTTCCCCACCACAGTCTGAGACTGCTCTCAGCTGAGCTCTGCCTGCCCAGGAAAAGCCAGGCCAGGTCTGCAGTCTTGGACATCCCTCAGCCAAGGAGACTTCTCAGAGGTTGTGTCTAGCTGGTGACTTCCCTTTTGATAAGCAGTCTGACTCTAATAACTTAAGTCTTTTATGCATGTCTTCTTAAATTACACAGTGGTGTGTTTTAACTCAGCCTCACACAGCCTCTCACTCCCCTCCTGTGCAATGGGCCAGAGAATCAGAAGTGTGGAAGTGGGAGAACTCACAGGTCAGGGTAAAAACAGCTAAAGAGGTAAAGCAAAGCATCTTTAATGGGGAGGGTTGATAAAGCCTGCAGAATGGGAGAGGATGCAAAGGGCATTACAGAGCCAGGTGATGGTTGCTGGTGTTGAACAGTCTATTACCTGGCATGGCAGGAGCCAGCAGGTGGTGAGCTGGGCCTCAGGAGGAGGGCTGGCTTCAGGAGTTAGCAGCTGTTAAAACTCTAGTCCGTGTTTTCTCCAGATCACCAGTTTCACAGCCTCTGTGTCTGCTGTTTGCTTTTTGCTTCCCTCCTGTTTTGGGGGATCACCATGTGCTAATTAAGCTGTTTGTGTGGCTGAACTGGATTAGTGAAATGTTAATCTGTGTTAACCCTTTCTTTATTCTCCATTTGTTTTTTTTAATCCTTATTGTTTCACTGATCCTATTTTGAGTGGGATGCTACAGGGGGTGGTTTTTTCCTATGACAAAGAAATTCTGAGATGCTCTGTTATACTGTCATTCCCCTGCTGGATGCAGTGCCAGGTCAGGGCTGCACTAAACTGGCTTAGTGTTTTGACTGGTGAAATACTATTTCTCTGTGCTTCCATGACATTATTTACATTGCCAAATGCGATGGGATCCTTGCTGTTTTGAAGGTTTGATGTTGGCCTGAAACTTCCTGAAATACTGCTGGGTGTTTTATGAAGTTTGTATGTCATTTGACGTTTCCTGAAAAATAATCTTAAGTTGTAGCTGTGTGATCATTGATTCTGATCTAAGTCCAAGGTAATTGCAACTTTGCAGTCTGTGGGACAGTTTGCATCTTGATTTTTGTGGAGCTTTTCCTCTGATATAATAAACACCTGAGTGGTTAATGTTTATGTGAGAAAAATTGAAAGACCTCTTTAGTCTTCAGCAGGCAATACCATGTTTCATTAAAAAACCCCAAAGTTTCCCTTTTGCATGGAATTTGTATAAAACAAAGAAATTATTTATAGATAAATAATTTCTAAAGACCTCTTTACTGTAACTTGGATAAGGAAAGTATTTTCTAGCCATTACTTCTGTTAAGGGAAAGAAACCATGTGAAAAGCATGATATGAGGATAGCAGTCCTTTGATAACTGTTAAGTGTGGGGACTTGCTCTCAATGTAAAGTTATGACATGCATCATATTTTTATCAGTTTATATCCTTTTATGCCTTCATTTTCTCATTGTAGAATACAACTGTCCATTTCTGCTGGTGGGTTGGTCTCTTGCATTTGCTATAATTGCTCTTCACTGTTTTGATAAAAAACCATTTCGGTTATTCCTGAATTAATCAACTAACTGAAGGAAACCAAGATTAGCTCACTTGGTTAGGGAGCGGTGCTAATAACATGAAGGTTGTGGTGTGATCCCTGTATGGCCATTTACTTAAGAGTTGGACTCAATGATCCTTGTGGGCCCTTTCCAACTCAGAATATCCTTTTAATTCTGTGTCTGTAATTCACAGAGACAGATCTCTGAGTTATTTTTGCTGCTGGAGATGTGCTGCAGTTGGTGTTTTCCTGTAGCAGGGTGTCTGTTTTTGAGGCTGATTGTAAATTTAGAAATTTAGAGCTGATTGCTTTTTGCCTCTGGATGTAAGTAAATATTATTTGTGCATTTTCCCCCTCCCCACTCCTGATAGCTGTCCAGTGACTATCACTAGAGAGGAGAGAAGGGAATGGAAATACTGGTGCTCAGGTTCCCATTGCTTGCAATGGCAAGAAAACAGGATATCCAGTGTCCTGGAGTTGCACAGATCACCTGGGCTGAACTTTCCAATGTTGGTGAGGTGTCCCTTGACATTTCCTGCTTTGTTTAAATCAGCATGGAAGCCAGCATGGCCCAGGCTGAAGGTCCAGTGGTTTGTGGCATTGAGGTGTGAAGGCTCTCCCAAAAGAGCTGCCTGGAAATGGGAGCCTGTGCTGCTGTGGAAGGGAAGGAGCATCCTGCTGAGCTGGCAGCCAGCATTCCGGCAGGGCAGTGTGGAGGGAGAGAAGGATGCTGCAGGGGCACTCTGGCAGTGGCTGTGCAGCAGCTGAGTGCTTGATGGATGGCAGCAAGGTATGTGAGGGTTGCCTTCTGTTTCTGTCTGAATCAGGACTCAGTGGTTTCCAGAAATCAATTTTAGTCCTTTCATTAAATTATAGAAAGACTCCAGCTCTAAAAGATTTAAGTGTGTGTTGGCAAGAATGCCTCTTGGGAGATGGTGCAGGGCTTCTTTAAATAGATAAACATCCATTCAGTGTTTTATAGTGTTTGGGGGTTTTTCATCATGAGGGAACAGCAGCATCATGTATTTTGCAGTGTTAATAATTTTAATGAAAAGGTCTTCAAGTCACAGATTTATCTTTTTCATTTCAAAGCATGTGCAGCCTTGCACATAGATGAGCTCTGTGTGTTGTCCAAGTTCAGGAAAAATTTTGCCCTTCATGTTTTTTCTCTCCTCTACATATGTGGAAGATAAAAAAAAAAAAGAGCAAAAAACCAGCCAGGGAACAAAACAGCTTAGTACATGTCTGAGGTTTTTCCTCAATTATCTAAAAGTTGACATTACATCATCTGCACAGATGTAAATATAGAAGATAGTAGGTGTGTTAAATCTCCTGACATACTTTTAGAAGCTTTTTACAGAGGACTGACTTCACTTGAGTGTATGTTTGTGTCAGTAGAGATGTGGCATTGTGTCCATTTTTCTTTCTGGGAGATTGGAAGTTTCTTTAAATGTTTGTTTTCATCTTTTATTGTTGTTTTAGCTATGGAAATGCTGTTACCTTTTCTGTCTTTGGCTCTACTCTTTCTCAAGATGGTTATATTTCAGTGGAGTTGTATCCTGGTCTTTCCTAACTATTCGTTTCTTTATGTGTGTCAGATTTTCCCAAATATGCATTTTTTCTTTCTGAACAATATTATTGAATTATATTGTTGAACTGATTAATAAATAACGTAGTTATGTGGTTTTGTATGAAAATTAGCTGAGCTGTTGATTTTTTCAGACAAATAATAAAAGCAATGCCTCCTTCAATTTGAGTGCTAAACCCTAGAGAATTAGCAAAAAGATGTATTTTGGGTATTGCAAGACCTGTCCTAGGTCCTGATTCAGGGTAAGTTCCCTGTCTGAGGTAATACCTAAGACTTAAAGAAAATCCACAGTTACCAGTCTGCTCAGCTGTCAAAGGACTTGTTAAGCATTCACTGGAAATTCTGTTTGGTTTGGTGTAATGTGTTTGTTAAGTTCTGTATTGTACAGAGACAGTGCTGTAACCATCTCTGTCTGTGGCTACTTAGTGGAAGTAAGTGTTGTGCCAAATAAAGATTCTATCTTGGCTTTGAAATTGAACTTCAAATATTGCTCTAGAAGTACAAAACAAACCCAACCAATTCTGAAATCAATTTCTATTGCCATGTAATTGCTGCATGTAAGAAAACAAGAGAGGAGTTGGAGTGTGTTTTCTCTTTTGCAGGTGTTGCTGAAATAGTTCTGTTTATTTAGAGCGTATGATTTCATGCAATTGTGCCTGATTGTTAGTGCAGCTGTCAACAGCTGCATGCTCATTTAGCTAATTTCATTCTAGCAATGTAGCTAAGCTTATTTTAAGATACGCAGTTGTACGTTTTTGTTTTTTTAAAGCAACTGCTCACACTCTGAATATTTACTGCAGAAAGTTCTGTGCTATCACAATGAGCTGCTCTAGAGGAAATTTAAGGGCTTCTACAGGAGGCTTTCAGTCAATCTAGTGTATGGATAGCATCTGTGGAAGGTGGGACCATGCCACTTAAATTCATACAGTTCTAAAGGCCTTGAAATGGTGTTGTCCTTGGGATCAGTCTCATCATCTGCTCTTTGGGAATATTTTGTAGTTAGCATGTGAAACTTTAATTTCACAAACAGCTTATTCCTATTGCATCAGTATTCTGGTTGTGTGTACAGGAACATTGAGCTTCTCTTGCATACTGATCATCTCCTTCTAGAAATATATAAGTAAAATGAGAAATTTGTGTAAGTTGTATATGTGCAAACAGCATATTAGGAGAGTAGACTGTCGTGCATGCTAATTCTGGATATTTGTGTGGTTTTTACTGTTGCAGCCAACAGTATGAAATGTATAATGCAGTGTTGTTTTTATTTGTTATATAGCTTTATGCCAGTATATACAGGCCTCTAAAACCCGAGATGGTGGCAGCCGTTTCATTTCAACAGAAGGTAAAGGGAAAAGTGTGGGGAAAAAACTAAACACTTTGTTCATCTGATGCTCTATCTTCACGGACTTTCATGTGGTTCTTGATCTTCTAACCTTCTAGACTCTTCCTTCACAGCTAACTTCTTGCAGTAGATGGTGATTATCTTTTTTCCTGAGTCTAAAAAATGAAATTAAGAAATCTCATGATGTCACTTGTATGTCTATCTAAAAGTTGCATCATCTTTGCGTTTTGTCTGTTTGTGCTTTTCTTCAGTAACATCTTTGCACTGAAACTGAAGCTTTAGCTATGATTTAACAAGAATCTGAAGTATCTGAGGAGTGGCTTAGAGAATTGCTGTCATGACCACAATCTCAAGATTGCCACACTTAAGGAAAAGCACAGATACTTAACGGCACAGAAATGTTGCAAAGCTAATCCTTGCTAATATCTGCAGTCTGACTATATGCTAACGAACTGTCTTGCATTTTCTGTTTCTCTTAGAAGGAGTGTGTCCTTAATTCACTTATCCTCGCATCTGCCTGCTGATGTCCTGCTTTTTTGTTTGTGCTTAAAAAGGGAATGAAATATTTACTTCTGTATTTTTCTTTCATCTGCAGGGGAAAACTTTGAGCAGACTCCGTTAAGACGCACATTTAAATCCAAAGTTCTTGCTCGCTATCCTGAGAATGTTGAATGGAACCCTTTTGATCAGGATGCAGTGGGAATGGTCAGTATCACTTCATGGCTTTTGGGGTTTTTTGGTTGCATTTTAGAGAATTAGTAGAGAAATAAATTAGCCTGCAATTAATGAATCTTTTTTTTTTGTGCATGATTTTCCCATGGAATAGAATATTTTCTCTGTCAGGTTTCTAGTCTTGGTGACCAGGAAAATATTTTCCTTTATGTGGGCTTGAATTTTATTATTTTATCCATGTCAAGGCTGGTAACAAAATATTTATGATTTTCAATAGAAGTTGCATGCAGCCCTTTTGATAGATTCCTTTTGTTTTTCTGATGTAGACCTATATCACTGTGTTGTGCAGAAATGTAACGCTTAATAGAATTTAAAGTGAAATGCGATGGCAGTCTGTGGATTCTAAATCCCATTTTCACCAATGCTTCTGCAGACAGGGGGAGAGAAAAGCGTTTTTTAATGGATGTTGTCTCCCCTCCCCCTTTTTTGTAGCTGTGTATGCCTAAAGGGCTTGCTTTCAAGACACAAGCAGATTCCAGAGAACCTCAGTTCCACTCTTTTATTATTACTCGTGAAGATGGCTCGCGGACATTTGGATTTTCTCTCACGTTTTTTGAGGAAGTCACTAGCAAACAGATCTGCAGTGCAATGCAGACATTGTATCATATGCACAATGCTGAATATGACATTCTCCATACTCCACCCAGCAATGACAAGGAGAGCTGCAGCAGCACTGGGGACTGCAATGGCACCTCTGTCTCAAAGCTACAGCGATTTAACTCCTATGACATCAGCAGAGACACGCTCTATGTCTCAAAGTGCATTTGTCTGATTACGCCAATGTCTTTCATGAAAGCTTGTAAGAAAGTTCTAGAACAACTTCACCAAGCAGTGACTTCACCTCAGCCACCACCACTACCTTTAGAAAGCTACATCTACAATATTCTCTATGAGGTTCCTCTTCCTCCAGCAGGAAGGTCGTTGAAATTTTCAGGTGTTTATGGACCAATTATCTGCCAGAGGCCAAGCACCAGTGAACTGCCATTGTTTGATTTTCCAGTTAAAGAAGTTTTTGAATTGCTTGGAGTAGAAAATGTGGTTCAGCTCTTTACCTGTGCCCTTTTGGAGTTTCAGATACTGCTTTATTCACAGCGTGAGTACTTGGATTTTGTTTTCTTATCTTGTAGTTGTACTGGCACAAGGTCTTATTGTGTCTTGAATTCTAAAAACACCACAAACAACAGAATAGCTGCATTAAAGTGGCATGAACGTGCTATTGCAGTCTGGCTGATCTGTGTACAGGTCTTAAGATAAAGAATAGTACTGCAGTTGTAAGGAGAGTGTTGCATTGGCTTCCTGCTGTTAGACACCTCAGTTTAAAACTGGATTTTCACATAATCTCCTCTCTTCATGCTTTGGCTGACCCCTTTGTTGTTGGCTCTGGAACTGTGCTACTGGACAGAGCAGTTTGCATTCTTCATGTTCCTGTCTAGCTGCTCAGCTGAATTCCCTGCCATCTCTGCAGAGCTAGCCAAGCATTTTGAACAGATGCACAGATCATTATATTATTATATTATTGTCTGGTTCTGAAGAAGAGTTAATAATGCAAATAAAAAATTCTCTTTGAGTACCCAAAGACACATTTCAGTTGTTACTTTGAAAGATAAGTACCTGAAAAAAGTTTTGACTGAATTCAAATCCTAAGTCTCTGTGAAGGCCTTGGAGCCACATAGCTAAAGCTTGCTTTGAAGAGATTAGGCAGCAACTGAGCTGAAATAGCATGTTTATCAATTAGTGAGTAGTGTGGGAGTGGTATCTATTTTCTGTGTTGAAATTTGTGGGTACTGGCCTTCTCTACTCCACAGTCTGTTGCTCTGACACAGAGTATGTGGAATTCTGCCAAAAAATTCTGTCTTTTTTTTTTTTTTTTTTTTGGTCCCAAGCTGACTAGTATTAGCCCAGACTCACCCATTCAGAATGGTGTGGTTTAAACAGACAGTCTGCATTTTGAACACTACTTTATAGTAATGGTTAGGAAACCTATAAGACCCCAAGACAAAACCAGGCTAGTCCATGGTGTTACTAAATTTGCTTTCAGTGTTTATTTCCCTTGAGCTGTCACTGAAATACATAAAACACAAATGGTAGGTATTTGCAAAATATAACCTACATTTATCAGCAGTCTTCTCCAAGCATGAAGTACAGATTTTGTTTAAGTATGTTGAGGTCTGTGCATAGACTGAAGCCAAGGATGGATTTGTGTGTACAGTCAGGGTGATTAAAAGTCTGTAATGCCAGCAGGGTGTTACATCATAGTTATGTCATCATATTGACACTGTGAACTGCAAGAGAAAAACTGCACAGTAATTCAGATGCAGTAGAAAAAACTTACTGAACTCTTTAGTGGTTACTCTTGGATTTAAAACCAGATTGCTCTGCTTATTGTTCATAGCAAATCTAGAAATGCTTGTCCAACAGACCAGCCTTTTTTGTGATTTCTCCTAAAATGGATTAGGTGTTTCTGTGTTTGAGATTTAGGGAGAGTTTCTGTGGATACCTGTGTCCCACCAGTGGAGGATTCAAACATCAGCACTTCCATCTGAAGAAGGGTGTGGTTGTTCTGGCCTGTAGAGGTGTCTGAGAGTCCTGTTCTGGATTGGGGTGGGTTGGAAGCTCCACAGAAAAGCCACATGTGTTACAATGTGGGGACAGTGCTCCTGGAGCTCTTCCCAAGCCATCACCTTGTGAGTGCTCCTTGTTCCAGGCTGAGATCAGCTCACTTCTTGGCTACTCTACTGTATTCTGGCTTCTCTTTCCAAGTCCTTTTAATTGGTTCAGCTTTCTGTCTTGGGCCCTTTCCAGGTGTCTTATCAGTGGCTAATTAAAGAAGCTTAAAATAGCCCTGGAACACTTGAGTTTCTCGTTTGGAGTTCAGAGAGATGAGGGATCACTTAGGACAGTTTCTGTCACTGTTTCCCTGCCTCACCCTAAGCTCTGGCTCAGTTGGGCTATGTTGCACTTTATGGAGATGTCTCTCTGTCAAGTTCTCACCTTAGTTTTTGGCTGAGAAATCTTATTTTAGTAGTAAAAGATTTTTAGTTATTGGTTTGCTGACTTCTGACCCTCAGGTTTGGTGAACTGGCTTTAGCAGAGCCTTCTCAGTAATAGCAGCCAATGTTTTTTTGAAATATAACTTCTCTTCCTGAGGGATTTAATCCCTGTAATTTTTTCTTGTTTTATTTTTGTTTACTTCTGTTGTTCTTTTCAGCTGGAATATGCTCTTAATATATTCTGCTCTTTCCTCAGTATGGCTGAGTAACTTCTTTTTTTTGCTGTTTGTAAAGCAAGAAATATTGAATGGAGATACAGGTGACTGTATCAGTTCTAAGTGGAATCAAAAATTGCTTTATTTCTGTAAAGGCTTTTTCATCTTCTTGCATGCACACCAGTGTGAGGTCTAGGTTGTCCTTCAAGTGTATAAACACTGTCCTTTCTCATGTCCTTTGAGTTTGTTAAATCTCTTGATGCTCAAACCCATGGCAGCTGAGGTGACTGATATAACTTCTTGTTCTCCTAGGTCAGATGAGATTATGATACTCGTTGGGTGGACTTAGATTTAGAACAGTACATGTCAGGATCAGTGGATTTGTAAGATGTACTTGAAAGAATACCCCAGCAACAAACACACACAAAATAATGAAAGACCACCAAATTAAAAACAATAAAAAGCAAACCCCAAACCTCTTGGAGGTCTGGTGGAACTAGATGATCTTGAGGTGCCTTCCAACCCAAACCTTTTCATTATTCATATGTCTTTATGAATTTGTTGCCAAGTGCAATCCTTTTTGAAACATTATTTTAGTGTTTTAAGTTTCACTCCGTCCTTGGAGTAGGAGTAACTTCACTTGGCAGTGAAAGTGTTTTGGTTTAAGATTCCTTTGACAGTATTTCTGACTTGCTGCTGCTGGAAATTCTTCTTTTGTCCCACTATGTTGGCACAGCCTTGTGTATTTTGGAGTGCTGTAAGCCAAGTATAGGGAATGAGTGTCTCAGTTTGATTGTCCTGTTGAGAGACCTGTCTACCATTTGGAAAAATGTCAGAGGCCTGTAAGAGAGAAGAATTTGAGGATGCTGCTAGTGCTGAGCCAGTGCTGAGGAACTCTGGAAAGAGTCAGTGGTGCTGGAGGCCTGTGGGAAGTGCCCTTGCCAGATACTCTATGGGAGCTAGTTTGCATTCCTGCAATTTATATTGCTCTTGTAGCTATGAAATAGACTTATTCCTTATCTCAGAGAGCACCTAGAGCTCTTCTGAAAAGTGTGTACTGAGTTAAGACAGCTGTGAAATCTGCTTGGAGGTGATTTTCTAAAAACAAAAAAAAAAAGGAGAAATGTAATGCACAGCTGCCACAGACTGTGATCTAGGACAGTTTTATTTTTTGGGTGGCAGCTGTCTGCTGCCATTTTACAGTACAAATAAGGGGTTTTCTCTGCTTTGCTTTTGAATCACTCTTCCCCATCTTTGTTTGACTTGTTTAAAATTATGTTCATTCTGGGTATTTAAAGTCTTAGTTTCATGTCTTTGCAGCATTACTCCTGTGCTGCCTAGCTCTGAGCTCTTGCATAGGGCACTTTCTCATTATCCCTGATTTAGGAGCCTTGCTGCTTGAATCCCACTGTCAGACAGGGAACAGGAGAAAATTCACCCCACTGCTTCTGCCAACCAGAGCTGGTTCTTGCTGCAGTTACAGGGTTTTTTAGGTGACTTGTGAGTCATTTGGTAAACACAACAATATTTCATTGTGATCCATGAAGTAGGAAGATTAAAAGGAAAGAACGTTCCAAAATGTGATTGTATAATTGTTTTAAATTTGGCTGAGTCAGAGGATTTCTGTAGGCACTTGACAGACTTCTCTCTGGTAGAATGTGAAAATGGGGAGGTGGAATTATGGTTCTTAGAGCTGCCAGCTTCTTCTCATCCTGTTCCTCTTTTTCCAGGCACAGGACCTCTCAATTTCTTTTTTTTTTTTTTTAAATCTTCTACAAATAAATACTACTGTGTAACTTCTCATAACCTCCTTAAGAGATAATGTATTTTATTTATAGCAATTGGTTAGAATAACAAATCATGCTTTTTCTGTGTTCTTAAGTGGCCATGTTAAAAAAAGTAGTGAATTTTCTTTTCCTTGCACAGTGATCAGTTAAGCATTTTCCCATCTTAACAGTGCCCTAGTCATATGTGATTATTTCCCTACCAGTGCTTGTGTACAATACAAGGCCAAAAGATCATGTCATTGACACCAGAGTAAGCACATTCAGATTTCAAGGACAAGAACAACAGCACTTCTGAAACACTTCTTCACTCTTCTAGTCTTTTTGTTGTTGTTATTTGTAAATCCTCTGTAATTCTTTGGTATGAGAGCTGTGCTGTTTGGTTCTTTAAACCCAAAAACCCCTCCATACCCTCTCAGGGTAGGTATAACTTAAAAAAACGTAGGAGTTATTTTGGTTTATATTTTCATGCTTCTTGCCTTTGTCCTTGCCTTTTGCCAATAGCAAAATGCAGTCACTGTTACTTGCAGGCTGCAACTGGGCAGGCCAAATATTTGGGAATGGCTTAAGCCATGTGGATATCCAGGATCAGAGAGCTGCTTTTGCAGATTGCTCTGTGGCAGGAGGTGGCTGCCCAGTGGATAGAAATTCTGAACTATTGATTGTACTTTGTCATTAATTTGGAAGGCTGATACTAAAGTTAGCTTAATGACAGAGGGAGAAGTTGTATTTAAATTATCCAGCAGGATCAGACAGGGGGTTTTGTGTTGTAGGAAAACACTGCTTCTATTTTAAGACTTGTTCTTCCAGATAAACAAGCTGAATACAAACCAGCTGGAATGTTTGTGTATCTATGGCTACATCTAAAGTTCCCTTTAAAACTGGAGAAAATAGGGTATGGAATAGAATCTTCTTCTTCTTCCCAAAGCTTATCATTAATTCATCACTTCTTTGCAGTCAGGCTGTGATTAAAGCTGCAAACCCATACATAGATGTGTAGGCAGAAGCTGGTGTCCAGGCAGAATAGGGGAGTGTTGCTGATGATGTTCACTGGTCTTTCAGTCCAAATAAGCTTTTGGCAGAAACTTTAACCTGTTTAAGCTGTTCTCATTTGTTTTGGTTGAAGGGTCCTTCATAGTGGGTGTGCTGTGAGGCAGTGACAGGTATGTCCATGCAATCACCTTTTCCACCAGCACAGCTTGATATGAATATTAAAAATCAAAAGCCTAAGCTGCAGAATTACAAGTGATGTTAGCAAAACCTGTGCTGAGTTCCTCTTGGGTTATGGGGCTCTTTGCAGACCCCAAACTCTGCTACTTTGTCCCCAAACAAAATTAATCATGAATGCTAGGAACTGAATTTCTTGGCCTTTTTTTTTTTCTGCTGTCAGAAGTCTTGACTGGAGGCTGGCTAAAATACAGAATTGAAGCCATCAACTTGGGAAGTGCACAGTTAATAAATTTTTCTCTGGAGTGTTTAGAAGAAATGTTATTCTTGCAGTTTGCATCTGCCCTCTGTGACAGTGTGCAGCAGCTTCAGAAGCCTCAGCCCCTGAGCCTGTCCTGAGCATTGAAATGCCTTTTTCAGTTTCACAGTGTCTGTAGTTCTGTGACAGGAGAAAGAAGACATGCACACCCCACATCTTTGTACAGACATATGAAGGTTACTGACTTTTTCTCTTCCTTGTGTTCCCTCCCTTTTCCTTGCTGAAATTGGATGTTGTTGCAGTACCATGAAAAGACACCCTATGTCTCCAGTTAGTGCTGTATTTATAGCCTGACAGAAGGCAGGAATTGCCCTAGTTGTGTGAGTGTTTGATACCCTTTCCAGCTTGGCAGCTGGAAAGCTGTTGGGATATTTCAGCAGCTGTATTGGAACACACATCTGGTGCTGCCTCCCCCTTTCTGGGGTTTCAGAAACCCTTAGGGATGACTCTGTAGTTACAGATGAGGAGGGTGCAGTGTTTGCCCAGCAGTGTGAACTGCTCTAGGCACCAGTGCTAAATAAAAACATCTCTTAATGTGTTGCACAGGTACATTTAACACTGCCCCTGAGTTCTAGGAGGACACGAGTTGTTTTTACATTGAACTGAGGCTTTGATTGTACATTGCAAAGGCTGATCAAAGCTGATCCTTTTCATTTGCTGCATAGTTATTTCAGTCACACTGTTGGGTTGGCTGCTATACAGCATGCTTTATAGACATTTAAACACTCTTTTAAAAAATGTTTATCTGAGAGATACCAGATGCCTTGGGTTTCATCCAAGGCTTCCATAGAAAGCCCTGAGCACAGAGAAATTATTTCTGAAGTGTTTCTTAGCTGATTACAATATTGCTTCTGTCTCCAGAACTGGTGCTCCTGGTGACCCTGGTATAGGTAGCAGAAAGTGACTTAGCATGCATTAAGGCTCAGTTTGCTCATTTCCATATGACTTGTAGAATGACCTACTTTGGGTTGAGCTCTCTTTGTTGTTTCAGCAAAATATGCTGGGTGTGCAGGTCTGGGTTTTCATTATGATGCCACTCAGCTAGTACTGGGTTTTGTGGTTTCTGTTTTCAAGCAACTTCTCATTTGTTTAACTTCAATTCATTTACTTAAAAGTATTTGTGGAAAAAAAAAAATAATTTTCTTGATCTTTTTCAGATTATCAGAGGCTGATGACAGTGGCAGAGACCATCACAGCACTAATGTTTCCATTTCAGTGGCAGCATGTGTATGTTCCTATCCTTCCAGCATCCCTCCTTCATTTTCTGGATGCTCCTGTCCCTTACCTCATGGGCTTGCACTCTAATGGACTGGATGATAGGTCTAAACTGGAACTTCCTCAAGAGGTGAGAGGAGCTTGTCTTGATTGATTAGATACTGTCCATGACTATGAGGGAAGTGAGAAATGACCAAAACACAAGTGCTAACTCTAACAGCCACTGTCAAGTTCTTGCTGGCTCTGATTTGGGAGAGGTCTTTGTTTCTTGGAGATGCTGATGAAAATCTGGTGAAATAAATAAAAAAAAATCTGCTTTTGAAATTGTATGCTCTGATAGAATTTAACTGTAATTTTACGGGAACTGATGTATTAGGGTTACAGAGAGAACATTTTTGTGCTGGAAAAATTAGCCTGGTAATGCTAGGAAGTGCAAGAAGTGCAGTGTGAATTCCCCAGCTGTGGCCAAAAGGTTGTGGTGAGTGAGCAGAGCTGACTGGCATCAGCACTGTGCTGGTTCCTGGCTCTGTGGGCTTAGCCTGGGTTTCCCTGCCCTGGGTCTCTCTCTTGGGGTTGGCTTGCATGGACCCAGCCTGCCAGGTGTCTGCACAAAACCATTTCAGATTTTCTTCTAGAATGCCTGCTTCAGTCAGTGTGTACTTGAGCAAACTTCTGCTTGTTGAGGGAGGGCTGAGGAGCCCTGGGAGCAGCAGCTCCTGTGTAGAGGAGAAGGAAATGGTCTGTAAAGGTTCTGCAACCCATCCATGGGGCTGAAACTACCTTATACTGCTTAGAGGTTGTCCTTATTTATTTATCCCCCTGCTCACTTCACAAGCACTCCTTGTAGGGATATCCCAAAAGAGTTTAAGGGCTGGTTGTGAGGATCAAGGCACTACCCAAGGCAACAGAGGAAATACCTGGCCCCTGCTTACTTGTGGGAGTAACTTTTCAGGGGAGGAACTGTGTAAATCATGGGAAACACCATGCTTACAGACCCTGGTAGGATTCTCTGCCTTTTTCTCTGACTGGGGGTTTTCTTCTATTACCATTTGCATTTCTGGGAAAGCAGAAGCGTGGCAGGCACAGGGTTTTGTGGTGGTGGTTTTTGTTTTCTTTATCAGGCAGTGCTGCAGCACAGCTTGACACAAAAAAACCTTCCTTTTTCAAAAAGCTGTGTGAAATTAAAGACAAGATATTTTTGTGAACCTCCAGTCTGGTCTCCATGCCAACATTGCTCTTTTTCTCAAATCCATATGCTGGTAGTTTTCATTTGTTTTTCCTGGCAAGTTCGAAGTAAAACTTTTTTTTTCAAACTGTATTTTTTTTCTATTAAAACTAAAGTGTTTAATCTCTTGATTTCTTTATTGTCTTGCTCTCTTTTTTCTAAATTTTCCACTGGCATAATTAATAACAGAGTATTGCATGTTCTTGCCATGAAAACAACAGTCTGTTGCTTTGGTTTACTATTCTTTCAGAATTTTGGCTGTACTGACAGCCCTAATTAATATGGTTAGTACACTTTTTAGAGAGAATAGCTGATGAAATAAAATGCATGTGTGGAAATGAATGTTAATAATGCACCAGGGATGTTTTCACTGTTACCACAAGCTTCTAAAAGATTGTCCCTCTTTTGTAAAGAACTTCCTCATTTTAAAATCACTGTAATGCTTCCAACCAAATAAACATATTTTAATTTCAAATAGATATTTCAATTATTTAAAAGGTAAATAGTTTTTTGAAGATATTTATCAGGTTATTTTTGGGATTTAAATAAGGCAGTTGATCTATTTTTAGATGTTTGAAATGAAATCCAGGTACTATTAAAAAGTAATCTGACACCTCATTTTACATTTTTTTTTTTACTGGTAACCTTTTATGTGGAAGTGGAGGAGTAGACTTTTGATAGTATCTTACAGAGATGAGAATTGTATGGGAGGGGAGGACAGACAAGGCAGAAAGCAGCAGCAACATGCCCATGTGGTGGAATTTGCTGCAAGACTTCCTTGTCCTTTTGAAGTTTCAGGTTTTCTCTTATTTGAAGAGTGAGCTCTTAAAACTTTGCACACGATGAGTTTGACCTGGTCTGAGAAATCCCCTTGGTAGTCACTGCTGGGTAAGGTTTCTTGTGAGCTGCGGAAATAATTTCCACTGCAGGCTGGAGATGTAGCTGTGGCATAGAAATGGACTGGAGACTCCATTCTCTTAGTAATTAATAAAAAGTTATCCTGTACCGATAGATTTGTTTATTCAAGGGATTAAGTAGACTGGGAAGAAGAAGAGCAGGAGCTCACTATTATTGAGGTTTTAATTGTAGGGAATGCTTAAAAAAACCCCCAGCTAACCATAAAAGAAGCCCAAACAAACCCCCATAGAACAGCAAACAAAAACTGCCAAGGAGCGTGAACAATGTGTTGTTGGAGAACAGTAGAAGAAGGTGTATGGATTTCATTATTTGTACTTCAGTAAAGACAAATTTATCATCAGTATCAGAGAGGCTATTAGTATTTAACATTGCTTATCTCTGAAGTTTAGAATGCACCTCTGTTTCCTGAGGAGCATGGCCTTTTCAGAAGTGTGTATGCAGTTCTTGAGGATGAACTCATCAGGGTTATATGAGGAACTCCTCTAGGCTCCTGATGGCAGAGATTTCTTCACTTATCACCAAGGGTGTGCAAAAAGCTGTTCTGTGTTGTAATTTATTCTGAGTTCTGCAAAAATTTTTTTTCCTTTGTCTTGAAACTGCCTAAGCTGCATCTCTGTTCCTAATCTATTTATGTGGATGTGTGGGACAGCTGCTGTTAAAGAAAGCAATATCTGATTTAGGCAGGGGCCAGAGAGGTGAGCTTGGAGAGAAAATCTAGTTACCCTTCTCAGTTGAAGGGCATTGTGGAAGAAAATAATCTTGCTGTCTAGCACAGCATGGATGCCTCAGTGTCACTGTAGACTTCTTCATTGTGGTTTTATAATGAAATTTTGAAAGGACTAACTTGTCTTGCTCAAAGTGTTTTAGTCTAATAATGTGTGAATACTATCTGTCCCAGCTCAGTTAGGTTTGGTTAGGTGTATGTCTTGTACACATATGCCATTAGGCAAGTTTTGGTGGCAGCTTCCCATATTTGGGTCACATCTGATGTTTCCAGGGGATGCTTTATCATATGAGCGTGGAAATCCAGCTGTATCCTAGAAGTTAATGCTTGCAGCAGATAATGATTAAAATCTTCAACAAAAAAGTTGTATTAGTTCAAAATTCAGTTTTAGGTTCTCCGTTGGGCACATTCCCTGATGGAGAATTCATTGAAGACCACCAGTGACCTGCAGACCTTACTCTCTGTAGCCCAGTAAAACCAGGAGATGCTGAGGTTTGGTGTGGAGTTGAGTTTCATGTGCATGTCAGCAGCAGAGTGCTGGTTCTCAGAGTGCTGCTGCTTTTCTGAGAGCTCTGTGTGTGCATGAGCATCTTTGTGGTTTCCTTGGCAGCTGCATCAGGGCCTTGTGAGGAGCCCAGAAGAGAAGGGCAGGGCATGGGAGAAACTGTGCCAGAATAAGGTGCTGCAGATGTCAAAGGGGAAAGGAAGAACATGTAGCTGTTCATGGTGTTGCTGGCAAAAATGTGCTTTGTTTATCAGTACAACTGATCAGTAAAAGTGGTTTTAGCAGCTCACTTGCAGATCACAAACCTAGCAAGTACTAAAGTAAGACTGGGTTTTTTGATGTGTCTTTGCATTTGCTTCTAAAGAAACTTCTGCAGTGCTATAGAAATGCATTTTTAACAAGCAAGTTAATCCAGACCATTTCATGCAGCAAGATTTGCATGTATATCTCCCCACTCTAATTGAGGAAAATGGTAGAAATTGAAATTATTTTCACTGGAAATAAGCAATGCTGAGTTTCCAGCACTGGTGAAATCAAGGAGTACCTCATTAAAAAGTCTGTTTTTAAATGAAGTGATCCTAAGGGTCTTGGGCAATAGCTTTTCCTGTTAGGAAAGTTGAAAGACTTTAAAGCCTAAAATGCATTTTCTCTGCTAGTATAAGACAGATCATATGTATTCTCAGTGTTTTTATTCCAGCCATTAAAAGGATGTGATTCAGTTCTAAACCTGAAGAAGTTCTGTGGGCTTTTATTTTTGTACGTTTTTTCAGAAGATAAGAAAGATCTTCTGAAAAGCCTTTTTTCCTTCTGATGCTAACACATTTAGACCAAGATAATTATTTAAAGATAATCACTGCTTTGGATACATTCTCAGGCTATCTGCTGGTGGCTTGATCCTTGATAATACTGCAAATCTATTGGCAAACCTCAGTTTTATATTTTCTTGTACCTCAGTGTGAACAGCCACCTGGGGAGTTTCTGGGGACTGCAGTGGCTTTGTGCTGTAAGCTGTTCTCAGCCACAAACTCTGGGTTGGCATGAAGGACAGCAGTGCTGGGAATAAGAGCAGAAGGTCCCATTTGCTTCCAGGAGTGGCCCAGGAGCATCTTTCAGGATGCAGGAGCAGTGTAGACACTGCCCCAAGTCAGCCCTGTGTGTATCAAGCTGCACATCCCTGTTCTCTGTGTGTTGTGTGAAATGAGTGGTTATTTGCAAGCTTGGGGCCAAATGCACGAAGGTGAGACAGGCTGCAGATAAATGGGACTTAGGCAGAACCTAAATAATTTCCTTCTGTGCTTTTGAACAGAGCTGAAAGGAAGGATGTGAGCTTGATGCAGGCTGGATCTGTGTGGGGCTTTGGCCCTTACTGTACTTGAGGCTAAACTAAAGAATTGCAATTGTCTTGTGGTTTTGGAATGGATGGGTGTGCCCCAGGCCCCACTAAGCCCTTGGAGAGTTGTGCTATTGGCTTCAGGGAACCAGGCACTGGCACCACAGACACAGTGATTTGCTTAGGTTCACATTTCTAAGGTTTGTAAGACTTTCACCTGGACACCCTGTTACTTGGAATGATAAAAGTTTATGGGAAGGACAAGTTTTTAAATTAGGATGTGACATCTTTGTTCTTAGTGTAGTGTCTCTTTTTATTGTAGATGATGTAATGTGTCCTCTCTTGTGACAGTCTGCTATGGAGGTGAAGTGGTGTGTAACTGTTGTGGAGTTTTCTTTTGATCAGAAAACTGATATGTGACCAAAAAATACAAGAATATGACTGTTCTAGAGACCTGAAATATCAAGTAACTAACTTAAAGATGCTCTTTTAATTTTATCTCTACTTACACATGTTGCCAAGTATCTTGTCTTTTATATAATTTTAGGTTTTTGTGCATAAAATAATGAACAGTGTATCCACATAGAGAGCTGTCCGCTATTCACAGCCCACTCAACTGTGCTGCCTCCAGAGACAAAATAACTAAACCCTTGTGGCCAAAGAACTCCTTTCTTTTTCTGCTTTGTGTACTTGCCCAGCTCCTAGCATGTGAAATGCTTTGGATGACCATGATTTCATAAATAATAAGTGCCTTAGTTTTTAAGGCACTTGCCTTAGTTTTTAAGGAGGGGACTCCTCTATTCTGTTGGATCTATAATGGAGCAGCATAGTGAGATTTACTGCTGTGGTGTCTGTCTCTGATTTACTTCAGATTACATTTTTACAGAGAAATACTGGTTGGGTACCCCTTGAAGAGCTTGTGCATTGAGGTGTTTTTGCCATTTCTGTTCCCTGAGGAGCATGGCCTTTCCAGAAATGTGTATGGAGTTCTTGAGGATGACCTCAGCTTCCCTGAGTTCAGAGAGGCTGAAGGCACCTGTGGAATCTTTGCATATGGTATACTGGGTAGTCCTATGTCTTATGTGTTATTAACCAGGCACTGGATAACTACAGAGTGTCCCTGAAAATATTCTTTACACTCTTCCTTAAAGTATTCCTGCACACTGACTTTTTAAAAAATGCTTCCATATGGGTCAGTTTCTGGAAAAATGTGATTACAAGTTGCATGATAAGCAATCATTATTAGGAGCTCAGAGTGTTTAAATTGTATATATTGCTCTTAGAGAGAAATTCTGCAGAAGGGAAAATCACATATTGGAAGAATTAGCCCAGATATTTATAAGCAGTTTAACAAGCATTGAATTTGGCTTTTTCTTCCATTGGCAAGGAGTTTAATTTCAGTGTGAAGATTAGAATTTCTAAATTGATAAGGTTAATGTTTGATTTCTTTTTGGCCAAGTGCTTTGTGGGTACAACCAAGCTTATTGACCAAGAGTGATGTTTTCTGCAGAATCAGACCCAAAAAGGAAGGGAAGTTGAATGACATCAATTAAAGAAAGCTGTAAAAGAAAGCAATGCAATTAAACTGTTTGAAGAGTTTCTTATTGAGTCTGTCTTGCCATTTTGCAGACTGCTTGAGGCAAATTCAATGCTTTTTGTTTTTCCCTCAGCACTGATTGATAGGCTTTGTGCCTGGTTTCAAAGCTTTATTTCTTTCCTGTCTTGAAGTGCTTACAGTGTTTCTGACAAGCACCAGCTGACTTGACTTCTGATCCTCACAGAACCATGGGTGTAGTGAGAGCCTTGAAGCTCCTGAATTCAGGTGCTTGATTCATATGCTGCCTTGGAGCAGTGCTGATGTTAGGGAAATTTCAGCTATCACACCTGTCCTTGCATGAAAAGAAAAACTTTTTCTAAGGTGCACTAGAGACTGTTTGAGAATCAATGTGTTAGTTCTCTTTATTGACCTTGGATTCTTTTGCAACACCTAATTCAATTTGTGATTTAATTTCCAGTAAAGGATCTATACAAGAGATATTAAACTGTTCTGTATGCATTCCTTTGAGCATAAGAAATCAATCTCCATATTAAGATATTAGAGCATTAGGAAATAGAGAGCTGGAATTATGTTTACCTCTGTAACTATGGGCAATATTGTAGCAGGGCATAGATTGGACTAGTTCTCTGCAAGCTAGGGCAATATGGCCAGTGGAATTCTGCTTTAAGAATTCTTTTTTTCAGTTTAAATGTTGAAGCTCAGTAAGTTGTGTTTTATGGAGAGTTACACCCTCTGTTCTGCAGAAATCTGTCACAAGTAGTAAATGTATATTTTCATAACAATTTACTTAAAGGAACAGGTCTTGACAGGCACAGCTTATTCTGGTCTACCTATGGTCAGTCCCACAGCAGATTCCTACCAGAACTCCTTGTGGCTCTGATTTCTGGGATCAGTCACCATTCACTCCATGTGAGGTTCATTTCAATTAAATTGTGATGCTTCTTCCATCCTCCTGCACTTAATCATAGAAACTGGAGATCTGTCAGTTCTCATAGACCTGAGAAATACTTTTTTGTTTCCAAGCTGTAGTGAGGCCTGAGTTCAGGTGTGGCTCTTAGAATAATGCAGTGCAGTTAGGTTATTACCCCATAATCTGATTGAAAAGATTTTGTATAGTGAAGGTTAAACAGAACAGTGACAGCCCATGTTAGTTCTGCAGTGAAGAGAAACTGAAATGCTTCTACAGAAGAACAAAGCTACTTCTCTGTTCTTAACTTTCCAGGCAGATTTCACACATGACTGGGGTTCTTGCTGTGATGTGTGTAGTTATGTAATGTCTTGAAACCATTTGATTTTGTAATGCAGAAGCCAAAAGGGGAACCTTCCTCCTTGCCAAATAAAGAGTGAGGTGAACCTTGAAAGATGCAGAGCTTCTTTTGATCTTGCTGTGGAAGCCACATAGGTGGTTTTTTTCTTTTCTTTTTTTTTTTTCCCCCACCTTGGTCTTTTTTGTTGGTAAATGAGTTGGAGATTGGAACAGAAAAACAGGATGGAAACTAGTTCATTTCATTTTTCCCCTTGGAAACAAACTTCTTGCTCATTGAAAGAACTGCCTTAGTTGTCAGGCAATTGCCTTTTGTTGCTTACAAAAAAAAAGAAAACTTCATT
The DNA here is from genome assembly GCF_029582105.1 of Oenanthe melanoleuca. NCBI lineage: Eukaryota > Metazoa > Chordata > Aves > Passeriformes > Muscicapidae > Oenanthe > Oenanthe melanoleuca. The sequence goes on from NC_079339.1 coordinate 11,160,456, forward strand.
CCACTTCTGCAGTATCAGCACATCTTTTAGATTGAAATTTGCTAAATCTTTTAGAGAAATGCACTGATAATCTGAACAACAGGCAGTCACCTGCTTGCATATAAACATGTATAAAATAGAATTTCATATATCTGTAGTTAAAATTTAGCTGTACATGTATGAAAAAAATCGCACATCTGTACCTGATTTATGTTATAATCTATTTTGTCCATAGTAAGTGTCTATAAAATTAGTCTTCTTTCTCAGTTATCTCTGGTAAAGACCTGGAAATGTAAGTCTAGTCTTGTGTTACATTCTTCAAAGCCAGCACCAGTGCAATTATGTTTGGGGCAACTCTGTTCCACAAAATAACCAAACAAATGCAAATGTATTTGAATCTTTAAATAAGCACAAATCCCAGAGATTAATGATGTGCTTAGTGATGTTGTAATGGTGTCCTGTTCTGAATTAAATCCCAGGCTAACCTGTGCTTTGTGGATGTAGACAACCATTTCATCGAGCTGCCAGAAGACCTACCCCAGTTTCCAAATAAACTTGAGTTCATTCAGGAAATTTCAGAGATACTGATGGCTTTTGGAATTCCACCTGAGGGAAACCTGCACTGCAGTGAAAGTGCCTCCAAGATGAAGAGCCTCAGAGCATGTGACCTGGTTTCTGATAAAAGAAATGGGAACATAGCAGGATCACCTCTGAATTCCTATGAGCTGCTAAAGGAAAATGAGACTATTGCAAGACTCCAAGCACTTGTCAAAAGAACAGGTGTGAGTCTAGAAAAGGTAAGATATGGAATGAGCTGCACTCTCTCTGGTCCTGCAGTGGCAAATGGTCTGAAGTCATGGTCCAAAGATGCTTCATTAGAAGGAATTTTCTGTCAACATGTTCTCAAATCTTGTGAGCACCTGTAGAGACAAGGACAAGCTTAGGGGAGAGAGAGAAAACCTTTGCTATCTGCCAAGTGTTTCTTTACCAAGAAAATGTGTTTAAAAATAGCACTTTGCCTTGTTTATTCTTGGTTTTAAGATTTATTCTAAATTGGCACCACTTCTTTAATGAATTAAGTGGCTAAAATTGACATCTAGATAGTCCTGAAGTTTGCATCCAATCTTGGTTTCTGTAGATATCTTTTTCATTCTGTATAGAATATGTATAATTTTGCTTATATGTAATATATTTGCCATAAGATTACTTTAATGTTTTTTCTGGTTAGTGTTGTAGAGTTCATGAGTGTTTGATTCCCAGCAAGTGGACATGTACAGCTCATGTTGATCCTGATTGGATTTTTTTGAGTGATTAGTATTGTGAAACGAAAAATAAATTGTGGCACTTTGTGCATAAAATATACTACCTGAAGGACCACTGAGAGTTTTTTGAGCTTTTGTGGAATGAAGAATGTCACTGTTGGTGATTTTTTTTCCCTGCTATGAATTTAATATCTCGATTTTATTGGTTTTTTTCATGAATTATAGACCCCATCTTAACTGAAAATGCATTTTTTTTTCCTTAAAGATTACTCTGAGGTGTGTAGTGGAGAATTGTGATTCTCCACTGCTAAGGGCTCAGGGTTCAGGGAATTGGCTACTAGACATGCACAACTTCTTGTTACTGTGTATTTCTGTCTTCATTTGAAAGCTGGTATGTGTTCAACAGTTCTAAACCTGGAGTTGTTTGACACCAGATATAGACTTGCCTAATATACAAATTTTTAGTGGTAGTAGGAACCTCTAAAATGTCTATGCAGGTAATTGAAGGGTAAGAGAAAGTAAATTAAGTCTGTGTCATACCTGGGCATATATACGGTTGTTATTTACCCTTATTAAATTTAAAACATAGCCAGTGCAACCAGTACTGAAGTAAGTTTTGGTTTACTATGAGGAATTTTCTAGGCAAAGGTTTCTGTCTAGGTGTTTTTGATTTTGCTATTTTATTGCAGTGGTTGAAACACTATGTTCTTTTCTTTATTGCAATGTTGACTTGAAGAGTAGCAACTGAATGGCAGATGAAAATCTTGTATGCCTGGAATGCCTGACAAAGCATCAATACAAATTATTTGTATTTTCCCTTACTTTTTCAGCTGGAGGTGCGAGAGGAGACCAGTAGCAAAAAGGATCTTAAAATTCAGTGTGATGAAGAAGAATTCAAGATTTACCAGCTGAACATTCAGATTCGGGAAGTTTTTGCCAACCGCTTCACACAAATGTTTGCAGATTATGAAGTGTTTGTCATTCAGCCCAGTCAGGACAAGGAATCCTGGTTTACAAACAGAGAACAGATGCAAAACTTTGATAAAGTAAGTTGTAATCAAAAGGTACATCAATGTAAGAGGTAAAAGAGTATTTAAACCTAAGGGTTTGGGTCTTGGGCCATCAAATGGAAAGCTGTACTGTCAAAATGGTGATTTCTTTCTTAAATTTCAATGTTCCCAAAAATGTAATCTCTCAGATATGTGGAAAAACAATTACAGACTTGGGGAGCTAAAGATACTCTTTTAAGGATACTGTAGAAAAATGCAGCTTGCTTTAGAAAAATAGCTTAGCCTAATTTTAGGACTAACCTCCATATTGAGGTTAAATGTTACTAGTGGAAACTGTTTGATTTTGAACCAGTGGAATTGCCAGATATGTTAATGAATTAAGTCATGACCCCAAATAATGCTTGTGTACATGTGTACCAAATGTATTCCCAACTCTTTTGTAGATAAACAAAAGACCCTTTAAACATAAGACATTTTTGCACTGTCTTCTTTGCTGGAGATACTTGTTGGCAGGAGAGTTCATGTGGGTGAAGATGATGTCTGCTAAAACACTCATCTGATTGCCACCAAGTTGTATGAAAAGATTCCCATCAATTTCACAAGCTGTAAGCCCAGACAGAAGTACCAAATTTGCACACCTGCAGTAGTGATGGCTGCTGGGGTCTTGATGAAATTTTTAGAAGATGAAGGAAATGCTAAAATCCAAGTGTACCAATTATTGTGCTGTACAGTAGGTGATTGTCCTGATGCTGAAAATTTCATACAGACGGCCTGTTTTGGGGATAGAATTGATGTGTGTAATAAAACCAGGCTTTTAAGTGGCACCAAAGCACTCTCATACACCCTTGATCAGAAAAATTGGTGCTTCTGGTGGATGTCTTTCTATTTCCAGATTCCTAAAGACTCTTACCTTTTCTTGTCTCTTAGGCTTCTTTCTTGTCTGACCAGCCTGAACCTTACTTGCCTTTCCTCTCAAGATTCCTGGAGACCCAAATGTTTGCATCCTTTATTGACAATAAGATTATGTGCCACGATGAAGATGACAAAGACCCTGTTTTGAGAGTTTTTGATTCTAGGGTGGATAAAATCAGGCTGCTGAACGTCAGGACACCGACTCTGCGCACATCTATGTACCAAAAGTGCACAACCATTGATGAGGCTGGTAAGGGCCATGAGGCACTTGCTTGGCAATTTGTGCAACTGATCAGTGCTGTTTGCTGTAGACATTAGATTAAATAATTATTCATGCTTTGAAACCTCAGGAAAAAAAAAAACCAACAAAACCAAGGCAGTAGAGATGTAAAGCTTAAACGGGAGACTAAACGTTTCCTGTGATGCTGAGATGTGAGATGAAATTAATGTAAAGTAGCACTCAGATGTTTTCCTGCATGCTTTGTGTGTGAAAGATGTCTGAGCTTAAGAAGATAAACATTTTTCTCCTTTTGGTGGCATTCTTTGATGTCAGAAACACTCTTGTGCTAATGTCCCTGTTGAAATCAGTAAGCAACTTCCACCTCTCTCTTCATCTTGTTTTAGTTGAAGATATGTGATTATAGATACATGCCTGATTAAAATATCTTTAAAAATTAACTTTCTTGCTGTTTCAGAGAAATCTATAGAATTAAGGCTGGCAAAAATAGATCACACTGCAGTTCACCCACACTTGCTGGACATGAAAATTGGACAAGGGAAATACGAGCTTGGATTTTTTCCTAAGCTTCAGTCTGATGTTTTATCCACTGGCCCAGCAAGCAACAAGTGAGTAGTAAAGGCAGCAGGTGCTGAATCTTGGCAAGATCTATAGAATGGCACTAAAGCAGAGATCTTAAACCCAAAACTGACTTTGCTTTCTGTTTTTTTCAGGTGGGAGCAGATCAGATGATATGGAGTGGGTTTTTTGCGATTTTTTTTTTCTTTTTTAAATCTGAATTTTTTGAAGCAAGTTTACTAAAGAAAGCCCTCTTATGTTTGAGATGATAGTTTGTGTACTTTGAGTTACTTACAAGTGTTGTCAATATAATGCCCTTATTTGATCTCAAGGCTTCAATTGACCCTGGAATTGTGGGAAAAAAAAAAAAAAAAAAGAGGAAAAATCCAAAGCAACATATGTGATTGAAAATATTTTGGTTGCCCAATATTCCAGAGATTCTTTGTGTGTATTTGCAGCTGCTGTTTGGCTGATGTAATTGATGCCAGCATGTTCAATATAGAATAAGCTGGAAACCTGTGATTGTCTCTGCCCTTGCCCTGTGCTGACATTTGGCTGATGTTATTCCCCCACTGTAGGTGGACAAAGAGGAATGCTCCTGCTCAGTGGAGGCGGAAGGACAGGCAGAAGCAGCACACGGAGCACCTGCGTCTGGACAATGACCAGAGAGAGGTGAAAATTGCTCAGCTCTAGAAATCTGACTTTTTTTTCTTTCCTGATGGTCTGAAAAACACTTTGCAACCTTTATGAAATGTCTAGACAGTTATTTGCAGTTCATGTCTGCTCTCCCTGAAGTGTATTTAATACAAATGAAGTAGCAGACCAGAAATACTTGATTTTCTTATTATAAAAGTTATGTCATTTTTTGCCCCCTCTCAGGACAAAATTATTTCATCCCACATGTAGGAGAGTTCTCTGAAAATATAATCACATGATTTCAAGTTGTTGTGGGTTTTTTTTTCTTTTTAAAGGGGATGAGTGGGAAGAGGGGAATTAAGAGTTTTCAGCCATCTATTTCCTATCTCTAAATAACTTAGTTATGCTGTGCTTCTCCTGTGTATTTGATGGAGTAAAGATAACCACCTCTAGAGAGGGATGAATTTCATCCTAAAATCAAGAGCATTGCCTTTTGGAGTTGCCTAAGTGCTTCTGCAGGCCATAATTAAAGTCTTAAGGTGACAAAGTGAGATACAAGCTCATTGCTGAAGTGAGAATGTGAAGCCCACCCATACTGTCACGTTTGTGTCTGTTTGTACACAGCAGTCTGATGCTGATTTGCCCTCCTTCTGAACTGATAAACATCTCTCACCACTGCTCCTACAGCTGACACCGTTTTTCTTTGTGGTGAAGTGGTTTTGAGAGATCTGGGTGAAGTGAACTTATTACAGTACAGTTTCTGATTCATATGGTACAGACTGCAAACTGTTACACCAGGTGTTGATTTATGAGTGGTTCCAAGAATAGTCTGGCTCAAAGTATTAGAGGTTTTTTGTTTGTTTACCAACCCCAGAGTTTTGCTTTTGTTTGTGTGTTCTTTGAAAACAATATTCTCTTGCCTTGTTAAATATCCTTAGAAAAGCTTAATTTTGAATTTTAAAGGAGTAGTAGTCTTGTGTGTTGTTAGGATAGTGTTGTGAAACTCTCAAGTGTGTTTGTTCAGTTCGTCCTTTTAAGGTAGTGATGGATTTAATTACCTTCCTACTGTACTCATTCCCAGAATTTACTTACTGGTTTGTTAAAATTCTGTTGAATTATAGTGTCATCTCTGTCATCCATAACCATGTAACAGAAAGATGTCTGCATAATAAAAAACCTCTACAAGTAGTTTCTGGCTTTGACATGTTCCATATGCTCAGATAACTCTAAAGTGCTTTTTACTTAGATGTAACAGGAATGAATAGTAGTTGATTTCTGACCTCCTTACTGTGTTAAACAGCACAATTGTTAAAACATGTAAACTTTGAGCTAATTACAAAGGCAAAAATCTACCTCTGGTCTCTGGGATGTTTTGTTTGTTTTGTTTTTGAACTGATTCCTCACAAGTTCATTTCCTATAGGAATTACTCTGTCACAAAAAGCAAATAATATCTGAAGAATAAATATTTTGAAGTACATGCTCAACTGAGGGCACCAAATTCCAGTGGCAATGGTACTGTTATTTTAGGGGTTTATGCTGTACCTCTGGTAACATAATGGTGATTGAACATTCACCTCACCTCTGGGTGAACCTCAGATTCCACAGTAAATTTGAGAGTGGGGAGGGAGCTCTGCTGGGATGAACACTGGGGGTCAGGCTGAGCAGGAGGTGTCAGACTGCAGCGCTGGGAGTTTTAAACAAACTGAAGCTTTGCAGCAGCCAACAAAAATCTGTGCAATTGAGACTTTTTACTTGCAACCATTTGTGCCAGTGGAGGGCAGAGTTTACACCAATCCACTGATTTAACACCATCTTTTCTTTTTTCCTTTCAGATTCATTACTTACGAACTTATTTTTATGTTGAATGCTTGGGAGTTCTGCATTGTATTATGCCTTCACTCTTTTCCTTTTCTGTTTTGCATGCTTGCTTTTATTACTTCATATGTGCTTACCACTTTCACTTTACATCTGCTTGGCTTTTTGCTACCAACTTATCCTGCCAGCACCTGGACTTTTCCATGTCAGAGCTTCAGTTGCAGTTATGTTTAGACTGGGACCAGCATGATTGGCCCTTCATGCCCTCTCTAAAATCTGTGTCAGAGCATTATCTGGTATGTCCAATGCACAATATGACTGTAATCATAGTTCTGGATAAAGATGCATAATTGAATGTATAAATCATAGCTCTTTAGTGGAAGGCCAGTGAAGAAGGTGGGGTTTTTCCTCTTTGTTGTGTTTAACAGATCTATTCACTGACATTTCAGTTGGTCATTATTGCAAAGTAAGCTAGAGATTTCCTCTTAATTTGATATATGTACTAATCCTGAGTATTCCATCAATGCCTATACAGTACTTTCTATTACTAATTCTCAGTTAGCTGTGCCCCAACCAACTTGTGATCACCTGGCTTCCATAATATCTCTCATATCACTCTTGTCTCTGGGGTGAAAATAATGGCAACTCCTTGATGGCAGTAATAGAAGAAGAGCTTTTTTGAGTAGAGTGGGTTCAGGAAATGATTTTTCTCAAAACTACAGCTGGGTCACAGCTGAGAGATGTTGCTGTCATTTGCATTTTGCAGCTGCTTCCTGAAAGAGCAAAGTTTTCTTGCAGTCCCCCGTGTAGACCAGTCTGCCACTTGAATAGTCTTGGTCTGGGAGTTTTTGCAAATTTTCATTTAAATGAAAAAAAAAAAAAAAAGACAATTGGCAGTAGTGCAGGGAATAATTGAATCTCTATGCATCTGAATATCCTTGTCAGTTTGTATTGTGTTTTTGTAATTGAGCAATGTGTATTCTAATACTGTATAGACAATATAAATGGGGATTTGACCTCTGGTGAAATAGCAGTTTAGGTGTCTCAGCCCTAAATAATGCTGATATAAAAAGGGGCCTTTTCTGAAAGAGGATGTGATACTTTCCTCCTCACTGCAGAGGTGTGGGTTATAAAGATAACTTTACCTTTTTCTCTCAGCCTAGTAGTCTCACTTGCACTTCTGTCTGTGTTTGTCCATTTTGTCTCCCAATCCAGAAGTACATCCAAGAAGCCAGGAACCTGGGCAGCACCATTCGGCAGCCCAAACTCTCTAACCTCTCTCCATCAGTAATTGCACAGACAAACTGGAAGTTTGTGGAAGGCTTGTTGAAGGAATGCCGAAATAAGGTAATACAGAGAAGAATTCTGCTCTCCTGCACCTCAAGTCCATTCTTTCTGGACCATTTTGTATCCATTATGCTTGAATCTCCCCACTTTTCTGCCATCTGCTTTATCCCTGTAAGGATTTTTTCATGCTGGTGAGAAATTAATGAAGAGATAATGTATTCAGAAATACTTCAACGAGCAGTGACTTTATCAAGCAGATTTATGATAGAGATTGAATATTCTGAAGGGTCTTTACCATTCTGCTGCCCAAGTCTATTACAGAACATTTCAGTTATAACTAATGAGACAGTACTATTTCAACAAGAGAGAATAGTCCAAAAGAGAGACTTGTGGTGAGAATACAGCAGCTTTTCTCATAACTACATTTCTGAGATGTAAGTTTTTAAGCACATAACAAGTAAATTTAGCATTAATTTGTAGATATGCTTCACCAGTATATATTTGACAACATATTAATCTGAAGTGAATGTTAATGTTTCTAAAAATACAGCAAAGATAATAAATTATGAAATAGACACATTCTTGCCTGAAGTCAGTGGAGGTACTATAGTAATTATATACAACTTTTCATAAAACTCTATTTAATATGTGCATCTACTTCTGATTTCACTTTATGGAGCTGTCCAAATGATCCCCATCCCTTAATAGATGGTGAAAATTTTTGGAGATAGCCTTGGCTCTGTGACAGTGAGAAATTGCCAGAGGGAATGAGGGGGAGAAGCAGCTAGAGCCTAACTTGGACTTCTTAATCTCCACCAAGGCTGTGCAGAGTTGCTTAAGGGAGTATTCCTCATCTGAAAGTGAGTCTAGAATAGGAACAAAGATGAAAAAATGTGTAAGAGATGAGTGGAACTGATTCCCTCACCATTTTTTCCTCCAGTTGGCTGTGTGATGAATATATTGTGACTGGAAGGCTGTACTTCAAGAGCTGGTGAAAGCTTTGTTGGCCAGTATGAAATTGTGCAGTTTAGGAGGAAGGGGAAGCTCAAGAGGTGCATTCCAGAATGGGTTTGGTTAAATCCAAATGCTCTTCTGGGAGAAGAGCATCTCCCAGGATTGACATAGCTGTGCTACTTGACTTTGGCACATTCACCTCCCCTGGAGGAGGTGGACAAAGTGTCCTGCTCTTGGGGAGTGCATCCAGTACTCACCAGGCTTCAAAACTACCCAAGGTTTGTGTGTTTTGTGGCCTTGCTGCTGAGCATCCAGCTTGTTAATGTGTGACCTGCTGTTCTCTTTGTTGGGGTTACTCTGTGGAGGATGATGTGCTTGTTTGCAAACTCTTTTTTAGGAAAGCAGAAGATCAGTACTGGTGCTGTCCTGGCTTGATAACCAGTGATAAAAGACCAGTTCTGCACTAATGCCAGAAATATATATATACACAGCCAGTTATTCTGCCAAAATTTTATCATATGCTTCCTTATTGGTCATTTAAAAAGTGTAAGTGATCTTGGGAATTCCTGGGAGAGATTTACCTCTCTTTTGCCTTGTCCTTTTTGAGACTAAGAGGATGTTGGTTGAGAAAATGGGTCGAGAAGCTGTGGAGCTTGGTCATGGTGAAGTGAATATCACAGGAGTGGAAGAGAACACCCTGATAGCCAGTCTGTGTGACCTTTTGGAAAGAATATGGAGCCATGGTCTGCAAGTCAAACAGGTGAGGAATAAATATTCCTGTACATTGCAGAGCACACTTCTCCTAATGTTCTGTTATGCTTTTCCTCTCTCTGCTTTCAGAGGACACCTTTAGTGTGTATGTAGAGGTGTTAAAATACTCATTTGTCCCCCAGTCTTTTTTATGTCACTTCCTACCCCCCTGTCTGTCTCCATGTTGTGGGATATGCACAAGTGTACCTGTAGATGTGTTCCACAGATGGCTTCTTGGAAGACTCTCCACTTAACCCAGGGTTTTTATTTGGTTTGGTGGGTTTTGGTAGTTTTTTGTTTTTTTTTAATAGGATGGTAAAAAAAAATATTGCTGTGTTCTCAGTATTTTGTTAATGAAGTTGCATAGGCTACAAGGCAGCATATCCTAAAGGTACTCTCAGTGGGATGGGGGAATTGTTTTCCTGAAGGATAATTTTGTATTTCAAAGTAACAATCTTGTTATTTTGGTTCTTCCTGAGTGATGTACTTAAATTATGGTTACAAGATCACTAGCTAGAGGTATTGGGGTTTTGTATGAAATTAATAATTGTTTTGCTCTTCTGTTTGGAGTCACTTGTGGGACAAGATGGAGTTTGGAGGGCCTTTACCAACTTTACTCCTCCCTTGTACAAAGGATTAGCAATTATAACTTCTTTTTTTTTTTAAAGATTATATGTTCATAATCCAGACAACTGTAATCCAGTATCTCTGTTCCCAGCACCCAAACACCAGTGTTTAACTGTGCTCTCCTTCAAACTATACAGCAGTTTTCTGTGTGAAGATTTATCATGTGATTCTCTCCCTTCCCTCTTGTATATCACTTAGGATAGAAGCTGTACTGCTTTCGTCTTAGAAGACAGAGCATCAGCATACTGTGCTTCAACCCAGATTTGGGCCTTTCAGACCACCAGACGGCCAACCCTCCATAAGGTTAATGCTTTGGATTGATTGCAGATGTTGGCAAACGGTGCTGAATGGTGGAATAGATAGAGTGGTGGAATAGAATAGAGGCCTGATGGAGGAAGTGCAGTGTATCTCATAGTATGATCCAGAGTTAAAAAAAATAAAAAAACACCACCAGTTCTCTGTGTGCTCTGGCCTTTATGAAATATGCAAAAGCCTGCTGTTTCATACATCGATTTTATTTTACTTTTCAATAATGAGCCAAGGAAGACTCTTCTTTCTCAGCTGACTATAGTAATGAGGATGGCTTTCCTTCCACCAACCCCTGCTTTTACCTCTTCCCTGCTGATGAACCCCAGTAGTCCTACATTAGCTACCTCCTGATTTTTCCATCTGCAAAGGGAATCCATGCCTTCCGTTGTCCCGAGCAATGCAGGGGAGTTGTGATTTAGGATCTAATGGCTGAAGTAGTCTGGACTTTCAGAAGGCCTTGGTTATTCCCTTGCCTGTTCTCTGTCCCACTGCTTTCCTTAGGCTTTCCTTCCCCTTCTAGATCCAGCTTGCATCATCATTGCTATTTGGTGAAGTTAAAGGAGAGGTCCACGGTGCTGAAGGAGCAGGCAGACACTGCATGAGTTCTCACATTCATCGTGGTTGTTGACATCAATTTGCTGCAGGATCCTTTGTTGCTGCTTTCTGTGATCTGTTGCAGTTCTCCTTGCCATGGCAGCTGGTTGCTGAACACTAGACTGTGTGTGCACGTGTGTGTTTATTGGGAGAAAACACAGTTTTGGATGTAACTCACTGCTGGGTGATATTTTCATGCTCTTTTTTATCTGTTTATAATAAGACTTGCAGTTTTGGCTTTCCATGTTGGATCTGTCAGGTACACACAAGACACAATGGATTTTTTATATCCTCACCAGTGAATGCATATTTTTAATAGATTTCTGTCAGCACAGATGTTACAGACACTCTAGGATTTATTCTTCTGGAGGCATGCCACTTCTGGAATAATCCCTCATGATCAATAGTTCTTTATGTCAACTGTTGGGAGCTATAGGATGGAAATGGTTAGAGATTTTTAAATATAGTTTTAAAAAGAATTGAAGATGAACCATCATTATTGCACTTCTGGGAAGGCACTTAGATAATTTTAAACGAAATTGATAGTGCAGAATTGACAGCTATTACTTTACAGTCATGGTTTCTTTCTGCACTAAGCTGTAAATAAAAATATGGCCTTATATCAGCTTTTCTGAAATTCAGAATTGCTAGATCTTTATAGGGATTTCAGGTTCATACAGTAATTTAGGAAGATAAGTAATACTAATTATATCTAGGTAATTCCAGTTGATATGCTGGAGAGTCTCTGTTTGCTTGCTGCTGCCTTTCTGCAGGTTTGCAAGCTTTTGATGGATTTATCTTGGCCCTAAATATTACATCCCATATTCTAACTTCAAAATTGGTTTTACAGTGTGTAGAACTGGGGTATTTTTGCTGATAAGCTTTCACTGTCCTGCTTATATTTTAGGATATCTTACTGTGTTTGTGATTATCAGGTGCTTTGCCTGATGAAATTGAGGGGAATCCTTTGAGATTCTAGAAATGGGCAGCATTTATCCATGGCCCTGAATTACCCTGAGGGGAGCAGGACTTGGTCTGGGTGTGTCTTGCTCAGGCTAGCTCTGTGTCTTTTCTCATTTCACTGAGAGAGGCAGGCAGGGAGAGACCCACAGAGCAGGTCACAAAACTCCACATGCACAGAGCATTTTACAGGCCTTTGAAGGTTTTCATGTCATGATAATGAACTGAGGGAAGAAGTAACATTGACTTTTCCCTGTTGCTACAACCATTAGATCCCAGCAGTCTGTCTCTTGCTTTTCCTTCTCAGCCTCTTTACAGCTCCCAAGCATCTCCAACTTGTCTTATTTTTGCTTTTTACCAGTGAGTTTATAGGGAGAAACATCTCTAAAGCAAGTTTTTGTCATGGCTGATACTTTCAATGATGTTTTAAACCTTTTTTTTTTTTAAATTCAGCTGGTAGTGATTTCTTTAACTAATATTTTTTAATTTTAGGGGAAGTCTGCTTTGTGGTCTCATCTGTTACATTACCTAGAAAATAGACAAAGAAGAACCACATCAGGCAGCTTCAGTACCTCAGGTAAGATTGGCATCTGCTGGAAGAGATAATTAAAAGCTTTGAGTAAGAGCTTTTTTTCCCTTTGGAAATACCCTTCACTCAACACAACTGAATCAAGTGTTATGGCTCCTGCAGGTTCAATATGGGCTTGGTGTGTTGTCTCAATATATTTTATGAAAAATAAACTAGTTTGTAGAGCCCACTTGTTTGGGTCTGGGATCTGAGTGCCATGGTAATCAGAAACCAGAAACAGCTGATGCTTCAGAGTAGGCAATGGATTGCTCTGGTACATCATCCTCCATGTGACACACAGGCCCTGCAGGACTGGCAGAGAAAAATGACCTTGTGGGTGGGGGTGGAAAACAAGTAAAACAAAAATTTAAACTGAAGAAACATATTTTCATTTTTGTTGCATCAAGTGTTGCAGTAGAAGCAATATTGCACATAAGATCCACTGATGATGTTTCTAGGATTATTAATGTAATTTTTAAACATTGCTTCTTGTGTCAGGTGAGGGGGCATAGGATATAAATTTGGAGAGAACAATAGGTTTGGGGGAGGCAGTGGATGCCTTTTATTTTTTATTTAAAGCTGCTGTAAGCAAAGATTTGTGCATTAGTTACATGTACAAGATCCTGTAAGCAACCACAACCATAGATTTGGATATTTTAAGGTCTCCTGAATGTCCCTTAGTTCATAGTGGTTTTGTATATCAGAATAACTCACAGTCAGTTCTGTGCTTTCTAACTTGGGATTGAGGGCAGAGATTGTATTCAACATAGAACTTCATTCTGGAGGGGAATTTGAAAGATAAGGGTAATAATATTGCTTGAAAATCCCAAAATGTGGTATTTAACAAGTAGTGGTGCTACAGGAGTGTGTACAGCAATAGGTCAGTAAGCACAGGATGTGTGGTGTACTGAGTACAGCATATTTAACATATTTAACACTGTTCCCTGGTGGCAGCAGTGCCACTCAGGGTTACTATACAGCAAGAAAACAGGGTAGTCTTTAGAAAATAATACTTGATTACTAAATGTCTTAAGCTATTTGATGTCATACCAATTTCAGCTGAATCTAAGCTCAGTAATGTGTTGGTGCTCAGTGTGTGCTGATGTGTAGAACCATCTGTGTAGCAGGTTAGATTTTCTTGTCATTGGGAGTGGAAATACACCACAGTACCTTCACAGGGTCACCAGTAAAACAAGAGTGCAAACTGGCCTTAATTCACCTTCTTTTTTATATTGATTTTAGAATCTTGAGATGGATTTCTGCTAACAAGAACCTGTTTTTTTTTCTGAATCTAGGAATACTTCTTGATTCAGAAAGACGAAAGTCTGATACAAGTCCAGCCATGTCACCTCTCAGAATCTCTCTTGTCCAGGATATGAGGTGAGTTTGAAGTGTTAAACAACCCAGGAACCCCCTGAGATTTGCACATTGGTTTCTGTGTCTACTGTGCACTATACAGACAGGAGGGGGCTGTGGGGAAGGAACTATTTAAGGTAGATAGTTCAGCATTTTCATTGACCTTTACAGAAACAAATTTCTTACTGAGGAGGTTTTATATTGTCAGAGCTATTAACTTATGGAAATACTATGACAGAGTTCTCATATTTTTAATGTTTTGTGTGTTAGTTTATTTCCACAGAGGTGTGGGTGTAGTGTTTGTGTTTTCTCAGTCATTGCTGAGTTCGTTGCATAGTTCTGAGACCACTTTTGCTTTTCAGAGAAGAATGCAATTTGAAGAACTTGTTTGATCTAAAGAATGGGTTTATCTAACATTCAGTACTGTGGTGTGAATAAAACTGCAGCTTCTGCCCAATGCCTTCTTTTCAGTAGTGAAAAAACATAACTTCTGGAACAACGGCAATTTTCTTTTCCTTCTTTTTCCTTACAGCATCTATTTTTTTTCAGTAGGGAGGAGTGAATTGAGGGTTTGCCTGCCTTATTAAAATATAGCATTTGTGTCTTGTGTGCAAGAAGAGCTTCTACTGAGCATGCAAAGACAGGATTTAATTTTCCAAAGCATTCAGCCATAAATATTGCAGTGATTAGGTCCAGAATGAGTCCTAAATCATGTGAGACAATGAGCCTGGTTTAAAATTTTGTAAATAGGGCACTGCATTGCAGATATTTCCTTTTCAGGCTCTTACTCTCTTTGAGCTAGATTGCAGGGATTTTTTTACTGTGCTGAATATTGAGGTGATTATGTTTCTTTTTCCTATAACTTATGTGATGTTTTGTTCTTTGGAAAACTTCAGCCAGGCTTGGTTCAAAAGAACTGTCATGCTTTGACAATACCAGGCATGTCTTTTTCTTTTTTTCCAGGCATATCCAGAACATAAGTGAGATCAAAACAGATGTTGGCAAGGCCAGAGCCTGGGTTCGCCTCTCCATGGAAAAGAAGTTGCTTTCTAGGCACCTGAAACAGTTGCTTTCAGATCATGAACTCACCAAGTAAGATGGTTTATCTTGGGCAAAGCTTTTAAAACTATTAAAATCTATATAGTTGCTTGGTTTCAAAAATCTAGGTTGTGCCTATTTTTGCATTTGCTTAGCTGTGTGCAGAAGGCTTGGAACAAATTGGCCTTCCAAGTGTGTGAGCTGTTTGGGAATTAGGATTCAGTGCTGGGGCTCTTCACATGCATTTTTACCTTTATAGCCTGCTGGACAGCATCAGGTGAATTACTTTCATGATAGTCACATGCAGTGTTTACTGTGTGGAAATTAAAGCCATAGTAATTGTCATTAACTTTGATTGAAGACTTCTTTCTGGAGACAGCTTAACCTATGCTGTCTGCTCTTCCTTTCCACTCACCATCTTCCAAAGAATTTTTTCCCCAATCCCCCTGAACCCCAACAGCTAATTATTTGAGATTTGCCTTGTTTTGTATTATGTTGGGCTTTATGATGAAGCTGTGGCCTTGAGTGAATAAGGAAAAGCTGAAGGGCAGAGTGAGGACAGCTAATAAATCTACCTGCATCTCCAAATTAAGGGTAAACCTCTCCAGTCAAGTCAACAGTTTGGATCAGGTTAAATTTAGCAGTGCTTGTCCCAAGCAGAGCAAATGATGTGAGAGGACTTTCCACACACCACCACACTCCATATATAACCCCACAAAAGAGAAGGGAGAAACCTCTTTTAACACTGGCCAGTGTACTCTTCATCTATCAGGCAGATTCTGATTCTCTGGAACAGAGGGAGACTGTAGCAGAAGTATGTTTAAAATGAAAATGAAAAACAAAAAAAGCAGCATGTACAGAATGACATAAATTCTCTGTAATCTTGTGTGCTTTGTGCTGCATATTTAGATAGCCTACTTAGAGAGCTGTTCTAGGCAGTGTGGTTTCAAAGTGTGCCCCACTTGTTTTTAGAGGGAGCAGTGCTGAGTTCAGTGAGGTAAAATAAAGTAATGGTGCAACTTCTGCCATTTGACAGTTAACTAGATTGTGTTGTTCTTTTTTGAAGCAGCTGTTAGGTATTTTAATTATCCCATTCTCTTTACTTGACATTTGTTAACAAATGTAAGGAAAATGTAACATCTGATTTCTTTCTAGTCTGCAAAGGGAACAGGGAGAAATTACTTGGCTTCACTGTCCTGAGACCTTTATGTGTCCAGAGAAACAGAAACTTTACCCTGTGAAGAGACAGGACAGTACATACCCTGACAGACTGTCAAACATGTGATTCAGCTTGTGCAAATGAAACACAGACATGGGCACCTGTGAGACTTTTGTGGCTTTGCCACTCTTGTGGCTACAGGCAGGTTAGGTTAATTTAAGGCTCAGTCTCTCTATTTTCATTAAACATTTCCTGTCAGTCTCTAGTGTTAGGTTTGTTATGTGAGAACTTGCCAATATGTTGATTATCATTGATTTGTTCTACAAGTTTCTGTATTGTGGCTTGCTGACTTTTTTGTAAATTGATACCTGAAATTGAGGGGAGTTGTTGGGATGCCCTCCTGGCAGGAGCAACCTGTCTATGGCTGTGTCAGCATTTCTAATACCTGATACCTGCATTCTTAAGGGTTTAGATACTCCTGCAGCACCAGTTGGATTTTGATACTCTTCTTCTATGATTATTCCCAACACTTGTGTTACTTATTGGTTGCCACCTTTGCATGCCTGTAATTTTGATTATGTCAGGAGCTGTGTACTATCAACCCTGAAACCCTTCCCTGGATTAATGTGCAGGTTGCTGTTGGCCCTGGGTGATCACCTATAGCCAAATACAAGCAGATAGTCCCAGTTTTTGCCTTATGTCCTTTGAGAACAGTCTCCTGTAGTACATCATGTGCTGGAGAACTCTCCCAGGCATCCTCTGCTCAGAATTAACTTAGGAGAACTGTCTTTACTTCATGGTCAAAAGAAGTGAGAATTTTTTGAGAAAGTGCAAAATTCCTTTTTCCATCTTGGGGTGGTTTTGGGTGGGAGGAGACCCTTAGACCAAATGTTCCATTCCAGGGGTGGAAGATAATGGGAATTGCACTGATTGGCTGTGGAGATGTCAGCCTTGCAGGGAGTCAGCGTATCCTGGCGCCTTGAAAACTCTTGACTCTCCCAGTATCACTTCTCAGTTGAAATTGCTCGCCCATTATTCACAGTGTAGCTAATAAATTTGCACAGTAGAGAACATTTCACTGAAAGCATCTTGTTGCTGTGACAGATTATGTGTTTTGCTTTGTCAGAAAACTCTACAAGCGTTACGCGTTCCTCCGCTGCGATGATGAGAAAGAACAATTCTTGTATCATCTCCTGTCATTCAATGCTGTTGATTACTTTTGCTTTACCAATGTTTTCACAACAATCTGTAAGTATTTGCTTTCCCTTCAACTCTGATTTCCAGATTTGGTTGAGTCCTTGTCCAAAATTCTAAACAGCTCTGAGCAACATGTCCTAATGTAATTGTTCTGATTTTTTTTTCTTGGGATCAATCTGTGTGTGCTGTATTGCTGTTTCCATGATCTTCTCTGGTGGGCAGGGGCTTCTCTGTCTCTTATTTTTGTTTCTAACTTGGTAAAATACAGAGCTCTAATAATTTTAGTTGGGGGTGAGTTATCAGCTGAAATTTTTGTAGTGAGCTTGTTTGCATGATACTAAATAAGCACAGTATGGGTTGTTCACCATCAAGGTAAGAATGCATGCTGAAAACTAAAAGAAAAGAAGCCTTTCCTATTTTGTGCTCAGGCTACTTTGCTGCATGCCTGTCTCTGGGTTTGGGATAACAAAGAAATGCCCATTGAGGGCTGCATCAGAGCTCCTCAAC
Organism: Oenanthe melanoleuca; assembly: GCF_029582105.1. Lineage (NCBI taxonomy): Eukaryota > Metazoa > Chordata > Aves > Passeriformes > Muscicapidae > Oenanthe > Oenanthe melanoleuca. The sequence continues at coordinate 11,178,173 of NC_079339.1, forward strand.
GTATTTTTTTTTTTTCTTCTAGTTGTTAAAAAGATACTCTAGAGAAACTTCAAAGCTATTGTTGATGCTTAATTGTGTTAGAGAATTCTCAAGATCCTGCTGCCACAGGACCTCACTGGGAAGGCAAAATAAAGAAAGACCTTAGCAAGGCTTATAAAATTGGGGGTGGGATATGTGGAAGGACTACCCTTGGTGGGTGTTTTGATTCATACTTGTGTGTATGAAATACAAAGCAAACAGACATCCAAGCAAAATAGCTTTTGGTCTTGCAGGCAAGTTCTGGATAATATGTAAGTCTGGTCTGGTGGATGCAGTTAAATTGTCACTTACTTTAGGACTATCAGCACAGAAAATAAAAAGGGAAATATTTTAATTCATTCTTAAGTGCCACAAGCATTGGGCTTTTAAGCAAATCCAACCACCAAATGCTTTCTCGAGGGCACTGACAGCTGAGGAGATGCTGAGGGGGAAATGCATTAAACACCTCAGCTGAAAAGCCCTGACTGTCATCTGCTTATGCACTATGAGAGAAGGGCAGAAAGCCAAGAAGCACAGTGACCATTCAGGGAGTTGGATTTTATTGTAAAAGGTTGGATATCAGAGGGATGTGCAGGAGATGCTGAGTGGTGGAAGAGCATATACCCCTAGAGTGAGAGGAGAGACTGCAGCTCAGGTGATACTGCATGGAATTACAGATAAACCAGGGGACCAGAAAGCATTTGAGCATATGTATGGTGCTGTTTAGAAGGGGAAAAATTGCTCATTCTTTTAAGAAATTGGTAAGTCCTAAAGTTAGCATAACTAAGAGTGGTACAGAGAAATTTGGAGCATTGTGCTGTATTTTTACTGGATTTGTTCAGCCATGGTAGTGAGTGCTGCCATGCCTGTGAAGAAAGACTGCAATTAGTACCTGAGTTGTGCAGTGTGCTGAGCTACAGTGCAGTGCTGGGTGCAGGAATATCATGTCTTTACTTCCCTGACACTAATCTGGGGATAAGTAACCATCTTTGTGCCATGTTGTGAGGTTGGTAAATAAAAAGGGATTACACTCATAAGAAGGTATTATTCCATCCAAATTTCTGTCTTCACTTGACACTGTTCTGCTTTCAACTCTGCTTCTTAGTGGCTGCTGTGTATGTATACACTTCCCCATTGTCAGTCAGTGCTTAGTGTGCAAATGTCAGCTTGATTAAATAGGATCTCTGATGTTCTTTTAGCATTTCATGGTACTGCAGTGCTGTTTTATGACTTGTCTTTTGCCCCTCTCTTGACTAAAGAGGTTACATAATTACCTTTTTTCCTTTTTGAAGTGTTCTTTCTTTTGTGTTTGCAGTGATCCCATACCATATATTGATTGTTCCCAGCAAGAAACTGGGTGGCTCAATGTTCACAGCCAATCCTTGGATCTGTATTTCGGGAGAACTGGGTGAAACAGGAGTCCTGCAGATTCCCAGGAATATATTGGAGATGACTTTTGAGGTTTGTGTTACTTGATACAAAACCCAATTTGCATGTTCTGTTTGTTCAGTTTTAAATTTTCCCCTTGCTGTACCACTTTGCCATACATTTCCTGTCTTGGTGGTTAGTCACAGATAGTTTGTGCCTGTGCATAGCACATTTAACATTTAATAACATGCAGGACAAAATGAGTGACAGTTCCTTAGTGCAAGGGATAGACAAGACTGTCTTTATGTTACAACTGTGGGAGGTGTCATATCCTCTTCTATTGGGAAACAAAGAAGTGATTCTGCTCTGGGTTTTGCATGTGTGTTGTGTGCATTGGGTAAAATTGAATTGAAAAATCCAGTTCAGCTGATGTGCTCTGTGTAGATCAAAATAGTGTTTAACAAAACAAGCAAACAAAACCAAGTAAAGCAGCCTACCACTAAAAAGCCCAGAATCAGGAACCACATTTCTGAGTTTCTGTCTGAGCATGTTCCCTAATGGTTTACTCTCCCAACATGCTGTTTTCTTTCAGTTTCCTCTGACAAACTCTTTGTTTAATTTGCAGTGCCAGAACCTGGGAAAACTGACCACAGTGCAAATAGGACATGATAATTCAGGGCTGTATGCCAAGTGGCTTGTGGAATATGTTATGGTCAGAAATGAAATAACAGGGCATACTTACAAGTAAGTATCATCCTGACATTTCATGTGGGGTAAGTAGAATTTCTGCAGGGAGCTGGCACAGTAGGGCTTGTTTGATTAGAAAGGTCTGATCTGCTGGGACTCTGTGTCTACAGTTGCCTCAACCTGAAGGCACAAAAACATAGTCTGGCTCCTGGCATTAAACAAATTGTGATTCTTATGAATTCAAACAGGGTTTGCAGTTTGCAGATGTTCATGTCTCCTATCAGGCTGTTGGTGGAGAGGATGAGTTGACTGTTGTGCAGCTTAGAAATAATCTGCCTTGAGCCCAAGGAAGAAACAGCGAGTCAGAGCTTGCTGCTTACCAAATATAGGTGGTATTTTATATTAGAACTGGGTACTCCAGGTGTTATGGAGACACCTTTGGACACAAGCTGGAACACAAGGCCTTATGAGTGTTAGAAACCTGTGTTTACATGGGGAAAGTAAAGGAAGGAAATTTACAGTGAGAAATAAATTTATTTGTGTTAGATTCAGCATTGTTTGTGCCCTGTCCTTTGTTTAGAGAAACTGTCAGGCTCATGTTGATGTCAAATTGGTGGGTAAGTCCACTCAGCTCTCCATGCCAGTTCATTTGTAATTAAATGAAGAGGAAAGATTCTATTTTTGGATGCTGTTCAGTTTTCCAATTAGGCTGATTAAACTGCCATCAACATTGGTTCAGAGAAAGTGATAATGAGCAAATGAGCATCTGTGCTTTCTAGTGTCTGATTTAATACCCCAATTCAGTAGAAGTACTGGTGTTCTGGCATTTAAGCATGTGTTTGGGCCCTGGGGTTGTTTTGCTGCTGGTCTGCTACATAGCATATTCAGTGTATTTCTTCCCCTTATGGGGTATAGTAGGATTTCCCCTTTTACCCATTTTTCCTCAAATCATATGCTACATATGGGACTCAAGCAAAATCTTTGCTTTGTGGCTGGATCACCTACTGCAACACTCAGCACAAACTTGGAACTGGAAAGCTGTTTCACTTTTGCTGGCAAAAGCCAAAGCCAAGACTTTGTTATTTGTTCCTGGATGAATGAAGTCTTTCTAATAACTCTGCTAGCAGGATTTGGGCTTTAGGCAACTGCAGTTGAAAGTCTTTGGCATGGAATTGAATCTGGATTGATCCATGTATTTATCTCCTTGATGTTCTTAGGTTTCCCTGTGGCAGGTGGCTTGGGAAGGGAATGGATGATGGCAGCTTGGAGAGGATCCTGGTGGGAGAGTTGCTGACCTCCCACACCGAGGCTGACGAGCGGCAGTGCCGAACCCCTCCCCTGCAGCAGTCTCCCAGCATGATCAGGAGATTTGTCACTATCTCACCTAACAATAAGCCAAGTGAGTGCTGGGGGTTGTCTTGTCTTGTCCTGCTCTGCATCTTCACCTGAGGGCTTGCAAACACAACTGGAGTTTGGAGAGGACCTGTGAAACTCAGCCCAGTGTCGTGCTTGAGCTCTAGCCGACTTCCAAATTACAGTCCTGGGCATCCTGTTCTGTCTGCTTAAGTTTTGAAATCTGAAAGGATGGCAGATGTGTCTGTGCTCCTGGTCCAGTGGTGTTTTTTGTATTGTCCTTCACCTGTGGAATGAGTACTGTGGAGGAAGGTGGAAATTTGCTGCCTTTTCTCTGTCTGTCCTTCATGGATGAAGAATCTTGCTAGTGGTTTCTATTCACGGACTTCTCTTTGTTTGCTGTTGAGATCAGTGTTCTGTGGTTGTCTTATTCCTGATAAATCAGGTGGTTACTTTGTTCCCAGCTTTACTTGCAGCTGAACTACCTGAACTACCACAGGCAGTATTTCCAGGGTGCCCAGATTTGTTACTCCTAAGCAAAGCACAGGCCATTTTCTTAGCTTTGGGTCCTGGTCTGAAAATTCACATAATATATAAAAACCTTTTCCACTGTTGGTGTTTTGAAACACCAGAGTATTAACTTCACTATAAAACCAAACCATCTGCATTCCAGCCTCCTCAACTACAAATAAAAGTAGAGTTGGCTTTCCATTGCCCACAGCCCAGCACTGTTTTCCTAACAGAATGGGTTCTATTGGTTCATGTTCCTCTCCTGTGCTTTGTGCTGTGCCATAACCCTCACACAGGTACAATTTCTGAAGCTGTAACTGGATATATTTTTGTGTTTTGCAGAGTTAAATACTGGACAGATACAAGAAGCTATTGGTGAAGCTGTTAATGGTATTGTCAAGCATTTCCACAAGCCAGAGAAGGAGGTAAGGGGTTTGTTGTCTGTTTAATGGCACTCCTGTCCTAGAACCCTGGTTAGTAAACATGAGAGAATATATAGCAGGAGTAACTAAACTGAGTGAACAGCCATGTGCTTGAGAATTCCTGAAGTGAAGCAAAAATAAGACATTGAGACTGCAGCACAGAGATAGTACAGCCTCAAATACCTCTGTTTTGCTGCTAACTGGAGCATTCTGCTAAATGTGAACACTGGTATTGGAAATTTTATTATTAGTCAAATTCTGCCAAGGATTTCACCCATAGACTGTAAGAACACTGCCTCCTGTTTAGTTTGTTCTGAATTAACTGACATTTTACATGTGCATTGAGTTCTAAGTAGATTTCTAGTGTCTGTTTTGCATTATCTTTGCTACTTGAAAAAAAAAAGGAAAGAAAAAAAGACCAGTCTGAAAACTCCCACATTCCTCAAGCAAGTAAAGCAGAAGTGTTCTTAAAGACTCTTTTGCATTATACATGTAATCATCTGACACAGCAGTGATTTTCTGAAACAAACCTAGGTATCATGCCCCTGTCTAGCCCTTGTGAGCCAGGGAGGTGTAGAGCAGTGCTGGCTCTGTATCCATGGCTCTTGACAGTCAGGAGTTTTTTACAGATGGGTCCTTTCACTCCTATAGCACCTCTCTTCTAAATTCCCTATGGCATGAGTGACTGTGCTGATTTTGCTGTCTAGGACAGATTCATATCCAGTGTAATTCTAGTCAATGACCACATTGATAATAATCTCAAGTGTTCATGCACTGGTTTTGCAAAATAGAGTTTACCATCATGTACTGAAGAAGGACTTCATTTTTTATTGACCATTAAATGTTTTTGTTGATAAACATATGCACCTGCTACACTGGATCTGTGATCTCTATTACTTAAAAAAGAGGAAAATATTTGTCTAATTTTCTGTAGGGATCATTATTATTGGTAAAAAACCTGCTCGTTGTCTTGACCTGTTTTAGACTTTGTTTGTTGATGATGACAAGGCCCTGACAATGCTTTCCTCAGCCTCATTCTCAGAGAAGTCAATCCACTTTTGAATGCTCAGGACTTGTGAGAAGGGCCATCCTGTCTGGGGTCACTGTTTGACAGCAGGCATGTGTTTATTTAAAAACTTAGTGGGACAGTTGTGTCCCAGAGCTCCCAGGTGAGGTGATGAGTGTGTTTTTTCTGTGTGCTGGCAGAGAGGCAGCCTGACCCTGCTGCTGTGTGGAGAAAGTGGGCTTGTTTCAGCTCTCGAGCAAGTGTTCCAGCACGGGTTTAAATCACCAAGACTCTTCAAGAACGTCTTCATTTGGGATTTTTTAGGTAAGTGGGAGGATGCCATCCCAGAGCCTCTTTGTATCTTTGAAATACATCCAGCTGTGTTCCTTGTCACTGCTGTTGTGTCTCAGCTGGTGTGAAGAGCAGACTTCTTGGAGGCATCTCAGCAGCTGAATTGCCTTGAGAGCTCCTGCCTGCTTGTCCTGCCAGGAGAGCCTCTGTCTGCTGCCAAAGCTGATTCTGTACTTAATGCAGTAACTGGGCTTTGTCCTTCTAGCAGTAATAGTGTAAAACAAACTTTCTTACTGAGGAGGAAGTACATAAACAGGGTGGTAAATAGACCTAGGGTAACTTTGTTCTTAACTGAGCACAGTGAAAGCAAGAAATCACACTTGTAAGAGGTTGTCTTTCAGAGCACAACAGGTGGATCTAGGGCTGTTGGTATGTACTAGACATTGTAATAAAGGAGTTATAAGCATGCATTTTTCTGACAGTGGTCTATATCCCTTGCCACAAAGCTAAATAATCAACTGAGTTAACAAACACGTTTTAAAAAATGAATTAGTTTTAATAATGTTTCTGGTTTTTGAGTAGGTACTTTAACATCTCTCTTCCCCTTATATAATCGTTTTACTGCACTCAGATTCAGTAGATAGGTGAACCTCTTCAGAGGGTAGGAAGTGGAATCCCAGTTTTATACAGGGGGAGCACAGAACTGAATCAAACAGAAAAAAACAGTGCCTGGAAGTAATGGTTGAGGAAATTCATGGATGAGTTTTGATGCTAAGCTTTTCAGTTTTAATTCTCTCCTTAATGCACTAATGAAACCTCATTATCTCCCACCATTCTTTTAAGAAAAAGCACAAACTTACTATGAGACCCTTGAGCAGAACGAGATGGTCCCAGAAGAGAACTGGCAGACAAGGGCCAGGAATTTCTGTCGCTTTATCACTGCTATCAACAACACCCCTAGAAACATTGGGAAGGATGGCAAGTTTCAGATGCTGGTGTGTCTTGGAGCCAGGTATAAACTTCTTTATTGTTGTTGTTGTTATTGATATTTTAATGCAATGAAGATGATGTTGCACATGAGACAGTTACTCCCCATTCCCTGTCTCATTAGTGGAGAACACGGTAGGTCTGCTTAAAACCAAAGAACAAAAATCATGTCTGTGCAGATGTGAAATTAACTTGGCTTTATTTTTATTCCCAAACTGCCCACTGGCACCTTGTCAGAGACCACCTTTTGCACCACTGGATTGCCCTGCTGGCAGACTGCCCCATTACAGCCCAGATGTATGAGGACATAGCCCTGATTAAGGATCACACGCTGGTGAATTCTTTGATTCGGGTGCTGCAGACCTTGCAGGAGTTCAACATCACCCTGGAGGCATCTCTTGTCAAAGGAATCGACATCTGACCTCCTGTCCCACAGGAAAAACTGTCTTTACAAACACAAAAAAAGCAACAAGGAGTGAAACTCGTTAGTATGCAAAAGTTCTGTCTTGCCAGTACATTGTATCGTGAACTTGTTCATGGCCCAAAAATGCAACTTTGACTTTTCTTGAAGGAAACTCCAGAAATAGTACAGGCAAATGGATAGAAGCTGTAAACTCAATGTAAAAAAGAGGATTTTGGTATAAATCTATTTTAGAGTTTATTTGCTGATTTGCTTTTTACACACTTTCATGTGAAAGAGATAGAGATGAGTATTGTGCAGCTTATTTTAAAGCTGCAGTATTTCCTTGCCATAGAAAATGTGCAGTGAGCCTTTCAGCATTCTGTGAACTTGCCTTCAGATATGCTGTATGTCATAGACCCCAGTGTATACACTCCATTTCTGCTGAGAAGGTCATTCTATAGTTTTTAAACTAATATTTTATATATTAACATTATTACCAATGTTTGATTTTTAAGGTGTTGGGTCATGTTCTGCTGCAAGGGAACTACAGATCTGATCTGTGCTTTTTTTAATAGCTCCAAAGCACTGATATGTCAACAATTATTTTTTTCCTTTATTTTTGTTGTCAGTATTATTTTTAGTGAAATCCAGGAGACTGAACCGTGAAATGTCCAGAGAGCAAAGTAATATTTTTCATATTGGTACGTAATTGCACAGAAGAAGAAATTAAGGCTGTTTTTTAACTGATGTTTTTTATTTATTTAACCTATCATTGTGTTTTGTAAGTTTGTCTTTAAAAAAAAAATCTTCTATTATACAACTGGCTATATTATGTTGCAATTCAGAATTTACAGTGTAGCCCACTTAAATGAAAAACCTGGAATAATTATTCATAACAAAAGAACATTTCCACTGAAAGCAGCCTTTTGAAGCTTGGTATATGGTTGCTGCTGGTAATTCTCTTAACTCCTAATAAAGAGGAACACAAGTTCCCCAGATGCCAGAGGACTAAATAAAGATCTTTATGCCCCATCTGAAATAATAACAGTATACCTTACTAACAACCATAAGGATAATTAATGTTTCTGAAAAGACAGTGGTATTAAGGTTTTTTCTTTTCCTTTTGAGTGCATTTGTCTTGGATCCTGTTGTCACAGTCTGCTTCATTTGGGATACTTTTGTTTTTAGCAACAAAAGTTTAGTCCATTTCTACTATGAAACACAAACATTTTGAAAGCTTAATTTATTGGAGATCTGGAACTTGGCAAATGCCTAAAGGCATCTCTGTTCATTTGAATCCTCTGATAAAAATCTCTTTGAAATGAGTATGTGACTTAAGAACAGGCTGGTTTATCAGCATCACAAATTACTGCACAGAAGTTCAGGGCTGTGTATTTAAGAGGTCTCCACTGTATAAACTTCTCTCAGTATTGTCTCTCTTTGGAGAAGCAGAGTCCAAGGTTTTTGGTTCATACAATGTTGTAGCACTTTTACTTTACCTACAGCTTAGTCACATCTTGTGATAGTTTTATTTCCATAATTTATGAATATAGAACATGTATTAAATTTTTGACTATTTTTACGTTTGTCCTATTTATTTCATTATTAAACTGAGAAGTTCCTTTGTCACTACTTATCAGAGCAAGATTCTTCTTTGATTTCACAGTAGCATTAGGGAGATGTGAAGGCAATGTCTGAGCCACTCCTCACATGGGGTGGGTGTGAATTCTGTCACAGTTTACAGGAGTATTCCTGTGCAGGTTTGGTTTTGCTGGTTTTCTTTTTGTTTTTTGTTCCAGCTCTGGAAGAGCAAAAATAAAAAAACAAACAGTTGTACTGCATTCTAAGAATTTCATGTATTCAACTTAATATGTTGGGATAGTCTTTTTACACCTGCCCTAAAATGTTTATGCATTAATAATAGCAAAAAAAATTGTTTTGTTTTGGGTTTTTTTGTTTGTTTTCTTTTGTTGTTGCTGTTTTTATTTCAGCTTATCTTGAAAATGACTTTACTAAGCCTGTATATTTCACAGGGAATATTAAGTAAGAAAGGAAGGTTCCTTATTTTGACCTTAACAGATGAGTTGATATCCTGTTAAAACTGTATATCTCATAGTATTAAGGATGGATTAATTTTATCTTGCATGAGGTAATTACCCTGAACTAAGGTTCTTTTTTTATCTTTTTTTTTTTTCTTCCTTACACGAATTTACCTAGAGAGGCATGATACCATTGGCTTAGTGGCTGTTTTGGTGTGGATTGTTTTTCCCTCACTGGGGCAGTTTGGGATACCTGGGATGGGCAGAGGCTGGGATTTGATGATGGCCAGGGCTGGCTCCTTGGCTGGCTCATGGGGATGATGCTGTCCATCAGTGAGAAACCCTGAGTGCTGGCTGTCCAGTGCAAAAGGAAGACACAGAGATCATCAGCATCTCCTAGGTTACTCTGTTCTCACAGGAAAAACCAGTTTGAGACAGACTTTCCTCCTCTTCCTCTCACAGGGGCACTGTGTTTAATCCTGTTAGTGTTCAAAGCCCTTTCTGCCATGGACTTCCAGTCTGGAGGGATTTACTCTGCTGATGGAGCAGTAGAAGGTTCTGAGATGCAGCAGAAAATAAAGCTGGTTTTGTTAGCTCCAGGGGCAGCCAAGGAAGAGCAAGATATCAAATACAGCCTGTGGCAGGATTTTGGGAAGAGGTTTGGCTGGCATGTGTAAGAACAGCCCAGTCTGTAGGAGCAGCCACAAGCCCAATTCACCACCCACTTCTCTCCTGGCTGTTCCTAGCACCAGTCCCACAGGAGAAGCTTAGGATCCAGCATTTGCTCTTGCCATGCCATTCTGCTGAACTTTATAGGTGTAGTCAGCACCTTTTTATCCAGAGCTTTGTAAAACCCTTCTCCCTTTGTTCAGAGTAAAGCAGTTTTGACTTTTTTCCTGTTACTTTTCCAAACTAAGGGGGTGGGTTTGGTAGGTACAGATAGTGTGGCTGTGCTGTTCTGTTGTTCAGAGGGGATTTTTTGGTAACAGTTAATGAGAAAAGATAATCTTTATAACATCACATATTGGTTCTGGAGAGAGAAGTGCAGTGATTAAAAAATAAACAGTTCATAATGCAGTACATACATAGTGCTAAACTGGCCAAACATGTTTACAGGCTCATACCTGATTTGAGGGGAAAAAATAGGCCATCACCTATCAATTATTTAGGCTTCTTTGGTTAATGCTACAGTGATACTTTATACAAAAACAAAATGCAAATTAATAAAGACTCGGTTTAAATGTGATTAAATACTATGATGATAAGTTTATACAAAAGGAAAAAGGAAAAAAAAAAAAAAAAAACCTTTACCTGCCATAAACTTTAACCACCTGATATTCTGTAGCTGAAAACATATTCGTGAACTGGAGACTATTCTACAACTTTTTCCATTACAAAGAGTATTTTTCAAACTGTTCAAATGGAACTTACTAGCTGAATGGTCCATACTTTTTATGTGTTTTAAATTCATGAATATGTTAAGATTTCTGCAGTGAAACTATTCAGAGTTAACTTTTTCTGTATATTGTCAAATGAATTTTGTCCGTAGTGAAGAGACTATAGGATACTTGAAAATACTTGAAGAAATTGTACACGTACTTCACATCTTTGTAGCTCTTTATTTTATACTAGAGATTGGCTGTTAAACTAAGATAAAGCATCAATACCTTATAAACTATATATTTTACTACATGGGGAAATCACTGGCTTGTTTTTTTAAGGGCCGTGTTGAGGTTTACATTATAATGACAAAACCAGGTACTGTTTTCCTTTTTTTATTTTTCCTGTAACATTTCAATCCATTGGACATTAAATGTGAATTGGATATACAAAGCAGTTTTACAGGTGTAGCTCATTTGCTGAATTGCAATAAAATTTGTCTTCTATCAGAAAAAAAAATAGCATTAATGTGCTATTTTCAAAAAGCCTGTTCTAATTTGGCTGATCATCTGCTCGTTGCCTGGCTGCAGGTCTGTGGGATATTTTACTGGTTTTGGGAGACCTTTGTTGTACAGTTTTGTGTCTGTTCTGTTCCCTCCCAGCTCCAAGGTGGCCTTTCCCCAGGCCATCCTTGTCACTCAGAGTGCCACCAGGGGAAGAGGTGCCTGCTCAGGATCAGGGAATGGGGAGAAGGGGAAGGCAAAGGGACCAGTGCAGACCTTGGAAGGAATCTGTGAGCACACACACACATGTGCTGCTGTTCCCTCTGCTTCAAGCTGTGTGAAGCTGGTCATCACTGAATATCCTACACCACCAGGGAAGACAGAAGGGAAGGAGTTGGATCAGTTGGGGGAATCTCTGTTGCTTCAGCTCTCACACCCCCCTGGTTGGTGGTGGAGGCTTTTTTTTAGTGTCAGTGTCCCTCTCTGGGGAACCACGTGGGTCTTCCTGAGCTGAGGTGATCCTGCACTGCCAACAGCTGGTGGTGTCACCCTGTGGCTCCCTGGGCACATGCCAGAGAGTGAACTCTGTCCTGTGTCAGCTTTGGGGGTCAGTCATGGCTTGGTGCCTGCTGTGGGTGTGCTGAGCCTGTGAGAGACACCAGACCTCCTCAGGAGCTGGGCTTGGCTCCCATCTCTGCTCCTGGCTTTGGATGGACCTGCTGCTCCTGATTCCCCTGCAGGGCACTGGGATGGATGTGGGCCAGCCCTGGGTGGAGCTGAGGTAAGTGCAGCTTCAGAAGCACATTCACCCCATCACAGGGGCTCAGGTTTTTCAGATTTCCTCGAAGGAGCACAGAGAGCAGGGCCTTGGTGGGCAGCATGTTGTGCAGCTGCTGGGTGCACAGCAGGGACTGTTCAGACTGCTCCAGTCTGTTTGTTGTAGCCATGACTTGGGAAGTTCTCACAAGGAAATACAAATGTCTACAAGTTATTTCACATGATAAAATGTCTCGTTTTTTCCCCCCTATTCAGTCAGAAATGTGTGTGTGTTACCAGGCCATACTGTATTCAGTTCTGCAATAAACAGGAGCTGTTCTTTGTTTCAGTGACAGTGGCATGTTAAGATGCAGATCCTACAACATTTAAAATGCCACTGGTGGATCTGATGTTTGTTTTGGGAAAGTTTTTCTACAAGTGGTATAAAAAGACTTGGACAAGGTATGTAAATTACATGAGAGGATTTTTAATGCCCCTTGTGATCAGAGAATCCACAAATTTCCTCTGTGCCAGATGAGTCCTGCTGATTATTGAAGATGTGTTATTTTTACACAGAATTCAACAACCTATTTGGTAGCTTGGAAGACCCTGGGACACTAAGATGGGAAGTGCAAAAATTTGAGTGATATATTTAAAAAAAAACAACAATTACTCAAAACTCACTGTACATTTGGAGATTAGCAAGGCTTGACACTACACGTCTGGGACATTTTGTGTGTGCTTTGGAACAATTAAATGTTTGAAAGTATTTCCTCACTTGTCAGCATCCTACTTTCCTTTTATCATTCTGGCATCTCCCAGCCCTCCCATCCCAGTTGTTTTCAGCTGCTGTCACAAGCACTCATTATGCTCACTCATAATGCTAAATTTTGGGTCAATATGGTGCAGTGTTGCTCAGGCCAGCAGAGCTGCTACTTCTCATTAAAGTGCAGATGAAATGGCAACCCATATGTCTTCAAATAATGTTTGGTCACCATTAAATAATGAAATTTAACAAGGATTAAGAAGCATAAAGCAGTTTTAAAACCAATTTTTCAGACAAAAGTATACATCTCTACTCAAGGCATCAGGTGTAGAATTTCTGAAGCAGATTTTAATCCAGCTGCTCTGAGGCAGCTTAGTCTTGATCTCTCAATGTGAGGCAACTCCACATGATAGTGAAAATGGAGAGCAGAGGGGAATTGGGGGTCTTATCTATGTGGAAGTAGTTATTTTCCTCCCTGAAACTTTGCTACTTGATTTGATTTTAAATTGCTGAGAAAATCCCCAGCAGTCCTATTTGGAGTGTCTTCCTGTCCAACTGCCCTGGTGTGTGTGTGTGTTTTCCTTTCCTCATACTTAACTTAGTGCTGAAGTTGAATTTTAAGAATTTTTCTAGCTTCTCCCTCCCAGTAAAGGTCTTCATGCCCAGAGCAGTCATCTGTCAGTGTGGCTCTGTAGTTGAATACAAATAGTTAACAAGGCTGCAGGAAGGCATCTGAGTTGAGGTCTGAGCTAGTCTGCTTTGTGTCTTTAAAGAGATATTTTAATGGCAATTCTTCATCATAAACAAATGTGTGTTATATGTGAAATAATAGCCAGGATCCTTCACAAAACACTTAGAGATTTATGTGTAAGAAATGGTTTCATTAGCTAAGATAAATTTGATATTATTCTGTTTGTTTTCCAAGCTGCAGTGAGATCTTTTGATCTAACTCAGCCATTCCCAAATATTTATGTCTCGCTTTATGTTTGAGTTTACAGAAGTAAGAAAGATGCTTTGCTTTTACAGTGCCTCAGCAAGCTTTAGATATTTTGGTTATATGACTCTTCAGTGTCTCTTACTGGTTTTTCTGCTACACTCTTCATATGTGTTTTTACTTTATGTGCTTTGCAAATCTTGTGATGTAAGTTAATTACGTTAATATTGGTCAAGTTAATTGAGGGCACTTGTCTGGACAGTGCCTGAAATGTGTGCCAGCTTTTCTGTGAGGTGGCTTTAAGTCGTGTGCCTGGATGGGAGATGGTTTCTCTGTCCGTTTGGGAGAGTTGTTAGTGGAGACACCGTGAGTGATATCTCCGGATGAGAGACGTGCAGGTGTGCCAGTTCCCACCCTGCACGATGGTTTATTCGTGGCATCATGGAAATTGTCGAGAAACCCTTCATCCATTTATTGCTCTCTGTCGGTGAGGGGAGGGTTGGGGTATGGTGCAGGGCTGGAGAATCCTTGGAGTGTTTAATGAGCAGCTTTATGTATTTATAGATGAGATTGACTAAGACTGAAAACGCCCAGCAGACACAAAAGGTTGCTTCTCATTGGATTTAAAAAGAGAATAACTTTGATCATTTCAAAAGCAATGAAGCCTGATGCTCCAGTGAGAAAGGAGAGTGGTAATTTATAGCTGCCATTAAGGAAACAAAGACAAAGACTGAGGGAAAGTTTCATTCTGAAGATTTACTAATGTGTATAAACCGCCCTTGTAACTAGAAACAGCTCGGTATTTCTCACAGAACAAAACAAAAGAGAAAGGGCAGTGAAATGGGGATGGGAGGGAGGGGTGGAAGAGAATACTGCCTGCTTTTACTCGCAGCCTGAAAGGTCAGACATTATTTAGGAAATTATAATTTCAGTGAATAATGTATGAGCCAATTTTACCTGCCAAAGGAGTGACAGCTGTGAGAAATCCCTGGCTGGGACTGGAGGTGGGACGGGGCTGGCTGGGGGGTGGCATGGCGTTCAGCCGGGGACTCACGCTCTGCAATTACACGGTAAAAATGTCGATATTGTATATTTGAACAAACGCAGGCCGGAGCGCCCCGCGGGTGCCACGGGCTCCTCGCTGGGGAGCGTGTCCGGGCGGGGGAGCCTCGGTCCGTGTGTGCTCGGCACACCTGTGCTGGGGAGCGCAGGAACGCGGCGGCTCCGGGCGGCAGCGCCCGGGGCACGGCAGGGCAGGGCAGGGCAGGGGCGGCCCGCCCAGCCTCACCGCGCCCGCTGTCAGTGCGAGGCGGGCGGGCTCCCCAGACACTCCCTCCTCCTCCTCCTGCTCCTCCTGCTGCTGCTGCTGCTGCTGCTCGGCCGCTCCTCCCGCCCGGCGGCAGCAGCGCCATCCATCCATGGGGTCCGGCGGCCGCCGCGCCGCCACCGGGGCCGGGGCGCTGCCGCTGCTGCCGCCGCTGCTGCTGCTGCTGCTGCTGCTGCCTGCGCCGGGCGGCGCCGCCGCGCTAACCCTGCCCGGTGAGTGTCCCCCTGCCTGCCCGGTGAGTGTCCCCCTGTGCCTGCCCGGTGAGTGGTCCATGTGCTTGTCCGTGCCCGGTGAGTGTCCCTTGTGCCTGCCCGGTGAGTGCTCCATGTGCTTGTCCGTGCCCGGTGAGTGCCCCCCGTGCCTGCTCGGTGAGTGTCCCTTGTGCCTGCCCGGTGAGTGCTCCATGTGCTTGTCTGTGCCCGGTGAGTGTCCCCTGTGCCTGCCCGGTGAGTGCTCCATGTGCTTGTCCGTGCCCGGTGAGTGCCCCCCTGCCTGCCCGGTGAGTGCTCCATGTGCTTGTCCGTGCCCGGTGAGTGCTCCATGTGCTTGTCCGTGCCCGGTGAGTGCCCCCTGTGCCTGCCCTTGCCCGGTGATTGTCCCTTGTCCCTGCCCGGTGAGTGTCCCCCGTGCCTGCCCCGCTCGCCCCAGCCCCGGACAGCGGCTCCCCCCGCTCTCCCCCGCTCCCGGCTCTCCTCTCCAGGCCGGTGCCGGTGCGAGGCCCGGGGTGCTGCCGGTGCCGCTTTCCCGGCGGTGCCCCGGGCTGTGAGCGGGCTGTGCTGCGGGGGGAGCTGCCTTCGCTCCCTGCGGAACGAGCCCAGGGATTCTCCCGCCGCCAACTCCTGCCAAGTTGAAGGCTGCGATGTTTGCTCACAGTCTCCTTGCTGCAGGGTCTCTCTTCTGCTCAGGATGCTGTCAGTGCAAGGGGAAATCTGGCTCTCTGTGCCTATGGATTTTTCCTAGCCCTGTTTTCCACGCCTTTGCACGCATTAGTGATGCGGCTCCTTGGTGCGGTTCTTCACGCACGCTGCGGATCTCAGTGTGAAAATAACCCAGCTGAGCTGCTGTCCTGCCGCTGGCTGAGATCTGGCTGCTGTCTCTGTTCCCTTAGAGGGAAGCTCTCCCCTCGCTGTGTGTTTTGTGGGACCCTTCTTGCCAGGGCAGGGGGGAGCTGGCGGTGCCGAGAGCAGCACGCCTGGCTGATGCTTTGTGCCCGCTGTTCTTCCCTGCCCATCCTTTCCTTCTGCCCCACCTGCCTGAGTCCCACCAGCTGGAGACCCCTCAGCCATTGCCCACACCCTTCCTTGCACGACTTGCTCCTTCAATTCTCTGCCTCTTGTATTTTTTAATGGCTTGACTTCTCTGCTTTGGCAGGAAGCAGATTCTGCTGCTATTCCCATCTGCTTTCCAGTGTTTGCCACTTTCTCCTTTCTTTCTGGTGGCAGCATCTGGGGATGGCTGCTGCTGGAGCTGTGTGCACCTGAGAGCCAGGAAGGCACTGCTGCTCTAACACTGGCTCTTTGCCTTGTTTCCCACTGCCAAAGCCCATTAGGAGTTAAAACCAAGTGAACACTTTCTGCAGTTGGCAGCTGCTGCAGTACCTACAGGCATATTTTGTGATTGGGGGAAAGGAAAAAAAAAAGAGCAGGATGAATGCTATAATTGTAAATGGGAGAAGTGCTGGCTGAAATTTCCATTTGGAAAGTGATCCCCACCATAAAAAGTGGCTGACTATTGAAGTAGTTGCTTTCTGCTGATACTCATGCACTACTTCTTGCTTTAGGAGGTGCTACTTGTACCTGT
Source organism: Oenanthe melanoleuca (assembly GCF_029582105.1). Taxonomy (NCBI): domain Eukaryota; kingdom Metazoa; phylum Chordata; class Aves; order Passeriformes; family Muscicapidae; genus Oenanthe; species Oenanthe melanoleuca. The sequence continues at coordinate 11,194,723 of NC_079339.1, forward strand.
GTGGGGTGTTGCTTCTACAATTCCTCCTTTTAGCCAGTTCCTGGAAATCTTCCTGTTTCTGTGTTTCTGTTTTCTTCTACTGTGTGAAGAACTTGTGCTGATGTCTTCTGCTGCCTGTAACTTTTCTTCCTCTTCTGTCTGCTCTTCTTCATCTCCAGGACTTCTTCCTGTTGGTGTTTCCCTTTCTCTTCATTTCCTCTTCTCTGAAGTTTCCACCTGGATATTTTGCTTCAGTTTGCTGTTCTTTGAGATGACTGGCAAGATGATTTGTCAATGCTGCTCCCCAGATACTATTCTTGTATTAAAAAAAATTATTTTAAGATTATACATCTGTTTAATGGTAAGTCAGTCTTTTAACTTGTTGGTGGTGACTATGAAAGTACATTTCAATCAACTTCCCTTGTTATTTTAAAAATCTTTTGGCTTCTTGCAGATGATGCATGGATGTGATCAAGAACTCTTTTGATGATTGTTTTTTGTTAATCAGAAAGATTACCAGTCTCTGATGAGTCTTTCTGAAACTATCAGCTGAATTTCACAGAACATCTAGCCCTTAGGAGATTGTGTTGGATGCATTCATAAATGTGCACAAAAGCTTACCATGGGATTTTCTGAACTGCATACAAGTATCTATATGCAGGTAGAATATTGCATGAATTGAAGTGCAAATGCTGCCTCTGTGTGTTTCTGTCCTGACACACAAAACCACACAATATTCCTGTGGGTACCACAGAGAGTGCTCAGCCTTGAGGTGTTCAGGGGACATGCCCTGTTCTCCTCCTGCTGACATCCCTCCTGAGCCTGCTGTCTTTCCACAGATGTGGACGAGTGTGCCCTGGGGCTGGACGACTGCCACCCAGATGCTATTTGCCAAAACACCCCCAAGCTGTACAAGTGCATGTGCAAAGTGGGCTACACTGGAGAAGGGAGGAAATGTGAAGGTAAAGGGACCAGAGCACTGTGTTCTCTATCAGCATGGAGCATGTCTAAGAAAACAGAGCCACTGAAAATAACGAAGGGTGATTTTTAAATCAAAGTAGTGATGGTTTCGTCACCCGATTTACTTCTTGTTCACAAAATCAAAGGCAAACCTTGCATGGATTTTTACCTGTTCATTTCACTCAGTCTGATAATGAGTTTGTTGTTTAGCCAGTGGCCTTGAAAAGTATAAGGTAAAGCTGCAAGGGTATTTCAGGGTGTTTTCTCAGTCATCAGAAACATTCAGCAAGAAATGCACTAAATATGGTGTGTTTGCAGGACAATGACGACTTTGGACAGCAGCTGCTGCTCACATTTAGGCAGTCACATCCCTGTCTATAACACTCAGGCAAGCATCCATCATACTGACTTTAGCTTTATTCCTTAGACATTGATGAATGTGACAACGACTTCAACGGGGGCTGTGTCCACGAGTGTTTCAACATTCCCGGGAATTACCGCTGCGCTTGCTACGATGGCTTTATGCTGGCTCACGATGGCCACAACTGCCTGGGTAAGGAGCTGAGCAGTGGGAGTGGTGCTGGGAGCACAGCCCTGCAGCTGCATCCACGGAAAACACGTGCCAGTCTCCTGGGCTGGGTCGGTTCAGAGGGAGAATGCTGCTTGTGACACTTCTCGGTGTCACAGGGATCCAGTTTCAAGGATTTTCAGGTGCTGAGGTACCATCCCAGAGTGGCTCTTTCCCCCTCTGTGAATGAGGATAACTGTGCTATATTTCTGTGGAGTGCTTTGGGTTTAAGTGTGCCAAATGTCATCTATTATTATGCTGAATGAGTTTATATAAAGGAACATGTGTTATCATTGTTCTCTCTGTTCCACAGTTAGCTTAGGACCAGTTGTCAGGTGTGTTTCCAGGCTTAGGGATATTCTCTCTCAAGGATATCTGTGATGTGGGGGCTTCTCTGAGTATTCCTAACAGGAGAGGATGGTTTGGAGTGTGCAGTAGCTGTGTGATGATGGAGGCCATTGAAGAGCAGAGGGACTAAGGTGGTGAAGCTCTCCTGCTTCCTGGAGCCCAGCTGGGCACCTGTGTGGCTCAGCTCTGTGCTACCTGTGCCAGTTCTTTTTCAGAGATGCCTCAGGTTTTCTCTGCTGCTGTACTCCACATCTCCATGTCCACATCAGGGAGAACCTTGCTCTCACTGCTAATTGGAGTTGGTTTGGCTGGGTGTTTCCCACTAGTGTGTGGACCATCCCCAGGCTGTATCTTCTGCTGGGACAAATCAGAAAACTCTGGATTGTGGAATTTGTTGGGTTTTACCTGCTGGGAACCTGTTTCATGCCCAGCTTCCCACAGCATAAGTGGAGGAGAGGGTGAACTCACCAGGTTCCAAATATTTAAATAAAGTAGAGAGGGAAACAAAATATCTGTGGATGCTTTAAAATAACAGAACATCCATCTTATTTTTGCCTTTGTGTAAACACAGAGTGGAGTTCAGATGAGGTTACCACGAGGGGCTGGATGTGGAGGAGCACACTGCCTCTGACAGTGTGTGCTCTCTCTGTGCCCAGGGCACACCTCAGCTGACTTGCTTTGTGACCTGTGACAAAATCTACCACCTGCAATGTCACTGGCAAGCTGCTCAGTATTGCATGGCAGACCTATAGAATAAAATAAAACAAAATGTCATTGATGTACAAGGAGGTTTTCACCACTGATGTGCCAGTTTGGAGTTGTGATGTAAACGTTAAATAAATATTTTGGCATGCAGCAAATTGGATCACATCTTCTCTTAATCTGTTTATTTACTTTGTTCACGCCAGGGTTGCCCTCCTCTCACCCTTATTTTTGAAGATCTCGGCTGTGTGCCTGGGTTTAAGCCAAATAGACAATTACTTGTTGGAAAGAGATGATTTTTTTGAAAGCTTTCCAAGGTCTGTAAGACAGAAACATCTGCTGGAGTTCAAATCTGTAGCACTAAAGGCTCGTGGTGGCTGTTTATTCATGATTGTTTGCACATTCACATCACTGTAGAACTCTAAAATGCTCAGCTTCTTTGTGATGGAGATATGTCAGCCGCTCTTTTTCTCCAGCAGGTCACATTCTTTTGCATCCAATTGGCTTACTCACTGCCTTCAGTGGACATTAAATCTGTTGTAATACTATGTTATGCTTCTTACTAAAAGCCTCTCTTTCTCCTTTTTTTTTAAAAGGACAGCTGTTTTCTGCCAGAAATGCTACAATGTTAAATTAAAAACATTGTACTATTAGCCAGGAACAATGGACAGAACAGGGAGCAAACATGATGTTACAGATGAATTTGCAAATGAGACCAGTGCTTTGCCTCAGCAAGGTTTTGTCCTGTTTTTAAGGGACTGAGTGTTTTTTAGTTCCTGTTAAAATTTCTGAAAATTAGGTTAGGAAAAGTGTTTGGCAGTCATGGTTACAAAAAACCTGTGTTTATTAAGGGGTAAAATTCCAAAGAATTGGATGTTGGGAAGCCGTCCTGCTTGTTCAGAGGCTTAACTAAAGTTATTCTGCTCTTTGGTTCTCTTGCAAGCAGAGCCCTTCTGTGTTCTCTGGTGTTGTTGAGACTCTGAATGTTGCAAAATCAAGATTAAAACTGCTTCCAGAACTTCTGCTCTTGTGCTTGGCTGCAGTCAGTCAACACAGCAGCAGCCCTGATGATGAGTGATGATGTCCTAGACTTGAGGGAGGAGGATGATAAATCAAACCAAGCACCAGAACAGATGTGGTGTGTGAATTCTAGCTAGGGTGTAAGGCAGGAGCAGGGGATAGGTTTTTTAGCTGGATTTATCTTGAGGTTTGTATTTTTCTTGTTCTACCTTTGCTTCAGGATGTGGAGCTTTCTGGGAAAACACCTTTTATAGCTTGGATGGGTTTGGAACCAAAGGGTTGTTGTGCCATGGAGCCAGCCAGACCCATATGTGATTACTGAGCTGGATGTGCCTGAGCTGTGGGGCTGGGGCAGGGAATGTTCCCATGGGTGGGGGGTCCTGATCTGGCCCTGCCAAAACTGCTCTGCCTCAGCTGGAACCATCAGCTCTGCTGGGCTGGGTTGGCCAGAACTTCTTGGGAGCCCTGTGGCTGCTCAGGCAGGGAAAATGGGAAAGATGAGAGGAAAATGGGAAGAGCAGAGATGCACTTTGCCAAGGGTGACAGCACGACAGCAGCCACAGGGTGCCTGGGGTGTCTTGGCTGCCTGGCTGGTTCCAGTCTGAGCACTGGTGTGAGCACAGAGCTGATCTCTGTCCTTTCCCCTCTCTCTCAGACACAGATGAGTGCATGTTCAACAATGGTGGCTGCCAGCACGTTTGTGTCAACACCGTGGGGAGCTATGAGTGCCTGTGCAAGGAGGGGTTCTTCCTCAGTGACAACCAGCACACCTGCATCCACCGCTCCGAAGGTACCGCCCGCCCCGGACGCAGCCTGGCGGGGAGGAGAGGCTCTCAAACACCTGCAGGAGGGGTTTGCCTTGGTGTTCTCACAGCTGAGAAGGGTCTTGGAGTCCTCACTGCTTTTGAAAGAAGCAGTGTGTCAGGATTTTCTGAGGGGCGTTGAAGGTGCTGCATCCCTTCCTCCCCTCTGGTGCCAGCGCTGCTGTGCTTGCTGGAGGCTGTGCTGCTCCATCCCCAGAGCCTTGGAGCTCTGCTGTGCAGCTAAGCTGTGTCCTAAGCCAAGGAAAGGCAGCAAATGGAGGTTCTGGGCATTTTCACCAGCCTTGGTTATACCTGCACAGCCTTCAGATACCTTTCAGATTCCCTGTACAGTGTTTGGGTTTCAGCTAGGAGATTTATTGTTTGTCAGCCCTAAAGGTATTCTAATCTCATGCTTTGTTTTGAGTGAAACCTTTGTGAAGGGACCTCTGAGAGATCAGAGTCTTGGATATCTAATTAGACATCAGATGGAACAAAATTATTTTGGATGCCCTTAGGGAATGCTTTAAAGTGGTTGCTCAGATCAGGGAGTTGCCCATTGAACTGTACAGCAAAAATCTTACTAAGAAGCACTTAAAGCTGCAAGGCTTTCTTTAATCTATGGCTTATTGTTGGCATAACTGTGAGAGGAATCTGAGCATGAATAAACAAATCTCACTTTAAAAATCCCCAAAGTGAAGAGATCAACATTTGCAGACATATATGGCCATCCACAGATGAGGGTGCTGAGGTGGCTCTCGTCTGACAGGGCTGGATGGATCTTTTGTTTGGATGAAGAATTTGTGTTCTCAGCCCCTCTGGCCCTGGGCTTGGTCTCAGGGTGGCACTGCAGGGGCTGGGCCAGGGCACAGCAGGGCTGTGGGTTTGTGAGCATCCATGGAGGGGGCTCCAAGGACAGAAACTGATTACTTGAACTCCTTGTCTTGTCTGATACCAGCAGAGGAAAAACTTCCAACTCTTTTTTTTCATACTTGCTGCTACTTAAGTACCTTCTGCTCTCTTGAACTGACAGCAGCAGCATTCCCTGTCATTAATATTTGCTCCCTTATTTTGCCTTTGGAGTTCTGTCTCTTTTCTTAAAGGCACATTTAATCTCTCAACTTTTTCTCCCAAAATAATAAAAAAATTATATTTTTTCAGAATACCAAACATCCACTAAACATAAGTATTTTTCTTTGAAAAGGAAAACAAAAAGGACAAAAATTATGGATTTTTTTCTGTAAAAACTGTCTTAATAAAATACAAAATAAAAAACTAGTCTTAAGGCAAAACCTCAGCACAATGTTTTGCCTGATACATTTTTTTTTCTTCTTGGTAAAACACTGAACTGTTTGTTTTGCTTTCTTTAAAAGCCATTTTTTCAGGTTTTCATGCTGTGACTGTTTCCTTCTGCACCCCCTTCATTACTGTAAAGTGCTGCTTGGGATTCCCCACAATTTTTTTAACCTTTTTTTTTTTTTTTTGCCTTGGGTGGGCATGTCAGTTGTAAGCCAAATCTCACTTCTTTATCTTTCCTCTCACTTTGTTCTCTGCTTTTCTGCTCATTTCTGGGACTTGTGTTCTCTGCCTTGTGTGTGCATTGCTATGTTTGTACTTTATTGGTTCTGAGACCTCACAGTGTTGATCAAAGCAGATTTTGGCTCCTTCTGCCTAGACCATCTATTCAGATTTGCTTCTTGTCTGTAAAATGAGGGAATATTTCCTTCCTTGTCTCCCAGCCCCATTAGAATCCTTCATATATTAGTGCCTGAGAGACCTTCCCTGTGGTCTGCAATATTGGCCTTAAATACACAGAAGCAGAGTGAACTGGAGTTTAAACCACAGCAGCTGAAAGTGTCCTGGGAAATTGTGTACAATCCTATTTTTTTTTTCCTTGTTTGGCTGCTGAAATGAGCTGCTCTTCATCTGTGTGGGAGAATAAATTACCTTGGGAGGCTGTTAGAGTATCTGGCAGGGCAGCCATGCATGTGCACCTTGTTTCTGGGCTCAGCTTGCTCCATATCAGGAATACAAAAACCTGAAGGAAAACAGAGGTTTTTTGTCAGTAAATACGTGGTGCATCTTTGTGGCTGCTGTTGCTCTGGATGGCAAATCTTGCTGCTCTCCCTTGTGGTATTTCACAGTCATAGCTCTGTGCTTGTTGGGCTGATCTGATGGGAAGGAAGAGGATCTGTGGGGTGAAAGCCACATTTTGAATTGCTGTGTGGATCAGACACAGGCACCATCTCAGCTGTCACTCCTGGAGCCTTGGCTGAGGAGAACAGGGATGACTAGAGAGCTTTTGGGGAAAAGTAGCCTTAACACAAGGGTGTAGAAAGCATGATGAAAGACTAAAGCAGTCCTGGCATGTCCTGTTCTGCTGGCTGTGCTGATGCTCCTCACCATTTTTCTGTTCTCTCACAATGTCTGGCAGCTCTTTGTCCCATTGCATCCTCTCTCTCTGCCCTACAGAATGACTGCTTGAACGTGCCCTGAATGGAGCCTTAACGCTCTCAGCAGAGCTGTGCAAAAAAAAAAAAAAAAAAAAAATTTCTTGGGGTTTGTTTCTGGACCACAGAGTACCCTTGCAACAACTGGAGCAATGTGGTCTGGGAGCTTTGTGTCCAGCAAGGAGTGTGCAGCCACACAGCATTTATGGCCTTACAGCCAAATCTTTAATCCAGCATTGGAAAATGGGGTTGAGAGGGATCTAGCAGCTTTGGAAACAAGCAGCAGTCCCAAAGTAAATGCTGGTGTGTGTGGATGTGGGTGTCTTCTATGGGTTGGCTAGATTTTGGTGGAGTGCCTTGTTACACAATGGGAACTTTGTTATTAAAATGCATCTGGAAAGCGAAGTTTCAGCTTTCTGTGGAGACCTGATTGAATTCTGCTCCCTCAGAAGGGAGCAGTCCCAAATGGAGCATATAAACCATTTGCTTAGTGTCAGTGAACTCTACCAAAGTACCTGCTTGAGCAGTTTCCTCTTTGGTAGCTCAACAGAGACAAAAGAATAACTTTGTTAACAGAAACTAAGCTGCTAATTCTCTTAATGCTCTCTAACCCCTCTGAGCTAACAGACCAAACCATCCTGCATGCTTGAGAGCAGAACTTTCACAAAAACAGCAGCACTAATGAGGATAATTTGTGGCCTCATAGGTTGTCTCCTTCCTTGACTGACTCAGTAATGGGTGACAGCTTTCCTATGGGCTCCTCAGGCTGTGTCTGTGTGCTGCAGGATTTGAGGATTTGTCCTGTTGGACTTCTGGAGAGTCCCCACTGTGGGAAAGGAATCAAAAAGCCACTAGAGCAGAATAATCTGGGCTCTGCAGCATCCATTCTTTTGTTGCTTAAAGCTGTCTTAATACAGAAAGAGTCCTGTGGCTGGTGCTGCAGGGGGCAGGAATAGCAGTGGGGAACAAGGACCTAATTGAAGTGGAGAGAGCCAACCTCTGCCTAATGCAGTGGGTTTGTTTCCCTTATTACCGAGGCTGAAAAAAAGAGCTGTCTAAAATAAAAAATATATAGGGTGTGGAATTGATCACTTTTGATTGAATCCCTTTTCAGCAGCAGGGTCACCCTTTTTCTTCTCCTGGTTGTGTGTCTGCTCAGCTCCAGAGAAGTTCACTGGGGTTCTGTGGGATAAGCCCTTGCAGCCAAAGTATGCTCCACTTGGTCCTCACAAATGGAGTGTTCTCACTGAGAAGAAAGAGCATTGTGGTGTGGCTTGTCCTTTTAAAGCTAAATGTGCCAAGGCAGAGAATTTGATGATGGTAAAGGTGTGTTCTCTGTGCACCCAAGGAGAGCTTTCAGATGTCTTCTCTTTCCTGGGTTTGTAGCACTGTGGAGAACTTAATCAAAAACCTGTGGGGTTCTGTTAAAAAATCCCTATTTGTTTAATTTGGTCTAATCTGTTGGGGGTTTTTGTGTTGTGTGTGTGCAGACTGCACCCCCTTCATGCCAGTGGCAAAGACACCAATTGCACTGAACCATGGAGCAAGGGGAAAGAAGCCTTTACAAAAATTTTAGGAACTATTCCTCTCAGTTTAATTGAATTTATATTTATGCAAAGGCCAGGAAAGACACTCTGGCAATCAAGTGCTGTGCATGAACTGGCAGATATAAAAATGGCAGGATGTTTTAGGAGGTGTAGCAAAAGAAATCCAGTCATTAGTGTCACACTGGTTCTTCATTTGGTTAAAGCAGGCACTGGCACTAAATTCTGTCTAGCTGAGAAGGTGTGTGGAAATACAGAGCACTGTAATAACACCCAGTGAGGTTATCTTGGTTGGTATGTACTGAAATCAGAAAAAAAATTTGAAAATAAAATGGTTAACAACAAAGAGAATTGATGATCATGTGTGTAATCTGCATGTTGGCCTGGTCTCTGCTTGGTCACTGCTGAGATAGGTTATGGCTCTGGGAATCTGCTTTGTAAGCCAGGAATTGAAAGTGAGATGATTTCTGTGACTGCTGCTCTAAACATTCCTGTGTCTGCTGGCTGCTCTTATAAGCACAGAAATAAGAACTTCACTTCAGGCTTTGACCTGCCAGGACACTGCCACTTCTTTATAAAAGAAATGAGGAGGTTTTATGAACACCTAAAAGTATAAAGTGAGAGCACTGGATGAGAATTCAGGTGTTGGACAGTTCTATGGGTGTTGATCTTTGACCCTGCACAGAAAAGATCCCAGAAGGAGAAACTTTGGGGCCATTGACTTTGCAGGACTGGACTTGCTGCCTTTCCTGCCTGCATACTGAAATTTCTTGTCTCAACCCTGTAGTCTTGCCAGAGTTAGGGGCTTAGTCTGTGTCTATTGAACTGACTTTGCCTGCACACAGAGCTGCTGAGGATGCTGATGCTCTTGCCCCTTTCCTGTTTTGCAGAAGGCATGAGCTGCATGAACAAAGATCATGGCTGTGCCCACATCTGCAGAGAAACACCCAAAGGAGGAGTTGCCTGTGAATGCAGACCAGGATTTGAGCTGTCCAAGAACCAGAGGAGCTGCATCTGTAGGCAACATTCTGCTTGTGCTTTTGGTTTCCCAAAGGGAACAAACAGTGTTCTGTTTGCCCTGCAGTGGGACTTGGTTGTAGCTGACATGGGATGGCACACCTGAGCTGTGTGCATTTGAATTAAACCAGAATTTGATGTCTTTCCTGGACACTGTCACACAGGTGTATTGATGCAGCAGTTTGGGAGTTGTGCCATCATTCCTGACAGTGGGAAGCTCAGCTCCAGCAGAGAGCTGTGCAGTGTTTCAGGCTCAGGAAGGGGTGTTGGATGCTCAGATGGAATTGCACACTGTCCTTCAAAGGTGCTGCAAGTACTTGTGAGGGTTTCTTCAGGGAGGTCCTGACTCTTGACAGGTTTCCTCACATGAGAGGCACCACTGTATCACTTGTTTTTTGTCAGGGTTGGGATTAAATCTTGAGAGATAGTATTTCTTGTTCGGGCTTAGATTTTTATTAATTTTTATCTATGTTACAGTGAGTTCTGCAGCACTTCTAGCTAACAAACTAAAAATAGAGCCATATCTTTTTCTTTACAAGGCCTTCTAAAGCAAATGGTCCAATTAAGAAATGCTACCTAAATTATTTTTATTTTTAATATAATAACTAATCATCTGTGACCTGCAATGCGGGTTTTTTACGTAATTTCAAAAAATTACCCAAACTCTTGAAGAAGAAGGTAAAGAAGAAGGACAAAACCTCCACCCTAAAACCTCCATCTTGCCCTTTACATATTACTATATTCTAAGACTTGAAACTCTAGATTTTTCACCATGAGATTACACACTTCTATTCAAACTGCACTCCCCTGATTCTCGTTTTATCCCTTAATCTTGGAAGCCTTTTCCACGGCCTCAGGTCAGCAGCAGTGTTTTCCTGGGGGGTCAGTGTGAGCACAGAAGGTTCAGAACTCCCAGTTTCCAGGTTGGGTGATGTCTGTTCTCCTCCTAGTGACGTGCAACCACGGCAATGGGGGCTGCCAGCACACGTGTGACGATGCTGACCACGGGCCTGTCTGTGGATGCCACCCCAAGTACGTCATGCACGTGGATGGGAAAACCTGCCTGGGTCAGTATGCAGTGCAGGGAGCTGGGCATGGCCAGCTCTCAGGGGTGGGGTGGTGCTGCTGTGTGTGCATGATTAAAGCCCCTCGTAATGGTGTGGCTAGAGAATGACAGGGAGTTCAAAATTAAGGGACCTGACAGTGCGTGGGTGAGTTGATTTGGTCCAGGCTTCCCTGTTTAAGTAGATACCTAATACTATTGCAACCTGTAATTATCACTGGTCCCCCTGAAACACGAGGCCTGCCACTAACCAAGGAAGGCTTCCTTCCCTCTAGGATATTTTAGGTTCAGTTTCTTCAGTAGCACGAGCCTGAGAGTGTAAGCAAGGAGTTGGTCTGTAAAAACTCTGAAATCAATTAATGTGTAATTTGGGCATGGCAGCTATCCAGTAAAGAAAGCACTTCAGATTTATAAACTCTTCCAGTCTCTGGAAGAGTTTGCTGTCTGTTGATTGAAATCAAATGCTCAGGCATAGCTGGCTGGTTGTTGTAATTAGCCCATGATAGATGATGACAGTGCACTCCTAGCACAGCAGTTCAGTTAGTTCTTTCATCTTGCTGCTGTTTACTTCATCTGTAGCACATCTTTTGTTTTGGTAAGGACACTGAAGCAAACATGACTTGTAAGGAAGCCACAAAAGCAAAATATTCTCATGGTTTTGATTGAAGGATCTTAGTGATTTTTATTACTACTTGCTCTTTAAAAGTAATTTATTTCTGCCTGGTCAGTTCTGACTGTCTTTGATTCAGTGTGTCATGCATCTGTGTGTGTTTGTGTGTGTGTTGCTCTGGTCAGGGCACCTTTACTCACTTTTTTCATGTTCCTTGCAGAGAGGGAAGAAGCTGCTGTTGAAGTTTCTGAGGGAAACACCACAGCAGCAGCTGATGTGGACAAGAGAGTGAAGCGACGGCTGCTTATGGGTAAAAGTGCAGATCCAAAATAATTCTGCTGCTGCTTGAAACCTTTTAGATCCAAGAATTAGTGTGAGGCTTTTTGTTTGTTTCTTTTTTTTTTTTAAATGGTGGTATTCAGCTTTGGGCTGACTTCTGCCTCAGAAATAATATAATAATTAAGGAAATAATATTATTCCCTAATGTTCAGACATCTAAGTGAATAGCCTTGCTTCCAAAAAGAATGACAGAGGAAGAAAGATGCACTCTGTCTTCCCTTGGAGTTGGGCACAGCCTGCCAATACTGCAAGTGAGATGAGAGACTGGGAGGGAATAAACCAGTAAAGCTCTCAAAACCTGGCAATAAGTAGCATATGCTTGATGCTGCAGAAAACGAGGATACAGAGATAGAAAATAGATTTATAAAAGCAGACATTAAAAAATGTTCTTTGCAGCTCTGTCTATCAACACATGCTATGTAAAATTGTAATTGTCCAGCCAGTGGAAAGGCTGTTAGACTGACTGAGGTGGTTAGACTGATGGCAAGAGGATGAATGCCTCAGAGTGAGTTTTTTCTGTTTGGTTGGGTGTGAAGAACTGTGTTTTAGGAGTGTTCACTAGAAAGATTTGGTGAGATTTAGACACAGTTTGCACAGGGGGGAGTTAGAGGAACAAACTTTGGTTGAGATGGCACCTGGGTTACCAGGTGTAGGAATGCTCAGTGAGGGTGTTAACCACATGGCTGGAGCACAGATAGGATGGAAGATGGTCAGTGAGGGTGTTATCCACCATGGCTGGGCACAGGGAGGATGGAAGATGGTCAGTGAGGGTGTTATCCACCATGGCTGGAGCACAGATAGGATGGAAGATGGTCAGTGAGGGTGTTATCCACCATGGCTGGAGCACAGGCAGGATGGGAAGATGCTCAGTGAGGGTGTTATCCACCATGGCTGGAACACAGGCAGGATGGGAAGATGGTCAGTGAGGGTGTTATCCACCATGGCTGGAGCACAGGCAGGATGGAAGATGCTCAGTGAGGGTGTTATCCACCATGGCTGGAGCACAGATAGGATGGAAGATGGTCAGTGAGGGTGTTATCCACCATGGCTGGAGCACAGGCAGGATGGAAGATGCTCAGTGAGGGTGTTATCCACCATGGCTGGAGCACAGGCAGGATGGGAAGATGCTCAGTGAGGGTGTTATCCACATGGCTGGAGCACAGGCAGGATGGGAAGATGCTCAGTGAGGGTGTTATCCACATGGCTGGGCACAGGCAGGATGGGAAGATGCTCAGTGAGGGTGTTATCCACCATGGCTGGAGCACAGGCAGGATGGAAGATGCTCAGTGAGGGTGTTATCCACCATGGCTGGAGCACAGATAGGATGGAAGATGGTCAGTGAGGGTGTTATCCACCATGGCTGGAGCACAGGCAGGATGGAAGATGCTCAGTGAGGGTGTTATCCACCATGGCTGGAACACAGGCAGGATGGGAAGATGCTCAGTGAGGGTGTTATCCACCATGGCTGGGCACAGGCAGGATGGGAAGATGGTCAGTGAGGGTGTTATCCACATGGCTGGAGCACAGATAGGATGGAAGATGGTCAGTGAGGGTGTTATCCACCATGGCTGGAGCACAGGCAGGATGGAAGATGCTCAGTGAGGGTGTTATCCACCATGGCTGGAGCACAGGCAGGATGGAAGATGCTCAGTGAGGGTGTTATCCACCATGGCTGGAGCACAGATAGGATGGAAGATGCTCAGTGAGGGTGTTATCCACCATGGCTGGAGCACAGGCAGGGTGGGAAGATGGTCAGTGAGGGTGTTATCCACCATGGCTGGAGCACAGGCAGGATGGACGATGGTCAGTGAGGGTGTTATCCACCATGGCTGGGCACAGACAGGATGGGAAGATGCTCAGTGAGGGTGTTATCCACCATGGCTGGAGCACAGGCAGGATGGAAGATGCTCAGTGAAGGTGTTATCCACCATGGCTGGGCACAGACAGGATGGGAAGATGGTCAGTGAGGGTGTTATCCACCATGGCTGGAGCACAGATAGGATGGGAAGATGGTCAGTGAGGGTGTTATCCACATGGCTGGAGCACAGACAGGATGGGAAGATGCTCAGTGAAGGTGTTATCCACATGGCTGGAGCACAGGCAGGGTGGGAAGATGTGTTGGGAGGGATTGAAGAAAACCTGTTTAGCAGTGCTGAGTGTAACCAGGTGTCTCACTGGTGAGAAGTGCCAGAGGATCAGCCAGGATTCAGTGTGGGCATGAGGAAACTGACTGACAGTAACAGATCCATCATCAAGAAGCTGGGATTTGTGTTTAAGACACAGTGGAATACCCAGAAGAGAGTACTTTGGTTTGTAGAGTTTCTGCAGAGAATCTGAAAATCGCTGAGGCGATTTTGCCAAGGCGTGTATTGAGCAGTTGCTCATGTGTTCTAGGCTAAATGTTTGCACAGCAGTGTGCTTGGGCCCATGCCTTGTGTGCCATGATGTTGGCTGGCACCATGATGGTTTCCCTGACAGTTTCCCTGCTGGTTTCCCCGAGCTGTTTCTCCTTGTCCAGAAACGTGCGCGGTGAACAACGGCGGCTGCGACCGTACCTGCAAGGACACGTCCACTGGAGTCCACTGCAGCTGCCCCGTGGGATTCACGCTCCAGTTTGATGGCAAGACCTGCAAAGGTGGGGTCTGTGCTCCTGGGCACCTGTGCCAACCCCTGGGAGGGGTTACCAGGTCCTGGGAGATGCTGATCTCCAAATGGAGGCTGATTCCCTTCAAATCAGGTGTATCGTGCAGAGAATCTCTTCTCTGCCCTCCTGCTCTCCACTTCCACCTCCTGTGCCTCACTTTTCAGAGGTCAGGTTTGGGAGAGCTAAACCAGCTCTGTGGTCAAGCAGAGGCCAGCAGGTGTGTGTGCTCACAGGTCCAATAGCTGTACTACCCACAGCCAGCTGGGCATTGGTAAGAAAACATCAGTGTGTAAACAGGGATGTGTTTTATAAATATATTCTGCTCCAAGCTGCTCTAATGAGAGCTCTGGCGAGGAGCAAAGGCACAGTTAGGCTGTAGATTATATTGCTTTTCCAGTAATTAGATGTTAACACTGTTCTGCTCAGCAAAAATGATGAAATCCACAAGCCTGAGTTAATTAACATTAGATAAAGGCCTCATTCTAATATTGCCATGAAAAGGACAAGGTAGTTCAGGAAGTCTCTCTCTGAGATTTCTGCAGGGCTTGCTGAAAGGAAATGGAGAGAATGTTTAAAATACTAAAATCTCTTAGAGAGCCTTGGAGTCAAAGAGTTTCCAAACACAACTTAGGGAATGGTTTTTCATGAATGCCTTACCCAAATGCAACTGACAGTAGTGTATGAAATGAGAGCAAATAACACTGTCCTGGGGCTGAAGGGGCTGGATCATTCTGGAGAGTTGGATCTGATCTTCCTCACAATTTGTGGTAGTCTCACTAGATTTTGTTTCTGGGCTCCTCCAACTGACTGGACGTGACTTTTTTCTGAATCTGGCAGTGAGAGGATGTTGAGTGCTAAAGCTCTGTGTTTATTTGCTGAAGGCTTTTTTTTTTTTTTTTTTTTTTTGTTGTTGTTATTACAGATATTGATGAATGCCAGTCCAATAATGGAGGCTGTGATCATTTCTGTAAAAACACTGTTGGCAGTTTTGATTGCAGCTGCAGAAAAGGATTTAAATTATTAACAGATGAGAAGTCCTGTCAAGGTATGTGCACTGGAGAGACAATGGTACAACAAAAGTAGGACAAATCAGCGTGGCTTGGACATCTACTACAATGATGAAGTGATAATGGACTCCAGAATAATTTCCGTTCCTCAGTTTGGATTTTTTTCTTCTGAAACAGCTGTTGAGTTAATGCAGTTGGCTTGATGCTATTGTAGGAGATAAATTTAATGGCACAGTGAGCTATTATCTGGGAGGGACAGAGACAGCATCATAATAAAAAAACTCTATAAGGTTAATGCTTCCCCCACCCTAATGATCTTAAAATAATTTAGAGGGAAAATTAGGCAATGTCTTTCTCTCCATCTTTCTGACTGATTCACCATTGCAGTGAAACTATTTTTTTAATAGAATATTAATTGCTGTGAGCTCATTATTAAAGGAAAAAGACATAACATGATCTATGAAATTCTAGGTCTGTAGACAGACTGGAATCTCTGTTCCCTAAAACACCACAAAGCATTTGCTTTTGAGGATGACATGGATTTCTCCTGTGGGACCTACAAAGCATATTGGCTTTGCTGTACAGTGGTTTGTACATATAGATTTAGCAATCCTATTCAAGCTGTTTAAATGCACAAAAAATGTGAAGGTCGAAATGGTCTGTGGTTGTGGAAAAGCAACAGGATGAAACAATGTCAATTCAGTCAGCCAAATGGTGAATTCTGTGATTTCCTGGGCAACCAGCTGACATTAAAGGTGAATTTCAGAAAACTGAACTGACCAAGATAATTTTCACCTGGGTTTTTTGGTGCATTTTTTTTTCCCCTTTATAAATAGGCAAAGAAAGACAACCATTTATATGGAAAAAACTTACTGTATAAGCATCTGATTTTTAAGATAGTGTGGGGTTTTATTTTAATTAAATCAGTTGAATGTATCTTGAAGACTTGCATCTCCCTTTTGCCCCTGTCACTTCTGTTGCTTTCCCTAGACTGTTTCAAAAGTGGTATCATGCTGCATGCCAAAGCCCAAGGAAAAAGACTGATGAAAAGTGCTAGAGAAGTTGATGTGAACTTTTTTTGTGCCTTGCAGCATCCTTACCTGGCATGCAAAATGTGCTAGCACAGAAATTTTAGGTACTTTTGATGGTATTCATACTCAGAGCACACTGATTTTCAGCAGCTTAAATCAGGCACTGTATATTCACATAGAGCTTCATTTAGGGAGGAAACAACAAAGGCAGTACTTTCCTTCACAGATTTCATTTCTGTGTAGAGTAATCCTAATGAAATGAGAGTTTTGTCTGCAGTTTTCTTCTCCCATAGAAGAGGAATAATTTGATTTAAACATCATTGTAAAAACATAACAGCAGTTTTTGCGCTTGCCAAGGAAAAGCTTGTTTGGCAAAGTAAGCGCTCCTTCTAAAAACTGTCATTTCACTGTGTTCCATGATGTGCTTTGAAAGAACTGCTCAGCTCACATAAATCTGCACATCCCTGCAGTTGCTGGGCTCTGTTGGCTCCTCGGGGCTCCCTGAGAGGCTCTGATGCTCCTTTGCCCCTTGCAGACATCGACGAGTGCTCCTTCGAGCGGGCGTGCGACCACGCGTGCATCAACCACCCCGGCTCCTTCGAGTGCACCTGCAGCAAGGGCTATGCCCTCTATGGCTTCACACACTGTGGAGGTGAGTGCACACACCCCACAGCCCCTGTGCCACTGGGATCTCCCACTGGCCCTGCAGGGCACAGTCTGATTGTCCTGGTTTGAGGACAGGTGTCTGCCGATAATGGCAGGAGCTTCTCTTTGAAATGGAGAATGTAACCCCTCTCCCTGCAAATTATTATAATTATAATCTCAGGCAAAGATATGGGAATTAGGAATAACAGTTCTTTACGAAATGCTGTATTACAAAGAACAATCCCAACCCTGACAGAGTCAGAATACAAGCTGACACCCTGTCAGTCAGGGTGTTGGTAGCAGTCCCATTAAATGGTGGCTGCATCCTCCTGCAGTGGCAGATGTGGTTCAGCTGGAGCAGTGCTCCTGTAGAAGGTGCAGTTTTCCTCTGAAGGTCCAGGGATGATGTGGAAAGGTCCGGTTTTCCTCTGGAATCCAGTGGAAACACAGATAACTTGCTGTCCAAAATCTCAGTTTTTATCTAGGTAGGAAAGGCTTGGCTCCTCCCTCTGGCTGGAGCATCTCCCATGGGATGATGTAATTTTATCAGTCATACAGTGGGACTGAATGGGCCAGCAGCAGATGATATCTTCCTGGAGGGAGGATGGGCTGTGGAAAAGATAAAGATGATTGCCCCACCTTGTCTTAAAGATGGCCCATTAGCAGATGGTATGTGCCATGGAGATAAGGAAATCACTGCCCCACCCGGCTTCAACAGATGGGGATAGAACACACATTTCAGCCACATCCTGTATTGCAGCCCAAGACACTGATGCACACGCAGGCACCCTACAGAATAAATTTTACCCCTTGCTGTGATAATGAGACACAGGAAAAGTAGAAGCTGATCCTGCTTATTTCTGTCTCTGCTCAAGTGATTTTTGCCTCCACACTGTGCGTGCAAAAGGGACCTGTAACTATTGGGACAAGCTGATGGGTTTTGTGCTTGGATGTGAAGTCCATAATTTAATACAATTTTCACATGCAGAAGAGTCATTGACTTCAATGAAAAGTCAGTGGAGTAGGACTTGAAGAACAGGAAGCTCTGAATGACTGAAAATTCTGCAGGTTGCTGTTGTGCACATGTCAGATCCTCCTGTGATGTAGGCTGGAATTTAGCTGATGTAGTACCACTTTACACTGGCCAAGATTAACACTCTTAAATTTTTATGTCTTTCCTACAAGAGCAGTTCAAGGAAAGAGAAAGTTGTTCACAGAAGCTTGATATGTGACAAATTCCCAGAATTAACATGAGGAAACATGAATAACTGGAACACTAAATGGAATCAAACTCATTTTATATAAGCTTTAGGCAAGACTTTACTGACTTCAAAATGTACTTAATTCTGGGTAAGACTTGTTTATTTCTGAGGCAGAATGAGCACAGCTGGAGATAACAATTCAGAAATCTCTGTGTGCCTGTCTATTTTACCCTCTGCCTCTAGAAATTCTGCAAATAAGATTACAGGGCTCCAACATCACTGTGTTTTATCCTGATGAAGATGGGAACTTACCTGGATAAGGAATAACACTGTCATGTGCTCTACTTAGTAAAAGACGACTTCTGATTAATTCCTCTGCCTTAATTCAATTTCTTTTGGCTACCAGTGAGTGAAAGGAGCTGTAATTTTGCTGTTGGCTGCTAATTGGCCTTTTCTTCTCATACTCCCATGCAGATGTTAATCATCAGAGCACAGTAGGTCCCTCATTGGCTGGCAATCACAGGCTGGTTAGAGCTGATGGAACACTGAGAATACACCTTCTGACCTCTGTGGAAGAAGTCAGTAAGTGTTGGAGATTGGCATCCTAAGGAAAGGCCAATGAAAACCAAAGATTTGGGCTGATTTTGTGGTATTTTAGGCAGCAGTACCAGTTTAAGGTGTTGTTTTCTTTCTCCATTATTCCTCTGCTGCTCATTCCTAGCCCTGCTGTCTGGGTTCTGTTGAAAACATGTTTTCCCCCCATATCACACTGGTTTTGTAATGTGTTTCACAGTGTTTTCTAACAAATTGTTACTTAGAGGGTGTCTAGTCTGGGGACAGCAGTGACAAGATTACTAGCATTGAGGTAAGTATGTGTGGAAGGAGGTGCCCTCAGATGCACAAACTTTATGGGATTTTCAACAGGTTTCTTGATGGCAGCTCTCTGAGTTTATGTACAATTGCCTTAGAGCTATGGGAGAGAAGTGAAGCCCTCCTCTGGGTGGATCTGAGCAGCAAAGACAGAGACCTTTGCATTTCCCTTTGTTGAAATTCATAGGATTCCTATTGACCCATTTCTCCAGGCAGTCAAGGTCCCCCTGAATAGTGGCACAACCATCTGGTGCATCAGCCACTCCTCCCAGTTTTGTCTCTCCTGTGACCTTGCTGTGGGTGAGCTCTTGTCCCACCATCCAGGTTTAATGGAGAGGATAAATTGTGCTGGCCCCAGTGCTGACCCCTGGGATGCAGCTCTGCTGAATGCTGCATTCTGCATCAGCATGCAAGTTTGCACCAGAGGCAGCATGGTTGTGTTGTCAGTAATTTCTCCTCCTGTTGGCATTTACTGGGTGGGACAAGGCTCCAAAATTGGATGATTGGCCAAAACAGACAAGGGGGACACAATGCTTGCCCACAGAGCCAAAGTGTTCCACTGTAGTTGCATCTATCAGAGCTCATTGGAGGAGTATGAATCCTGCCCATATTCCTCTGTCTTTATTGAAAATCAGAAATATTAGTTAACCAGACACAGTGCAGTACAGATTTGACTTGACCTGCTTTTCTTGGAGTTGATTTGTTATCATATTGCTGAGGCTGGATATTGTTTAATTATGAGCCACCAGTATTTGATCTGCTTTGACATTTATCAAAGGATTTCCATGAAGAAAAACTATTTCAAGGTGGGTGTCCAGATAGCATTCCTGAAGTCTTTTCAAAACCCTATTGAGCAGTATTTGTGTCCACATTTACTTAGTGAAGTTGGAGTGCATTATTTGGGAAGAGCAACTTTTAGAAAGTATCTTTACCTTTCCCCTGTAGATATTAATGAATGTAGCATCAACAACGGTGGCTGCCAGCAGCTGTGTGTGAACACACTGGGAGATTACGAATGCCTGTGCCACTCCAACTACAAGCTACACTGGAATAAAAAGGACTGTGTTGGTAAGGTGTCTAATAAGTACATTTCTACTCCTGATGTGTCTGATGGGCCATGTGGTTACAGTCAAATTTGATGGTTTGTCCAGTTAAGTGGTATGAGTCATTGTTCCCAGTATTCTGTTTCAATTTTTAGCAAGGAGTGATGGTAGTGATGTTGAAACTCATCAAAACAAACAGAAAACCAACCCCAAAAAACAGGAGATACTTTGAGGGATTTTGATGCTTTCTTTCCTTTGCTTTTATCTAGCTCATTCTTCTATTTCCTTTTGTTCCTCTGCATGAGAAGGTTTGCTCATGGTTAAGGAAATTACTTTTGTGGTGTGATCTTCCAGTGATTTTATTTGGCTTTAATTTTCTGTCTAAGCAGCATATTAATTGCATGGGTGCTCTCAGGCACCAGCTACAAAAGCAGCTGCATGCTGACTTGTTGGTAGGGTGAAGGTAGATGTTTTAATTCTGTGAGTGTTTGTTTTATCCTATTTAGAGACAAAAGATCCCTTGTCTGATAATGTGTCACCCAAGGTACTGCTGCACTGCATTAAGAGTGGTGGGAGTGATAGATGCTTTTTGAGCTGCTCTCCAGATGTCCAGGTATTCTCTGGTAAGTCAGAACTAACAAAACTGAGCTCGTGATTCTGTACAGGGTGTAGGGGTGGCCAGCCTCCCAACTCTCAGGAAAGCACCAAGCTGCAGTCAATGAGCAGAGACCTTTCCTCTTTCACTGCAGATAATAAAGGGCTGTATCCCTGACAGTGTCCAGGAAAGCCCCTCTTTCCTTGTCTTTTATAACCACTCCACCCTCAGATTCCCTTCTCACAAGTCTCTTTTTGAAGCTGGGGAGGACAGGGAGGAATTCCCCATGCTCCCTGGGCCATTCCTTAATTGGCCTGAGAGGCTCTGGTGAATGGGCCAAGGCATTCCAGCCCTGTGTGGGGTCTGGGGTTGTGCCCACACAGCCCCTCCATCCCACAGGACATGCCTGCTGCTTGTGGCACTGATGCTCTTTCCCTCCCTGAGTCCTTTGAGTGGCTTAGGAAGAGACAAGCTCCGACGTGGAGTATTTTATCAACAGCCCTGTGTGCTGATGCCAGTCAGCAAATTTAAAATGTGTTTTATGCCACAGGAGTTCTCAGTGTGTGCACTGTGCCTGTGTCTTTACTGTCTGTCTGTCTGTAGGAACACAAGATGCCTACACCCTCACCTGTGGCAGGTCCTCTCAGCTTAAGAAAAAGCAGCAAAATGCAAATGCTTCCAGCTGGCTGGGTAATCACCACATTTACTGTTACATAGTTTGACTGATTTGTTTTCATTGATAACTGTGAAACAAAGGCATTTCTGTTGACTTTCCTCCCCTTCTTATAATCTCTCTCTTTATTTCCTCTTCCTCATGACTGTTTTTTGTGAGAATTCCCCTTGTGCTGTTTCATCTACATCATTCAAACTGAGACTTAAAAATATAAAAAAAAAAGATCAGTAGTGAGATAAAAACTTAGACCAGGAGTTATGTCTCCTTTTAGTCATCCAAACCTGGACAGTGTTGACAACATACAATGTGTTTAAGTTGAGCTGTTGGACAGGAAAGTTTAGAAAGCATTTACAGCCATAGACATAAACTACTTTCTGAAATGATTTGGAGTATCTCCTTTGATTTCAGCTCACCCTTATTTGATTCACCCAATAGTAGATCTGGTCTTGATCTCCTCCCTTCTCCCTCTCTCTTTTTTATTTTTTTGCTAATAAAATGTACTACACTTCATCCTAATTCCAGTTGTGAACCAGCTTCACAGCAGGAGGCTTCTGGCATCTCATTAGGTTTTCTGTGATGATCACTTCATATCAGCACAATTTTTGTTGTCATCATTATGATGTGATATTAGGGCTATCTCAATTTTCTACTCCTTTTTTAAAAATAACGTGTCATTGTTTCTTCCTGAAGATGCTTCAGCCATCAAGATAAGCGTAACCTTTAAATTAAATGAAGGAAAATGTAGTTTGAAAAAGACTGAGATGTTTCAAGAAGGTCTGGAGCAGATGACACCAGGTATGAATATAAAAATGCAGGTAAGCAGGTGAGAGCCATAGCTCAGGGTGAAGTGCTTTCCAGATGTGAAGTGCACCACAAGCAAAGCATAGAGAACTGAAGGCTTTCTGTTCTTCACTGGCATCTGTTCTTCCCTTCTTCTGGCTGGCCATGACTCTTGCAACAGTTATTTCAAATCCTAGCATTTCCTTGTGGCATCCTCACAGTCTTGCTAGGAAAGCCCTTATTCTTTTTTCTTTGTTTGTACTTATGCTAATAAATTCTCAGTAAAATCAACCATTCTTTTGGTTAATTTGATTCCTTCCTTTTCCACCTCTTTTTATCTTTCTCTTCTTTCCTTTCTCACCTGATCCTTACTGTCTGATGCCTTGTTGAAGAATCTCCTGACCTTTTATGCTGACTCTATTGTCAAAGGGTTATTCCTCTTTTCTCTTGTCTTCCTTTCATACTTCAGCAGCCCCAGATGGACGCAGTGAGGTCAGCTCTTCCATCTGTTCCAAAGCAGAAAGAATAGCCTGTGAATTTACAAAGTCAGCAGAAAATGAGGGGGAGTTATTTAAAAAAAGAAAAAGAAAATGGGGAAAAGATTCATTAAACAATATGATGAATCAGTGTGTCTGATTGTCCTTAGCAGAGTAACAGTGAGAAACTGCTCTGGATGCTCAGTGACGAGTTATGTACTCCAGAATGAGAGTTTATTCTGGGTTTTCCTTTATCTAAGCCTTATTTCTTCGTTGAGGATGGTCATGACTCTGTGTGAGGGTGCACCAGGTGAGAGATTGGCCAAACCCTTATTTTACTGGCGATGGTTTGCTCCTCTTTCACTCTTCATGGTGACAGGCGTGCTGAGCACTGGTGAACGTTCAATAACAGAGCCGGCCAAGATTTTGCTTCCTTTGATTTTGTTCATACAGAGAGGCAAAACTCAGTCATGGAGAGCTTCCACTATGTAAACCTAACGTGCAGCTCTGGCAGGAAAGTCCATGGAGCCCTCAGTAGACTGACAGCGACTAGAGAGATTTTTATCACTGCGGACTTTGAGCTTGAGACGAGCCGGAAGGAGGTGACAGGTTGGTTGGAAAATAATTCCAGGTGCGGTTTGAAGCTTCTTGCCGCTTGCTCCTTAATTCCTGTATTTTTTCACTTCTGCCTGTATGCAAAATGATGATCAAAAAGTATCTCCTGTTTTGAAAATTAATTTTCCGAAAGCGTGAGAGATGGGGATGGCTTATCAGAGAGCTGCCCGGTGTGTTTCCCCTGAGGATGCCAGGCTAGTTTCTCCGTGGTTTGAGGTGGCTGGTGTGTGGAGCTGGCTGCTGTGTGCCCACAGCAGCTCCCCCCGTGCTTTGCAGACACGTGCGACGCGCGCTGCGCCCGCAGGAAGACGGAGAAGCGATTCCGCAAAACCATCCGCACCCTGCGCAGGACGGTCGGCAGGGACCAGCTCCGCCTGCGCCTCCCCGGCTCCGAGCACCAGCTGGCCAGGAAGGCTCCCAGCACACAGCAGTCCTGTGCCCTGGGACAGCTGCACCCCAGATGTGGTGAGCCTGGAGGGGATGGGGATGGAGCGCTGTGTCCCGCTGCTCTGCTCCCGGAGAGAGGAGGGCTGCTGGTGCTGCTGAAATTCTCTTGCTGTCAGCACTGATGTGTTACAGGGCACAAGGGCTGCACTGCAGTGATGTACAATAAGCTCAAAGGCAAAAATCCTGGGAATAACAGGCACCAACAGCCGTGACACCACCAATGTTACTTTTAAGACTGCATTCAGTATTCAGTGTAATCCTGAGCTTGTGCACATCTCACCTCTCCCTCATCCCCAGGAAAAGACTGCTCAGAATTTGATACAGTCACCTTCACTTTGCTGACTAAGCTCAGAGAATCTTCATGACAGGGTTATAAATTCATGGAGAGTTTATAGGCCATCACTGAGAAAACTCTTAATTATCATGGCACTGGAGGGCACCACCATAATGCAGTCCCTAGTAAATGCTACCAAAGCACAAAAGTTAAGGAGAGGGGTCAGATGTTACATCTTAACAGAGACCTAACAACCATGACAGCTAATTCAGCTGCATGGGGTAGGCAGTGTGTAGGTGGATTGTGAATCAGCAAGCCTTTAAAATGCTTGTCACATTGAATTAGTATGTCTTCCAGCAGCAGCATTTGGCCTAAGAATAGATTCTCCAATCCAGTTTTGCTAACTCTAGAAAAACTTGGATTCGTAGAACAGACAAATGGTTTAAAACATCTGTGCAAGCAAGTAGGGAATTACTCAGGAAATCTCAGAAAAAGCAGTAAGAGTTCTATTTTTTTTTTTTTTCTTGGAACACTGCAATAAATCTGAAAAATTTTGGAATGTTCACCAAGATGAGTTTACAATGATATTTTCAAGCTATTTTGTTGGATGCTAGCAGAAGGCTTTGAAAAAATCTCAGTCCAATTGTACAGTATGACTGAAGATATTTGTGAGTTCATCTGGAAAAAACAGCAATGAGCAAGCTAAAAATGTTGCAGGTGGAGAAGGCAATGTGAATTACAATTAGAAATAGGAACAGAAAAGAAACACAATTTTTTTTAGGTAGCTGCAGAATCAGTTTAATGTCACAGCACAAACAAGAAGCATAGGTGGCATTTCTGTGCTAGTTCAGAGAGGATGGGGAATTTTTTGGGCAATACCTGCCTGGGAAGCTCTTTGGTGTGGTGAGCACCAATAGCCCATGGTTAGAACAGAGTCACTGAGCATATGAAGACAAAAGTTTTGAAGAACAATTTGTAGAAGTCAGACCTCTTCTGTTGCTGAATTGGTGCCACGGTTTGTTCTGGACACCCCAACAGGTGCTGCTGTGAGCAGTGGAATGACCCTGTGTGTCTCATGCCTGGTGGTTTGACTTCTCTTGCCTAACAAGGTGCAATCACTAAATGAACCTTCCTTCCTTCAGCTGGGTTATTCAGACCACATCCCTGTGTAGATTTGCTGCCACCAGACAGGAGGTGGAACTCGCACTGCAGTGCTTCACTCACACGATGTTAAGGTCTCTCTCCTTGCACTTGTTCCCTGCTTATTTTCATCAAATATATAGAAAATTAGTGTCTTTGAAACCTCCCTACATCAGTTGTCAGGCTGCTGGGAGCTGGGCAGACACAGCTCACTGTTGCTGAGAGGATATAAAAGTACACACAAGGAGCGTTGTTACGAACGCCTCATTTCCTTAGAAAAGCTGATTGTCCCAGGGTGAATGGGTAAGGTAGGGCTGGGGGCTGCTGCTTGCTCTGCCAGTCAGGAGCTAAGAAACAGGCTGGGGAGAGGAGAATAGAGTGGGAATAATGTGAAGAAAGGCAAGAAGCTGGTTCAGGGATCTGTGTGGGAGAGGGTGTTTTGGTTTTTGTTCCTTTGTTCTGATCTGATTGTTTTGTAGAGCTGCTTGGGAACTTCTGGATGGGATTGGGAGTCTGCTTACCTAGACATGCTAGTGGTTCTGGGGAGAAAGTGCCTCCACAGCAAGAGATACTGGTCAGCAGATGGATTCAGTGCAGCTGGTGGATGCGGCCTCTGGACAGAAAAGGACTTTGGCAAAAGGATTTGGCTCAGTCTGGCTGGAGGGGTAGGGAGCAGTGAGGGAACAAAGCAAGTCAGAGGGACTTACAAGTCTTCCTTGATGCAGTTACTGAGTGAAATGCAGGGTTTAGTTCATTGTTTTCAAATACTTGGAGTGTGGCTTGGTTAGGTTCAGTTTTGTTTATTCAGAGAGTTTTGTGCTGGTCCT
This sequence comes from Oenanthe melanoleuca, assembly GCF_029582105.1. Taxonomy (NCBI): domain Eukaryota; kingdom Metazoa; phylum Chordata; class Aves; order Passeriformes; family Muscicapidae; genus Oenanthe; species Oenanthe melanoleuca. The sequence continues at coordinate 11,220,392 of NC_079339.1, forward strand.
CTTCTTGTGGCACATCACTTTTAGAAACATTATTTATATTTGAGCAGTGTCAGAGGGAAAGTCCAGCTCCTGCTCTGACAACTTTTGTGCTGCAATTGCAGCAGCAAGATAAGTTTCATTTGGTTCCACACTTCTGGTGAGGTAGTTCTATCTCTGATTTTCCTGTCTTAACTCCTGTGGGACACATATCCCCCTTGAGTGGGGCACAGAACAGAAGAAAACTTTAGAAAGGCACCAGAACAAATTACATGTGGTTTCCAGGGTATTCTGTCATTGGTTTTATTTTTGTGGGTTTTTTTGGTTTTGTTTTTGTTTTTTGTTTTGGTTCCCTTTTGGGATTCCCCCAAAGAGCTGTCATGTCAGAACAGCAGGCATGAGCAGCACTGGCACAGGCACTGCTCTGATGTAAGTGATGAGCAGCAGCATCTTGTGTGGGAGGTGTCAGTGCATTTCATTGCTCAGCATTCAGCAGCTTTGCCCCCTCAGCTGAGAGGATGCAAATAGGATAACAACATTTCATCCAAAATGGTGAACCACATCTCAAAGGTTTGGATGTGGTATGATAGTGGCATTATAAAATATGTCTAAAAGGAAAATCAAAGTGCTGCCTCCCTTTGCAGTTGTTATAATTGATAGTTGTGTCACACAACTGTTCCTGTTTTGTTTGTTTGGGTTTTTTTGCAATTTTATTAATATCCAAGAAGAAGAAATGAATTATCAAATGGGGAAAAAGGGTGCTATTTTTCCTTCTAACCTGCTTGCCCTGAAAATCATAGATTCAAGACATAAATCCTTAGAATGTGAGAGCATCTCATGTGACCTAAATGTGTGACCCACTACAGCACAATAACTTAAAGGATGCCGCTCCAGAATCAATTTGCATCACTTGTTGCTGATTTTCCTTATAAAGTCAAGGCATCATTCTTAAGAAAATGTTGAATTGGTGGATCATGACCTCCTTTATGAGGTTCACCTTCTCAGCCCCTGAGATACTGCAGCATTTGTCTAAAGGAGCAAATGCTCAAAGGCTGATGTGCTCAAAAGAGGGGAAGAGCCTTTAAATGTCTTTGTAACTGTTAATCCTGCTTCCCTCTGGGCCCCTCTCTTCCTCCCCACCCCCTTTGCTTCTTGTTTTTTGCATCAGAAAAGCTTTCACTTTTTTTCCCTCCCTTTAAAACAGCTGCATGAGGTTTTTAATGGGTATTGAAGATAAACAAAGACAGTGGCTGCAGAAATGAAGTCTACTAGAGGCAATTGGTCCTTTTGTTCAATTGGAGAAAAGCAATCAAGGTTCTGAAAAAAAAGAGCAAAGCCAGCCAGTGGAATTGTGATTTAATGTCATTATTTGCAAATCTTCAGATCTGGTTTTGGCTGGGTATTTCCCACATGTCAGGTGGGAACGTGCAGCTTCTAGTTTTGAAAAATGAAGCCCATAAACTTCTGTGCTTGTTCTCTTTAAGCAAATACCTAGTGAACTTTAACTTCATAGAGGTGTTCCTTGTGGATTTTTGGTTTTTGTTAATTTTGGCCTTTTTTTTTTTCTTTTTAAGAGAAGGTTCATCCTAATTTTGTGCACAGTCCTATGGAGTTCTGTGTGATGATTTCTATGTTGAGATAATGCCCCTATTATTAATGTTACTATAATTAAATCTAACATTATTTGTTATGCTAAACTGGGTCCCTGTGAATGCTGTGAGCTTCTGAACAGGCTTTCCTCAGCTCTCTGCTCCAGTGGGGCTGGATGAGTGGCCTGTTTGAAACATTTCTAGGTGGAAGATGAAGAGGAACTGGGAGCAGTTCACAGGGAAAGTGTTTATGGCCAGAACTGTCTGGACACTTGTACCACTATGAAAAGCTTTATTTGAGGTAGTCATGTGAAAAAACTGATATATTCCTGAGTTTGAGGCAATAAAACTTAGACATGGCATGGAGTAATTCTAATATTTGCATTGAATATTGAGTACTTGCTAGACTGTAAATAGCAAAATCAGTATGTGGGTGTACTGACCTCTTTTCTCAAATGCACATAGGACCAATCAAAGCCTGAAGTGTTTGGTGTGTCTCAGAAGTCAGAGCTTTTTTCAGCTGCTTTTGAACACCCTGTTACAGTGCTGCAGTGGTGGTAGCATGATAACCTTTTTTCTTTCTGTTGTTGCCACCTCTTAGGAAAATCAGAAGGAAATACTTGATTCAAATACTTTGGATTTAATGGAAAAGTTTTCCTTTGGCCCAGTGATGTCTGAGGAGTTTTTTTAAGTTTGCTTCCTCAATGCAAGTTTTCAAAAATTAGGCACTTTGCTAAATAACCCAAGAAGATTTAGATTAACTCAGTTGTATTCCACAGGGAGCTCCAGAATTTTCACAACATGTGGTTTCAAGGCAAGTAACATGCAGATGGTAAAGCTGCCAAGGGAGATCTGATGGGATAAGTTCTCAAAAGCAACATTTCCACATAAATTTTGGGTTTGATTCCTGCCTGGGGCAGGTTTCCTTTGAGCTCTGATAGATTTCCTACTGTTCTGCTGGACTCTGAGCAAGTTTAGGAAACCTCAAGAACAGTTTTAAGACTGAATTTGTTGGGTCGGTGTTTCTGCTCAAAACACAGAATAGAGGCACCCCTTCTCCAAAATGCAAAAAAACCCAAACAAAACAAACAAAAACCCCAAACCACCCCAAACTTGACATGTGATGAACATAAATGGAAAAAGACAAGCTAAGGGGAGAGGGCAGAGAGCAGGTATTTTCTAGCCAGGCCACTCAGAGCGTTGATTTCCCATAGAGCCATGGAGTTGTATGAGGAAAAGAGATTTTCTCAGGTCTTTCCATTGCTTTTAGGTTTCTGAAGTCAGTAGGAACTTCTCAGAATCACCTTTCCTAACCCTGAATTGTCTTTCCTTGTGGAATTGTAAATAGTGCTCTTTCCTTTCCTTATTAGGAGTGCTGCAATGAAAGCCTGAATTCATTCATGTTTGTGGAAGTGCACAAATTGTACAGAGATGAGTGTTCTCCAGGAATGTTTATAAAATGGAGAAAGGCTTGAAAAGTGAGGGAGCAAATGAATGTGTGTCCTTATGAGGGCAGAAGTGATGTGTGGTGGAAAAAGTTAGAACCAGGAGCTGAGACTTCCTCACAAGCTTTCATTGATAAGCTACAGAGCACTGCTTAACCTGCTGCATTTTATTTTTAAGCTAAGGAGGAGCACTCAACTGTTCCTCTTGGTGTATCAGCCATAAACAAAACTCTTCATCATTGATCATGACCGGTAGTTAATGCCCTGCTTGTTGTCAGTCATATATCCTGAAATGAAGCCAAGGCCAATTTAACTTCCTAACAAAACAGCTATTCACTGGGTGATTTATTGGAGCCATAAACTAAAACTAACAGTTTATTATCCTAACAGGTCTTAAAAGGACAGATTTTTTTTCAGCACAGCTGAACAACTGCAACAGTGTTTTGTGCCTTTCCAGAGCAGGGTAATTATTAAATACTGGCACTGAAGCCAGTTCTTTTGTGAAAAGTTTGCAAACCAGAACTTTTCAAAGATACTCATGAGTATTGCTGGGCTTGCTGGATCATACTGAGGTGTGTGATGAAGTAAAATCAGTCAGATTGGGTTAGTGCTGTCTGTGCACCATGCAGAATGCAGCAGTCCCAGCGCACAGATAATCATTACCCAGGATCCAGTATCAGAGGAATGGCAAGGATGTTTCTGCTTTATTATAAAAAGTCATTGAGGCACGATGTTTTATGCCTCTTTTTAAAAATGTTTTTATGCCTATTTTTATTAAGTCTTTGAGGCATAATGTTTAGTTCACTGAATTTGCACAATGAGTTGTTGGCCTCGAGGTTTTCATACAATCCAGCAATGCTAATGGTCATGAAATATGAATATTCAGTAATATTAAGAATAAAGCACTTACAGAAATCTGGAAGTACTTTTCTGGCATTTTAGGTTCAATACTAAATTATTTGATTTGGGAGGAGTTCAAGAGCTCTCTAGCTAGAATGAGGAGATAATCACTGGCTAATTGCACTGTTCTGATGAGCAGAGAGCACTGGACAGGCTGAGTGTCCTTACACCAAAATGTGAAATCCATCCCAGCTCCCAGCAGAGCTCACTAGCACTGAAGGCTGTAAATGGCTTAGCTGCCCCACCTAATTAGTGGCTTGTCTTCCTTTTCTTCTGTCTTCACTCAGAGTCAGGATTAAAAACATGGAGGAGACAAATTTTCTTGTGTTTGAATTTGGTTGTTTATTAAATCTTATCTAAAGTGCCGAGAGTTCTGCAACACTTCTAAATACCAGCTAAAAGTGAGCAAAATGGAGGTGAATCTAGCTAGTTACAAGGTCTCTTAAAGCTAAACAGTCCAATAGAGAATTGACACCTATATTATTTATACTTTTGATGCAATGACCAAACCTCTGTGACCTGCAGTGCAGCACATTCTATCCTAACCAAAAACAACAACCTGAAATCATGAAGAAGAAGGAAGAAGGCAGAAAGAGACAATGCCCAAAAACCTCCATTCTAAAACCCCAAATTCCAAACCCTTCACCATGTGAAATTACACACTTCCATTCTAACTACACACCCGTGATTTTAATTCCATCACTCAAATTTGGGAGCCTTCTCCAAAGCCTCAAGTCAAAAGCAGTGTTCTCCTGGGGGTCAGTGTCAGAAAGCACAGAAAGTTCCAAACTCCCAGGGCTCCAACAGAAGGCTATCAGTGCCTGCTTTACAGGGCACATTGGAGGTGTCAAGCTCTAGCTGTTGCCAGCATTAATTTCTGGAGCCCTGGTTCATTTCTGGTTCCAGCTCCCAGTACAGGAGAGCAGTTTTCTGTGCTGCAGGCTCACTAACACACCTTCATCTATAACATGTGCTCTTCCTCTCCTAGATCAGTGCTCCCCTGGTGAATATTCCCCTGATGGCTTCAAGCCCTGTGTGCCCTGTCCCCCTGGCACATACCAGCCTGAGGCTGGGAGGGTGTCCTGCTTTCCCTGTGGAGGAGCCCTGACAACGAGGCACAGTGGGGCATCCTTGTTCCAGGACTGTGAGACCAAAGGTGAGCCAGGATTGAGCTGGTGAGCTGCACCCATCCCAGGCAAGAGGAAATGCTCAAGGGGGACATTCAGAGAAGGTTTTTTCTCTTTCTAAGGGTCAATCCTTCTGAATCTCATATGGGTTGGGCTGGCCTGGCTTGAGGAAATTCAGTAAAACCTCAACTCTTTCTAAGACTGATTACCAAAAGCATGGGTAAAAGAAAATTACTTATATAAATCACTCGAGGATAAAATCTTTAACAGAAAATCTACTGCTGCAGAGCAGAAATAAGGCAGAGAAATAAGGTCCTGATGCAAACATTTGGTAATGGTTTGGAATAAGAGATCTCTCTTGTTTCAGTTATGTTGATTAAAAATTACAACATACTTTAAGAATTTAGCAATATCATTGAAGAATTAATATTACTGGTAGTAGTGTGATATATCTCATGGTTTCCTTCAGTGTAGAATCACTGAACTCACAAATACTGTTTATTCATACTTAATTTAGTGAAATTGAAGTACTAAAAAACTATGTTAAAACTCTGGATCAAGATAAGAGGAGCTGATTTCAGTTTTATTTAACATAAACAAAAACAAGTCTATAAATGAGGTTCAGTTTTCAAATTGGAGTGGAGATTAAAGGAATTCTTTCTATTAACTGGAATGAAAGCTCAGGAATTTGCATGTGGAAGAGGCCACATGAGACGTGGAATCACAGATGCAAGAATTATTTGGAGCTTATCTGAAGCATTTGGATTGGGGCAGCATTCAGGGAAGGACTGCTGGCTGAGCCAGCTTCCAAAACTCAGCAAGAATTATTTGGGAGTAAGCAGAGCTTAAAAGGAATAGAAAAAAGGGACTGTGCAGCATAGAAAACTACATTTGATAATAGATCTTTTCAACTTGCACAAAATAACCTGATAAACTGAAATAGTTTTGTTACCCTCATAGTTTACTGATATGGTTTTATTCTGCTTTCACACAGAACCACTCTGTAGTGTTGCATTTGGGAATTTTGAACTTGCACACAATGACCTGATGAACTAAAATTTGCTTTATCGCTTCTTTTTTTGTTATCCCCAGAGATTACTAATCTGGCATTTCAGTTTCTGAAATTACACTAGGTCTTACACAAATGCATGAAAGCATATTCCAGTGTGCTACTGGCACTTTTTAACCCAAGATTCTTTAATTCCTGTCCAGTTCAGTGTTCTCCTGGCCATTTTTACAACACCACAACTCACCGATGCATTCGCTGTGCAATTGGGACATACCAGCCTGAGTTTGGGCAAAACTACTGCATTGCTTGCCCTGGAAACACCACTACTGATTTTGATGGGTCAACAAACATCACACAGTGCAAAAGTAAGTACAGCAAGGTGCCTTTGATGCTCTCTTATAAATAAAAAGACTGGGACATTAATGTTCAGAGTGGCCCTAAGGGCAAAACTTAGCTTTGCTCCAGGGAGCTGGAGAGAAGGCAGAGCTTGCTCCTCTTTTTCTGCCTGCATCTCAGCCCATGTGGCTCAGTGAGAGACCATTTCTGCAGGCTGGTTCTATCCAGGTAAGTGATGACTCTGTTTTGCCAGCTGGTGCTGGGTTGCTCAGGGTCTTGCTATTAAATCTTTTCTGTCTTGATATAGCACTCTGATTTGTTCCCTGCAGTTAAGAGGAATGGAAGCTGGCTCACAAAGCTTAATAGCTCTAGTTATTCCTGATAACAACCTTTGGAGGAGTCTGTTACAAAGGGAGCCACTATTCTGGATTCATGGTAGCTGGGGGTGAATTAAAGAGGGAGAATGCAGGGCAGAGAGGTGACTGCTCAGAACCACCTCTGGAGTGCCTGTATTCACACAGCTGTGTGCAAACACACCCACACAGAGATGTGAGAGGCTGGCAGAGAGAGCTGCACCTGCAGCAGCTGCAGGAAGGAGAATGTGTGTCTGTCACCCGTGCAGCTGGGGCTGACCTCTGTGCCCTGCCCTGCATGCTGTGCTTCCTGCAGACAGGCAGTGTGGAGGGGAGCTGGGAGACTACACTGGATATATTGAGTCACCCAACTATCCTGGGGACTACCCTGCCAACAGCGAGTGCACCTGGAGCATCAACCCCCCGCCCAAGCGCCGCATCCTGATCGTGGTTCCAGAGATATTCCTGCCCATAGAGGACGAGTGTGGAGACTACCTGGTGATGAGGAAAAGCTGTGAGTGAAACACCGACGGAGGCATAGCTCAGTGGGAAACACAGGGCTCTCACAGGCACTGCTGTGTGCAGAAACTGGGTGTAGCCTCTGCTTAAGAGCAGGAATTTCTTTAAATGGGAAGGGGAGAATATTCAGCAATGCTGCCCCATGGTTCTCAGGGAAACAAGGGAGCAAGGGTATGATGTGCCAGTGAGCTGAGAGAAATATTGTTAAGAAGGAGTTGGTGGTTCAAGCTAACCAGTCATGCATTATGCTAAGCAGTTCTAGCCTGGGTTAGGAAAGAGGAAATGCTTGCTAATCCTTACAGGTGCCTGATGTGTGGATAAACAACCTCAGTTTCTAGTATAGGCACGTCCTTCAAGCAGTAGACTGTTTTCTTAGGAAAAGGGAAAATATTCCCTCGCCAAGAAGCCCCTCATTGATGGCCTGCCATCCACTGATGGCCTGCCACATTTTGAGGAGCTTTCTTAGCACCAGCAAGCATTTTTCTCGTGGCAGTTCAGCCTGTGTTGTGGCAGCCCTTTGGTTGAAGCACTGTCACCCAGTGCCTGTTGTGTGCTTGCTTTGAAGCTTCTTCCAACTCGGTGACCACGTACGAGACCTGCCAGACCTACGAGCGCCCCATCGCCTTCACCTCCAGGTCCAAGAAACTGTGGATCCAGTTCAAGTCCAACGAAGGGAACAGTGCCAAGGGCTTCCAAGTTCCTTATGTGACCTATGATGGTGAGTGGGTGTGAGCAGCTGGGCTGCTGTGCAGCTGCAGAGTGCAGAGCTGCCCTCCCCAGGCAGCCCAGCAGCGTCGCCAGGAGCTGCTTCCAGCAGCTGCTTTGTGTAAGACCTGGCTTAAGGAATTCTGCAGTCTTTTGAGTGCCACCATGCCTTCCAAACAAAAAGCTGGGCTCTGGCCTGCAAATTACAAAGCTCAGAGATAGAATCTAAATTTTGTGCACTTCTGTGCCTTTCCATTTGCTTTGGGTGGCCCCAGGTAGGAGTTAGGTAGAGCCCAAGTAGCTGGGTTTTATCATGTTCCTGCTGCCATTTGTGACCTAGAATCAGACAGCAGAATGTCTGTACTGAAAAGAAGCTTGAGGGGAAAGATTTTCACCTCACCCTTGTCAGAATCAAGAGGTGTGAAACTGGAGCTGAGGATTTGCACCTCAGCATAAGTGAAGTGATATTTTATGTTCTGTTCACACTGGATTAATTGTGAGGGAGTCATCCCTGCTGTGGTCTGCAGAGTTTCACTAGTGGTGGGTAAGTAATTTTTCAGGGGAGACCTCTCCTTTTGAAGAATTTCAGGTTATGATTGACCAGGGGGGTTACTTTTAAGAAAGCATCCTCTTACATAAATTTTTTATTCCTTCTTCCTGTAGACAGAAGCCAGTAAGAGGTTGTGGGTGTGTACAGCTGGGTTCCTGCAGCTCAGCTGGTGTGAAGCAGGTTCCTTGGTTACTGTGTGCACTCCAACCTTGGATGCTTTATGATTTCCTCTGCTTTTGACAGATTGATGCTGAGCAGCTCAGCAGAGCACACTGTTCTCATCATAAAAAGTGTTTGGAATATTTTCTGACTGCTAATATGAGGGCCAAGTACTACTGGCTCTTCTGAGGGCAGGGCTTCCTTGTGTAACCACAGGATGTAAATTAAGTGAACCTGCAAATTCCTCTCTTGTGCATTCCCCACAGAGGATTACCAAGAGCTAATAGAAGACATTGTTCGGGATGGCAGACTCTATGCATCTGAAAATCATCAGGAAATACTTAAGGTACATTCCTTCCACTAGACATGTTGGTTTTTGATTGGAGATTATATTATTTGGTGTGAGTGAGTTTGTGTCCTGCTCTGCATCAGGTCTGTTCCTTGGTGCACCAGGCATGTGCTGCTTCAGGGGAATGGGGAAAATCAGCAAATCCTGATTGTGCAGAGCAGTGGATAGGGCACCCTTTGCTCAGGGGGACTGAAGGTGGATCAAGGAAATTAATTTTTTGGGAAAGCACTTGGTGCTGCTCCTTGTAGCCTGTAGATTAGCAAGGGCTTTTCCTCCCTGGGTGAAGGAAATCTCCTTGTGGGTTTCTCTGACCTTGTTTAGGGGACTTCCACAGGCAAGTTGAGTGCTTGCCTTTGTTTTGCTGGGTATCAGCTCAAGTGTGTGTTTGTTTGTGGTTGGTTTGCTGGTTTGCTACTCTTGGGTGTGTGAGGAGAGAAGAAATTCTGGAGTGCTAATGTGGAACACCAGTGACTTCCAGAAGCCTGAAAGTCAGCCTTGCTCTGCTACATTTCCAAGCCCCTGAAACACTTGAAAAGCAAAATGCCCATCATCTTTTTTTTGAGTTAGACAGGCATTAAACCTTGGTAACACTGACCATAACTCCTCTGTGGAACTACTAGCAAACCTCCTTCCCTTTTCCCAGGACAAGAAGCTGATAAAAGCATTGTTTGACGTGTTGGCACACCCACAGAACTACTTCAAGTACACAGCCCAGGAGTCGAGAGAGATGTTCCCGAGATCCTTCATCCGGCTGCTGCGCTCCAAAGTCTCCAGATTTCTGAGGCCTTACAAATAATTGGCACTGTAATTCCAAGCTGAAGCAGCCCTGGCCATGCACAGGGGGCTGTGGGAGGTGGGGCTGCTTTCTGTGTTTTACACACTGGCAGAGACACTCCAGGGAAGCTCGCCAGCTCCGTTCTTGGCAGAGTTTGGCTTTCTCAGCTCATATAAATATTTTGGTGAACAGAATTTTGATTCCTCTCCAGGTGATACCTTTTGGGTACCAAAGGATACTTCACAGTGCCAGAATTGGAGACTGCCCATGATTTCTGTAACTGAATGGTGCCAAGCAGAAGTTTGTAGAGCTCTGCCCCATTGCTTCATCAGCACCTCTAAAAGCTAATGAGGACAGACAGGCTAAGTAGTGTGGTTTGGGATGAGCCCTGGGCTGCCATTAATGCATGTTACCTCCACAAAGCTGGGGTCATGTTTGGTCTCGCTGAAAGTGAGAACAGGATTGATGTCTCTCTTAACATTTGCTGTGCAGGAAATTCAGAGCTAAGGTTGACATAGTTTTAATTCAAACCAGTGAGGCCAAGAACTGCACAAGGTGCAGTTTTTGCCCTAAACTACATGTGGCATGGAGCAGAGGGTTGAAAATCAGCTTGACTGTTCAGGTGTCCATGCTGGTGACCTATTGGCTTACATGGTGTGATACCTGACTAGACTGTGGGCACCACAGCAGTGGAAAACAGGCCCTGACACACTGGACATTTCCATTTTGGCTGTCTGCCTGTTGGAACAGATCAGATTCCTTCCTAAATCCCAGTGTTTTCCCTGTGCATAGACCTGGGACAGCCAAAGGCATCTTCCAAGCTGTGTAACATTCTGTCCTCTGAGCACCTGCAGGTGAACACAGAAGCCCCATTTTACATGCAGCCTTTGCATAGATGATGCTCTTGGTACAACACTGTTTAAAGCTGAATAAGGTTCTTGTATGAGCCTCAGCTGTTCCATTCTCTGCCCTTGCTGAGTACCTTGCAATGGTTGGGCAGAGAAGAGCTGCTTTCCCTGTCTGGCTGGAGACAAGGAGGGGTACAACGATTCAGCCAGACCGTGGCCACAAAAGTTGTCTATGGCAAATTGTTCCTCAGGATTCCCAGGCTCTGTGTCCTCCTCCTCAGGCTGTTTCCTGTTTGAGACAAGGCTGTTCTGAGAGGGCCTGTAAGGAAATCTGAGCTGATCAAAATGTTGCCTCAGTGCTATTCTCAGTCCACACCTACATCTCCTCTGGCCACACAATCCATTCTCTCAGAGTAATGTACTTTGGGGACCTTCTGCTTGGAAGGGAGATAGCCACAGTCCCATCCATTTAGGAATGGACTTCAGACTTCTGTCTTTTGGTCACTGGCCATGCCAAGGGGTGCAGTGGGCACCAAGCTCCCTCTCTGTGCCATCTTTGGAATGGTACTTACATTTCACAGGGTAGCCAGGAGGAATTCTCCCTTTCCCAGGGTGTGGAGCCAGACCTGCTTGTTTCATTGCATTGGCATGTGGTATTTAACTGCTGTATGTGAAACCCTCCCCTAGAGCTGGGCTCTGAAGCTCCTCCCTGCACTGTTGGGAGCAGATGTGTGCTCCTGCCTCAGCCTTGCTGAGCTGCTGTGCCACCGTGTGTGTGGGGCAAGGACACATCTGGCCATGGTGTGATGGGGAGGGATGGTGGCTGGGGAGCAGAGCCTCTCAGGATGGGGCTGTGTGGTGTTCCTGCTGCTGGGGAATGGTTTGTGCAGCTGCCAGGAGAGAGAGCTGTGTCTCCCAGCTGCCCTGGGCTCCAGCAGAGCTGGGGGATGGCTGTGGCAGGGCGGTGAGTGCCCACTCCAGGAGCAGCCTGCAGCAAGAGCAGGAGGCACAGGGAGCTGGCAGAGCAGAGGGGAGGGCACACAGGTCCCTGTGTGTCCCTGGCAGCTGTGCTCATCAGGAAGGGTGCTGAGAGGCTTTGCTGCATCTGGAAAGAGCCCAGGGAGGTGTTTCCAGCCCCTAGCCCCATTCCAGATGCAGTGTGCCAGTGAGCCCAGCAAGCCACCAGCCCCCTCTGTGTGCCCTGGGCACTCTGGAGCTGCTGCAGCCCTGCTCTGGTAGTGGCACAGTGGGGACAGGAGCTTTGCTGCAGGCTCAGTGCCAGGGGAGAACAGGGCAGCTGTGGCTGTGCTCCTGCCAGGGAGGCTGAGGAGTGAGCAGCTCTGCTTCGTGGTGCTCAGGGACACACCAGTGACTGGCTTCAGCCAGGGCTGGAGGAGGGCAAAGCTGTGGAACATCCAGGTGTTCCTGGTGGGTGAAACATCCAGATGTTCCTGATGGGTGAACCTGGGCTGTGAGACATCCAGATGTTCCTGATGGGTGAAACATCCAGATGTTCCTGATGGGTGAAGCTGGGCTGTGAGACATCCAGGTGTTCCTGATGGGTGAAGCTGGGCTGTGAAACACCCAGATGTTCCTGATGGGTGAAGTTGGGCTGTGAAACATCCAGATGTTCCTGATGGGTGAAACTGGGCTGTGAAACATCCAGATGTTCCTGATGGGTGAACCTGGGCTGTGAAGCATCCAGATGTTCCTGATGGGTGAAACTGGGCTGTGAAACACCCAGATGTTCCTGATGGGTGAAACATCCAGATGTTCCTGATGGGTGAAACTGGCTGTGAAACATCCAGATGTTCCTGATGGGTAAACCTGGGCTGTGTTGCTCTGTGCATGAGTTACTGGCCCGTGCTCTGGGTTTGTCACTCTGCCTCCTGTCCCAGCCCTGCTGTGCCAGCCCTGCACAGCTGTTTTTGGGAGCCACAGTGATCCCAGCTGTGCTCCTGCTGCCCCACAGTGAGCACAGGCCATTCCCATTGCTGGGAGGGCTGGGGCTGAGGAGAGAACCTGCCCCTTCTCAGAGAATTCCTCATTGTTCCACTGCCCTGCTCCTTTCCCACCCAAACAGCAAACAGCTCTGTTACCCTTGATCTGACATTATGGATCAAAATTTCCCCTCTTGCTGTAATTCCTGTGTGTACAGTAAAAAGTGAAGAGGGAATTTTTGCTACCTTGAATGCTGGGAGGATTGATAACTTACAGAAGGTTGTGAACACTTGGCATTGTGTCTTCATAGTGATGGTAGTGGCTCTGTGGAAATTTCAGTTTCTACTTTCTGTGTGGTTGTAGACTGATGATGTGTTTTGGCAACAAGTGATTCAAAAAATGTTTAACCTTATAAAACAAATTTAATTTTAGCCCTAACTGGATGACTCAATGTCACCTATGTGAGATAAGCAAAAGGAACGTTTTGATGATTGTAAATTAATGTATAATGTTTCAGACTGTTACTCTTGATAAGAGAAATAAACCAGTGAACTTTTAGCTGCATGAAGTTCTTGGGTAATATTTTTAGTTCTCTTTCTGTGCTAGATAATATTTTTGACAAATTTAATGGTTGTTTCACAAATTATTGCACATCAGATACACTTTATCCTGGGAACATCTGCTTATCACAGCATCCTGTTTCATGTAATATATTACTAGCCTGCATCTATATGCATGAAGATACAATTTTCACATATTTCTGCATGCAATTTGCACATAATTCTGGCAAGTAAAATACCAGAATTATCCTGGTATTAATTCTAAAACTTATTCTAAAAATATATCCTGTATGATGAGCTAGAGTCAATTGGTCTGTTGTACCAAGCTGCATAAAGACAGGATAAACAACTAAAAGTAACTCCAAAGTGTTTTATTACTTTGTAGATTCATCTGATTATTTTTCCTAAAAGCAAAACAAAACAAAAAAACCCACACAAACAAAAAAACCCCAAACCACACTGTTTAAAAAGAAAAATAATTTTAAAAAACCCCAAACCAAGGAAAACAAGGTGAAAGCCTGTGTTAAGACACAAGTTCCCAGAATACTTTTAAGATTATACCACAGTGTCATTAAATTCACTGGCTTAATTTCTTAGAATTAAAAAGTAGACTTAGGTCATATTGAAATTGAAAATAAGTCAGTCTATAATAATTTTTAATTTCTGGATATTTTTTTAATATTATGTGGAGATTATTAGATTTAGTCAGTCTATCCAACTTTTGTCAAAGTTATCCCAATATCTTCTCCCTAATTTATTCAATTGCCTGTTTGACCCTTGGCTTCCTTTGGTCACAGTGACAAGAACTGATTTGTATTTCAGTGGGTGTGTCCACCCAGCTCGTTTGGTGTGGTTTGGGAAGACATCTGTGTCCTTCAGCTGTTTGCTGTGGAAAGGTGACTTTGCTGGTTTATGTGGCAAAGAGTAAATGACACACAGGATGAAGAGGTCCTGGTGGCTACAGGCTGATCACAGCACTAAACTGTGCTATTCAAATCTTCTCCCTGATTCTGTGAGTGCTGCCAGTGCTGGATTGCAGTGATGGACACGAGTGCTCAGACACCCTCTGGGACTGGGAATGTCAGTGTGGACTATCCTGGAACCCCCACAGCAGGGGGAGCTGGAATTCTGACTGGCTCCTTAGGGTGTAAATCCAAGGAATCAGAGGAGGTCTGGTGTGGGTAAGCAGCAAAGAATGGCATTATGATAATCCTTTCTAACAGAATGCAAGGACAGTGCTCCACAAATATTCCTGAATTAAGCTTAAATGCAAATGCTTTTTCTCTCATATAGATGGCATCCTGTGAATGCAATAGATGTGGACAGCAAAAATGTAAACACTCTTCCACTGTTCCTTTGCATGCTGCTCCACTCACACTGTGCTTGTGCAAGCTGCTGCTGGAGGAGACAGACAAGCACTTCTTGAAGAACTTGAGCCAAACTCAGGTTTGTTTCTGGGGATCAAACCCAACCCACAACACCTCTTGCTGCTGCCCATTTAGTTTGAACAAATCTTTTGCTCAGAGGCAGATTTTCACTCTCTCTTGTGGAAGTCTGCTTTCCATAACAAATATTCTGCTGGGGATGGAGGGAACAGCCAGGAGCAGTGATGCAGAGAGAGCACCTGTGGGGAAAACAGGAGTCAGAGAACTCAGGGGACACATTCCACTCAGTAGGTAAGTTCATCTAGTTTTTCTCCAAGTCAGAGCAAATTATGTATGACATTCTCATGCTGTTCTTTAAACTACCTTATTAATTCACTTTAGATGTTAAAAAATAAAAAAAGTACCTTTCTCTGTTTAAATATGTTAGTACAGCTTTTTCTCTGATTAAACACATTTTGAAGAGTTTTTTGAATTCCATGGAGCAAAGCCTTTTTAGTACACAGTGAGAAAAAACAGGTCAGAAAAGAAGACATTGAAATCTTTTTTTTGTTATTGGAGATATCTATAAATACAAAATTCAGAAAGGAAACTCCCTCACACTATCTAGCTGATAAACTTGATCTGATGCAACCTCTTTTTTTCTTTTTTTTTTTTTCTTTTTTTTTTCCTACTGGGAAGTTTATTCAATAGGCAATGCAGACTTACAAATCATGTGCCACGAAATCTCTGTTTTGTGACAATCCCAGGGGTCAGGAAATCAAGGGATTGTAATTTTAGGGAGAGAAAAAGTTACTTCCAGAAGCTGAAATATTCTGAAGTAGTCACTTGAGATGCAATTTGTTGTTTAGTAATTTTCAGCTCAAGTGTTATGCACACTACAATAAGCCATGAAACACTTGTTCTGCCCAAGTTTTGCCTGACCAGAGGCAGCCTCACCCTCTGTGCTCCAGTCAAAAAGAAGAGTGGCAGCTGTCACCAGTGCCAGCTCCCCTGGCTCCTGGAGGGGCTGCCCAGAGTAAAAACCAGCCACAGAAACCAGCCAAGGGCAAGGGAGGGGATCATGATTTGTGTGAGCTTTAAAGTGGAAATTGAGGAAGCATTCCAGGAAAGTGGGAGTTCAGGATCTGTGTGTCCCGTGGACAAGCCTGTGTGTGACACAACACTGGATTTTGGGTGGCCCCAGCTTGCTGTTAGTGTAGTGCTGGTGTGAGGGGCTGAGTGGAAAAGCTGAGACCAGTTATTAAAAACAGGATGGCTAAAAAGTGCTCAGGGGGCCTGTCTGGCTTACATAGCACAACTCTTTTGCCCTGGCTCCCGTAGGTGCTAATTCTCTCAGCAAACTTGCAAAAATAAAACCCTGAAAAGGCTCATCCATGCTGAGAACAGCAACTTCATTCAGTGGGAGAAGGAAGCCTAGCTCTAGGAACTGAATGTTCAACACTGCAGGCATTGCTGTCTTCCCCAGGGCTGTCCAGAAAGCCCTGCAGCCAGTGCCTGTGGTGTGAGAGGGATGCAGCAGTGCTGGAATAAACACATCACAAATGCCTGTCCCAGCTCTGTGCAGGACACAAGTCCAATGGGACCATTTGCTCCTGCAGTGGATAAAAAAGGCCTGTCTGTGCCAGCAGGATATGTTTCCTCATGCAGGACTGGAGGAGTAAAATCCAATGACGAGGACAGTCTGGCTTAGGGATGCTCTGGAATAAACTTCATGTGAGATGCTAGAGTCTCATCCCTTCCTGAGACACCTCTCAAGGTCCCTCCTTGCCTGAAATATTGTGAAAGTGCTCAAATAAGGAGATTTTTGAGGGTTTGGGGAGCTGAGCTAGTGAGGCTGTGCTGGTCTGTGGGAAGCTGCTGTGCAGGGCTGTGCCCAGGCAGCAGGGCACCATCCCAAGGAGTAGGATACCATCCACATCAGGGCACCATCCTCAGGGGCAGGGAACCATCCCCAGGAACAGGGCAGCATCTCTAGGAGCAGGGCACCATCCCTAGGAGCAGGGTACATCCCTAGGAGCAGGGCTCCATCCCCAGGGGCAGGGCAGCATCTCTAGGGGCAGGGCACCATTCCCAGGAGCAGGGCAGCATCTCTAGGGGTAGGGCAGCATCCCTAGGAGCAGGGTACATCCCTAGGAGCAGGGCTCCATCCCCAGGAGCAGGGTACATCCCCAGGAGCAGGGCTCCATCCCCAGGGGCAGGGCAGCATCTCTAGGGGCAGGGCAGCATCTCTAGGGGCAGGGCACCATTCCCAGGGGCAGGGCAGCATCCCATGGGGCAGAGCACCATTCCCAGGAGCAGGGCACCATCCCTAGGGGCAGGGCACCATTCCCAGGAGCAGGGCAGCATCTCTAGGAGCAGGGCAGCATCCCCAGGGGCAGAGCTCCATCCCCAGAGGCAGGGCACCACCCACAGCAGGGCTCCATCCCATGGAGAAGGATACCATCCCTAGGAGCAGGGCACCATCCCCAGGAGCAGGTCAGCATCCCCAGGGGCAGTGCACCACCCACAGCAGGGCTCCATCCCCAGGAGCAGGGTACATCCCCAGGAGCAGGGTACATCCCCAGGAGCAGGGTACATCCCCAGGAGCAGGGTACATCCGCAGTGCTTCCCACGAGAGGGCAGCACGTGGCCCCAGCAGCCACAGATCCCTCTGAAATCCCTGCTGGCAAACAGCAGGGGGGTTTGGATCGGGCTCCTGCTTCAGGCAGGACCCCTAAACCAGACACTGGGCTGGAACTTTGGTACCTCGGCAGCTCTGGAGCCTCACCACTGCCTCTGAGCAATCGTTTTGGAGTGATCTGTAAATTATTTTGTAGTTTGAGTTTTTTATTTTGTATTTGTATTGTATTTTATCTGCTTTTATAAAAGTAAATGTGGGACCTAGAAGGGCCCTTGCTGCTGAGCCAGGGATTGCTGCCACTTCAGGTTGTAGTGGGAGGAAACCTGAGCTGAGTTCTGAGCATTGGTCAAGGCTGTTCCCCTGTTCCTTCCAAATTACTGGTGAGGAAATGTGTGGGTTCCAAGTTGTTGATTTCCAGGCAGAATAAACCTCAGAGGAAGCTGGAGGAAATGGGCCGTGAATGTGTAACTTCAGTTGCTGTTATTTACTTTGAGAACAGTGAGCAATTCTGGCACTCTGCCTGGCCCCATCACTCTGGTGACTCAGGTCTTACAGATGTCAATAATGGACTTTGAACCTTTGTCTTTGGAAATGAAATTGTGTGTGTAGCAGTCAGCTACTGATTTCCTGCATCGTTTGGTTGCTCTGCTTGATCCCAGCTTGACTCCTATCAGTGGCTGGACAGATGATCCTGCAGAAAATGACACCCAGGGCAGGGCAGAAACAGCTCAGAGTGCTGTGTGCCTCTCACTGCTGCCCACAGTGCTCTGCTCCTGCTCTCCTGGGGCAGCTGCCTTCCTTTTGGGGCACAGTGTGAGCTCCAGTGTCCTTCAGCAGCCTAGGCTCGAAGGTGGAGGCATTCAAGCAAATCACAACATGGCAAACACAACCTCTGTGTTAGGAGAGCCACATTGAAGCCCTGTTGATGATTTTGTACGTGAGCAAATATTAGCCCTGAGTATCCAGTAACATTTCTGACTAAATCTGACCCGGCAGGAGCTGCTGCAGCTCTGCATGGGCTGTGGCAGAGGCTACAAGGGGAGCTCACTTGTACTTGGGGCACCTGAGAGCCCTGGAGTCCTGACTTCAGAAAATAAACATAAGGGCTCCACAGAGGTGAGAGATCCTGTGTTTGACTAACACTGTGGTGACCCTCTCTCTAATGCTGATGTAAATTTTTTTTTTTTTTTCCTTAAATGGGTACTGTAAATGTCTTGGGTTCAGATTTGGATTTATCTCAGAATTCCAAAATAAAGATATTTTGATGCATTCGATGAACTTAGGATTTGAATGTTTTAAATTCCAAAATTTATGTATCTTTAACTTATAGCATTCAAACCCTGAGTTCATGAATATTATTCTGTTGTGAAACCAGATCAATTTCAGACTTGATATACAAAACAACCCCTTTCTCTCCTCCTCTGAAGGAAAGGTGCAAAGCTGTCCTAGATCCAAGCTCCATAAGAAGGTGGGAATATTTGTCAAATGCAATCCTTCTATGAATACTCCTTTAACTGGTAGTGGCAGAAAAAGTTCACAGTCAGTCTTTTAAAGAGCATAGTAAGAATGTTGTTCCTTGGTGAATCCCACATTGGCATGAGTTGAAATAAGCACCTGTTCCTGGGGCTTTTGCAAAAGAGCTGGGAAATTCCAGTTTTGTTCAGTTCTCTTGCTTCCTGTATCACTGGATTTTGTTATTTTTGTCACAGCCACCTGGTAAACTGGGTAAGCCACAGAGAAACCCTTCAAAAGGCAGTTCTGTTTCAGGGCTGACCTGAATTCATCCTGTTCCAGTGACTGATTTTTTTTTTTTTTTTTTTTTTTTTTTTTTGGCAAGGTTTTAAATTATGTTCTGGGATTTGTCTTCTCCAAGAGGTAAATTAGAGTTTGTTTGAGAAGTCCCCTCTCCCTCTCCCCAAGTACTGCTTTTTAGGAATCATACCACTCCAAAGCATCTGGAATGAGAAATGCCTCTGCAGCAGATTTATACTTGGCCAGAGGGCAGTTCTTTGGCTAGAAAGGCAGAAAAAGCAGGAGGTTTTTAGTGTGTAACTCCTTCCAGGACTGAGAGTTCCCCCCTGAGGCAGGGAGCTTTCAGGTACCTGTGCCAGCCCTAAGCTTGTCACCAAAGACAGGAGGTGTAGAAGACCCTTTCTGCTCACACTGCCTTGGTTTGCTCCCATTGCCAGCTCAGGTTTCAGCAGCTCCTTCAGTGCTGTCCATGTGTGGAGAGGGCAGAGCACTGAGTCTGTGGCCTCACACACTCCACAGCTTCCATCTTTTATCCTGGAGCCAGTGTGCATTTCACACTGGTGAAGTCATGGGGTTATGGAAAAGAAAACCTTGGATATAAGCACCTTGGCTACCAGGATCCCAGTGGGAAAGGATTGTGGTATGTTCTTCTCCTGGTCCATCTCAGGCATCTGCTCATGGCACCAGCTGTTTCTGAGAATAATTCATTGGTTTGAGAAGAAAGTAAAAGGGAGAAAATGACAACCAGTGTTCCATGCTTGGAACAATCAAGGGGTAATTATTCAAAATTCCGGCTGCCAAGTTAGGACTGGGTTAGGGAACTGCAGCCAGGCATGGATGTCATTGTGGGCACCATGTATCCTCACTGCATCTCCACTAATGCTCAAGGTGTTGACTCAAAGAGAGATTTGGTCTGCTGCCTTATGATTAATTAGCCACACAGATGTAAAAGCAAACACAGATGTCCCAAGTATCCAAGGGAAATGCATACCTATTGCACATGATTTTGTGTGCATACTGATATTTTCTGTACTAAGGAGTGACTTTTCACCATGCTGGGAAGAAGAAATTTTGTAATTTGTAGTCACAAAAACATTTAAACAGGTGATTAAGCGAGTTGGTGAATAGAAATGGATTATTGTATTGGAATATTTAGACCAAGACTGGAGTCCTTTGAACCCAGACATCACTGGCTGCTAGCATGGCTGGGCTTTGTCCTGAGTGCTTTGCACAGCCTTTGTCCCTTAGGCAGAAGAAAGGGCAAAATTTCTAATGGGACAAGGAAAACACGGGTGAAAACAATGGCAGGTGTCTGTTGGAGAAAGCTGGGTGCTGTTCTTGCTCCTGCAATGGCTGTTTCCCCATGTCCCTTGCTAGGTGGCATTAGTGACAGTGAAAGCATCTTGATGTGGGGAGTCCCTTTGTTAGGGACAGCTGGGAACTGTTTCAAGAGGAAAACAGGAGCAGGCTCAGCAAGATTCTGCCTGTGGGGTGGCTGCTGTTCAGATGGTTGGGTACCACCTCTGGATTTACAGCTTGCAGTCAAGCTCTGCTTTGTCCAGGTGCTCTGAGCTGGGTCTGGGGAGAGACACTGAATGCAGCAATTCCACAGCAGAGTCCTTGGCTCTAGGGTGAGCCAGGAAATCCCAGCCCATCACTTGATCCTGCCTGTGATCTTTTTCACTGCAGAACCTAGGGGTGAGCCTGTGTCTCCTGAGCCTCTCCTGCCCCTCAGAGCCAGCATCCCAGCCCACCAGCCCCTGTTTTTCCAGAGCAACAGGATCCAGGTTATTCCTTAGCAGCTCCTGCTGGAGTGACATAGGACCTGATGGGAAGAAGAGCAGCGCCCTCTTCCTCCTGCCCTTCAGAGCTCAGAAATCCCGAGCAGCAGAGGCATTCCTGCGTGTCCTGCCTTGCTCCTCCTTGGTCTCCACATGTCAGGCTGCTGGAAAGTTAGAAAGGAGTGAGAAAACCGTGTTTGTGTAGTGTGAAGTGACTCGCCCTGGTTTAGCCTTAACAAGATCCCTCCTATATATTTAATGACCTGAATGTAAAATTTATGGCTTGGAATGCCCCAGCAGCAGAGGAAGCCTTCAGCACACAGGCTGCCTTTTACAGGACAGGAGAAGTGAAATCCCCTGTGGTTTGGGAAGTCTGAGTGATGTAGTTATGGTTGGCACTTTGAATATATGTGTAGACTACTTCAAAATAAATATTTGCAGTTCAACTCTAACATACATCTGGGAGGGTGAGAACTAGCATGTATTAGTGTTTCTTCAAATCAATCATTTTGAAAATTTTACACTGAAATAATTTTGCTGTTGCACATAATAAACAGAGGTTGGTGTGGGTACATACTGGAGAGAAACATCACCTGCCCTCTGTGCACTCCATTTCCTCCTATTTTGAAGAAAATCAGCCCTTCTCATGTTTCAGCCTCTTTAGAGAAGGGAAAATAAAGGTAAGGGAGCTCTTGCAAGACTTGCCATTTTAATCTCTTGTTTTGACACGTGCAGATTTTGTGTTGCTGAAACTCTCATTCACCTGTTGCCTCTGTGTATGAAGAGAACCAGGCAGATAAATTCTGTTCAGTCTCCTGGGGGAAACTGTGCAATGTCTGATTCCTCTCCCAGTGTCATCCGTGCCTCTGCTTTGTGCTTGATGCCACCAGCTCAGGCACTGCACAGAACACACACAGGAGAAGGAGGTGGAGTTACACCCAGGATAAACACAGAGATGCCCTGGGAATAGCTGTCTCCATGAAATACCTATGATAAGGACAAAATCCCAGCCCAGGAGATCCTTTCCCTTGGTCAGCACTGCAAACACAGAAGGTGAGCGTGGACTTTGTATGTTAGAGGATTTCTCCAGCTCAATCCATAACCTTTGTATTGTCACAAATGATAATTAAGTAGCTCAGTAAGTCCTTCTGGATTTTTGTGTCCAACATTTTTAGAAAAGTCTGGTTTGTAGTCTACAAATTATTCCAGTTATTTTCTTGCTTTTGCTAGAACTGACCCTTATTAATGCACTGATGGACAGAAAACTTATTTTAATACATCAATTATTGTGATTTCATTTTCTTAAGCTCTTCATAGTCTTTTCCCTGCAAGTGGATTCTCTAAAAATTTCTCTTTGTGCTGAGTATATTATTCCTTTCGCACCTACTGCCTGCTTCTGTTCCTGCTAAATTATACCACTCTGTCCTTTCTTCAGAGTTTTCTGGGGCATCTCTGCTTTTCTTCAGGATATGCTAACCACTAACAAATCACTTCTTTTTAGGGAAAGATGAGAAATCAAAGAAAAGGAGGGGAAAAAAAAAAGGACTGACCCACTTCCTGTGTTGCCAGCTTTCCTCTTCACCAGGAGAGGAGATGAGATGGGGTGTGAACCAAATGGAGCTGCAGGCGTGGCTGGAGACTGAGCCAGCACCAGCTGGTGTAAATAGGGGTAAAACCATCATGGACTGGGTTTGAAAGGCAGGGCTGCTGTGGCACTGTGTGCCTTGCAGAGTGGCTGATAAGCTTTATCAAAATGCTCATCCTCTCCCTCCAAGGGCACTGGTGCTGCCCTATGGGGCTGCCTTATCTATCCCAGCTGTGGTGGCAAAGGGATCTTTGGAAAGGCCAGTCAAGCACTGTGTGCCTCTGCTCTTTGCAGTGGGTTTGGACATTGAGGACTTTGCTGGGCCAGCAGAAAAGCTCTGGGGAAGATGCTCCAGGCACAGGACAGAGCCATTCCAAACCTGCAGCAGCCAGAGCCAGCAGCCCCCAGTGTCCTGCAGCCTGTGATGCTGGCATGTTGGTTTCCAGGACTGTTTGGAGGACAGGCATCTGACAATAAAGGCAGGAGCTTCTCTTTGAAATGGAGAATGTAACCCCTCTCCCTCCAAATTATTATAATTTTGTAATTAAGAGGCTCTCAGGCAAAGATATGGGAATTAGGAATAACTGTTCTTTACTAGGAAAATTGAAATAGAAATGCAGTATTACAAAGAACAATCCCAACCCTGACAGAGTCAGAATACAAGCTGACACCCTGTCAGTCAGGGTGTTGGCAGCAGTCCCATTAAATGGTGGCTGCATCCTCCTGCAGTGGCAGATGTGGTTCAGCTGGAGCAGTGCTCCTGTAGAAGGTGCAGATTTCCTCTGAAGGTCCAGGGATGATGTGGAAAGGTCTGGCTTTCCTCTGGAATCCAGTGGAAAGAAGTTATCTTGTTGTCCAAAATCTCAGTTTTTATCTAGGCAGGAAAGGCTTGGCTGCTCCCCTGGCTGGAGCATCTCCCAGTGGGATGATGTAATTTTATCAGTCATGCAGTGGGACTGAATGGGCCAGCAGCAGATGATATCTTCCTGGAGGGAGGATGGGTTGTGGAAAAGATAAAGATGATTGCCTCACCTGGTTTTAAAGATGGCCCATTAGCAGATGGTATGTGCCACAGAGATAAGGAAATCACTGCCCCACCTGGCTTCAACAGATGGTGATAGAATACACATTTCTGGCCACATCCTGTATTGCAGCCCAAGACAAGGTTATATTTTTCTCTTATATTTTATTTACATATATCTATGTACACAAACAAGGGGATGGGGCTGCTGGAGGAGCTGTCTCAAAGCCTTTGTTCCATCACAATCATCAATCTCATTTTAAAGAACCAAGCACAGGAGACGGAAACAGCTTCAGCCACTAACAACAGCAAAGTTCTTTTTGTTACAAAGTCTTTTATCAACTTTCTAGCATAGAAATAGAATACATAGAAATACAATAGCATAGAAAATAACAACTTTCTAGCCAAAGCATAATATTAAAAGCTGACATGTGTTTGCTTAGGCCAATTAATAAAGCTGCACGTACATCTTGCTTTAAACAAGGCTTGCTTGTAATAGCTTAAAACAATGGATAAAGCTTCATTATTAAGCTTTCTACTATCTTGTTTAAAATCATATTTCTACTATCTTGCTTTACATCTTTTCCTGAGGCCTACCTCCACAGCTCATAGAGTTATTGTTTCTTGTCCTTGCATCTTCAGTGTTCGTGCATTTCTCCATCCTGAGATTTGCTTTCACACAGCTTTCTGAGAGTTTTATACCTTTTCTGTTTCCCACATGGCACCTTGGCTTTCTGGCACAGCCAGGCTGTCCTGGAGGGCAGGGCCAGACCCAGCTGGAGGGGTTTTCTCCATCACAGCCCTGTGAAGCCTCCTTTTGACACTGGAATTGATTTTATGCAGAGATAAGGAGGAACATTCCCTGCTCTGGAGGCAGGAAAGAGAAGAAAAGTGGTTTTGTCCCTCGGAGCTTTTCTTGAGTAAGGGGCAGTGATCATGCTCAGGCTTGTCAGGCTTGGATGGGAATTTTTCTGAAATCTGCCCCTATTTAGATATATGGGATGGGAAGGGGGAGAAATACCACCAGCTAATCTGTTGCAAATAAATTATTTAACCACTTAACCAGCTTAACCCCTGGGTTTGAGCTGCCCAAACTGAGCCCCTCCTTCATTGTGGATCCTGCATAATTTAAGCAGATGTCTTACTGCTTCTTCCCCTTTCCTCTTTCTCAGGATTAAAAATCAAGAGAGGAATTAGGCTTTTATCTCATTTGTTACTCTTGAGCATTGAGCAGATTTTCCTCAGAGCTGTTGGCACAGAGTGCATTTATAACACACAGCAGAAGTGAAATTGCAGGGCTCAGACAAAATGCTTGTGTGCTGAATGGAAACAAGGGCTGCAGCCTCAGAGCTGCTTTCTGAGGGGGCTTTTCCTGCTCCACCTGTGCTTGCAGCTTTACCCTTCTTGAAATAAGCCAGATCGACTGGGCATTTATTAATACATTGGGCAGAGTGCTGCTCCTTTATGAAGCTTTATACTAAAAATTGCCTCCTGGTTCCAGTGGCAGCCCTTTTGCTTTCTCCTTGCCTTCAGGAGAGCATGGATGCTGTCGTATATCTTTATTTAATCAGCTGGAAAAGTGCCAAATAGCTCCCAAGGTGAAAAATAAGGTGCTTTTATCCTCCTGGCTGTGTGTGCCAGAGTGGAACAATGGTCCTGTCTTGTAATGAGCTGAGTCAGCATAGGGGAATAAAAATTATATCTCCCTTCAGACTGTCAGCACTGTTTTCCTTCTGCAGGCTGACACATTCACTGAGCTGAGCTGGCTCATGTGTCGTGGCCTTTATGTGAGGCTCTGAAATAATGTGCTTGGGTTTTATGGATTCTGACTCATCATCTGATTTTTTTCCCTCTCTCTCCCAGGTCACATGAGAAGGGGCTGAACACACAGAGAGCAGAGCTCAGATGTGTAAGTTTACCCACAGAGTGCTGCTGTTCTGGCATCAGCCCTGCTCTGTGCCAGCCCCACTGCCCAGCCAGGAGCAGGAGCTGCAGGGTGCCCGTGGTGTCTTGGTGAGCAGAAAGTGGGAGCCCAGGCTCTGTTGGTGGGGGAGAGGAAAGGAGAATCAGTGTCCCAGCTCTGGAAGGCAGGAAGTGTCCTGGAGGTCTGGCGTGGCATAAATCCTGGGCTAAGCTCTGCTCTTCTTGGGCTTTGCCTAGCACATCAAAGGTCTCCCTCAATTTAACAAGAACAAACCCATTTTGAGTGTTTCTAGATCTGTACTGTCTCTCTGAGCCAGAGCTGCATTTTTTCTGCATCTAGTCCATGCAACAAATTACTTGGAAAGCAGAAAGTTCAGGGAAGCACTTGCTGCCCTAGCTTGCTGTTAGTGAAAGAAACACAAGTGTGCCATGAGTCCTGCTAAGAAAATGACCTTCTGTAACTATTACATTCATCAGTCTTTGTAGTATGAAACTCTACTGAGCTTGTTAATGTGTATTGGTTGATGTTGTACACTGTAATGGAAAGAGGTACAGGAATTTTACTGGAGGCTTTGTTCATGCTTAAATAAAACAAGATAAAGGACAGCCCAGACCCAGAAAAAAGGACTTTGCTTCTTGGAAGCCTAGAGCTGCCCACGAAGAATAAAGGATACCTCTAATGCCAGCATCCTCTAACAAATCTCCCAGCTTTGTCTGGGATCAGAGGTAAGTGACTGCAGCCAGAATGAGTCCAGCAACATCTGGGCCACCAGGCAAGCAGCACAAAAGCTGCAAAACCACAGCTGCTTTGCCAAATTTTGCTCTGATTAACAATTACTTGCGTGGGTATTGGTGATTAGTCAAATTATGCTGCACTTGCACATTCGATGGGTATAGAAACCCTGTGTAAAACCACATTTAAGGTGCCCCAGTTTGGTTGGGACGACTTTTGTGTTGTTTTTTGTGGACTTTTGTGGTCCAGGTTGGAGATCAGAGGCAACACGACCCTGCCCGGGGGTATGAGGTACCGAGCCAGCCCGGGTATGAGGTACCGAGCCTGCCCGGGTGTGATGCACCGAGCCAGCCCGGGTATGAGGTACCGAGCCTGCCCGGGTGTGATGTACCGAGCCTGCCCGGGTATGAGGTACCGAGCCCGCCCGGGTGTGATGTACCGAGCCCCCCGGGTATAAGTGCCGATCTCCCCCGGCCAGTGGCACAGCCCGGGTCCGGGGCAGTGTCGCCTGTCGCGACACTGCAGTTCCCCGCCCCGGGCAGCCCCGCTGTGCCTGCGGGCAGCTCTCCGAGCGCCGAGCGGTGCTTTCCTCGCAGGGCTCTGGGAGAACGCCGTGCTGCAGGAGGGGCAGGGGTGCCATCCCCTGGGAGCTGCCCCAGTGTCGCGATGTGCCCAGCCCCTCCGGCCGGGCTGCCTGCACGTCACCGGGCTCCGGCTATAAAGCGCAGGCGGCCGAGCATCCCTCCCTCCCGCAGCTCCCCGAGACGCGCATCTCCCAGCACAGAGCCGGGCGGGCGCAGGGATGTTCTATTCGGGGATCCTGACGGAGCCGAGCCGCAAGGAAGTGGAGATCAGGGAAGCGGCGTCTCTGCGCCAGCAGAGGAGGATGAAGCAGGCGGTGCAGTTCATCCACAAGGATTCTGCGGATCTCCTCCCTCTGGACGGGCTGAAGAAGCTGGGCACTTCCAAAGATACTGTAAGGCTCTGTTGTGTCTATTGCAAGGAGGTTGAAGAAGCTGGTAGGGCAGTGCCTATTCTTCCTTCTCTCTATTTCTATTCCTTTTCTGTTAGAAGTTTGTTGTGTATGGAAACTAAAAAAATGGGACTTTTGCATGTAAAAGGAAGGGAGTAGAAACACGATGCTAGTTATAACCACAGTTGTTTTCTTCTAGGAAGTACTTTTAGATTCCTAGCACTCAGAATTAATAGCATTTAATTTTTAAATTTTTTTTTTTTTTTTCTTTTGCATGAAAATGGCAATCTGTTTGCGGTATAGAATTCCTCTCTGGGTCAGAGTAAGTCAAAATGGCTTCATACAATTCATACATACACACACATGTTGGCCTGTGATCTGTTTATACACACAACATGTATTTATAAAGATTCAGTAGAGTATAATCACTAGTATTTCAAAATATGAAACTGTCAAGATCACACTTGAATAAAGGCTAATGCATATATGGGTTTTTTTTTAAACTGAAGAGACATAATTTTAGGTTTAAAGTATTTACTTATACAGTGATCTATGTGATCCTGAACTTGGTGTTATTCACCATGTCTGGGGGCTGGAGAGCATTTCTAAATACTGTACAAATGTTTCAGATTTCTCTACTGGGAAGGGATTCCTCACTGTAACTCAGAAGTTCTGACATGAGGAGGAAAATTTTGAAAACATATATACCAGTGAAAGCTCCTTTAGTTTTTTTTTGCCCAAGTGTTGAAAATCTTGCACCTTGTAAAACAATATTTGCTTTTTTTCCAGCGCTGGATATGGGTTTTATTGAAATCCAAAAATCAGTGTTTTCATTTTTAGTGTTTTATTCTGTCAGAGCCTTCCTGCTCAGCCGGGTCAGGCTTGGCTCTGCCTGCCTGAGACAAGTGGAGTGAGTTGGCTGCTCTCTGCAGAGCACATAGACGTGATTTTCTTTGATATCCCAAGTGTTTTGCCATTGTAGAAAGTGAAGCTCCTGCCCAAGGAAAGGCTCAGAAGGAGCTTTCCTGGTCACCACTGAATTGCAGCTCTCCAGCAGAGAGTTGAAGTGCTTTTCAGGGAGGAAAATTAAAAATTTTCAAATGGCATTATTACTATTATAAGCAGAGTTTAAATGACATTTTGTGGCTCTGAGACCCCCAGTGAGCAGATCTGAGTCCCTGAAGCGGGTTCTGCTCTGCCCAGATAAGAATCAACAGGTAGCAGGAGCCAGGGGCACTGAGCACTGCAGTCCTTTGCCCTGCAGAGTGAGGATTAGGTTTGGTACCAGCACCAGGGGCAGAGCATGGACTACCCTGGACACAGAAATGTCCCTTGAGGTGTCCCCTGCTCCTGTGTCACAGCTGCAGCATCACCCCTGCTGCAGCCACAGCCCCTGCAAGGAGGATCTGCAGGGGGCTCTCTCCAGGGATGTGCCAAAGCCACAGCTCCCACCCCCTCCAAGAACAAAAGGAAGGTGCAATGGGGCAGAGGTGAGATGCCCATCTGGCTACTGTGGGTCTCTGGCTGGGGCTGGGGTGAGAACCCAGCTGGTGTGGGGCAATCCCTCATCCCCATGCCACAGTGGGGGCTGATGGCACAGTGGGCACATATGGCCAGGGCTGCTTGGCACAGCCTCCTGCCCCATGGGGTGTGCAGGGAGTCCCAAAGGGAGAGCACTGGGACGTGCTCAGGCCATTCCCACAGCCCTGGAGAAGATTCTGTGAGTTTCAGGGATGTGTCCGTGGGTTGTGTTGCAGTGAAGGGATGCTGCCACACTCACCCCTCACACAGGACACACTGTGTGTCCCCACTGCTGTGGCTGCCTGGGTGTCACAAGGGCTGTCCCCAGGAGGAGCAGGAGATTGTGCATCTCTGAGACTGAACACCCTCTAAAATACAGGACTTCACTTTGGTGTGGCCCCAAATTGAGACCCCATGCCCAGAAGGACTGATGATCAGGAGGCTCAGGGCATCAGAGGTCTTGGCCCAAGGCATTTGCATGTCTCCCTTGATGATAATTGTGCATGTCCTCTCCAAGCAGCACGTTTTTGTGCCTAGAGCTGTGTGGCAGCTGTGGTGACGTGTGTGGAGGGGTTTCTGACGTGCCCAGCCTTATTAATGCAGGGTTTCCTGCGGGGGTTTTCCAACAGCCTTGGCAGGAGCAGGGAGGAGGGAGCAGCTCCTCAGAGATGGTGACAGGTGCTGAGAACAGATCCTGTCTGTCACCCTGGCAGTGGCAGCAAGCAGCCCAGTTTTGGGGAGAAATCCTCTCCCTTTTGGCCGGGGTTCTGTGCCCAGAGAAGCAGCAGCAGGTCACCAGGGTGGGTGTGCTGGCACCCCTCTGTCCATGTGCCATTACTCAGCTCCTGGGCAGGTTTGATAAATCCTTGTAGTAATCATCCATTGCTCTCATCATTTCCAGTGAATTACTCTGGCTCAGACTGAACTCCAGCTCCTCGCTCCCTTTATGTACTCCACTCTGTCCAGTAGGACACCAGGCTGTAGCAAAGCATGCACTGGATTTGGCAGGCTGATGTAGAGGAGAGAAATGGCTTTGTTTTGATGCCTCTTCCCTCTATCAGCCTCTTTCCTGAAGCCTCCCCAAAAGAAAAATAAGAAAAAAAAAGAAAAAAAAATATTGCAGCTCCTCCTGGTGCTCTGACACTTGTCCCTGGCCCCCAGAGCCGCCAGACCAGTTTGGAGCAGCTTTGTCTGGAACAGTCCCACATCATTTGACAACCCGGGAAACAGAGATATAAATAGTAACAAAAGCAGCAACAAAAGCATTTCCCATTTCCGTCATGCCCTCAGACCTGCCCTGTGGTCCCTGTCCCAGCCCCCCGTGGCTGCTGCAGCACTGGATGAATTGCAGGGTGCTCAGGTGTCCCCATTTCCCACTGTGCACACCCCAGGGTTTGGTGTGTCCTGCCTGAAATGCAGAAAGCTCTGATGCTGTGTGCACTGCCTTGCCCAGAGAGCTGGCTGCTGCCTGGGCACACAGCTCTGTCCCCTGTCACCCTAAGAGAGGGCTGACAGCACAGGATGCTGGCAGGACTTGTGAATTTGGATGAAGGATGGGAAGAAGAGAGAGAAATTGATTATCTCTTGGGATTAGCTCTGTCAATGCACTAAAACTCCTTTTTTCCCCCCCTACAGTCTAGGTACAGAAGAGAGGGCAAACCTCCTGAGATGGGTTTGAGGAGGGGAGCTGGTGTCTTCCCTGAGTCTCATGTCTACCTGAGTGAAATTGTTGATGGGTCCTGCTATCTCCACATCTAGAAGCCAAATAGAGGGAAACCTGCCAGAGAAATGAATACTGCAAGCTGCAGCAATGCACTTGCTTATAAATCAGAGAGGAACACAGCTGGGCAGAATTATTTGTGCTTTTGACAGGCAGTGGTAAATAAGGTCAGCAATAGATGGTGTCTTTGCTCTCTTCTTTAAGTTTTCACTGACATTTTTAGGGGCTCATAGGTTTCTGCAAATCACAGGGTTGGACACATGAAAAAAATCCTGATTTCTATTTATATAGTGATGAATGATACTAGAAAAACTTATTTTTTCACATTTTTTCAGAATGAAATGTAACATTCTATATTTTTATAAAACTTTCAACAGTTTTTTTGCAATGTGAAGGAATATTGTGCCAGGTAATCTGGGGCTCCTTCAAACACTGCCAGGCCCACACTGGGGGGAGAACACAGCTGCCTTCCCCACTGCTGTCAGGAGGATGTTTTTCTCCTCTCCCTCCTCCCAGACATGGTCTGCTTGCAGTTTGCCATCAAAATGTGCATTTGCAAATGTCCCCTGGCACATTATCGTTTACCAAGTATGTATCCATCACTTGAGTCATCTCTGTGACTAACATCCCTCACTCTGTGGCACACAAGAGTCAAGGGAAATCCAGGTTAAAGCAAACTAATTAATAGCCTGAGACAGGATGGTGCTGCAGGGAACCTTTTCAGCCCCCTCTTGCCAGATTATTTCTGCATTGGAGCACAGCATAAGGAATATTTGTCCCCCCAGAGGCAAGATTTGCTGTGGTTTTCAGAAGGGCAAATGTCAGCAAAAGACAATCCCATTTGTGCTGGTAACTTGTGTCTGCTGAATGATGGATTTTTTCCTTTTGGTGATGGATCCCATATAAGATTAATAAAAACCAGGGCTTGAAAAAACCCATGTATGCTACTGATTAACAGTCCACAGGAGAACTTGTAGTTAGAGAAAATTAGGTTGAATTCAATGGTAGATGACAGTTAAAATATCAATGAGGAGTGTGTTGGAGATTGAGGCCAGGCAGAGCAGAAGAGCACCCAGACTGTCCTGGCTGATGCCATTCAGAAATTTCTTTTGGTCCTGCCTCACTGGGGCTGGGCACAAGGAGGTGACACTGTGTGACAGGCTGTCCTCTGGCCAGCTGGGTGAACTTCATCCATTTACTTCTACACCCCCTTTCCTTTCTTTTGTGGTTTCTAAATGATGTGAAGAATTAGTGTTCTGGCTGTGTTCCTGAGCTGCAATCAAACATAAAGGGTGTAAAGGACATCTCATTTACTGTCAGAAAACCCTGGCTTGCATTTTGCTCTGGTGAGGAGCACTGGAGGTGATCACAGTGCTGACTGTGCACCTACAGCTTCTGCCTCACTCCCAAAGTGATCTGCTTGTCCCTCCACTCAGGGGCCAGTACCAGTGCAGCCAGCCTGCCTGCCTCTCATCCAGCTAAATAACACTGGTTTCTGCTGTTTGGGAAGGCAGCACAATGTCAGATCTGATTCTTTCCCATCAGGAGTTTCTGCTTACACACAGGATGTGATTGTAGCAGGTCTGTCAGACACATCACCTGCATCCCAAAGTGGCCACGGGATTTTATTTCAAGTAGCAGAAATCAGAAGGGTGGAAGGTGGGGGCACAAGGAGCTGATGTGTCCCAGTGACCACTGGTGCTGGCTGCAGCTCCCCCCTCCCATCCCATCCCATCCCATCCCATCCCATCCCATCCCATCCCATCCCATCCCATCCCATCCCATCCCATCCCATCCCATCCCATCCCATCCCATCCCATCAGTCAGATCCAGCTCTGCATTGTGCCCACAGCGGGATCTGAAGCACCAGAGTGGCTGCAGCTATTTTAGGATGATGCCAGGTTGCATTAGACTTCTGCAAGTGGTGTTATTTAACATGCTGTGCACAAGGGTGGGCACTGGCCAACCTGAGGAGCCTGAGGTTTTCAAACTTACCCTGACTCTGATATTCCCTTGGGATGAGGAGGTTTGCTGGTTCTGATGTCTCTGCAGACACACAAACGTGTTTAACCTGAATGCAAAAATTCAGGAATAAGCCAGTAAAAATGCCTCACCATGGAAAAATTAAAATCAGAAGTAAAGGCATTAATGGGGAGGGCAGATTAGCCAGGCAGAGAAATGAGCAGATAATCAGGCAGAGTCATTTCACCTCCAGCAGTGTGTGCATCCATCTGCGATGAACATTAAGCAGAAAAAGGCTTTTGGGAAAGAGGTTGGAGGAGATCTTGAGAGGCAACATGCTTCTCCTAGAGCAAATAGAAATGACAGAGTGTTGGGGGTTGAGTAGAAAAAGAGAAGTGTTGGGAATTTGGGAGAGTACCTACCTGCCTCAGACCAGCTTACCTCTTTCCCTCCTCTCCCTTTCCTTTTGTGGTATGGCACTCAGAATTGGTCCCATTTAGCCACCCTTAGCAGCTAAGTGAAAGTACAGGGGAAAGAGGCAAGAGGGCAATTTTAGGCATTCCTCATACTTAGGTGGTGAATATCATTGGAAAGGTGATTTGTTACATCCTAATTTTTCACATCACTACAGAATTCCCTTCATCCAGAGATGAAGGCAGTTATGGATAAAACACCAGCTTGAAAAAGCCATTCCTATATGCAATCAAACCTTGGATTAGAGTTTGGTAAAAGAAAAGCATCCCTCCAAGGTCTCAAAGGTTAATAGTTTGAAAGTATTATTCCCTTTGCAAAACAAAGTTCTTTTTATCAAAACCAGGTGAGCCAGAACTAGTTAGGAAGAGCACTGGTAATCTGGGAATTAGGGAGAGTAAGAGTTTTGGGCAGCCCTCCTGTGAGAACAGCACTGGCCCACAGGCAACCTGGTGACACAGGCCACTGTGTGGCTTTCCTCTGACTTCACCCTGCTCTTCTGTGTGTGTTCTTTCTTAAAGCAACCACACAACATCCTGCAGAAGCGCCTGATGGAGACAAACCTGTCCAAGTTCCGA
Organism: Oenanthe melanoleuca; assembly: GCF_029582105.1. NCBI lineage: Eukaryota > Metazoa > Chordata > Aves > Passeriformes > Muscicapidae > Oenanthe > Oenanthe melanoleuca. The sequence goes on from NC_079339.1 coordinate 11,253,558, forward strand.
GGCAGCCGAGGCAGCTGGGCTCCAAAGGGTGATCTCTCATCACAGACCAACAGGCTGAACCACACCAGGCTGGGCAGCTCAGGGAAAACACAGGATGAAGAGCTCATAGTGGTGAGCTGCCAGGTAATTGTCCCTCCACAGCCCTTTGTGTTTTGTTGTTTTTTTTTTCTGCAGATTTTATTTCTGACGGTCTCAGGCTGTGCTCTTGTTGTCCATGTTTCCCAGTCAGGTTTGTCACAGCTGTGGGGATACACTCCCTGTGCAGCTCCAGGCTGCTGTGGCAGAGATGCCCACCTGGGAATGAAAGAGAAAACTGCTTTGATGGGCATCTTCCCTTACACATCAGGGTGGAGGGACAGCTAAGCTGGGGCAGCATGCTGAAATGCTGGGGTGTAATTACCCATGGCAAATCCCTGTGCTCACAGCCTGCTTGGTTTCTTCAAGTGCCAGCCCTATTTTCTATTCCAAGGATAATTTCACATTTCTATTCTTTAGCCCCATTCTCATTTGTTTTTCTCACTCTCCATAGTACTCCCTCCTGCCTGGGACTTCCTCATCTGCTCTCTGCAGGGGCAAATGAGCCAGGAAGGCTCAGGAGTGTGCAGGGGAGCAGGGATGAGCTGCTGGACAGCCTGGTGCCCATCCTGCATCCCACACATCATTTCCCATCTCTTCTTGCTCTTGCAGTGTGCGGGGAAGGAGCTGAAGGCCGTGGTGGACACTGGCTCACAGCACAACCTCATGTCATCTGCCTGCCTGGACAGGCTGGGGTAAATATCCAAGCAGATCTCTGCTCTGCAGTGTCCTGGGGTGGGCTTTGCCCATCTCAGTGATGGTCATTCTGGAAGGGAGCACTTTGGGCTGTGGCTGGGCAAGCCCCTGACCCTCCTGGTACAGCCAAATCCTGCCCCAATCTTAAACGGCAGGAGATGGAACAGAAAGCCATTGGTACCACCCTGTTCACCTCTGAGGGAATCCCTTCAGAGGGCTGGATGCATTTGTATTTTTTCACTGTCTTCTCATCACTCATTACTTTATGAAACAGCTGAACCTTCCCCAGCCCTCTGTGCCCCAGGGCAGGTGTGGGGCTGCAGCCCAGCCCAGCTCTGCAGCCCAGCCCAGCCCAGCCCAGCTCTGCAGCCCAGCCCAGCCCTGCAGCCCAGCCCAGCTCTGCAGCCCAACCCTGCAGCCCAGCCCAGCCCAGCCCTGCAGCCCAGCCCAGCCCAGCCCTGCAGCCCAGCCCAGCCCTGCAGCCCAGCCCAGCTCTGCAGCCCAACCCTGCAGCCCAGCCCAGCCCAGCCCTGCAGCCCAGCCCAGCTCTGCAGCCCAGCCCAGCTCTGCAGCCCAACCCTGCAGCCCAGCCCAGCCCAGCCCTGCAGCCCAGCCCAGCTCTGCAGCCCAGCCCAGCCCTGCAGCCCAGCCCAGCCCTGCAGCCCAGCCCAGCTCTGCAGCCCAACCCTGCAGCCCAGCCCAGCCCAGCCCAGCCCTGCAGCCCAGCCCAGCCCTGCAGCCCAGCCCAGCTCTGCAGCCCAGCTCTGCAGCCCAGCCCTGCAGCCCAGCCCAGCTCTACAGCCCAGCCCAGCCCAGCCCAGCCCTGCAGCCCAGCCCAGCTCTGCAGCCCAGCTCTGCAGCCCAGCCCTGCAGCCCAGCCCAGCTCTACAGCCCAGCCCAGCCCAGCCCAGCCCTGCAGCCCAGCCCAGCCCAGCCCAGCCCAGCCCTGCAGCCCAGCCCAGCTCTGCAGCCCAGCCCAGCCCAGCCCTGCAGCCCAGCCCTGCAGCCCAGCCCTGCAGCCCAGCCCAGCCCAGCCCAGCCCAGCCCTGCAGCCCAGCCCAGCCCTGCAGCCCAGCCCAGCCCTGCAGCCCAGCCCAGCCCAGCCCAGCCCAGCTCTGCAGCCCAGCCCTGCAGCCCAGCCCTGCAGCCCAGCCCAGCCCAGCCCAGCCCAGCCCTGCAGCCCAGCCCAGCCCTGCAGCCCAGCCCAGCCCTGCAGCCCAGCCCAGCCCAGCCCAGCCCAGCTCTGCAGCCCAGCCCAGCCCTGCAGCCCAGCCCAGCCCAGCTCTGCAGCCCAGCCCAGCCCTGCAGCCCAGCCCAGCCCTGCAGCCCAGCCCAGCCCAGCCCAGCTCTGCAGGCTCCCAGGTCAGGCACCAGGCTGCTGGACATATCCCCAGCCAGTGGCTGCAGCACTGCAGGCCCAGCACCCAGTGTAAAGAAGCTGCATGTCCTCAGAACTGGATGTCTGATGCTGCTCCCAGTTGCAAATTTCTCCTGGTTAAAGGAAAAGGAAATGTATTTATGGATTATTAGAGAGGTGACTGACAGCCATTTGCTGCAAAACTCTCTCTCATCTCTGAGGAACAGGAGCTCTCATCAGCTCACAGGATATCAAAGAGGTTCTGGCTCTTTACTCCCATGGAGTCATTGCTTGTGCAGCTAACCTGCAGTAATTATGAAAAAAAAACAAATTACACCTTCTCGCTGAGCACTGCTGCACAGCCCAGAATGAACGGTGCCTGTTCCTGTCCCAACACTAATTACTTATTTGCACAACAGTGTTGAGTGACTGGAAGGTGGTTGTGCTTACTACAACCTTGTCACAGTCAGAGGAGCAGCTCAGCCAAGCTTAGGACAGCCACACGATGGCATTTGGAGGGATTTCATCCTCTGGGACAGTTCCTCTGCTCCCTGTGTTTCCTTCATGTGCCTGGTGCAGTTCTTGCAGCACTGCTCTGCTGCAGCATCCCTGTCCTCCACAGAGCACTGAAGAAAGAGGTCAGAGCCTGTTTCTGCTGCCCAGGTCTCAGAGTACTCAGTGCCTCAAAGCAGCACTTGTGTGTCTGATGCTCAGGCTCAGTTCCTCCCTTCTTTCCCAAAATTTTTTTGTGTCTTATCATGATGCCAGTCATTCTCTTCCCTCACACTGAGGAATAGGCTCACAGGTTGCCAGGATGAGAAATCCCCTGTGGAGCTCTAGGAGGTGGCTAAGGAACTCATAAACTTCTGATTAATATGTTCCCACTGAGTTTTAAGGCCAGACTCCAAGAAAGCAGCAGAGGGGATCCACATCCTTTTCCCTGCTACCCTTCACTGTCCTTGCACCTGTGCTAAATGGTGTGGGCAATGCCCACCTCAGTCCTGGAGCCTCTGAGAGGGCTGGTCCCCCAGGAGAGATGGACAGACAGACAGACACACACGTGTGCTGCTGCAATGCGGCTCAGCAGAAACCTCAAATAGCTGAAAATTGATCTGGCTTTTATCTGAGGGAGAGATCAGTGCCTCAAATGGCCTTTCCATTAGATTCTTGCTCAGTTTAAAAGAGAAACTGAAGCTAAATAATTAATTAGTATTGTCAGACTGCTTCAAAGGGTGTAGATAGAAGCTGTACCTGAGGGTATCTCTGACATCCTTTTTTCTTTTCCTTGGGCTGAGTGTGATTGATCTGTCTTCATTTCCTTTGAACAAACCCAGCAGCAGCAGCACCAAACAAACCAACAAACACGATTGGGCCACCTGGATGTGAGCCATGTTTAGCAGGGAGAAAAGGGGACTCAGGGGGTGCCTTAGTGCTCCCTACAGGTACCTGAAAGGAGGCTCCAGTGAGGTGATGAGTGACAGGACCAGAGGAAATGGTCTCAGGCTGTGCCACGTGAGGTTTAGTTTGGGTATCAGGAAAAATTTCATCACTGAAAGGGTGGTCAGGCCTTGGAACAAGCTGCTTAGTGAAGTGGTGGCATCACCATGCCTGCAAGTGTTCAAAATATGTGTGGGTGTGGCACTGGGGACACGGTGGAGTGGTGACCTTGGCAGTGCTGGGTTAACAGCTGCATCAATCTCAGAGGTCTGTTCCAACCTCAGCATTTCTGTCGTTCCATGGGGACACAGTGTCTGCTCCACCTGTGGAAGCTGCAGTGAACCAGCCTTTCCCTACACCCACACTGCATTAGGAACAATTCAGTATTCCCCAAGTCTTGAGAAAATGTAGGATTCCTTGGGTTAAACCCCAAATCCAGCACAGAACAGTGCTTGGGCAGCCCCAGGGCTGCACTGTGGGTCTGATGGGATCTGATGTGGGTGTGGGCTGCTGGCTGCCTGCAGAGCACCCACAGAGAACCTGCCAGGGGAGAGCTTTCCAACAGCAGCCTGGTAATTGAACAAGCTCAGAGCACTTCAGGTGTAAGCACCTTCCAAACACCACTTGCTCCTTGCTGGATGCCCTGGTTTGGAGGACAGGCATCTGACAATAAAGGCAGAAGCTTCTCTTTGAAATGAAGAATGTAAACCCCCTCCCTCCAAATTATTATAATTTTGAAATTAAGAGGCTCTCAGGCAAAGATGTGGGAATAGGAATAACAGTTCTTTACTAGGAAAATTAAAATAGAAATGCAGTATTACAAAGAACAATCCCAACCCTGACAGAGTCAGAATACAAGGTGACACCCTGTCAGTCAGGGTGTTGGTAGCAGTCCCATTAAATGGTGGCTGCATCCTCCTGCAGTGGCAGATGTGGTTCAGCTGAAGCAGTGCTCCTGTAGAAGGTGCAGTTTTCCTCTGAAAGTCCAAGGATGATGTGGAAAGGTCCAGTTTTCCTCTGGAATCCAGTGGAAACACAGATAACTTGCTGTCCAAAATCTCAGTTTTTATCTAGGTAGGAAAGGCTTGGCTCCTCCCCCTGGCTGGAGCATCTCCCCATGGGATGATGTAATTTTATCAGTCATGCAGTGGGACTGAATGGGCCAGCAGCAGATGATATCTTCCTGGAGGGAGGATGGGTTGTGGAAAAGATAAAGATAATTGCCTCACCTGGTTTTAAAGATGGCCCATTAGCAGATAATATCTCCCACGTAGATAAGGAAATCACTGCCCCACCCGGCTTCAACAGATGGGGATGGAATACACATTTCTGGCCACATCCTGTATTGCAACCCAGCACATTGGAACAGCCAAGCCATGGCCATGTGATGTTAGGAGTGTTTTCAATGCCCACAGGTTAAAGGAGCATCTCAAAGCACTCCCTGAGGAAGAGGGGATGGTTTTGTTGCCAAACAAGGTGAAAGCCATTGGGCAGATCGAGTGTCTGTCGCTCACGGTGGGAGCGGTCCCTGTGGAGTGCGCTGCCCTCGTCGTGGGTGAGTGTCTAACCCCCTGGTCCTCCACTGGCCTGGGCCCTACTGCCTTTCTTGCCAGCAGGAAAAACAAAGCTTTAGGAAGACGTTAAAATTAAAATAGAGAAGTTCTTGTTTGGGCCCCCAGAGGGAAGGGGAGGATGTGTTCAGCAAGCTTGGCTTTGCTGTGCTGACAGAGCGACCACTGCATCTCCCTGCAGGCACATCTGCCTGCCCTCCTGTGCCCTCCTGCTTTCCTCTGGAGTCAGGCCCTTTAAAACAAGGTTTTGTTTAGCAGAGCAGTCATAAAAGAAGGATAGAGTCACTGACAAAAAGCCCAGGAGGGCATTTTGAATGTATAAATCTGAATTGTCCTGTTTTTTTCAGAAGACAATGACCAACCCTTTTCCTTTGGTCTGCAGACACTGAAGTCTCTGAAGGTAGGAGTTAATGCAGGATGCTTACCCATGCTGATGGGGGAGCTGGGACCACCCTAATTTGCAGTTTTCCCTCTTACCTAAGGACATTTATTCTCTGCAGTGTGTCATAAACATGGAGAAGCACCACCTCGTTCTGGGGCAGACGGACAGGGAAGAAATCCCGTTTGTGGGCACTGACAGTGCTGAGGCAGAAGAGCAGTAAGTAACTGGGGAGGTGAGCTTCATGTACATCCCTCAGCCTGCCAGGGCCACACAGGAGCTGCCAGACCCTTTGCTGGAGGAGCATGAGAGGTCAATGGCCCCGGCAGAAATTGTTTTCATCAGCTCATCAAATTTTGAAATGGAGTCCCTGGATTTTTCAGCAGCTTTTTTCAGCTTTTACTGCTTTTTTTCTAGTAAGCATTGTACATCAAAGCGGGTATCTGACAAGACATGCACAGGGGAATGCCTTAGGAAATGTACTTTTTGGAGGTCACTGAGAAGACTCCTTGAGGCTTGCTCTGACAGTGTTCACAAACAAATCTTTGTCTGGAAAACATTTATGAAGCAAGGCTGACAAACCCACATGAACGCTTGAGAGAGACATCCTGTCTGGAGATAATGGTGTTGGCACTTCTCCCCACATTACCCCAGCAGCCCTCCTGCCAGCTCTTCCTGGTGTCCCAGATTTTTCCAGCCTTATCTCCCTAAAGAAAGACAAATATGTGCTGTACCTCTTAAATGTGTGTAGCTGTGGTGGCTGGCTCTGCAGGTGAGCAGGCAGGGCAAATTCCTCCTCCCAAGCACTGCATAGGGCTGTTTCTTGCTGAGTGCTGTGAATAGGAGCTGTATATAAGAAATGTATATAAGAACTGTATATAAGAGATGTATATAAGAAATTAAATAAGAGATGTATCACTGATTCCTGCCTCTGACCCATGAAACTGGCGGGCACCAAGTGCCTGACTGTGCACTTTTGGGACGAGCAACTTAAAAAACCTTTGCTCACTGCTCATGAAATGTGCCCAGGTCACCCAGCTGCCATGTGCCCAGCCAGCTGGTGGCCCTGGGTGCAGTCTGTGAGCCCAGGGAGTGCCAGGTACAAGGCTGTGGGGGACCCATGCAAGACCACAGGCTGGTGTCCCTGTCTCCTTTGAAACAGAGATGTGAGAGATGCAGCATGTTTCTGTTGCCACTGCAGTGATAAATCATTTCTTAGTGCTGCTTTTATTTTTTTTTCCCCTTTTTGTTTCTTCCCCCATTAAAAGCTCCTGTTTTACTAAATGTATTTTCCTTCTTGTTTCAGCAGTTTGGAGGCATAAAGGGAAAAATTGAAACACCATCCCCACACAAGAGCTTGATATCAAAGAAATCCTGTGCAGCTGTTCCAGATGAAACAGCAACGTGCTGCTTTGAAAACATTTGTACAAGGCTACAGCTTGAGTAGAGCTAAATGAAATCCTGTTTGTAGCCAGTAATTTAGAGATATTGTCATGTTTATCTATGAGTTTTGAGAAACAAACGTGTGCTTATTTTCTGGACTTTTCTATATAGTGTCCTCTTTATTACAAACAGTTGGGAAAACCTGATGAATTTCTTCTGACGAGAAAAATAATTTTTATAGTGGCCTCATATGAGTAATTGTACTTAGCTGTGATTAGAGGCTATCAGAATGAGATTTTTATTAATGATTTTTCCAGGGGCTAAGCATTTATATTCACTTAATTGATATTGCCAGATTCAAATGGCCATTACCAGGAAGTTACTCAGAGTAAAATAATAATGTTAATACCACCTAGGAATTATAGCTCATCCTGTTAGCATAGTATTGTTGCCATGTAATTAGGGATGCAACTGCTGGCTTGATGAGGAAGAGCAATTGCAGAATTATTAATGGGTTACAGGCTTCTCTTCCTATGGGGGTAGTCAAGTAAATGAATCATTACACCAGGCCAAAAAGCAACAAACAGGCACAGAAGTGTGCTGTCTGGAAAGCAGCAATGCAGTGCCCTGCCACCAGGAGCTGTGCCTATCCCTGCCCACCTTGCAGCCCTGGCCACAGCTGGTGCAGGTTGCTGGCTCCAGCTGCACTTCAGTGCTGCTGCCAGGAATGCCATATTTTTTACACCTCTCTACAAATCTTGTGTTCTTAAGTACCACCCTTGATGACCCTCAGGGGAGGTGGGAGTTTTTGCCAGGACAAGTATTTCATTTGGTGCCACCATCCTGGAGCTGCTCCCTGTGCCACAGGATATTGCCTGGGGGAGCCTGGCCTCGCACAAGAACAGCTTTTATCTTTTCAAAACCTAATGGGAATGAATCGCTGTCATCTGCTTGAAGAGGCATCTTTAAAATTCAGAATAATATCCTTGTGATGTGGTGCATCTGCTGACAGCCAGTCCTGCTGCAGGTGGATCCTTTAGGGATCCAGTTGTGCTGCAGGAGCTGCTCCAGTGGGAGCACCGAGGGCATTCCCACTCGGAAGCCTCCTGATGGTTCTGGCTGAGAATCAGAAAGTTTTGTCATCTCATGGCCATGGGCAGCCAGGCTCCTGCCAGCTGATCCAGTGTGTGTCCACCCCTGCCATCCCATGCCTGCTGGAGTTTTATCTCCTGCAGTGGGTGTCAATCTCTTTTCCATTTGGGTATATCCAGCAAACCTGAACTATCTGTATTTTGAGCGATTTTCTATTTTGGTGATAAGTTTCAGTGCTTTCTCTACATACAGTATTTTATATAACACAGCTATAAATATAAATATATATATATATTTACAGGGTGGGGCAGCCAAGGGTAGCCCCACTAATGTGTTGTAGAAATATTTCACTAAATATGAAATATATTTGATTATTTTATATGCTATGAGTTTGGTATTTTGGTACTTTTTTCTTTCTGTGCATATTACTGTGCTAAATGTCAAATTAAATCTAAATAAAGTTACACCATTATTGCTGTTTACTTGTTTGTATGCTAGATATGCTGGGTTTTTTGTTGTTGTTTTCAGTGCATGTCTCTGTTAAGAAAAGGGGTTTGGTTCACTCTTAAGTCTGCTGGGGCTCTCCTTTCTTTTGGAAATGCTGTTGGGAATTGCCATTAACTGAGGGATGAATTAACCAGGGCAGGCTAAAGGCACACTGCACTTGGGCTAAAAGGTGAGCACCTGAATTCCCAACCTCTGGCCATGGCTCTCCCTCCCAAGGGAGGTATGAGATCTATGAGGTCATGCTGTCTACAGATTTACCCTCTGGAAAGCTGTTTTGGTGTTCATGCTGTGTTTGGTCAGCTTGCTGGGGAATTGTAAACTCTGAAAAGTTGGGAAAAGAAAGTGGCCAGGACATGAGAGGTGGGGCATGAGTGTAATAGCTCTGTGACCACAGGCAGAGGTCAGGGTCTTCCCCAAAGCCTTGAATCTGGATTTAGAGACTTCCTGTCTCTGCTTGGATGTGCTTTAGGATGCTTCAGCAGTAGCTGAGCTCTCTCTTACTGAAGAGAAATTCTCCTTTCACCCACTCCAAGTCCCACAGCAACAAGCTTTGGTGGAGCAGCAGTACTCCACAGCCAGTGAAATTGGCTCTCTTCAATGCTGGGCTGGCATTTTCTCTGAGTGTGGAAAAAAAAACAGGCACCAGCAAAAAAATGGAGAAAAAAAGAGAAGAATCAATGTCCAGGCAAAAATAACATCTCATGCTTCCTGGAGCTGCTGCAGGTTTCTAGGTTTATTCATGATGCTAGAGAGCAGAGTCCCAGCACAAGCCAATAGAAAATCAACAGGGAAAATTCCATCCCCTCTGCACACTGGGGCTAACCCTGGAGCTGGTGGCCCTTCAGAGGTGGCTCCAGTGAGCAGGATAAGACAGGACAGCTGCTACAGGAGACAGGCATTCACCTCAATCTAGAGGGATTATAGGATAGGGGAAGTAGTATCAGATCTCTGTGCCAAGCACTTGCATGGTCACAGGGGTGAAAGGTGCAGCAGCTGAGTGTTGCACACCAGCTCTGCCAGCCCTGGGTGCTTGTTCCTGCTCCTCTCCAGCACAGGTGTGTGCTCCTCTCCCTGGCATGGGCTTGCCTTGTAACCCAGGGACCTGCTGCCTCTTGGCTGGTGGTGGGGGCAGAGAAGAGGGCAGTGCCTGCAGCCATGAGGAGGACTCAGGAGACAAAAATCAGCTGTGAGAGGATAAGAAGCCTCTGGGGTGGGAGAGGGTTTTGTTGAATGTTTTATTCAGCTGGCTAATGCTCATGCTGCACACAAACAGGTGAGGGCAAGCACAACCCCCTTCCCAAGCAGCCTCAGTGAGCCAGCTGCTCCTTGGCCAAAGCACTGTCCCTTGTGCTCATGTGTTCAGCAGAGTGTGGTGGCACAAAATGCCTTTTCTCCCTCCAGTACCATGTCTTGTCCTCATGTTGGTCATGCCTAAAACCAAGACAAGGCACTCAAAGAAGAAGAAGACATTAAACAGAACCCTGGTGTGCCCATAGCAGAGCTTCAAAAGCTGGTGGAACATGGAGGATCTTGATGCTTGGGCCTTTGCAATTAGGATGGCCCATGGGAGTAAGGCATTAGCACTCACTGAAAATTTTAGAAACCTGGAGATCTAGTAGAGAATGGCTGTCAGGCTCCCAGCTCATGTCTGTACTTCATTGCAAGTGAAGCACATGTGGGCAGGCAGCATCAGAGGAGGAGCACTCTGGGGCTGCAGAGTGGGGCTCACCCCACAACCCCACCGCCTTCCACCACGTTTGCTGCTTAATTCCTTCTTGGCTGGCCACTCTGCAGTGAAAAGTCAGAGGCATTGCCAGGAGTAGCCCTACAGCCATCACTCACATGCACTTTGGGTCCTGCTGAGATCCACCAACATTTGCTCATCACCTCTACCAGCAGAGCAGCTGATTAGATGAGACCTGCTGGGGTGTTTCTTCACAGTCATCTCCAGGGCAATCTGTTATCTAATAGCTCTCCAGGGAGGTCTTTTTTGGCTTTTCTATTACTGATGATGAAGTGATGCTCAACATGTTGTGGAAACAAATCTAATTCTTATGTCTCAGAAGCAAATAAGTTGATGACTTATTTCTATATAAACATATGTCTTGGGGCTCTATATTGCTGGGTTTATTTTATGGGACAAACATCAGCTGAGGTCTGTATTGATTTATCACCTGCTGCTTAATAGATGGAGGTGAAGTATCAGGTTTCCATTAACTAAAAGTCTGCTCCTTTTCCTAAGCTGAGATTCCTTTTTTCTCTTTTCCAAGGTCTCTGCACTGCTGGCAGCAGCTCAGCCATGTGCTGGTGTCCTCCTCCTCCTCCTCCTCTGTGAGCAACCACATGGCTGATGAGAGGCTGCAGGCTCTGGAGATGACACTGCAGGTTCAGTGACATTTCACCAGAGATGGCTTTGCTGCAAAGGCAATTGATTTAACGATTTTGTTACAAGAGTGGTGCTGCAACACTTCCCCTGGATGAGATTTCATCACTCCCAAAGTGGGTATGAAGACAGTCGACAAACTAAAAATATCGGGAGTTTAGGAATAACAGGAAGCTACGGCAGCAGAACTAGCTGGGGGGAAAGCTGCAGGGGCTTTGTCTCCCTTTTTGGATGCGGTGGGATCCATGCCCGGGGCTCGTGGCTGCCCCCGCAGGGAGGGAGACGCGGTTGGATTCTCCAGGAAAGCGCTCGGCTCGCACAAGAAGTGGTGTAAAGTTATGTGCTCTTTAAACCTAAACCCACCCAGTATCCAGAAACAGGGGGGATCTGCAGAAGGTGGGGAGCTCTCAGTGCTGCAGGTTGTCCTGCCTTGGTGCCAGATGCTCCTACCAAGGGATGAAGCACCAAGAGGACTGACAGGAAGGTTGGGGAGGGACACCAGGACCCAGCCACCTAGAAAGTCTCCCTGCTTTGAGGAGAAGGTAGGCAGGGGCACAAGTGCCTCTGTCACCTGCAAGCCAGGGATGCACAGCTGGCCATGGAATTCTTGCCAGCTGGGAACCATCTCAATGGCAATGCTGGCAAAGGCAGCATAGAAAAATACTGCATAAGGGAAGGAGCAATATTGAGATCTGTGACCTCAGTGAGAAAAGAAATATATTTTAAAGTGTTGCTGTAAATCTCAGTGCTCTGTTCCCCCTCAAACAAGATCACATGGAGTGATCAGGAGAGTGATCAGGCACTTGACAGATACAAAGCATACTGAGTCATGGAGTGCAGGGGCAAAGAGAAACTGTGCAATACCAGACAGCACTGGCTATTCATTTGGAGATAAAAATGTAATTGGGAGTTAATCATTGGTCTTTCCTAGACTACAAATCAAAACCACATTTCAGAATCCCTGGGTGGAAGACAAAGCCCAGGATGAATGAGTTGCAGCCCAGTGACATGGTTTTATCTAGGCCAGTAGAGATCAGGATACGTGAAAAATGATCAGGACTTTGCTACTAGCTTTTTTGATTGCTGGTGGAGAAGTAGCAAACCCATGATTGGGCAAAAAGTGGCTTGGAGCTGGTGTAACAAAGAAACTGGGCCTCAACAGTGCAGTCATATGAGATTCCATGAAGTGGGTCTGCTGTGAGAGGTGCCCTGGGAAGGCTGTTCAGCCTTCTGGTTTGGCAGGCTTAGAGAGGAAATCTGGATTTTAAGCTCCTACTCACAGAAAGCTTCTCTACTGAAAGCATCGTGATGCTTCTTGCTTTAGACTTCAATGGCATTTTTTTCAGATTGACTTTTAAGGCTAACAGAAGGGGAAATGGGCTCTTGTTCCTTCAGGAGATGACAGTATATTTTCAAAAATAAGTTATGCATGAAGACTAATTAACTTGGCATTTACAGCTTAGCATTCTCCTGGTTATATTTGCTCCAACTGACACCACGTTTTGTCTCAAGGAAACTTCTGCCTGGCATTTCCTTCCTTCCTCCTGCTGCTTCCTCCTCCTCCTGCTGCTGTGATATTAAGGTCACAAGCCACTTTCCAGTGTCCTGCTCAGTGACTTCCAATGAATTAGTGAGTAGAGTGAAGATCTCAGGTTTAGCTGTGAGGGCTGAGACATATCTCAGTGGGGACATCTCTCTTAGGATCATGATCAATGTTCTAACAGCTTGGAAGTGCCTATTGCATCCACCTGTACTTATCCAGAGAGCATCTGAGCACAGAGAGAGCTGCAAAACAGCTCCTTGGAGAAAGCCCTAGCACAGTGAATCACTGTACTCTGCACACAGGGAGTTAATAGGATGGTCTCATTCAAAAATTGTATTAGAAGACACTGAAGACAATGAGCCCACATCAGCTGCTCTCCCTGCACTTCCGCTCTCTGCCATCCCAAATCAAGTTAAGGTGATCTAGATGCACCTCTTATTGCTTTAGGAGGAAAAAATGCCTTGTTTGCTTCTGGGGTAACTAATGCAGCAGAGGCCAGGCACAGCAAAGGCACAGCCCCATCCCTGGCCCTGGGGACTGCCACATTTGCAGGGAGGTCAGTGGGTCAATGGTAACATGCACCAGCCTTGAGACTGGTTTGTGAGAGGGCTGCAGGTCTGCATCACTATGTGCTCACGTGCCAACACAAATCTTGAGTTTGTTTCATTCTTTTAGATTCTTTTCTCTTGATTTTTAAGCCTGGACTGACACATCTTTGACCAGCAAGGTCAGTTATTCATCTTCCCCATAATTCCCACAATACAAAACTATAAACATAAGTGGTGGTGGTAGGTAAACAACCAGATCCAAAAGACACAAACACAAATCCCAAACAAAACACTTAGCTGTTGTAAAGCTCAGAAGCTCTAACCAGGGATCCAGTGTGTTAAACACAATACAAATGGAATGGACTCATAGTGTCCAGCCTTTGAGGCTGATAAGTTAAAATTCAGACAACTTGGACAATCAAAAAGAGAGGCAGGATGGCAAAAGGAAGGATATGAGGTTTTAGTAGAATTAACTCTGTGCTAAAATAATCATTAGGAGATTGGTATTAGTAACCAACTCTCCTGGCAACTCTTTTGCATGGAATATGCTGCTTACCCATCACAGCTGCATTTAGGTGTAGAAGCACCTCCAGGGAGCACTGCTCAGAATGGAGAGTCTCCAGATAAGTCCCACTCTATGTGAGGAAAAGCAAGGCTGTGTATTTAGTAGAATCACCTGCATGCATTTATTGATCTCCCCAGAGATCCTGGCTGCTCAACACCTCTAAGCCACAGGCTGGCCCAAATGGCTTTCAAAGAAATCCACCCAACTCTCTCTGAAAAAGGCCCCAAATTTTAATCTTTTAATTGATGCAGCAAATCTCTTTTCTGCCCTTGAGCTGAGAGAAGTGGGTGCTCTTGTCAGGCAGAGAACAACCAGAAGCACATCTCAGAAGCACATGATGTACTGAACCCTCTGGAGACTGCTAATGATGTTTGATTAATTTTCATTATCAGTGTGAACAAGCTTTGAGCTCTCTCTGCATCTGTTTTATTTAGAATTGTCTTTTCTTTCTTAGTTAAATAGCAGCTTCTACAGACAGTGATCTAATTGTTCCTCAGCACCTGCTTGAAGCCGTCCAAGTTAAGGATGGACATTGTGTAATTTGCAGTACACGTGATTTGGTCTTTAAGGCTCAGATCAAATAAAATGGAATAGCAAATGAGCCAGTAATTGAGTTAAGTGGAAGGTAATGTGCAGGCTGGTGCTGGGGTCACAGAAATGCTTGGGCTGGACAGCACTGACAATGGATCAAACCAAAATACATGTGTTGTGGTCACCCAGCAGCAGGATGAACAACCTTCCAGTGGACATCCTGAACTCAAAAACCCACAGAATGCTTTCTGTCTACCAGGGCAACTGGCTCTTGGAGTGCATTTTATTCTGAGTCTTTGCTGTTCTGCAAAACTCTTCAGCCAGGGCCCAGTGAGTTCAGGTGCTGCTGTTGAGGTAAGTACCAGGCTGAGTTGTGTGCTGTCACCTATGGGCCTGTTACCATCCTCAGGTGCAGTGCAGGGAGCCCCTGTCACTCACACCTCGCAAAACCTGGCCTGGGTAAGGCCATGGCCACACAGAGAACTCCATTGTCACAGAGCTGTTCATGTGCCAGAAAGGGGATAACCTCAACAGCAGTCAGCTGCAAGCTACTCTCAGTTGGGTGGTCCTGAAGGATTGTGTCCTTTGGTGAGTCCTAGTAAGGATATCAGCCATTTTTTGGTTATCAAGCCTAATTTTGATTCCCTCCTAGCCAGATGACATCATGCACCTGTTGAGGCAAATACTGAGCAACGGGGAGTGGTACAGCCAAAGCCACAGAGTTGAGCTCTCAATCTACATATGAAAAGCTTAGAACCTGTACAGGAAGAAAGTTTAAAAAAATAAAAATACTAATATGATCCTCTACCTCACTATAGCATTACACTGGACTGGCAGGCAGGAAAACTTATCCTACTTTCCTCCACTGCCACCCAGCTTCAATGCCCTGAACTCATCTTTATGTTCCATATTTCTCATCTGCTCCTGCTCATTTTGTCTGAAGAACTGCTGGCTTGATCAGTCTCAAGCTTTGCTCATGGGATGCCAGGAGGCACACAGCTTTTGGAGGACTGGCAGGACAAGGCTCACCCCCAAGAAAAGCAGATTGTTTTCTCTAAAACATTTGCAACTATTTGCCATCTACTCCATGAAATCAGGAGTCACTTGAAGTGCTGTTAGATATTAAAGAGATACAAGGAGAAGCAGCACCAAAGAAGAGAAGAATATAGTCCTGGAGCCAACCTACCAGTCATTCCTGATTATATTACAGAAGAGCAGCATTAATGGCAAACCAAATTCAGCCTTCTCCCCGTGTCTGGGTGGTGGAGAACTTAACACCTCTGCTGTGACGATCAAAACACCACTATTTCAAACAGATTGTTCTTCCTTGGAAAAGGCTTTTCTGTGATTAAAGGAAGAGGAGCTGTCTGGGTTGAGAGTCGGAGCCTGGGCACGCTGTCAGAGCGATGAGGCAGCTGGGGGAGCTGGCAGGAGCTGCTTGGCAGGTGTTGTCATGGGAACAGAGCAAGTAGGGCATCCTGCTCTGCATCCTCCTCACTAGCGCTGGCACAAAATCGATGCTGTTTGCAGCATGGCAGAGCCAGCTCTCCTGGTTGGCTCTAGCAGAGGTTGGATCTGAATGAAATGGAAAGGCCAGAATCTCCCTTTGTGGGAAAGTGGTGTCACTTTGTGCACATTTTAACTGCCTGTGAATCTGGCATCCACCATGGTTCATGGCAACAGCCAAAGATCTTGGTCAGCGAGTATATCACCATTGTGGGCAAGCTCAGAATATAAAATATTGCCATAGTGTCAATATTTGTGGTCATCTGAAGCATCTGACTCACCTTGCACAATGCTGTCTTTGAAAGCAGCTTACTTTCTCTTGTGCATGTGGAATTGTTGGAATTTGCTTTATAAGAAATATTATGTGTGATACTGTGGTTGCTAGGGACAAACAATGGTAGGGAATGGTTTCCTGGATAAAGAGGAATACAGAGATTGCTGCTCTTTCAATTATTAGGAATGTGTATCTAAAAAGAAAAAGAATACTGTTAATGTTGCACCACAGAGATGAGTGGAAGTAGAATTAAATGCAATAGGTAAGAAAAGATCTGACAAAAATTGAAAATGCTAACAGAAAAAAGAGCAAAATGCAATTCATTGCCTCCAAGCTTTCATGTTGCTTTGCCCAGGTCTGCTGGCAAAGTAAAGAGCTCCTAATTAAAGCAGGCATCTGCAGAGTAACTGCACTGCTGCTGCTGACCCAGGCCAGCAAGATGCTGAGAGAACACTCCTCATTTCCTACCCACATCAAAGTGTGAATGAGGGACCCGCAGCCATCCAGGGCTTGCTTGACACATGCTTTGGAAAAGTGACCAGAATAGCAGGCAAGGGAAGAAAATGGAGCCAATGCATGGAGGGGTTCCCAGTTTCTTGCTGAGGTCATTGAAAGCCCTGCTGCTTAGCAACAAATTTGAAGCAAGTAATGATAAACTTTGCCACAAAAATGCTTGGAGTTGTATCATAAACATAATCCTACCATGCCTTTAACCTCTATCCCCCTGGCTATACTGTTTCCATGCAGGCTGCAGCAAAGATTGGAAGGGAATGGCTGGCACTGGGTAGAGCACATTCTGGATTCGTAGTGACTTTACTTCTAGTGCTGATCCCTTTGAATATAAACCAGCAAGCATGAATGTATTAGAGTAATCCTTGTGGATTACT
Organism: Oenanthe melanoleuca; assembly: GCF_029582105.1. Lineage (NCBI taxonomy): Eukaryota > Metazoa > Chordata > Aves > Passeriformes > Muscicapidae > Oenanthe > Oenanthe melanoleuca. Next base: position 11,270,292 of record NC_079339.1, read on the forward strand.
CTGTATGAAGAAGAAACTGAGGCTCCTTTCTGGACATGCTTGCCTCTGTGCCTCTAGCAAAAGCTCTCTGGGGTAGAACAAGGAGCAGCAAAGTGTGTGGAGCAGCACTGACCTTGTCTCCCCCATGAGCCATACATGCAGGGCATCTGAGGTCTTGCTAGGTCAGGGCTGGCAGAAGCTATTTATAATTTTTGGATTAAACAAACAAGTGCAGAAGCTGTTCTTCATGCTGCAAGGGATGAAGCCAAAGTTGTGGACTTTGAGATCATGGCTAAAGAGCTGAAGGCCCTGTCTCGCCTACAAGCTGCTGTTCCTTGTGTTTGCAGCATGTGTCCTTTGCTGAAGGAAAGGACATGCAGCAGGAATTGCACTGATAAGAGCATGACATATGTCACAAACTGAAACCATACACAGAAGAGGGCATGCTCCCCATGTATGTGATGTGGGGACTTAGCTGCTGCAGTGTGTGAGAGTCCTGACTGACCTTGCATTAGCAGAGAGGGACCTTGAACTCTTACAGCCAGCAGAAAAGTCAGGAGTGGATTCACTGAGACAGAAAGATAAAACAAATGCACAGCTCTTTCAGCACTTCCCTCCATTTGCTTCATATCATAAATATCAATACAAATATAGAAATATAGAGGTAAACAGTTTGCCCAGCTTGCCCTTTCCATATGCATGCATTTCTGCTGTGAAAGGCTTTATGTAACTCCTGACAGCAGATTGCAAAATAATGCCTCAGTTATGGAAGGAAGCCACGAGCCATTACATTGCATTACTGTAATGTAATGGGTCCCTGAGATGAACCAGATTTGGAGAGCTGGCTTTTACTGTAAACCTTGTACCCCATCCAGCCCACTGGCATTGATTTCTCTTTGTAGTCTCCAAAGACCACGAGGCCAGAATAGCAGCTAGACTGGAGCTGAGCCACTGGGGTTTGGGCCCCAGACAGAAATTCATGAGACAAAACTGTGCTGTTTATTTGAAGGGATGCAAAACCAGTGACAGAACTTATTCAGATGGATGCTGATGTGCTGAAAGGTGAAATTCTCATCAGCCTTTCTCATTAATTACAATATGACATTGTAATGAAACTCTTCCTATGTTTCTTTGCTAAGTAAAGGCTGCTGTGACAAGAAGTGCTGCCATGATTTTAATTTTTTGACTGAAAGTAGGGAATATACAAAAAAAGAATCTGCATTTACTTTGTTTTTCTTCTGTGCAAATGTCACACCACTTTCATATTGGCAATAAATGCAGAAGTGCTGATCCAATCACTTATTTACATAATCCCCTCAGATTTTTCTTTCATATCATTGTTGATAATGAAAAGATTTTCTCAGCTGGGAAAACAAAGGGAAGCAGGCAAGTTCTGAATGTGAATAGGCTGAAGTGACATAAAAAGATGGTAATTTGCATTAGTAAAAATAATCACAATGTGGATGATTTAAGTGGTGGTAAATAGCATCTATCCCTACCTGCCCTGAGGAACATCCACCCCGTGACAGTTCAGCTGCAGTGTGTGGAGCAGCCCTACACCAATTGTTTGACACAGAACAGCAGAGTCCAGTGCAATTATCAGAGAGCATAAAGGCACTTTGCAGAGAAAAAGCTTTTAAAGTACTCATATTCACATGTGAATCAGTGCAGCACAGGAAGAAGGAGCAGAGGCACAGCTCAGTGCACTGTTGGATACAGAAATGATGTGGCTTTGGGAAGGCTCCTGCAACAGGAAAGGAAATGCAGGAGCTCACCCTGCACACACAGTGCCTGGAAATATAAAGCTCTTTATGAGCTATTTTTGTAAGATGACTGAGCAGGAAAGATGTGGCCCTGGAGCAGCTGCCCTGCCCAATGCCTAGAGGTGCACTGTGCTGTGTCTTCATTGCACAGCCTTGGTTCTTGTTCCCAACAGCCCCAATAGCTCAGGGGGATGCACCCCAGCTCACCCCTCCATGGCTGGGGGGATCAGGGATCCCAGAGCCTCAGAGGCAGAGCCTTTGAATGATCAAAGCCACTGCCAGCAGCTCCTGGGGGCACTTGGTGTGTGAGTATTGATAATGGAGACAAACATGAGAGCAACTACAAAACTGTAAAACCTGCAATTCAACAAAGCACACTGACAGCAAAGTGCAAGGTTTAGCTTGGAGAGGCCAGTGTATAGTTACAAACCTCCAACAAATCTTGTTCTTAAAGCAGAGTGTATGTCATTTTTTAAAAGCAAACTAGATGAGAGATCTCAGCTCCATTAACTCGAAGAGGATTGGTCCAGTAAGGACAGAGTGAGCAGTGCAGGGAGCAGCCTGCTGCCACTAAAGCTCCCACTCTGCAATAATCCAGTGAGAGCTCTCTTGAAGATGAAACACATCTTCAGTCCTTCTGGAAGATTAGCAGGCTGGAAAGCAATTACAGTCATAGCAGTCTTTTAATAACTTCATTAAAATCAAATTTGTATACATTTTTAGCTGTCTTTCCTCCTTTTTTAAAAAAACCTGTAGTTTAACAGTATTGCTACTGATACTGGTGTGCTGACAAATACATTAAAAAATATATTGGAACAAAACTGAAAAAAATCTAAATGTCAAGACAGAAACTCCCAGTGTTCTTTTCTTAATAATTCATCCAGGAGCTTTGCTTACCTGGTCACTTATTATTGTTTTCTAGGGGAAGAATGGACTCATCTTCTGGAAGAAGTAACCTTTACCTCCTGCAGCACCAAGAACCTGTGGCTCACAAGTTCCTGTTTCTTTTTTTTTTTTTTTTTTTTGTGTTCCTTGAAGGTTTCTGAGGCTGTTCCAGCCACCTAAATAAAAGCACATTTATTGCCTGTGTATCAGAACTCTCTGAATGGGTTTAAAAAATTAGTTTATCAGTCTCTCTTTTCCTACACCAAACTCTTCCAAAGGCAGTGATGCCTCTGAAACTGCATATTGTTTACTTCAGCTCAAAATGTGATCTGTGTTTTTCTAAAGATTCAGCGTGTTTTTCAACTCAGCAGTCAATCTGCCCATCGTAGACTATGGCTGTGGGTGGTGGGGAAGACACAGAGCCCCCTTCACGCTTCAAAACACTTCCATTGCAGATACAGCCATTAAACAGACAAATCGTTTGGCTAAGGCTGAAACCCGATGTACTCTTGTTACAGTCTGCTGGCAATTTTCCCCGAATTTTAAATAAAGGTGTTTTGTGTTTCCATAGCAACTCGAGCTCCTTTCCCGAGATGTCTGATGCACTGCTAGTATTACACAACCTATTGTATTAGCAAGGAGTGAAGAGAGCTGTTGAAAAGCTGGCTGAATCTAAAGGATTATGAAATTACAGCCACCAAGTGGGGGCTGGGGAGGGAGAGGGAAAACACAGCAAGCAGCTCTTGGCCATGTAGAATGGTTTGGGTTGGAAGGGACCTTAGGGATTCTCCTAGTACCAATGCCACTGCCATGGACAGGGACACCTTCCACTATCCCAGGCTGCTCAGAGCTCCATCCAGCCTGGCCTTGAACACTGCCAGGGATGGGGCATCCACAGCTTCTCTGAACAACCTGTGCCAGTCTCTCAACTCCTTCACAGCAAAGAATTTCTTCCTAATGTCTTATCTAAACCTCCTCTCAGTCTGAAGCCATTCCGTTTGTCCTGTCACTACCTGCTCCTGTCGAGAGTCCCTCTCCACTTTTTGTGCTGTCTCCCTTCTGGTGCAGGAATGGGTGCAAGAAGCAGAGAAGGTGTGGGAAGGAGGAGAAGGAATGAACTGGCTGAGTGACAGTGAAGGTGCCAGAGGAGCTGAGCCGAGCCCCAGCTGTTTCCCAGGCTGGTTCCAGCCCTGGCAGCCTCAGGCGGCTGTGGGGTCCCCACACAAGTAGGGAACACTCACAGATTGTTTCATCTGCCGGGTTTTAGGGACCACGGCTGGAAATGCTGCTTCTTACTGAGAGCAATGTCGCATTTGTCTTTACAGACAAGCTGCAGATCTGCTGGTAGATAAGGTTAGCAGTGAGAGATAAAAGAAACAATGGGAGGGATTCCACTGGTTGATGAATGGAGAGCGATATTTGCCTTACCAACAAACTGCAGGTTTGGTGATCAATGAAATTGGATATTGGAAGATGAAAGAAGCAACGGGGGAAAACTATGAATTCTATAAAAATTAAAAATCAAAAGGAAGGGTTATACATAGGTGTCAGGCGTTCTGGGAAGTCTGTGCCTCTCGAGTACCTCAGCCAATGGAGAAAGAGAGAGGGAAATGCGGCCGGGAAATTAGGATAAAAAGGGAGGCTGCACCTCCAAAAACTTTGGAGATCCCAAGGGAATGCCCCATGGCCTCTACCTTTATTCGGATAAAGCAAGAAGGACTCCCCTGTCTCCTTCTTGGACATAAATCTCTGGTGTTTGTGGATTAATTTTCCTGACAAGATTAAATACTAGAAAAGAAGTTCTCACTGTTAGCGTGGTCAGGCATTGCAATAGGTTGCTGAGGGAGGTGGCGGAGTCACCACCCCTAGAGACGTTCCAGGGGTTTCTGCAGCGGGCGCTGGTGATTTGGTTTAGTGGTTAAGGCGCCGCGTTGGTGCTTGGATGGATGATCTTGGAAGTCTCTTCCCACCCCGACGGCTCCACCTTTGCCGGAATGTTTGTGTGCCGGAACCATGGTGCGGCGCCGCCGTTCCCGCGCGGGCGGCGCCCCACGTGAGGGGCGGCCGGCGGAAGTGATGGCGGCGGGGGCCCGGCGGCGGCCCGGCGGCGAGCGGCGGCGGTGAGGCGGCACACGGCGGCGGGGCCCGAAATGGCGGCCCGCGGGGCGCGCCTCTGCTCGCTGCTGCTGCTGCTGCTGCTGGCCGCGCTGGCGGGGCTGGGCGCCGAGGCCAAGGTGAGCGGGGCGCGGGGCACGGTGGCGCTCGGTTCCCGCGGGTCGCTCCGCCTTCCCGGCCGGCTGTAGGGGGAGGCCGGGGCCGGTGTTTCCGTGCGGGCGCTGCCCTCGGTTCTCCCGCTCCCCTTTATTTAGCTCGTCCCCGCTGATGTCGCTCGGCTGCTGCTGCGAGGCTGCCGGGGCTGGGTGGGGCTGAGCGCCGCTCTTGGGCCTGCCGGGTTAATATTTGAGACTATTACCGCAGTACTCTGTGGTGGGCAGAGAACACCGTGTTCTCTATGTTATAAATGTGAAACAATGTCTCGATACTCAGAAAAATTTAGATTGCTTTATTTTATATAGACAGAGCAAGCAGTGCGCTGGGGATACATGGGGGCCACCGCCCACTCCACTCTTCCACCGAACTTGGTTTGCAGCTCCCTTTTTATAGTATGGTTTTCCTTGTAGTAATCAATAATTGTTATTTTTGTTATCATAATTCTGCAAGGTAAGCAGTGGTGGTCAAAGAAACTTCCAAACTTCCGTGGGACAGCTCTTGGGACAATTGGTCATGTAACCATCTGGTCTTGGTAGATAAAAAACAGAAGTGGGAGGTCTGATCTTTAGCAGATAGTTTGTGATTAATTGATTATACAAAGGCAGGAAATCTGATTCTGCAATAAAACCCTTTCAGACTACGGAAAACCCTTTTTTTTCTCTTACAAACTGGTATACACCATATTCATAACAGGGAGATTTAAACAGAGTGGGTTTAATCATATATTTCCCTTTATCTATGTCCATGTTCTTTTCTTATTTTAAGTATTCTGGTTTATACAAACTCCAAAACTTCTGTTAACATGGATCGTTTATCAGTTATCACATCTGTAATCAGAGCAGCCACGTTTGAATTTTGTCCAAATACATCTGAATTTCCTGCTTTTGAATGGTAATCAGCAGTTTGAGTTCTCTGTGGTGGGAGTGATTTGGTGTAGAGTGTGCAGTACCTGGGGTGTGTTTACACTGCTCTCCTGAGACCCCCTTGTATGGCATTAGTTGTGGGAGTTCTTTCTGACCCCCAGGTGCTCTAGAGGCACCAGACTCATGGAGCTCTTAGGCTCCTACTCTGAGCTCTCAGGCTCTTACTTGTTGGGTTATCTTAAATAAGCAAAGCAGCTAATAGTTCAAAAGGTTATTTATTACAAAGCACATCAGTCTCAACAGGCAATAGCAAAAGCAATGGCAAAAGCAGTAGCAATAAGCAAAAAGCTAGCAGCTCTGGCAAAAGCCAATAGCTGAAAGCTGAATGGCCAAAAAACCTGTGGCTAAAAGCAACAACTCTCCTAATACATAGTCTTATATAGCATTTTTCCAACAAGCTAAGATGCAAGCTCAGACCACTATTCATTAACCTATTAGAATTCTAGTTCTTAGTTCACCAGGTTACATATAACAGCACACAGAGAATCTATCTTGTTCTATCTAAGCAATATTCTTACTATAACTCTGTTATGTCTAAACACTGTCTACAGCTGTGGGCTTGGAGCCTCTACTGAGGATATCAGTATTTCTGCAACCTTCACTAGAACACACTCTGCTACTGTAGTATTTGAGGCCTTTCACTTACTAAAAACACTGCAGCTCCTACTAAACCTACTGACTTACTTCTACTTTATGTGTACATGGCTTTATGTATTTTAATCCATCCAAAGGCTTTAACTCAATCTCTCCACCTTGATTACTCCTTGAGGGATTCAGAGAATCCCTAACTCACTGACTCCAACACCCCTGCAGTGCAGAACCCCCCCAGCTCTGGTTCCCCAGCACAGGAGGGACACAGAGCTCTTGGAGCCACTCCAGAGGAGGCCATGAAAGTGATCACAGGACTGGAGCACCTCTCCTGTGACAAAAGGCTGAGGGAATGGGGATTGTTTAGTCTGGAGGAGAGGAGGCTCTGGGATGACCTAATTACTCTTACCTGAAATCCTCTCAGTACATGAAATCTGTAAGAGAGATGGAGGAGAAATCACATGTAATCACACGGGCATGGAGTATCAGGACAAAGTTTTACACTGAAAAAGGATGGGTTTAGATTGGAAATCAAGGAGAAAGTCTCTGTGAGGGTGGTGAGGCACTGGCACAGGTTGCCCAGAGCAGCTGTGGATGCCCTGACCCTGGCAGTATTCCAGGCCAGCTTGCATGGTGCTTTGAGCAGCCTGGTCTAGTGGAAGGTGTCCCTGCCTGTGGCAGTGGAGTTGGAACTGGATGAGCTTTAAGGTCCCTTGCAACCCATTTCTATGATTCTGTGCTAGTGCAGTCACCATTTTCCAGCTGACCTGTGCCCAGTCAGTTACTCTGACTTTGCTGAGTGTAAAAGCTCATTGCCAAAACTTGTTCACACATTCTTTTGTAATGCCGCTAGAAATTGCCTTGAACTTTGTTTATCCTTTTTCTCTTATTATTTGCTAAAATAAGCTTAGTATGCTTCCATTCCTTTTAAGCTCATTCACTGTATCTGTTAAGCAGCTGTCCCCATAAGCTGAATAATAATAATAATAAGTTGAGTAATCAACATCAGCAACTTCTGCATGTGTGGTTTTACTTAGAAAGAGGAATGAGCTTAAACTCCATTTTTTCCCCCAAGAATGTATTTCTCTCTCAAATAATAGTGTTACTTGACAAATTGCTGTACTTGCTTAGTGATTCTGAAGAGTTGTTCTTAAACTTGTAGGAAGTCCTGAGTAAGACTTGCAAGTAATTTATGTTCAAAGATACTTGCAAGTAATTTGTGTTAAATATTTCAAGTCTTATGTGAAGAGTGCTTTTTGTACCCCTAATAATATGAATGATATAATAATTTATGATAATTTGTTCTAAGCATGTTGTTTACTTCACTTTTAGAATTCTGAGGATGTCCGGTGCAAATGCATCTGCCCTCCTTACAAGGACCATTCAGGCCATATTTACAACAAAAATGTTTCACAGAAAGACTGGTGAGTGTGTGTGGCACATACAAAATGATAATAAATCTGAATAGTTAAAGACTTGTTCTGTAGTGATTGCATGTGACTCTTCTGTGGTGGTGCCAGGACAAAGCAGAGCATTTCCATAACTTACTGGTTCTTTTCTTTCAAAAGTACTCCAGAATTCAGCTCTAGCAAGGGACAAGACTTAAACCCTGTAGTTTTTGCCCTGTTTTCATTTGCTTGCTTGCATGTTTAAATGTTTGTTTAGACTTGTGAGTAGTAGAAGGGATGAAAATGGTGTATTTGGAATGGTGTAAAGGCCAGGGACTACAAACCTGGAACTGGACTTGGGAGTATTGTCTTTGCTTGTTCTACTCTTGAAAACCATCCCATCATTTAGGAACTGTTCTTTCTGGAGTTTGTGAGGTTCTAGTAGATTTTGCACTTTCTAGCAACTTGGAGAAGAAAAAATGCTGACATTAATATTTCTTATATTCTCAGTAACAGACTTCCTTCTGTACTTAACCAACATACAAGATTTCTACACTTGGGCAGTGTATTGCTACAAGCTTTCAGTCATAGGACCAGCAATTGCACAGGTTGTACCTGGCATGTATTTTGATTTTTGTAGCTTGAATGCTGCATTCTTCCACAGAGGAAAATGAAGTTCTGCTTTCACTTAAATGAGAAAGATAAATTCTCTGCTGCTGTCACTTTAGGCCTTTTGTTTCACTGCCTGCTGCTGGCTGTGCCCACTGAGGTAACCAGGAGAAAGGTGAAAGAGGATTCTGGTTCTGTCAGTGCTCTGCAGGCACCCTGGGGGTCTGAACTGTGAATAACAACCTGAGTCAGCAGAAAGATCAACATTATGTAACTTCCTGTTGGGAGCAGTTGTCTCATGGCAGCTGGATTTTAATGCTGTGCTACAGAGTGCCCTTAATATTGTTAACCACACTTTTCCACAGGGGACTGACTTACATTTAATAATCTTTTAAGTCAAATGCTTTTGCTGAAAGCTGAGTGCTCTTTATTCACTGTCTTGTTGCTTAGAGAAACAGCCCATCTGACTTCCTTTTTTTCCCCAATGTCTGTACCTTGTGGTGACAAGAAAAAGAAATTCAGTTCATGAATGTCAAAGAGAGGCAAATCTCCCTTCAGAGAGTGAAAGGATGGAATAAGGCTCTTTTGGGTATGGAGAAGAAAGAAGTGGAATTAGCCAAAATTTACTTTTATCCATGATGTCAGTGTCAAGTGATGCATTTGTGCTGGGTTAATATCCTTGTTCTGCTAACAGCTTTAGTACTGTCACTGGGAAATGAAGACATTGTATTGAGTTACAAAGATCTTAAAACTTGTTCAGCAGCTTGTCTGTATCTGAATTTCTCGTTTAAGTGACATAACTGTGGCAGAGTGATTCATTTGCACCTGTGGTTTAGAACAACTGAACTTAATTGAGCTGAGCTTCTCAGCTCCTGTAGCAGAGTGGAACAGCCCAGCTAAAGCCAGCTCAAAACTGACTGGGCAGTTTCTGTGTTTCCTCAGTGATTGTCTCCATGTGGTGGAGCCTATGCCTGTCCCTGGACCTGATGTAGAAGCTTATTGTTTACGATGTGAGTGCAAATATGAGGAGAGAAGCTCAGTCACAATCAAGGTAAGCAGTGTAATTCTGTTGGCATATATTAAAGACTTCAACTGTTTAGTAAATATGTCTATTGTCTTTTAGAGAAGTGCTATTTTTAAAAGGAAAACTATTCTAAGGCAGTCTAAAATGTAGCTTTTTTTGTAGTAGTTGCTCACAATCTTGAGCAGTAACAATAGCATCAAACTTCAGCTGAAGAAGTGAACCTAAGATCCTTTATTGAAGATCTGTTTTTGAGATCAGACTTTACACCTTGCTAAAATTCTGAGTGTTCTAAGACATTTTGTCAAGCTTTGGGCTTTGTTTTCCTTATTATTTCAGAGGGCCTCTCATTATACAGCTGCCTTTCTTTCTTACTGTAAATTTTCTTTATCCATATTTGTTCTAACAGGTGTTTTCTGTGCTCTTCACATTCTTATCCCATTGGAGCCATTGAGGCCTGGACTGCTGTGAATGGACTGCAGCATGTCTTTCAGTTTTGGCAACACAGACTACTTTGTTTCGGGCTTCTAGAAGTTTAGTGTTTTGTTTTGCATTCCCTTTTTGCTTGGTGACTGAATGCAGGTCTGTGCTAGACAATGGGTGATGCCCCAGATTTGTCACCTGTTTAATGGCCAGGCTGAACAGTTGTCTTGGTGGAAGTGAGAGTTATAACACTGAATTGTTTTAAGAGGTATAGCCTAAGATTCTTTGCAAGGTCTCACTGTTTCAAGCTGCTGTAAACCCTTTTGATACCATGTTTAGTTTTCCTTTCTTTCTGGTTTTAAATCATCTGGTGACACTACCAAAGATCAAACTTTGCCTGTACTCATCTTTTGGTCCTTGCTGCCTGTTGTGAGACTAGGGGGAAAGTGTCACAATCTTGGCATAAACTGTGCTTGCATTGTATAGGTGACAATCATCATATACCTGTCCATTTTGGGCCTCCTTCTTCTGTACATGGTTTACCTTACCCTGGTGGAACCTATCCTGAAGAGGCGCCTCCTTGGACATTCACAGCTCATACAAAGTGATGAAGACATTGGGGTGAGTTCACCAGTCTTTGTGCACTTGGTTAGCATGAAGGTTGGGATGGTTGGTTGATAAATAATGATTTGGGGTGAGCAGCCTTTTTTTGCCAGACAGGCAATGTAAATGCTTTTCCTTCTGGGAGAGGAAAAGAAAGCTGTGTGATGACTTCTGTGAAGCCACTCTTTCATTTTTCACTGGGCTGGAAAGTAGTAAAGTGAGAACTGCTTCAGTTATACCAGCTCCAGGCACAGATTGTTTTCACAGACAAGAAAAAGTGTAGGAATGAGGTAAGAATACACAGAAGTACAACTTTTTTTTTTAATAGTTAATGATCCAGTCTTGCCAGTGATCATTTTTATGGGAAGCGCTCACTTCTAAGATTGCTCTCTACAAAAATAAAGTATGGGGGTTGCATCTTCTGTTGCTCCAGTTTGGGTTTCTTGATGCTAAAACTTCAAGAAGAAATTGCTATAATGAAGCAGCCAGAAATCAGAATGTGACAGTATATTCCAACAGGTCAGAAGAGCTTTTTTTGGGAGAAGAAGGGGAGTAGTCCAGTAGTGACACAGGTCCCTGTCGTTGCTGACCTTTCCAATTTCTAGCACTGGGTCACAATCCCATACTTTTGTTGTGAAGTTAAGGTACATAAAGCATAGCTGATAAAAACTATTATATAGAAAAAATGCTTATTTTTGAATACTTAATTATGCCCTTAGAAAACAGAAACACCTTTTTAAGTGAAGATGGCTGATGATTGCCCCACTGTTTCTGAACTTCCCCGTGTATTACATGTAGAAATATTTCAACTGTCTTTGTATTGACATAAGATTTTTCCAGTCACTTCCAAGAGGATTTTGAGTTGAGGGTTTGTTTGTTTGTTTGTTTGTTTGGTTTGGTTTGCTTGTTTTTGTTGTTGTTGTTTTGAATGGAAATATTTGAATGACTCTTCCTCTGTATGTGTACTTATAGCAAGTTGGGCAGCTCCTTAATTAACTCCTGCATTAAGTGAGCTTGTGCTATATGCTGTATCTCAGACAAATTTACAGCTTAGGTAAATTATCATAATGCCTCCAAATGTGAGTTAGTCTTTTGATTGTAGATGGGAGAAGTGAAATAAGTCCCATGGCAGAGGTCAGGTTAACTGTGGAATGAATTTACCTCAAAGTCTGGATCTATCTTAACCATCTTATGTTTTGCTGTAGCTGTTCTAGAACATAACATAATTTAAGGTCCCTTATGAATTATCCCTGTTCTTGCCTTCCCTCTTGCAAGTTCTTGAGATATTCTTGTCACACTTCAAAAATGCCATGTCTGTGGATTTTGTGGCTGAATTTCAAGGCAGTGTGTTCGCTCTTTCTTGTTGCCCATTGGTGACAGTGGCAACTGATGAATGTAAGCCACTTCCTTAATCCTATTTCCTCTGAAATTCTTTTTTCCCCTTACACAGTATTTAGCGTTGGAGCTGAGAATCTAGTTTGCTAGGAAGGCCAGTACCATCTAGACTGCTCTGTGTTCTCCCACCATGTGTTTTACAGTAGCAAACCATGTGTTGCTATTACGATTTATTTTTCCCCCCTGTGAATGAAGTGACCTGTCTCCTGTTAAGTGCCCATTCTAGATGTATCCAATTGTTTAACTATTTATGGTGAGATGGTAGCTCTTTTTGTGTCTTGTTCTCTCTGAGCATATTTTTTTAAATGCTCATTGTGGCTTTGGGACTTAGAGCAGTTATAATTTGTGATAGTCTGTGTATAGCTGACAGTTGTCATTGAGCTGCTCTGCACAGTTGTATCACAAATAAAGTATCCACTAAATGTCTTCAAAAGTGTTCTGGAAAAAAAAAAGGTGAAATGCAGGGATACAAAAAGACAGTTATTTAATGTAGGACATAATTATGTTATTTTTCGTTATGCATTGTATGTAAGATGCTTGCTAGTGTAGCTTTAGCAGCAAGACTTTGTCCAAATAGTTTAATAGCCAAATAAGAAGTTCAGTTCCATGTCTTAGTGTTTATAACTTGGCCATATTTGCTAGCAGAAAATAAAGCCTTGCAGGTACTGTTGGAAAACAGAGTAAACATTAAACAAGCACTCAGTTCTTGTTGAGCTCTGTTACTTTAACAGCTGTATTGACACTGTGCTTTCAGACAGCTCAGCACAATAGGCTTAGTTTGGTAAACACCAGAGTGTGTTGGTTTGATATAGAAACTGTGTGTGAGCATCCTGAACTGCCTGGCAGGAGATGGCCGGGAGCTGGCAGGGAACTGACCCTAATCAGCTGTGGAGTGCATTCACCACAGTGATGGGTGCCTGGGTCTGCTCTGAGCTGCAAAAGGATGCAAGGCTGATCTGATCCTGCAGCTCACCGTGTGTCTCTGCAGCAGGTAATTGACAGTACAATGGAGTGTGGTGTGTTTGGGAAATCTGTGGAAGCTCCTGTGAACGAGAAATTGAAGTTCCAACAATTCCAAGACTTGCTTGGTCGTTGTTATGTTGGAGCCTTGAAAAAAGACAAAGCCGCAGCAGCACTAAGAGCACAGCACAGCAGCCTTGTAGCTGGAGCTGTGAGGTGTGACGGTGTTCTCCCCTTGCAGGACCACCAGCCTTTCGCCAACGCGCACGACGTGCTGGCGCGCTCGCGGAGCCGCGCCAACGTGCTGAACAAGGTGGAGTACGCCCAGCAGCGCTGGAAGCTCCAGGTGCAGGAGCAGCGCAAGTCCGTCTTCGACCGGCACGTCGTGCTGAGCTGAGCGGAGCGGAGCGGCTCGGGGCTCCAGGCCTGGGGACTAGGGGAAAGAGCTGGCACAAGTCTTCCTAATCCTGCCAATTCAGAAGTTTTCTTGAATGATTTGTTATTGATTTAAAAAAAACCCCCCACAAATTAAAGAAGGATTTGGACTTTGAAGGAATGTACTGGAGCGGAAGCAGTTTAAACAGATTAGTTAACCAAAAGCTTAAATCTTTATGTTTTCAAATGGCTTTTACTAACAAAACTGAAAAGGAAACAAACCCTAAGATATCTTGGGTTGCCACTGTGGTACATTATTTACAGTTGTGACTTTATGGTGGTTTTTAACTATATATTTCTCTCTACTATTTATGTGGTTAAAAATACCTGGGAACACAGTAATTACTTACAACTCACTAATCACTTTATGTAAAGTCCTTTTGTAAATATACTTGGATTTTCTGCTGATTGATGCTAGGTACTGGAAAATCAAAGTCTTGCAATATAGTTTTGGTCTCAGAGAATGAAATCCTGCTGGCTGTGTTCATCATTTGGTTTCTTGCACTCCTTTCAAGATGCTTGTATGGCAAGTGATGTCTGCAGACTTAAGGCAAAATATAAGTGGACACTGACTCCTGGAACTGCATATTTCAAGTACTGTGATGTAGATAAATTCAAATGCAGTGCACATTCAAGACAGTGTTGACATTTTGTTCTATTTTGCTTTAATAGCTTAATATATTGTAGTTGTATGATAGCTCTTAAATTTTTTTCCCTTTCTTTTCATGGGTAAAGTCTCAGGAGTTAGTATATGATGAAATATTTATTATAAAATCTTCCTGCATTTGTCTGGATTGATGGTGTAAGGCACATACTTTCTCTAGCACCTGTCATCTTGGAAGTTAGTTGTATTTTTTTATCTGTGACTCTGTACTCATCTCTCTTCAGAGGTTATACAGTTGCTAGATGACTAACTTTCATATATCCCCTTTGGAATGTAACAATTAAAGATAAAACTGATTTTTGAAAAATGGATCTGCATTATCAGTTTGTCATCATTTTTTCTCCCTCATTATGCTGCATGTAAATTCCATCTATAAAAGTACTCCTCTGAAAAGGCTTCAGAGTTGAAATATGCACTTGTTCAGTGATTAGGTGAAGAAAGGCTCATCAAATTGTTAATGGAAAGAAGTTTTTAATCCATGACTCAGACATAGCTGTGCATATGTAGTTGCATTATTGTGTGACAGTTTTCAGTTCTGCTGTGGAAGGAGGTGGTACATGGAAGAATAGTCTGTTTCTGAGAGCAGTTTTGGCTTGCTTAGTCCATGCATGGGGGAAAGACAGATACAGAGCTTGATTTTCATGTCAGTCCTGTAGACTTCCAAAACTGAGTTAACCTGGAGTCATTTAAATCAGGTGGTGAATTGGTGGATTCACAGGATTCCTGCTTTAAATGAAAAAAAAAAAAAAATTGCACAAAGATTGACAGGTCAAGAAAAATAAATTCAGGCTCAGGTTCAGTTTTTGTGTTCAACGTTGTCCCAATGAGTGGGAAGTTGTTCAGCTGGTGCTGTTTGGTTACTGGTTATGACACTGGTTGGTGTACTTAGGGTCCACTGAAGAAAAAGAATGCAACCTGTTTGTGGAATGCAAGCCTTGATTGTTGAATATCTCCCTGTCTGCCAGTCCTGGGAATTGTTCTACACTGTGGCTGCCTTTCCTGCAAGGCCTGACCCTGGTGTGGGAAGGAGGATGTTGGATGCAGCACAGTGGCCCACATAGGGGCAGCAGGAGGTGAAGCTTTCTTTCCTTGATGGGGGACAGTCACAAGAAGCAGGACTGAATGTATGTACATCTTTTGCTAGTAAAAGTATTTCTGATCTTACAGTGTCTTACAGTTTTAAGCTAAACTGGTTTGGGTTTGGATTTTTTGGTGTGGTTATACTTTTATAGCTAGAAGGGCCAAACCATGAGAGAGTCTTAAGTGTCAATCCTGTAAAATGTGGGAATTTTGAGGATAGGTGTCCTGTTTTCTTGCACCTGTACAATTGGACAGCTATATACAGAGGTATGTAGCATCTATGTACATGTATACATTGCATCATAGATAACATACTGTTTCTCTTTTTTGGCAAAACAATGTTGCTACTGTTGGCTCACTGTTTTCAAATCTTCTTATATATATTCACCTTTTATATGATGTTACACTGAACACTAAAAGAATTTCCCAAAATTACAGGTATAATGATTAAATGTAAAGTCATTAAGCTATGTGTCCTCACCTGTACTGGAGACAAATCCATCATAAATTTCTAAATGGATGCTGTTTTTCTGTGTTTAAAATGAAGCTGTGGAAATTAGTTTGCTTATGCCTTGATGGTGAATGTTTACCTAAATTGTAGTAAATTGGTATATTTAGACATTAGAGTACAAAAATGCCAATAAATGAAAATACTGCTTTGTATTTTTATTACTATACTGTAGTAGTCTGCAACAGAAGACAAACAGGAAGTGTGCAAACCACATTCCTGATTACTTTTTCAGGTAATCTGGATGTGTTCAATAGCAGTTTCAAAATTTCTAGCCCTTAATGCCAAGTTTTGTTGCCATCATAGCTGTGGTGTGGGTGGAAAAGCCCAACCAGAAATGAGCAGATCTAACTGTAAGCTACTTTGCATGTTGTCAATTGACTATAAATTGCAGCAGTCATTGACTCAGTGGAACAAGCTACATAATTCAGGTAAGAGACTTGCATGTTGCTGTATCTAGCCACAGATCTTCACTGAATATCAATGTTCTTGTAAATCACTTTTACCAACCATTTACTAGCAGTGTTTTCATAGCTTTTTAATGAATCCTGTTTAATGTGATCTCTTATTTAATAAGGTGTAAGAAAAATGGAACATTAACTTCTTGTTCTTTTTAATATCATACAGATATTTTCAGGTATTCATCACTCGTAAGACAGCAAGTCTTATTTCCCTGGGTTTTACTTTTATCTGAAGATTGGTGAGTCTAAACAGGAAAATGTTCCTAACATTTGCATTTTGCACTTTGCAGGTATTGAGGCAGCAGGTAACTTGTATATAACATTGTTACACAGCAGAAGTGTCAGATACTGCAAGTGTCTCTTCTTGAGGGGTTATGTTGGTTTTGGTTTCTTGCTCTGGAGTGATGTTGTGCCGTGATTTCTTTTTTGCTATGTAGCAGACTTTTCTTCCTCAGTGTTTTTAAGTTGTTAGCAGCAGGAAGTTTTTAGGCAATAACACAACTTGTATAAGTAGAAAAGGAAAAGTTTTCTACTATTTTCAATTTATTCACCTCTGAATTTTTTGCATGTATATTAATGTGAAATGGATGTGTGTTCATGTGTTAAGCCTACCTACAGAAGTACCTGTTTAAGATGCATGGGACTCCCACTCATGCCTAACAGCTATAAATGAATTCTTCACTCACAGGATTTCTGTTGTGAAATCTACTTGCATTAGAAAAACAGACAACTCTTCATTTTCATAGAATATGTTGTGAAAACAGGTCCGTACCAAGTAAATATTCTCTGTATAAATGTGGCAGGTGTGAAGTCATTAGAAAACATCACATTATCCTCATATCCTTGTGAAGGATTTGTGTTATGGAAGTGTGATTGGAACACTTGAAGCTTTGCCAGATTTCTGTGAGTGTGGAATCCAGCAGTTTCTGGTAACCTAGTTTAATGTTCAGGTATGGTTCCCATTTTAGAGCATGCAATAGAACCTAAATGCTTTAGACAGCAATGTATGGATGTACAAGTGGATGATAAGAGCATTTCTGGATCAATTTTGTGTAGGCAAGTACTGGTTGCAATCTCTGAGGGTGGCTCACAGTGATTCTTTAAAAATTAACTGGTTATTTCAATGTATTTAAAGAAGCTATTAGGTAACACTCAGCACTTAGGCTGATGTTTAGCTGTTTGAAGGATATTGGGAAGGCACTATAATGCAGTTCCTTATAAACCACTGCAAGAGAATCTTTGTAATAAACATATCAGGGGGATTTGAGTAGTTACACCTACTGTAATGCTGCTCTGAAGAGAGGGAGTGAGGGTAGGCCAGTCTGACTTAAAGGTTTCCATCAGGGCCCCAACAACTGTGTGCCATCCCTTCTTTGTATTACTAGAATGTGGGTTTTTCCTTTAATAAATTGTCTATTTCATAACCCTCTAGCAGTAGGATTATTTTTAGTATTTCATGTCTGTGTTTAATCTGCAGGTGAGTGGAGAAGGAATGTGAGGACCCAAGGAGATGCTAGATAGAGTAGAAATTCTCTCATCTCTGAACTTCTTGTAAATCTTTGTATGAGGGGATGTAATACTTGACAGACGTGGAATAAGATTGAGATCCATTCTCTGCACAAGTTTTCTCTTCTGTTAAGATGATATATTGAATGTGACATCAAATGAATAGAGAAAAATAATTTGTCTTTGAAGGCTCTTTGGTACGAATAAGGTGTTTTTTAGTGGAATTGTAAATTTAGTTTTTTTCAGGGAGAGGAAGTGGGTGGGGAGAATGTGTCAGATATTGGTCTGCTTTATTTGTCTGTAGACATGTAAGTTTTGGTAGATTTGGAGCAAGCTAGACAAGCTAGACCTATGTGGGAAACATAAGCAGAGTCTCTTAATTTCTAAAGCTGAGGTGGAAGGAGACTGCTTAGGAAACTAGTGGCTTTATAATAATATCTGTTGTGTATTAATTTAATCAGTGTGACTGACTTGGCGCATTTCTTGTTCTTTGCAAATGAGATGTTGTCTTGTTCTACCTTATCTTCCAGCATCATTCTGAAATATCACAAATGCATTAAAAAAATCTCTTCTGGAAAATGTCAGCAAGGCCAAGTGTTGGTAAGTCCAGGTGAGTTTTTTATAGTGTTCAGTATGACTGGTTGAAAGTATTCTGTAATTATGTGTTTGCAGGCTAAATGCAGAACCTGATGGATGGCAAAAGCTACTGTAACCTCATCTGTGCTGAGGCTCAGCACATACAGCTGGCAAGGCCTTTCTGTGCAGACCCCCTGGTCACGTTTCACGTGTACCCAGAAACAGCAAACCAGGTCCCTTTGTCCGAAGATCTGTCATTCCTTCCGTTCGTGTCGGAGCATCTCATCACCGAGACCCTCTACACTGAGCCCTGCCCCTTTCCCTACCAAATGCCCCATTCCAGTCTCCACAAGAGTGAGTACTCCTATGGGTCAGCTTTCATCAGGAAGAGGAATGAGAGGGAAAGGCAGCGTGTTAAGTGTGTCAATGAAGGCTATGCCAAGCTGAGGCACCACCTGCCCAAGGAGTACCTGGAGAAACGGCTCAGCAAAGTGGAGACCCTCCGTGCTGCTATAAAATACATCAGGGACCTGCAGTCTGTGCTGTGCACCGACTCTGTGGTGGCAGGAAAAGGTGTCATGGAGCCAAACCAGGCACCCAAAGCCACTAACAAACAAACCCAGTTCTTGAAGGCGATCTGAAGTGTTCCGAAGTTATCCTGTCTGGGAATGTAGTAGCTGCTGTGTTAATGACGTGTGTGTTCCTGGCACTTCTTAGGAGCAGATCATGGCACACGTCAGTATCAGCCCACACAAGAGCTGTAACGTTGCAGATAGTAACTCCACTTGGGTGTGAGAGACAACTGGGAAAATCTCAGCTGAATGACCTAAGTTAATTCATGAAAATCAGAACGCATTTCTAAATCTGTCACCAAGCTAAAAATGTAATACCTATATGTGTGCAGTAACTGTATGTATCATCAAAACCTGCATGCTTTAAAATAAAATCTTTCTACTTATGTGACTGAGATTCTTCTTCTTTTCTGTAATGTTATTGGTTTGCTCACACACGCACTTTCTTAAAATATTCAGCCTAATTGCCAGTGTTTCTTTTAAAATGCCTATTTAAAGGTTCCAAGGAGTGTTGTTAGATGCCAAAAGAAAGGATAATTCAGTTTAAAATGGAGAAAAATAGAGTAGGGTAGGAGCTCTCTGAAACATAGTTACTGAACACAGGAAGAGCATAAAGTTTTGTGAGTGCTGTTCCATCATTTTTTTTATTAGTGAATATTTTAATCACATTGAAAACTTCTGACATTGCATTGTTTCTGCTGAAAATTGTATTCTTGTATAGATGTCAGTGCCCTTAGAAATTACTAGGACTGCTTACATAATACACAGTATAAGGAGGGCCGGCAAGGTTTTGGCCATTGGCATAAAAATAATCCTGCAATAGAAATTTTTTGGGACTTTTGACTGATAATGGTTGAGTTATGGAGTGGTCTTCCCCAATCTTCCTGTGTGTTCCTTTGTGCTGCTGATGGTTTCAGTTAAGTGTTATAAAATAGAATTGTGTGAAGATGATGAAGAGAGTTTAGCTCATAACCGATCAAGTGTCTTGACATTTACTCTGTGTAAGGGAATCATTGATACTAAATAATTCTGCTGACAGAATGAGAGCATGTAGAAAATGTACAAAAGATGGTTATAGACTTCCCAAGTGATGTATCCTCCCTAACTGCCGTCCTCCCACCCTGTTACATTGTTTTTATAGCAGTGAATTGAAACATAATGTTATGAAACATGAAAAAAGGCAATTAAGTATTCCAAGCACCTTATCCCCTGCATACAAAACCAACCAAACGAAAAATCAACAACTGTTAAGACTTTGTCTTTTAAGGAGGATGTGAAAATTAGGGATCTCAGCAGAGGTTAACAGGTAGATTTCTGCATTATAATATGACATTTTTTTAAAGGTATTTTGTAAGAGAGGGGTAGAATTCATTAAGCCTTCCCCCTTACTGTGAAAGGAGAAAGTTGTAAATTATTTGACCTTGGTTTGTGTCAGCTTCAGCCTTTCTGTGCACATTTCAAACGTATTTATTTGTCACACCCTGTGGTGGTAAGCTTTTTGAAATTTTCCTGAATCTAAACTGTAACTTTGATGCTGTTTTTTTGCCCTGCAATCATAGGCAGAAGCCTAGAGGATGCTGAGTTCTCTTAAAATGCCTTCCCTGCCCTTGCAGTCCTGCAGGGGAGTAGATCCACGGGGAGTTGAAAATTGAGCAAATGTGTGGCAGTCAAATGAAGTCCTCTCTGAAGTCATGTTCTGCTGGGTTTTAACCAGTAAGGTCAGGATGTCCAATCCTGGGAGTATCAGCTGTGGCAACCTCCATAGCAACTGAGAAACACTGTCAGCAAAAGGCTCCCTCTGTCCAACTGGCAAAAGGGTGAGATTTCTGCATTCAGACAACATCCAAATTGACTGGGTGTATTGTTACCAATAGCTGGTAAGTCTAAAATACTGCTGTGCCAAAGTACTTGGAGTTATCTAGAAAAAGCAGCATAATTGCCTTTGTCAATGCACTGTTTTGTGTAGAAACAGGGGTCCCTACTCTGAGCTGAATGGTGTTAAAATGTGCTTCAATGTAGAAGTGATAATTGCCTTTCTTTGCAAAGTATTACTGATTCCATTTTGTTTTGCTTTATAACAGGAGTTTGTGCAGTCGTGAAATAAGTGGATATATTGTGCTGATTTTCTGACTTAAATATGAATTTTGCAGCAGTTAATCCACTCTTCTTGCTGGGCTTGCTGTGCTAGTTTTATGAAATTATGCATCTATCTGGGAGTCTCCATAAAAAAGGCTTCCAGGTCATATATCTTAGATAAGAGACGAAATATCATCTAAACGTGAGTGCTTAAACTGCATTTTGTAAAATAAATTAGGCACTTAAATTTTAGAGGTTGTTGAATTTCCATGCAAATTTTATCCTAAGTGTTTCTAAGCAATATTTAAAAAGAAAAGAAAATAATGGAAGCTTGTCTACTACATCTTTTGAAATTACCAGAGATAGCATCACATCATTGATCTTACTGTGACAGCCTCTGAATAGTTATCACTTGTCACATCTGAGCATCTCATTCTTTCTCATTGCAAACCATAATCCTACTGTTAATAAAACATGACAGGACAGCTGAAAGATCAAAATATTTCCTCTTAATGCATCACTATAAATAAATAACAGGGAAACGTAATCTAACATCAAGTTCAAAATCTGTCACGTTTACTCAGCTTGTCAACTTCAGCTGTAATTTCTGTCTCAGCTTGTAACACAGGGAAGGTTTGGCTGAGTCTGTGTACAAGAAAGCTTTAAAGGAGGAATGTAGGTATAAGAAAAGACAGCTGGGTGCTACAGAGGGAAACAAATGTTGGAGGGAATTGAAAGTTATTATTTTCCTGGGGATTTCCTTGGGTGTTTCTGCTCTCTTTCCAGTTTAGACTTGGGTGAAGATCACTGAAGTCAGTGATGTGGGCTCATCTGGCCAAATGCTACTTTGAATATTTTGAATTCAGTGTTTTTAAACAAAAATAAGCAATTAATCAAAATGTCTGGGTTCTTGAGGTGCACTAAACAGCAGTTGCTTGTGTTAGAAATGCCAGTACATTGTCTCTTTTCTTCCAACAGATCACAGCTGAGTCCTGCAGGCAGCAGCTTTTCCAAGTATGGCTCATTTGGAAGGGTCCCTGCCCAGGGGTCACAGGTATTGCAGTGTGAGGCCAGCTTTGGACAAGTTTTCCTGTCCCACAGTTAACCCCTGCTGCAGGAGCTCTTTTGTTCTATATCCTGCCTGGATCGCTGAGCCCCTCACCCCCCAGAGGTAAAATAAAGTTCCTGTTTAAGTCTGGGATTTGTTTTTTTCCATGGTATCTAATAGGATAAACCAGGTTGGTGTGTTAGATTAATAAAGTAGCAGCTTGAACATTGTTTGAGCTTTCCCACCCCTGCACTGGCAGTTTTTTAGATGTATTAACTGAAGTTATTTGCTGCCTTGGAGATTATGAAGAGCAAATCCTGAGTAAGCTTCCTATCAAAGAAACATTCCTTTAATATTATTGGGATAAATAATACCATCTTGCATTAGCAGTCATCTTTCATGAAATGTTTCTAATGCTTTGTGACAGGGTATTATTTTACCAGTTTTGAACTAGAACCTGTCATCAGCCAGCAGCTTTGTTGTTTACTTCTCTGCTTTGCTCCAGGGTAAACCATCAGCTCCAGCACTCTGAGTGCACCTATTCTGTGCTCTGTGCTGCAGATGGGTCTTTTCTCCTGATCCAAAGGGTTGCATTGTCTTGCCAGGTAAACAGCAAAGGGGCTGGTGTAAGTCATGCTGGCCCAGGATTCCAGCATGCTCCTGGCTCACTTCCTGTAAACCCCAAAGCAAAGAAAGCTGAGTGAAAGCAGGCACTGATGTGTTTTTCCCAAGATCAAGGAATTATCCCAGAACAGGCAGGTTTTCTGTTTCTTCCCTCAGTATTTGGCCTGTGAGAGTGCTACAAAATGAGGTGCAGTGTTCCAGTTCTTAAATCTTACAAGATAACTTTTTTCATGACCTACAGAATCTATTTCTTTCAGGGCTGACCCATTTTCTTTTCTTCTAGGTGCCAGTGGATCAGCCACTGCCTTCCTTCCCCTGGCCCAGCATGGAAGAGACTGGGGGAGTCAGGGGGCTCAGACAGCAACGTGCCTGTGCTGGCTAGAGGGGAGCAAGATGGATTTTATTACCGTGGTACTGTAAAAGAGGAGGTAGAGGTGAGTGATGGTTGCTGTGTGGTAGCTGGGGGGATATCCTCAAATGGGAACAGTCCTCACACACCACCTAAGTTCAGTGTAGCAGTTTTTGGTTCAGCTGATGACATTAGAGGACAGATCATCAGGACAGCAGGTGCTTGAGGAGCCTTGTGCTGCTGTGGGCACTGAGCCAGGCTCAGCCAGCCCGAGTGCTGTTGCCAGCAGTGTAGGGGTTGCTGTTGTGCGTAGACACATCAACAGCACAGGAAAAGGGTTTGTATTTTATGTACACATGTCCAGCCACAGACCAAGGGATCAGGGTCTTTCCAGAAAGGTTAGTGAAAGCTTTAATTCATTGGTTTGTTAGCACTTCAAACTTAACACAAAAAAGAGCCTGTTCTTTCTCAAGAACAGGGAAGTACCTTGTCTCATTGTTGATGGAAAGCCTCTTGACAGGCCTTAATATAAAAGAAAATAAAACCTCCCAACAACCCTCTGAGAAGCAGAGCAAGGACTTGGGCATGACTGAAGAACAGCCTGAATGCCTTCAGTGTCCCTTGCTCCTTGGCACACCCAGCATGGTTTGTGAAATAACACTTGTCTGTAGCTTTTTCTCTTGGGAAAGAAAATACAGATCCTAGTGGCAGTGAATCTGAACATATGCTTCACTCATCTTGCTTTCAGGTGAGCCTCACAGAGATTTTTTGGGCTATCTCAATGCTGAACTATCACAACACACTCTAGCTGCTGTTCAGGCTTGTTTTGCCTATAGGCACAGGATGGCTCCTAGTAAAAGTTGCATTACCTGGCACATTATGGAATTTTTTTCAATGGAATTGTTATTTTTTTCCTGGTAACAGAGTGAAAGAGGCATGTTTCTGGTAGAGTTTGCCAAACCATTTGTGTCACGTGGAAGGCATCCAGTGTGTGTGCAAAAAACAGCAAAGGATGACATCTTGGAATATGTGAATGGGATGAAGCACTCCTTGCTCCCTGGAGACAGAGTGCTGGCACCCTGGGAGCCAGATGGGGCCAGCTATGGCCCAGGAACTGTCCTCAGAGGCATTGAGACAAGGGATCCCTTACGAGGTAAGAAAAGTGCTGCTCTCTTCCTCCTCCTGTTGCTCTGGCACACCAGTGAGGCTGTCAGGATGAACTCTTGTCAGGGTGCTGCTGCCAGAGAAATAACAGAGCACCAACTACAGCTTAGTGTTGCTCCAAGCTTGCAGAGCTGATGGATATCTGTGTGTAACCTTACCAGTGTGACCCTAAGTAAGTTGTGACCCATAAAAATGTCATCATCTGTGTCCATGGGTGTAGCTGGGACAAGGCTGTGTCTGCCATGTGCCATTTCATGACAGATAAAAATGAGACAACTTCCAGGAAGCATTCATCTGAGCTTAAATGCTCACATTTGTACCAAATAGTACATCTGGGGGTGATTTTGTCACCCAGACGTAGGAGATTTTAACAGCTCATTCATTTTTCCTGTGTCTGACAGTCAAGCTCCACTGACTTTCCAAAATACTGTTCTCAGAGCAGTGCTGCTAACTTTGACAGCAACAACAAAAATTACTGTCATCGTTTTCTTGTTCATCTGATGACAAACTGGGAGGAAAGATGCTGCCAGAAGAAAAGATGTTTTTTTAGTGATGGTGCCCAGGCTGCCCACTCACCTCTGTGACACTGTGGTGAGGTGTTAGAGAAGGGCAAGAGTTGATCCTGCCTCTTGACAGGAGTAGAAGGTGCAGAAAGCTGCAAAGCCTGATCTGTCTGTGTGCACTGCCCAGACAGGCCATCTCCTTAAGGCTGCTTACTTTTTCTCTTAACAGCCTCAGAGGATGAAGAAATTATGGTCCAGTTCTGGAATGACAAGCAAGTGAAGCTCCCCCGTGGTGTGGCTCTGTGGATCCCTCCTAGCCTGTGGGAGAGGATTGTGGAGATGATCCACATGCCCTTCACCAGCAGGGTGAAGCCCAGACCAAGTCAGGACACTGACTCTTGTATTTCTCCCTGCAGTCCTAAGCCAGCTCTGATTCCTGTTTGTGCTGGGTGTAGCCTTGCCAAGCACTGCTTGCTCTGCTCTCCCTGCTGGCCACATTTCCACCACTGCTGTGCTGGTGCTCTCTGCTGTCCATCAGTCTGGGGAAGGTGCATCTCCTGCTGCCATGCCTGTGCTGGTGCCTGGTGGCCTCTTCCCTCCAGGCCTCTAGTCTTTCAGGACAAAGCTGAAGAGGCAGAGTCCAGCAGCAAGCTCACTCCAGGCCTTCTAGAACTGAAAGGCACAGAACAAGCAGAAGCTGCAGCTGTGGCAACATCCTCTTCTTCTGATTCAGAGTGGGACCTGAAGCCATCCCCCACTAAGAGTACTGTGGGGGACAGTGCTGTTAATGCAGGCTCCAGCTGTCTTGAAAAGCCCAGGCTAAAGAATTCCACAAGACCTGAGGGGAAATACTGGGAAGGAAGCTGCCACAAGTCCTTTTCCAGTAATTCAGGTACCTTCAAACTACCCTGTAGGGAAGCAGATGTCAGAGGGAACAAAACCAAAAGTCTTCTGGGCAGGGGCAGGGCAGTCATTTTGCCTGCGGGTTATTGATATTAATACTGTAAATTTGCATATCAGACTCTGACACAATTCTTCTCCCTCCCCAATGTTTCTGCTGCCTCATCTGGCTCTTCTTTTGGCCACTTATCCCATGGAAAACTACAGAACAATTAATTTCATTTGAAAGCACAGCTATTCCTCTCTGTGTCCTGTAATTTTCCTATGCCTTTTATGATACTAACATATTGATTAACCTGCATAGCTCATCCATTCAGAATAACCTGAAAGAATTCCTTTCAGGCTTGAAGTGCATTTTTCTCTCCTCTGAACTAAATGTTTCTCCATTTCAGTTCTGGTTTCACTTGTAGATACAATTTTACTGCTTCCCAGGACCTGGAAGTTGTAGCAGCACATGTACAGAGGGTCAGCAGAAACCCAAAGCCATCTCCACTGGGGACATGTCCAGTGTGGCCCCAACTCAGCAGAGTGCAATGTTTGAAAACATCAGGCAGACTCCCAGAGGGCAACTCACACTGAGAGAAATCCAAAGAGACCAAGATTTCAAGCCATTATTGAGGGTAAGGTAATCTGTATTAATGCTGTAGTTATGTAAGCAGGAGGTTTGTTTGATTGGAAAAAATATTGTTGTAAATGGTTTGGAACCTGGCAAGAAAAATACATTGTTTGTAACTCAACTGCTTCCTAAGGCAATCCACCAGTTTTGTGATAGGTAGGAAAGTTCTCCACTAATGAAACCAAAACAAAAATCCCCAAGCCTTAATGAAGGGCTGGAGCTACTTAGCAATATGAAGACAATTGTCAGTAGTCATGTGAGCATTCAGTAACACAGATTTCAGTTCAGAAACCTGCCAAATGCCCATTGACATCTACCCAATGAAGTCCTGTGTTAAATCCATGGGAAGGTGCTGAGCTCTGCCAGTCAAATTGTGATAGTCACACTCTCTGCCTCTGAGAGATAAAAGCAGATTCTCTGGTAAACAGTCTTTGCTGAGTTTCTTCTCTTCTGCACTAGAGGCAACCAGTTTAAACAGCAGATTCCTGCTGGGAAGCTGTGGGATAGAGAGTAAGCAAACTGTGTCACAGCTGGAAACAACACCACTACCTTGTTTTTTGGGCCTGGTTTCCCTCATGCTTTAGGAAAACCTGAAAAAAAAATCAGAACATGAATGCTAAAAAAAGCAAGCACAGAAATGAGGAAGAAAACAACTTACAGGAAGAAGGGGAGTATGAAAGAAAATATCAGGATCATCAGAAACAGTGCTCTGCACAGGGGCATCAGGGTACAATTAATAAATTATATACAGGAAATCAAATATTAGCTTCTCTGTACCTTTATGCTCTTGCTCCTGTGAACTGACTGCAAAGTAATACTTGGAATGTTCTAAACTTGCATGTTTAGAGATGAATCCATCAATAACATGTCTTGGTGAACAGAGAATATACAGGAATACATCTTGTATTCTCACAACTGTACTCGTTCATTTTAAAGCAGATGCCAACTTATCACCTGAATGGTTCCTACTTTCTATTTCTATTCTACTTTATTGTTTAAATAATCATGGTTACATAACTACACACCTTTGTAATTTTGATTTCCTAGGAATTTTCAGGCCAGTATGGAGCTCCAGGCAAGCATGCTCTATATTAGCAGTGTCAGAGTTGTGCACTGAAGTGACATGAGTTGCCTTTTGGTAAAACTAATAAGAAAACAGAATTGTTTCATCCCAGCCCCAAAGCAGCAGCATGAATCACAGTAGTGGATGCAATGTGGTAACACAGGGTATAATGACAGAATTTTGTTCCAGTAAAATAGCCCTTGGTGATTTTAAACCCACAAGATCCATTGCTACTCTGAGATAGCAGAAGCAGTTTTATCACATGATACAGGCTGCATCAGAAATGGCTTGAAGCAAACAAGTGGAGCTAGAGGACAGGCTTCCCAGAGGTACTCACTGCAGAAAATCCTCCTGACTTCTGAAGTAGAAAAGTTTTTAATCAAAGCCTTACTACTTCTGAAAATCCTTTGGTCTTGCTGTCCAATTGTGTGTTCCAGCAGTAAAGTTTGAACTAGCACAGAAAATAGACCATTATTAAAGCTTTGTGAGGCAGAGGTACAGCTAGCAAAGCAGCAGTTAGCAAAGACAGTGATGCTCTTTTTAGATCAGAGTTCTGAGGGATTTGTTTTCTGTCCTCCAGGAAGAAGGCTTTGCAGCATCAGAAAAACAAAGATATAAAGCAGCATCAGATGATAAATGTAAAGTGACTTGTGCTGGAGATGACAAACCTGATGTTATAGACCCTGTCAGAGCTCACTTGCAACAGGCAGAGAGACATGATCAACCAGAATTCAGTACATGTACAACTGATCAAGTTCAGGGGCTGAAATTTCAGGTAAACTGCTTCTACTATATCAGTGTTATATTTTTTAAACAAATCAAGTTCTGATTTAGATACTGTCTCAGTAGAATATCTTTATGGATGACTATATAATTTTAATATGTGAGGAACTCTACTTTCACCCACATTAAACTTGAGCATCCTCATTCTTTATTCCATAGTGCTACAATAAATTCCTAACTATTTGGTCTTGACTTTACAATTCTGGAGAGATCAGATAAACAAATATGAGTACTAAAAGCCTGAACAGATGCACAGCAAGAGTCCAATAAAACTCCCACTTGTCTACAGTTCTCTGAAGTGAGCCACAGAAATTCAGCAAAGCAGTTTCTGTTTGTAGAAAGCCAGGAGGAATGGAGAAACAATACAAACTGACAGCTGAAAGAATTTTTTTCAGGATTAAAGCATAAGCAAAAGTAGCCAGAGGCTAAAGGACCTGCTACAGTAGATACAAACAACAGAATGATTAGCATTCAAGCCACTGATTTTTATATTCTGATGAAAATGAACTGAAACCTTAATATTACCAACTACAAAAAGATGACAGATCTATATAGATCACATCACTAATTCAAAACGTGGAATCTGGCCCTTTGGGAAAGTTAAGCATCCAAGGGAATTTTGTTAGTGGGACTGCTCATGCTTAAAGCATATGAACTTGGCCTTAAGCTGCAGTGTGCAGTTGCTCAGCAGTAAATTGGATAATTTAGGGTACCCTACAGCCATCAGAAAAGGGGTTTAGTGTGGTCTGCAAAGAGACAGAACTCGAGTCATTAGGTCATGTGCCTAGACTGAACACCTGCCACATATTTCATATCCATGTTTCTGAGTTGAGGTTCTAGGTAGTGAATTTCATTTGCATTCCATTTCTTCCCCAGACTAGCAGAAGTACAGATAGGAGAGTGGCTTGTGAGCCAGCTGCTCTGAAATTAGTGCCAGCCTACAGAAGCTAATGTATACCTATATTCATACCACATGGATCATGCTCTCTCTGGCCAACACTGTGACATGGGGGTTCTCTCTGAGGGTAATAGAAAAGAAGATGTCATCATAAAGGCTTGATCATGTATTTTATTTCACTGATTGTATCTTTAATTGTTTAGAGCAGAAGAATCTGGAATTACAGAGTCACATAATTGGATTTAAAAGGCACACAATGTACAAATATTTATAAAAATCAGTGTACAAAGTGGGCTGCATATAATTGCATTAAGTAGAAAACAAATATACAGGCCATAAAAATGGAGTCCCAAAGAGGAAGCTAATATTAAAGTGCTAACAAGGAAAAGATATTTATAGTTCATTACATCCATTAAAAAGAGCCTCATGTTTTATTCCTGCTATTGCCAGGAAACAAAAAATATCACAAAACAAAAGTTAAATCAACACTTTGTCCTGCATTGACATCTACTACGTGGGTTTGTGCTGCATCTTCTGAGATTGCTGTGACAGAATAGATGCCAGGAGAAACTTCAATGTAAAAGTCTTTCAAAGGTCTTCTGGGCTTTAAGGAAGAAAACAAAACAAAACAAAAAGAATAAAGGAAAAAAAGCTAAGTTATTGGTTATTTATCTTAGATTCTCCCCCCCACCAAATTGTGTTTGGGTAAAAAAATTACATTTCAGCATGAGCATGATTGCTATATAAGGTTATTCTAAATATATAGAAGGCAGTGCAAACAAAACTATAGAATGTTTCTGTCAGTACAAAAATTACCCAAAGTATTTCAGCTAATATTTCAATTGGTGGAAGTAATAACTGTGCTGTAATTTACAAAACTGAAATTTACTAACCTAGACAGTTCTAAACATAAAAATAGGAATTCCCATTCCCTATACCAAGAGTGCTGTCACTAACTTACTCTGTGGTACAGATTCAGTGTTTCTCATCTTCTGTGGCTTAGAAGCTCCTGAAATTGATTTGCTGAGGTGTTAGGCTTTGAAAAATAAAAAGTTTGCTTCTCCTTGAGGAGCAGGAGTCATCAGAGAGCCTGTGGGAGGGCTAAATGGAAGAATGCCACAATCTGGTTTCTAACTAATTGTGCAATGCCCATTTGACTGCCTATATTATAGGCATAAATATTATGATATATAGTCACGTATATTACAATTGTGAATGCACCATTGGTTATTCTGTCACAATTT
Source organism: Oenanthe melanoleuca (assembly GCF_029582105.1). NCBI lineage: Eukaryota > Metazoa > Chordata > Aves > Passeriformes > Muscicapidae > Oenanthe > Oenanthe melanoleuca. Next base: position 11,300,170 of record NC_079339.1, read on the forward strand.
TTAACCAGCTTGATTCAAAGCGATAAAAGAAATGCTAGCAAATACCTCCATGAAAACCAAAGTATTCTCTACACTTACACTTCGCCGGCAAGTTTGGGCTCGGCTGGGTTCTACAGGACCTTCAGTCCTCTGGAAAGAAAAAGATGATTATTTTCTAATGATCCAGCACACCAGGCAAATCCAGGGGATGCTTTAGGTGCATGCAATTTTCCCCTCCACGAAAGGATGGATAGAACACTGATTGTGCCACAACAAGTGACTCTGCCTTTTCCCAACCCAGCACGGACTTGGATCAGTCCAGGTGTTTTAATGTCCATAATGTCAACCTCCGTACATGAGTGTGAGTGGCACAGACATCAGGTGGATAACAAATGCCCCACAGCAAGAGAAGGAATAACCTTTCATCAAAGCCAGAAGTACCCACTTACCTCTTCTTCTGTGGAATCTATCTTTCTTTCTACTGACTTGCCATGGTACTTGCAGAAGTGTTTGATTTCATTCTCTTGGCACTTGTTGACTGCCATAGCACCATAGTAGTTCTGGACAGCAACAGAAACAGAAAACATCGTGTGGGAGGTACCAAACCATACTTGCAGCTACTGCAGATTTACAATTGAAAGTAGATCTACACAGACACTGATGCTGTGTACTAATTGGTTGGTTTGTTCTCTGTGAGAGTGAAAACAATGCCTGTATCTCCAAAGGCCACCTTCTGCTACAGGACTCTATCAGACAGGCCTGATTTTACATGCCTGTTTCCTGACACAATATGTAGGGCAGGGACTCTGACACCTCAGAACTGAATTCATGAAAATGTCAGGAGGAGTACTCTGGAAATCCCTGCTTGATCAGCCTGGTAAAGAAAAGCCCTGGTGGAAGAAAGCATAGTTTATGGGTCCTTAAGAGAACATGTATGCAAGCCAGGTGCTCTGCAACCCAGTCAGTGAAGATGGGTTCTGCAGAGCATGTGCAGCAGCAGTGCTCTAAAAGCAGAAGTAGGTAATACTGAAAAATGAGTCAGTAAAGAAGCTGAAGTGTCTTCAAGGCTAGAACCATTTTCACAGCAGTTTTGAGAAGTGTATTTAAGCACACAGCAGCCACCTTCTGGTTCCACTGCAGATGTGCTGGCATCTTCCCCACTGCAAATTAAACTCTCAAGTACAGCTCTGCTGCCATCTGTTGTCACCACAGAACTCCTCTCCAAGTTACCTTTTTGATCACAGGGAGCAAAAAGATCAGAACTATCTCTTATTTCACTGATTTTTTTGTTCTCGACTGTCAAACACCAAATGCTCTGACCTAGTGCATAATGCTTCACAGAGAAACGAAATCCAACTTTTGGAGAGAAATGGGTAAATTCTGATCACTTGGTAACCCCAAACATCTCATCTTAAACTAAAAGTTTAACTGTTTGCATTCAAGTGCCTAAATGGCTGTGTTCAGCTGTGGATTTTTATCTGCACTTCGTAAACTTTTGTAACTTATGGGTCTGATAAGTCTCCCCTTTTATGACTCTTCTTTACAGAAATGACTGAAACAGTACTGTCTCGACTGATGCATAAATGTGGAAGTCCTCCACTGCTTGTTCCAACTTTAAGACTTAACAAGGCACAAGATGGACCCAAAGAATAATTTAGGTTGGAAAACACCCTTAGAATCATAGAGTCCAATTGTAAACTTAGCACTGCCAAATCACTGATAAGGATGAGTCTCACTACACTTTGTTTCATCTTGTGTACTCTATTCTGCCCCTGCTGTTTTCGGATTAACTGGTTACTGTGTATGTAGTGCTTTGAAATTTAAAGGAGTTGCTTAAGAGCTGATCACTTGTTGTGCCGAAGTACTGTTTTCTCTAATTTAATTGCAGCCTCAGGCTCTGCATTAGCCCTGCAGGCAGTGAGCCCCCTGCTGTGTTAGGATAACAGATCCCGAGGGGCACAAACTGCAGTGCAATTCTCAGAGTTCAGTGCAGTAGCTGGGCTGCAGGGCTGTGCTCACAAGGATGGGCTGGCAGAGGCTGGCTCCAGTGTGCCCACCAGCAGAGCAGTGACACCTGCCAGCCAGAGCAGCACGGGAGCAGTGGAGCTGTGCATCTCTACACCTTTCCATTTCTACTCATCACAGACAACTGAGCCTATGCTCCTTATCCAGTTTGGCCTGGTTTTGCCTGGCATAGAGCAAGATTTCCTCCTAGTAGTTGGCACAATGCTGTGTTTTGGATTTAGTAGGAGTGTAGTGTCGATAACAAACAGATGCTTTGGTTATTGCTGAGTAGTGCTCACCCTGAATCAAGGACTTTTCTCATGCTCTGCCAATGGGGAGGTGCACAAAAAGCTGGGAGGGAGCAGAGCTGTGACAGCTGACCCAAACTATCCAAAAGGAAATAGAATGTCATGTATATAAAGAGGGAGAGTTGTCTGAGGGGCTGACTGCTGTCTGGGGACTGGCTGGGCACTGGTCAGTGAGTGGCGAGCAACTGTATTGTACATTAGTTGCTCTTCTTGGGTTTTATTTATCTCTCCGCTTTTCATCACAATTATTGCTGTTGTTATCATTGGTATGATCATATTTTACTTTGTATCAACTAATAAATTGTTTTCTCTCAACCCACAAGTTTTATTTTCTCCAGATTCTCCTCCTCATCCTGCCAGGGGAGGTGGGCAGGGAGGGAGTGAGCTCTATCGTACTTAATTGTTGGTGGGGTTAAATCACAGCAGCAGCACTGGGGGGAATTCAAAACAAACACAGGACACAAAGCATCTCTTCACTCCAGATTCAAACTCTCCCTTATTTCCACTGCCAAGAACGGGATATCAGCCAGCGTGAGTGGCTCTCTCCTGGTGACAACAAAAGGTTACTATGTCATAAGGCCAGTTCCCAGCAGAGTTACTTTGGAGCACTGGAAACATTCCATACCTTGTGACACAGTATAGTTTGTGATATCAGCTGACATTTCTGTCTCTCTAACCATACGGACTTCCCACCAAGAAATGGAGAAACCTTCTGCTAAAATCTGTGTTGCTGCAGCCTCTAGAAAATGCGGATAGTGGTGTTTATCAGCCAAGGTGGTACCAGCTCTGCCGGGCACTGCACACCGGTGAGATGTACCCGGAACATGATGCTGAGCGCCCCAAATTCCTCTCGGCCACCGCTGGCTGGGCCCTCGCCGTGAAGCAAACCTGGAGCCTCATTTTTGCAGTGGAAGCAAAACCGCTCCGGGGTCCCCTCACCTCGCACTCCTTTGAGACTCCTCTCATCAGCCTCTCGATCGAGGCGAACGCTGCACTGAGGCGTTCCCCGTCCTGGTCCTGCAACGAGAGACATTGCGGTCACTCGGCGCGCCGCCGGTGGCTCGGGGCCGGAGGCGGCGGGCCCGGGGCCGCGGGGCGCCTCGGGGGCACCGGGGCAGGAAGCTGGGCACGGCGGTGTGTCCGGGCCCGTGCGGAGCCGTGTCTCCGTGTGCCTGCAGGTCTCTGTCTGTATCTCTATCTGTGTGTGTGGTGTGTCCGCGGGTGCGCGCACGGCACTCACCGGGGCCGGGACCGGGATCGGGACCGGGACCGCGCCCCGCGCGCGCCGCCGCGTCCGCTCCAGCACATCGCGCGCCAGCCCCGCCGTGCGCTCCGCGCGCGCCACCGCCATCGCGCCTCCGCCGCCGCACTGCGCATGCGCCGCCGCCCCGCCCCGCCCCGCTCCCGCCCCGCCCTCAGCCCGGGGCACCGGGCGGCTCCCGGGCGGGGGCTCGGCGGGCTTGGCTTGTGCCGTACGGCCGGACAGCCCTGCCCTGAAAGGCTCAGTGAGCTGCCCCGGGTGCTGCTCCCGCTGTGCGACCGCGGGGAAGAGCCCGGAGAAGCCGGAGGTGCCGAGCCCCCCCGTAGCGGGAAGCGGTGCTCCCCGCTGGTTTTTTGTTAAAGTTCCGCGGCACGGGCTAGCAGTGACAGTAGGTGGCGGTGGCCGGCCGAGGGACGCGGGTGTGGGGCGGAGGGCGAGCCCTGCCAGCGGGGTTGGCCGCACCAGCAACCCTCGCTGTGGGAGCGGGTCTGTCCCTGGAGGGCAGCGCCAGGCCCGGTCACCGCCCGGAGTTACCGGAGCTCGGGATGGGCTGGGACTAGCGGCAGTGGAGCCACTTGGAGCCTAAGCTAACCTCGTGTGCACCGACGTGACAGCAGCAAGGGAGAATAAACACAAAAACTTTCTTTAAGTCCCATATGGCCGAGGTTAACATGGAGGCCCCGATCCTTCAAGTCCTTCATTCTTGTTGAGAGCTTTGCTAGCTGTAATCTCTTTGACAAGCAAGAAAAATAATCCTCTCCTAGTTTACGTTTTATTGTCATCTGCCAGTTGCTTAAGCAGAGCAGCAGCCAGCCCCCACAATAAACAAGCCCTTCACAGGCTGCTTGTTCTTTAAGACATTGAAAGCCCCCATTCAGTGCTCAAATCCAGCTTAACTTTAAGTTTGGTCTCCTGCACTCAAAAGAAAATTTTGACAAGTTGCTGATGTCTGCGGTGCTGAATGCAACATAAAGAGGGGAGAAAAATACTATTTGATAAAAGCAATGTTCGTGTGTTTGATGTGGTGGAGAAGCAGGCAGGACAGACTGCTTCCTGCTTAGTTGGAAGCTGAACGTGTTTGTTTCATCATGCGTTGTTAGCAAAGGTCTCCTGGAGAGGTGAGTGGGTTTGCTATGTTGCTGCTCTTGTGAAATAGACTTGGAAAGGCTCTCCTACGTCGTTTTCATAACACGAGAGAAAACTGTGTTCATTTTTTATTCCTGCCAGGTACTTGAAGCAGTAGCTTGTTGTTCAGGAGGTAAATTATTCCTGTTGTGTTGAAATTTAAACTCCCACCATTTTTTGATGTTTGGTGACACAGTACTCCTTTTGCAGCTGAGTAAATACATCTGTCCCAAGAAGGCTGACAGCTGAAATAGCTTTTGCTTTGAAACACACATTCACATCAGAATCCAGATGAGAGTTAGCCTTATTTCCTGTACATTCATTCTTTTGAAATATAATGGAGGTTTGTGAAATGCTGGGCATTTCCACCAGATTCCTCATTGTGTGGGATGATGGATCAGAATATCTGAAGACAATGTATTTCATTTTGCTGGTGAGGTGGCAAAAGCCAGGAATAGTTTATCCTGAGCACTTGATTCTGGGCTCAGGGAGGTATCCTTGAGTAGGAAAGCTCATAAGTATTTGCCTGATGCTGAGTACTATTTGCTTCCATTTCAGTCAAAGAAAAGAATGTCAGCAAGTGTTTAAAATGGATAGTGCTGGAATTTGTATTTCAAGTTGCAGGATACATGCTGCTCTTCATTTTTCTCCTGTACCTAGTATAATTTGGTTAATCTATTGTGAAGTGACTTGTTTTATCAATGCCTACATAATACTTCGAGGTCTAGGAGCAGTCTCTGTATTTTGCAACACCCATGGTCCTACTAAGAGCTAGCATCCTGCCTCTTCTGTATTATGTTATATCAAACACTCTGGGTGGGTTTCCCATCTGCCAAACCATCAGAAGCCACGGGCACGTGTGCCAGGAAGGTGGCCCGCACAGTGCTGTTGGTGGCCCGCGTGGACAACATGCCATGCAGGGACTTTCTTCACCCCAGGTACGTACGATGCCCTGGGGGCTCGTCCTGGCTGGGCCGTGCCAGCGAGCGGGACAGCTCGCCCGCGCTGCCCAGGGAGCAGAGCATTGCACAGCGCTGCCAGGAGCTGCTCAGGGCGGCTGGATCGGAACCAGGGTACCGGGCATGAGGTTCGGAGGCACGGCGCTGCCTCCCCGGTCCCGCACAGGTGCTGCTGGTGCGGGGCTCGGAGAGGCGCGGGAGCTGCCGGGCTCGCAGCTCGCTGATGGAGCCGGCGCCCCGCGCCTGGCGCAGGAAGCGCGCCTCCCGCACTCCTCCTTCCTTCCGCTCTGCCCCGCAAGCGGCTCCGCGCCGGGAGCAGCCCGGAGCCCCTAGTGCTTTAAATAAAATAACACCCGGTATCGCCCCTCCGGTAGAGCGAGGAGGAAGGCTGTCACTCGGGGGGCTCGGTCCTCCCCTCCTCCTCCTCTGTGCCATCGCATCTCCCCGAGAACCGGCCGGCCCTGCCCGGCTGCTCCCCTCCCTCCCGTCTGTCCGGACCCGGGTTTGGGGCTGGGGGGCGGCGCCCACCCCTCCGCGGGGCCGGGGCCGGCGGGAGCGGTGGCTCGGCAGCCCGGGGCTGCAGCCCGGGCAGGGCTGTGCTGCGCTGCGGGAGCAGGTTTCTTTGTTGGCTGCCGGGTGACTGGTTCCCATTAATCTCCCGCACTGGTCGTGGCCGTCTCCACTTCCTGCCTTTGCATACTTCTCTCTCCCTCGATCTCAGTCCCTTCCCACCCCCTTCCCTCCCCCCTTTCTTTCCCTCTTCCCAGCTTCTCCAAAAAAGCTACAATCGCCCGGGCTGAGGGACTGGGGCTGCCGGCGGAGGGAGCGCATCCCTGCGCACCTCGGTAAGGGCCGGGGAGCCGCGCTGCCGGGCGGTGGTCGCCTCCGGGGACCCGGGCAGGGGAGCGGGGCTGGGGGGAGAAACGATGGCTCGTGCTCCGGGGGTCCGTCCCTGCGCGCCGAGAGCCTCCCGCGGGCGGGGCGGGCCGGGGATGCGCGGCGGCGGCAGGGAGAGCTCGCCGGGCGCTGCGGGTCCCTGGAGCGCGGAGCCACCGCGGCAGCGGAGCCGCCGGGGGCCGTGCCTGTGCGGGCCGGCATCGCCATCCCTGCGGGACCCTGCCCTGCCCTGCTCTGCCCGGGGGAGCGTAGGGGCGGGGGGTGCCTGCCACGGGCGGAGCGGGGGCTCGGTGCCACCGCCGTGCCTCGCGGGACCCGCTTTTTGTGCGTGTGGCGAGGGCACAGGCATCACGGAGGGGCAGAGCCCGAGCCCGCGGGACCTCTTCGGCCGGGCCGGGATCACTCCAACACGGCTGGGAGCCAGCGCGCCGGCCGTGGGGCTCTGAGCTGGGGGAGACGGGGAGCGCGGCGCTTCCCTCCCAATGCCCGCTCGCATCGTCGGTCCAGCTGGCTGCGGTGTTTGCGTGCGTGCTGAAAAGTGTAGAGGAGCCACCTGGACTCCGGCGGAAGAGTTTAGGATCCCAGGACAGATTTGGCTGAAGAGCTAAGGGAGTTCTCCAGCAATTCACTTGGTGGGAAAATCAGATGTCCTGCTCTTGGCTTAGTACCAAACCTTTGCGTTACTAAGGTCACTGCAATCAAAGAGTAGTGGTTACATATGAGAGAGCCTTCTTGTGTTTACTCCAGGTTTATCACTCAAACGGACTTCGAATTTAGTAGCCACGCTGAATGAAGCCGGGTGCATGATAGTACTGCATGGAGTATGTCAGCAGCAGTGTTTTCTACACTCTGTGCTCACTTGGGGAAGAGGTTTTCTTTCATTTTTATGCTGGCTAGTCAGACTTAACTTCAGACATACATTAAATAATCCAATAAAATTGGAGTGATCAAAACCGATGGAAGATGAAGAATGAAACTGTTAGTTGTAGTCTGGTTTTTGATGATAGGATGAGTTGAAGGGAGGTTGATTTGCCTTTAAGACTTAAAAATGTTTTGCCTTTACATTATTAATTTATAATTGGTGGATGAAAATTTCCATATAGGTGAAGGGTAAGTTAACAGGGCAAAGGTAGGAGTATCATGCACTTAAGGTGAGGTTTGAGAGAATAATTTATGTTTTAGGAGCACCAAAATTTAACTTTCATTCTGGTGATCAGGTTATGCAGGTGAGTGGAAATCTGTTACCAAGTTGACATGTAAGATGTATGGGTTTGACCATTCATTTTCCTCTTTCGTTAAGATTAGCTATTTAAAAGAAAACTGCAACACATTTATAGCAACGGTGATGATGTTATCAAGTTACCCAGGAGTATAGTCAAGAATCTTTCAAAATTAGCTACAGTCTGTCCACTGTTAAGAGTGATTAGACTGCCAGGCATCTGATATCTTGCTTCTGGAGTGGAACCAGTTTCCTCAAGAGTATGGAGTGAGGAAGGTGCCTTTTGGGATGGGTTGACAGGGATGGTGGTGCTGGGCCTCACTGGGGCATGGAGACTGTCCTGCTCCTAAAAGGATGCAGCATATGTTCTCCTCTTGTGTGCAGAAATAAGAGAGCCCTGCCTGGCCTGGCTTTCAGTTGCTCCCTCCAGGGTGTTAAACTCCCCCAGCCAGCTTGTACAGTCACTGCCCTTCCTGGCTCAGGGCAGGGGGAGAGGTGCCTTCTGTCCTCTCCTACCCCTGCAGCATGTTTGTGCTGTGGCTGCCAGAATTGTGCTCCAAGAAGCTCAGGATCAAGCATTGCTCTTTCCCTTTAAGTGAGTGCCTTAATGTACACTGGAGCTCCTTAAGGAGTGTGTGACCCCTTATTATTGGTGACCCTGTAAACCATTGTGTAATCTGTTGACTGTAACATACCATGCCAATTTATTCTTGGTTGGGAAGTCTTGCCAAGGACTTGATGGAATAGCATGATTTTATCCAGTTTATTGTTTTCATTGTGTTTCATAAACATCTAAGACCCTCTGGGAAGAATCACTGGGGCGGCTGGGCCTCCTTTTTTTTAAATTGCTGGTTAAATAAATGTTGCCAGTTTAAAAAAAAGTTAAAGTGGTATGCAGGATCTCAGAATGCCTGGAACTGCTAAACACTCATGTTTAGGAAGCAGAACTATTTTTAGTGTAGGGGCATTTAAAGAAAAGATACAAGCCTCTTGTGAAGAGGTCACTGTGAAGTACATTGAAGAGCCTGCTTTTAACTGGAAAGTAAACCCAAGTTTCCCACAGCTGAGTAAAGCAAAAGATCCAGATTCGTGCTTTTCCTGCTGAACTGAAGAGGGAAAGGATGGATTGTTTTTGTTAGTTTACTGTAGTTGGGAATAAGGATGCCCAAATTCTTATCATACAACAACAACAACAAAAATGCTGGTCTTAATGACACCCTTGCACCCTTGCCTCTCTGATTTCCTCCAGTGAGTATCTGCAATGGAGATGGAGGGCCGAAAGGCATTTAACACTTGAAGAGAGGCTGGGAACTGGCAGCTGAGAATGTGGTGTATCCCTTGGGATTTGTGTTTGTGGGAGCTCAAACGTCCCTTGAATGAATTCATGGTTGTCATTCTTATCTATACCTAAAAGAACAGGGGTAAAACTAGAGAAGAAAAGATTGTGTGTGTTGAGAACTCCAGGTGATCTGGGCTCCTAAATCACTTCTGAATATGGGACTGCTGCCAAATTAATTACTGTGATTCCAGAGAAGTCTTTCCTCAATTAACCTGCCTGAAAAGTGGAAGTCCTTGCTTTGGATGGCTTAAGAGAATGTGGTTTGGGTCAAAGTTAGCACTGTGTGCTGCAAACATCATGTTGTCTATGAGGTCTTGGGTAATCTAGCTATGTTTAATGTAACCCAGGTTCCTGCAGGGCAGAGGACCAACATCTGGGCTGATCAGACTTTCAGAATGTCTGAAATGATAGCAGAGTTGATTTTTGGTCCAAACTTCATTGATGTCTTGTTTAGAATAAGTTTAGTTTAGATTATGAATTCAGGATTTTTCCTTTTTTTTTTTTTTTTTTTTTTTTTTTTTTTTGTCCTGCTGCTGAGTGCCATGTGTGTTAGTTTTGTCTGTGTGCTGTAAAGTGTATGCAACTGTTGCTTTTCAGACTTTTTGGTCTGCAGTTGAGATTTAGTTGGCAGTGCAGATAGAGATGAGTTTGGAGAACTGAATCCAAATATTTACATTCTCAATTTGGCCTAGTTTTTGTGCTTGTAAACATTCTTATTCAAATTGAACTTTGGTGAGGTTATAAGTGGCTTTGCCAAACCTTGGAGAGTCACACCCTACAAGGCCTGAATTTCCCCCTTTTGGGAAGAATTTTGGATGTTTTTTGGGTGTACATACATCATCTGAGAGTTAGTACTCATCATTTCACCCCTTATTTGACTGCAAAATCTTCTCCTGTTTGTTACTTTTTTTTTTTTTTTTCATGTGGAAATGCCTCATGCTGTGAGCTGTGTCAAGTTAAATGTCATGGAGGAGAAGTCCTACCCACTTATGAGGTCCATAAATCCTGGTGTCCTGTGCTGCTCTAGAGCTCTGCCCTGGTAGAGAAGGGCCATGGTGGAGATTCCACTCTCTCTGTCGCTAGCATTTTCCTGGTCCTTGATGTTTCACTGAGCAGAAGTTTAAGGACTGCTTTGAGCCATGGGGATGCTTGTTTATGCAGTTTCAGATTTAAATCCTCTTTTCATTCATGTAGGCTTTGAACAGCTGTCAGATTTTGCTAGAAACTTTTTATTCACTGAGGACTGAGCCTGAAAAGTGTGTTCTCCATTAGCAGTTGAACTTCCTGAAGTCAACACTGCTACAAACTATAGGGATAGGGATCAAATAGTACATTAACACTCCATGGCCAACACACCCTCCTCTGTGGGGATGCCTTCCCATTGGGGGCAATGCTGATAGCCAGAGTTTGCAGGATAGAGGTGACTGGGTTGCAGTGAGTTACAGTAAGAGCTCCTACTCATCAGTTGGGGTCTGGAGCTTGGTGTTCTTAGCCAGCCGAGTCTGGCCTACCTTAGCTTAATCCACGGTGAACATGTTAAGAGTAAGGTAACTTCTCCATCTGGAGTGTATTCTCAGATAGTTAAAGCTGTTCAGGGAAATGAATGGTCTAATTCCTACAGCCAGTGCTTTTGCTACAATCTGCTGTGAGCTTCTGACCTTGGAGATGTGCTTGGCAGGTTGAAGAACACAGGACAAGAGTAGGTGCTCACTTTTAACACCTTCTTCACCCCTTCTTTGAAGATATGTTTGGTTGAGCTGTAGGCAGAAAAGCTGTCAACTGCTGTAGTGTAATTGAGAATTCAGTGAACTTGTGCAAATGGAGAAGTCCTGAAGGACACAGGGAAAGTGGGTTTCTGCTGGAAATGCACCCTGTGTATGTTCACACACACAGGAACGGGATGTTATTTCAGTATGAGTATATCTGTCTCTTAATTGCTCTTTAAAATGAAGATGTAAGAATGCTTAATGTGTTAACATTTAGTGTTAGGACTGGTGCCAGCACAGGAAACCAGGTCTTTGAGTTGAAACTTTTAACATTATTCTCTAACTCCCACGTTATTAAAAACAGTCACTGCATAAACTTTTAAAGCCATAATTCATTTTATCATTTTGATGAGGTTGTCACACTGAATTACTGGTTTGCATTTTTTCCCCTTAGGAAAAAAGATTAGTAGTCTTCATGGGACACCCAGTCACAATCACAGGGGACAGATGCTAACTGATTAGCACTGTGCAGAGCACTCTGCTCAGCCTGCTGTTCCAAGTATTAGGGCAGAGACCAAAGATTTTGGGAGGGCTGGCCTGGAAGATCTTGCAACCCTTCTTCAGTGAGGAGCAGACGTTTCAGACCCTGACTCTGCTCATTGTTCTGGGAAGTCCTTCAAGTCCTTCAAGCCTCTTGACATTTTTGCTTTCAACATTGTTATTACTTGAGGGAGTACAAATAGTTTTTGCAATATGGGGTGAAATTAATGAGGAGTTCTAATGATTTTGATCCTTTGTCCTGATGAAAACTCCTATCACTTGAAGTCACAGGAAAGGACCTAAAGTCATGTTTTTTTCTATGTGGGCACAAAGAGAATTTGGACATATTGACTGACTCACCATGTGTGAAAGTGCTTCTCTTTGTACTACAGGATTGTAATGATTGAAGTTTCCAGTTTGCCTCATATCTTAATCCTGGCTCTAGGCTCACAAAATCCTGTTATCCAGTGTTGTTCAGATGAGTTTTATGAGCCAGGAAAATTGTTTTGGAGATATGGCAAATGAATAAAGCAAAAAAAAAAAATCAAATAATCATCAAGCTCTGATTATTTCCACTATGAAGTTGCAGATCGGGCTGCAGTTCCATACCACAGCTTGTGTTTTTTACTGCCTGCTATATCCCTGCTACATTGTTAACTTAATCCTTTAGCAGAACATCACCTGTGCCACTCAAGCTGTCTAAGCAATGACTTGAAAGAAAGCTGGGATCAAGATAGGAAAGGAAAAGGGATCATAAAAAAGAGGTGTAAAATCATCTGCACCTCCCTGAAGGCTGTTTGTAAAGATTACTTACTTAACAATCTCCAAAACTGTTAAAACAGCATTAAGTTCTTATCGATACAATTCATGCAGCTTTAGGTTAGTGTGAATATTTCTGTTGGTGTTTTATGGATGTATCCATCATTATTTCTCCTGTGGAAATTAGTAAATATCTGGAATAATTTAATTGTACTGAAGGGAAAATCAAAGACAAGCTGAAGCTCATGCTGTCTCCTTCTTGTCACCTGTCTTGTTTGAAAGCCCTTGGGACACTCGGGGGTACTTGCAAGTTTTAATGGCACAACCCTGATTACCTGGTTATTGCTCAGCCTCAGGTATCTTCCAGGTGTCTCCCTCCCTGCTTTCACAGATGCTGTACTTCAGCTCTTCCTTTCCCAGTGCAGACTGGTGCAGAGGTGTTTCCTGCTGATTGGCTCAGTGTTTATTAGCCTCTGAAGCAGCACTGCTCTTGCTGCTGTAGTTGCAGAGCAGCTGGCTGAGGAACTGCTCTTTCTCTCCAGAGGTGTCCTCGGGCCTGGGAAGCAGGGGGGGATGTTGCCAGGTGGCAGAGCTACCTTCTCATCTCGTGCCAAGGTGAGCTGGGGATAGTCTCCTTTTGCTGGCTCTGCTTTTCCTGTGGCTGCATAACTTGGATAACACAGGCAACTCTCTAAAAAAATAAATTCAGGAGGGGCAAGGGCTCTCAGACTCTTGCTGTTTTAGCTGTAAGTAAGACTTCATCTAAACCCTTGTGCTTTGGGGAAAGTTGTCTGTTAGCTCCCAGGGAAATGCTGGGAATTCTTTTCTCTTCTTTAGTGTTCTGCTTTTCTTCTTTCTCCTTTTAGCCCTTAGCTTCCCTCTGAAAGCACTCCAAGCCCAGCAGCTGGGCTGTAATGAACTCTGTGTGTGCCATAATCTCTGCTTGTGCTGCTGCTTTCAAGCTGTAGGTGGATGTGAGACCTACATTTTGTGGATATCACTTCCACTGTGGAATTTGGGATTTGTGAGGCCTTAGAAGGAAGATAAATGGTGACAAACTCTTCATCCACCTGTGAGTCACAGACAATCTGTGATAGCAGCTACTTAAGCTGCTGGTGACATGTTCCTTTGCTTTCTGTTCTGATATTGACATTTGTATTTAGTGGAATGCCAAGAGAGGTATCAGGCTGTGCTTTGTGCTGTTAAAGAGTATCACATAAGATTCAATTGTGATTTTAGCTTTAATTCTGGCATTGTTTGCCATTGAGTTGTTTCCCTGTAAGACAGTTATCTGTGAGCTGGAGAAACCAACAGAGAAGTTAGTGAAAGTTTAGCTAAGGCTCTGTCTCCCAAACAAAGCAGTGAGAGAGCCATGGAGCTTTCAGTGACAGGCACATGCTTCAGAGAGAATAACTGTAGAAGGTAAAAGAAGTTATGAGACAAATACACTGTCTGCCTATCCACCTCCAAGAGATTGCATCTGGAGTTGGGGAGCTCTCTGGGATGTATGGCTGAGGGGAAGTGTCTGTCTTAACTTTTCAGTTGTGTTTTGTATATTTGTAATACTTCTGGCAACTGAAAAATGGCAGCAGTTAATACCTAGCTTAAAAGCACAGCCTATGAAAAAGATGGCAGAAGTTTCTTGCTGCTCTGAGTGAAGCCAGCTTCTCTTTTGAAGGTTAATGGTTCATATTCAATCCATTGTCATTATTTTTAGTAGAGAGCATTATTATGTACAGCGAGCATGAGATTAATCTGACTGATTTTTGGCATATTAGTGTTGACCCAGAACTGCTATGGGTAGACTAATGTGATAGAGGAAAGGACCTGGCCCATTCTTAAATCTGGAGAGACAGTAGAATATTTTGCTCTGTAGAGGTGTACCTGAGCCGCTGGGCTGGGAGGTGTGCTCTGGAAGCAGGACAATTTAAAGTTGGTGGCATTTTCATGTGAGAAATTCAAATAAGTAATGCATATTCATGAGCCTATGGATAATGGCTAAAACAGCAGGAATCCAGCCCTGCATAGCTGAATGCTTTGTCTTGGACTAAAAACTTCCTTTTCCCTTTCCCCTGTGCTTTGCAGCAGGACAGGTTGGCAAGCACCTCTGCCTGTCCAGCCCAGACAAACATGTAGTGGGAAGGTCAGCTGGGGTGGAGACCACACAGAGCAGCTTCTCTGACCAGATGAATTATCCCAGCAGTGTCTGCTCACCTCTTCTTCGATGGCACTATAGTTCTGGCTGCAACTTTTCAAATTGTTTCTGAATCTACTTTTTTTTTAAATTAACATTCCCCTCCTAGTTAGGCAAAGAGTAAGGGGCAAGTGTATATGAACATTTATTTTTATTTTTATTTTATTTTTATTTTTTTGGTGGAGGCTTAGGATAAGACTAAATATTGGATAGTCAGTGACAATTGTTTAGATGTTTTGATCCAGGATTCATTGACTAAATTTTATATATATATATGTTTGCTTTCAATACACAATGAAGATGTACCTCCATAACTTCTACAAACTGAATGGAATATTCCTATAATGGAGGTAGGTTATTTTCATCTCTAGGCTTTTTCATGTGGATTTAAAAATCTGACTGAGGGCCTCTGAAACAAACTAGGGTTAGTTTTTGTTTTTGTTTTTTTTTTTTTTTGTTAGTAGGGTAAATGGCAATAAAAAGCAGGAGCTGCATTCAGATAGTAGCAGAAAGATGATAAGCTATGGCAACAGAATAGCATCTTTCATTTGTAAATCTAAAAGTGCTTAACAAAATGTGAACAAATGAATAATACTGTATCAGACTTTGGTAGATGAGGGAAACATCAGTGCTGATGAGAAGGATTGGTAAGGTAATTCTGGGAACAGATAAACCCTTTTTACTTAATTTTCAGTGCAAGTCTTAAGAAAATCAGAAATATATTGTGAGACAAGACATTTTCTTTGTATTGACCTACAAGTACCCAGAGTAGTGCTTTTGAGTTGACAGTATTGCTGCTGTCTTTCAGTGCTTCAAATGGCTTCCACCTGCCCCCACAACGTAAAATGTGATTCTGAGTGAAGTACTTTTCTTCAAAAGGTGTATGATCAGGTGGTCTGACTATCAGGAAAATTTAGGCTTTTAATACCCAGTTCTTCATTGTGTAATCTCAAATATTTACTAATGGACTAATGTATATATAGAAATATGATGTTAATATCTTTTCTTCAAAAGGATAAGTTTTTCTGTACTTATGTCTGATTTTTGAGTCTTAGTCATAACCACTATTTCAAGGTTACAAGGAAGCAGTTATTTTGCATCTATGATCCCTGCCTTCCACCCCCACTATAAACCTGTGACAGGAAGCAAAGAAACTTTCTGCTACATCAGCATGTATCTCAGGCTTACATCTTATGTAGAGTATATTTATCATGACTATTCAAAAGAGATTAATTTGCCCATTTCTTTTCACAAGTGTTTCGAATTGTACTTTCTCTATGTGGATTAAATTAGCCCTTTTTATAGATGGAAACAGAGGTTTGCTTTGACACGTAAATTATCACAGCAGATGTTTCATTTATCACTAAACTTCATTTGGGTCAGGGAGTGGAGGACATAAAGACCCTTTCTGCCTTCACAGTTTCTGATCTTTATTAATAAGTCCTCAGCTCTCTATAAAGCCTTAACTAGGTTAGATTCAAATAGAACAAAAAACGCTCTGGCTTTTCCTACAACCCTGCTGAGATTTTGATTGTTAGATGCTAATTTTCCATTGAAGTCAGTTTGAACCAAATACAAAAATCCTCAGTGTGGCTTTGGCCTAATTGTTTAATAACAAAAGATCCTCATGTTCCTCTTAGAGCAAACTCGGGACCTTCACATTAGGAATGTGCAAGCAACAGGCAGCAACTTATTATTTCAGTGTTTTCCTTGTAGTAAAGATACTTCTACATGTCTGTATATATCTCTGTTGAAGCAGAAAAATACCTCTTTCTTAAAACAATTTGGCCAAAAATACCTGCCTTGCTTCTGTTCTCACACTTGGAAGAAAACAGGTTTGCTCTGTAATGTTGGTGTTTCTATACTTTTCTCCCTTTTGATTTTTAATCACTCTGGGAATAATCACCCATGAGGAAGAGCATGTCAATCTTTCTCCAAAAGAGAATAATTTATTTTTCATAACAACAATGTCTGTGAAAAGAGAGAAATCTGGGTAAAGAATTCCTATCTGGCAAATCTCTTGTCAAGTTGTTGCTTTTTTGGTTAGAGGACCTCTAAGTCATTCCATTACCTGGAACCTGTTTCCCTGTGTGTCTGCAAAGCAATAACTGATATCTCCCTACATTAAAGAAGCAAAAGTAAGCAGATGTTTGTATTTAGCTGCTTTTTCTGACATGTACCTTTGCTGTTTGCTGCATTTCTTTTGTAAGCTGGTAAGGTTGTGATGGGCTGAAATTGTGCTCTGAAGGGTGGTGGCAATTTTCCTGTACAGTTTCAGTGAGCCTGAGCAGAGCACGTGGCTCGGGCAGCTCTGAACTTGGGAAGGCTGGAACTCGTGTTTGTTCTGCACCGACACCTCTGGCTGAGCAAAGAAAAGGTGTTGATGTTGGAAGGAGCTGCAGCTCTGCTCCCTCGCCAAGAATGAGGTGAAGCCCTGAAGGAAGGGATAGCAATGATGTGTGACCCAGCAAAGGGTGTTCCAGGCTACTCCCTCTGAGTAGCTGGACCCTCAGAGGCACTTGAGGACTCCCCATCTGCCAGCCAGGCACTCTTGTGAGAGGCTCAAAGCATCCAGGTTTTATAGACCTTTAAAGCAGCACTGTGCAACGTGCTATTTTTTTGTGATGCAGCAGGATTTCTGACTTTTCTTTTTCTCTTTATATTTTCCATTGTCCAGAAACTGTACCATCTATCAGGTTACATTTTTATTCATAGAAAATGCTACCAATATGATTACAGTTAAACATGCTACATAAATGCCTTATTTTACTGCTTTATTAAATGTGTAACAAATCTGTTTGGCAGCCACCTAATAGGAAATGTGTATAGGTCTCTCTTGCACACTTACTGGGCTCTAAAGTTTTCAGGTTCAGGTTAAATTGGATTTTGGATATCACTTTCTTTGAAAAACTTTTCAAATAACCTTCTTTCTTTCTCTGTCCTTTGGAATCTGTAGGGACTCTGTCAATTTTTTTTTTTTTTGCATGCTGCCTGTTTGAATTGATTTGAGTCCCCTAAAGCAAACCTGGCTGCAAGTTTTTAAAATTTCACTTTTGTGTGAATGGATTGCATTTGGGTGAGATATTTTTAAGCTACATACATAAAATACAGAAGGGGGAGAGTAAGCAGGTAACTGGAGATTTGTTTACATCCTTAGCTGTGCTTTGGTTTTGCTGTGTCTTTTTACAGATGTTTGGTATCACAGCTGTGGTTTTTTTCCCTGTACCCCCTCTTGTGGAGGTGATGCAGGCTGGAGAAGGGAACTGCTCTCTTTTCCTCCCCCAGTACTTTCTCTGGTCTTTTTCTACATACATGTAGACATTCCCAAAGCTTGGACCACAAGCTGGGTTAGCTGATCTAGCACTTTTCTGCATTTATCAAAAGTTTCTTTCACTACCATACTAGATTTGTTGCTACTCTGGAAAATTTCCTCTCCTTGTAAACTGATGGTGGGAGATGGTGTTTCATCAGGAGACCAGGCTGGCTGGCAGTTTCTGACTCAGATAGAAGGAACATTAAAGGGACAGAAAATGCTTTCAGCTTGTGTATCATGAGGCTGAATGGAGGTGATTTAGTATACCGGCTGCTTGTTTTCCTCAGAGCTCTTCTCTGTCCTAAGGGAATCCTTCCTGCAAAATCTCCTTGGTTTAGGCAGTTTGTGACCTACCCCTGGCCCCACAGCTGCTCCATCCTCAGGCAGTTTGGGCATGTCTTTACACTGGGCCAAATGCCAGTTGCATATTTGGGACTGAAACCCCATCTGAGTGAGGTGGCTTTTTTTTTAAGCCAGAAAAAGAAATCCTGAAAATGTGTCTGTTTTCTGTATTTTGCAAAGGATGTTGTTCACAGTAAGGGCAACGGAAATCTAAACCTTGGACTACATTAACCCATTTGTGTTTTGCTGAGGTAACTCAAGTATTTAAGTGCATGCAAACCACATGATACAGTGTTTCTTAGAACAGGATCATAAAGAAATTATAAAAAACTCCCAACAAGGTGGAAGTGGACTTAGGCCTTTCCAGTGGTTTTGTTCCCATTTGGAAACCTGATCCACTGATTGTTTTCTCTACTGTGCTAAGTAGCAACAGCAAGTGAATTGAAAAGAAGGGATAAACATCTGTTTTTCCACAGCTGATACTTAATGAGATCAGATTCTGTATCCTTCTGTAAGGCTGAGTGATGCCCAGTTCATGCCACCTGGGAGCTTAGTTGTAAGGAAATCAATGCCTTTAATACAGTGGATTTCTGCTCCATTTGTTTAGAAAGCTGTTCCTGAGGGCTTGCTGCACAGTGAGGATCGTGCTCATGGCTGGAATTTGCCATGCCCACCCACAGTGCCCTTCCTTCCTCTAAGACTGAATGTCAGTCTTTTCTGCAATGTTGTTTGAAAGACCAATGAAGGAAAGTAGCCTGTACCCCACTCCCCTGCTTCTCAGGGTATCTATGACTCCACTTCATGTAAAAGGGTGAATATATCCCAGTATGATAGTCTGTTACCCTTGCTTGAGGAAGCAGGATGACATTTTCCAACAGGCTTGGAAGCAGAATGGAATCTTTGAAGAGGACTGGTGGCTTTGGCAAAGCAAGGTGTGTGATATAAGACTGGTTTTTCAAAGTCCTCTACAACATTCTGACTAAACAATTTCTTGTAGGCTAAACAGACTGGGAAAGGCTCAGTCTGTGGGCAGGAGACCTCCCACAGACTGCTTGGTTCTGTGATTCAGTCCATTGCATCTGTCCCCTGACCAGAGAAGATGTGTGCCAATGGTCCAGCTGAGGGCACAGTCCTCTTGGACATCATGATTTTCATATGAGATCTGGATCAAGTGCTGGGCTTAACACTTGTGCCTGTCTGCCTGAGGAGTTACTACATCTCTTGGACCTTAGCAATTGTTCAAGGCACCCTGAGCTCACCAAAATGTAATAATGATTGCCCTGCAACATTAAAGTGTCATCTAAAGATAACACAAGACCAGCCCACCAACACTGTTAAACAATCACAAACAGTACAGACTAAGTTAGCCACTAAATCAAACCAGGAAAACCCTCCCTTCTACCCTTACCAACCCCTACAAAGATTTGTTGCTTTTGACTCCTCCTTGGAAGATTACCAAATTTGGAAATGTGAGCTATTTCTGACCAGTTTAGCATCAGGAATAGGGTGCTATTTAAGTGCTTTTATTTTATTTTGTTTTGCTTGCTGCACTTCTGCCTCTGCAAACTTCCCCTCTTGCTCTAAATGGATATGACAACATTTTGTCCTTTGTGCCCTCTATACTTCTGTGCTTTGCACTGTTAAATGAGTATTGTGTTTTGCTCTAGAAACTGCTATATTCCAGCAGATGAAGCAATTTGTGTGAGTGCCCAGCTTTCACTATTTATCTTTCAAAGGTGTTGCAAGGTTACTAATTGTTAAATTCTTCCTTGAGGAATAGCCTATGACTTGAAGCAGTGTTTAAGTCAATGAAGGCATAAAGATTTTGCCTATATGTATTTTGAAGTCTTTAGCTCATATTTGTGTGGGTAATTATACCTAGCTGTGATACAGCACTTTTCAATGCAATTCTCCAAAGTGCTTTGCAGAGCTAAATGGAGCCATTACTAGAGCTAATTAAAGGTTTTGATTCAATGAAGCATGATTAAAATAAGCTCTTGTGCTTTCTGGAATTAATTTGATGCTGGGAGCACTTCCTAAGGAGCCAGAGTGGGCTAAAGATCTAACTGCAACAGAAAAAACCCAGCAACTGCTTTTTATGGGAAAATGGACATATCAGCACTACTGGCTTACTGTGCAACATAAAGTTTTTTGGTTTCATTCAAACATGAGATAAAAACAAGCAATGACACTGTGGATATTGTCATGTCCTTGAATAATTTCAGTCATTATCTCCATTTTCTAGGTTAAGAAATCAAAGTGGAGGAAAAGAAAATTACTTGCATGACTTGAATTGCCCAATATGCCAAAGATGGAGCTGGTGTTTTGAGTCTCCTGGCCACAAAGCTGCCTCTATGCTTCACCATAGTTTAACAAGGCACTTGCTTTACCACTTTTGCATAAACCCCATTATTTCCAAAAATTAAAATTCCAAGCAAAGTGTAGATAAACAGTAATAGTGGATTTCTGCTGGTCAAAAAAAGGGAAGGTAGTTCTACCTTTAGTGTTAAGTGCTTATGCTGCAAATGAGAACAAAGCATTCACTGTTTCACTGCTGATGTATTGTAATATAAATGGAGCTTCTTGGAGTTCAGGAGCAGAAATGGAACTGGAATTAATTTCCTCAGAACTATAGAAAAATAAAATGGATTCCTGCTGTTTATCAGTGTCTCTAAGAACATACCTGTTAAGACATTATAGAATAGATGATAAAAGAGTAGTGAGACCTGTGGCAAGGTGGATTTCAGCTAGAAATTTTTGAAGGCAACTGATCCACCCAAGTACTGCTGTGCTGCCCCACTCTTTGCTGAGGTCATCCTGAAGACAACGCTTACTCTTCAGTGCTTTGCAGTTGGGAAGTGAAAAGAAGGTACTGCCCTCAAGTCAGAAAAGGCCTTCTTCCAACAAACAGCAGAGATTCAATGCCCCATTTATTGTCTTGACATTTTGTTTTATTGTTCCAGTTTGCAGAGCAGTCTCCAGAGGTTTCTGAAGTATGCATGAATAAGAGAGAGAAATGAACTCTTAGTTTCTTTTGGGAATTTTAGCTTGGAGACAGACTTGTCTGTTCAAACCCATCTCTTGCTCCTACTGGCTTTGGCAGGAATGTGGGTGGCACAGTAGCCTCCTACCTCATCTACTTTTTTTTTATACCTACTTCCATTGTTCATGCCATGCTGTTTGTTAACAAGCCTGTGATCTCCTCAAATGTTGGTTTTTTTCCCGTTGGATGTCTTTTTTTACCTTTATTCATATTCCAGTGTAGTCTACAAGCACCAGTTGGTGATTGAAGCCAGATTTCTTGGTCTTTCTACATGTATGAACCATGTGTGTTAGCAGTACCAAAAGTTCCCTTTTTGATGTGAAAAAAGCAGATATAAAATCGACAGGAAGCAGAGAAATACACTTTGATTAATTTATTGGTATTATACTAAAAAGAGGTCAAAGATGTCACTCGCAAAAATTCTCAGAGGTTGTGGGGTGTTTGGGCTATAAGTAGGTTTATGCATCATTAGTCTTGAAAAATTATGTATGGGAATCTTCATCACATATGGGAGAGAAGCTATGTTTATAACCCAGAATATAAATGAGATGCTAACTGGAACAGCTTTGTAGCATGGAATGTCTCTCTTTGCTTCACAGCTTTCCATAGCTCAGTGCTTCCCCTTTTTCATGTTCTCATGCCTAAAGAATGCAGACGAATAGCTGGAAAAGGTTTGTCTTAGTGCTGTTGGGTCATTAAGGTTCTTGGCCAAAATATACCCCTGACCTCCCTGGTCAGAGGAAATTTCATCGACAGCAATAGTTTTACTGAGACTTTAGCTAGAGTGTCTCAACTGTTGTGGATGAGGCCTGAGGGTGCTGAAGGGGATAGATCAAAACCTGCTATAACTCTTGTTAAGTGTGTGTCTGGTGAAAGCCTTTATGCCTCATTTCATGCAAGGAGAATGCCTGCAGATGACACAGAGGCATTTCTCCTGTGTCCATATTTCTGTAAAACTTTAGGATACTTCTCATCAAAATACCTGCAACAGAGAGTGTTTGACTCTCCAGCTGCAGAAATTCAGCTTGTAGAAGGAGCTGGGCATCAGCTATGGAGGTGTGTAACAGCACTGATTGTACCACATATTTTGAAGCAAACTGCTTCCAACAAATCTATGTGTGTGGACATGAGGAATTTTAATTTTTCCATAGAGGAGCAATCAGCATGGCTTTCTGCTGTACAGCTCGTGCCTCCAGCAGGCTCTCTCTGAGCTGGAGCTGTCTGCAGCACAAATGGACCTCAGCAGTGTGATCTGAGAGAATGTTTATGCAAAACACTGGAAATACTGCCAGGCTGGCATCAGGAGGAATGCTAATACCTGATCAAGGAGAATAGCCAAATTCTAGGATCTTGAATTCCAGCCAGCAAATTTGAACTCTGCAGAAGCAATACAAAAAATGTTGTGGAATGTTCTATATTCTTCTTGCATTACAGCTGTTTCTATATATCTGAATATAATAAAATACTCTGAATAGAATCTTTTGGGTTGGAAAAGGCCTCCAAGATCACTGAATCCAAGTTATGCCAGGTCCACCACAAAACCGTGTCCCTAAGTGCCACATCCACATGGCTTTAAAATGCCTCCAGGAATGGTGACTCAACCATGTCCCTGGGAGCCTGTTCTAGTGCTTGACACCCTTTTGGTGGAGAAATTTTTTCTTATACCCAAACGTAACCCCCTCTGGTGCAACTTGAGACTATTTTCTCTCCTTCTGTCTGTTCTTTCCTGGGAGAAGAAACCAATCCCCACCTTGCTACAGCCTCCTTTTGAGTGACTGTAGGGGAGTGGACCTTTACAGCTTCATTAGGAAAGGTCACATCAAAGCACTTGATCCTATGCAAAGTGGAATATCCTGACTGTACATAAACTGAGCCCTCAGTAGATATTCCTGTGCTGCTAGGAATCCTTTCCCATTGCCCCTCTGAGGAGAACAACAAATGAAGAACAGATCAATGTGCAAGTCACATCTGTTATTTGACAATGTAGTGGTTCAGCCTTTCTGATAAAGAACCCATATATGGGGAGTTGACATAATCTTCCTCAAATCATTAGTAACTGATTAGTTTCAGATAAAGTTTATTTTCTTGCACTTATTGTTGTTCTTAGTCCCAGCCTTTCCTGTTTTGTAACCCTTGTGGGAAGGTTAGGTCTCATGATGGGGCCAGGCTAATTCTGCCACATCCAGAAACCTAATGATTTAAACTTCTGGATTCAGTTCCAAATGACCTATGCTCCCATAAGGCTTGTGCTCATTGCTGAGCATTGTTTCATGTATTTTCTTTATTATAATAAAACTTTATGAATGTGGTCACTGTTATGTATGAGTACCTGCAGAACTGGGGTAGGTGAGTTTTGGTTTTTTGAGCAAGCATGCAGTGTTGAAACAGAGTGATGCAGACAATGTTAGAGCCCTAAAGTTGTCCTTAGGGTGAGAACATACAGGATCTCTCTCTTCCTCCAGCTTTCCCTCCTGGAAACCTGGACTACCTGTGGGACTCCCAGAGCACACATTCCAGCCAGTTTTGCTCTTTATTATCTCATACTGTCCTTGCACATGTCCTCAGAATACGAATGTGACTTTTGTAGGCATCTGTACCTGAAAACCATCAAAGACTGGAGGGCAAAGCCCCCTTTTTAACTTCAGGGGAACAAAAAACCCAACCACAATCTCTCCCCTCCCCCAAACCTCCAATCCTCCCTGCAAAAATAAAAAAACAACAAAACCAAACCCAGAATATGTAGGCAGCAAGATATTGTAAGAACTTTTGGTTGGTTATTTAAAGACAACACTGTTTAGGGGTGGGGTATGGGTGGAATCTAGCTATGCAGGTAGATGATTTAGAAAGTAGACAGCTGTAAAATGGTATCTCTCCCAAAACAAAATAATCTGTCTCCAGAAATTCTGTTTTGGTTTGCTAGTAGCATATAGCATAGGATGTCACCCATGAAGGTGCCTATACAGTTGATACTACTTCTAAAAAAAGCCCAGATTTGAAACTTGCCTGTGCTCTGTTGATCATATACTCTGTTTTTGGCTTCTATTATTTTTGCACATCACTGTGCCACTTTGAAGAACCTGCAATAACTTCTGAAGTTCATACAGTGCAGCTGGTTCTTGGTGTCTGTTCTTAGTGGAAATCAGCTCTCTTAACTTCTCTGCCTCTACCTATGAACAAGAAAGAGAGAAAAAGGTTTGTTTGTTTGTTTTGTTTGAAAGGATGATACGTAAAGAGGAGGAGTGACTCTCCAAGACCAAAAATAAAACAACTCCAAAATGGGACTAGTTTTCTTCCAGTGCCTCCAGCCTGTGCTCCCAATGGGCAGAGAGTAAGGTGAGGCCAGAGTGCTCACTAGGATTGGTGCATATCCTGAGGAAAATTCCCTGCTGCAGCTCTAGTTTTGCTGTGGGGCTGTAAGGATGCTCCCTGCCACACTCCATTTAGTGCAAAAGGCAGAAGCTTTTGAATTTGTTGAAATTTTGTTGCTTTATTTTAAGATTTTGTTTTTACCTCTTGCTAGCTAGGAAAGTCTGGATAGCTGAGAACCTTGCTAAGTGTGAATAATTGAATTTATCCACCAGCCCTTTTTGTGAGCAGGAAATCATATGTTTCTGTGGTGCAGTATTTCTGTTTGAAGAGAGGTGATTGCTTGCAAAGGTGCCTTTCCTGTTCATACATCTGATTGTATAAGCAGGGATGTTTTGAACTCTGTCTGAACCAGATTGGTATCTTACCCTGGAATTAATCATCAGGAAAAAGTGACCCAGTTTCCCAAACCTGCTCTGATACCAGGTTAGCTGCTACTTCTTCAGATTTTCCGTGGGTCAAAATCAAGGTGCTGAATCCCTCTGGAAAGTTGTTCTGATATTTCTCCTTCCTTCATAATTCCCTTTTAATGGCAGCCCCTGGCTATCATGTGGTGCTTATCTTCATCATGTTCCAAAGTTCATCAAGCCAGGGAGGGTGACCAGCAAATGGAAGCAGTGTGGGGTGCATGGCACTGGCAGGGAGCAGACAGCAAAGGCTGCACCATGAGAAAAGGTGAGCCAGGAGCTGAGGGTGACCCCAGCTCAGGTGGGACAATGCTCTTGCTGACCTCAGCAAAGTCCCATGGTGCCCAGGTGGGACCAGGTTGGTGACACTGACAGATGTCACTGGAGCCCAGTGCTCACTGTATAGATGCAGAAGGAAAAGTTGGGACCCAGCTAAATCCACACAGCAAGTCAGGCCCAGAAAGGACAGGGCTGGGGGTGGGCAAACCTGCAGCATGACTGAGCCTGAGCTTACCCCAGGCTTCTGGTCCCTTGGGCAGTGGCTTTGGGGGTACAAGTCCAAGGTCTGGCTGGACAGGGCATTTAAGGGTTGTTGATGCACTTGGGGACCTGGCAGCTGCTCTGATGTGGGCCAAGCACTGACATAATTAATGGCACATGTTATTTACTATGTAAGAATTTCTTCTGGGCTCTGTGAGACAGCTCAGTGACTAAAGTGCTACTGAGCATGAGTAAGGAACAGTAGGTCTTCCTTTCTGGAGGCCAAATGGTGAGTTATGAGTGTACCTCGGGCCAAAGCAAGGAAAAGTCCAACATTTCACTTCCTGAGAAGCAGACTGAAAAAGTGGTTGAGTCTTATTGGGCTGGGGCTCCTGCCTGTTGATGTCCCCTACAGTCCCAGGGTAAAGCTGAGGTGGGCAGTTGTGTGCCAAAGAGAAGGACATTTCTGTGTTAACAAAGAGTCTGGTGAATGTAGATTTTGGAAAAGGGAAGGAAAAAAATATTTTCTCCAAATTTCTAGCCTAAGACTTTTCATGGCCAATTTGTGTCTAATTTTCCTCTGTGATGCTGAGAAGAAAATGAGCACTGTGAGTGCAGTGAATGTCTGCCTGGAGGGCTTGTGGAAAAGGCTGGCTGAGCAGGTCACACACTTGCCTGAAAATACTCAATGATGTTCTGATGTCCTTTAAAGTGAAGGAATGTGGGTCTGGCCTCAAGCTTGAGGAAGCCTGTGGAAAGGCCCTTGTTGACTTCAGTGGTCTTGAGAATGAAGCTGTGCAAGGTTTGCACCGAGCTGGCGCCAGATGCGCCTCCCACCCACAGCTCCAGCAATGAACATGTGTGCACAAGGTTGCTGCAATTATGAGAGAGTTCAAAGGGAGCTCTGCATCCAAGGAGAAGTGTTCATGGGCTGATCTGTGCCTCAGCAAGGCACTTCCACACAGCAGCCATCCATAGCAAGGGGCCTCCTCACAGAAGGGAACAGACTCACCCTGGGCTGGGCTGTGTTCTCTGGGAGAACGAGGTTACTGCATGTGGGGTTCACAAAAGAAACATGTAGGAAAGTCCTGCAGCAGTTTGATCTGTAAGAGAGCTCTGTGGTAGCATGTGTTTTTGCAGTCAACACAGGGATTTTTGGGGAGTGAGGCTGAAGTGTAGGCAGCATGTAATGATTCATGTGGAAACAGTAATTGCAGAGGTTGCTATGGGGAGGGGTTACAAGAGGAGCTAGTGAATGAGAAGATGTTCTTAACCATCATGGCCTCTTGAGATATGCCTGATGTGTAGATGAATATGCTGATATTTGCTCCAGGAAAATACCAGAAAACTTCATGGTGTGAAGCCTCCTGCCCTGGTTTGGTGGGTCTCAAAGTTGTTCTTGTTTCCCATCTCCAGAAGTGCCATTTTTTTGGGTATGAATCCCTCTGGTGGAGCAGGGAAGAGATGACCTTCATTAGGTAGAATGTGGTGGGTTTTGTCACATCCTGAATGTGACACTACAGTTGTGCCACACCCCCAACATGGTGGCTGCAGGAAGTAGCTGTCAGCTTTCATATTGAGAGACAAAGCTAAAACTGAAACACTGGATGGTTATCAAATATTTCTTGTTTGTGTTATCAGAGGTAGCATTGCTCACTTTGGGTCAGGGTGTGCTGTCTGACCCTCTAGTATTCAATTTCCAAACTGATTGATTTCTCTCCATCTTTACACATCTGTAAGGCTGCCATGTTGTAGTCCCAGTGCTGCTGTGTTTTGCTGGCAAGTGAAGCAGATCTTGTTTGCTCTGTATACAATTATAGTGACTAAGGAATTTTGAAGTAAGACCTAGAAGTGTTGTCACAATGTGCTCTTGCCCAATGTTATTGTGTGGGATACAGTGGGTGGTACATGCAAAAGAAAAAAAAATCAAGCTTTTCTTCCTTACTCTTGTTAGCTCTGCCAATTTTAAAGTGGGCTTTATCTTTTTTTTTTTTTTTTTTTTTTTTTTTTTTTTTTTGGGCTTTTTCCTATCTTCTTAAAGCCAGAATTCTGGGAGCTAAGTGACAATCAGAAATCTTGACCCTCTCTGGCTTTCATAGCTACACATGAAAGCTTTAAAACATGAGTCTCAGAGGCTTGAAATCTGTAAACTGAACAGGAGGAGTACCACCCTTATTTATTCATAAAATTCTGTGATTTGTTTAGGTCATCTCAGGGATTTACTTCAGGGTATAAAGTAATTAAAATCAGTAAAATGAAGTTCTTCTTATTTTCACAGTCCACTTGTTGTGTGGTGTTGGAGGGAGAGCAGGAGATGGGTCTGTGACTCAGACCCCTCTCCCAGTGGGCTGAGAGGTGTGACAGGAGAAAATGGAAAGGTCTACCTGGAGTGGTCAGATTGTGTTCACTGAAGGGAAAGGAGCTGGCACTTTACTCAGGGCTGGGATGAAGAGAGAACTTGCATTATTTTCATGGTGATGAGGGGTAAGGGATATGGACTAAGCCATGCTTTTTTTCTTACTTATTATTTACAGCACAGTTACTTCCCTACTGATGTCACTGGAAATATATTTATTTGCTGTAACCTCCAAGCATGGCCAGAGGTCAATGAGAAGAGAATCTGGTGCTCCAGAATTCCAGCTTTGTGTAAATAAACAAATATTTTGGTCAATCCCTGAGAATGGAAGCTGGGGGCCATGGCACGACAAGCAAACCCATCAAAAGTAGGCTTGTTGTTTGTTTAGTATTTGATTTTATTAGCAGACTGAATTTTCTGAGCAGGAGGATTGCACATAGTGTATGCAATTTGTCTAAAAAGTACTTTCTGTGGGAAGCTAGGAGAAGAGGAGGAAAGGAATCTTTTCAGAGGCATTCTCCTACTGCTTTTGTATTTCATTTAAAATAATTTTTTTTTTTCATTTTAATTGGGAATAAAGTGTTTTGAGGTTTCATTTTCAGATCCTTGAAGGTTTGATTGGTCCTTGGTACCTTTCACTGCCTATCCAGGTCTATTTGGTAAAATACAAACAGGCTGGAATCACTGAACTATTAAAAAAAAAAATTAATCCAATCCTCCACCAACCCCCTGCGTCCAAAACCCTTCCAGGATTGGAAATTCCATAGAACCTTACCTGTTGATTCTGACAGCATGGCATGTGGAAGGAAGGTCTCCTTAACATCAGTGAAAACCAAATGGAGTGGAGAGTAGTTAGTCACTCTGCATGTTTTTTGGGTGCCCTGTTATTTGACTGCATTGTTACAGCTTTAAAAATGGGCAGATTCCCAGGGTCCTGTATATATTTAAACAGCTGTATGCTCCTGGTCAGCTTGGGAGCCCAGGGGCTGGTGTGGTGTCTGCATTTTTGTGGACACATTAAGGACAGGAACAATCACTCACCTTTAAGTGTCTGTGGATAGAGATTCTTATCAGTTATTTCAGCTTCTAACTAGCAGGTGCAAGCAGGTACTTGTTCATCTAAAACTGGCTAAATTAACTATGCCTTCAAAGCTACATACCCCACTGAATGAAGCCTCTGTTGGGTGGGTGCTGTGCCTTTGTAGAGGACTAGCACAATTTACTTTGTCTTACCTTAAATGTACCAGTTTAAACCTATATTGCCTAATATATGTTTGCTTTAAGTAGTTTTTTCAGGGCATCATTTGTTTCCTCAGTGATTTCAGTTTGCAAGTGGTGGTTACAGGTTTATAAGGCATCAGAGGAGCATTAATCATCTGCAAAATGGTAACAAACTGGTTATTCTAAGCTGCATCTTTATGATAACCCATGTATTAGGCAAACAAATGTTATAACCCTTTACTGAGGCATTGAGGTGTTCATGTGACTTTGGGCAGGTCAGTGGTACCATGTTAAAATGAAACTTAGGGTTTGGAAGGTTTTAATCTGTTCATGCTGTTGCTGGCTGACTCCTGGCTCTGAGCATGCCTCCAGGTGATCATTCTAACAGAGGATTGCAGAATCTCTTTCTTCTGACCTTTAGCAGTTTTTGTTTTGAGGAAAAGAGGCAGAAAATCAGGACAGTTAAAAGTAAGTTAAATATAGCATTGTCAGGAACCAGAATGGCTTTACTTTGCCAGAGGAGAGTCATACTTCACATGTGAATGATCTTCTTTTGACCTAAACTTAAACCATGAGTTCGGGGAACAGCCATTTATAGAATTGGTTAGGTCTGTAATTCACTGTGTGAATAACAGGATGGTCTGAAAGAGAAAACAAAGATCCTTACTTCTCAGCAATGAACAGAATAAAGACAATCAAATTCTTGTTGGTACTTGTGTTTTTTTGGCTTGGTTGTTTTTTTGTTTTTTTTTTTTTTTGTGGAGAAGAATTGGTGGGGTTTTCAAAATACTTTCAATCAGCGCAATCCATTTCCTATTGTGGCTGGCAGCTGTTCTGTGTTTCAGACGATGGGCACAGCCATACTCCTTAAGAAACAATTGCTTGCAAAGAACAGATGAGTCTGAGGTTATGGTTAAGGGAGAATGCACCCCCATAAATTACTGCATTATTATATATCAAGAATACTTTTGTAGTCTGTCACTGAAGTAACGGTTGAGTGGGATTCTGCATCCCACACTTGAAAATGGTTCCAGCTCAGCCAAATACTTGAGCATGTGCTTGAAAGCTGAGCATTAACTTCAGCAGCTTGCCTAAGGGCTGACTCAGGTTCCATGCTGGCCTGGAAGGCTGGTGGAATTCTCTCAACAGCTCTCATGTGGTGTTTCCTCCGGTGAGAGTGGACAGCAATATTTGTGTGTTTCCTTTACTTGTGGAGTACAACAATCACTCCTTCTTTTGTGAAGCCTATTACCTGGCTGGATCACTGGGGAGGGGATGGGTGACTTCCACTGGGGTGGTGTTGATCTGGGGTGGGCTGGGCTGTGAGTTGGTCAAAGCTCACCTGTTATGAGATGTGGAATTGCATGATACAGGGAGCAAAGTTGACATGGAGCAAGCAACAGAGGTTCATTGGTGTAGTTGCCTCCCATTAAGGAAGGAGAGCCAGAGCAAAAGATTTGATTGCTCAGTTTTGACTAATGCCCTTGGTTTTCCATGCCACCATCCTGACTCCTGTAGCATGTGATATGCCTTAGTCATGATGTCTCACCCTGAACAGGATGAGATGTGGTCTTACTTTGCTGGGTATGGATATTCCCATAATGATGTTATTTTTTTTCCTCACAATATTGTTTCACAGTTTCCTTTTTTTTTTTTTTAAGGACAGCACTGATCCAGTCTCAGCAAATTGATGATGAATTGATATATCAGAAAGTTAGTTACTGTGTCAGGTAGGCAGCTGGTCATATGCAGTTGTAGGCTAGGAGATGGGCTGTAACCTATTGTGCATATACTGGTTCAGGTTTTGTACAGATTGCTGGGAAATCAAATTCACCATGTTTGTTTATTCCTTCTGTGCTGATTTAGAGTTCTAAAGTGAAGATAGCTCAATGCAGAGATAATAAAGAGAAAACAAGTCTGACAGAGATTTTGTCATTTTTGGCAAAAGTAAATAAGGAGTTTGCAGAGCCCTGCCTTTGTGTTTGGAGAGTGCACATGATTTACTGCAGGAATCAGTTTGGCATAGCTGTGCCGATTCAGCAGGACCTACCATTATCTTGTCATGTTTTTTAGCAAATTGACTTTTACAAGGCAGCAATTCAAAAACATGAAAGAGAAATGTGCTGAGCAACCCATCCCTCCTTGTCCCCCCATCCAGTGTGTGCTGGCAAAGCTGCTACAGTCACTCCCAAGGCATGATGATGCTTGGCTCCCTCACTTGCTTGAAGGCTTTGGGCGTTCTGGATGCATGAACTGGTGTGGGTCTTGATTTTATTATTGTGTTCTCAAGCTCCCAAGCTGCTGACTTTTCAGCTAAGTGCAGCATGGCTTTCTGTCGTGCTTCTCTTTACAGACTTAATAGGATTTCAGTGGTACAGCAGGAGTGACAAAAGCACTGTTAGCAACATTTTGTAAATCTTGCTGCTTTTCAGCTCTGCTCACACACAGCTTGCAGTCTCCCATGGGCAGAGAAAAATGGCCAGAAAGCAGAGAGGTTCCTGGGCTTGTCCTGACTAGCACTGCCTTTCACTGCCTCTGAAGGCAGAGTATTGAGCTAGGTCTGACCCTGAAGGGGATTTTTGGTGTTTTCAAAGTACAGTTCTATTCCAGTTTAACACTGAAGTAGCTGTAGACACAGTATTTATGCATTCTTATATTGTTTGGCAAATGTGCATGGGTTGTGTTTATTTTTAAGGGGTTAATTTAAAATGTGTAAAACTTTCCAACCTTCTGGGAATTTGAGATATTCAGCCCTTTCTATGCCTCAGCAAGTGGCTTCTATTTAATAACATTTTTGTATGTTACCATTGAGAGATGGCTATCTCAGAGACCTAATTTGTGGATGTGCCCAAGGGTGAAAAAAGAGCAAAAGAGTAAGACTGAAAGGAAGGGAGATGGGAGCAGGAACATTCTTCCTTTGTGCAGTTTTTTTTCAATGGATGATGTGTGGGAAAGGTAGGGGAGAGATGCTCCTAGAGCACTCTGAGGTAACAAAACAGCTTGTTTAGCTAACAAGGATGAAAATGACAGCCCTACCCATCCTTCTGCCTTGCTCTCCTATGAACTAACCAGCACTCAAGCAGCATTCTTCTTGCTTGGGGCAGGACTGTGCCAAGCAGAAGGACAGCTCCCTTTTCTGTTCCTTTGGGTTTTGAGATGACACTGCAGAGCTAGTGGGGTTTTCCCTCCAGCTCCAGAGTGTAGCAGCTTCTGTCTGGAAGCCAATGATGCTGCCAGCTCCTCGTGTTTTGACAGGTCCTCTGGCACCAGTGTGTGTGCCTGTGTGTCACCACACTCCATGCACCTGCTCCACAAACCCTGTGTCAAGCCACAGTGGTCTTTTACTTGAAGGCATGACTATTTCCTTTATAGAATTTCCTCTGTAGTAAGTACTTGTTTCCTTTCCTCTGTAGAAAACATTTATTACTCAAAAGACCTGTTCTGAGGATTAGCCAGGCTCACCAGAGATGCCAGTGAGGGAGACCCATCCTGAAGCAGCAGGTTTTGGATCACACTGCAGCCCATCACTTGTGTAGGTTTCCCTTCCTCTCTTAAGTAAGGTCTTAAAATCTTCTGAATTACTCACTCAATAGGAAAAATTCTACTCTGTACTAATGCTTAATGGGTCTTTCTAGCAGATGTAAAATCCAGTGAAACATATACAATTTCTTTAGTTTTAAGAGGAACAGATGATTTAATAAGCAGCTATAAATCTCTTGGGAATGTACAGACATAGTCCAACAGCAAACCTCTGCCAGAATTTTCACTGACTAGACTTACAGCCTATGAGTCATAGCAGTCTGCTCCACTCTCCACCTCAATTGCCTGTTGTTGTTTTGGCTTTTAGAGGTGCTCTGTGCTGCATATGGATTTTTTATCACCTTCTCCTGTTAATGGCCTTGCTCTTTCATCCAGGAGACAGGCTGCAAGCAACTGACTCTTACTCTGTGCATGACAGTGCATAACGTTTCTTTTCCATTCCCTAGCTCACCACGTGATTTTAAAATTGTATAAGGAAAATATTTCTGAGGAATGTATTAATACAGCCTCTTAAATGGGCCTAGTAGTGGGAATCCAGTTAAATTAAAAGAGATATACCCAGTCTCTTCTTAATATAGTACTGCTTTCCTTCCAGCAGTCTGTGGCCATCTTATTAAGGTTAATAAGTTTAATGTAACAGTATTTCCAATAGATTGAGTTATTATTAGCTCTTTAGAGATAAGGGAACAGGTAGAAAGCAGAAAGTTATTTCAGTTGCCTGTGTCTTGTGCTGAATTGCAGGGGATGTAGTTGTATTTTCTAAAGTATTGAGCTGCCATTCCAAATGAATGCAAGTGACACACAGTATTTTACAAACATCTACATTGTGATGGCCTGCTGGCTCTCTCTGAGTGAGATACCTGGGAAAGGGGACTGCAAGCTCTTGTTTTAGTTTACAACTAGTTCACAAGCCATGTGAACTATACTTGGGAGCCACTCTAGAGGAGGTAAGGAATTAAAATTACTAAGATTTGCTCCAGCACACGCCCAGGTAAACTAGAGATAAAACTAGTGATAAGACAAGGCTTTGTGAGGAGTATTTAACCATGGTGGAGGCTTTTACCAGACAGGTGCATTGCAGCTTATTTTGAATGCAGCTGGATGGAGGGGATTTTAAAAATTACCCACAGCATAGGTCTTTTGGTTTTCGGGTTTTTTTTTTTTTTTTTTTTTTTCCTTTTTTGTTTCTTTTAGATCTCACAACGTAACTACAAAAATCCAAGAAAAATTGTGCAAAATTCTGACTGTCAGAATAAGCAGGCAGTAAAAATCAGGTTCTAATTCTTTCAGTGGCTCTGGACAGCATTTGCATTTGTTGCTCTCTGGGTCCATGAAAATTGTGAGGAAAAATTCTTTTTTCTGTGGTAAGGATGATGAGGAAACCCTGATCATGTTTGGCCTTTTTGGATTGGAGTATCAAAAATGCATAGATGTGAAGCAGGTTAAGAAACTGGAAACAGCTTAGAGGCTGTTTAATGTACAGAATTGTACAACATGCCCAAAAATAGATATTGTCTGAAGTTCATGGTGGGTTTACAATTTACTGCATTGTTCCAACACCTTCAGAAAGCCAAACAGGCAAAGAAAGCTATCCCAGGTCATATACCTGCATGGTGTCAAAAGCAAGAGCAGCATTTGACTCTTGTGACTCCTTGTTAGGCCTTTCTTAGCACAAGAGGAAGTGTAGAGGTTTTCAACACCATGCATGTGTGCAAAACAGCCCTTCCAGCTCTTTCTGGCAGACTGAGTGTTGCTTTATGCTTTCAGCAAGCACAGAGCTCTCACGTTTACTGATGGGAGTTCACACGTCAGGAAATCAGAAAACTGGAGACGTAATCAGCGTGTCTGTTCTTGAAGGAGGAATTTTCCCCAGAGCAAGTTGTGATGTGTGCTCCTAATGATTTGCATCTTCCAGTTCAGACTTTCCATGAGCTGCTTCCAGCACTGTAGGCACTAGCTTGTGTTTGCAGTGCACACACACACACCCCCAGCTGCAAGGGTAACAGCCATGGCTTACATGTTTAGAGCTTGGTATAACTCTGTGGGATTGTTTTGGGATATCCAGCTCCTTTGGCAGCCTGGCCCAGCTGTGGGGTTTAGGTGGAGATGTCAGTGCAGCATTCAGTGCTACCCCAGGTTAGTGGTTAGCTAGAAACTGAGGCTTTTAAGAGAGGTTTTGCTTGCTCTCCTTCACTGGCAGCAAGATCTTTTGCAAACTTGCTAGTGTGTGGTCTGTGCACACTGAATGGCTCACACTGAGCCTGTGTTGTGGGATTTCACCACTTCCATAACATGAACAGCAAGCAGCAGCAGTTCCAGGGAGGCAGTTTTGTCCATCCTCTTAAAACAATGTACACAGCAATGGGGAACATCATGTGACCACATGGACCTTATCCAGTGCTTTAAAGGGAAAATATCTCTAACAGTGTCCTGGCCTATGTAAACTGTATAGTTTTCCCAGACTTGGAAGAAAAGCACTGGTACTTTCCCAAGTTCCACCCTTTTCATTTTGATGTGAAAAAAAAAAAAAAAAAGGGTTGATTCTTGCTTTCCTTTTGCCTCTAAAATGGGAAGTAGTTTAATGAAAATGAGAAATTATACTTTTCCATGTTAAGAAGCAAAATCTTCTCTCTGAGCCATCTATTTTGATGAGAATGAAGCAGAATGTGTACTTTTTTTTCTTAAGTAATAACCTCTTAGTGGTGAAGAAAAGATGTGTAAGTGTGTGATTCTCCAGAAGCCTAAATGTGGATGCTGTGACAGTCCATCCTTGGATATGGGGCTATTTTCAGTGATCTCCCCCAGCTTTGTTTGGAAGAATGCATAGAATTGAAGGAGGAAGGATGACCTTGTTTTTAAAGCATTCATCTGGATCTTGGGGTGCTGGGAGCTGAATCTCCAGCTCTGGGACTGGCTGCCTCTGTGGTCTGCAGTGTGCTGCTCTGGGAATGTGTGTGCCACACAATGGATGTCAGCACAAAGGGCCCTGCAGCTGTCTCCAGGAGGTCTGCACAGCCCCACACTGCAGTGCCCCCTTCCCAGGAAATCCAGCTGCACCAGTTCAAGCACTGCTTTGTGCTGTTGGGGCTGTGCTGCTTCCAGTTCCGGCATTAGGGTGGTCATGGCTCATTTGGACATCTCTGTTCCACACTCCAGTTGTAAACCCAGGAAGCACTGAGGTACTGAGGAACAAACACAGAGTTCATAAAACGTTTTTGAGCTGTCTGCATGGTCTGGTTTGGGATTTCTTTTGTTTTGCACAAGCCCATCCTAGTCACTCCAATGTCACTGACTTTCATTACCTCTGTGGCACTGGAAACCAGCTAGAAAAGAAGCCTCATTTTGGCTGTTTCCCATGCCCAAACTGTTTTTCAGAAAACCCCAATGTGACTGGCCTCAGCTGCCTTCCAGGTTCTAACTCTGGCCTCGGGGCAAGCAGCAGAGCCTGGTGTTTAGAACACTGTTGGTCACACACACTGCAGTGACATTTGTGTGGCTTTGCAAAGCACCCTGAGGGCCCTGAATGAAGGAAGCTCTGCATATTCAAAGCAATATTATGTTTATCTGTTCTATCCAAAGTAGGGAAGAAAATGCTTTATTGTCTGTGGCTTCAAATCTGCCTGCTAAGATGTTTATGACTGTACAAAAGGCAAACTCTTTGTATTGCTGAGAAAGCACACTCTGCCCCTGGCTTTGATTTCCATGGGGTGAAGGTGATGGGGAGCAGTGCTGGGCCAGTGCTTGCACTATCCATCCTCCCAGAGATGAGAAGTGGGGCTCACAGGCACTCCCCTAGCATGTTAGCAGCACTTCACAGGGTCTCCAGGCCAGCTTGGATGTTCATGACTAAAATAAAGAAAACCAACTGTGTTAGCACACAGAAAAGTCATTGCCTTTTGTCCAAAGGAACATCAGGCTGACAATTTCTTCTTGGAGTCTCTTGGCTCCTAGAATTTGGAAGATAAGATCTGTCCAGTCAGAGTGGGTTGTATAAACTTCCTGTGAACTTTCATAGTTGATGATCAAAAGGAATCACAAAACATGTTGTCATTATTTATCTATTTATTTATCTATTTAGAAGTTCAAAGAGTGTACAGTGCTATTGGTTATGATTTTTTTTTCCTCATGTAAACAGGGTGATATCATACTGGATGCACTGCCTTAGCCCTACATTTTCCATTTTGAGTTTAACTTGAGACCTCTTTTGCTCTGGAAAGCATTTTTGCAGGGGGAAAAATGTGAAAAATGCAACCACCACCCATATTCTGCTTCAGAAGTCGTGCCTGCAATGTTATCTGTCCTTGTGTCCCTTGCTTTGCTAAAAGATTTTCATATAGCCAGTGTAACAATGGAGATGGTTCCCAACAGCATCTTTTTCTTTGTCCCACTACCTGGATGCAAGTACAGTAGTGGAATGCCTTGACAAGAATTTGAAAAGTTCCCCTTCAGCCAGGGATTTGACTTATACGACCTGTATTCCCATAATTTATGTGCTCTGAGAAAGATTCTGCCCCTCTGTTCCCATTAAATCAAAGCTTTGCAGCACTTGCTCAGATTCACACAAGATTTACTCCTCCCAAAGTTATATTCTTGTGTGTTCTGCTTTGGTGCAATTCCAGGTGTGAGGGGATCTGTTTTTTGAATTGTCTTCTAGTCTCATGTGCAGCATCTTGTGTCACAGGATGTGTGCTGTGAACAGGGGCAACAGAAACTTGTCCTTTCATTTCTACTTGAAAGAAACAGTAGTGAAATGAGACAAATGGAGATCTTGCATTCATGTAAGGTCAAATCAGAAATCCTGTGGAGTTTCAAGGCACTCATTGACATCTCTCCTGATATGGCTGATTCCCAGAGGAAGCCTGCTGGTCTCATTTGCTCTTCTGCTTGAGGCATAAATCCACCCTTGGTGGGGATGTACAGACAGGACAAATAACCTCTTCTCTGGGGCTTCTCCCCCTCCATCAGATTTAGACCTACAGCTTCCTGTCCCCCTTTTGGGCATGCCTGGGATGCAGCAGAGCCATGCAAGGAGGGGTGTTGACTGCAAGGAAGATGGGTTGCAGACAGGGCTGGCTCTGGAGAGTTAAGGAGCAGAAGGACTTTATTTCCATGAGATTCCCACCTTTTGGTTATCCCTCTGGCTTGGCTTGTGCCTTGGCCTGGTGCCATCTGACACAGTTTGCAGCACTGGGATGTTGAGGGCTGGCTGAATTGGCTGCCTGGGCCCAGAGCCAGTTTGTATGGCTTCTTTGGCTGTGCACTGCTTTTCTAGTGGGGTGAGCTGTAATATGTGTCTCCTGTCATGAATCAGACAATAGGTATAGATAGTTCTCAAACCAGGCATTCACATGAGTTAATTCCACACTGTTCATGTTTAAAGTTGTTTTATTAAGGAATTTTTCAGCTTATTGCTCAGCAAATTTTCAGCATCATTAGTAGGTTTAGCATGAGGGCTGTGTCCCAGTATGGCCAAACAGTGTCTTAAAGCTTTAATTGCCAAATAAAAACTTTTTCCACCTCCCTTTTCTAAAATATATGATGTTACTAAACCACCACTTTGGTAAAATATTGTAGCACATATATTTAAGTGTATTTTTCAATTCTTTTGAAGTCAATGTTTAAGTGCTTTGCTGAATCAGGGCCTAAAATAATAATATCCACAAAGTTAAGCCACTTTATTTTTGAATGAGTGTTTGCACAGCAATTGAGTGCATGTCAGCTTCTTGTCATGACCCCCAGGTGCAGATCTCCCCTTAGCTTCAGTGAATTATAAACTTTTTCAAATTGCTGTCTTGCACACAGTTGCAGTGTTAGGGTCAGACCCAAAAATGGCAGGCTCTCATTTGCAGAATGAGATCAAACTGAAATGGGATATAGGGCCATAAAGGGATTGGCAGCATCTCAAAGAGAGCACAGCTATGATTAGTCATTTCCTATATACATGCTATATAAATACTGGGGATATACACACACAACGTTTTTTGTTTTTTTTCTGGGTTAGTGAAACCATTACTGTGCTGCAAACCTGATCCTTGTTAGATCATTGAGGAGGTTGTGGAAACTTAGTTCTCCTGTTAGAAGAGAGTTGTGCATATACTATAAGTAATGGATCTGAAATGGGGCAAGAAAACAAGTCTGAAGCTGACTGGTCTTAGTCTTTTGAGTGTGCAGTCCCCTTGCCACTGGGCAGCTCCTATGTTGAGTTAACTCCTTTGCTATTGTTTGCAAGGCTACAATCTACTTTTGTGCTACTTACTTGGATACAACAATCCTAGCAAAACATGCAGTGGGGCAAAATTGAAGTTAACATACCACTGAAGGCAGTTGAAGGTTTCATCACGTTCATAGAAAGAGACTTTGGGGTCAGAGGTGTTATCTTGTGCCACTTGTTGTGTTCTTGCACAATCATGTTGGAGTGTTACCAATAAGGGCTGCTGCTGTGCACTGTTAATTTAAAGAACTCAGTGGTGCTATGGGACTGCTTTGGAGTGTGTGGTGGCTGCTGCCCTGCCTGTCATCACTTTGCCCCACCTGGTAGTTCACAGAATTCCCTGTGCAAAAGTATTGAATGGTGGGTCTCTATAAAAAGAGCAAAGAACACAGTTTTTGTAGTGCATGTGTGCTTTACATTAAGAGCTGGCTCGGGCTTTTCCCCTTATTTCCATACCTCTGCAAGTCACTGCCTGGTGATGAGGAAGTGCTGCTCCCAGTGAGGTCAGCAGGATCTGCAGGCACTTGCAGTAGTATTGGGTTAAAAACATACTGGGACCAACTAATTAAATTTCACTTTTTGTTGTTCAGTGTTAAATTATGGAATTTCAAACAAATATGTATTTGTTGAGGTCACTGGAAGGATGGTCAGTAAATGTGTGGAAGATGACATGAGGAAGAGCAGTAAGGTGGCCATCTTCAGTGGGAAAGTGGAAAAAGCCCTTGTGAAGGGCAGAAAGTTATTTGAGGAGGGAAAAAAATCCATAGTAACTTTGCAAGAGTTTTTAATCTAAAAAATGCAAAGGAAAATGTTACTGAAGTTGGAGTGGTGTTTAATTGGAATTTATACCTACCAGGGGTATGTGCTGGTGTTGTGACTGGCTTAGTCTGGAGCTCACCCCTGATGTGTTTTCACCTACTGCAAGTGATAAAATTTCAGGAGGAACAAGTGTGATTTTTGTTTCCTCTCCTGTTGCTGCTGATGGCTGCTTGGAAAGCATTCAGTAAAGGCTCTCAGAGCTGGCAGCTCATGTTTCCCTTGCTGGTCTCCAGGCAGAGACTCCAGGTGTGCCTGGTGAGGGCTCCTGCTGCGCACTCGCCCTGCTCAGTGCATGTCTGCTCCTGTGCCTCACGTGGCTGCTCCATCCCAGGGCCAGGAGCAGAGGAACCTCACAGCCATCCAGAAAGGGGAAGTCTATGGGAAATAAGAAGCTAAACATCAGCTGTGTGTGAGTAATGGGCTGTCTGTCTCCTGCAGGGGGTGAGGGTACACACTCTGATGCCTTTTGACAGCAGGGTAGCTGTGATGTTGTAATTAATGCAAAATCAGCTGTTCATCATCTCCTGTTTATCATTTCAGACTCTGTTCAGAGCCTAAATTGTGTTCTGAGGTATTGATGAGCTTAAATGAAAGCCCAATGAGAAAAAAGTAAAATGTGAGAATGGCTCTTGTTTCACTGGAATCAGTCTTATGTCACCTTTTGGCAAGGGACTCATTTGGGGGTATATTCCTGGGGCTTAGGATAGAAATGTGCTTGTCTGAGGCTTCTGTAAAGCTTGGGTCATAGTTTTACTGCTGTACCTTGTTCCTAATATTTATGTGGGCGTGATATATTTTAACAACTTCACTTGCTTTGCTTGGAATTTTAAACTGTAACAGGGTGTGTATATAATGCACACAGCATTTTCAATGATTTATGAATGCCAGCTTGCCTGCTCTCCCAGATCCTTGCCATATATGCAGATGTGGTCACTGAATGAAGTGCCACAGAGCCTTGCCATGAGCACTGGAGTGGGATGTGATGCAGATGGCTGGTACATACTCCCATGTTACCAGGAATGGGGTCTAGAGAAGAGCTGAGCATGATCAGCCATTCCACTTGTCCATTGATCAATTCCTAGAGTATGTTTTTATTACTCCTATGTCTTTGAACACTCCCTCTGCAGTGATGCATGGTAAAACATTACCTTCCTGTGAGCAGCCAGGAGTTTCCCTCTTTCCCCAGTCACACCACGGAAATGGTGCCCTCTTCCAGCATGTGATGAATTTACCTTAGTCACACACCAAAGGAACTTTCCAGGACAAAACCAAGTCATAATTCCTTAATATTTGGCTCTTGTGGCTCTGGCTGGGCATCACTGGTGCATTCTTAGTGGAACTTAGTGTGAAATTGCAAACTTAGCATATGGTACTTTCATATCTAGGAACTATTTGATGTGATGTCCTTTCAGCATCTTCTGGACCCTTGACAGCTTAAGCAGCTGCTTTGTTGTATTTATCTATCTGTGAGTAGTCTGCATGGAGTTTTTGGTAGCAGTGTAAAGTATGCCTCATGTATATGCTTTTGTGTGATCTTGCTAGAGAGAGGTGGTTTAAGTGTACGATCTGCTGGGAGCCCTGTCACTCACAAAATACAGAGTTTTCTGAAGTACAGGCAATAATATGCTCTGGTGTAGTTTGTATGTAAGAATGGCTATATGGAGAGACAGGAGTTTCCATGAAATATCTTGGCTATCTCACACAACCAGAAGAATAATATATTGGAGCTCTTTAATGTCCTCATGTAGAAATCTAGTTATGTTGACTATACCATGTAAGTTTTCTTGTGTTCAGCTCTCAAAATAACATGTAAAGGGTTTCATAGGCCAATGCTGAGTTTTAAATGCAGGGTACAATGAGGTAGCTAATAGATACAGAAGAAATTGATTTCCTATTTAGCTTGGCATAGGCAGCTTTGCAATTTTCTGTCCACTAGAGGGACTGCTGCTTATATTGCTCACTGCAGAATACAGACTCATGAAGTCACTTCAGTATCTTTTATGAAGTTTTAAAACTTTGAATGACTCTGATTAAATCCTCTAAAGAGTACGTCTCCAAGGTATTTCTCAGAGTGTAAAAACTTTGGGCATGGTACTGTTCTTCTGAGTCCAAATATTTTTTAACTGAATTTTCTTAATAAATGTTCTTTCTTTTTTTATGAAGTATTTTCTGTTCCCTTGATTTATCAGTCCAGACTTTCCTACATGACGTTGGTGGGGATTAATTTGGATTCTTTTTGTCAAGGAAAAAATGTTTTATGTCTTTATTTATGTTTGGAGTAAGTTTTGTTTTGCAACCATGGTGCCAGTGAATATGGTAAACTAATCAGTTCTTGCATTCACAAATGTCAGTGAAAGGGGTTTCTCCTTTAACTGGTAGATAGCAAGTTTTGGGTAAGTGGCTCTTAAACTTACAGCCAGTATGAGAAAACTTCCAGTTGTATCTCTGTGTTCTTGCTTAGCTGGAGGATTTTTTTCTGTTTGTTTGAGTTGCATGTTCCTGACCTGCCCAATTTTCTTCTTAATTACAGAAACATGAAAGAATACAGGAAGTCCTGCATGACCTTATGAATACCTGTGCTAATTGAGTCGCTGGCTTGATACTGGTAGCACAGCAAGGTAAGCAGTCAGGCTGTGTCAGCAGCATTTCTTGTAATCTGCATGATTCTATTTCAACAAAGCTTTAGTGCTTACACATATCAAATTCATAACTAGGCAGGCAAAGACAAATAGCCTGCAGGTCTGAATGTGATAGATTTACTTTTAGCTTAAAGCTTTGGCAAGCAAACATTTCTTTTTTTACTTCTGGGGGAAAAAAATATTACAAGTTTTGCGGTCGTTTCTCTTTTTCAGAAGGTAATATCTCTAATTTCCACAATCAATTCCTGCCCAAATCTCAGCTTCCTGGGCTTGACTCTAGGGAGGGGCTGGAGGAGGGGTGGAATGTTTCAAAACTTAGCTGATGAAAAGGCATGCTGTTTTGTGGATGCCTCCCAGAATTGTTTAAATCTGTGTGTGCGCGCGCGCTTATGAAAAGGGGGGGGAGAGATCTCCATGACAACTGGCCTGGCCAGTCTGTGTTCCCTGCAATCATTTTAGCTGGAATCAGTGCTGTGAGAGGTCATATGAAGGAGCTGT
Organism: Oenanthe melanoleuca; assembly: GCF_029582105.1. Taxonomy (NCBI): domain Eukaryota; kingdom Metazoa; phylum Chordata; class Aves; order Passeriformes; family Muscicapidae; genus Oenanthe; species Oenanthe melanoleuca. The sequence goes on from NC_079339.1 coordinate 11,342,695, forward strand.
GGGAAGAACAGCAGGTATTAGACACTAAACGACTGGTTTTCTGATTGCCTCAGATAATAACACAGAGTTTTGTCTGGGAAATACAAATCTGAGAATGGAGTGGAAAGGGAAACGCTCCAAATTTCAGGTAACAAAAATTGCCTTTTTAATGTTGTAAAGTTTGATGATTTTTTAATTTATTGGAGGTGGTGTTTACTCCCAGCCGAAAGTGTCGGCGTGAGCTTGGATTCCCTGACTCTGGGGAATGATGTCATGCAGGAACAGTTGGATTCTATTAGCCAGGGAAAGAGGAAACATCCTGCATTTTTTTGTTTTTGGGGTGGGAGGGGGGAAGGGAGTTACTTTGGCTCTTTGTTGAATCTTGTGCAAAGGGTACAAGAAGTGTTTAAAAAAAAAAAAAAGTGCGTAACAAATTAACTCCCAGATAATATAATTTAGCACCCAGACAGCATTGCAATTGATTACTCCTATATGCAAGAAAGTTATTATGGAAATGTTACAGAAATCAGAAGACTTTTCTTTCATCTTGAATGCTCCTATATTCATCTTTAATAGGAAAATTAATTAAATGGTAATTAAGCAGAGGATTTGGAGCCTCCCTGCACTTGGGATCCTTTAGTAATTATTTGGAGAATGTGCTGCTATAGAGTTTCTTCTGGGTTGGGCTCTCTCTCAAGTGACTGCTCATGAATAGATGATGCTGGCACCATTGTTCTTAATAAGGTTTTCAGTCCTAGACTGTATTTCATAGCTGTAGACCAGCCTTTTTGGGAGAAGACAGTGGAGAAAGAAAGCAGAAAACTCATAATTTCAGCAATTTGAAAGGGACTTTTCTTCCCAGCTTTCCTTTTGCTCAATGGTGTATTAAACATTCAATGCTGGGGCACCATGCATGGCATTTTAAGCAGAAAAATACCTAATGATGAGTGTACAACTGCTGTATCCGAATGAAAAGACTTAAATTTTTAATATAATCCTACTCTACCAAACATCACAAAGCCACATTGTATCAGCAGCCATGATGAATCTATTAGGTCACCATTGCATTGTTTAAACTCCATTTTGGAGATGGTAATTTCTACTTTTATGCTGCTTTGTTGCCTTTAGTGTGTTTCAGGCATGATCCAAAGCTTGCTGGAGTCCATGGGAGTTTTCTCGTTAACTTCAAAGGGCTTGGGATCAGCCTCTGCTGAGAACTTCCCAGCCTCTGTGTCAGGCTTTTGACTGCAGGACCAGGCCACAGGCTCTGCCTTTTCTTTCTTGAACTTTCCAAACAGAAGGTCTTTTGTGTTGCTCCAAACAATGCCAGACGCTGCTGACTGGCTTCAGTGTGGCTGCTAATAACACATGCTGGAGATAATGGTGATGCTGATCTCCACTTTCTCCTCAAACCTTCCTAGAGGGGAAAGAATGGAAATCAGATCCTTCTATCCCACCTACCCCTCCTTGCTGTTGTTTACAAGTGTGTGTGTTTGCAAATTGTTCCTCCATTAAATGGCTGTGCTGACAGCTGTCATCTTCAATCTGTGTCCACCTCTTGCCTGCCAGCTTGATTCCATAAAGAAAGGCTACTGTTTGCAAATATTGATAGCCTGCTTTGGAAAAAAAGGAAATTTTTTTCATCTCTTTGATGGTTGGGACCAGTTTAATAAGAAATCCTTGTGCTGTTTTTGACTAGAAATGCAATATCTGTGGAGCTGGTGTGCCAATTTGGACCATCTCCCTCCTTAAGAAGGAACACTGTGTTTGTTTCCCAGTTTTAAGGTTCATTTGAAGGAAAAATGCTATTAGTCCCTGAAATTTCTCAGACAGACAAATTGAATGATTTTCAGTGTTAGAACTGCTGCTTTTAAGTGCACACATTTTACAGATTATCATCTTGGGAATCCTGAGAGATCTCTGCAAGGTGCTGCAAACTGGGTATTCCAAAGGCACCAATAGGGTTTTGGTGTGTATCTCTTTGCTGTGATGCAGCAGCAAGCCTGGTGAATTCCCTCCCAAATTTTGACTGAGTGGCATTTCCCTTAATGGTCTGTGCTGTAGCATTTGCAGATTACTTTGAAAAGTGATGCAAGGCATCATTCTCTTGGTCCTTTAAGATAATTTCCATATGTTCTAACATTCTGAATGGTTTCAAATGAAGTTTTCAGACGTTTTGCTATGTATATCTTACAAGTAGGAAATAATAATAATAAAAATTATAATATATTTGTAACTACAACTGTAAAAAGATTGACCCATTGTTTTTTCATCTATTGAAGGAGTGAGAAATTCAGGAAGGGTACTGGTGTAGCTGGTTAGGAAGGTAGAGGTCTTGCAGGAGTCTGTGCAGGTGTAACAGCTCTGTGTTCAACACAGCACCTCTGGACAGGTCCTTAGCTCAGCATTTACAGTTTTCTGTAGCTGTCACTTTATTAGTGCATTCATTTCTGTGTTTCAAACACAGTTGCTTGGTGTTGTCCTGTTACAAACCTCCTCACAGGTCCCAGGTGTCCACCATATTTCTGCCAGTGGCTGAATGTCCATATTCTGTCTCATCAGTGGCTCTGAGTTTTCCAGAGTGAGGTTCTTTGGTGAGATTAATTGCTTTCTGTTTAACTGTACTTACAGGGAAAGTGAAGGGACACAGTAGAAATCTTTGTTGTTCTCTGTTCTTGACTTCTACTGACTAATTTTTATATTCTGAGGTATAGTGTTTTAATTGCTTGTTTCATCTTGCATAGTTCCTGTCTTCTGTAACTCCTTGTACACCCTCTATCCATAGGTTGACAGCAGGTGTTTCTGTTGTCTGTTGAGGTCAATTCCAGGTTAACTGCTATCCTGATGTATTTGTCCTTATCACTTAGAAATACACTGCTTTGCAAATGAGCTGAGGCTATCTAGAAGCCTAGGACTGACTTTGTCTATACCATTCAATACTAGTTTCTGCTCTAATTCATTTCTCTAAATTACTACAGAGTCCTTTCTATTTTTCTTCCTAGAGAAAGTCTGTGAGACATGGGAGACACCCTGTAGTTTTCTTGGTTTCTGCTGTTTCCATTGATCTTCAGAGCACCTGGTGTTGTGGACAAATGTACCATTAAATTATTGAAAATGAGATTAGTATTCTTCATCTTTAACCTTATGCCCATTATAGGTAGAATTGGTGGATTGAAAACAGTGCTGTGTGTTTGGTAAAGCTGTTCATGAGGATGCTCAAATCTTTCCTGATTTTCTATAACTTAATTTCAATTCCAGCAGTGTGAACAATGAGTTCTCAGTTGTTTCCTCTCATGTTCTGTTTTCTGATCATGAGAGACTTCCTAAGGTGTAAAATGTGACACACAAAAGGATCTGCTCTGTGCAGCTCACACTGGATATGGGTATGGCTACCTTTAATTACAGCAAGAGCCTCGACATGATGGCACTGTCATTCTGCTCTGCAGTGGAGGCTCTCATTAGTGCTAATCAGTGATCTCTCTTCTGCCTGTGCATCTTTGACCCAGTTACTTTGCTGAACTTAGCACAGTTGCTAGTGTGACACAAAGCAGACTCTTGGCACAGCCCTGATCACAGAGCAGGGCAAGATCTGGCAGCTTTCACACAAATCCATTATAATTAAGGCTTCCGGTCTGGGATTTAAACTACTTCTTTTTCTTGAAAGCCTGAGAGACTTTTTAAAGTATTTTTTCAGGCTGAAAATGGACCCACTGCTGGTAGAAGAAAGTCCCCAGGTGGTACTAGCTTTAGGCAGACCTGGAAGAAGCAGGTGCTGCTCTTGTTCCTTCATCAGGCTTTGCAAACATGCTTCCAACTTGACAGCTTTTTGAACAGAGTCTCCCCATTTTTCCTCAGTTTTCTGTGACAACAGAGTCCCCTAAGCAGCTACAGGAGTGTTGCACAGTTGGCTTTCCTCCAGTGCCAGCTCTTATTCTGAGTTCAAGCCTCATGTAACATTAATCTTCTCTGCCCACTGGGAGCCAAACTGCTCTAGTCAAGGGGCTGTTCAAAGGAGTCCTGTTTTCCCATCTTCTCAGAGGCAGTGCTTCCTCCTTGGGCCCTTTATGTCCATCCTGCTGCAGTTTGATGACAAGAAGATGAATTGGAGGCTAAAACTTCTGCCAATGCAAGAGCATAGTCTGGCATCTCCTGTGCTGCTGGCATCCAAAGGATACAAACCATCAAATTATCTGTGCTCCTGGGCCAGCTGGGCTTGCTGGTTTATGACCAGAACATCCCTTCTGTCTTTAAAGCTTCCTTGAAAGTTAAAATGCATCACTAAACATTTACTACATTTATGGGCATGCTGAGGGCACTTGGGCAATTTTGACAGTCCAAAACCTGTTCCCTACAATGCTGTTTCATGCCTTCTTGGTAGAGAGCAAAAAGCAATTTGAGAGCTGCAGCAGTATAGAAACACTTGCAGCTGCACAACTCACATTCCCATGTTTCAGTCTCTCACAGGCTCATGCAGACCTTCTATTATTAGTTTTAAAAGAATAGCTGACAGCTGATTAATTTGAGCAGCATATTCCAGAGAGAGCTGTTTCATGACTGTCAGGAGTGGCATGCCAAGAAAATATTGACTGAAGTTACAAAGAGAGATTTCTGATGTAGAGCACAATCTTGTTTATCCAAAAGATTTGTAGGGGACAAAACCATCTTCATACCACCCTGCTGTCAACATGTTCAAGCCCATGCTGGGGGAGGTGAGAAGCTGAACAGCTCAGCCTGTTTTGCATTCATTCCCTCACAGTTTTCTGGGAGTGTTCCCAGGAGTTTCCTGGCATGTTGTCACAGGGCAGGGACAGCTCAGCCTTTAAAAACCCACCTAAAAAATACTTTTAAGTGGCTCATTCTGGTATTGGTTTCAGAGGTAAGAGTGAAAATAAAACTAATTTGGACAATGGATGTGCTCTGTGTAATCAGCTGATGCTCTGGATTAGAGCTGCTCTGCTGTGCATCAGACTGTGTTTCACTCTTGTACTGACCCTGCTGCACTCAGGCTCAGGCTCAGGGCAGCAGATGGGCTTTGGAAGGGTGTGAAGATCTATGAGCAGACACTGATTTTATTTTTTCCTCAGTGGTGTCTGGCCACCCTTTTCACTTCCTGTGGAAAGCACTGCCCTTGTGTGCCACTTGTAAGTAAGACTCTGCTCACAGCCTGGGCAGCTGAGGCACAGTTACAATATTCTTGCTCTGATCTGAGGCTTCAGTGGAGAAGAAGAGCCAGTCCCACCCCTGGAAATCATCTATTTAGGTCTTCTTCCTCCTCCATCAAGCCTCTGCTGTGATGTTGAAATGTTGCTTGCTTTCATGGGCCTGTTTCCCCTGACCTCCCTGTGGGACACTCCAGTGTGGCAGGAGTCACAAAAGGTCAGAGTGAAGAGAGGCTTGGGGAAGAAGGCAGAATCGTGCCCTAGTAATGAATATTTGTTCCATGTAAAGGTTGGATGAAGGCAGAGGTTGAAGCAATGGCATTTAGAAACACTGGCTTTGTGCCCACAGGTTTGGAGCTCCTTGTGTGGTGAGGGGGCTGCTGTACAGGCTGGCTGAGCAGAGAACCCCATCAGCAGGTTAGACTCTTTTCTGCTCCAATCTCAGTGCACAGGGCAATGTGCTGTCAGATTTGACATGCTCTACTCTCCTATGAACACATTATCCAGGTTTCTGCTGAAACACATCAAGAGCTGAGGTCCCTGCTCTGATTTATTTACTCCTGGCTGACATTCATGGACAGCAGAAGACATATGTAGGCATGACTCAGTAAACAAATATAAACCTGACCTGCTGCCATGCACTGCAGTAGCACAGGATGCCTGCTGGGATATAGAACCATCTGGAAGAACAGGGCATTCAAAAAGCAGCCTGAGGTCATCAGCCTCCAACCATATCAGCAGTTCCCAGTGCAGTTCCTGTGCTTGTGACTCTGATAGTGGGTGTGCTACCTGTTGTAAAAGTGTGGAGAGATCCTCAGGTAGAGGAAGACAGTGCAGTTCTGCTAAAGGTTACCATGATTTTTCTGGAAAACCTATGCAGTTCTCATTCTAGGTAGGGCAGGCTGATTGAAAAGTGGCCATCTATCCAAGAGACTTCAGGAGTCAGGCAATGGCTGCTCTGTCAGATGTCCTGAAATCCTGAACAAATTCCTCTTTCTCCACCTCAGTATTTCCATGCACAAAATCAGACTGCTTTGGGTGAATTCTCCTGTGTACCAGCCTCTTGCTGAGCTGTATCAGGTGTGCAGTGTTGTTTTGGCAGCTGCATTTCTGGTGAGATTTTGCCTACAGCAGCGGAGCATGTGGGCTGACTGTCTTCTGAGCTCTGGCATCACATGAGTCTCAAGGATGCAGTGACAGGACAGACTCCAAAGTGAACTGCCACTGGTTCCTGAGAAGGGTGAATTTTATATCTGTATTGGTGCCAAATGATATGCTGGCTTCTGGAAGCATTAAAGTGTTTACAATTAAAAATTATTTATCCTGGGAAAAGGAGAAACTTGTTGCTTGCAGTGAGGGAACAGTCAGCTGCTTCTGAGTCTGGGTGGAAAAGGAAAATGCTAGGAAATAGCTGGAGGAACAGGGCAGGAAAAAAAGCCCAGCTGATATTGTGATGGAGTTGAGAGAACCTTGTTAAAACATAATTATTCTTCTGGATGAGAGGTGGCTTTTCTGCAAGGTGGGCAGAAGGGGAGCAAAGTCAAAACCCAGGCTTCTGGCTCAACTTATTTCAACACTTATCATTGCAAGATTTGCTTGTGAACTTATTTAAAAGCAAACTGACTGATCATTGTAAATGGGGAATCCTGTAAAATATTTTTTCACTATCATGGACACATGGTGTTCCCAAAACAAAAGAGTTCAGGACACTTGTGGCAGTGGGGTGATGCTGGAACCTGCTGGGCTGTTTCTTTGCTGAGCAGTAGCAGCAGCTCTTGCCTTGGACAGATTGCCCTTGTGACAGTGGCTTGTTAAAGATTGTCCCATCAGTTATGTTTCCATGACAGCCTCAGGTCTGACAAATATGACAAAGCTGTGTTTTATCAGCAAATCCCCTGTGGGCCCTAGTCAGGAAAGTATATGGATAAGGAGAGAAAATTATTCTTCCTGCTCTTTGTTGCTGACCAATTGCTTTTTGTGTGTGAAGCAGCCAGCCATGACTGGCTGCATTTCTCTGCAATTTGCAGTACCTCCTGTGTGGGGCTGAACCAGTGCTGACTCAATACATTTTCCATTCATTAAGAAGTTTTATTTGTTGTTTTGGGGACAAAGTAAGCTCTAAAGGTCAGATTAAAGTTCTGGAGATTGAAGCACCAGTGAAGGTGCTACAGGGAGGCTTGGGCACCCTGGAGTCAAACTGACTTTTCTGCAGGATAGTTACAGGAATTCAGATAGCTATGTTGACCAGGGTTGAACCTGTGGGGTGAGCAGTCAGACTTTTCCAGTTACTTGAAACAGAAGAGCAAGAGCATGTCATTTATATTCAACTAATATCTCCCTTTGGAATTTCTCAGTGAACACTGCAAGATGCAGCAGTCTGCAACTGCTTGTTATCTGTAGGCTATCTATTAATAAGTTAAATGCCAAAGCACACCCATATATAAAATATGGAGAAAACAAAAGGATAAAATTATAGACATGGAAACTTCTCTTTCTGTCAGGTACCTATCAACCTTGATTCCTAGAAGGATCTGTAATACCAGTATTTGCCCCTCCTATGCAGGGAAGATAAAAGAAGGGAAGTAATAGTTGTATAAATAAGATAATATGACATAACTGATAAAAAGGAGGAGGGCTTTTTGAAGTAGAACATGATTGCCCTTTCCTGAATAGAATCAGATCTGCTTAGAAGCACTCAGTCTATCTCTGAGGGGAATTGCAAACAGGATGCAGCTTTGCTAATATTGGCAGGTATTGGAGTTTTTTTTTTTTAACTGAAGTGCTAGACCCTGTGTCTCTCTATCATAAGGTCATGAGCTGAATCCTGATGCTATACTCAGGACTCTGAAGCAAAAGGAATCAGGATGTGTCTCAGACAAAATTTTGTCATGTACTAATAGCAAATTATAATTTCTGAGAGAGAACTGAGACATGTTGCAAAGTTGTGGATGTCTCATCCCTGGAAGTGTTCCAGCCCAGGTTGGATGGGACTTTGAGGAACCTGGTCTAGGGGAAGCTGTCCCTATCCATGGCAGGGGAGCTGGAACTAAATGATCTTTAAAGGTCCCTTCCAGTCCATACCACTTGATAACTCTATAAACTTTGTGACACACCAAGCACAGCCAGTGGGTAAATGAAAGACAAGGAATGCAAATGAGTTTGTTCACAAAGGATGAGATCTATCTCAGCACAGCTGGGTGTTTTGTGAGGGAATACATTTGTTTTGCATTTTTAGCAAAATCAAATCTCAATTTTCAGGAAGAGGAGAAAGGCTTCTTAAGAAGGAGAATGTGTTGCTTAATGAGTGAAATATTTCTATGCAAGATTGAAATTGTTGTTTTTGGCATTGAAAGTAGAGAAGGCAACATTTGAGGACAGTCAATCGAAAGGACTTGACAATCATTTTGTGGGGTGTGACATTTGTCTGTAGGCTCTGCTGGCAGCATCACCAATTATGCTGGATATTCTTTTGCAGAACTACAGCAAAATGAAGCATTAGGTGACTCACAAAGTTTCCTGCAAAGTTTTCCTTGTCTCCTGGTAACAGCCAGCCCCAGCAAGGTACCTCTTCCATTGCACCTTTGCTGGTATGATGAAACAAACTGTGTGGATGACACCACAGCAAACTCAGATTGCCATAGTGTTTGAAGAGAAACTACTCAAGTGAGACCAGCATTTTGTTCAGGCCTGCTGAGCACCACTGTTAAACTGAGTAGAATATTGTCTTTTCATAGCTATAACTCTCTGGAGATACACACATTTTGATTCTCAAGCAGCATTAAGTATCTTTTGGTTAAAAGGAAAGGTGAATGAGTCAATGCATATCAATTTGCTTATGCTTTCCACAACCTTGTCACAAATCTGTGGCTGAAAATGCAATACTTAGAAAATCTCTCCATCCTGTAACTCAATGGGAAGTTTACATTTCTGTTGCTTTTCTACAGCCAGAACATTTCTGTCTGCAGTACAGGTGGGGAAGTGAAAAAAATAAAAAACAACAGCTTAGAATTGTGAAAAAGTGCTTTGTTTCTCAGCTGGATGCATCCTAGCTTGCATTTTTCATTCTACTGTGGAAATCTTCCCCTAGAAAAATGAGTCTGAACACCAGACAGTATTCCTGTAAAAGCAACTGAGTCATCTTCCTTGGGAATTGAGAGAGCAGTGTAACCTGGGGTTACTGTCTTAGTGATTAAGATGAACAGATAGTCAGGAATTTGCTGTAAATCTATGTTACACCATTCATTATTGTCTCTTTTGTGTGTAGATATGCAGGGAGAAAACAGACAACATTGCTGTGAAACAGGCTGGGCTTTTAAAATTTTTTTTATTCTTTTTTTTTGCATTAATGTAGTAGCATGCAAAACAAAAAAATAGTGAGACTCATAAGGAGTAAGTTGGAGAATTAAGAGAGATTTTTCTATCTTTTTTCCTTTTCCCCCATCATCAAAACCTTCCAACCAATGTTTTCAAAGCAGCTCATGTTTCACAGCTTTAAGTTTTCCTCACTTACTCTAGCTAGGTGGATCATATATTTGAAGTGTCATAGCTGAGGCTTTATTAATAATCTTATGTATTCAGGTACAAGTAAACATGACAAATATCTTTGTGAGGGAGTTAACTTGCAATAAATCTGTGGTGTACACAAAGCAGCAGATCAGGTCTCAGCAAAGTGTGTCTGTGAGTAGGTGATTATACAGATTTTTATTCTTCCTCTCTCCCTAAGTAAAAAGGACAATACCCAAAGGGGATGTGCTGGATATTGTATTCAGCTCTCTTCTTCATCTGAAAGCTGTAATGGGTGGGAAAGAAATTGCCTGCATTTCCAATTGTGGGAAAGGCATGTGGACAAATGCCCTGAAGGGCAAGAGGTGTGTAGGGCTGTCAAGAAATAAGGAAAAGCAAGGCATTAAAAGTAATTGAATAATTAGATCCCATTCAAGCAGTGATTCATAGAACTTGGTTTTGGCTGTCTTTGGACAGAAACTTTGGAAGAAGCAGTAGCCAAGAGATGAATGAAAATGCACCACAGTTCTCTTGGCATATTGCCTTCCAAAATAGATGGTGAAGCATGTCGTGGAGCTATTAGCTGCTGTGTTTTAGTCACAAACAGAGCTACCCAGAGATGAGTTTTAAAAAGCAGCTCTAGTCAAAGCAGGGTTCATTTTAAATTGTCATCTGTGCTGTCAAATATCTGCTCAGTGGTAGTCAAAGAGAGGTGCAAGGCTTTTGAAGGGATCTAGATTATCTTATTAGGTGACCAGGCAGATAAAATATATGAATGCAGTGCAAAGGAGATGTGGTAGTGGCTTTGACTTAACAAATAGAAAGCTTTTTACTAGCATGAAAATGTTTGGTTAGTAGTTAACAGATCAATAAATTTTACTGTATAAAAATTCTGTACCTGATGACTGTCATAATTTCCTTTGTCTTCATTTAAAGGTTTATGTTAACCAAAGTTTAGTTTCTACTTCTCCATGTACTTCTCTACATGGAAATCTGATTTGTGGTGTGGTAATGATCAACCTACAGATTTTCAGTGAGAAAAATTAGTATTTAGAAATGATGTGTTAAATCACATTGGATTGGATTGCTGGATCACATCCTTAGGCTGAAGGACCATGTCACCAATTTCCCTTCCCTTTTTCCAGAAGAGAAAATTGTTCCAGCCCAGAAGTTGACGGGATTTTTTTGTTTTTTGTAATTATTTAAATAGGTTTTACCTTGTTGTATAATGGCAGCAGATGCTTCTTTCATCTTCCTGTATGAGGAGAAGTATTAATGAAAATATTTTCAGCTCTGTTGCAATTTTTGGAGCAGTCTTTTTGACACAGAAATATTTTAAGACACTGGAAAACTGTAGACAACTAGTGCAAAATGCAGTGATCCTATAGATTGAAATTGGTCATACCAGTGTTGTTGAATCCTAAATTTCTTTAAATTTGAACATCAGAGAGTAATCTTTACCTAGACAACTCTGAGGAGGTTCCTGAAACAGCTCAAAGTTTAACTGGTGCGAGTAAGCATGTACCTTTGTGGCACATCTTAGCTGCAGAATATGCAATGACTGGGAAGCACTGGTTATTTATTTTGGGGTTTGAGGTTGTCAGGGGGCATTACTGTGATCTTACACAGGAGTAATAGAGCTGGGCTGCTGCACAGACAGTCTAGTGGTAACTTAAAGATGGAGCCAAAGTCTGAGACCCCACTTATGCTGTACTGAGCTAAAAATTTGAGATCCCACTTATGCTATTACTAAGGAAAGGACCTTTCTGATTCCTTTCCAAGCTCAGACTGTTGAGGCTGTGTGTACACAGTGGGTTTGCTTTTCTTTTAGCCATGTGATACATAACTGGACTTGCTTCTTCATGTTCCTGGGCAGTTGGATTCTCTGTATTTTCTCTTTATGGATGATCCTGCTTGAAAAGTCTGCTAATCTCCATTGAACTTGACAGAAAAAAAATGTTAGGGATATGATTTTGAAACTGAAAAGTGCAGCACTATAATAAATTGTGGCTCTCTGGTTGAACATGAGGATAAAATTCATTCCAGACCCTGTGTTCAAATGGAACAGTTTATGAATGGAAGCACAGCCCCTGGATTGTATTTCAGCATTAATCTCTGGTTTGGAATTGTGCTGTTTCCAACATAGACAAGGATATATATTTTATAAGCTTTCATTCTTCCACTCTTCAGATTGTTCAAGGATAAAATCTCTTGTGCTGGAGTTGGCAGTGGATTATATGCCATAGGAAAAATATTTTACTTTTTTGAAAATAGCTTTATATTTGGCTGAAAGAGAGCTGGCTAACACTTAAGAGATATCATATTTGTATTTCTTCTGCTTTACCCTAATTTTTTATTATCCATGTCTCATTTAATGTTAATCATCTCTGTCCCAGCTCTGACACGTGTCAGATGGGGATAACTCTGTCAGGTGGCAACACAGCCACATGTGCTGGAAAACAATAATGATACAGTTATTAAAGAAACAACTGAATCAAGAAAAGATATTCTTAAGCAGCACGTATCAGGAAACTAGGAGTCTTGGACTGAAATCTTTGAATGTTCCAGCCCCTGCTGCAGAGAAACAGCAGCTGAGTAATAGATGCTTAAAGATGAAGACAGAGCCAAAACCTCCTGTCAGTTAACATATTGTGGTTTCACCCACTGCTTAGAACTGTTTAGTTTTAAGTCTCTCAGATGGCTTATGTTACAATGTTGACAGAAACAAAAATGAGATGCAAAAAGAAAAGCTTAGGGAAAAAAGCTCTAGGTGTGATTTTACATATGTTGACTAGAAACTTAACTTTTAAAAAATGTATTCCTTCTACCTGGTATATTTAAAGATGCTGAGCTCCTATAACTTTGGCTGAGAAAAGTTTATTGATATCTAGCAATTTCTTCATATTAACTGACAAGATGAGAGTTATTAACTAAAACAAGAGTTAAGAAAAAAGAAAGAATTAAAATGGGGACTATAACAAGGCTTCTTATTTCAAGTAGGAAATTGTGATAGAGCTACAGCAGCTAGTTTGTAACATCAGATGGGCTGAAGTGTTCAGGTACCTAATTATGAAGGACACCTGAAAACAACTGTTCCAGCTAAAAAACCTCTGGAGACATTCAAACCCCAACCTGGTCAAGGTCCTGTGGAACTTGCTGTGGGTGAACCTGCAGCAGGGGTTTTGGCCTGGATGGTGTTCAGGGCACCTTTCCAACTGCAGTTATTCTGTGATTCTGTGACTTTCATAGCATGCTTGGAAATTGCAAATATAGTATGTTTTCCAGAAGAAGAAAATTCAGGCCAATAATTCTGATTATGGTAAACCAACTCGGAGGGAAAGGACATGTGGAGCCTTGGAATTTAAAAGTAAAAGACAGATTGTGCTGAGCAGTCTGATAACTCTTCTCTATTTCAGACTCAGAAGTGGCATGTTAGTTCTTTTTGGGCTTTTGCTCGCTAGCAGAACCACAGAGAGAAATTTAGAATCAGCAGAACAACTGGAGAGTGAATTGATAAGGGTGTTAAGATGAGACTAATATTGAGAGAACAATAGCATGTTGTACAGAATTTATTAATGAGCTGCCATATAAGTATCTTGAGACTACATTCATCCACTCCATATTTTCACACATGGACGTTTTTATCTCCATAAAAATGTTCATTGAAAGGAATGAGATTAGATTTGCTTCTTCTGCAGAGCTGAGTTGGTGATTTTTCACTGAAATAAAGGAAATGGCATGACAGTGTCATCAGCAGAAGATGAAGATGGCCTGGGTGGGCTGAAGGCAAGCAAACACAAATTTAAACCACTCTTGTCACAAGAACTAGGGACTACATGAAGGGGAGAGCAAGCCAAGATTGCTATTGTGGCAGGTCCTTCAAGTCCCTTATTTAGTGTGTAGAAGAAACACCCTCCTCTTCCTGCTGATTATGATTTAAAGTTTTTCTTGTTTTCAGTTTTAGTTCAGCTTCTTTTCATAGCCCTTATTGGTAAGAATATGTGTAGGCAACAAAGTGGGAACGGATGTTGCAAGTCTTTTAGTGAAGCTTTGAAAGCTATAACACAATTGAGATAAATTAGTCTTACCAACAGCCTGTGAACTTTTCTCAAGAATGTTCTCTTAAAACAGAGGGTAGCAATCTGGGTCAAATCAATTTGTTAAGTGATGTATTAATTTTTTTTTTCTTTTGCCAAAGTGTTAGTTTAAATAGGTATTTGTCTGCATTTTCTATTTTTTATTTCCTAATGGAAGCATTTCCTAATGCATCTTTTAAAAATGCTTTTCTATCTATAAACCACAACTTGAAAATTTTCCAAAAGAAATTTTAATAATAGCTTCTGCTGAAACTAGTTCTTGGGGGATCCATTTGCTGTTTGACAGAGGAAGTGTGGGTTTTCTTTGTTGTTTATAGTGCCCAAAGAGAACTTTAATTTCCACCCCCATGCACCCCCTAACAAACCCTGAAACCCCATGTTTTTCCCAGGTTCTCAGTGAGACTCAAATTGCCTGGCTAATCTGAACAGGGCCATTGGACCCTTTCAATCAAAGTCAACACTTCTTTCCCCCTGCCCAGTTTCTTACAGAGAAGAGTATTTCTAATTTCGTCTTTTTCTCCTTAGATGGTTGAGTTACCAGGTGACAGGGTAAGTCAGGCAACAGTAATAATAGAACCTTTGCACTATGTAGTGCTAGATAAAATAACAATCAAAAGCAAATAAACTTCATGTGAAACAAGTAAAACTCTTGACTAAATTGGAATGGAGTAAACAGTTTTTACCTTGTTTTACCTTGACCTTATCACTGAATCTTTTAGACAGCTTGCTGTCTTAAATTTTCTGTATGATCTGTGGACATCAAAGCAATCTTGTCTAACAGCATAATGATTAATGGGGCTTGGCTGAAGCAGGGTAGCTTTGAAGGAAAATATTTAGCTGGCAAGTAGCTTTTATTTCTTCCAATAGAAAGAGAAAATTATTAATTAAAATATATTTGCTTCTCCTTAAGGTGGGTAAAGTACCTTGCTGACAGTGTTTTGAAAGATTTCTCTAATACTTTTAATGAGACTCTTATGGTGTTTTCTTCATGTGGAATTTTGGTTCCATGGGTTTTTTTTGTCTATTTTCATTGGGCATTCACTTGTGGAACTACTCTGAAAACGTGCTGTATTGAAAACATGCTGTATTGAATGACATGCACTGAAAGTCTCCCTCTTTCCTTGTAAGAAACAGGATTCCTTTGGCAACCTGAAAGCCTCATTGTGTGTGGCAGGAGTGAAATACCTTCTGAGGAACATGAAGCTCAGCAGATGCTCCCTTGAAGGTGCCTGTTCAGCCATCCCCTGGGCTGACTGCTGAGCTTAGTATTTTTGTGTTGGATGGATTGTCTGCTTAAAGCAGCACTGAAAAGAAATGCTCATCCTAGCACTTGTACAGCACCATGAAATACACAAGATGCAGAATAAACTATTCTTCCTTCCCCACAAGCTATATGTAGGGGAAGGATGGATGGGTTAATCTAATGTAGAGAAACAAAATGCTGGGTACATCACTGTGCATTGACTCATCTTTAGTTACAGATTTAAATGTTGTGCTCTCATGTAAGAGTGTAGCCATAGTGGCATTTGAAAGGACTCACTGTCAACAGCCTGTTGAGTTTCAACTATGTTATTCATAAGATTCTTTCCTCCCTCCAGCTGTTTCCACAAATTGGAAAGGCTTTATTTCAGTTTATAAATGCTATTTCCCCATTGTTCATGCTCACAGATATTTTCCATGCCCAAATATCCATCCTCCCAAGAAAAGAAATCCTGACCCTATAAAAGAAGCCATGTGGAATGGTCCTTTGAGGAGAAAGTCCAAAATGGCACAATATTGGATTTACCATCTGCAAAGCTTCAACAGCTGGTATTCCTCAGCTGTGTATCTATGGGTGGGGACATGGGGACAAAGCAGAATATGAGTGGGGTGTGGTTGCATTTCCAAAGAGCTCTCATTTTTTGTGTTGTGGTTCCAGCTTTTCTAATAAAACTGGAAGGGCCAAAACTTGCTTCTGTGAGAATTGAATGGAGCAGTTGCTTGATGTTTTGCTACAGCATGAGGTGAATTTACCACACACAGAAACTCTAACCTTATTGGCTTTTTGATGAAAAGATTGATCAAAGGGTTAAGAAAGTGCAGTTGTCTGAAAGAGCAGAGATAATGCCTTGAAACTGCCATAAAAATTAAACTGCAGTTTGACAAAACCCCTCAACTTTCAAACCATTTTCTCACATTTTCTTTAGAGCCTCACCTAGAATACAGCTACTGTGAGGAATCAGCCAAAGTGAATGTCATTTTTTTCACACCTTTGGATTCTCTAGGATCAGAAAAAAAAGCTTCATAATGTGACTTTTGCATCTAAAACATAGTATAAAGTAAGCCTATTGCATGAGGATGTTCTACCATGTATTTTTCTTTAGGTTAAATAGGAGAATATTTGTCTGGGGAAAATGAGGTAGGAGTTCAGATATTAAGAAATAGGCACACACTAGAAGAGAGAGACAGTTATTCCATCAGGAAGCTTCAGGAATTCATGTCCTGTAGGAACCTGTGTATCCTGGTGCATTTATAACACCTACAAATTTCAATGCAAATTATCAGTCAGAACATCTAAATCCTCAGATCTATAGCTAGTCATGAAAGGTATTTGAAGTGGATTCATAATCTATAAATCTTTACCTTTTGGAGTTGCAAAAGGCATTTATCTTGTAGCAGAGTGAAATCTGCTGTCACTCAACTTTTGTTCACTGTGCACCAGTTACAGGTACAATTTTATCTGCCTCTATAATACAAATCACCTTCCTGGCATCATAAAAATGTTCACAGGTATTGATCTACCTTTTGGAGGACTAGGACTGAGTTTTGAATCAACTGTTGCCAAGTTTGTGGTACCAGCTGGAAACCACGTGGAATTTGGCAATGCAGACTTCATGCCAGACAAAACTGCTTAGTATCTGTCTTGAATGTTTTGATTTGTTCATTAGTCAAACACAGGGAAAATACATTCACAGAAAGCTGACACCAAAGAGTTTCTGTGTAATAGATTTTTTTTTAACCTTCAAAGACTTATTTGTTTTGTGATGATGGAATTTTTAGTAGGAAAGTGTTGTTTATGCTCCGTGTGTGTACTTTATTCTGCTTGATTTACTTACTGGAAAAGAAGTTTTATTTGTGAAGTTTATTATCAGATTGTGTGTGCAGTACCTCTACCTGTAACAATTTGTCTATTTGTAGATGCACATTTTTAAATTCTCTGTTAACTGGTATTGGGAAGATGAGTGTGCATACAAATGAGCTAAAGGAGGAGCAGTGAAAGGAGTAGGAAACAGGAGAGAAGTCTGAGCTATAATTTCTTTTCTGGTATCACCCTCTCCAAACAGTAGCAAAGGAGTGTCTGAGACTAGAGTTAAGGTGAGAACTGCATAAGCATAAACTCTATGAAAGCAGAATACAATTGCAGTTTTCCCTTTCACTAAATGTTATATGTTATATGCTGAGTTGAAAGGGACCCATGAGGATTGTAGAGTCCAACTCCTGGCCCTGCACAGCACACCACAAAAGTCACACCCTGTGCCTGAGGGCATTGTCCAAATGTTTCTTGAGCTCTGTCAGCCTGGTGCTGTGACCCCTGCCCTGGGGAGCTGTTCCAGTGCCCAAACACCCTCTTGGGTGAAGAACCTTTTCCTAATACCCAGCCTAAACTTCTCCTGACACAACTTCAGGCTGTTCCATAGTTGATCATAGCAAAATCTGCTTTGACACTTTTGTTGTGAGTAGACAGGTCCAATTCTGAAGGCCTGGTTGATGCAGAGTTATTGTCTATAGTAACGACACTTTAAAAGAAACAATAAAAATATTTTTATATAGGGAGCAGATCCAAATTGGACTTCTGCTGCATTCAGCTTAAAACCACAGGAAAGAAAGATGAATGCCAGCTTCAGTGCCAGTGCCATCCTAGTTTGCTCAAATATGGACTCCCATGAGATGGGGAAAGTTTGAGTCAAACTCTGCTGTAGGCTCACTCATGTATGAATTAAGAGAGCACATGTGTTCACATAATAGATTTTATACCCTGGCCTTGTTGTGAAGAAGATATTTCCATATGGGTGCTATACCAAATTTACCCTACTGTGTATGGAATGCTTTCTGCTTGGCAAAAGGCCAAAACATTCCCTGCAAGGGAGAAGGGGCTGAAATTTTATCTGATCAGAGTGTTAATCTGTGTCCCTTAGGCTTATCTTGTGGCTCTTTCTGTGTTGCAAGGGCAATGCTGCATATGCCTTTTCAATGAGATCATTGCAAAATCAAATTGCTATTAAATGATACTTTACTCAGAGTTTTGAACAAAACTAAAGTAGGAACACCAGTGCTAAAACTTTGAGTAGAAATGTTGGTGCCATAGCAACATTCCAAATGCTGTCTGGATAAAATTATTAATTTCACACAAATATTTCAAGTTAATGTTACATGTTTCAGTATTGTTAAACATAAGTGGTAGCACATTCTGGCACTGCAGCCAACCTGGAAACAAGAAATGGGACCGTGTTCCTGCACACACTGGCTACTTGTTATTCCTGGACACAGCTGACTGTAAGGGCATGGGATCACATTTTCTACCTGACACATTTCTGAGGCTGTGCTCTCCTGTGCCCTCTCTGGCATTACAGATGTTCAGACTTGGATTGCAAGCAGAGAAGTGGGATTTGGGAAGCTTGGGAGCATTCTGCATGGGCCCATGTGGTGGGGGCAGTGCTTGTCTGACAGCCCCTGTGGGTCTCTCTCCCCAGTCTGAGAACAAAGCAGTTCAGGCTGTAATGCTCCTCTGTGTCAGGTTTACTCCTGCTCTCTGGCCTGTGAAGAAAGATTGTTCCCTCAGCAGAACTCCCCAGCACAGTGGGTCTATTCAGCCTGCATCTGGGAAGATAGTTAGTGCCTTCATTTATGAAATTCCTATCATAGAAGTGTGAGCTCTTTGGAACTTTGGCTGGTCTCTTGAGATGTCTCCAACATGTCATGTACACAGCTGCATGTAAATCATTTTCATAAAAGGAAAGAAGAGAAGTTCTTTCAAATCATCAAATACTATCTCCCAGCATGTGAAGGTTTAAAAGATATGTGATATGATTCACAGTTTGTTTGTGGATTTGTTTCTGTTTGCCTCCATCTAACCCCCTGTGGTTCCCTCTGCCACTCTGCATGCAGCTCACATGGGAACAGAGCTAGAGTTTCTGTGGCTGCTGTTTGGTTTTCTATCTCTGCTGGGAAAGGCTGCTGCTGCAGAAATCCTCAGCAGAAACCCCACTGGCAGGAGCCACTGTCTAGAGTGGTGTGGTGGCTGCAATCAGCTCCAGTGGGTAGATGGGGAGGTGTTTCCCTGCCTCCTTCTTCAAGGAATGTTAAAACAGGTCTAAGTGTTTCCAGTTGTTTCTCTGGCTAGTGCTTGCAGGCCTGATGAAAGGTGATTTATAACACTTTTGCTTGTGGTAGTTTGTTGAAACTTTCCTTTTATGAAGATGACAAAGGTCAGTGCTCTGGGAGCTGGACTCTTTCCTTGGGAAAAGGCTGTGTGTACCTGTGACTGAGAGATAGGTGGGAAGGTATTTTCAACTCACAATCAGTTTGTGACAGTAAGGGAAGAAAGCTTATTTATATAGTTGTTATAAAGCCAGGGGATATCACTGAGGACCATGATATCATTCAATTTTCAATACATCCAGTTCTTCAGCATTTTGTTTTATAAAAATATCCTTTGTAGGAAGAAACAGCTCCTTCTCGGTTGGATCTTACTGACATTTTTTACATTTGTGAAGGGCAACTCTTGAAATCCCTTATGTTTCTTCTACTGATTTTTTCAGTGTAGATTCACCCTTTCATTTTCATTTATTTATTTATTTTTTGTTTTAGTGTGGAGAGTGAAATTCCAGCAAGGCTGACTTAGTGAAAACTGAATTCATGTTGATAGCTGGGGAGAAATGTAACTTGATCTTCTGTCTCTAGCCCTTGAATCAGGAACTGAAATAATTGTTCTAAGACTCTGGTCAAGTTGCCAGAAAATGGAGTGGTGCTTCTGCCAGATGGTCACTGCAGAAGTGCCAGACATTCCTCCCCTCCTTGAGCTTGCAAGTGTGTGTATTTGAGAAGGAAAATGCACACAGGCAGCAGGGAGCTGAAATGCTTTTCTCCCTGAGGTGCTTGCTGGGTGTGCAGCATCCACAGGGATAACAGTGTGTGATGGCTGGCAAAGGGATACAGGCACAAGGGCTTGAGTGCAGGAGATGTCTTGCTGAGCATTAGTCACTCTGTCACAGGGCTTGACAGACAACATGAGGTAAATCCACCAGAAATGGGGCTGCAGGGCACGTCTTACAGCAAGAGAAGCTGCTTCAGTCCCTGAAGGAATCGTGGCTCACTGGAAGACATGATGGTGCCTGCCAACTGCTAAGCCCAGCTGTACTGGTTAATATTGGTGCCTTTAATTGAAACCATTGTGCACTACTACTGCCCTGCCTTGTAGGAGCTGCTGCTGCCATAAATCTTGATTTTTCCACATTAGAAAGCTGTGTTCTTTGGGGCTATTGAAAAGTCTTGGACTTTTTTCCTCCCTGCCCCCCTTTTTGTTGCTATAGCTACTAAAATTTTTGTTAACAAAGGGAATAAGAAGTAGTTTGCTGTGCTTAGTTTGTTGTTCTCATTCTGCTATATTGTCATTCTGCCAATATTCTCTCAGTCATTTCTCCTCTTCTTTTTTTCCTCCAATCTCCCTTAGAACCAATTCTGTAAAGAAACTGCAGGAATCTAGAAACTGCAAGTCTCCTGCAGTCACTGCAGGGCTGTGTGTGCATGAGGGATGATGGTTCTACTCATGAATCAGGGACTTTTAAAACTTGAATTTAGATTTGAGTTTGGGTTTTTATGTTGAATGACCAGCTATGCAGACCCTGAGCACTTCTCACTCTCATGGACTTGCACCTGCTTTGCAGGACTGCAGGAATTTCTGTCACTTTTGAGTGAAGTCTCATGTCAAGTTACCACAGTATTGCAGATCCATTTTTTCTCGAAGTATCTTCAAAAAAATTCAAAATTTATTCCATGAGGAAGATTTTAGCCATGGAATGAAAATATCCTGGAGCGTGAGGAAAGGTGGGCTGTTTTCTCTGGTGGGGGAACAGAATGTGTTCCCAGTGTGGAAGGGAAGAAGGGGGCTGCATTTCTCTTCCCACCTGGAGTTTCTTATTGCTCTTTTATCTTTCTTGTTTCCCATTTGTGTTTTTCTCATAATATGTTAGCTGTCCTTCACCTCACTTTGCTCTACCAGTCTTGAACTCTTCTGATGTTTGTCTGGATCTCACCTCTCCTCTCTGCTTCTTTTGCATACATCCTCTGTTTCAGCTGCTAGGAGGGAGGCTGGGATTCACTCATTTTGCTAGATCCATCCTTCTCTCTGACAATTCTTTACTTAGTTGTCTGGGGTGGGAACTTAGGCAGGGCATGGACTTCACCCTTTCAGTCAGGCTGCTCGTACCTCATTGGAGTTTATCCTGGGAGTACAGGGGACTTGGGTTTGTTTCTTTTGGCTTGGAACCTGTAGTGTTTGAAGGAGAGGAAGGTGGTAGCCAAGGTGTTCATAGACATGAAGGGAGTCTGAATCAGAAAAGCACTGTGCATGAGAGAGCTGCTCATTGCCTCAAGTCAGGCTAGTTTTAAGCCTCTGTCTCTGGTACAGCAGTGATATTTGGAGAGATTCCTGAGGTAGTAGGAAAAATAGGAATACCTTTGAGAAAATGGGCCATTCAGCCAGATGCCAGAGTGTGGGTGGTGGGCTTTAATCTCTAGCACTGAATTTGCAGATCTTACCTCGAAGCAGGTTTCCTAAGACTGAGACTAAAATCCATGTCAGAGCTCCAACACAGCTCAGAGCTTCTGCATCCTGCAGATGTTGCTTTAAGTGCAAGAACATCACTTCTAAATGTAAACAGATACCTTCCTGAAAGGTTCCTGCACAAATCCCTAATACAAACAATGGACTTACTTGCCATCCCATTTGTTGCTGCTAATGCCTGTGTCCAGGTTCACTTCTGGATGTACTTTGGATACAGGGAATTAAGATCTTCTCTAGGGGAATTAAAATCTTTTGTGTGCCTTCTACAGATTCCCTGGGTAACTGCCAAGAGCTGAAGAGACAGACCCAATGTTGTTCTCATATTTTGTACAAGCCAAGACAGCTTTGGCCAGTGTTTTCTACTCACATCCATGAGGTCTCCAGCCCATACCTCATCCTCCCAGGGTGCTTTTATATCATAATATTGAGACAGTCCATGCAAATGAATAATTTCTACACTGGAAGCATTAGCACTGGCAGCTTGGGTCTCACAGATAGGACCTGCTTCTGGGAGATACTGGCTCAGGGCAGTCACTAACACACAGTGATCTAACCAGAAGGAGATTCATGCTATTGCCACATATCAGCTTTGACCTTACTGAGGTGTCCAAAGATGATTGCCCTTCTTCCCATCACATATCCTTAAAACACTTGCAAGGCTGGTATACCTGCTAATAATTTTCCAATTCTCACTCTAGCAGAGCTCTGAGTGGAAGCCACGTGTGCCTGATGGCAGGAAGGGAGGTGTGCTGACAGCTCTGGGGGCAGCAGCTTGCTCTGCAGGATGGCTGTGACCTGTGTTTTGCCTCAGATGATGCTCTAACAAATCAAAACCTACAGCAGTTGCAAAGCCAGTCTGCTTCTCAGCTGTCTGGCAGAATTTGTCAGCCAGCCTTGGTGTGAGGAGGGTTCAGTCAGCTCAACTGGGAAGTTTCTTCTAAGACTTACTAAGACTTTCATCTTTGTTTGTTCACTCTGTGAATTGCATTGGGATGTTTTTAGGGACTGGTCACACCCCGTGGGAAATACCAAAGGACAGTCTATTTTCTTATAATATTCTTTGTGACACGAGATATTAATGAAAAAGAATCTTTGTTCCTCAAAGCTAACCAACTCTCATTCCTTAGTAAATTAACAATCTTGTTTTTGTGTCACAAGAAGCAATTAATTATTGTGCAAATGGTGTTGATGTTGCTATTAGAGCATTATGACTTCACTGAGGAGTAAGCAACAGGAGCAGGTGAGCTCCTGAGACTCAAATGGTTGTTTTTATGTAAAAATCCTAAGGATTAAGGGATAGAACAAGGGAAGACTAATACCAAAGAATTGTGATATATGTTGGGAATAATTTCTAAGTAGACCCTTTCTACCCTGGTACCTCAAATCAAGATATTTAAGCTTGAAATAGTCAATGTATTTTTAAAACCCAAACCTTTTCTTTAGCCTACACAGGGAAATACCAATTTCTGATTCAATAGCAGACATATTTTCTGTTCATGCCTCCTTCTCTAAATGTGTTCCTTGGTTTTCATATTTTTCTTCCATTTGGAAGCTAGGACTTCCAAAGGATTGCCCTAGGACTGCCAAGGGTAATAGAGGAGCTGAGCACTGAGTTCTTGCCTAATTCAGGCATTAGGTTTGGACTGCCATGTATTTCAAGTGAAGTCTGTTCTCTCCACCAGGTATTGAGGTATTGCCCATTTTCAATTGAGGGGGGAAGAATAGCTTGGGAGAAGATAAATGAAGTAATAAGAAGATAAAGTAGGGCAAGTAAGACAGAATAAAGGCACAAAATAGGAAAGACCAAGAACATCAGAAAAGGGAAAAGCATTTTTGGTGACAGAAAAACAGGAAAGGAGGGTGAAGGGTGAGTTGAGAGCTGTCTTTGCTTTAAGCAGAGTCTCTGCTTTTCACCTGCCTGGGGGAGGTACTTCTTTCTCCTCCAGTAAGTGCTGCAATTTCAGTTTCCCAGTAGTGTCAGTTCAAGTTCAATTCAGTGTGGACTGAACTGCTGAGAGAGTGGTTTTGGCATTGCAAGGGCCAATGGCAACCAAGCTCACTACTCCTGCTGGTTCTAATAGGAAGTTTGTGCTATAAGTAGAGTTGCCACCTAGCTGTGAAAGCTTAGCAGAGAGTCTGGTCGCTGACTTGGTTGGAAACAGGCTGTGGATTGTAGGGATGGGAATTTTGGATGAGACTGTGGAGTGAATCCCCATCCAGAGAATATCTGTATGTAGTTCTGGTCACAGTGTTCTCAGGAGTCTCTGCAGGCGCCCTCTCAAGGCAGGAATCTTTAAACGTTTTATTGGACTTTCCAGTTCATCACAACTGACTGTTGTTCTGGAAGGACATCATTATCTGTTTTACTGGAAGGGAGTAGGCAAATTGCCACAAAGCAGGCTGTAACTTCTACACAAGAGTTCAGCTGTACTACACCTCTTGACTTGTGGGCAAGCTCCCTTAAAGCACTCAGAAAATAAAATAACATGTTAAGCTAACTTCTTAATGGCTAAAGCCATTCTGTTGCAGCTATTGTTAAGAGAAAAATAAGTAGAATCATCAATTATTATAAATACATTGATGAAAGTTTGTATTTACAGTAGTTTTTCAAAAACATGAGTTTGTTTTAGCAGCCTGTAGTTCTTTCCTGTTATGACTTCCTGTTATGCCTCCAGGTCTCTGCCCTGTGGGGCAGACCAAAGGAGTAATATTTTCCCATATTTTCCAGATCCCAGATCAGTGGAATTTCAGGGGAAAAATAATCTGCATGAAAAAGCTTCAGAACTCAAGATCTCAAGTAGATTTCAAGCCATTTTAGTGGTAATGCCAGGAGAGGGCTTGGGAACCTACATTGAAAGACTCCCTTCTCAAGTCATCAGATACCACATGTAAATTCTTCTTCTGGGTTCAATGATATTCACCTTCCACAGAAGAAGAGGAAGGAATCAGTTCTTGGAATGTGATAACTGGTGGGCACTGTGCATTAGAAAGCAGGAGGTTTTCTTGAGACCTTGAGAGGCTATGAAGTAATCAAAGCACTCTGGGTTGCCTTGACTTTTCAGGTGCTTACTTCAAGCCTCACTCCTCAACTCCCTCCCATTCACAGCTTTTAGTGAAAAACATCTTCCACTTTTTCAGCAGTGGGACTGAGAGTGGGTGCTTCCAAAGTCTTGGGATGCTTTAGGAAATTAAGAATACTTTTAAACTGCAGAGGGGAGGAGCAGAGGATTGGCCCATCCCCTGCTAACACTTGTTAATGGAATTAGGCATTCAATGATGCTGTGCTGTTCATTAGCCCAAAATGCTTTCAGCACCCCATAAAATTCCCCAAGCCACAGAAAAGTGTAAGTATACCATGAAAAGGGGGGAAGATGGTCCATAAGGAATATTGTCATTGGAGCTTCCTGCAATGATGGAGATCTGTTGGGAAACACCAGCTTTGAAGCAGCCCTTTTTAGTCAGGATGCTGAACCTTGCCAGGTATGAGCCACAGATCCCATGTTGCCATCACATAATTTCTCATGTTTGTCTGTCATCTTTACTTTTTAAACCTGGTAAATGATCTGTGTAGGTTTTAGGCAAAATTGATATAACAATTCTACCATTTGGGCTCATCAAATTGCCAGTTTGAGAGCTACCCTAATCAAATTAGTGAAACCATGTCTGGAGCAAAGCACAAATTATGGCTAAATAAGGGTTTCAGAGGAATTATTTACATTTACAAATGAAACAGAATTCTGCATTTTTAGACCAGGTTTGTTAGATGGTTTATGAGGCAATGCAGAATCTGTGTGACTGACTATTTTTGGATTTGTTTTTAACAGTATGTCACAATACTTGAGAGATTTTGGTTTCCATTGCTTTGTGAAGAATAGTTTACAAATACTGTAATGAGGAATGCTCTCACCCAAGCCCAAGGGATGTGATTCTGACCCTACAAAGAGTCAATAAACCTGCAGGCTGTCAGATTCATTTCAAGGTTCTAAAATAACTTTCTACATAACCACAACGTTTCATTTAGGTTTTCTTTCCTTGTTTCTTTGCCTCTGTTTTATGTTTTTCCTTTAGTTTTGGAGTGATGTGGATTGGTGGGCAAGTTTTTTGTGGTGGTATAAGTCCTTGCTTCCAGGCACCTCTGTAAATGGCTGAATATTTTTCTGCCATGTTCATACTGTTTGCATTTTCTCTGCATGTGCTGGGATGATGCCAGCATCACCTGCAGTAAAATATTAACCAAAATAAGCATTAAAGACAAATTGAATAGAAAAGTCAGTGCATATCACCACATTTATCATAGTCTCAACTGCATGGGAAGGAACACGCTGATATCACTAAATCTGAAGTATCTTGAGAAATTGTCTTTAGGAACTCAATTTATCTTTAGTTGAAAACAAGCCACTTTGTTCTACTTGACATTTAAGGTGGCTTTGAAATGTAAGATTTAAATAATCACTCCTTTTAAATGTTGACAAAAATTATTTTTATCAAGCTTTGACATACTTTTCTTCTCCTCCCCTCCCCATCAGATTTTGGGTATGGGAATAATGGGGTCTCAAAAACAGCAGCATAAAAGTACACTATATATATATTTTTTTTAACAAATCAGATCAGTATCCCATATTTTTGAGGATCTCTTCAGCTTATTTTTGTCTTGAGCAGAAAAGCAAACCTTGGAAAATTAATGTTACACATGTGTGCTAACGGTTATTGTTCTCCTTATGCCATCTTTATCTCTCATATTTTTCTCACATTAAGCACTAGTAGGTGATTTAGATTTAAGACAGTAAAAGTATTGAACTGGTGAGTGGAAAACATGAAAAAAAAACTGCTTACTCTCTGTGGAATGTACAGTCCTAGAAAGCTTGGCCAGCATTAGCAGCCTTCCTTTTTTGTCCCGAGCAATCCCTTTTCCAGTCGGAACAGGCAGTTCTGTAACAGTCCTGTAATCTTGATAATGTAATGCTAACAAAAACAATGAGACACTGGAGGAATTTAGGGAGCTTCAGTACAGAAAAAATGTTACCAACCAGGGGAAAAGAATCTCTACTTAATCTGGGAAAATTGAAACAAAACAGCAGAGAAGGACAAGTAGACCTGGAGTCTGTGGTCAGCATGATTGACTCTGCCTCTGGAGCTGCAATCTGCAGATTTTCTGACTTTGTTTGTGGCAGAACTGCTTGGAATAAAGTGGTTTAGAAAATATCCTTTGACTGTGATAGGTCTGTTAGTACATGGATTTTTGTGTGTTGTCAGTCCCCAGCTTGCTTTGCAGCATCACATTACAGTGGCTTCTCAAGCAGTCTGGACTTCCTGTGGGTTTGAGTAAACAAGAAGTTTTGCAACACTCCTTATTTTTGCATTAGCTGTGCTGTTAATGGTCGTAGAAATTGGTAGTTCTGGTCAGACCTTGGGTGGCAGTGCTGTAAACCATGGTAGATATTTTAGTTTATAAACTAAGCAGCATCTCAGAAACCACCCAGACTGGTGCCAGCAGAGCCACAGAATCCTTCACAAATGACTGTTGTAGCATCAGGTGGAATAAATACTGTTCATTTTCCTTCTCAAGGGACTCAGCTGGCATTTTAAGAATCTTATCATGACATGAAAATACATTTCCTCCCTCATTTTGCAAAATATTTCTCAAGGGACTGCAATGACAGAAGGAAATGGCCACTAAGAGCTGTGCTTTACCCTGGAGAAACATGGGATATAGTCAATGGAGGGGTACAATATTAGGGATTCCTGCTTTTACATCCCTTGGATGACATCCTGGCCTTTATCCACATCATCATGTCCTCCCTCCAGTCACAGCATGACATTGCTATAAAGCCAGCAGAATGAAGGCAGAATAAATCATGGTACTGGGCTGTTTCTTTGCCAGTGTGCAGCAATGCCACAGAAGTGAGACCCATCTTTTGGGTGCCTAACTTTACACACAGGGCAGAAATGAAGTTCACTGCTTTTGGGATAATATCAAATTGCTAAAAAAACAGCTAGGAACTGATAAAGATTCTTTATATTACCTAATATAGCCTAAGACAGCTTTACTTTAAAAATCCTGAGGTCAGTAGAGAAAACTGCTTGTGATATTTTTATATCACAAGCAGGTTTGAAAATTATATTCAAAAATCCATCATTGAATAAATTTCACTACTAGAAAATATTTCCATAATAGAGCTGCACTTTAAAGGTGAGAAAGCTTCTTTATTCCTTGGGGATAGCTGTGGTGTGGTCAAACTTCCAGTGACAGCTGTGGTGTTTGCAAGTATCACACAGTGCTGCTGCTGGCATCTCCACATACTCTGGTGGATGGAAGAACCACACTAAATCTGTGATATTTTGTGAATTTGGATCAAGCTCTGTTCATCAGACAGGCCAGCACCTGAAGCACATACCTACTTCTCTTAAGTTGTCTCCATTTATAGCACTGGGCTCTGATAAATTTGGCTGTGGATGTGCAATAGCAGCAGTAGAGAGGTAGGGTTTTGTTTCTCAGAATCATGACTACACTGATTGCATTTCATAGAATGAAAAGCAACCTGGAGTTCTGCCTTTACACAGCATAGTTGTTCAAGGAGTTAATTGCCATTTGGGCCTCTTGAAGCTTAACTGACTTTTCTTCTCACAGATATCCACATTTCTAGAAAGCAGAAATGACCATGACTGCCAACAAGAACAGCAGTGTCAACAGCAGAGCTGGAGGGAGTAAAGTGCCTCAGGACACTCTGGATAGGTAAGTGGAGAACTGCAGGATTTGTAGATTTTGGCTAAAGTTGGTCTGTGATTGGAACAAGATATCTGTTCAAGGGCAAGCAACCTCTATTCCAACACAAAGAGCTTTGATGCAGACAACCAGCAGCCATTCTGTTTTTTTTATTAGGTGTATTATTCTGTGGTAGAGCTCAGCAGAGTTAAGCTCCATATCCTTGTACACTTCTCAGTTTGTGTGTTTGCCATCTCCTAGTACAAAATAGTACAAAGATAAAATAATGAGGGGCCAGAGTGGCTTAAGGAATTTCTAGAGGGATAGTCATACATAGATATAAAAACAGTTCCCTAATGATCTCTAAAATTCTCAAGTTGTTTATTGTCCTTCCACCAGTGCAGACAGATTGGTGCTGGGAACTTGGGTCCAGACTTTGGCAAAATTTGGACAAGTCTTTTGTTTCGAAATGGTTTCCATTCTCAATAGCTTAGAAAGTACTGTGGGATAGTAAGTTATTGGATAGTAACTGTCAAATAAACTGTCTTTCCTTATCATTGTCATCTGTTTCAATCAGAATTTGTCAGGAAAAGATTTTGTAAGTATAAATAAGGGCCTGAAGCTAAGGAAAATCTTTAAGTTGCATTTGCACAAGTGAAGAGATGAATAGGTGGTCATGCACCAGTTCTCCATCCATTCTCTTGCCTTATGTAATCTCCACCTGTCTCTGAGAACCCTGGCAAGAGGATGTTACTTGAGTCAGCCATGAGCATTCTTCATTTGAATCAGGCTGTAAATCAGTGTTGTAAGTGCTGGCATCATAAAAGTTTAAAGCTTGCAAAATTTCTTGTAAACATGTTCCAAGATTCACTTAAACTGAACAGTCAATGTCTCTGTTCAGAGTGGGATTTGACTGGGCATTTGGAAACCTGTAAATGCACTTTATAATCTGTGGTAACAGTTTCAGTTAGTGTTGATATTGGTATAACACTGGTTGCTAAGATATATTTTTTAGAGCTATTTTCTTGTCAGTCTTAGTTTTGGTGGGGTTTATTGTTTCAAGATTGCTCAGTTGATGATCTTAAAGGTTTTTTCCAACCTCAGTGATTCTAAGATGCAAGGTGTAATTCAAGGAAATGGTGATATCAGCTGGTTCAACATTTTGTGATTCTTTATAGGTCAGAAGCCAAGTCTCTAGAAGTCTTTCTAATTACTTTGGCTGCGAATCACATCCCTGTAGAACATGAATTTAAATTTTAATAATAAAAATCCTCAGTGGAAAGAAGGTGCCTCCATGTAAACATCCATACAGCTGTATGCTTTGCAGGCATTAAGACTCTTGCAGTAACTAAAATTCCCTTTGCCCTCACCAAAGTGGGAATTAATTGTCATGAATCACCAGAGTAATTTTTTGACCAGAGTTGTTTGAATGGCACTTCAGGAAATGAGGGAAAGACAAAGAGCAGTGCAAGGACATTATGTGGGAGGATAGCTGTGAGTTTCACCTGAGAATATAGTGATGGGATTCATGGTTTTCTGCTGTGAGCACAAGAGGGGAAAAAACCTCTTGGCTCTAAAGAAAGTGAAGTGTTTTAAATATAACCATGCTAATGTATTTTTTTTTAAAGTTGCCTGAAGTTCATTTACCACTTGTTAAAAACTGAGATTTTTGTGTGGTAGGAGAGAAAATTTGACTGTGCTCTGAATGGGAAAATTGGAGAATGATGACAAGGGCGGTTGAAGGTAGGAAACATTTTCACTACAAGACAAGAGCAGATTGATTGTGACTCTGCATCCTAGAAAGGGAAGGGTTGAAGGAGAAGAGGAGAATCTGAAATGATATATGGAACAGAGATGATAAATAGGGAAAAAAAATATTCCTTCCATTTAAGAACTAATACATATCCAATGAAACCAGAAGATAACAGGTCAAGGATCAGTTGAAAAGAAGGCACTTTTCAGCAGCATGTTTTTAAAACATGAAACTTACTGTTATGTGATGCTGCAATCAGACAAATCCATGGAAGAAAAGTGTTCCAAAGCCTTTTAGTCACAGAAATAGAATGTGAGCCAACAGACTCTTAAGCTGGTTAAGCTGCACTGCACGTTCTTGTTCTCTTCTCCAGGCACCTGCTAACTCTCATGGTCAGTGACTGAACCTTGGAGCAGGAATGTATTTTAGCCCAAGCCAGTGGGAACATTCTGATGTTGTTTGGAACAAGAGTCAGTTACAGGAAGCAAATTGGAGAAATTGCAGAAGGGTTGTTATGCTTACAGAAGGATACTCTGGCTTTCAGTGAACTTCCAGGGTACAACTTTAATCCTTCCTTGTGAGTCACTGAGGTGAGTGCCAAGGAATGGAAGGATAGGAAAGCACCTTGTGTGCAGCTGGAAGTGACTTCTCAGCAATTCTGGCAGGAAGCAACTCTGTGAAATCACTTTAATCCTTCAGCAGGGGACAATGCCCATGGCATGACTGCAGCTACTGCACAACCATGACCCTTTTGCATCAAATGAGTTTGATTGCACCATAGTTACAAGGATAGTAACTCTGAGGAAACCTTCAGAGAACAGAAGTCACAGAAAGGGATGATGGTGTTTGTAGCTCTCTCTCCTTACAATGTGGCTTGCTTTCCCTTAGCTAATGATTTAATATTTATCTGGAGTATTTGTGTTTTATCAGAAACTCTATTTGTTATTAGGTATTTGTCTAAAACTTGTGTTTTCTCCAGTGCAAACAAAGGTAATTGAAATGGCACTACTATCTTTGACTCAAAAATCACCTCTACACTCTACTGTATTAAAACTAGCCAATAGTTATGTCTATGAAGTCATCTTCTAGTCAGCAAAATACAGCTTTCAAACTTGTATGCTGTGTAGTATAACAGATACAAGGAGTCAAAAAAAATCCTCAACAAAATAATTGTATATTAATATACTATTATAACTTAAAATTGCAGCTCAGTTTGAGATGCTAGATGCAACAAGGACCAATCCAGAGCTGAAAAATATTTAGAACTGAGTGGCTACATAACTTCTGTAAATAACTCTCAATGTCTTTGCTTCAGGCTAACATGCCAGCTCTTAACTCTGCATCTCAAGGCATTCTATACACTTGGGCCTTCTCACCTGCTACAGTAACTGAAGTACAGAAAGGGTTTGTTTTTAGAGGATTCCATTGATTTAGTTTTTTATCTGAGTTTATTGCCTGAGGCATGAATAACATCAGATACTGGAGATGCAGACTTCTTCCAGTGTATTTGTAAAGGGCAGAATTTCTCTTTGCCTGTAAAATTTTCTGTGCTGCAGGGTGTGCCTTATGTATGGGTCACACCTTGGAGAATAGGAGAGAGCTTTTGAAAGCACAAAAACATTTTATAAAAACAATTGCAGTGAACAAAAATTAAGTTTGCTACAGGTAAATGTTTTACTAGCATGGTGGCTTTGGTAGAATATATAGAGGGATTGCTGTGATGAGCTAGAACAAAAATCTTTCAAATTTAGTGTCTCTTAAGAGTTTGATTTGGGAAGATAGCCAAAGCAGAAACCAACCCTGATTCCAGTTGTGGCAAAGAACTGTGTCTGAGAAAAACAGCTCTCAGAGGCCATGTGCCTGAGGAAAGCCATGCCACTGGAATCACAGGGGTTTTGTCACAGACTGGATTTTGTGATGTGGATTGCTCTCTTTCCACCCATCTCCACAGGAAAGTGGTGTCCTCACAGAGGATGTTTGTGGAGGGTGTTCTCCAGCTGAGCAATCATGATTTATTGGCACTGGGGGTGCTGATGTCAGGGGGTGCTACAGCAAGAGACCAGAGATTTGTGCAAACAGAGGATTACATCTGCAAATCACCATGAGCACCAAGTTGCAAACTTCTCATTTCTAAATATATTCATTTGAATCTTTGAACCAAATACACTCTTACTTGGTTAAAACTAAAATCTGATATCATGAGTTAGATCTTTCTTCTTACTGAGTACCCACAAACCTCTAAATATAGGCTTTGGATTTTATTTCCCAGCAGTGTGTGAGGACATTCCTGCTGTCACTGACAGTTTGTCACCCCTATTAGCCTAACATGCTGAGACATGTTTGCACTAACTTTGTGGCTCAGAACTTTTTCCTTCTTCAGAAATTCAGTTAATAGGACAGAATTTTAATTAGTGGAGTTACTTTACCTCCAGTGAAGGCAATAGAGATGCACCACATAGTCTGGACTAATGCAACTAGAGACACAGGAGCATTTCAGATGGATTGTTTATAATTCTTTAAGTATCAAATAAAATAATGGCTTACATTTCTTAACAAAGTAAGCTGGTGGGTTGGTTAGTAGAAATATTGTTTTGGGTTTGTTTCCTGTCTCCATCATGTACACAGGTCCATGCTCAGCTGTTTCACATGCATGTCTTGTGTTTTATTATTGCATTTCTCTCGAGGCAGAAGCAATCTAAGAAAGATCTTAGAAACTAAGAAAACTTCTAGAAAAATCTTAGTTGAAGGAAGACTTTGTGCCTGTGCTTCAGCCTTTAAAACTTGAAATTTATGATCACTAACAAAATCAGTCATATTCAAGCCAAGCTCATTCAGTTTTACATAAAATGTATTTATTTATTTTAAAATGCAATTAATTCTTGGTCCACATTACTAAATCCAACTGAAATACTTTGTTTCCCTTGAAAGGATTATGTGGTTATGGGCTGGGCAGAAGTCTAGAAATATTTTGCCTTAGGAATTGACACCTCCAGAATTCTTCAATAAAAGAATGTAGATACATCCAGTGCTGGAGTTAAGGAGTGCTCTGCTGTAAATGCTGGAGTAGGGCTGGCAGTTTTTTCCTTTGCTGGCTTGTCCTTAGAGTGCTTTATTCTCTTCCCTTTCCACAGTAAATTTTTAATTTCAAAGATAATCTCATGTCTTGAGAAAAACTCATCTATTTAGGGAGGTCATGTTCAGAGAGGCAATGTCAGTGCAGGACTTCTCTCATTTAGAGACATCCCTTCATGGATGCAAATGTAAGGCTTTTTGTTTGTGTTATCAGATATGTAACAATAGAACTTTAAATTAATTCTTATTCATTCAATCCTTCTGCTACTCCTAATATAAGAAAAAAATGCAGATTAACCAGTGGTCCTCAGCTCTGTGTAGGCACTGCCCAAGTTTGTCAGGTCATTCATCCAGATGTGATCCAGTCTGCCTGCACTGACAATGAATTATTTTATAATTTTAATGCAGAAGAGCTGTGTTCACATCCAAGGTGGATGACTCTAGGGGCAGATAGGGCAGGACAACACTGAACAACTCCCTCACCATTAGTTACAGAGCCTTGGGAGGGAGATAACTCTGCATCCACCACAGCAGAGCCCTGGTCTTCTTAAAAAAATTATTACAGTAAGAGAAACAAAATATAATTAATTGCATTTATGTATTTCATGTGAATATAAACATAAAGACTACCAGATTTATTACATACCCTGAGTTTTTGATTGGAGAGAACTTTGAAGAATGCAATAACTTGCAAATCAAAAGATGCCCCTTCAGCTCTCTGTGCTGCTGTAAAGCAATGAGGTTTTGATCTTACTTGAAACAATAATGTGTGCAATTTTCCCACTAATTTTTGTGTGATTGCCATTGTCTTAGCACATTTATGACACAGTATTTTCTCATCTCTTTCCTTGCTTAATCTGTGCACAGTATTGCTGTGAGTGATAGAAAAGCTGCTTGTTTCCCTTGTGGATGGCTGCATTTCAATTGCAGGTGAAAGGCTGCACTTTAATTAAAGGGGTTCACATGTAGTACACAGGAACAGGGAAGGCAGCAGGTCCAGAAGTGGTTGCTGATTGTTCACAATTTTTGGGACATTTGTGCATGGTTTGGAAGGTTAGTGGATGCTGTTTTGTGCATATTTGGGCATGCAAGTTTTATTTGAGGGCCCTGAGGAGGAAGGAGTGAGACCAGCTTGAAAAGGAGAGTCAGTTATGTATGCCTAAAGCAGGAAGCCAAGGCTTTTTTTCATTTTTATTTTATAATAAAAAAATTCTGTTGCCTCATCAGTTATGAGGTGGCCTGGGCTAAAACATATCCCAGTTTTTCCAGCCAGAGCAGCTGTCAGGGACTTTGTTAGAGCAGCAAGAAGCCAGTGGTGTGAGTTAAACTGAATGGTCTCAGCATGTCCTAGCCTCTCCCCACTGCCTGGGCTGAGACCTCTCTCCTCTGCTGCAGGAGATCTCCTGGCAGCTGAGCAGGGCTCAAGGCAGTAAGACACTCCACACTGGACTTCTGAGTGGGATTTTCCTGCCAAAAGTACTTGCCCACTGCTCAGAAGTAATAGTGAGAACATTTATGAGCTCTTAATGAATTTGTGAGAAAGAGAAACAACAAACCCCCTGTAGAAAATGTTTTTACTTTAGAAGAGAACCAAGTTTTAATATTTTGACAGTGAGCTTGAGAACAGGAAGAATAGTGATCTAATAAAATTCTAAGGCTAAGCAATATGCTCAGTTATTGGAACTGTGATGAAACACAGCTTTCTTATTTTGTTTAAACCACTGAGATTTAGAAAGCCATACAAATAAACTTCAGCCAAATAACAATGAAAACTGAATAACTGATATGAAATCTATTAGCAAATATTCTACCCTTTAATTTACAAGCAGAAACAGCCTGAACCATGCAGCTGACAAATTTTCAGCAGCTCATTTCCCAGCAGTGCAGAGTTTCATTTGGTTCAGAAGGGAATAAGAGTTGTTCTTTACCCTGTAAGCTGGAGGTGCATTTGGAACGTGGAGCTCTGAACTGGGCCATGGGAGGTGGGAGGGCACCTACAGCCATGGGGAACAGAAACAGTTGCAGTGGGAAGGAGTCAAAGTGCTGGTTCAGATGACCCTGAAACTGGGAAGGGTTTGAATAGGGGCTTTGACTGTCCTGCTGCCCTTTATCTGGGCCAGTGGCAGCAGTGCTGTGCTGGTTTCCAATGGTCCAAGGCACGTTCCCCTCCCTCGCACTGCTCAGCACCAAGCCCAGCCTGGCAGAGCTGAGGCTGTGCTGGAGCCTCTGCACGTCACTGCAGCAGGGCTGCACAAACACGGTGGTGGGCACAGTGCTCTGCAGACACGAGAAAAATGGTTTGTGAGATGAGGTGGCAGCTTCTAGTCAGAGCAAGAGAAAGAATTGGAGAAGTGGACCTGCTTCTGGATACATCCTTTGGGCTCCTTAAACAGTGGATAGTGGGGAATTTTGCTGTTCCATTTCTAATGCTGGCTGGTTTCTTTAATTTTAGAAGTCCATTCAGGAAGAATGCACTTGTCAATCAAACAAATCACTTTTTCTTAGCTGGAAATTATATCAATATCTCTCTCCCATTTGCATAGGTTCTTGAGAAAACACCCCAACAAAACCTAAAATCTTGATTGAATTTTGCTTCATTAAGCTTCAAATCAAGTTGACTTTTTTATTACTTAGAGGCTACAGGAATATAGTGAATTCCCTTCCTATTGTCATTTAATTCTCATGACACTTTGAATGCTTTATGTTTTTATATGAAGCAAACCATACCTTATCAGTAAAACTACCTTTTCTCTTCTATTAAGTTTATATTTTCCAAAACCAATGGAAACTAAAAGATTAAAAAGAGAAACTAAAAAGTCTTTAAAAAACAGAGTTTTAGATGAGAGATTACACTAAAGAGGTATTTTTAATGCAACTTGTTTGACTAACACTGCAATCTTTATTTGTTTAATCACTATATTTACAATAATGTATTCAGCGGTACTAAGATCTGAACTAAACTTAGATATTTTTACAGAAAATTATTACAAGGGCTTGATTTTGGAAATGTTTCTGATATCTTTCCAGTGCTTTTACTGCACTGAACTGTAGTGAATAGAATCAATGAACAAGAAACATGTTAAAACACTCACAGCAGTCCCCACCAGTGTGGTATCAGAATCAGAGCACAAGTTTTATGGGGATTTGTGTTTGGGGGGTGATGAGAAGTGAGACTGAAGTATTCAGGGAGTAGGGCATAATAGTCATGTGCATAACATTTTTACATCATAATGCCAGTATTCCAGTTTTTCTGGAATGAAACTCTACTGCTTTCTGGACCAGGGAGATGCTGATGATTTCACTGAAAAGACCATCAAAGATGCAAGTGATGAACACTGCAAATGATATTCCATGTTCTGTGAATATCTGTCCATTTAGGAGTTAAGACACTCATATCTTTACACCTGAGCTCTTGAAAAGCCACCAGTGTGGGAGAACAATTTCTTTTCTCTGCCCTAATCAGTCTGGATTTGAATCAGTTGCTTAGAAATGAAAGGATCTGGGTTGTCTTATCAGTTTCCTGCACTGTTGGGTTGGTCACCCTATAAATATATTTTCCACTTGGGCAGAATAGAACATTAAAAGAGACATAACAGAATTTTTGGAGATTGAATTTGAAAGGAAGATCTAAACATAATAAGATAGATAATATATGTTCCTCCACTGACTGGAAAAAAACCCAACTCATTGGCCTGGGAAAACAAAGCAAGAAGTACACAGGCATTTTCACTGGCTTCACCCTCTAAATAACATAATCACTATTCACTAGGCAATAATGTGTGATGAAACTGGGAATTAGGTGAGTGCTTGATTCAGTCTCCACACTGAGCATCACCTTCAGTCTTCACACTTGAGAATAAACATTGGCAGCAAATGGCCTTTAAAAGCAAAACAAACTGTAAGCATTTTTCTTCAAGCAGGAAAATGGGGGCTAATGGAAATACACAGGTAGCATCTGTATCATTACAATATATACCTCCAAAAATGCCCATAGTTCCTGGGAGACTTTTTCAAAACTTTTGTCTCAATTGCCAGCATGCACTCTGAGGTTATTTCCATTCTGGCCAGGCCCTGTGTATAGAACTGGCAGTGTGCCACATGGGAATGTGTCACATTCCCTTGGCACCAGGGAACCCTGGAGCTGTTGAGCAACAGGCAGCAATGTGCAGGCATCTGGTAGGATGGGCTTCAGTGCTGAAAGCAATTGTAATAGATATGATGTTCCTAATAAATAAATAGCACTTTAAAAATTTACTGAGTCAATCCATAAAATTCTATTGTAGTCAATGGGAATGTCAGTTCTTGTAACAACCTGACTGCTTTTTTTGAGAGCCTAAATGTCCTGTTTGTTATTAACCAGATATGGAAATCTGGCCCAGAGTGTTCATATGTTGCTCCTGAAGCTCTTTGTTAAAGCACTATTCTTATAAAAGAAATATTTTATGTTTATCATATTAATGATGAGCTTTAATGCCAATATGTGTTAGTATTTTATTGTGAGGGAGCTGTAGAAAATTGGTGTAGTATATGAGAAGTATTAATTTGTTTTCTTCTCTCTTTAGCTATAGAAAGAAAATGTTAGGTCTGTAAAGCAGGGTCCCTTCAACATAGGTGATCCACAATACTGTGGCTGTACAGCAAGTGCTTTTTTGACAATTAACAGCACCTAATAGATGGAAATGGTATTTTTCATTTTGGATTCCTAGGATAAGCCCATCATGCATCACAGTTTCCTAAAAGTAAGCTTTTTCCAGGTAACAACATAACTATCTGAGCTGTAAAAGCAGAATTCATTGCAGTGGCAGCAGCACAGAAAGGCTTTGTGATTCAGATTCTGCTAGTGAAAGGCTGAGAAGGTCCTTTAACAGCCAATGCTGGCAGGCAGGTGGGCTGCAGGCACAGGGACTTCTGTGCCCAGGATGGGGCAGTGCTGGTGACACTCAGGAGTGGGTGGTGCTGGTTAATCCTCCTGTTGCCACAGCATGGATATCTCCAGCTGACTCACCTTTTTGATTGGGCAGTGGGACGTTCACCCCAGGAGGCAGCTGGGACAGAAAGATTGAATTTGTTCAGTCCAGACACTGAGCAAATGCCCAGTAATGAACCTGCTCTCACACCAGACTCTGCCCCTCAGCTTGCTGCTGAGTTGGGAAGCCTCTTTATGTCAACACAGGCAAAGGGGAGATGGCAGACAGCCTGTTGGCAGAGACCTGAAAGCATTTGAATGTGATTTTTTACCTCTCCCTTTCCTGTCAAACAGTACTGTCACCCATGTGGGCTTCAAGATAGGGGCTGAGCCTGGCAGGCTTGCTCTGTGTGTGTGTGGTTTGGTCCCTGACACAGCTTCCATGGTTTCTTTAGCATCAGGCAGCTGGATTGCCTCAGCTCAGAGCTTCAGGAATGAATTGTAAGCTGTTGCTTCCTGTAACTTTAAAATAAAACCTGAATATTTGTGGGCTACCTGGAGC
The DNA here is from genome assembly GCF_029582105.1 of Oenanthe melanoleuca. Taxonomy (NCBI): domain Eukaryota; kingdom Metazoa; phylum Chordata; class Aves; order Passeriformes; family Muscicapidae; genus Oenanthe; species Oenanthe melanoleuca. The sequence goes on from NC_079339.1 coordinate 11,381,251, forward strand.
AAACTTCTGGCTTGCCAGATTTCCCACACGCCGGTCCTTCAAAGCCAACACGTGAGATTGCAGAGAAAGGCTTTGCTCCTGTTTTGTTAAACATTAATGGCAGTTTCCTCCCCTTAAGCACACAAAGGGGCAGAGGTTTGACAAACCCTCTCAGTGTGTCATTTGCTGCTTGTCAGGTGAAGCAGGCAGTGTTCAGGGAGCACAGAGGTCGGACTGGGGATTCCTCCACCTCCATTCTGCATCTTTCCAGAAGGGAAGAGCTTCTGAGTAAGTCTGGGTAGGCTGAAGCCATGGCAGTGGTGGGCAGCTGTGTGCTTGTCAGGGGCACAAGAGGAGGAAATTAAATACAGCAGAAGTGCATGAAGTGCCATAGCACTGAATTCCTTAGTGTCCTTTCCCATTACCAGGTTTGCAGGAGATGAACTATCTACTCACAGGCAGGAATTCAACACCAGCTTTCTGCTTCCTGAAAGTAGCTAGAGCAGTAGCTTTAATTTCCAGAGTTTGCATTTCTGGTGTGGGACTAAAACTCATTTTTACAGCCCTTCTCTTCCCTTGCTCCCTCTACCTCTCTTGCTCTCAAGCAGAACCTCATGTCTCTAAAGCTAAATGCCTGTTTCTCATCTATTTGATGAGATTCCTTTTTATCCTCTTTAATTCTTAAAGGAGATTTTAAAGTAACTCAGCTGTGTTCATACCCATACTAAGATAAATTTGTTTTTATTGTATAGAAAGTGTTGGTCCATTAGAGAGAGACCATAGTTGTTATATTTAGGCTGAATATGACTGTGCTTTTTTAACTGCTGAGAAGAAAACACAGTATTAAATGAAGTGCTGCTGTGTGTGTTGTGTTGGTTTTGATGCCTGGTGTCAGATTTGGGGTTTTTGTGGCATCTTTTTTTTTTTTTTTAATATACTTTCTGTGAAATGTGCTTTCTTGGCTATGAGACAACTTGTATTTTTTTCTCATTGAATAAAGGGCATAAGTCACAGGTCTGTGCTTTTCAGGAAAATAATCAGTATTATGGGTCCAACTCTATGAGGTTCTGAGGGATGTAATTTAGGGTCAGAATCTGGACTTCAATTTACTGCTTCAAATATTCATTATCTGAGACCCCATGGGTTACTGGAAGAAGTTTGTTGTTTGTGTTGTAGTCTGTAGGGAGCAAATATTTTCAGAGCTGATGAATTCATAAATGTTGCCTGTTGGTTTTTCTTGCTGCTATATACACAGATGTTGGTATTGCCTCACTTGCACCATAGCATTTTCATTTTCTGGATGTTTTGCCTGGTGCAACCTATGTAGCTTCCTGTAGGGACATGAAACTTAGTTTTGTCCTGGAGGGAAAGCATGTGTGACAGGAGAAATGTCTTCTTCCTTTTAGTTGCTCTAAGTTAATGTTTAGTTGCCCTAAATTAAGTAAATCATTGTTCACTGTGCAGCATTTCTATTTCAGGGCAGTGACCACAAAGTATTTTCATCCTTAGGGTTATACTACATACAAATTCTCTCATAAGAATTAAAAAGTGAAGTGAAATGTTAATATATATTGGCCAGCTTCTTATAGAAACTAGTGTAAAACTAAATCCACAGTTTTATGAGAAGCCAAGGTCTTGTGAGAATCAAATGCTTATAAAGGATATATAAATCCCCCAGCTATTATTCTGATTCCAAATTTAGGCTTGAGATCCCACAGCTCTTGTAGGTGTGGTGTTGAAATTTGGTCTGGGAGGCTCATTTCAGGCAGATGAGTAATGGACACGTTTAAGTTACCCTTGATCACTGTGAACAAAGTCATGGGGAGTGCCTTACCCTGACCTAACTCTGCTCCTGTTGACAGTAATGGGCAGCAAAAGGCAGAGAGAAGCCAATGTCTGAATCTTTTGGAAAGTTTCCTTTGGATCATGTTTCTGAATATTGGTGTGCACAGTGCTCCAGCACTGTCTGATTGTTCATTTGTTAATATGCAGTGAAACTGGATTAGGGCCAGATGTAGCCCTTGGTCAAGTTAAATTCAGCCTTGTCTGGGCTCTTAGGTAAATAAGTATGATAGCAACTGCAAGTCACAGCTTGCCTTTTTTGCCTTGTTCCCCCCTATATTTTCTTTTTTTTTTTTTCTTTAAACATTTATATGTATATGCCAGCAGATTGGGGAATAAACAGATCAGAGAGTTTTTCAAAACTCTGTTCAACTAAGGAAAAACCCCAACAACTTTTGGCTGGCCAGTTTTTTCATGTGATGCTCAGTTGTGGGTATGCCCAGCACATTTCCTCTTTTTCCTGGCTTGTTTAGCTAAAAGTAGACTGAAGCACACTGTAACCAGTCAGATATAGTAACCTAAGTTAATTTTCAGTGCAAACGTTATTTAAACTGAAACTTTATTTTTCATAAGTGTACATTTGCACCAGATCAATGCCTTAAATCTTCCTGTACTAACTTATGCATCAGTTTGGATCTGCAGCAACTTTTCCTTAGCAATACTTGATTTGTGCTAACATAAGCCAGAAGAAAAATCAAACGCTGGTTAATAGATTTTTAAAGGAAGGGAATGACTAGAAATTCCCTCATAAATTCAAGTCAAGTATGTAATTTCTTAATCTGCACAAAGCCATTGTGTTGGCCAAGGCCGAGCCCATCAGCGACCATGGCAGCGCCTCTGGGGTGACGTATTTAAGAAGTGAAAAAAGTTCCTGTGCAGGAGCTATTGCAGCCAAAGAGGAGAGGAGTGAGAGTGTATGAAAGGCACAGCCCCGCAGGCACCAAGGTCAGCGGAACAGGAGGGGAGGAGGAGCTCAGGCAGCGGAGCTGAGGTTGCTCTGCAGCCCGTGGTGCAGCCCACGGTGCGGCAGCTGAGCCTTGCAGCCCATGGGGACCCACGGGGATGCAGAGATCCAGGTGCAGCCTGTGCAGGAGCCCAAGGCAGAGCAGGTGGATGCCTGAAGGAGGCTGTGACCCCATGGGAAGCCCGTGCTGGAGCAGGCTCCTGGCAGGACCTGTGGACCTGTGGAAAGAGGAGCCCACGCTGGAGAAGGATTGCTGGCAGCACCTGTGATCTTGGGGTGGACCCGCATTGGAACAGCCTGTTCCTGAAAGACTGCACCCTGTGGAAGAGTTACCCTGGAGCGGTTCATGAAGAGCTACAGCCATGGGAAGGACACACCTTGGAGAAGTTTCTGGAGAACTGTCTCCCGTGGGAGACACCACATGCAGGAGCGAAGAAAGACCGTAACTATCTCCCATGGGAGAGACCCCGTCCCGGAGCAGGGGAGAAGCGTGGCTGTCCCCAGCGGGACTGATCCTCTGCCGGAGCAGAGGAAAAGTGCTCCTGGCTCCAGCAGGAGCAACACCATTCCACAGCAGGGCAAAAATGTTCCTGTCTGCAGCAGGAGAAGCCCTATTCCAGAGCAGGGGAAACATGTTCCTGTCCTCAGCAGGAGAAACACCATTTCGGAGCAGGGGAAAAGTGTTCCTGTCTTCAGCAGGAGAAACACCATTTCAGAGCAGGGGAAAAAAGTTCCTGTGTCCAGCAGGAGCAGCCCCATTCTGGAAAAGGGGAAAAGTGTGTCTGTCTTCAGCAGGAGAAACACCATTCCAAAGCAGGGGAAAGATATTCCTGTGTCCAGCAGGAGCAGCCCCATTCTGGAAAAGGGGAAAAAAGTGCCTGTTGTCAGCAGGAGCAACACCATTCCAAAGCAGGGGAAAGATATTCCAGTGTCCAGCAGGAGCAGCCCCATTCTGGAAAAGGGGAAAAAAGTGCCTGTTATCAGCAGGAGCAACACCATTCCAAAGCAGGGGAAAGATATTCCAGTGTCCAGCAGGAGCAGCCCCATTCTGGAAAAGGGGAAAAAAGTGCCTGTCGTCAGCAGGAGCAACACCATTCCAAAGCAGGGGAAAGATATTCCAGTGTCCAGCAGGAGCAGCCCCATTCTGAAACAGGGGAAAAGTGCTCATATCTTCAGCAGGGGCAGCACCATTCCAAAGCAGGGGGAAAATATTCCTGTGTCCAGCAGGAGCAGCCCCATTCTGGAGCAGGGGAAAAATGTTCCTGTCTCCAGTGGGAGAGACCCCATTCTGGAGCACAGGAAAAGTGTGCCTACCTGCAGTGGGAGAGACTCCATTCTGGAGCACAGGAAAAGTGTGCCTACCTGCAGTGGGAGAGACTCCATTCTGGAGCAAGGGAAGAGTGTAACTGTCTCCAGTGGGAATGATCCCATTCTGGAGCAAGGGAAGAGTGTAACTGTCTCCAGTGAGAATGATCCCATTCCAGAACAAGGGAAGAGTGTAAATCTCTCCAGTGGGAATGATCCCATTCCAGAACAAGAGAAGAGTGTAACTGTCTCCAGTGAGAATGATCCCATTCCAGAACAAGGGAAGAGTGTAACTGTCTCCAGTGGGACTGATCCCATTCCAGAACAAGGGAAGAGTGTAACTGTCTCCAGCGAGAATGATCCCATTCCAGAACAAGGGAAGAGTGTAATTCTCTCCAGTGGGACTGATCCCATTCCAGAACAAGGGAAGAGTGTAACTCTCTCCAGTGGGAATGATCCCATTCCAGAACAAGGGAAGAGTGTAACTCTCTCCAGTGGGACTGATCCCATGCCAGAGAAGAGTGTAATTGTCTCCAGTGGGAGCGACCCCAGACCAGAGCAGGGGACGAGTACAATTAGTGTCTCCATTGGGAGTGACCCCATTCTTAAGCAGGGAAAAAGTGTGACTATCTCCAGTGGGAATGACCCCATTTTGGTGCAGGGGGATAGTGTAACTGTGTCCAGTGGGAACCACTCCATTCCAAAGCAGGGGGAGAGTGTGAATGTCTCCAGTGGGAGAGACCTCATGCCAGAACAAGGGAAGAGCGAAGTAACTGTCTCCAGTGGGAATGACCCCATTCCAGAGCAGGGGAAGAGTGTAATAACTATCTCCAGTGAGAGTGACCCCATATTAGAGCAGGGGAAGAGTGTGAAGAGTCCTGTCCATGAGGAAGAAGGAGCAGCAGAAACGCCGTGTGATGGACTGACCATGGCCCCGGTTCTCCGTAGGTCTGAGCAGCGGCGGGAAAAAAGGTAGAGAAAATCGGGAGTAAAGCTGAGCTCAGAAAGAAGGGAGGGGTGGAGGAAAGGTGTTTTTAAGATTTAGGTTTATTTCTCATGATGCTACTCGTATTTGATTGATAATTAATTATTTTCCCGTGCAAATGGTGTGATGGGAATTGGTAAGGAATATCTTCCTGTTCTTATCTCAACCCATGAGCTTTTTGTTATATTTTCTGTTCCGTGTCCAGCTCAGGAGGGGGAGTGACAGATCAGCTTTGGTGGGCACCTGGCATCCAGCCACGTTTATGCACACTGGAAAATGTACCAAGGGTCATGTTTGTCATCATAGCTGGAATGTATTTTGCATTCCATAAGGTCAGAGCCACTGAAGAAAATTATGATAAGAGAGGCCAAGGGTGTAAACTTTGAAATCTTTCCTCCTTCCAATACAGGATGCAACCTACAAAGATGAGACACATATACTCAATTAACAGGTTTCCTTCTCTCTTCCTTGCTTTGGCACCTCCATGAGTCATCTTTTACTTATTAACTGCTCCCTCGCCTTTCTGCTTTTCCAGGTGCCAAGAAAAAAATGTTCTGCATCTGATTTCTTTCTTTCAGTTGTTTACATAAAAGAAAGATATTGTGTATGTGTAAGAAATATTACTACTGCTTCTGTCCAGAGTCTGTTATGAATGTTGGGCTACCTCTTAGAAAAGGAAAAAAAAAAGTGCAACTTTTGGTAGGAAAACTGTTTTGCCTATCCTCAAAGGTTGCAATTAATGTGAGTGTATGTGTGGCTGACAACTTTAGAGGTGCAATTGCCTAACTAAGTGACTGGAAAGTTCACAGAGGATGGTAATACAATTTATTATGTTGGAAAAATAGTCCAAGTTTGAGACAAAGAGATCTTTGGTGATTAAAGCAGGTAGAAATCCACTCTTCTACGGGACAAAACAGAGAGGGCAAAACTTATAAAATGAAGTTAAAGACAAAGAACAAGGGCACATTTGTCTGGCTGTTCCATTCTAAGAGTAATGCAGTAACAAACAAAAAGCTGTCAGACTGCTTTATCCATATTACAGAAACATGTACAAAAAATGTCCTCGAGGGAACAGATAACTTTTCCTAGCATGGAGTGTGCTGGTTTTATGTCAGTACTTAGAGAAGCTTTTTCCTTTGAGAAGAACGCTGTGGCAAGCTGAACTGAGTTGCTACAGTTGTCTTGCCAACAAGATGGCACCCAGCTGCTGGTCAGAGATGAGTCAGCCCCTCAGAGGCCTGAGCATCTTTGGGCAGAGTTTGAGATCAGAATTAGTTCTTCTTTTGCCCTGCCTCAAATGGTCCATATGTCTTGTGACCTCCCTTCCCAGTGCATGAGCCCCAAGTGCAGTGAGACAGGCTGGGTCTGACAGGCTGTGTTTAGATGTCCAGGTTGTTCTGGATCCACAGAGATGGTGCACAAAATTCTATTCTGCTGGTATTTTAAATTTTATTTTATTTTACTTTGCTTTTTATTTTATTTTGTCTGTAATTCAGTAGCTGCAGAAGTAGCACAGATATTCTCAGATCATTTTGATCTAGCACTATCCTGTGTGACATATTGTATTTTCTCCAGATATCTCAGGCCTCAGACTTGATGGACTGTGATATTGATAGCTGAAATGATGACAGAAATTAAAAATGCCTGTTTCATAGCAGACAGATGGACAATGGCTTTTTGTTTTATAACCTACTCTTCTAGAATGCTTTCTTACCGTGTTAAAAAAACTAGTTTGCAAAACTGGACAAAAGAAACCTCTACAGAAAGATCTCACTGGGCAGTGGTGCTCTTTGGGGACCACAGCTGAGCTGGTGGAACTGGAAGGAAAATGTGGATACTGGTAGGAAAGGAAAATAAAAATATTTTTTATTTATTCTGAAATAAGCTCCTCTGAGTGGATGAGATTAAGGAAGCTTGTAGAAGATGGGAGTTCTGAATTCTTATTCTTTTTCTGTCCCTGTTGGACAGTTATATTTGAGCCTATTTGGTGAGGTTTTGCATGACCAAAAAGTTGATTTATATGAGAAGCAGGGAAAGCAGACCTGTCTCTGTTCTGGACTAGTATGCAGCCAGGATTTAGGACTTTTTGACTTCCTGTTCAGTTCTTTTCTCTGTGGATATAGGGTATTTTAGTAAAGTGTAGAGTGACCTTGTAATGTTTTCTGACTTGTCAGGGCAGAAGAGGCATGAGCCTGTTTTACAACAACTTTGCAACTCCAAATTTCAGATTGGAGGCTGCCCTCAGATATCATGAAAACTGAGCATCACAATTCATAAAAATAATTTTTAACTCTTCCCAAATTGTGTTCATGTTCTGTGAGCACAGAAAACTTGGAAAGCTTTGTCAGAATTAGTTCTACAGAGTTTCTTGCTTTGATATTCCAGGACAGATGAGCAAGCACGTTTAAAAATCACCTTTGAAAAAGCAAAGTTGAGAGCCTCTATGTGCACTGGGATTTTTAACAGTCAGCATGTTCAGACATGCTGTTAAAGACAAGTTTCAAGGACTGGCAGTTCTTAAATAGACAAACAAAGGTTTGTGCTCTCTGCCTGGTTTAAGAAAATGCCATCACTTGCTGCTTTGCCACTCCCTCTACAGCAAAACTCCCAAGATATTAAGAAATCAGGTGAGACTAAAACAGACTGAGCCAATTCCAGAGCAGTAACAATAGTGGAGCTGTAACAGTGGAAATACCTATTGCATAAATGATTATTCAGAATAAGTTATGGGAAAAGAGTAACTCTAAGGGAGGCTTCCCCTTTTCAACTTTGAATCATATTTTTTGAGGAGGAAGTGAGATTGTCCCAGTGGTACAGTGCAGTTGGTGGAAAAGAGAGAATGGCTTACTCTGATACCTCTATTCTTGCTTTTTGATTTTTTCACAGTCAGCTTCTGATGCTTGTGATGAGAAGTACAGCCCAGGCTCGTTGGTATTTGCCTTGGGTAGTTATTTGTGTCTGAACAGAGGAGGTGAAAAAGGCTTAAATGGGGAATTGTTTAAAGACCATCGTGTCCTTGCCTTGGAACAGAACAGAAGATGGTCATAAATCTGCAGTGGCAGAGAATCTAACCCTCTGAGTCTAGATAATTTCACAATTTCCTGTTATCTTCTTCCCCCTCACTTGGCAAAGACACCTAGTGCATGCTGATTGATGGCTTTTGATTTTAGTCATTCCTCATGGTCAGCTTTGTCTTGCTGTCTTGGCTTTACAGATCCAGGCTAATTCAAGTATTTAGGATCTGACTCATCAGCTTTGATTTCTTTGCCCTTGTTTTGTACAGTGGTAGAGCATAGTTGCCACTTCATGTAATTTACTTTGGCAGAATGACTCCTGCATTTCCCTGGTGTAAATCAGACCTTTTAGCTTCTGAGCCATAAAACACAGCTGAGTCAGCTGTGATTGTGTGTACTTCTCTTCATGAACCAGCTGCAACAAAGGCCCAGAGCTTTAGGGGGGTGCTAAACACAGGAATTCACTGTGGCACCCCTGCAAATTCAATTGTTAACATTGACTCAATACTTCTTGGGAACACAGACACTGGAGCTTTTAAAAACTGCACACAGAGCTTGATCTTTTTTTATTTCACAGTCCTATCATTCTGTAGCTAGTTCTGACATGGTTTCGGTTTTTATTTAAATGGAAAGTATCAAAACTCCTTGGGGGAAAAAAAAAATCAGAAGTACAAAGAGGAAAATAATTGGTGCTTCTATTTTTATTCTATCTCTAAACATTTTGTGATTTGTTGTCCACTTTGATTTTATTGCTCATTCTCTCCAAATGCTGGGACTTTTCCATTCCACCACATGTTCATGAGAGTGAGCCTATTTCAAACAATCTTATAATGCAGACTCACTGTTCAGTTTAGAAAAGTACAAGTTTTTGTCTTGTTTTGTCACAATCCCAAAGTTAACAATAACAGGGGGATGTTATCTGGAGCTCAGATTTTCAGGGATCTTTAGCCAGACTCCTGGTGAGAGCTCAAAGATTATAAAGGATCTGGTGCAAGAGGGTTTTTTCTGCTACCACGTACATCACTTTCTTTTCCAAGAGAGAGGCAAGATATGACAAGATGCACCACTTGTTTCATCACCAAGTTGAATCAGCTCAAAAATCACCTTACCACACCAGCCCTTGAGTGTGAAAAGTTCACCTCCTTTATTCTCCACAAACTCTTATTTAGATTTAAGATAATTAAATGCAATCTGTAATTATCTACTCGAGTTATGGAGAAAATTAAAATGCTGTTTGCTGTGAGAGTGCAGAGTATATTATAATAGAAAGGTTTGCTGCCAAATGACAGTGGATTTAAATTCAGTAGTGCAGGAGGTCCCTTTGGTCTTTATATTCCCATTACATTAATTCCTAGTTACAAGGAGTAACAATAACATTGGCTTTAAAGTCCTTTTCTGCTCCTGGAACAATTAATACACTGAAAGATTCAATTTCTATTCTTTGATGCAGTATACAAGGCAGCTGTACAAGCCTAAGTGATCACTTGTATTTGAAAAGAAAAAGCCAGAACTCAAAGATTCAGCAATACATGGGATCCTCGTAGGCCAACTCAGCTAAGCAGCAAAGCCATTTCAGGTCACCTATTCTGGTCATAATTGTACATTTTACCCTCATGTTAACCCAGTCAGAGCAGCCTGACTCCCTGCATTTGTCCCCTTCTTACAGCAATGCCTGGCTGAGTCTTTGCAGCAGCCACTGTCACTGCCTCTGCCTGTCTGTCCCCTCTGGTGAGGAAAGGAAAGGAACAGGCACATTGTCACAAGCAAATAATGCTGAATCCACAATCCTCTGTGAAATGACTCGTTCCAAAACTCATCTCAAAGTGCAACCACACCACTGACTGCTGCTGTTTGACAGCTAAAACAGGATTTCTCACTGTCCTTTGGAGGAAAACAGAGAGGAAATTTATTACTAGTTCCTGTATAGAGAGAGGAAGGGGGAATTTTTGGAGAAGTGTCCTAATCATTGCTTCTATCAAAGTCCTTCATTTTTTGGTCTGCTTTGAATTACTCTGCCTTTTTTCACCTGAAGAGACCTGGGAGATTGCTGTACTGCAGTGGTGTGTTCAGTTTCTGTTTGTGCAAAAGTATTGATTTGTACTGGGAGCTTTCCCAAGAAAAAGGCAGAAGAGTTTATGTGCTCTGTGATTTCCTGGCAGCACTGCCCTTGGTGGGGTGTGAAACTGTACTGGTTACAAGGAGCTGTGGTTACTGAACCTCTGCAAAAGTGTCTGTTCTGTCCAGGTCACAGAAGGAATAGGACATAAATACCGATTCTAACTTGAGCTTCTGTTGGTCTCTACATGTTTTCTCTCCTCTGTCTGCTTTGTCAAATGAAGTGGAAGTTTGATATAAATGAATATCAAAGTGAGCCACTACATCTGCTCTCAGCAGCAGTACATCCAAGTGTATAGTGAATGGTTCCAATTAACAGGTGAGCAGGGTGTGCTTCCCTCTCACTTTGCTCTGGGAAGGATGGATTCCAGTATCTGCTCTCCTTAGCATTCCTTACATTCCTTAGCACTCTCTTTCACAAATTTCCAGAGGATTTTTAAGTTGCATCCTCATTAACCTATCAGGGCAGCTTTAGTGTATGTATTAAACATGAGTTTTGCTGCCCTTGCAAAGAGAAATTTCTGTTGCATTTGTTTCAGATCTCCTTAAATATTGGCTAGAGCAACAAGAAGTCTCTAGTGCTGGCCAGATCTCATTTCCAAACTCACAATCCTGTGGTGACAGCTGATTCTGATGTTATTGTTACCCTGAAACAGGCTAGGTTGTCCTGTCTACAATGCCCTGAGAAGTACAAGGAATGAAAAAAAAAATCTAAATAAAATACTAAAAAAGAAACATTTTTCCTAACAAAAGTGGGGAGAAAGTCCTGAGGAGTAAAACCAATGCTGAGAGTCTTTGCACCCAACATCAGTGTCACTGGGAAATGATGGGAGCGTGGAAAACCCAGTACCTTTTTGTCATCATGTTTCTTGTTCATTTTTCAGTAAATAGGCTCCCATGCATGAGCATGTTGAAGTGGGAAATTCCCTGGATCAGAGAGCCAAAATCTGTCCTACTGTTCTGTACATGTCAGTATAAGAAGAGCAGATGGGGTTTGCAAAACTGAAAAATTGCTGAGTGGCTTTTTCCAGCTTGCCTTTCCTTAGGACAGGGTGATCTGTGGGGTCATTCCTGACACTTCAGGGAAGCTAAAACAGTGCTGCAGAGTCTGAGCTGCTTAGCTCAGGGGTCAGAACAGGGCAGTGAGAGGTGGGAGTCCTGTAACTCTTTCAAGGCAAGTCAGTTAAACACCCTTCAGTCACTGTTAAAGCCTGAAATGCAACCCAAGATTTTCCTTAGAGTATATAAAGTGTGTGGATCTTGGATGCAGATGCCTCAATAAATTCACATTCTGTTTATCTACCCATACTCTGATTTCCAAAAGACACAAACCCAGCTCTTGAGCCAGCCTTCCTGCTGCCTCCCATTGTTAAAAGCTACTCTTGAAGTTGTGGGAATTTTCTGCACCCATTTCTCCTCTTTTGTGGAGTTGGTGTTTGGCATTGGAAGCACGAGGGAGCTGTGCTTCTGCTCAACTGGATCAAAAGGCCAAGCCCCCTAGTTTTTAATACTAATTTTGTATTGCTCACTTTCAGAGTGGTGTCCAGGAATTAAATTTTTCCTCTTCTACAAACAGAGAAATGTTGTCTGTACCCATATTTTGCAGGAAGAACATTGGTGTTTTGTCCAAAATTGAAGACTTTTTGACTTTTGGGTCAGATAGAGGGTGAGAACTCAGGCCCATTTGATTCCAAGAATGAGCCCTTCCCCATCCCCACAGATTTTTGGTGCAAGTCAGCCTTGCTAAAAGGCAGGAACTCAGTTTTTTGATCTTTTGCCTTGTGAGAGTAGGTTGCAAATTGTCTTAAAGCAAGTGTGTCTGTTCTCTTCTTGGTGCAGCTGAGATACAGCTCCACTGTTACCCACATATTCACTGGACCTGGTGAAAGGATATGCCTTTACTAGAGAAAACAATAGAATATGTGAATATTTGAGAGCAGCCCTCAAGAAGTCTTTGTAAATTACAAGTTTTTTCTATATTTGGGTGAGAAAAACTGAAGAGACTGAATCAGAATATGAAGATCAATTGTATCTACAGCTCAAAATCCTACAGAGCATGACTGATAATATCAGTTTCCTCCTACTGTGGGTGGCTGCTGATTTCTCAAGGAACAAATCACAACAGCAAAACTGAGCTTGGTCTGGAGAGCTGGAAAGCACCTCTTGGATTCTGTCTGCTCTCCTTGGTGAGAAAGGTGGTTCCAGGATCTGTCACCTGTTTACAGGACATCATGGGCCTCCTGGCAGCCTTTGAGACTGCAATGCACACCTGACTTACCAGGGGTTTGGGCACTGCACACCTAAGGCTGCATGTTGGAAGAATGCCCTGAGGGAATCAGAGCAACTTATAAAGGTGTCTTTTGTGAAATGCTGATATCCTTAAAGAAATAATCCTTGCCCAGAACAAAGGTGTTGGTCAAGGGAACTTGTTAAGAAAGTTAAACTTCATTCCATAATCTCTATTTATGCTGTTTATATAAGGTATTTGGAAAGTTTATGTAATGATATGCATAATAAGGTTCTGTACTGTATCATTCTGTATGTAGAAAACTTCAATTAAAAGTGTTTTGCTTTACAATCTTTTTGTGGAAGGTTGCAAGTTTCTTAATTATTTGTCTCCATCCAGTAATACTGGTTTTAAAGTCTGTGGAACTTCTGTGCCTTCAGGAGAATATTCTTTTCATGGAAGTAGGTTTCTTGGGGAAGAATAATTTTATTATCTACTGATCAGCTTTTGGACTTGTTTGTTTCTTTCATTCTGTTACCAGCATCATTTAGAGGATGCATGCTGAAACCTTTGGAACAAAGCTCTGTCCCTCTTTGATGTTGAGTAAGTCCTATAGATTCTCTCTGAATTACTCAAATTCAGAGTGTAATGCAGTGTAAAACAGAATCTATTTCTTAGCTGAGGTAGCCCAGATCTTTGAGGGCAAGCTCCTGGAGAAGGCCTGTGGCTCTGCAGCCCTGGTCTAGCACAATGGAAGTGACTGGGAGTTTTGTAACCAAATCTGGGGGTTTCAAGATGAAGCCTTAATTGCAGTTACCTAACTGGGAACCTGGGATTTAAAAGAATGGCTCATACCTCTTCAATAGAAATGTTTTGCAACTTCTTCAGGTTACGAAAACCATAATTTTCCCCTTTTCCTCCTTCCCTGATGAATTACCAAACCTTTTCCTGGCAGTGGAAATAGCTGAAAAGATGTTTCTTAGATTATAAGGAGATAAAGGACTACACCTATGGTATTTTCTGTGCAGTGTGTCAAAGGCAGAGAGAGGTGTCTGTGATTCTCTGATTCTCAGCGTGTTCTTTACCTCTGCTGTCCCATTTTATTTACCTTACCCTTGTCATTTTATATTTTATTCTTGCTATTGCCAGTACAGATCAGAGTCTAATAAGCAAGTTGTAACATGCTAAAGCATTCCACAGAGCTTCTTCTGTCCTTCTCCTATAGCTGAATCCTGACATTGGATTTAGCCAACATGCAGCTTCCAAGGTGTAGTACTTAGACATAAAATACACTTCCACTGGTTGATGCCTGTTTCCTTGAGAGAAAGTCAGTGCAGCTTTAGGACACGTCTGCATGACATGAAAGATTAGAGAATGTGATCTCAGATCTAAGCTAAGGCAGTGTTATGAATAATATTAAAATTTGCTATTAGCCTGAAGAAACTGAAGTGAGACTGAAATAATGAAGGATCAGGGTGCTCCAGTAAGCCTGAGGAGCCTGATTTAGATTTCATCTTCAGGCACTGTAAGGGTATGTCTGCCAAGGTAATTCCAGGTAATCCACTACAAACTGAGCTGCAACAGCCAGCCAAAACCACTCATGGTCTGTCACCTGCTTTTGATCTTCTGAGATCCCTTAAGACACCTGTCTGCAGCTGTATAGAATGGCAGGAAATTCAACTTTTAGGATGCCAAGAGCGTATTCTGGCAAGCATCCTTTCTGTCCTGAAATAACTGCTTTAGGCAGTTGTTGTAGGAGTATTTGCCATCATCTTTGACATAAGATCTCTTTTCCTACAGGCATGTTTATCTTTCAAAACAGTCAAGAAATAAAAGTCACCAAGTGGTGTAACTTCTCTGACAAACAGACTTGCTTGTCTCAGGCCTCTGAAAAAAGAGATCAGTTCCCTTTTGTGATAATTTGATTATTGTCTTTTTCTGACCAGAACTTTTCTTTTCTGTGATATTTTTGAGCTTTGATTGTGAAGTATCTGCTGTAGGAATCTGGGATGAAATCTGATGATTTGGTTTGGGGTTGCATGTGAAGGAAAAGAAAATATTTCCTGCGTCAAATTAATTTTTTTAGAAATCACCCCACTGCTCTGGGTTTTTTGGATTAATGCACAGAAATTGGCACTTCTGCTGTAAGTATTGGCTGGCTGTTGGGAAGAAAACAATATAGCAGCAGAGATCTTCTGAATCTCTTCTCCCTTTGCTATACTGCAGATATTTGTTCCCCTGATTTCTTTTGGTCAAGCAGTTCTTTCATTTGGATCTTGCCTGTGTGCAGTACATTTGATAGAAAACAGCTTGTTATCCACAGTCTTCACACAGCATAGACTTAATAGCACATGCAAGGCATTGCTTATAGGTCTTTCCTCTTTTTCCTGTACTGTTTGGAACAGAAAGGAGTTATTGTTAAAGGAGATGTGATTATTTCTGCTATGATTTGTACGTGTATGGATTTTGACAGGGTGGCAAACCCCCATTTTTGACATGCTTTTGGCTTAATTTCCTTACTGCTGGCTCATCACTGATGAGCCAAATGATTAATGTGTTATTTAACTTCCTTGTGTCTTTTTGTTCTTAAAAGTCCTTGCAACAATGTACAAAACCCCAGCAACAATAGCTGACTTTGCAAACCATGGCTAGAATTTGTTCCAAGGGTTTTTTCCACTGAGATCTTTCTATGTAGTTTATATTCTTCAACACATAGTGTGAACAGATCAATGTGTTTTCTCAGTGTGTAATATTCTTTTGATAAGAAATTACTTCTGTTTGATAAGGGGAATTTAATCTGTTGGCATCACACCAAAGATGGACCAGGTCTACTCATCTGCAGGTTTGCTGCGAGAATCTCAGCCTAAATTCAGGAAACTTGGAAGAGCTGGGGGTCAAACAGATGTGCCAAGTGTCCTGCTCCTGGCCCATCACTGACACCAGTTAAAGGCTGAAACCTCCCACCCTGACTCTGTGGCTGAATGGTCACTGGTGTCTTAATGGTGCTTTGGGGTGTTCTTGCAGTGTGGAGACCTGCGGCCAGAAGAAAGCTGGCAAATACCTCCGCTTTCCCCAAGGCCTTGATTTTCTATTTCTTTGTGTTTCCAGGTGCCATTCAGCCACTCTGCCGCCGCTGTTGTCCCCCCAGAGAAGCCCTGCCTACCCGCTCAGTGACAGCGAGGACTCCTCCCGCTCCGCCGGGCTCTCCAGAGTCTCCGGCTCCAGGCTGTGCCTCCAGGACTGGAGCAGCCGCGCGTCCGCGCTGCGCAGCGGCTCCACGAGCCCCTCGGACACCGACTCCCCGAGCCACCCGCTCAAAGCCAGCAGCGTGGGCGCTTTGGACAAAAGGCTGTCCGTCTTCAAGGCTGACCAAAAGGAGAGGCCGCATGAGGATCCAGATGGGGAAGCAATAGGGAGCCATCCTCTCACCCGGAGCACTCTGTCCCTGGGCACGGCCAGCAAAGTGAGGGCGCTCTCCATCAGCAGGGTGAGCGTCCGCTCGCAGGCGCTGGACATCAGGCAGAAGATCACGGAATGGGAATGCCGCCGGGAGCTGTGCCCCAGGACGAGCGTGTGTACGGACAAGAGGGATGCCGGGGAGAGGTCGGGCAGTGAGAGCTGCCCCAGCGTGCTGACCTCTCCCTGCAGCGACAAGACCTTTGACTTCAAAGGGCTCAGGAGAATGAGCCGAACGTTTTCCGAGTGCTCTTACCCGGAAACAGAGGAGGAGGAACTGCTGGACAGGGATTCCTGCCATCGGTTTGAAAAGAGACCAGGCAGGGGCGAACCTCCTTCTGCCACTTTCCTGAAGAGCCATGCGAGGAAAGAGTCCTCTGCTGTGCTCAACAGAATCCAGAAGATCGAGCAGGCGCTGAAGGAGCAGTCGGGCAGAGGCCTCCCCCAGTTACCGAGCAGCTGCTACAGTGTTGACAAAGGGAGGAAAAAGTCTGGGACTCTGAGTACCGCGGAGGGACTGAGTGAAACCCTGAGCGATAGCAAAGGAGGGAGTGTTACTTTGGGGAGTGAACCAGAAACACCTCCTGACGCTGAGAAAAGCAGTAAAACGAAACAGGGGGTGACTGGGAGCTCCGGCGGCCCCAGGGCGCTCCTGGAAAGCGCGGCTCACAGCGCCGTCAATCCCGTCCCCAAGCCCAAACGCACCTTTGAGTACGAGGCAGACAAATCCCACAAGAGCAAGGCCAGCAATGGCCTCCCTCCATCTCCCACTCCTGCCGCTCCTCCGCCCCTCCCGTCCACGCCCGCGCCCCCCGTCACCCGAAGGCAGAAGAAAGAGTCGCGCTTCCACAGAAAATCCCAGAATAGGTAAAAGTCAAGGGAACGCACTCGATTCTCCAAATAGATAAATAAGTGGGCTGTTTTTTTGCAGTAACAATACTTTAAATTCTCCCTCTGATGCAGTGCTTTTGGCATAAGAAAATCTAGGAATTGCATGCAAGACAAGTGTTTTTTTTCTGCTGGTCTGCACTGATGAATGCACTGCTACGATACCTTTGAATGCCTTTAGTTTTGGAGTTCTAAAATCTGCATCCCTTGATCCCCCAAAAAAGCTCACGGTTATGTGTGCTAAAGGTTATCTAATTCATTCTGGCGCAAATGCCCTTGTTTGTGATTTTTAATGGACCATAATTTCATTATTGTCCAGTTGTGGAACCATAGCTGATCCCTCATAGTCTTTTCTTCCTGTAAAATGTACATGCAGAGGTTTTTTATTTCCAAAGTTCATTACTATAGCAGTTGTGTCAGTTTTATGCAATGTAGGTGATTTTATTTAATTCAGTCCTTAGGAATATTATCCTAAATTATTATTAACAGCTATAGAGGATAAATGCTGAGAAAACTTTTATCACAGAAAGTCCTTCCTGAGTTAATGATGGGGAGAGTGTATGGGCTGCATTTCCCCAGTAATTTGTGGATCTTGGATTGTTTTAATCCAGTGATTCCTCTTGAGTTTTAGACATGGTAACAATCATTCTACTCATTGTTTGGAAAATTGTAGGCATAGTTGTTGCTAAGAATTCAAATTGCAGCATTTTTAATGAGTTCACCTTTCTGTGCATGTGTATGATACACATCCTCTCTTGATACTTATTGATGAGATTTGCAAGGAACTGCTAAACAGCATCTCAGATGCACACTATCCCTTCAGATTCTGCTGCTTGGTGTTGGCTCAGTTATTAAAAGTGTTTTAGCACAACCTCACCTGAATTATATTGGGACAGGAAGAGAAGAGAAGCCTTCAGGATCTGTCCTTTTCTCTCAGGAGACACCTGCTTCTGAAAGACCTCGGCTCTGCTGAGGCATGTTGTTCCTTCCAGAAAGATGTGGGGGATGTGGAAAGTCAAGCTCTGATCAGCAGTGCTTATCTTTGAGTCCTGGCAATTATCTCAGAGGAAGTAAATCTAGTTTTTAAGAAAAAATTGTGCAGTAAAGCTGCCCTCAGTTTGTTCAGCACAGTATTTGCAATGTGCAGAAAACAAACAATAATGTTTAAATGTTCTAGTGCAAATGATAGCCTTTATTGGAAAACATGCTAACCATCTAAGAATCACAGAATTTTATCACAATGAGTTTTTGAGATGAAGTTTTGAAGCTTCTTTCCAGAAGAGGTATAATTCTGCTTGCACCTGCTTTTCTGCAGATTCAGTCTCCTGTCATAGCAGAGTTAGACAACTGACAGTTCAGCAAAGGAGCTTCAGGCTTGGGTTAGGTCTAGGGGCAACAAGCCTTTCAAAAATTTATCAATTTAAGTTGTAGAATAAAAATTGTAGGACTAACAGGTTTGTCATGTTTGTCTGATAATTCTTGCAGATCAGTTTGACATTTTACTGGGTACATATCCATTCATCTGTAACAGCTTAACCCTTTAATGATTGTACTTTAATGATTTCTCTGGATAGATCTCTTGTTAATCATGATCTAAATAAGTTCAAATCACCCTCCCAAAAGTCTCAAGTTTGTTGGCTGACTTCAATGCTCATTGGAAATCCTTTACAAAAATCTTAATTTTATTGTCTTTGCTACTGCTCTTCTTTCAGTTGCAGAAAGGAGAACTCCAAGATTTACAAAGCACTAAAGACCACACAAGTCATCTAAGAATGACAGTATTTGGTTGATAGTAATTACTGAAATCTCAGTACCTAAATGTTCTTTTGTTGAGAACAGACATAACTCCTTGTGCCTGCAGCTTGTGTTCAGACTGAACATACATGTGGTTTGCACTCACTGAAATGTCACGAAAATGGGCTGAGGGAATTTATTTTCCCAATAATTTGGTTGAAAGCACTGATTTTATTTTTGGTGGCTAGTCCAGCATTCTAGCAATATGAAGTCTCTCATGTTTGCCTGCTAACAGAAAGCCAGGTTGGATCTGGAGAACCTGGTGCCAAGAGTAGCTTTAACATTTCAGAGTGGTGCAAGCTGGGTGTTCCCCAGCAGTTGGAAATCTGCTGACACACACACAGTGCAGGAGAGGAGTGTCACAGGACAGACTTGGGACACATGGAAATCTATTCCCATCATCCTAGACCACACCATAGTGGTGCCTTGAAATCTATAGGAGCTGGATATTTAACTACTTCAGAAAGTCTCATTGCAAAGTGTGTCAGCATCCTTGTGCTGTGAGTAGCTGTGGATGGAGGAGCAGGTGTCTGCATCTGACATGCACAGATTGTTTCTGCCACAATCCTGATGTGAATAACTCGGATCTGGATATTCTGAGGATTTGGGAAAGGAGAGAGCCTGATCCCAGCTGTAAGCCTGCTCCAGCAGACAAACATGAAATGCTCTTTTCAAACTCAGTGTTCTGTGTGATAGTCACTGTGTTACCTGCAGGGATGCTGGAGCCATTCAGAGGCCAAAGTGTCTCATGACACCCTGCCACTGCCACATGGATATGCTGCAACTATGCTCCACTCCAGCTGGGAAGAAGAGCAAAGGGGGTGATGGCAGGATGATTTATTGTTAATCTAGGTTGGGGCTCAGTGAGTGGAGCATGGAGCACAGTCCATGCCAGCCTTGCAGCACCACAGGATTATTTCTGCTCTCACCTGAGCCTGTTTTCCTCACTGTTTCATCCTCAGCAGTAAATCATTCCAATGCATCCCAGCCCCTGTACTGCTGCCACTGCAAATCATGGGCCTCCCTCCTTGAGTGTAGATACTGCCCCAGAGAACAAGGGCTGGTGAACTGGAGAGTTGGAAGAACTTGGGTTTTTCTCCCTCTAGAACTGCTCAGCAGCACTGGGGCAGGTGTGGGTGGGAGACAAGTTGTGTGGGTTCATCTGACCCAGCTGGTCCTTACCTTCCTGCCAGAAAGGCCAAACCTTCAGCCCCTGGGCCATCAGCCCAAGCTGCTCATGCACCCCAGAGAGCATTTTCCTCAATGCTCTCTCCTTTGCTGCCAGTGCTTGGCATGGGCATGCCAGGGATATGGATGCCTGGCACATGAAACTCCCTTTGGCATCTGTGCTCTGAGCTCTGCACTGAAACATATCCAAAGGTTCAAGGCATGTGAGTGGTGTCAAGCTCCCAGAGCAACCAGTGCAGGAATGCTTTTCAGACACTGTGCCTTTCTTTAGGACACAGGGCCACATCTTTCTGGGGCCTCTGGAAAGAGCAAAGTAATTTCTAATCTGAGAACTGTGCTGCTAATTTACACTGTAAACTTGGAAAAATAGAACATATTTTCTTGGTATTTTCTTCCTGTCTGCATAATGGGGATAAAAATATCTCCAACTTCATAAAACTGTCATAGATAGCTCTACTAGAGACTGCTGTGAGCACAGGACTTAGTGCCCACTAAAAGCTAGTCCTTAAAGCATGATGTGAGATTTCTTTTTTAAATTGTGGTTCATTTAATATATTTTTTAAATATGCAAATGCTCATCTAAATGTCTGAATTATTTTCCATTCTTGTTATTAATTTAATATTGTTTTAAACTTTAGAAAATCCTTTGAGTTTGAGGATGCCTCAAGCCTGCAATCCCTGTACCCTCCCTCCCCGACTGAAAATGGGACAGAGAGCCAGCATAAATTTGGATCCAAGAGCACTTTAGAAGAAAATGCCTATGAAGACATTGTAGGTAAGAAGCTGCTGCAGAACATGGGCTCACAGCAGGATGAGTGGCTGTGGGCAGGCTGAGCACATGCCCTGTGTAGGAACCTTCAGTGCTGTCAGTAAAGAGAGATTAAATGGAGGCTAAATGGGTTTGATCCTTCAGTGCAAATGTAGCTCTCAGGCTGCATGCAGGAAGTCTTGATTCTTTCAGACTTCACTGGGTAGTATTGGAAACAGACTGTTTGGTCAGCTTTTTGCCAATGCTTTTCAAGAACCAAATCATTCTTTTTATCGAGGCCTTGGCTTGAAGCCTTGAATGGTGTAAAAATGTAAAGAACAGGACTTGAGACAGTGTTTACAGAACTATCCAACAGCAGATTAACCTCAGAGGCCTTGAGTGGTAAGCCTGAGCTTTTCAGGACTCCAGTGAGGACTGCCCAAAGCAGTTGTTTGTAGCACTGTTCCTGGTCTCCTCCAAGTCCCAGTTCCTCGTTAAAGAGGAACCAATTTCCTTTAGCTACACACCATTGGGAATGCACAAGAAAAAAATACTGTTTTCATTAAGCTTCATAAGAAAAACATGTTTCTTTTGGTCTTAGAAGGGAATGTATGGCCTATGCATACATTCTTTTAACATCAAAAAAATGTTGTTATAATTACCGAAAATTGGGCAGCCCTTCAGAGCACACATTTTCCACACAAGTGATGAATATCTGCATTGTTTTTAACTCTTTCAGTGTTATATTATCACAACAGATACAAAGGGGACTTCGTTTTACTTTGGACAATGAATCTTTGTATACTGAAAGCTGGAGGGCTACCAAGACAGTCTGGGACCCTAGAGCACACATCCTCTGAAGAGACACTGACAAGCTGGGCCTGTTTAGTCTGTAAAAAGGCACTCTAACAGTGCTTACAAATGTTTGAGAGGCAAACAAAGACAATAGAACAGAACTATTCTTGGTCATATCAGTCGATGTAGCAAAGAACAGTGGCCACAAATTGGAGCCTGGGGGTCTTTGTCAGACCAAATTCTGTCTCTGGCTTGTCAGCCTCAGTGAAAACAGGAATTTGCTCTTTCCACTTACTTCCTCTATGCCATTTAAAAAAATGCTTTCAGAACAGAAGCTTTCAGCTCCTGCTCAGTGTCTGTTAGTTAAAATTAAAGCTTTTGTAAATACTGAAAAGTCTTTTTCTGTGTAGAGCATCCTTATATGATGATCAGCCCCTTCTATGACAGACTACTGTGCTATTCACACTTGAAAATGCATTGTGTATTAGTTACAGTGCTCATCTTTGCTCAGGACTTATCAATGTGGCACCAGATTTTAGGTGGTAATGATTATTTTCCTCATCTGGTTTGTTAAGTACCAAAATAAAATATGCAGGATTGGTAAGAAGTCTTGGGTTCAGCAAAACAAAATCAAATTGGGCTCCTCCAACTCATGGGTACTATAAACCAGCTCCTGCAAGACTATAATTTGGGCATTTTGGTGGGGCAGTGGGAAGAGAATGCAAAATTTCAGATCTGTGGACAAACACTGAAGTTCATTGTTTTGTGCTGCTTTTTAACAACCTCTTTCCAAGCACTTCATTCAATACAGCAGTGCAGGGGGAATACCAAATGAGTATAATTCTTATAAACTGTCAGGCATGATTAAAGACAAGCCAAAGTGGTTTGATCTCCAGCTTTAAAGAAACGATCGTAGTTTTGTGTATCACATCTGCATAATTTATCCCAGTGGTGCTAGACCCCAGTCTCCAAGTAGCACTTTTGTGCTCATGCAAACCAGGTGTCTGCAAGAGTGAGTTTATTTTATAGATCTACATCTGCTTCAAAGCTATAAAGGGCTCTGTCACTGTGCTTTGAGTTTTCTTTGCAAACAGTTCCCCCAGAGGTGCTGGTGGGTCTTTTTTCCTGTACCTTGTCGAATCTCCTTGCCTCCCTAAAACTTGTAGGCAGTTAAAACATTGTTGCTGTAGTAATAAACTTAATTAAGTGTGTCATGTCCCCCCATCCCTTAGACTGATATTTGTAATGCAATGAAGTGTTAAAATACAAGAGAAGAAAGATGTGAATCTTGAGTAATGCTCTAAGCAGCGTAGTGTGAGACAGAAACATAAAAAATTCAGGTTGGAAGGAGCTGTGGAGTCACCTGGTCCTGCCTCTGCTCAAAGCAGGGCTAATTTCAACTTTAGATGAGGTTGCTTAGGGCTCCATCTGGTTGAGTGTCCAAAAGCCCATGGGAGGATGGCTTCTCCACTGCTTAGCCTCCTTTGAGAAGAATGTTTTCTGGAGGTCACTGTGAACAAATTTTCCTTTCCATCCAGTCTGAATTATCCTTGTTGCCATTTGTGACTGTTGTCCTTCATCCTTTCACCTCCAGGAAGTGCCTGGTGCTGCCTTGTCCATTCACCTTTCTGGGCAGTGGCAGGCAGCAGCTGGGTTATCCCCCAGCCTTTCCCAGGCTAAACAGCTTCTAAGCATGTAAGTGCTAGGCCTGGAGTCACTGGCTTTTGGTTACCACATGGCCTCTTCATGTACACTAAAGCTTTGTCTTCCTCCTGGTGTCCTTGCACTGCTTTTTCTTTAATGACCAGGGCAGCAATGAACTGCTCTGTGTAGTTTTTCTTATTTTGAGAGCTGACTTAAAAAAAAAAAAAAAAAAAAAGTAAGTTTTAAGGTATATTGAAATCAAAAAGGATTGTGCTTTGAAATCCAGTGACATCATGAACCAGACATTTTGTTCAATTTTGTAATATATCTGTAGACTTTAATAGATGAAATACTTGAATGGTAAGTTCAGGACAGGTATTGGATTTGAACATAATGATCCATTCTGCATTAATCAAGCATCTGTTGTATAAAGGAGTGCACATTCCTAATATAAATCAGAGCTGTATTCCATGTGCAAGGAACCATGTGGACCTCATTCATCTTCTGTACTAGCACTCACAGAAATGTGGCAGTCATAGTAAACTTAACATTGTTTTGCTTCTTGTGGTTTTGAATGAGCCTTTAATCAGACCAAAATTGATGTGGCTTTCTGAATCCGGTTGGGGAAACCACGCTTGGCTTTGTGTGAATTCAAGAAACTATCAAGTATTAAGAGATGGCTGAGATTGTTGCTTCTGCTGTGTTTGTGCACAACAGTATTTCCTGTCATATGGACCATACGGTTCCACTTTTCCAGTCTGCTCCCCCAAATGCAGCTGAGATGTTGCAATATTGTTATTTAAGGTCTTGTATCTCTGAAGCATTGCTGACCTGGCATCTAGCACAAAGCACTTGTTATCATTACCAAAAAAAGTTGAATAAATAGAGTGAAGGGAAGGTCAAGGGCACAGCATTAAATTTGAATAGAGAAAATCTAGTAAAACTAGGTGAAAGAAATAGCACAGCATTTAGAAATTAAATGTAGTGGAGGAAACCTCTGACAAGAGAAGCCTTGCTCTGTAACTCCCAAGAGGGCTGTACACAGCAGAACAGGTGGAGATTTCCTCCCAGAGGACACAACAGATGTGCAGGAAACCCATTGCCCAACTGGGCTCTGTGTGTTATGTCCTAGACTGAGAATGTTTAATTGAATGTTGCACAGTTCCATGTCTGCTTTGGCAGCTGGAGCTGAAGCAGTCTAGACAGTAAGGCAATGCCTCAAAAACACTACAGTGGAATCTCTAAAACCAGGTTAAATTTCTAAATGGGATCTTGCTGGTGGATTCCCATTGGGAGTGTCCTGCAATTCACTGCACAGGGGCAGCTGGCCCTCTTGGGGAGGGTGTCTTATGCATCCTTCTGCTCTCTGGGCCTGTTGAGTGTCATGCTTAGAAGATTTTGAGCTCTTTCAGTAGCTGGACACTTGTAATTACTGATATACTTTTGCACCTTAAGAGGACAACATAGTCCCTGTTTCTTGTAGGGACATATAATATAATTGAATCTTGTTACAGCTGCCACCAAAGGTGACTGATAAGTGGAACAGTGGATTCATACACTGCTTGGCTGTTTTTCTCTCTCAGTTTGAGTATTGCTTCAATTTGGGATAATCAGCTTCTTGTCTACCTCTGCATTAAAACAGGACAAGTCACTCCCTTTACCCCTGCTGGTAAAGCAACTCTCCTAATCCAATTGGTTTCATTTCTTGTGTAAATTTGACCTGGTGCATGTCATGGAACAAAATGGGATGATTTAGCTGCTCTACTGAGCCCTTTGCTGCATGTGATCAGAGCTGCAGCAATGATGACTGAGGTCAAGCTGGAAAATGTTCCAGCTTGACATTGCTTTCAGATTAGAACATTTGCAAAGTTCTTCCAGTAAATGTGGGAAAAGGTTAGAAAGAGAGCAAGCCAATCTTTCGAGTAAAATCCCATCCTCACACGCCACATCATCACCTGCCAGGCCTTTGTAGCACATTTTAGTCTGTCATATTATCATCCCATGACAAACCAGGGAGAAACTGGAACTGCTGGGCTACTGTGAAACTGAAGCAAACTTGGAGAGATTGCAACTCTGCCCTTCTCCTCTGAAGACATTCTGGGTTTTCAGTCAGACACCAGCAGGTCTCTGGAGCTAGAATTCATGCAATATGATGGTACAGGCAGTGATCACAGAATAATATATTCCTTATTCTGCACCCACAGTCTGCCTGTGATGGCCTAAAAAGAATGTGAGATTTTTGGAAAGTGTAATAGTGGCAAATTTAATAATAGACACTGTAGGGTAATGGCAGCCAGAGCACATTAAATCAAACAGTGTTCATATGGGCCTGTCAAAGAAAGGCCAAATACTTCAGCTGATCCTATTGACAATCAGCCTGCTGCTTTGTTGTTACATTTGGATGCATGGATCCCAGTTATTTTTAATAATTATCTTGTGCCCTATTTATATCTCAGTTTTTCTCTGTGGAGTTTGTCTCATCACTATACCATCCACTACAGCTTCTTGTGACAGTCTCTGTCAGCTTTACTGCCTGGCTTTTTAGTCAATGCTGCAGGTTAGTAAAACAGAAAAAAAAGACCATGAGACTGCTCTCCCAAATCCTCCCTTAAATTCAGAGACTGTTGAAGTCAGCAGGGTGACACCCCTGAAGTGCTGGCAGTTTAGGAAAGCTGCTGCTGTACTGTGCTAACAGTTGCTCATCAGACATTTTCATGCACATGATTTTGGACTGAGCAGTAAATAGGTGATTTTTGGGGGTGAAATTTCTTGTTCACTAATCAGCCATGCTAATTCTTTTCTCTTATGTTTCATTATGATTGCACATTCACCAGTGCCTGCTGAGATAGGAAGGTGGGAGTATCTGCAGTGTTTCTTCTGCTTATTGTAAGGGTTGGAGAAGTTCAGAAAGCACAGGCTGTTGCCTACAAACTCCATGGACCAGAGCCCAAAATGCTGATTGCATTTTAGACTTGCCACTCTGCTTGTTGTAGAAGCTCTACAACATCTACTGCTTTTATCTCCATCTTACTGCTTTTCTGAGCTCATGGTACTGAGTGGATACACTGGGTGATGGGACTATAAGCAAGTAATGGCCTGTAACTTAGTGCTGTTCAGCAACAGCTTTTCAATGCAGCTGTAAGTGTGTGTTAGCTGTAATTTGAGATTGAAATAGTTCCTCTTTCTGCAGATTCCTGAGGTAAATTCCCCAGCTGAGATGCACAGTTGCAGCATCTCTGACATTGAAAAACCTCATCTATGTACCA
This sequence comes from Oenanthe melanoleuca, assembly GCF_029582105.1. NCBI lineage: Eukaryota > Metazoa > Chordata > Aves > Passeriformes > Muscicapidae > Oenanthe > Oenanthe melanoleuca. The sequence goes on from NC_079339.1 coordinate 11,407,461, forward strand.
AAGATCTAGGCTTGGATATTTTATGGGAGTGTAGAGATTTACTGGTTTTCATCCATCTGATCTGAACATGCTCATAAACATCCCAGTGGCCCAGTTTTCCTCCAGCACTGGTGGTGTGGATCTGCATTGGTGTAATTTTATGACTGAAATGAATGAGCAGTGCACATGCACCTCATTTGTGAGGTGATAACTGTTCTGGCCATGCAAGTCTGGGCTTTCTAAGCAGCCAGGGGAAAGGCAGCTTCTACCTTGGGCATCACCCTGTGGATTCAGTATCTCTGTGAGTGTTGGTTCCCAATTTAGGCACCCAACTTAACACAAGTTTAGGAGCCCTTTCCTTTACTCTATACCTGCTGTTTCATTCTTCTCTCTTCCTGGCAGTGCAAAAGGCTGGAGTTATAATCAGCACTCTGTGAATCATTTAATTCCTCTGATAATTGCTTCTCCCATCTAGAAAGAAACGATGCCTTTCTCTGCTTTCTGCCATTTATAGAGAAGTGTCTGCCTGCTTCATTTTTTTTTTCCCCTCTCAGCCTTATTTTTCACTCCTTTCTCAGCATGGGACAGGCTTGTGAGTCTGCCTCTGCTTCCCACTTGCCACGTGTGAGAGGCTGAGCAGAGGAACACTGTGTGCTGCCTCAGGACTTGGTGGGGCTGACTCTTACTGCATCACAGAGGGAGGAACTGCAGCCCCTGGAGGAAACTCACCCATGCTTAAGCTCAAGGCACTGCATTCCTCAGGACTTTTCTAAATATACGTGTTTTTTTTTTTTTTTTTTTTTTTTTTTTTTTTTTTTTTTTTTTGGTTTTTTTTTTTTGGGTTTTTTTGCTTGTCTTTCTTTTCTTTCCCTGATGGACCATTCATTAAGTTGTCTGTGAGATCTTCTGAAGAGAAATGTCGTGTAGATAAATGCCCTGTGTTAACTCAGCACTTTGGTACGTAGAATTTGAGAAAATGGGAAACTTGGAAAAAATACTTATAGAGGGAACTGATCTGGGAGTAGAGATGGGGATTAGAGACAGTATTTGCCAAAGACTTACTGTTTGTGACCATATGCATTCTGGGGGTATGATTCAGCTTCCTTTGAAGTCAGTGATAATCTGCTGTTGTCTTGTGTGGCTGTTGGATCAGCCTCATTAAGACAAGCCTGGCCTCTATAATAACTGCATAATGTTTCTCCTTTTGGCTTCCAATAGAGACATCCATATGGCAGGAACAAGGACTTTTCCTTGCTCTTTCATTGTAAATATGTTTTCCTTTTGCAGCAAATCCAAGCTCTGCAGCTTGCAAACATTCCTTGCCTGAGACTTGGGACTGGAGAAGGGGTGCTGCTGAGGAGAAAGCTATAAACCTCTGAGCCAGCCAGTGATATGGAAACTTTTCTCCCTTTTGTGCTGCAGCACAGCAGTAGCAGCCACCACCACAGGTGTCCCCCAAGATCTCACTCCCAGGTGGGATGTGCACCTGCTGGTGACCAGCACATCCCAGATATTCTTCCCATGGAAGGGAGTCACTGTGCAGTCAGATGTAGCTAAATGCTGCTTTAAGCCAATTCAGGATATTTCCAGCATTTTAAGTTTACTTGACACCTTTGATTCCTTGTCACTTGTACAGAAACCAGTCTGGCTTGCCTCTTTTTGCATATCTGGTCTTTTGTGTGTCTTCCAGGGGCAGCAGATACTAAGAAATGGTGGTTGAAAATTCCCGAGGAGCTAGTTTATTCATCTGTCTCTTCTAGTTCACAGCTTGAACCAAATACTTCATTCAAAACTCATGTCAGGAAACCAGGTGGTTTCTGATGGATCAGACTATTTCATTATCAGAGATTTGGTGTAAAGGAGCTTCTTTTAAAAAAAAAAAAAAGTATAGAGGTGTATTTGATCTCAAGGCATTATTTCAAAGAAAAACCCCAGCCTTGAAATAAAATTTTTTAAAGCAAATTAGAGAAAGAATAGACACAGGAGTTTTTGAACAGCAAACCAGTCATCTGCAGAAGCTCTCACAGCTCTAGGGGAAAGGGTTAAAATCCCTGTGGTGTCTCCTCTGACCTTCACATTACACTGAAGAGGAATTTGGCCCAAGCTCTCTTTTGGTAGAGACTCTGACTCAGAAAAGCAGCCTCTGCTCATGGTTCTCTGCTCCTCCCTCTTCTCTCATCCAAGACTTCTCTGGGCCCATTTCTATACTTAATATGTCAGGTCAACATTATTTATGTTGAATTTAACAGGGTTCAAGCAATTCTGTTTTACATTGTGTTTTGGAAAGAATCCCCCTAACATTTATAAATGCTTTACATTGTAAAAAGGGGTTTTTCCACTGATGGGGTTGTTTCTTCTGGGGAGTTTGGATACTGTGTGGACTTTTTTTCCCAAGATTTGTAGATTTGTTTTCACAGGGAAGCGCATGTTTGAGCGGTGTCTCATGTAGTGAGGTATTTTGAAATCTATTAATCCATTCCAAAATGCTTGCTTGACCTATACTTGACTTGGGCTTACAAGAAATTTTATTATGCTACTAGAGCCCAATCAGCTGTAAGTAACAGCATTTTGCAAATTTTACTCCTTATCATTGCTATGATTATCATTTCTAGAGCTGTAGAGATTACAAGTAAGAGAATCAAGGTGCAATACCTACTTTTTCTTCCCACAGGAAGAATCAACCACTTCTATAGTCCTGCACAGCATTCAGTATTTTTAAGGAATATATGTTGCTTAAGATTTATCCTGTTCATTGCATGAATCAAAGGGGCTTTTCCATGTACCTCATGCACCTGAAGGTGTTCTTTCCATGAGGCATGAGGATTGGCCACAACAATAGTGCAGCCTCCAGAATCAGATTCCCTCTGGATGAAATAATAAGCTGTGATTGCCAAGCCAAACATTCTTCAAGAGCAGCAGTGATTCAGGCTTCTAATTAGAACAAAGCTAAAACATTCACTCTTGTGCTTATGTTTGACTAGAAATCTTACTATGATGCACTACCGAAACAAAAATGTATTTTTATACGTGGACTTGCTCAGCAAAAGTTCTTGTGGCTATAATTGATGAATTGAGCAGTCTCAGGCTTCCAGGCTCAACAATAAAGTAGAAAGCACAAACTGCTTTTGTTTTCTTTTGTGCTGTAAGGAAATTTAGTCTGCCTAGAACAACATAGCTGGTAGTCACACCGACTGTGTTAACCCAGGCCATGCTCTCACTGAAAACACTCATGCCCCAGCTGTCATCTCCTTAAACACTGGGAATGTTTTCTGTAACAGTGGGAATAATGAACCATGGTATAGCTTTCTATCCTCAGTTCTCAACTGAATTTCTTATATGAAATTGCTTGTATTGCAATATATATATTGTGCTAAACCCATGGGTTTTAAAGTCACCTTTAGGTATAAAACCAAAATCAAGTTGGTTTAAAAGCTTTTAACTTCCTGCATGTTTCTGTACATCCAAGTCTTTAATTTGAGAAGACCACTTTTTTTTTTTTTTTTTTTTTTTTTTTTTTTTTGAGATGATTTTCTGTTCAAGATGGTTGGAAAACTGGAATGACTGTGTTTGAAAAACTTCAGGTTCTAAATCTGTTGCTGATTATCAACTGCTTGAAAAAATGCATACAAAATGTTAATTTTATTGATGGCACTCATCTTCATGCTTTGTTTAGTGAGAGGTCTGCTAAATTGAGGAGTTTTGAGAAGATGGTGTGTATTGGATCTCAGTTAAGTATGGACTATAAATCTTAGTTCTGGTTTTCAAATGGTAAAAATTCAAAGACTGGGGTCTGTTTTTACATGTATTTTTCATTTAAGTAATATTTAATGATTAATTGGTTACACCTCTATATATTACTAGCAGGATGAGTTTCCTTCTGGGAGACAGGAATTTCACATAACTTGAAATGAATAGCTGCCTAATTGGAAGACAGGATATTTGTTAAAGAACACTTTGAGGATGCAGTAGGGTTGGAACAGAAATTCTTCTCCTTTTGCATTTTCAGTCTTGTCTCTTGGCACTGCTGAGCTGGAGTGTTTATTCTCTCTTTGCCATCTCTCAGAAGAGAAAAATGAAGGTTGCATCAAATAAGAGTTGTCTTATTGTGTGTAAGGGTGGCGTGTTGAGCACAGTTATTTATTGGTCTTCATTTCACCCCTTGAGTGGCTGTTACAGATTTATAAAATCTACTGATACACTTTCAAGAAGTTAAGTGCCTTAGCTTTTATATATCAATAAATTTTCCACAGCTGCGGATGCTCAGAAGCACGTCTTGTGAAATCTTCACATTTTAGTTAAAAAAAGAAAAAACAAGGGGACAGTAAAAAAACCCAAAGAAACTTGTCGACCTCATAGCCAAGTTTTCCTCCAAATACTTCCAGCTGCAGCTAGATGAGTCATGCTGAAAGCCGAGGAGCTTTTCTAAAAGCCTTTCACTTGGTTCACATGATTTTTTTTTTTTTTTTCTAATTTTACATTCCTGTCTGTTTTTCTTTCCTAAAAAAAAAAAAAAAACCACAAAACCAAAACCAAAAAAAACCCAAACGTGCAGGCGAGTCACCCAAGGAAAACCCGTACGAGGATGTGGAGCTGAAGGGCCGTCACGGGGGGCGAAAAGCGCACGGGCTGTCCGAGAACTCGCTGGACTCGCTGCACAGGATGTGGACGCCGCAGAGCAGGAAATACACCGCAGCTCCGCAGGTAAAGCAGCGGCTCCGAGAGATGCGAAGCCGGGCAGGGTGAAGCTCGCTGGGCGCAGCCGGTCCCTGCGGGCGCTGCCGCGGCAGGAGCGCTCCGCGCACCGAGCGGCTCAGCCCCGGCTCCGCTCCTGCGCTGCCCCGGCAGCATCCGCCCACTGCTTGTCTCCAGTTGCATCTGCGCCGAAATCACCTCTTGGCCTGCCTGCACCTCTCAGGGAATTGCTTCTTCCTGCTGCTTGTGTCCCCGCACGCTTATTGTAAAACAGAGAGTTCCAGGTAAAAGCCCTGAATAAATACACGAATAATGAAATAGTCAGAAAAACCTGACTGTCTGCAATTAACAATTGCGTTTATAGCATAAAAAGAAAGATGAGGAACTCTGCAGACTTTCCCTTTTGTGGTTGTCAGGAAGATTAATCCACAAGCACCAGAGGTTTATGAACAAAAAGGAGACAGAGGAGTCCTTTTACTTTATTCGAATAAAGGTAGAGGCCATGGGGCATTCCCCTGGGATCTCTCGAGTTTTTGGAGGATGCAGCCTCCCTTTATCCTAATTTCCCGGCTGCATTTCCCTCTCTCTTTCCCCATTGGCTGAGGTCCTTGAGAGGTACAGACTTCCTGGAATGCCTGATACCTAAGATTCCCTTCTAATGTATAACCCTCCCTTTTAATTCTTAATTCTTATAGAATTAATGTTTTTTCCCTATTGTTTCTTTCATTTTTCAGTATCTAATTTCATTTACCAGCAAACCTACAGTTTGTTTATAAAGGCAAATATCTTTTTCCCCCATTCATCAATCAGTGGAATCCTTCCCATTGGTTCTTTTATCTCTCAGTGCTATTTTTATCTACCAGCAGACCCACAGCTTGTTTGTAAAGACAAATCTGTCATTCCTCTCATGGTGAATTTTCCCAAGCAACCCTGTTTTTTTGTAAACACCATGAAATGCCAGGTTGCTTTGTTGTTTGTAGGATCACTATGTTCATAAGGAAAAATACAAATCTCATCACTTACCTAATTTTGAGATTCAAAGCACTCTTTAAAGGGACTTCACTGTACGCTGAATTAAAAGAAAATTTGCAGTTGAACAAAAGGTCACAACAATTTACATTTTTGTCTTGTAAAGAGAAAGAAAACAGAATGCTTTTTATTCCACTTGCTTTGTGTGCCTGCAAATATCACAATCCAAGAGACAAAAAAAGCATCACCAGGATTCTCAGTGTGCTCCTGGCACATCCTTTGTAAACCAGGAGTGACTTCAGCAAAGCTGCTGGAAAAGGAACAATTGGAAAGTAGAAATCAGGCAGAGTAAGGAGAAACAGGCACTGCAGTCATGAGGATGAGGGAAATGTCCCTCACAGTGGGATGGGGTGCATAACTACTATTTCTGGCTGTGTTTGTGTTAACAGGAGTTGTGTAGCATCCAGAGGATCCCTGAGGGTATTTCATTAGGCTGGGAGCCACACAGATCTATAGGAAGTTACTGACCAGTGCTCTCTGTTTAACAGAGGGTGACCAAAGAATTTACAGATTTAAGATTTACATTTAACAGGTGTAAAATTGTTCAGCAAATAAGAACTCTCTGGTATCAGGGCTGTCTTTATTCTGGTAGCTTCTTTTTGAAATGCTGCTGGGAGTGCCCTGACAAGAGTTAGTCCTACTATAATTGCACTGTCATTGTGCTGATATTTAAAATGAAGAGACACTAAGAGCAGGTCAGCTTTGGGCCTGGGTAATTCTCCAATGACCAGAAATAGAAAAGTCTCAATTTCCTGAAGAATGGTGGCTTTGGCAATGATTTATCAGCCAGTGTTTCCATCATAGCAACACAGCTGGGTTAGCAACATGACTTTTCAGTCATGGATGATGATAAACAAGATGGAAGAGATCAGAAGGTCAGCAAGCTTCCAACAATCATCCCCAAAAAGAATCCCTTTCAATAAAGTATAAACTGCCACCAGCTTTCCTGGCATGCTAACCTGTGATATGCAGAGACCTCAGAAACACTGGTGGTGTGGTAATTTTGAATCCCTGTGTCTTTTCCCATTATTTTCAGTTTTTGAAGTCATCAGGTATGAAAGGAATGTTTAATAATGACATTGTATTTGTGATGCAGTCCCTCTCAAGAGAAACACCTGTGTTTAATCCCAGGTAGGATGGTACTGCTATCAGTCAGACAATAAATGGGACATTTATTGCTGCAGGTCTATAGCCTGTAACAGAGCTGATGGAATATTAGTAAATCCCAAATGACACATGCTTGACATAATACTACATTTTCCTGGATGTGCTGGTGAAGCTTCCTTACTGTATTTGTGTTTGGGAAGAGAATGCAGAGATCTGGAGCTGGGCAGAGCTGCTCCTAGGACAAAAGACCCCCAGTTTTTAAAGACAGATGTTACCTGGTGCTTAATCCTTCAGTGAGATTTTCCCTTTGCCCTGTAGTGATAACAGTTTTGTGTTTTAAAAGGAATTTTCTGGGAATGCAGGGAGAGTTTTAACTGCATCTCTGCTGATTGTCAGGTCTTAACACTTCTTAACACCATGAAAATAGAACGAGCTTGATTTTTCTACTTTATATTTTCTTGGATAAAATAGCACGAATTTGCTATTTTAGTTATTGCTTTTGCACTGAATTAATATTACACTGAATTGTGTATTTTCAGTCCTGCAGTCAGAGGAATGGACCAGGCCTGTTGGGTCAGTGCTCTGCTGTCAGCCAAGAGTTCAAGTTAGATTTCAGGGCTCACAGAATTGATGGGATGTGGGTGCATCAGATGCAGCAGCAGAAATGGTGTTGTAAATGTAGCAGGTCAGAAATTGTGTTGTTGTCTCTGAACTTTAAAGTCTTGGAGGTTGACTCCTGTCCCTTTACCGTGACCTGAGACCCTCTCTTGGCACACATCCTGCAGAGTGGTGGCTCTCCTGGCGTGGCACCCCTGTGCAGCCAGCACTGTGTCACAGGAGCTGCCCCTGCCCCAGGTGCTGCCAAGAGGGGCAGAGCTCGCTCAGGCTGCTCTTGTCCCTGCAGCTGCCCTCCAAGGCCGGCAGCCACTCCATGCGCGTCGGGAACTGGTCGGAGAGGAAGAGCCAGCGGCTGCCGCGGCTGCCCAAGCGGCACAGCCACGATGACATGCTGCTGCTGGCCCAGCTGGGCATCCCCTCGTCCCCCTCCAGCCTCAACGAGGACAGCCTGAGCACTGCCAGCGAGCTGCTGTCCACACGGCGCGCCAGGAGGATCCCAAAGGTACTGGGGGCATCAGCCTTGGGCTGGGGAGAGCTCACCTGTGTGTCTGGGAGAGCTTGTGGGTTTCTAGCCAGCTTTAGCCATCACTGAAAGCTCTCTTTGTACCCTAAGGGAATGTTTAGATCAGAATCCCTTCCTTAGAAGTGACAACTTCCAAGTTCTCCAGAAGGAGCAAACATCTGATGGCCATCTTCACACAGGATTGATTTTAAGGCAGTTCTGTTTTCCACACTCTTCCTTAAGCTCTGTGAACCAGAGCACTGCTGTGTATATAACTGTAAGATTTGTAATTGTTATTTATAACATGCAGCAACATCTGAAGTGGTTTATTTCCTTATCATTTGTTTCCAGGAAAATAACTAATTAGCCTAATAGGTTTCCCTTCTGTCTTGGTTTGAAGGACAGGTGTCTGCCAATAAAGGCAGAAGCTTCTCTTTGAAATGGAGAATGTAAACCCCTTTCTTCCAAATTATTATTATAATTTTGAAATTAAGGGGGCTCTCAGGCAAAGATATGGGAATTAGGAATAACAGTTCTTTACTAGAAAAGTTAAAAGAGAAATGCAGTATTACAAAGAACAATCCCAACCCTGACAGAGTCAGAATACAACCTGACACCCTGTCTGTCAGGGTGTTGGTAGCAGTCCCATTAAATGGTGGCTGCAGTCCTCCTGCAATGGCAGATGTGGTTCAGCTGAAGCAGTGCTCCTGTAGAAGGTGCAGATTTCCTCTGAATGTCCAGGGATGATGTGGAAAGGTCCAGTTTCCCTCTGGAATCCAGTGGAAAGAAGGTACCTTGCTGTCCAAAATCTCAGTTTTTATCTAGGTAGGAAAGGCTTGGCTGCTCCCTCTGGCTGGAGCATCTCCCAGTGGGATGATGTAATTTTATCAGTCATGCAGTGGGACTGAATGGGCCAGCAGCAGATGATATCTTCCTGGAGGGAGGATGGGTTGTGGAAAAGATAAAGATGATTGCCCCAGCTGGTTTTAAAGATGGCCCATTAGCAGATAGTATATGCCACAGAGATAAGGAAATCATTGCCCCACCCGGCTTCAACAGATGGTGATAGAAATACTGGGAGTAAAGGGAGAATTTTATGTTTCTGTGAATTTGTTGGAAATTCTATTTAAAGAGGAAATTAATCCTACATCCTTAATATTTACTGTATTTTTACTTTTGTAGAGTATATTGTTATACTTCACAAGTGGGTACACACCTCTGGAGGAAATCATAGGGTTACTTATAGAGCAACTTACTTCCTGATTTTGAGTAAAACTTGAAAACTTTGGTCATTAGTTTTGTAGTAAATTTTTTTTTTTCCTGAAGGGATAGGTATTCTTCTTATGTGAAATTGTGATTTCAGCATATGAATGTTCACAATTTTATTGCAAATCTTGTATAATTTCTGTTTTCTTGCTACTTTACCTTTTGAGATCACATATTTCTGGAGAATATAATTTTTTAAATTGAGATAGTGTTAGTTTTTAGAGGGAAAACCTAAAAAGGTTTTGTTTCAGTCCATGCTCTGTTACTGCCTTTCTGCTATGTCTATAGCAAATTGTATCCTTTCACTCAGTTTGTTTCTCTCTGGAAGCTGAGGTGAAACAGCTTTTGCAAACTGTATTATAGTTCTATGAAGAAATCTGCTATGAAATGAAATATACTGTTCCTGACTTATAAAACAACATGAAGATTAATTGTTATGTATTTGTGACTCTCCCAAAGCTATAATATTCTGTTTAATGTTGAATTCTTAGTAATCCCAGCCTCTTGCTGAAGGCAATAAACACAAATCATATCATTAATATTTACCATCATCTCAGATATTTTTGGGGCAGTCAGTTATTATCTGCATTAGCTGGTCTATCATCCATATTTTGTTTGAATACATTAATTAGAAGTCTCCTGGCAGAAAAATGTTTAGTCTCACTGACTCCTCATTTTCTTATTTTGCAGCTTGTCCAAAGAATCAATTCCATCTACAGTGCAAAAAGAGGGAAAAAACGACTGAAGAAACTTTCTATGTCCAATATTGAGACAGCGTCCCTTCGAGGTATGGCACAAGTGTCATGGTTCAGTGAATCCATTTGGATGCTGCAGGATGAATCAATTTCCTTCTTTCCTCCACATCTACTCTGGACTCCACTTAGTTTAGAACTTTTTTCTGTGAACAATGATAATTTTCTCTGCAAGAGGAGAAAATGGGGATGAGCTAAAAAAAAATGAGTATTGTGTATCCTGTTAATCCCATGGTCAGCTAGACTCACCCAGCTGCTTCTTCAGTCCACATTTGCTGTAAGTTTTGTCCAAAATTCACAGTTTTGACCCTGGAGTTCTTGCATGCTTTTTCCTGGCACTCACAGTGTGTAACTCACCCTGTGCTTCAGACTGCTTCTGGAAAAATAGGGGCCAAAAAGGAAATTTCAGGCCCTGTTTGTATAAGAATAGGACTTTAATACAAGAACCCCTCAGTTACACATCTTGTCATAAGGTTACTTTTGCCTGTTAACTCTAACTCAGTTTGGTGAGTTCTGGTGATTGGGAATGTTGTCCAGGCAGACAAAGCTTATAAGGCTTATTTTGACTTCTCAAGTGCTGCATAGCTTTAGAAAAAAAAAAAAAAAATTAAAAGCTGAAAACAAGAAGTGAAAGGGTTAAGACCCATTTTCCAGATGACACTTTTGCAGGTCAGCATAGATGGGGATTCAGTGCAAGCAGTTGCTGTAATAGAGAATGAATTTTGCCCTTTCATCAAAATTAAATTCTTACTCTCAAGCAATATTGAAACTGAATCCAAGGAAAACACAATCTGAGGAGTAATTCAAACTGTTTATTTCAAGATATTTTAAGACTGAGGAGAAGTGCATGTGTGTATCACAAGGCTCAGAGACAGGATTTTTCCCAGTTGCAGCACAGTGAACTGAGTTTGTTTGCTCTGGTTTTGCATTAACTGATGCCTGTCTGTCCTCTGCAGATGAGAACAGCGAGAGTGAGAGTGACTCAGATGACAGGTTTAAAGGTAAGGGATCAGCCTTCAGTGACTTCTAGTTAAACCCTGTCATAGACCTTATCAATTGCACATTGTTCCTGTCCATGGCCTATATTCTCTGTAGTTTCCTAACTCCATTGCTGCAGAGCTCCTAAAGTTCCAACACAGGAGCATGAATGTGGAAAGCAAGGACAAAATGAGCTGTGGAGGTCTAACAAGGATTTGGCAACTGTGTCATTTAATGAAGAACAGGACCTTTGATAGATTGGCTTTGTCAGCCACTTCAGAGATGCTGATCTATTCCAGACTGACTACTGGGTGCAGGCTTAGAGGGATGAGATTGGATAAAGATGCTCCTTTCTTATTCTTATGCTGCTTTCAGTGTTTACTGCTCGCTGCTGTTGGAGACAAGGATCTGGGTCCGATCCAGCACTGTGGTTCTTAGACTCTTATAAGTCTGCAGTCTACAAATTGTAGAAATTCCTTTATCAGCACCTGCACAAACTCTGCCTGAGCCAGGCCAGTAAATTAATCTCTCCTTTTCCTAAGTCTTGATACAGAAAGAGGCCTATTTTAGGCCTATAAGAGCCTAAAAAAGTTGAAGACAGCAGCAACAGATTTCATTAGTAAAAACCCATCCTGTTGTTAGTAGGTGAAGGGTAAAAAGGACAAGGATGTGGAGCTCTTATAAGATATGGGGCAATCATCCATGTCTGTCTAGTGCAGATGACAACTGCTTGCTGTACATGCAGCAAGACTTTCTGGAAAACATTGTCTTAGGGAAGCAGATTTGTGTCAGATAGGTGATGGTAAGACCACCCAAAACAGGCTGTATGCAGTGTTGTACAGTGATGTGTGGAAAATGACTCCTTGCTCCTTTGTCTACCTGTACCAACCCAAAAGCACTTGCAGTTCTGTTTCTTTTTGTGTCAGAAAATAGAGGGGTTGCTTGTTCTCATAGGTCATGAAAGAAGATAGACCCTCTCTTGTTACTGGGAGGATATTCTGATCTCCCTGGAAATGGGAGGCTTTTCCTCCCTTGCTGAAGAACAGAGGTTCTTCATTCTATTGTCTCTCTAACAAGCTTCTCCTGAGTGACTTTGTGTTTACATTGATGGTCTCAGGGCATCCTGAGCTAAAGACCCCATGACAGGACTCCCTGGGTGCCCATCTGGTGGGGTGGGCTCTTTGGTTTCACCTCTGGCAAATGTGAAGCAGTGGCTGCAGTGTGGGGCTGCCTCAAGGCAGGAGCAGGCAGGGTGTTTCTGGGGATTTAGCTCCCTTAGCTGTGCAGTCACATTGAGACCCAAGGGCTTTATCAGAATAATTTTTATTTTTCTGTTGAACCAGATGTATGAGGGCTGGTCATCAAGGGCTTTCCCTTATTTCCCCTAGGGCCTTGTTTTCCTGTCACAAGGGCCAGTCAGCCTTTGGAAGCTGTGGGCAGTGGCAGTGAGTAGAGCCTGAAGGGTTTGAGGTGTGCTACTAGCAGTTCCTTTGGCATTGCCAGAGATCCTTGTGTGAACAGCTGGGGAAGGGCATGCAGGGAGCTGCTTTTACTGATTTTGATTTTTTTGGTGTACCAGAACTGATGGTGATGTTAATGACCAGTCCTCCATAGATATCAAACAACAGTCACTGGATCAAGGAACATCTTTGCCTTCCTGAGTGACCATGAATCTAAGATCATCTCCCAACTGAATTAGCACTAACAAAGCAACACACAGGAGGCAATTGGCACTTCTTTCCTTTCCTCCCTATCCCACTGCCCTGGAGATTATTCCATGGCTTGCCTTACGTGGTGTGTAGTGAGGGAGACCACAGAAGGTTTGCTAACTAGAAGGTTTGCTTTTGGAAGGAGAACATGCTTGGAATAATACTCTGGCAAATTGAAAGTCCTTTGTGAATGGCTGACATGACAATGTCAGGTAATGATCTGTCTTTTTTCATTCCCTTTTCTTTTTCAATGGCAGCTCATACCCAGCGCCTTGTACACATCCAGTCAATGCTGAAGAGGGCTCCAAGCTATCGAACCCTGGAACTGGAGCTGATTGAGTGGCAGGAGCGGGAGCTGTTCGAGTATTTTGTGGTAGTGTCCCTGAGAAAGAAGCCCTCTAAAAACACTTACCTCCCAGAAGTGACATACCAGTTTCCCAAGGTAAAAGAAAAATTCCTATGTACAGCTCATTCTAAGATCAGTAAGGTGAATGAATAGAAATCCAGTTCTTCAGTGGAGCTTTCAGAATTGTTCCAAAGCAATCTGTTACAAAGCAAAGGGCATTGAGAAGGTAACTGAAAGCTTTCCATGTCTTCAGATTTATCTTTTCCAGAGCTGGGGAATTTGGCTTGATGGTAGATGCTTTAAAGACTGTGTTTAAATTCAGTTTCTAGATATTTCACTTTTAAGTCATTTTAGCTATATTAGGATTTGTTCCAAAACTTGCAGAAGTCAATGGAAAGACTTTTGCTGATCTCTGGCATTTCTCTTGTGCTCTTGCAGCAGAAAGGTATTAGAGTTAGGGCTGTGTTTTAAGTGGCCATCGTACAACAAGGGAATTTCAGATAATTAAAAAAATTTAAAACCCCAGCAGTAATAATTTCTTTTGTACAAGCACCTAAAAGCCTGTGCTGGAGTCATGGCTCCCTCTGCCAAGCACAGAGGGCAGTCTGATGGGCTGGCCCTGAGCAGAGCTGGGAAGGGACACTCCAGGGTCTGACTGAGCCTGGCTTTTCCCGCAGCTGGAGAGACCCACCAAGCAGATGCGGGAGGCGGAGGAGCGCCTCAAGGCCATCCCTCAGTTCTGCTTCCCTGATGCCAAGGACTGGCTGCCTGTCTCTGAGTACAACAGGTGAGAGCTGCAGAGCTCCTCTGCACCAGGGAGTGATGCTGGAATGCACTGCAACAGCCTCAGCCTCGTCAATGCCCAATTAAGGAAGCAGCAGTTTGAGTCTTGGCCACTTTGTGATCAAGCAGCTGTATTTAATTTTTCTTTCTTTTGAAGTTCTGTGTTCTTTTTCTTCCCTATTCTGCCTGCCTCACAGGCCTGTGTGGCTGAGAGGAAGAGGCTTGAAGGTTCCTCTGAGAGATAAACTCAAAAGATTAAATGGAAATATTTCAAATAAGTCTTAAAAAGGATGGGCCCTGGCCACCCACTGCCCAAGTCATTCACCTCAGAGTGCTTGTCTAACATTGCAGGTTGGCCCTTCATTTGGCTCAAAATGTTGCTGTTTGAGAGCTTTCTTGGAGCTGTGCTGTGTCCCAGCAGAGGAGCTCTCTCTTCCTTCTGTTGGAGATGAATGACTGCAGGAGAAGGGCAAGGAAAAGGAGAGTCAGGCTTGCATATTCTTTTTCATTCAAAGTGACCTCAAAAAACCATGTAATTTTTTCCCCCTGCATTGATACAGGAGAACTGGTAGTCCAAAAGTGTAGAGTAACAGAATAGGCAAAAGAGATGGAATCATGGAATGATTTGGATTGGAAGGGACCTTTAAAGGTCATCAAATTTTGTGCCATGAGCAGGGACATCTTCAACTCGATCAGGTTGATCAGAGCCCTGTCCAGCTTGACCTTGAATGCTTCCAGGGATGGGGCATTCACCACCTCTCTGGACAGCCTGTCCCAGTGTGTTACCACCCTCACTGTAAAACATTTCTTCCTTTTATCTCGTCTGAATCTACCCACTTGTAGTGGGAAACCATAACCCTTTGTCCTGTTGATAAAGACCCTATTAAAAAGTCTATTCCCATCATTCTTAGAAGCCCCTTTTATGTATTGAAAGGCCACAATAAGGTCTCCCTAGACACATCTGTATTTGTGCAGACCCTGGCATTTCAGTACAAGGAAGTGTTTTATATAATGCAGTTTAAAACTTGCAAAGCGGTCAGGAATGTTTCACAGCCCAGGCACAAATTCACAGACCCATCCCTTTACCTGTGCTGTAATTGCAGCCTTAAACTGTTGTTTCATTGCTCTGTCACAAATGGTATTTATCCTAGACAGAGACATAAAATGAGCTGGATTTTGGGAACCTGTATTGTTTCTGGAAAAATAGAGAAAAGGATTTCTCTATTCTCAGAGAATATTTAAGGTTAGAAGAACAAAAAGCTCAGTCCAAAGACAGGATTGAACTACAGGTAAAGGAGCACTGGAATACTGCCCTCAAAATCTGATTCTCATGTTTCTTCTGCAGTCACTGACACTCAGCAGCCATCTCTTCTGATAAGACAGCTGGGTTGTCTTTAACCATACTGCTGACAGAATTTTTCCACAGAGTATGTGGGTAGCATCTCTCACTTGATGAGTGTCCATACCTAAGTGATCTACCTTGTTGCCATGCTGTAGTTCTGATCTAAGTGATCTAATTCACTTTCTCCCAGTGAGACCTTCTCTTTCATGCTGACTGGGGAGGATGGGAGCCGGCGCTTCGGGTACTGCAGGAGGCTGTTGGTGAGTACATCACCCTCACTTCAAAGGGCACAATTCTCCTAAAAGGGATCTCAAAGCTACAGTCTGAACTGAGGGTGTTTCTTGTGGTTTTTAAAGGGAACAGGGTTTTCTCACTCTGAAATTTGGAAACCTAAGGAGATCAAGTTAAAATGAAAATTTGTAATGGCCATTTCAATCAGATAGACCCTGAGGTTTATAGGGAATATCTGAGAATGTGGGAAGTTTCTTGTGTGAGCACTTACTTCATAAATTATTTATGTTGCATACTTTCAAGCACAACCAGAGATACTACAACATTGGAAACAAAGGCAAAGCTGGTATTTCTAAACATTTGTGAGTAGTGTTTATGTCTTGGGCAGCTGCTGACATCTTAGAGGACTCTGCCAGCACTGTCTCATCAGTCTGCAGCTCAGAGCCCTGCAACAGGCTGCTGCCAGCAGTGGGAAGTCTGGTTTCTCACACAGTTTTCAGTCCTTATGACCAGGGGTGGTCAACAGGTGAGGTGGGGAGCCTACAAACAGTGTTGTCTCACCACCTGGAAAATACCTGGACACTTGATAAACTGAGAGCACAGCAGTGTGTGTGTATCAAGGGGGAGGAATCTGCAGAGTGTGGTAAGGGAGGTGGAGCACAATGCAAACAGGGATTCTGGTGTCCATCCTGCACACCTGACAGGATGGCAGCAAACAGAAAGCAGTTGGTTGTCCCTGCACTGGCCTTGCACCTCTTGGACAGGTTTGGAGCTGTTAGTGAGTGACTGGGTGGGGAGCCTGGGCTCCTGTCATGTTCTCATGACTTGCCCACACTGGGCTGGGAAGCTTGTATGGCTATTGGATGCTGCAGGAGTCTTTGGCTGACTCTATGTGCCAAATGAATATCTGCAGCAGTTTGTAAATCAGTCCCCCCTCTAGAGTAAGGCACACTGGCACTTTCCCTTCCCTTTCTGTCATGATTTCCCACCTTTTCAGGGAACACCTGCCTCCAATATCTTCCAGCAGAGCAAGTCCCTGTCACTGGCACATCTCTGTCCTCTCCATCCTGCACTGCTGCAGACAGCAGATGCTCTGTCTGGGAGGTACTGCTGTGTGTGGTTCCTCTATTTGTAAGAAGTTTCATTAAGCCAACATAACAGAAAACTTGTTTATCAGTTCTGGGGGTGGTGTTTGCATAGGTAGCATCACAGGGACTCACTGTATAAAACAGTGGGCCACAACAAGGTTGATGTGTGGGCAGGAAATGTCACTGAAGGCTTGTGCTGCAGTAAATCTAGGGCTGGTCAGGGGGTAACTCAGGGATGAACAAGGAAAGCACCTAGAAGTCATCCTTGCTGGTGTCAATAAGCATAACAAGATGTGGGGCAGCAGTTTAATTCAATTTTTTTAAATGAGTTGTCATTTAAAAGGATAAAAGGTCTATTTGGGAAAAAATAAAACCTCAGAAAATGTTGGTTAAAATTAAATTATGGAATGTTTTCACTGTACTAGGCAAAGGTGGTTTAAGACTTTTGTGTCTCTGAGAATATCAGTAAATTTGTAATCATGAACAGGGCTTGCCTTTGTGAAATGCCAAATGATTGGTCTTGGTCAATGTCACCATACTGACACTGAAATAACCAGTGACAACAAAAGACAAAAAAAATTTATATAGGAATGTTGAATCAGTTTTTCAAACCTATTAATATAGGTTTTCTTTACTCATTTAAAGCTCAGTGAAATTCACCCTACATTAAGGACAACATAAAAATAGAACACTGACTTTCAGCTGGTGCAAAAGATGAGTATGTTAGAAAATACCAGGAACAAAATTAAATCAATAATGCACACTTTTATATAATGGTGTTTTGAGACAGCATTGGAGATTTTTATCCTCCACTGAACAAGGCAAAAATCAATAAATAGCAAAAAGATAAAAAGAAAATAAGTAGTGCTTTGCTAAATCTAATAATTATAAAGCAGATCTGCTGCTGCCACCTTGGGTGATCACTTAATTCAGTTTGCTTAATCTGGATTCCAAACCCTGGCACAGAGAAGCTGACATGTCTCATCCCACTGGTACAGCCAAGGAAAGGAAGGAGGGATGCCAGTGCACTTCACCTTTGTGGGGCAAACCCAGCCATGCCCTTCTGAGAGCAAAACTGGGGCTTAGAAAGAGAGGGGATTTTGGAAGCTGCAGAGAAACATCTCAGGATTTCCTCTGCCTGTGGAAAAGGCAAAAGTAGCAGAGATCTTCTTTTATTTGGGTGCTGCAAGCTCCTTCTGTCCTGCTGGGAGAACTGTGGAATCTGAGTGGTCACCTGAAGTGCTTTTTCCATAGGGTTTGGCTGAGCTCTGGAAGTGCAACCCCTGCAAAGGTTGGTGCATGGTGAGACAGCCTCACGGGTGTGTGCCTCAGTGTGATACATCTCTACTGAAAATACAGATTTTGTACAGGCAGCAAGGAGCAGGTAAATCCTGCAGGCATTCTTTATATACCAGCAGCAGATTTTTGTGTTTGAGGGTCCAATTTCCTGAGCAGGTTTTGGAAACTTATGCCAGGATGGCTCTGATGTCCAGGAAGGCACAGCATCTTCTTCAATTAGTCCCATTCCTGGCCTGCAAATTCTGTCAAATGCAGTAACCATGACTTGGGAACTACATGCAGGTTTTAGCAGACATTATGTAACACAGTGAAACCCCCCTAAAATTCTTACAAACTGCTCCACTTTAAGCCAAGCCAACTGCTGTGAGGCTAATTCCTTAGAAAATGTTCCCCAGCTGTCCTGGTGAGGGATGCTCTTGTAATACCAGCAAGAGGTGTCTCACACCTTCTGGTGCATTTGGCAGTCTCGTTGGCAAAAGCTCCATGGCTGGCTGGGCCAGGCAGCCTGGTCCTGTGAGGATGGCTGGCTGCTCTTCTGCAGGGTCTGGTGTGCAGATTCCTGCATTCAGGAAACAATTGTGTTTTGTCAGCCTTGCTCTCCTTTGGCATGTTGTGATATGAACAAACCGTTCCACTTTTTTTTTCCTTCAGATCTCAGATTCTTCCTGACTTTTTTCGGGGTCTGTGTGCCAAAACTACCTCAAGGGATACAGTGACAATTATGTTTTGTTTGTTCTACAAATCCTATACAGTATCCCCTTTAAATGTATTTATATTGTTTTGTTTCATTTTGGAACAGGACTAGAATGGAATGTAACCTATTGTCCCACAGCAGACAATCTGCATTTCCATAGATAGCATGAAATTTTCCAGTTACATCTTGATACCTCCAAGGCAATCCCGCAACAGCTTTTCTAGTGAGTGCACGTGTCAGCAGCAGAGATGACTTGGGCACCCTTGCAGGGGCTGTTTCATCCTATGCCTCTCTTCCCTCTCACATAAAATTTGATCCTCCACCACTTTTCTAGGCTAAGACAAGCCAGCCCCAGGAGTCCATGGAGGAGCAGATGTCTGAATGTGAAGTGTTTACCTGAAAACATGGAAAGCAGTTGTTAGGGACTGACATCCTGCATTTGCTGGGGGCAGGAGAAGAGCATTCAGTACAGTGTGAAAGCAACTTTTGTGGGATGCAGACTGTTTATGGAGCTGCAAAAAGCTTATTGGAAAACCCTTTTTTGTCCTTGCTCCCTTCCATCCTGCCCTTGCCCAAGCAATTTGACAGCCCCGTGTGCACTGAGTGCTTTGGCACCCAAAGTTCATGTTTCACAGTTCATGGTTCACAGACTGAACAAGCAGTCTTAAGAAGTGTTTTTGGATTTACAACACCCACAATTTTCTCATGGTCAGAATTTGGATTGGCCCTAACAAGGAATCAAGAGCCTCCATAGAAACTGGCTTGTGACTGACTATTCATTTTAGCCTGGCAGTGTTTGAATTGTTCAGATTCCTGGCATCACTAAGGAATATCTCTGTTTCTGGATATGCTGGCTAGTGCATGTGCTTTGCAAAGGCCACTTCCCTCACACAGCTCAGTGCTATGGCAGACTGGGAGGAGATCTCTGAAGGCTCCATAGAATCCAGGCACATGGACAGGGAGGTAGGATTTGAAAGAGAAAAATGGCAGGCTTAGTTTTTGGAGCAAAAGCCTCTTGTTTTTCCTGCCAAAGATTTTGGAGTGGGCTTTAATCAGTAATATTCAGATTAAAATCACTATAAAAAAAGATTGTCCTGAGCCACGTGTGGACCAGCTCAGATGCAGAGCTCAGCTTCTCCATCTCAGCCAAGTTCTTGTCAGTTTATGTTTGTCATTTTGGGAAACTGTCTTGTTATCATCAAAACTCATTAGCATTTTCATTTTGTGATACTGGGTTAAGGCTGAAAATATCCCAGGCTCCACAAAAACAAACTGAAAGCAAATTAAACTCATCATCCCCTCCATCTCTCTTCTTTCAGGAGCAGTGCAGTGCACCAAGTCAGAGTCACTTGGCCTCTAAGCTGGGCTGCTTTAGCATTTTGCTTTCCTCATCTTTGGACCTCTTCTTTGTGTGCAGGAGTGAACCTTGGATGGAGGATGTGACTCCAAGACTGTGTAGCTACCTTGTAGAGCACAGCCTGCAAACTGGGAGAGCTCCCTCTTGGGAAGACAGGAGGTTACACTGGTACTGATGGGCAGACCCAGGGCCTGAGTTTTCCCTAGTGATGAGGGAGGAGTCCAGGCAGGAGTGTCACATCCCATAGGATGTTAAAGAAAGAAGTAACTAAAGCACTAATGGGTGTTTTATATCAATCTAAGCTGATGGCTGACAGGGGAGGTTATGTGAAGGGTTGCCAGTGCTATAAATTTGAGAAGTTCTGCCCCTCAGAATGGCTCTGCTTGAGGCTTTTGCTTGCTGCTCTTACAGCTGATGAGTGTGCATCTGTGAGGCTGTGCTGTTTGCAGGAGAAGATCTCTGAAATAACAAAAAAGGATGTCCTGCACAGTGAGAGCAGGGAGGGAAGAATCCCAGCTCCCACAGACATGTAGCCTTTAAGACATTTGAAAGCAATGATATTGCATAAAGGAGAAACTTGGAATAAGTGCTAAGCAGTTATTGTTTCTGGTCTTATAGATGACCCAGGAATGTGATGTTTTTACTGGCACTCAGTGAGACAGCTCTTGGCTGGGAGCTGTCCAAAGCTCCTGGCATGGCTTCGGCATTCCTGCAGATTTGACACAATGATTTTAACCAAAATCCCACATGCTTGATATAATCACTCAGTGCCTTTAGAAAGGATTTTATACCTAATATGGACAAAAAAGGGCTCTGCTTTTTCAGAGATGTGACGCGTAGCGAGCAGGTTTGGATCCAGAAATAGACTCATCTGTGTTCACTTAGCTTTGGTATTCTTTTCGTGGTCTTCATTGTAACAGGCAGGCACCTGCTGACTGTCCAAGTCTAGAGTGCAATATTCAGGTTTAAAAAGCACAGCTGCCCCTCAGCTTCTCTTGATTGTCATCTCTGTGGCATGTGAATTTCAAACACTCCCTGGGAAAGTTGATCACTGCACCAGTAGAGTCCAAGGAAGAGACAAAGATGAGTGGAACAGGCAGGGTAGCTGAGTCCAGTATGCTGAGGAGGCACCATTTGCTTCTCCAGGATGAATCTTACATAGGATGGTTATAGAGGATGGTCTTTACAGTTTCTCTTGGGGAGGGATGTGTATCATTGATTCAGGCTTGCCACTGTTTAGGTTAGGTGAGTTTCATGTTTATCATGAGTTGGTCTGAGGAAGTTAATGATTTACTCATGCAGCCTGCCCTTGTTTAGGTTGTGAGCTCGCTTTCTGTGGGTTGAGCTCTCTTTGAACACCACGGAGAGAGGGAGTGGGGACCTAAAGCCATGATGGCTTTAGGCTTCCTGCAGCGTGGCAGCTCTCCTCTTGCAGCTGACAGCCCCAGGGTGCTGCAGCAGGAGCAGGGGACAGGCATGAGTTCCAGCCCTGGTTCCATGTACTTTTATGGCTGCAAGCTGGAGCAATGCTGGGATACAGCTCCAACACACTGTGATTTCCAAAGAGGATAAGCTCTAACCGCTTTTTTCAGTCTCCTGTCTTATGGAAGAAATATGATGCTTTTCCAAGAGCAGCTATTAGTTGGAGAAGCAGATAGTGAGAGATGTCACATGATGGCCAACTGTGTGGTCAGACAGAGAAGTGTATTTCCCCATGGCTCCACATTAATGTGCAATTCCCATCTCCTCTTTGCTGTTACCAGCCCAATGGAAAAGGCCCACGCCTACCTGAAGTTTACTGTGTCATCAGCCGCCTGGGGTGCTTTGACTTATTTTCCAAGGTAAGGAGATCTTTTTTAATATTGCTTTTTAATTTGACTGTTTACTGACACATCTGCAGTGATGAACCAGACTGGATGAATTCCTTCCTTTGATGGGAGATAACTATTTTACAGTTGCTGTTTTGGATATTCCAGCCCTATTATTTGATTCATCAAATAATGTCTTATTACTTCTGTGACTGAGGCAGAAATTGATTCAGAAAACATCTGGGTGTCTGTATGATCTGGCTGACTGAAGTTTTTTCCATTGTTTTCTACAGCCTTTCTGTGCTGAGCTGTAATTCTTGGCATCCATAGTTTGGATGATGGGCCAGTACCACTTTTACTCCAACACTCTGTGGAATGATGAGGTTGAGAAAAAAGATTATTTGATATGTGAATTCCATACACTTAACACTAGTGGCTTTTTTTTCACCCTAGGAGTCTAGGATAAAGCACAGATGATCTTTTAATTGGCCCAACTTTAATTGATTGTATTTTAATTTGCCAGAGGTTTTCACTTCAGATAGGAGAAATCTCTCAGAACTTTCACAGATTTTACTTGATAATTTTCATAGGAATAAAGTTGAAATGAGCATGTAAATTATTGCTGTTAATAAAAATCATAATATTTATATTGTTCATATGATCTAATGATCATACAGATTATTATCTTTAAAGCAGGTTTCAAGTTTTTCTAGATGAAACTTAGTTTAACACAAGCCTTGTGTGAAGAGCAGCATTTGGGTTGCAAATAGTTAATTGCAATTTTGCTTCTGACATAAAGCTCAAAATCAAGGGTTTATAGCAGTGTCTCTTAGACATAATATGTATCTAAACAGAGATATCTGTAAGTGAAATGGAATGCATTGTTCTGGGAGGATCACCCAGCTCACCACACTCCTGTGGACAGAACTCCTGAGGCTGTTTGTTTGCTATTTTGTTTTTATCTAATTTCATAATGCTCTGCTTTTCAAAGGAAGACTTGGGAGAAGAAAAAAAAAAAAAGTATCTTCCTTTCAACCAAGTATCAGCACAGCTGAGGTGTAAGGTCAGACAACTGGCCCTCAATACAATGAATAGCTGTCTCTATCTTACACTGTGAATGATGAAAGACCATGGCATATTAAATCTTGGATATTATTTATCACAAAAGCAAAAAGACTCCTCTGGTTTAAAATGTTTATCATCCTATTTCTGATAACTTGCTTTAATTTTGTCTTCCACAAAGCCTTTCCTGCTCACTCACTGCAGCAATACCTATTGCTGAGACAGACTTGAGAACCACAGATATTTTAACTTCCAGCCAGTTCATTTGGTCATGGTTTCAACAGATGTTTCTGACCATTTTATCTCTTGGGATCTCTGTTCAACTTTTATTTGGTTTAAATGCTCCTTTTATTTGCATTGTGAGGTCCTTGGAGCCAGCCATATGACACACACATGACCCCCACCTCCAGGCACAGAAAGCACCAAGTAGCCAATCCTGTGGCTGCAGGAGCACAGCTGAGTGCTGGCAGTGTGCAGGGGCACAGGGGACCTGGGCACAGCCCTGCTTCATTGCTGCTGGTCTTGTTTGCTGAGGATGGCTGTGCTGCAAAGTACATCAAGAGTGAAATCCATGTCCTCATTTATGATTATCTGCCACTTCCAGGGACTGGAATGCAAGTTATGTATACAGGGGCAGCTTTGCTTTAGTTAAGCCTTCATTATGTCACAGGGAGGAAGGGCAAGCTATGCACCAGTGAATGCCTCTGCTGGCATTTGGTGTCACCAGCTCTCATTACAGGTCACCAGCTTGTGCTTAAGTGTCTTTTAATGTTCTGCTTCAGTGAAAATCATTTCCAAGAGAAACAAGAGAAAATGCCTGGCTCAGGCCCACTAACTCTTGTATGGCCTTTTGCTCTGGAGTGCTGGTTAAAAGATCACCGTTGCAGGTCAAACCACTAACTGCTTTGAACCTTGCTTTCTGTCTTTAGCTTTATCATCTATATGCTCTGTCTAATGTGGGAAAACTTAGCTGTGATCTAATTTATGTTGCCCCATGTGACCAAAGAGAGAAGAAAATAATAGTCTCCTCTATCTTTAAGAAGTTCCATCTGCTTATTTCAAGACTAGATTGCCTGCTGTTTCATCAAGAGAAAATGACCTTAATGCAGGCACCAGTGGGTGTGCTGCAGGGCTAGCTCATGGTCTCCAGCTCAGCACAGACTCTGACCTGACAGCCACTGCTGAGATCCTTTCAGGAGCTCTGTCCTGCTATCATAGTGGCAACATTGCTTTCTTGACTACTCTGGCTTTTTTTCTGCCCTCTAAGTTGAAATGGAAAAGATGCTCAGTACAGAAGAAAGTTTCTCCTTAATACAAATTTTAAAATGTACCACAGAGACATGATGCTGACCTGGGCTGTGATCATGGGATTTGTCTTCATCTTTCTCTCCTTCAGCTCACCCTGTTGTTCAGGCATAGTCCCAACAATATATAGATCCCTTTAGTCATGTTAAGTCTTCTTCCTCTTTTCCAGATTTGTTAATTTTTCCTTGCCACTATGTTAATTACATTCACAAACAGGCTTCATTTTGTAACCAAAAAACATGGGTTGATGGTAATGAAGAAATACATGGCAGAGGAGATGTAAACTTAGATCTGCTATGTGTTTAGGGACACATGGGCCAAAGGATGCTTCAAAAGTCTATGTGATGCTGACATGTTCTGTCTCTCTCTCACTTATGTCTTACTAATGGACCAGATCCTAGATGAGGTTGAAAGGAGAAGGGGAATATCTGCTGCCCTGGTTTATCCATTTATGAGAAGTCTGATGGAATCTCCTTTTCCTGCACCTGGAAAGACAATCAAAGTCAAAACCTTCCTGCCTGGAGCTGGAAATGAGGTAAAAAGCAACTGCAAACATTGCAAGTCAAAGCCTTACCCTTTACCACTCCAGTATCAAAACAGCAAAAGAAAAACAGGAGGAGACAAACAGATCCTGCAGGGATGTGGGGTGGCAAACTCTCAAAATGAGCAGAGCATGAGCTGCCCCACTGTGGACATGCTAATGCTAGTTTGCCTTGATGATTTATAATTATGTATTTATTATTTTATGTTTATTAATAAGTTGTGTGTAAGAAAAACAGTCAGCACAAATGTCCCAGTGTGCTGACCTAGTACAGTTCAGAGACTGCAGCATTGCTGGGATTTATCACAGTGGTAACAGGCAAGTGTGAGTTTCTCATGCTGTTTGTACCTGAGCACTTCAGCAGCTGCTTGTTATTTCAAACCTTATTACTGCAGGTCCTGGCCATGATAGGAGTGACCAGCAGCATTTAAATGGCTCTCTTTGCTAATAAATACCTTTTAACTGGCTCTCAAAGGAAAGCACATCATGTAAAACTTTTGTGTGTGTGTGCACACATATAATAGACACCATTTCTTTTTATTCCTGACTCAAGTAGCTAGAAGCTTAGCATTAGACATGTACCTTACTGGAAAATGGCAGTATTGATTAAAAGGCTTTTGCAGCTTGGGGCTGGCCAGCCATTCATTGTGTCAAATTCTCTTCTCTGCATGCCCCTACATAAGAATACAGTAGCTCCATTTAGCTGGGCAAGCATATACAGGGGATACATTACTGAAAATGGGAATAGAATTTGTCCCAGCTAGTGAAAGCAGAGAGAAAAAACTCCCCCTTAGGGTTATTTTACACTCCTTAGGGTTAGTTTTACAGTACTTTTGTTATTTTTGCATTGAATCTAAATGGAATGCCACTGACTTCAAAGGAATGGGCTGTAATGTATGGTATGAAATGTAAAGGGTTCCTTGTATAAGTGACTTGCAAGGCATTTTAAAGGCACCTCCATTTTCTTCTGGAGAGGCAACATCTGAAAGGGTGATTGGCATAACAGGGAAAAGATCTGAAAATGCTTTTTCTGTGGGAATGTAACTGGCAGCCACGGATCTGCAACATCTCTGCTCAAGCTTCTGAACTCTCCCAGAGAGAAATATTGAGATAATTCCAACAAACAAACAACTCTCTTCTGGCTGAGCTTTGCTCTCTGTTGTGCTAGTACAAACTCGTTATTTAAATGGAATGCACTGGCTTAATTAGGAACAGAATCTTGTCCTTCCATTGTGGCTCCTCTTGCCTAAACAAAGATGGTGATTAATTGGGAAGCAGACAGTGTATCTCTTTGTGATGAGCAGACTGAGGCAGCAGGCTTTGCCAGGCAGCAGAAAACATCCCTGGTATTTGTAAAAGCTGCCATAACTTGCATTGCATCCTACCCTGCAGCAAGATTTTCGTGTTGGCAGGTTTGCAGTAGAATCAGCTCCTCATGATTTGGCACATACACTTGATTTGAGCTTGCAATCCCAGTGCTTAGGAATGGAAGTGGGCACCTTTGCTGACTGTGAGGAGGAGTTTGGCTCCTTGGAAATGCTGCCTTTCCTGGTACAGTCACTCCACAATTTGTTTCTTACTGCTCTTTGGGGCAGCAGCTGAGTGATGGGTGTCTACACATCTCACTGTTCCTGTATTTCAGACTTTAAAAAGTCAAATCTATTTGATTTGCTGCATACTGTTCTAGGAGTGGCTTTCTTGGTACAGTTGTGTGTCACTGATCACAAACAATATCACAACTAAATTGATATGAACTTATTTTGTTTATGGTATCCTGTAATCTTGAGCATATCCTTAAAACAATGTTTGTGACGAGTTTTGTAAGGGCTACTCCAGTTAAAACCTGATCTGCTTGTGGAACGTGGTGTCATGTGCATGAAAACATAAACCTAGTCTAAAGCAATAAAGTGATGGTGATTTTTGGACATATGGAAAAAAGATGATGTATGCATGTTCCTGTTAATATATATTCAGAGGTTTCAGCAGATCTTCAAGTTGGCCAACTTTTTCCCTTTCCTTTCTGTTTCCTCAAATTCCTCAATAGTCCATCATTTGGTGTTTTGTGCTTCATATTTTTCTCCTTCTGTTACTCTCTTCTTCACGTTATTTTTCCCTCTTCTTTTTTCTGTCCTCTGCCTTCAAGTTCCACATCTGAACATGTCAATTGCAGAGTAAAAGGAAGATATAATAAAGGAATCAAGGAAAAGGCATTTGAGAAAAGGAAGGAGAGGGCCTGAGGTCATGGATGAAGTATGAAAATTAGACTGTAAAGGGATGTCACAACTCACCATCTAAGACCTTGTCCTGACTCCCCAGTTAAGTATATATACATGTGTACGTATCTTAATTGAAAAGAGAAAGGTTTTAAACATTATCTAGTGAATTGCACATCACAGAAGAGTGGAAATGAAGTAAATTGGGTTTGAAGTCTTCCTGGCCTTTTAGTTGAGTTCCAGGCTCCTATCTAGGTGTTAATATGAATTGTTAGCCAAACTTAGAACCCAATTTACCTTGACTTTATGGCTGTTTCAACCCTGTAAGCTTCCAGCTCCAGTATTTGATTGTTACTTGCTTCACACTGTCCACTCAGGCAAGCTTTACATCTCTTACAGAATGTTTGGAAGGGAGAATTGTGCTTCCCTTGGAGGTGAGAGCAGGCAGTGCACCCAGCTGTATTCTGGGAAGAAGGGCAGGACAGGAATTGTGCAGTAGCGTTTTTCTGGAGGCTCAGCTTGCCCCGGGGGCTGGGTTGGCTGGCCCTGGGGCAGCGCTGGCAGCAGAGCTGACTGCAGCGTGTGTGTGCGCAGGTCCTCGAGCTGCGGCGGCCCATGGACTCCCGCCTGGAGCACGTGGACTTCGAGTGCCTGTTCCAGTGCCTGAGCGTGCGGCAGATCATCCGCATCTTCGCCTCCCTGCTGCTGGAGCGCCGCGTCATCTTCGTGGCAGACAAGCTCAGGTAACTGCGGGGCCTGGGGCACACAGGGCTGCTCTGCGTGCCAAGGGCTGTAGGAAATGCACAAAGAGGTTTTCAGATTGAGGAGCCTCTCGCTGGAGGGTTTCCACCCATGGATGTTCCATCTGTAAAATGGTGATACAGCTTCTCATCTTCTTCACAGTCAGCATTTGGATGCAGTGTAGTGCCAGCAATGTTTCTTTCAGGTTTTGGACACAGAGTATTCATAAAGAGCAGCAGAGGTTGTCACTGAGGTGCTTCACCTTGTGCTCATGCAGTGCAGGCAGTCAGGAAAGTGAGGTGCAGAGAGATCTCCTGATTTGCTCTGTGCAGTACTGAGACCTTATGGTGGGGCTGTGTTTCAATTCCTGCCCTGCCAAACCCATCCGGTGGGAGTGTTAAACTGCTATCACAGTCCTTCCCAACTCTTTAGGATATTTTTCCTGGTGCTGACATGACCTGAAAACATTCCCTTTTGGAAGCTCCTTGCTAGAACCTTTCAACATACCTTTTGCTTCCCTGCCCTTTGGTTGCAGTCTCCCCTCTTTGTTCCTCTGAAGCATGAACTCAGCCCAAGGTGTAAGGAGTGAGAGCAACAGGCCACAACTCCACATGGCCTTTCCCAAGGAAATGGGAGCTCTGTGTAAGCTGCATCCCTGCCCCACAGCAAAGAAACATCCTGCTTTTAGATGCTTCTATAATCCATACAGAAAAGAATGGGTAATGTAAAGAAGACATTCTTTTCTGTGGCATGATACTTAATAAAAAATGGCAAATAAAAATAACGCCTGTCATTTATTAGACTCAGGAACATCCAGCATCTTTTAAAAGGACACCAGAGACTGTATGGGAGGTTAAAAACACAGATGGATCTACCCAAACAAACTCTGCTAAACACTTTATCAGTCCCGACCTCCTCTGAATGACCGCCAGAAACAATAGCTGCACTTAGTGGCCGCCAGTGTATATAATAGCAAAAATACTTTGCATAGTAAAAGCTTTACAACCTTTAGGGGAGAATTTCTTAAAGCTGCAGACCCTTCTCAGGTTATAAAGTTACTTCCTTAGTAGTCTTTTTTGTGTCTAGAACAACAGGAACATTTTATTTCATCCTTCTCTTGTCAGTAACCCTTGGTTTGAATGACCATTTGGATGACTTAATTTCACATAAATCTGTGATGAGAATTGTGTAACTAGTCCAGGGTTTCTGCAGTACTTTAGTAGATATATGAATCACACCATGAATATTGGGGCAGGTAGCTTTAGAAATACTGTTGGTGTGTTCCTTCTGACTTTTTCTGCAGCATGTTTACTCACCTCATTCTGTTTCTGTTTCACCATTCTTTCAGCACCCATGAGTCTGATTGTAATTCAGATTGACAGATATGCATTTCTTCAGTGGCACAGTGATCTGAGTGGAAACTCACAGAAATGGTACAACAAAAGTGAGGGCTCTGCTGTGCTGCTGCCAACTGCTGCTCTGCTCTAGAGTTCCCAGTTGCTTTTCTGTAGCTTTCTGTAGAGCACAGGCACAGTCCTGCAGGGATGGCTTGCTGTGGGAAAGATCCTCAGCCATGAGGGATGAGACAGACAGCAGCCATTTCCTGGAGCATTTCCCTGGGACAGCTGGCCTGGCCAATGTCATATAATGCTCTGGGCACTGTGCAGAGAAAATCAGCAATTAAACCTACTTTGACAGGATCAAGGTAGCTTGGCATGGAAAACAGTGGTGTTGCTGATACTGAGGACTTGTGGTAACCCAGGAATTCATCAGGCAGCCAGGGTTTTATACACACTGCAGCCCTGGCTGGAAGTTCAGGCTTGCCTTTCTCTTGGTAGCTGCCTAGTCCCACAGGCCTTGAATAAGAGTTCTGCTTACAGGCAGCATGCTGCTCTCCCTTTTGGCACACAGAAATAGGGTACCAGGGCCAACAGGAACCAGAAATTATAACAATCCCTTTTGGGAAACACTGATCCCTACATTGTGCTCTCCTGCAGAAGCTGTTCTCCAGTGAGCTGTTGTTTCTGTGTGAGAAGGGGTGAAGGGATAAGGGCCATAACACAGGAGAAAAGAGGGGATTGAGGTGGATCTGAGAAGCTTGGGAGGTTTTGTGGTTGCTCCTGTAAGAAGGGACAGAACCTTTCTTACAAAAAGGGCTTATGTTCATATCCTTTATTACATCCACATGC